>NC_058097.1:150962500-152396250 GCF_020171115.1 Neogale vison | reverse complement strand
GAAAGACAATAATACTAAAGATCTACATAGAAATGTAGAACAAGAGGAGAACATTTTTATTAAAAGATAATGATGGCTATTCTGCACAATTCCCAAACTACTCACTGAGGAAGACATGAAACTCTGTGCTGTTGAACAAAGAATCTACACATATGCCTGTCAGGCTTTCTGGAGCAACTCCCATGTGTCTTCCTCAGTATTTGCTAATAAACTGAAGAAACTGATAGACCTGCAGCGGCCAGGGGAGAAAAGATGCATCACTGTGTGATGATGAGGTGAAAACTTAGTTTAGAGCCAACAGTCACAGTAGCAGTTCAAAGTCTTGTCAAAAAACTCAATTTCCAAACTTGCCCCCAAGAAGTCAGAAATCTTTTTATTAAAAAATATGACATTTTGGCTTGAGAGACACACTATGGGCAAATGAGAGAGATTTATTTCTGGATCATAAACATGAGAAATTATATAAACAGCTACAATTTATGAAGAAAATTCTATTATTGTCATTCATAGTAATAATTTAATGATATCAACAATTTTGTAGTTTTCAAAAGTAATCTTTTTTACACACATTGTCCCTTGTAAGTCTCAATTATTTGGGGCATAGGAAAGAACATACTTAGCACAATTTGGTTATGAAAAATCTGAATCTCATAAGGGTTGATGATTAACTGAGATCATATATCAAGGGAGTGAAAGAATTATATATTTAACCTGTTGACCAAGATCCAAGTATTTTACTTCTCATCTACTCAGACAGCTGCCCCAAGATTTTGTCAGTGGGAAATCTTGAGAATATAGGTTATTTAAAACCTCCTCCCTAGCCCAAACTTGCGAAGAATTCTTAGACGAATCTGCTTTGTCCTGACACTGTAGACAATAGGGTTAAGTACTGGGGGGAAAAGCAGGTAAATATCGGCCATGATAAGGTGAACTATGGAAGACAGATGTTTCCCAAAGCGATGGACCATTGACACCCCAATAACTGGCACAAAGAAAATGAGCACCACGCAGATATGGGACACACATGTGTTGAGGGCCTTAAGCCGCTCTTCATGAGATGCGATGCCCAAAACAGCATTCAGAATCAGAACATAAGAAAGAAGTATGAAGACTGAATCCACGCCCAGTGTGGTGATAACTACACATAGTCCATAGACACTGCTGATTCTGGCATCTGAACAGGATAATTTCAGAACATCTTGGTGCAAACAAAAGGCATGTGAAAGGACATTGACATGGCAGTAGTGATAACGTCTCAGGAGCAAAGGTGTAGGAAGTACAACACCCATGCTTCTTAGCAAGCAGGCCAAACCAATCTTGCCTATTACACTGTTGTTAAGGATTGTGGTGTAGTGCAGTGGACGACAGATAGCAACAAAACGGTCGAAGGCCATGGCCAATAGCACCGAGGACTCCAGGAATGTGAATGTGTGGATGAAGAAGAGCTGAGCATAGCAAGCACTTGCCTGGATCTCCCGAGCATCCAGCCATAACACAGCAAACATGGTGGGAAGTGTGGACATGGACATACCTAGGTCAGTCAGTGCCAAGATGGAAAGGAAGTAATACATGGGTTGGTGGAGTGAGGACTCTATCCAAATGACAGAGAGGATGGTGACATTACCAATAAATGCTACCAAGTACACAAAACAGAATGGGATTGAGAACCAAGAATGGACATACTCTAATCCAGGAAATCCCCTCAGAATAAATATGGGCTCTATAGTGTTATTGTTACTCCAGACCACCATGGTGACCTTTGGCAAACAGGAAGAATGTTTTCTCGTTTTTCCTTCAAAATTATCCCGTGTGAACATGAGCAGTACAATCAGGATACAGTGTATCTTTCCTCCAACCTCACAGAGATAGGAAGGATGTACTTCTAAAGGTTCTTACATGAGAATCAGTTCCCAGTAGAGCACCAAATTCCAGAGCAAAAAGTGTGTACCATACAATCTGGTCATCTCTGACAAGAAATCTGATGAATTTGCACTGAGAACACTAAAAATTAAAGCAGTAGAAGAGTAGATAAAGAAATTTTTATCAAACATTATAATAATAAAACTAGAGAAAAGACAGAGTAAATGTCTATGAATTTGCATTGTTTCCTGTCAATGATGTTCTTGAGTTATCTTTTGTTGCTTCTACACAGTCTCTTAATTCATAACAACTGAACTGTTTCCAAGAAGTAAACATAATTTCCCTTCATATTTAGTTTTATTTAATACTTTGTAATATTTTAAAGATTGAGAATATTTAATATTTTAATAATAAAAAATAAATGTCACATTATATAAAATGGAGACATGAAAAAGAGTAAAGTCCATAATCCTAGCACACTTGCATATTTTTTGCTGTTTAATATAGCAATTCTTCCTTCATCTAAACTCCTCTCAGTAGCAGGAAAAGTATTTATTATGATCAATATATCATAAGATTACAATGTAACTATTGAAACTCTTCCTATATCACCTTCCCACAAAATAAAATTAAAACAATATATTTAAATTAAACATCTGTTAGTAATAGTGGATAATATCTGCTTCATTTCTATTGATCTTTTCCTGCATTTTTCTTTCAAAATGATGCCTATAATCATATTTTTTAAATGTTCAACTTAAATATTAAATGTTTTTCCAATTTTATGACCCAGTTCATGTACCTCCATGAACCCAGAGCAATCCCAGAGATGTCACCTTTAGCATCCACCATCAATACCTCTTAGAAACAATCAATTTTTTTTCCTTTTTCAAAATAGAATTCTAATGTCTGGCCTTACTTCCTCCCATCAGTCTTCACTGTGATCACCTCTGCTGATGCTGGTCTTGCTATTCCCCAGGCTGATAACACTGGTCACAGCAGCTAAGCCCTGTGGAATTCTCTGTCCCTTCAGTTCTCTGCTTCCTTATTTTAGCCCTGTCTAATGCCATTGACTGTACTTGAGAAAATTCTTCACTTACCCCATCTTTTCTCTTTTTTTTCCTCTCTCTCATTATAGAAAGAAAGAGAGAGAGCAAGCTTCACCAACTGAGCCACCCAGGTGCCCTTATTTCCTCCAACCCTTAAGGTCAGACATCTCTTCTGCAACATCTCAGCATCTTCCTTATCCTACCTTGTAGACACTTAGTGTCTGAACTCTTAAAAGATTTCAGCTCTGGCCTGAAGTGAAGATCTTTCCAAATGTAGCCCCAGATTGGCCATTGGTTCCATTTGTCCAGTACTGACATTTTATTGTCTCTATTTTATTTCATAAAACTTCTTTTTTTTTTTAATTTCCCCCCTTGGTGGATTCTTATCTGCATTTTTTATAGTGTTAACACTGAAAGTTCTCCAGGCTGAACAATCTGTAATTCCAAAGAACTCTTCAGCTTAGAATCTACAATCTGAAGAACAGAAGGAAATACCAAGCCATCCTTTCCATGTAGTAAGACAGACTTTTTCCCCCAAGCCCAGGCATCCCATCACCTAGGAGTGAGACACCTCCCTGGTCCTTTTCTCCAGCCCTAAGGGTCCCAAACTGAACGTTCACTGGCCCCTTGTCTTGGAGAAAGCAGTCAGCTAAGCAATTATGCATCTACCAGGCAAAATATCAGTTCCATGCATTTCTTTTTCTTTACCTCCAAGTAACATTTTTCTCTCTGGTCTTCAAAATCTACTAAAGTCCCTAGCTGCCTTTCTTTTTTCTTCCTCCTCACTCAGAAATATTTCTTCTAATTTCTGTTCTAAAGCTCAGCTCATGAAAACACTCTAGACTTTAACATTGAAGTATACAGCACACATGGGCATGTGTGTGCACACACACACCCCCACACCCACACCCACACACCCATACACCCACACAAAGAGAACGTATTGTGGCCACAAAAGGTAAGTAGTTTACTCCATGCCAGGAAATCAGTCTATGCTTTCTCTTTCAACTTTGATATAAATCACATTTTCTTTAATTCTCAGAGAAGTTGCAGAAAATAAAGTGGATCACTGGTGTCTAGAAATGGTTTTCTCCCTGGTCTGAGCCCTCTAAATTCAGATTGCAAGGTTTAGAAAACTTCAGTTGCAAACCTGTGCGTGGATTTAAAGCTCAGACATTTGTGCTCTTTCTTGTCTTTCTCTCTCACCAAGTAGCTATCATATCTTTCATTCTTTCTCAGTCCCTTTATGATTGTCCTTTCTCAGTTCATTTTTTTATGACTCTATGTCTATGTCATTCACAATGATTCTTTGTGGTTCTTGACTTATTTTAACACAACTTAGTCATGGTAAAGTAAGAAAGAAATAGTCGAAAGAGGCTGAGACTCATTTCAAGGCATTTCAAGGGCAAAGACTCACATCGCACACTCACCTATTCCAATTAAGGGAGAGCCGCTGAGGGTGAGGACACCATTTTACCACAGCCTCTCTGGGGTCTTGCTGTGGTTCTCAAAAAATCCCTTCTCCCCACTGACTAGCCTATATTAAAATTGTTGGAAAAAGACATTATGATATGTCATACACTTCATATTGTTTCTAAACCTGTTCTAAAGAAAATGACACTCACTTCCCCCTCCTGCATAAATTGTGCATTGTCTCAATGATTTTACTCTCTTTGGCCTTTGTATAATAACACAAATTGTGCCTAAATCTATCTTCTGTTTATTTGTAACTTAAAAATTACACTTACCTGACTTTATAAGATTATCACATCAGTATGAATGCTTAATCACATAACCAGGAGCCATTTTCCCAAAGGATCCAGTTTCCTTGTGTCTTTCTCTGCCTAAACTTTCCTCCATTGGAGGTAAAATCATATTCTCTTTCTGTTTCTATCTCTGGGGCTTTCTCTCTCTCTGCCACTTTAGTTTCTAAACATCTTTATCCTTCTTAATCTGCCCCTTGCTGCCATTTTCTTGTGTTTTATTTCACCTAAATCTGTGTCCTTTCACAAATTTAGGAAAAAACAAGTGTAACTATCGTTTTCCAGTCCTTTTATTGCCCCTGTCTTCTCGTTTCTTTGCTTTTAGTTCTGTTTCAGTTTAGCCCTCACTTGAGAAGAACTCTCTTCTCTATCTGAAAGTCGCTTGTGTAGTGGTTACAGATGTTACTATTATGATTATCCATGAACCTCAGGTCCTGAAAACCTTTGATTCCATGAACAGTGAGGCTTGAATACTTTTACTTCTCTATAAATACTCCTGGTTTCTCCCAGGATAGAAAAGTAGGGTTGGTTTCAGAGTCTGATGGGTCCTCAGAGATGAAATTAATATAAACAACCTTTAAGCACAGCTGTTGCAAGAGCATATGATTATGATACTGGAAATTGTATAAATGGCTCCCTCCTTCTCTCTCCACCACTCCCTGTCCTTACTTTCAAATGTAACAGTTTTCTCTCCTTGAATGAGCATTTGAGAATCAAAGAATAACTACTCCATCCCAGAGGGATATTGAAACTTCAGCTTCATTAGGGACATCCATATAGAACTGTGGTAATTAAGTGCAGAGAGCCCTTCTGTTACAAGGTACTTACAAGTTCTCACTGAACAGGATATTCATAGGGTTATGTACTTAATAATCATTTATTAAGCAACAACAGGATTCAAGTCTCCACACTAACTTCTGTAGAGGCAAAATGATTATCTAGTTCATCATTACTTCCACTGTGCTTAGTACTGAATATGACTTGCTTTTTTTTTTTTTTTGAAAGATTTTATTTATTTATTTGACAGACGAAGATCACAAGTAGGCAGAGAAGCAGGCAGAGAGAGAGGAAAGGAAGCAGGTTCCCTGATGAGCAGAGAGCCCCATGCGGGGCTCGATCCCAGGACTCTGGGATCATGACATGAGCCGAAGGCAGAGGCTTTAACCCACTGAACCACCCAGGCGCCCCTGAACATGACTTCTTAATACATTCTTTTTTTTATGCTTATACCTGACAATCCACCTCTTTGCACTTATGAATTTTATAGACAGCTTATCAATTTCCATTCACTAAGATCTGTATTGGGACTTTCATTGTGAATATATCAAATCTATAGCTCTATTTTGGGAGTATTGAAAGTTTTAGGTTACCAGGTCTTCCAATCTGAGAACACAGACCTCAATTAATTGAGGTCTTTATTTTTTCTCAGTATTGTTTTATGCTTCACAAATAAAAACTATTATATATCTTACATTGTATTTATTCCTAGCTATTTGATACTAATTTATGCTAATATGAATAGCACTTATAAATTATCTTTTTCTAAATCTTTGGTTCTGACATATATACGTGTGTGTGTGTGTGTCTCTCTCTCTATATATATACATATATATATATGTATATATATATAATGACTGCAAGATGCCTTTGGCAAGAACTATTAGCTATCTTTGAGGGAAAAAATAAAAGGTTTATTACTTATAGGACCAGGAAATTACATGGCACACCTGGGGCAACATAGCAAGGTGTGGGGTAGAGGTTGGGGGAGGGGAGAGAGCCCACTTCTGCACAGGAGCCCAGAGTTCTTCTATTGGACTAGAGTTTCTTGGGCTCACTCTTTATTGGTGATTTCTTAAAATTTAAATTCAATTAATTAACATATTGTGTAGTATTATTTTCAGGGGTAGAATTTAGTGATTCATCAGTTGTATATAACACCTGGTGCTCATTATATCGAGTGCCTTCCTTAATGCCCATCACCCAGTTACCCCATCCCCCACCCACCTCCCCTCCAGCAACCCTCAGTTTATTTCATAGAGTTAAGCATCTCTTATAGTTTGTCTCACTCTCTGATTTCATCTTATTTTTTCCCTCCCTTCCCCTATGTTCATCCGTTTTGTTTCTTTAATTTCACATATGACTGAAATCATATGATAATTTATTGGTGAATTTAAAACTTAAGAGCTGGAATTTAAAGAGAGAGAAGACAAAAAGCATGTGGCACAAATGGTCAGTCAACTAAGGAGCCTCAGAGGGAGTGAGGAGGGAGGGCATTGGTTTAGGTGACCTTGTTCTCTATCTAGTTGTGTGGCTGGCAAAGTGTTTACCTGAAATAGTCATCTTTGAAATGAATGCCTCTTTAAAGTGGAGGCTTAATCAAAGCTTAAGTCAGGTACTTGTATCAAAAAAAGAGAAACCAACTGTCAGGGTTTACACTACAATTGATTCAGTGCACTGGTTAAGATCCCTGGTATAATGTTGAGCAGAAGTGATGAAAGTTATGTTATTTTCTCTCTGTTGCTCTCACAGGTAACATGCTCACCATTTCCTTATTAATGTATGTTTGCTAGGATTTTTTTTTTGTAACACTTTTATCAGAGAACATGTTACTTTCTCTTGTTTATTTGATCAAATATTTTACCCAGAATAGATGTTGAATTTCAAAAAAGTTATTTTGTGTCCATTGAGACTTGTGATTTTTATGATTCATATGATTTTCCTTCATTATCCTATTAAGGTGATTAATTATATTGATTGATTTTCAAATATCACCCTTACATTTCTGGAACAAACCCAACTTAGGCATGTTACTTGACCTTCCCTTATTTATTAGCAGGATTAATTTGTTAATATTTTGTTCAGGATCTTCACATCTATGTTCATCAGTGAGAGTACCCTGAAATTTTCCTTATTTATAATGTTTTTGTCATGTTTTACAGAAAATAACCTTTCGTGTTTTCATGAAAATAACCTAAGAAAATTTTTTTCCTACTGGAATATTTTGCATATGGTTGGCATGATGTCTTTATTAAATGGCTATCCAGGGGTAGTTTTTATGTATAGTTTTGATAGATAATAGTTCAAAGACAGTTCAAATTTTCTTCTTTTCTGTTTTGAAAATACTTGTGAAGAAATATAATTATAGATTATATTTTTAAGCATTTGTAGGGCTACTTGGATTTTCTAGTTCTCCCTTTGCCTGTTTTTATAAGCTATGTTTAAGAATGTATATTTTAGGTATGTATTTTGATATTTATTAACTAGAAATTACTCATTACACATCTTTATGATTTTTCAATGTCTTCAGGAGTGTCAAAATATTGCCTTTTTTCATTACTGATGTTGGTTTTCTATGCATTGTCTCTTTTACACTTGCCAATCATACCACAGATAATTTCAGTGATCTTTCAAAAAGTCAATTGTCTGAATTTTGGTTCTCAAAAGTAAATATTAAGAGAATTGGGGATGTAAAGTGTAGGTACTTTGTCTAGAAAGCATGAAAGCTACCTACTTTGGTCATTTCTTTGGGTCTTAACTTTATCATTGCATTTCCATGTGCATGTAATTAATCTGTTTTCTTTCTCCTTTAGTCTCTCTCATGTCAGTTTCATTCTTAGAACAAGAAATTTAAAGTTTATTTAAATAAATTTAGAGAAATTAAAGAAATTTGAAGTAATTTTAAAAATTGAGTTATAAGGAGGTTAAATATATTTACTGAAGCTTTCAGAGCTAATAAGTGGATAGGCCACCATCCTAACACTTGGTCTTTATAGCTGTAATCTTCAATACAGCATAAACAACATTCCTCAAATGCTACCCTTGTAATTACATATGAAAGACTTATTCCTATTCTTGTTTTTTTCTTACCTTTTCAGCTAATTTGAGACTTCTATGGCCATATCTGTTAGAGTTTTCCATTCTAATATACTCTTCTCTCTTGCCTTGATCACAATGACAGAATATATGAAATGCTAAGATATACCAAATTGTAAGAACAAATTTTTACCCTTGAAAATGATCTTTATGGGGACCCAGAAGTATTTTGAGCTTTGACTCAGCTGTCTTAAATGGAATCCATTCTTTAGGGATTAGTTCAAGCAGTCCCCAATGCTATGTTAAGGCCTTGAATTCTTTGATCTCCCAGTGAAGCCACTAAAACCCAGGTTGAATGATTCTTCTGTGTTAACATTGGGGTATTTCAGATGACCATCTTTCTCCTTATAAGGACAGAAGAAAACAGTAAACTCCAAGTGGAATTTCCTGTCCAGATATCCTCTCTTCCAGCAGGGACAGACCATAGGGTTGCTGGATTATTTTGATATCATCACCATCAAGATGGAAGGTTGTAGGGTCCCAATTCACATATCTGGGGTACATTATGGAGTTCAGACTCTTGAAGTGCAGCAGGCCCTGAGAATGGCCAAGCTCATGAATAGCAACAAGGAAAAAACTAAATCCTGAAAAGGTACAGACAAATGTGTACATATTAACTATGCATAAAGAAGGCAGAAAAAGAAGGGAGGAAAAAAGAACAGAAAAGGAAGAAATAACTAATATTAGAGAGCAAGATAAAGGCAAGCAGAGAGGGAAGGAATCTAGTGGGAAACAGAATGGCAGAATAGGTGGACAGATAAACTGGAAGTGAACGAGAAGCATGGAGAAAATTGAGACAATAAATGGAAACAAAGTCATAACAGAGAAAAGAAAATGTGACAATGTGTTCATGATAGGAGCATCTTTGTTCAGAAATGATCCCAACTTCCCCCACTCAAATAGGAGACCCAGTTCCTCAACCAAACCTTCCCACCTCACCCTGACACTGAGTCCTTCACTTTACTCTCTTCACTGCATTCTAAGCCCAGGTGAAGACCATCATTACCAACACCTGTGCTGCCAGAGAGTTCTAGCATTCCTACCAGGTAGGTCTTTACTTCTGTCTGAAATTGACCAATGTTCTTCTCTGTCAAAGTGGATAACTCCTGGAGCTCCAGAATTTGGTAAAAAAGCATGACCTAAGACACCATCTGGTCCATCAAAGGGCCAACAATCTCCATGGGCTGTGGACAAAGGGCCAAAAATCTCCATGTGTTGTGGACAATGACAGAAGTTATTGTCACAATGGGGGATCAGGGAAAGGGCAGGAATGATCCTAGTAAGCCTCAGTGCCTTGGAGTACCATGCAACTGGATAACACTAGAGGTGTGAGAGGGTTAAGGCACCATCTATGCAGAAGAATGGGGTGGCACCAAAAATCTAGCCATATCTTATCTTCTGTGGTAAAAGAAGAAAAGATGGCAGAGATTGAGTGAAGGTTATAAGTTAGACACAAAAACTTCCCAAAACAGAAGGAAAATGGAGAAGGAAACTTAGACACTGCAGTGTTGATTTTTGTTTTGGGTTTTTTTTTTTTTAAGATTTTATTTATTTCTTTGACAGACAGAGGTAACAAGCAGGCAGAGAGGCAGGCAGAGAGAGAGGGAGTAAAGCAGGCACCCTGGTGAGCAGAGAGCCAGATGTGGGGCTTCATTCCAGGTCCCTGGGATCATGACCTGAGCCGAAGGCAGAGGCATTAACCCACCGAGCCACCCAGGCGCTCCAACACTGCAGTGTTTTATAAATAGGTTAGTGTTGGAGGCCACGGCATAGTTGGAGTCGAGGATCAAACCAGGCCCTGACTTGTGTCTCCTTCAAAGTCCGGACACCTTGACAAGGTTAAGGACGGGAAAGTTGAGTAACACTGAGAAAAGGGTCTGTGCTATGCGTCGGGCGCTCGCCTACGTGATTTCCCACACACTCTCCCTACAGAAGGGAACAATGTGGTCAGGGTCATGAGTTTTTAGTTGGTCCTTGTTGTTCCTGTACCTCCCATAACCCACTCCCTGGTTGATTGTCTTGCTAATGGCTTTAGCTGAGACTACCTAGCATCACGAGGTTTCCTTGTAGTTAATGTAAACTTGTTATAGAAACTTGTGGTCATCTGACTAGGTACTGATATTACTCCTCCTATTGTGGTCTGCCTTATAAATGATTGTAAGATGTGGAATAAAATCAGCACTGTTGGACATACTCCTCAGTGTCCCACCTACCCCCATCTCTTTGTCTCTTAATTTCTTTTCACCATCCTCTTACCCTCACATTTTCCTGGTTGATTTGTCATGTCAGCCATGACAGGTTAGATTAACTTTGAATAGCATTTCAACAGATTTAATGGCTACACAACTGCCTTTTGACAGGCAAATGTATAGTCACCATCCTTCACTCTGTTCACTACACAGTGCATCTCCTCCCCTAATCTCCCGCTACATTAGACTGAAGATGTCTTCTCTGTGTTATAGATTTATCAATTTCCATTAGCTTTGTCTGATTTTTTTTTTCCAAAAGCTGGAATGGTGGACTGGTTTTTTGTTTATGGATTGAAACCATTTGCCCTTTACATGGGACAACATGCCCTCCCTCCCATGTCAGTTTCTTACCTAAGTCCCAGAAAGAAACCTTGATGTCTGCATCTTGATTTTTCACTTGGAAAACCACGGGGGTTGCATTGCTCCAGATGGAAAATACATCTTGCTTAATATCTTCCACAGTGGATTGGCTTATATCTCTTGGATAATTGATAATCCTGAAAGAAGAAATGTTTAGGTGGAATAGCTCAGAGGTATGGGAATTATCTTATGTGTAAAAAAGAGCAAGTCTACTTTGTGGCAAATCACTTAATATTTGGAGGCCTCATTTTGCTCATCTGTAAATTAAAATTCCCAAAGAATTAAACCTGCAAAATATAGATTCCTAAGAATTTAGACATTTGTTAGATTTCTGAGAATTTTATCAAATTCCGCACCTTCTTATGTAAACTAAAGTCTGGAAACCGTAGACCTACAAAATAATTATGAAATATAAACAATGTGGACTCAGTTGAAAAATGTGCAGCTTTCTATATAGATTAGTATTGCTTGGCTTCAGATGTCTCTAATATGCTTTGGATCCCCCCATAGAGAGAGTAGCCTAGCCAGGGAGCAAAAATACATCAAAATCCTCTGCTATAGACACCCCACCACCACCAACACCACCACAACACATTAAAAAAAAAAAAAAAAAAAAAAAGATTTAACTAAGTAGAAGTCGGTAGAAGTACCTCCTGGAGGCACCTATCACTACCGGCCTTAACAACAAACATATGTAGGTCAGAGTGTGCGTCTTCCCTTTAGAACTTTCTGAGAAAGCAGAGTCATTAACCCTATCAGTTACTCCACAGTGGCACTTGTGTGGCACAGTCAACATCTGCTCATTCTGTAGGTCTGTCTCATTCAGATGAAATGGTGGCAGGCACTGTATCTTTTCCATCTGGGTGAAAAGTGGTGACTCTTTCTTGGTCTGGAAAATCTGATGGAAATAGCCCTGAGTGAAAGACAAGGAAGGGATAAGTAATAAGAGAGAATAAGGGCAGATGTCCATCAACAGATGAATGGATAAAGAAGATGTGGTATATATACACAATGGAATACTATGCAGCCATCAAAAGAAACGAAATCTTGCCATTTGCGACAACATGGATGGAACTAGAGCATATCATGCTCAGCGAAATAAGTCAAGGGGAGAAAGACAACTATCATATGATCTCCCTGATATGAGGAAGTGGTGATGCAACATGGGGGCTTAAGTGGGTAGGAGAAGAATCCATGAAACAAGATGGGATAGGGAGGGAGACAAACCATAAGTGACTCTTAATCTCAGGAAACAAACTGTGGGTTGCTGGGGGGAGGGGGTTAGGAGAAGGGGGGTAGGGTTATGGACATTGGGGAGGGTATGTGCTTTTGGGTAAATTGGAAGGGGAGGTGAACCATGAGAGACTATGGACTCTGAAAAACAATCTGAGGGGTTTGAAGTGGCGGGGGGGTGGGAGGTTGGGGTACCAGGTGGTGGGTATTATAGAAGGCACAGCTTGCATGGAGCACTGGGTGTGGTGAAAAAATAATGAATACTGTTTTTCTGAAAATAAATAAATTGGGAAAAAAAAAAGAGAGAGAGAGAATAAGGGCAGATGTAAACCACCAGCAACCTGGGGCAGAGCCTCATTTGAGGTTCTGGGAAGGATGGGGCTTTGGGTATCTGACCTTCGTAAAACTCCTGTTCTCAGTTGAAGGATGAAAATTATCCCTCATTTTCCTATCACAAAGAGACAATAAAATAAAACTGACCTGGATAGCCTGTTAAATATTCTCCCAAAATAAGGCATCCAGTGTCAGGATAGAGAGGCCCAAGAACAAAGACCATAAGGTATTAGGTGGCACTTGCCCAGAGAAGTTGGTGTCTTATCTTTCTGACTGATTGAGGATTGAGGTGTTCTCAGTCAGGACAGAATCTATGACTCCCATGACATAAAATTTGGTCATTTCTGCATACCCAATTCATTTGCATTTATTCATTCTATTCCATTAAAATAATTTTTTAGAGCTTATTTATGAGCTACTCCCTGTCTCCATTAAATTTCTTACCATCTGATACTGAATTTCAGCTCCTGGGGTGGGGGTGGGGAGTGCACCTTATATTATAGTTGGGCTATATCTATATCTATGTTTGAACTCTAGTACTTTAAGGGCAGTACTTATCCTATCACAACTAGGCCTACACCACAGTTCTTATAATAGTACTTGACAGAAACTCATAATTCATTTTTACAATTTGTATAAAATTACATACTTATGCCTTTATTTTATTGTGGAGTTGGCTGGGCACTCAGAGGCATATGATATAGTATATTTTTCTGGGCTAGGTATGAGGAGAAAATTTTACCCAGTCCCTGAGTGTTTACAAAGTACACAATTAACACCAGTTTCAGTTATTTTGGATGCCTAAAAATTCTGGAACAAATTTACAGTTTCTTGAGGAAGTGTGGAGTGGACAGTTTGAGAGGTTTCTCCATCCACAGGAAGGACATATTTATTAAGTCCATTTAAATGATTTCTCCTGATTGCTTACCACCTGCCAGACTCAGAGATGCCAACCCTGAGTGTTCATCCTATGCCCTTCCAGAAGGCTAAGAGTGGGGGAGAGAAGCACTGCAGTGAATTATTCACTAGGCACCATTAGAACAGTACTTTTGGGGCCCAGAAATGGTTTCATTACTTCTAAAATCAGAAGAAAAAAACCTTCGAGACTGAAGAAAGTGAAAAATAATTTAATATGTAATATTAATATATTCATTTCTGTGCCATGAGGTAACTCTATATCTATGGATGTATCACATAGTGGAAGAAGAGCCCACAGTAGTCATAATGTGACAAAATGGTATAATTGTCACACCCATCTTAATAAAGTCCAGTCCTTTAAGGTCTGAAACAGGGGGCACTGGGAAGGCTAGGCACCAAGGCAGGAAAACAATAACCTTTTTATGGCAGGCTACATGGCAAATGCTCGTTTCTCCCCCTGCCTGAACTCATGTACCTAACATTGATCATGGAGCCTTTATAGCCATGTCGGCTACATCCACTGATTCATGCTTTGAGTTGCCATTTCTTTGCACTGGTTAGTGTTGTCATTGTCTTTCCCGAGCCGAAGGCTGAGTGGTCAGCCTGGCAGGGTGATGACAACAGCTATGGGATTTATTTTCCCATTCACTTCACACCTGATGGCCTTCAGGATACCCAGCCCAGTGTATATAATATATAACATAGATATAATAGTGGTATATCTCAGGTTATAGGGGACATTATTATTTAAAAATGGAGGGGGATCCATTCATCTGTTGATGGACATCTAGGTTCTTTTCATAGTTTGGCTATTGTGGACATTGCTGCTATAAACATTCGGGTGCACGTGCCCCTTTGGATTACTACGTTTGTATCTTTAGGGTAAATACCCAGTAGTGCAATTGCTGGGTCATAGGGCAGTTCTATTTTCAACATTTTGAGGAACCTCCATGCTGTTTTCCAGAGTGGTTGCACCAGCTTGCATTCCCACCAACAGTGTAGGAGGGTTCCCCTTTCTCCGCATTCTCGCCAGCATCTGTCATTTCCTGACTTGTTGATTTTAGCCATTCTGACTGGTGTGAGGTGATATCTCATATACACAATGGAATACTATGCAGCCATCAAAAGAAACGAAATCTTGCCATTTGCGACAACATGGATGGAACTAGAGCGTATCATGCTCAGCGAAATAAGTCAAGCGGAGAAAGACAACTATCATATGATCTCCCTGATATGAGGAAGTAGTGATGCAACATGGGGGCTTAAGTGGGTAGGAGAAGAATCCATGAAACAAGATGGGATAGGGAGGGAGACAAACCATAAGTGACTCTTAATCTCAGGAAACAAACTGTGGGTTGCTGGGGGGAGGGGGGTTAGGAGAAGGGGGGTAGGGTTATGGACATTGGGGAGGGTATGTGCTTTTGGGTAAATTGGAAGGGGAGGTGAACCATGAGAGACTATGGACTCTGAAAAACAATCTGAGGGGTTTGAAGTGGCGGGGGGGTGGGAGGTTGGGGTACCAGGTGGTGGGTATTATAGAGGGCACGGCTTGCATGGAGCACTGGGTGTGGTGAAAAAATAATGAATACTGTTTTTCTGAAAATAAATAAATTGGAAAAAGAAAAAAAAAAGAAAGTTAGTCTTGCCAAAGCAATAATAAATGCCTCACATTTTTCAGTGTAAAAAAAAAAAAAATGAAGGGGGAAAAACTCAAGAAGTAGGAGACATAGGGACAATTTATTACAGCTTTGCATATAGAATAATTTCTTTACTAGTCACAGGCATATATTATCTTCCTCCAGAAGCAAAAAAGAGAGAGAGGATTATGAAAGTGAGGAGGAGGGTAACATCCACAATCTTGAAAATTTAGATTAGCATACAAAAAATCTCTGAGCCCCATATAGAAGAGTTATAGGGACACACAGAACGAGAAAGTTGCTAAAAATATGTTTGAGAAAATAAGTCAACTGACAATAAATTGAGAGAGACACAGATTTATATATACAGCAACAGATTTCAGCTCATAGCCTTTGAAATCATACAATATGAGTATGAATATTAACTCTGCTACCTAAAAGCTGATCTACCTTAAGCAAGTTATTTAAAACTGTAAAGTCTCTGTCTCTTTATCTGAAAATTAAGGAAACTAATAATATTCACATAGTTTGATGTGTAAGGGAGATAGAAACTGATCACTGTGCTTGGTAACAGTATTCACAATTAGTAAGAGCTGTTTTTACAATTATTATTACCTTGATCCTGACACAAAAATTGAAGGAGAAACAAAGACCTGGAGACACTGAGAGAGAATACTTCAAACACTTGAGCACTTTCTGAGTACCCAGACCTGAAATTGCCTCCAATGAAGAAGACAGAGTGGATGGATGTGGTTGCATTTCTTGCTATCAGGAGCTAATCCTTTGGCAACCAGGGGCACCTGCTACATGTCTTTCTCCCTCCTATTCCTGCCAATTCCTTTCAATAAATGAAAGAGGATAAGATGACTCTGAAGAGAGTGGAAATAGGATAGGGAATGGATAGAGCAAGTAGGGTGTTCATTACTTCAGACTCACCTCTAAAGCTCTAGATCCCCACCTCTACATCAATTCCTTCTGACAACTGATCTTAATCAAATTTCTCTCTTCTTCCAGGGGTGCCTACTTCCTAAACATGATACCATTCAGTCACTGTCCCTGCAAACACAGGCTCAATAAGTCAAAATGATTTGCCTTCTCCTATACTCTGAAAACGTGCCCTTCTAGGGTAGTGAAACTTCCACTGGTGCTCCTTTGGAGATGTGTAGCCCTCTGCTCTGTCTCCCCATCCCTCTCTTCTTCATGGCTAGAAAAGACACCATAAATGATTGAGATTTCACTGCCTTGGCAATATTTGGCATTGAGAAGTGGTGAGAGACCGAGGGTGTGAGGACTGTGCCAACCATGATCTTGACATAAGACCACGCTCACAATTTCATTAAATGTTAGCCTGTTAGCAAGATGTGATAGAAGCCAAAATTCTAGGACTGGGCCTATAGTAAAAAAAAAAAAAAAAAAAAAAAAAAAAAATCAAACAGGTGTTAAGGATGGGAACTGAGGATCACATAAGAACATGTAAAACAGGGGTGCCTGGGTGGCTCAGTGGGATAAACCTCGGCCTTCGGCTCAGGTCATCATCTCAGGATCCTGGAATGAAACCCCACATCAGGCTCTCTGCTCACCAGGGTGCCTGTTTCCCTTCCTCTCTCTCTGCCTACTTGTGATTTCTGTCAAATAAATAAATCTTAGAAAAAAAAAAGAACATGTAAAACATATGCATCTATTGAGGTCTGATTAAACAAGTCTGTATTTTATGTCTTTGGGGAATATTATAATAATTTTACAGATTAAAAGATAGGACTTGAAAATAAGAAATGTCATGTAGTTAAGTAGTTAAGGAATAAAGTTAGTTTCAAATTCAACACTGAAATGTACCACCAATAATCCCGAACAAAATTATATATAGATGACAGATAATTGATCAATCAATAGATGATAGCTAGGTAGAGGATAGCAGACCTCTATGCAGCAACAACAGGGAACCAATTACTGACACACACAACAAAACAGGCAACATCAAAAACATAACTTTGAGCTAAAGATGTATGGTTATATAGTAACATTTATGGGAAGTTCTAGAAAAGGCAAACTAATTTATGGAGAGAAAACTGAACAGGGATTTCCTTTGTGGAGGGGAGAGAGGATTGATGGTAAAACACACACACAAAGGAATTTTCTCAAGTGATAACACCTTCTATTTCTTGACTAGAACCTGGATAATGCAGGAGGATTCACTTCAAAACTCACTAAACTATACTCAGTTATCTTTGCCTTTACCATATGCTAATTATACTTCCATAACAATAAGTATTATTTATTTAAATAAATAAGAGAAATTGTAGATTAATAAGGTACCAGATGTTACACACATTTCATCCTGAATGATATGGGATAATGATACCATTATCCAAATAAATGGTAATATCTGTTGTTGGGAGCCATGAGTCCTGGTAGAGGACATTGCCCCACTAGGTTAAAGTTTGAACTGATGCAGGCTGGATAGACCCACAGATAAGTATGGTCTGATAGCCTCTTGCCTTTTTCTCTGATCTCCGTATCTCTCTCAGATTAAGAGCCCTTTGTTAATCTGCGGCAAACATCTCTCAGTCTTGTGGGCCAGAGCAACTCCTAGGAGGTAAATTATTCTGTACCTAAGACAATGGAGAACTTTAGATGTGTACTGCAGTAGACAGTTTCCTCCCTAGGTGATGTTTGTCCAAGGCTTTCACAGCTGAGCCATTGATATAATACCCTGCCTCCTGCAAAGTTAATGCCTTCTCGTTCCTACTTCTCTCCTATGTACTTAGTTTCTCCAGATAGCTTCCCATTTTCTATTAACTTGTATCCTGTTTTCCTGCAGTTCATTACTATCTAGTTTATCCCTAAATCTTCTCATTTTCCATTAACCTATATCCTTTTTTCCTGCAGACCCCAGAATAAGTTACCAAAAAGCACGTATCTGTGCTACCCCCCATGGCTTTCTGAGGGACTTGATTACTCATGAAGCAAACCCTGTCCCCCATCCCTGGTGCCAATCTGTACCATTATAGCTTAACTAGAATAACATGTGCTGAACAAAGAGAAATTGTCTGATGAGTGCTTGAGTCTTTTGATGTCCTTTGCCTGAATGTAGCCCTCTATCACAAATAAACTGCTTATATAAGAAGCTCACTGAATGGTAATAAACCAGAGATGCCTGACTACTGACCAGAACTCACGGTGTGGCTCTCTCATTTCTCTTGCCAATGCCACTCTTCCTTCAGGAACACCTGGACATGCCAAGGCTGGACCCCAGCAATCTGTGGTTAAATGAGCATATATATAATTATGTTGTATTTTTTTAATGTGAAAATACTATAAACTAGTTAACATTCTTAGAGAAGGAAGTTATAACCTAAAGATACGGGTAAATAAATAATGAATAATCCAACAGAAGAATTAATAAGATTGGAAGTATTATTTGTGGTAAGCTTGGAGAAGAGAATATTCTAAATCTGGAAAAGGCAAGGTGGAGTTAAGATTGCATATAGACCAGAGGTGTTTATTGTTAGGCAGGTATAATATAAAGACAGTTTATTTCGTTTTTCTTTTTAGATTTTATTTATTTATTTGACAGACAGAGATCACAAACAGACAGAGAATCAGGCAGAGAGAGAGGAGGAAGCAGGCTCCCTTCTGAGCAGAGAGCCTGATGTGGGGCTCAATCCCAGGACACCGGGATCATGACCTGAGCCAAAGGCAGAGGCTTTAACCCACTGAGCCACCCAGGTACCCTAAGACAGTTTATTTCTTTTTTTATTTTATTTTTTATTTTTCTCCCAATTTATTTATTTTCAGAAAAACAGTATTCATTATTTTTTCACCACACCCAGTGCTCCATGCAAGCTGTGCCCTCTATAATACCCACCACCTGGTACCCCAACCTCCCACCCCCCCGCCACTTCAAACCCCTCAGACTGTTTTTCAGAGTCCATAATCTCTCATGGTTCACCTCCCCTTCCAATTTACCCAAATTCCCTACTACTCTCTAACGCCCCTTGTCCTCCATGCTATTGGTTATGCTCCACAAATGAGTGAAACCATATGATAATTGACTCTCTCTGCTTGACTGATTTCACTCAGCATAATCTCTTCCAGTCCCGTCCATGTTGCTACAAAAGTTGGATATTCGTCCTTTCTGATGGAGGCATAATACTCCATAGTGTATATGGACCACATCTTCCTTATCCATTCATCCGTTGAAGGGCATCTTGGTTCTTTCCATAGTTTGGCGACTGTGGCCATTGCTGCTATAAACATTGGGGTACAGATGGCCCTTCTTTTCACGACATCTGTATCTTTGGGGTAAATACCCAGGAGTGCAATGGCAGGGTCATAGGGAAGCTCTATTTTTAATTTCTTGAGGAATCTCCACACTGTTCTCCAAAGAGGCTGCACCAACTTGCATTCTCACCAACAGTGTAAGAGGGTTCCCCTTTCTCCACATCCTCTCCAACACATGTTGTTTCCTGTTTTGTTGATTTTGGCCATTCTAACTGGTGTAAGGTGATATCTCAATGTGGTTTTAATTTGAATCTCCCTGAGGGCTAATATATAATGTATTTTTATCCCCAGGGGTACAGGTCTGTGAATCACCAGGTTTATATATTTCATAGCACTCACCATAGCACATACTCTCCCCAATGTCCATAACCCCACCCCCCTTTCCGAATCCCCCTCCCCCAAGCAACCCTCAGTTTGTTTTGTGAGATTAAGAGTCACTTATGGTTTGTCTCCCTTCCGATCCCATCTTGTTTCATTTATTCTTTTCCTACCCCTCAAACCTCCCATGTTGCATCTCTACTTCCTCATATCAGGGAGATCATATGATAGTTTTCTTTCTCTGATTGACTTATTTCACTAAGCATGATACCCTTTAGTTCCATCCATGTAGTCACAAATGGCAAGATTTCATTTCTTTTGATGGCTGCATAGTATTCCATTGTGTATATATACCACCTCTTCTTTATCCATTCATCTGTTGATGGACATCTAGGTTCTTTCCATAGTTTGGCTATTGAGGACATTGCTGCTATAAAAACTCTGGTGAACATGCCCCTTCAGATCAATACATTTGTGCCTTTAGGGTAAATATCCAGTGTTGTGATTGCTGGGTCATAGGGTAGTTCTATTTTCAACTTCTTGAGGAACTTCCATGCTGTTTTCCAGAGTGGTTGCACAAGCTTGCATTACCACCAACAGTGTAGGAGGGTTCTCCTTTCTCCACATCCTCGCCAGCATCTGTTATTTACTGACTTGTTAATGTTAGCCATTCTGACTGATGTGAGGTGATATCTCATTGTGGTTTTGATTTGTATATCCCTGATGCTGAGTGATGTGGAGTACTTTTTCATGTGTCTGTTGGCCATCTGGATGTCTTCCTTACAGAAATGTCTGTTCATGTCCTCTGCCCATTTCTTGATTGGATTATTTGTTCTTTGGGTGTTGAGTTTGCTACGTTCTTTATACATTTTGGACACTAGTCCTTTATCTGATATGTCGTTTACAAATATCTTCTCCTATTCTGTCAGTTGTCTTTTGGTTTTGTTAACTGTTTTCTTTGTTGTGCAAAAGCTTTTGATCTTGATAAAGTCCCAATAGTTCATTTTTGCCCTTGTTTCCCTTGCCTTTGGTGATGTTCCTAGGAAGATGTTGCTGTGGCTGAGGTCGAAGAGGTTGCTGCCTGTGTTCTCCTCAAGGATTTTGATGGATTCCTTTCTCACCTTGAGGTCCTTTATCCATTTTGAGTATATTTTCATGTGTGGTGTAAGGAAATGGTCCAATTTCATTTTTCTGCATGTGGCTGTCCAATTTTCCCAACACCATTTATTGAAGAGGCTGTCTTTTTTCCATTGGACATTCTTTCCTGCTTTGTCAAAGATTAGTTGACCATAGAGTTGAGGGTCTATTTCTGGGCTCTCTATTCTGTTCCATTGATCTATGTGTCTGTTTTTGTGCCAATACCATACTGTCTTGATGATGACAGCTTTGTGATAGAGCTTGAAGTCTGGAACTGTGATGCCACCAACTTTGGCTTTCTTTTTCAATATTCTTTTGGCTATTCGAGGTCTTTTCTGGTTCCATATAAATTTTAGCATTATTTGTTCCATTTCTTTGAAAAAAAAAAATGGGTGGGATTTTGATAGGGAATGCTTTAAATGTGTAGATTGCTTAAGGTAGCATAGACATTTTCATGATATTTATTCTTCCAATCCAGGAGCATGGAACATTTTTCCATTTCTTTGTGTCTTCCTCAATTTCTTTCATGAGTACTTTATAGTTTTCTGAGTATAGATTCTTAGCCTCTTTGGTTAGGTTTATTCTTATATATCTTATAGTTTTGGGTGCAATTGTAAATGGGATTGACTCCTTAATTTCTCTTTCTTCTGTGTTGTTGTTGGTGTAGAGAAATGCAACTGATTTCTGTGCATTGATTTTATATCCTGACACTTTACTAAATTCCTGTACATGTTTTAGCAGTTTGGGAGTGGAGCCTTTTGGGTTTTCCACATATCATCTACAGAGAGTGATAGTTTGACTTCTTTGCCAACTTGGATGCCTTTAATTTCTTTTTGTTATATGATTGCTGAGGCTAGGATTTCTAATACTGTGTTGAATAGCTGTGGTGATAATGAACATCCCTGCCATGTTCCTGACCTTAGCAGAAAAGTTTTCAGTTTTTCTCCATTGAGAATGATATTTGTGGTGGGTTTTTCATAGATGGCTTTGATAATATTGAGGTATGTGACCTCTATCCCTACACTTTGAAGAGTTTTGATCAGGAAGGGGAGTGGTACTTTGTCAAATGCTTTTTCAGCATCAATGGAGAGTATCATATGGTTCTTGTTCTTTCTTTTAATAATGTGTTGTATCATAATGATTTATTTGTGGACGTTGAACCAACTTTGAAGCCCTGGAATAAATCCCACTTCGTAGTGGTGAATAATCTTTTTAATTTACTGTTGAATCCTATTGGTTAGTATTTTGGTGAGAATTTTTGCATCTGTGTTCATCAGGGATATTGGTCTGTAATTCTCTTTTTTGATAGGATCCTTGTCTGGTTTTGGCATCAAGGTGATGCTAGGCTCATAAAATGAGTTTGGAAGTTTTCTTTTTGTTTCTATTTTTTGGAACAGTTTCAGGAGAATAGGAATTACTTCTTCTTTAAATGTTTGGTAGAATTCCCCTGGGAAGCCATCTGGCCCTGGACTTTTGTTTGTTTGGAGATTTTTGATGACTGTTTCAATCTCCTTACTGGTTATGTGTCTGTTCAGGCTTTCCATTTCTTCCTGGTTCAGTTGTGGTCATTTATATGCCTCTAGGAATGCATCCATTTCTTCCAGATTGTCAAATTTGTTGGCATAGAGTTCTCATAGTATATTCTTATAATTGTTTGTATTTCTTTGGTGTTCGTTGTGATCTCTCCTCTTTCGTTCATGATTTTATTTATTTGGGTCCTTTCTCTTTTCTTTTTGATAAGTCTGGTCAGGGGTTTATCAATCTTATTAATTCTTTCAAAGAACCCGCTCCTATTTTTATTGATTTGTTCTATGGGGTTTTTTTGGGGGGGGTTCTATTTCATTGATTTCTGCTCTGATCTTTACTATTTCTCTTCTCCTTCTGGTTTTAGGCTTTCTTTCTTGTTCCTTCTCCAGCTCCTTTAGGTGTAGGGTTAGGTTGTGTATTTGAAACCTTTCTTGTTTCTTGAGAAAGGCTTTTACTGCTATATTTTCCTCTCAGGATTGCCTTTGCTGTGTCCCACAGATTTTTGCTCTGTAGCCAGCAGTCACCAAATAGGACTACTGGGTGATCAGGGCAAACAGGGCTCCTAAAATCCCAGACCATTTAGTATTGAGAGGATAATCTAGGTCATGTAGCACTGATATATACTATATTGATTTTTTAGTTAACCTCATAAATAAAAGCAAAAATTTTAATTTTGAAGAGAAATAACAGAAGCTCTAGGTTCTTGGAATCCATTGAGGGATGTTACCCTACACCACACCTTCCTTAGCATCTAACTCATACCTCAATAAAGTATTTCATTGTTTCCTATTTATCTGTGCCTCAAGTGTCAGTAATTCGAGAGCCATAAGTCCTATGGTTCTAGGACTTTTCTGGTAGCATCCAATGAAACCACACCCAATGTCATCAATTATAATTGGCCGGTTGTTTCCTTGCTTCTGAGGTGGCTGACAGATTAAGTTTTCCTGAATATTTACTGCTCGAGTCTGCCCCAGCTAGTTCACTGGGTTAAAGAAGATATTCTTTTTATTATTACTACCATGCCCAGGAAATGGGCTCAGTTCTGTTTGACTCACCCCAGGTGCTGTTCCAGTCAGACCATGTCACACTTCCTTTCATTCAACTAGAGTGCTTAGCTAGAAAATGGAACTAGATTTAAAATAGGGCAGATCTGGGGTTACCTGGTTGGCTCTGGCAGTTGAGCAGCAGAGTATGGGTTTCAGCTCAAGTCAGGATCTCAGGGTTGAGAGATCCCACACTGGGCTCTGCACTAAGTGGGAAGTCTTCTTCAGATGCTCTCCCTCTCCTTCTCCCTCTACCCCTTCAGCCTTTCTCTCTCTTGTTTGACCTTCACTGAGAATATGTGCATTAGGCAACTTAGATTTTTTGCTGTCCTGTTCAAGTCCATGAATTATCATGAAAGTGCTGTGGATATTGGTTTCTTGAACTGGTCACAGGCTGGATGAGCTCAGAGCGCAGCCAAAGACCAGGGAGATGGGAATGATTGGGTGCTTTTCTCTGAGAGTGCATTGAGGAGTGGGGCCCTGAGCTCTCGGCTCCTCCGGGCCAGAGATTGGGAGGTTGCCATTTTCATTGCCCAAGACAGTTTATTTCTTATAGCCTCTTTCAAATTTGTAAAATACAACTTTGTTCACTGAAAGCTCACAGTGATATAGGCCTTAATCTTCATTTCCAAGATGAATAAACAAAGGTTTACAAAGTAATACAAACCTCTCCATAGAAATGGTAAATTTCACAAGAGTTACATCTCTATCTGGTTAACTCTAAAGCAAATTCTGTTAAATAGGCATGATGTCTATCTTTACTGGCAGATATCCATCATTATACCATCAACACATCCTTGTACTTTCAACCAGAATAAAGTCACAAGCCCTGGGCCTAAGCTCAGGGGAGTCACAATGTTAGAGATAATGCCTAACTGTGAAAAGTCACTAGAAGTTTTCCAAAATGCATGGCAACACTGAAAAGAGAAGCACAACATTTTTGAAACTCTTATGTCTCCCCGTTGCTCTGAAATACCTCTTTTTTTAACCCATCCCACTCATCAATCCCTGAAGTGCTCCTGCACACATTCCTTGTCAGTTCTTCATCCCTAGTTCCTTCCTTACTTTCCTGCCCTTCAGAAGTGGCCAGTTGGAGGTTGGCTTCTCCATCTAAGTTAGATGTCTCCAGGGAGTGAGAAGTCGGGTCCTCCCTGAACCTTGACACAACATGATCAGAGTCCCCCATAAAGGGCAGTTATTCAGTTACTCTGAATTGTTCTTCAAATTCTGGCACAGGATTGTTAATAAATGAAATACCCATATGTTTCCAGGTCTTTAAACTACTCTGTAGACTAATTAAGGATAGAAAGGGACTTTTCCAATTTGCACTGATAGATTGATGTACAGTGGTCTTTGGAACTGAGAAGGAACTCATTACTTATTAGATGAATAAATGTGCTCAGCGATAGAATATCATAGATACTCATGAGGCTAAGTTATTTGTATCTATTTTGCTAGTGGCAAATGGGAGCACATAATTCAAGTTTCTCAACCTAGGGCAGATAAAAATTACAATAGTTTATTATTATTTATATATGCCAAGCGTGTACTATCTTGTTTCATTGACAAAACCATTTGTGAAGTAGGAGTTTTATTACTTTCTTCTTAGAGTTAATGAAATGAGGTCTTCACATCATTTGGCCATCATTTGACAGCCATAATGCTCAAAAGTGACACATGAAGGTTATTAAGAAAAGAGTGTCTTACTCTTTTGTCGAAGATTAGTTGACCATAGAGTTGAGGGTCTATTTCTGGGCTCTCTATTCTGTTCCATTGGTCTATGTGTCTGTTTTTGTGCCAGTACCATGCTGTCTTGATGATGACAGCTTTGTAATAGAGCTTGAAGTCCGGAATTGTGATGCCACCAACTTTGGCTTTGTTTTTCAATATCCCTTTGGCTATTCGAGGTCTTTTCTGGTTCCATATAAATTTTAAAATTATTTGTTCCATTTCTTTGAAAAAGATGGATGGTACTTTGATAGGAATTGCATTAAATGTGTAGATTGCTTTAGGTAGCATAGACATTTTCACAATATTTATTCTTCCAATCCAGGAGCATGGAACATTTTTCCATTTCTTTGTGTCTTCCTCAATTTCTTTCATGAGTACTTTATAGTTTTCTGAGTATAGATTCTTAGTCTCTTTGGTTAGGTTTATTCCTAGGTATCTTATGGTTTGGGGTGCAATTGTAAATGGGATTGACTCCTTAATTTCTCTTTCTTCTGTCTTGTTGTTGGTGTAGAGAAATGCAACTGATTTCTGTGCATTATTCTTATATCCTGACACTTTACTGAATTCCTGTATAAGTTCTAGCAGTTTTGGAGTGGAGTCTTTTGGGTTTTCCACATAGAGTATCATATCATCTGCGAAGAGTGATAATTTGACTTCTTCTTTGCCGATTTGGATGCCTTTAATTTCCTTTTGTTGTCTGATTGCTGAGGCTAGGACTTCTAGTACTATGTTGAATAGCAGTGGTGATAATGGACATCCCTGCCGTGTTCCTGACCTTAGTGGAAAAGCTTTCAGTTTTTCTCCATTGAGAATGATATTTGCAGTGGGTTTTTCATAGATGGCTTTGATGATATTGAGGTATGTGCCCTCTATCCCTACACTTTGAAGGGTTTTGATCAGGAAGGGATGCTGTACTTTGTCAAATGCTTTTTCAGCATCTATTGAGAGTATCATATGGTTCTTGTTCTTTCTTTTATTGATGTGCTGTATCACATTGACTGATTTGCGGATGTTGAACCAACCTTGCAGCCCTGGGATAAATCCCACTTGGTCGTGGTGAATAATCCTTTTAATGTACTGTTGAATCCTATTGGCTAGTATTTTGGTGAGAATTTTTGCATCTGTGTTCATCAAGGATATTGGTCTATAGCTCTCTTTTTTGATGGGATCCTTGTCTGGTTTTGGGATCAAGGTGATGTTGGCCTCATAAAATGAGTTTGGGAGTTTTCCTTCCATTTCTATTTTTTGGAACAGTTTCAGGAGAATAGGAATTAGTTCTTCTTTAAATGTTTGGTAGAATTCCCCCGGGAAGCCATCTGGCCCTGGGCTTTTGTTTGTTTGGAGATTTTTAATGACTGTTTCAATCTCCTTACTGGTTATGGGTCTGTTCAGGCTTTCTATTTCTTCCTGGTTCAATTTTGGTAGTTTATATGTTTCTAGGAATGCACCCATTTCTTCCAGATTGTCAAATTTGTTGGCGTAGAGTTGCTCATAGTATGTTCTTATAATAGTTTGTATTTCTTTGGTGTTAGTTGTGATCTCTCCTCTTTCATTCATGATTTTATTTATTTGGGTCCTTTCTCTTTTCTTTTTGATTAGTCTGGCCAAGGGTTTATCAATTTTATTAATTCTTTCAAAGAACCAGCTCCTAGTTTGGTTGATTTGTTCTATTGTTTTTTTGGTTTCTATTTCATTGATTTCTGCTCTGATCTTTATGATTTCTCTTCTTCTGCTGGGCTTAGGGTTCCTTTCTTGTTCTTTCTCCAGCTCCTTTAGGTGTAGGGTTAGGTTGTGTACCTGAGACCTTTCTTGTTTCTTGAGAAAACAAAGCAGGAAAGAATGTCCAATGGAAAAAAGACAGCCTCTTCAATAAATGGTGTTGGGAAAATTGGACAGCCACGTGCAGAAAAATGAAATTGGACCATTTCCTTACACCACACACAAAAATAGATTCAAAATGGATTAAGGACCTCAATGTGAGAAAGGAATCCATCAAAATCCTTGAGGAAAACACAGGCAGCAACCTCTTCGACCTCAGCCGCAGCAACATCTTCCTAGGAACATCGCCAAAGGCAAGGGAAGCAAAGGCAAAAATGAACTTTTGGGATTTCATCAAAATCAAAAGCTTTTGCACAGCAAAGGAAACAGTTAACAAAACCAAAAGACAACTGACAGAATGGGAGAAGATATTTGCAAACGACATATCAGATAAAGGACTAGTGTCCAAAATCTATAAAGAACTTAACAAGCTCACCACCCAAAGAACAAATAATCCAATCAAGAAATGGGCAGAGGACATGAACAGATGTTTCTGCAAAGAAGACATCCAGATGGCCAACAGACACATGAAAAAGTGTTCCATATCACTCGGCATCAGGGAAATACAAATCAAAACCACAATGAGATATCACCTCACACCAGTCAGAATGGCTAAAATCAACAAGTAAGGAAATGACAGATGCTGGCGAGGATGCGGAGAAAGGGGAACCCTCCTACACTGTTGGTGGGAATGCAAGCTGGTGCAACCACTCTGGAAAACAGCATGGAGGTTCCTCAAAATGTTGAAAATAGAACTGCCCTATGACCCAGCAATTGCACTACTTGGAATTTACCCTAAAGATACAAACGTAGTGATCCAAAGGGGCACGTGCACCCGAATGTTTATAGCAGCAATGTCCACAATAGCCAAACTATGGAAAGAACCTAGATGTCCATCAACAGATGAATGGATCAAGAAGATGTGGTATATATACACAATGGAATACTATGCAGCCATCAAAAGAAACGAAATCTTGCCATTTGCGACAACATGGATGGAACTAGAGCGTATCATGCTTAGCGAAATAAGTCAAGCGGAGAAAGACAACTATCATATGATCTCCCTGATATGAGGAAGTGGTGATACAACATGGGGGCTTAAGTGGGTAGGAGAAGAATCCATGAAACAAGATGGGATAGGGAGGGAGACAAACCATAAGTGACTCTTAATCTCAGGAAACAAACTGTGGGTTGCTGGGGGGAGGGGGGTTGGGAGAAGGGGGGTAGGGTTATGGATATTGGGGAGGGTATGTGCTTTTGGGTAAATTGGAAGGGGAGATGAACCATGAGAGACTATGGACTCTGAAAAACAATCTGAGGGGTTTGAAGTGGCGGGGGGGTGGGAGGTTGGGGTACCAGGTGGTGGGTATTATAGAGGGCACAGCTTGCATGGAGCACTGGGTGTGGTGAAAAAATAATGAATACTGTTTTTCTGAAAATAAATAAATTGAAAAAAAAAAAAAGAGTGTCTTACTCTGATGGCAAAACAGTTCACACTGAAGTGGATTGCCAATTTCATAGCTTTCTCACTTTTGGTGCTACACGTCACTACGAGACTTTCTGGTGATCTGGGGTACACCACGCAGTGTGATAGGGTGGACTCAGATCAGTAGCCACCTGTAAGACTGATCCTATACTCAAGTAAATGAGTGCTGGGTGCTGAGGCCTTGCTTACCTAAGAAAGTAAATGAGTGTCCTATTAAGAATTCTGCCACAGTTTGAATTACAGCAGTGTTTCTCAAAATGTGATGTAAATATGAACCATTTGAGGATGCTTTTAAAGAGATAGATTCTGATTCACTAATCTTAGATGATCCTAATATATTTAAAGTTCATATTTAAATCCAGTTAGGTAACATACAGTGTTATATTTGTTTCAGGTGTACAGTATAGTGATTCAACAATTCAATGCAACACCCAGTGCTCATCACAACAAGTGCCTTCCTTAACCCCCATCACCTGTTTCATTCACCACCCCTCCACCTGTCCTCTGGTAGCCATCAGTTTGTTCTCTATAGTTAAGTGTCTGTTTCTTGATTTATCTCTCTCTTTCTCCCTTTGCTCATTTGTTGCATTTCTAAATTCCACATATGAGTGATATCATATGGAGTTTGCCCTTCTTTGACTGACTGATTTCACTTAGGATTATACTCTCTAGCCCCATCCATATTGTTGCAAGAGGAAAGACTTCTTCTTTTTTTATGGCTGAATAATAGTCATATATATCTATATCTATACTACATTTAGATCTCTCTATCAATATAATGGTCATATATAGTATACCTTTATATATACATATATAAAATACATCTCCTTCATCCATTCATCAATTGATGAAGTCCCAATATTTTTCATTTCTAACAAGCTCTTAGGTAATGCCAATGCTGCTTTTCTAAGGATCATACTTTCTGAGCAGTTAGAAGGCAAGAGGTTTTGAAAATATAGAGAGTATAGAGGCTGTGAATTCAATCAGAAATCTTTGAGAATGAATATTAGATTTTACATTTTATTTTAAAAAGGAGAAGCTAAGAGAAACAGGAACCCATTTCTCCTCCCCTCCCTACCCATATTTTCACCCTCTTCATCATTCCAATTTTTTAGCCTGGGGCTAAAAATAAAGCAAAGCTTTATTTCCCAAAACCTTTAGCAGACTATGGATTGTTTCCCATCTCCTTCTGGGTAAACTCTCTGTGTGGCAAGAGAAAAACTATTTTCAAGGTATAGGAATGCATGACCTCCATTTCTGTGATTAAGGTAATGAGGTGGTGGAGGGGAGAGCATTTTCCCAAGCTGGGAAATTGTTGTCTTTGTTATGACACTGGCAACTCTCCTGGGAAAGAATGACTCAGTATCTCATTCATCTGGAGGTAGAAGAAATGTTTCCAGAACAAAACTAGACTTTGGTCTTAGACTGAGAAAAGAATTACTGGTAGAGAACATAGGGGACAATCAGAGGTGGGAACAAGGAAATTGTACAGACTGTGAAGAGTCATCAGTATCCCTATGGCAGTACAGAGCAACAAAAATGTTTATTATCATGTTTAATTATTTAATAGTTATCATTGTATATTTTCTCTCCCATTTCTGTCCAAAGAATACCATGTCATTTGTGATGCAAATGTTATTAAGATACAGAGCCTTCCTTAAATTAGTTGCCCATCTCATAGAATGTTTTGTTAATTAAAAATATAATTGTGAAGCAGTGCTCAGCCTTGTAATAAATATACACAAGTTAAACTAGGGACTAACTGGAATGAGATGTTGACCTGGGTTATAACCTGGTTTTGTAAGAGGAAATAAACAGAGGTATAACCTAACTGTTGTATTTTAAAAAGTATTGTAGGAATAAAATAAAATATAAAATAGAATAAAATAAAATAAACAAGATAAAATAATTAAATTACATTAAAATAATAAAGTAAAATGAATAAAAGAAAATAAAATGAATAAAAGAAAATATAAAAAGTATTAAAGGAACTCAGGGGGAAAATCCTGGAACTTTATGTCAGTACTTTTGGTTGGAGTATAGGTTTATACTGAGCAAATATCTTCATGGATATAAATATGTAGAGCAAGTGGGAAACAGACTATTCAGGGCTTTAAAAATAATATAAAATAATTTATATTATTTACATTTTATAAATGTATGTTTATATTATGTGTTTATTCAAATAAGTATTGTTGGGTCCCCCAATAATGGGTCCGTGATTAAAGGAGAAAGACTTATACAAAGCGAAAATCAAGCAAAGCTTTATTTCACGCCAAGCATCAAGAATCAAACCAACCATTTGGGGCCACACCTCTTACAGAGAGCGGACCTCTCTCTGCTTCACAGACTAGCTTTAAAGGGCAAAGGTCATGTGGTTGGGTTTAGCCACACTCAGGTGGCCAATGAAATTGTAACACACAGAGAAAGCTGCACAGTCATATTAGGCCACACATAAGTGACCAATTGAATTACAATTTACCCTAGTAGATATTTGAACCAGCCTATCACCTTGGTCAGAATTGGAATCCAAAAGGTGCCCTAAGGGATGGGGCCCATACTCCTTAGTAACTAGGGAGACAGTATGCACCCCCCTACTGATCAGATGTCTCCACCTGGCCTGACCCACCCTTGTATTTGCTCTTTGTTACTTGGGACTGGTTTCCGGGACTTGTTTTTAAGTAAGTCCCCTGGGGAAAGGGGGCAGGGATAGTTTAAGGGTTAAACAACAAAATGGCAGTTCAACCGGGATGCTGCTCTGGCTGAATAGGCGCTTACATAATAGGTCCTTATAATTATCAAAAAATAACCACAATAATAAGAGCAGCCAACTTATACTAATTGTTAAATGTCACAAGCTATTTATATGAATTAGATCATTTAACCCTATTTTATGGATTAGGGAATTAAAATTCAGAGAGTTAAACAATTTTCCCAGATTTGGAGAGCTTTAAGTGCCAAAACCTGCAATTTTTACCTATAAATATGTACACACATACGTTCGTGCATGCACATATTCATCCATATACACAAACACACACATCTTTGTGTTATAAAAATTGTACATGCTTCACCAAACAGACTGACCACAGACTCTGAGACAGCTCAGTGATGTGGCTCCAACCCTGTTCATCCATGGTCTCAGGCACTCCTGGCTGGCTGGGGATCTAGGAGGAATTATGCCTGTCCACAACCCTAGTAAAAGGGCCATGAACCATAAACATGACTGGACTCAGAAGCAGTTTTATCACCTGGCTCTAGCCCCATTCAACCAAAGTCCCAGAAGCAGTCCTAACTGTCCAGGGACCTGGCAGAAAACCTTTACCTACCAAAACCAGTCTATAACAGCTTCTTATAATACACAGACACTAATGTAAGGCTACATGAATCATGAAGAATCAAGCAAACATGACACCAGCATAGGAAACCAGTAAAGCACTAGTAGCTAACCATAAAGAAATGAAGATCCATGAACTGCTTGAAAAAGAATTAAAAATAATTATCTTAAAGAAACTCAATTAAATATAAAAGAACACAGACAATCAAACAAAATCAGTAAAATAATACAAGAACAAAAAGAAATTCACTAAAGAAATAGAAGCCATAAGAAAAGAATCAAAGAGAAATCCTGTGGCTGAAGAATACAATTACTGAACTGAAAATTCAATAAAAAGCTTCAACAGCAGACTGTTTCTGACTCTGTGAGGGAACTCAAAGAGAAGTTATTTGAAATTATGCAATTAGAGGAACAAAAAGAAAAAGAAAAGTATGAAAATAGTGAAAAAGTCCTGAAAGAGTTATACACCACCACAAAGAAGCAATATAGATACTATAAAAGTCCTAGGAGAGAAAGGGGCAGAAAGTTTTTTTAGATATAATGGCTGAACTTCTCAAATCTAAAAAAGTTACTGACATTCAGATTCATGAATCCCAAAGAACCATAAGTACATTAAACCCAAAGAAGTTTACACTGAGATACGTTAAAAAAAAATGGATTTTTTTTTGAATTATTATTATACAACACAGCCCCTATAAGATTATCAGCAGATTTCTCACCTTACAGGCTAGGAGAGAGTAGGAGCTTATATTCTAAGTACTGAGAGAGAGAGAAAAGACAAAACTTCAAGCTAGAATGCTTTGTCCAGAAAATCTGTCCTTTAAGAATGAAAGAGAGATAAAGACTTTCCCAGGGGCGCCTGGGTGGCTCAGTGGGTTAAAGCTTCTGCCTTTGGCTCAGGTCATGATCCCAGGGTCCTGGGATCGAGCCCCGCATTGGGCTCTGTGCTCAGCAGGGAGCCTGCTTCCCCCTCTCTCTCTGCTTGCCTCTCTGCCTACCTGTGATCTCTGTCTGTCAAATAAGTAAATAAAATCTTTAAAAAAAAAAACAACTTTCCCAAACAAGAACTAAGAGTTTGTCACCACTAAATCTGCCTTATAAGAATTGTTTCAAGTTGTTAAAAGTTGAAGAACTTCAAGTTGAAGAACAAGTTTTCCAAGTTGAAGTTCAAGTAGAAGTGAAGAAGTTCTAGAATATATGTGAGGTTTGGTGGGGTGAGGTCCAGAGCCGATGACCAAGAAAGAATTCTTGAGACATCTTTGGTGCAAAATGGTGGTTTATTAAAACACGGGGACAGTACCCCTGGGCAGGAAGAGCTGCTGCCCCTGGTTGTGAGGAATGGCAGGTTATGTACCATGGGGTGGGGGAAGTAAGGAAAAGGGAGGTTTCAATAGAACATATGCTAAAGAGGACCTAAAAAGATACTGGATACCAGATGCCTAACTACCAGAGGCCTTTCTCCGGGGGTTAAGTTTGTTTTTCCCTTTTAGCAAGCCATTACCATTAAGATAGTTGGGACATTCTTAAAGAACGCCACATTTGTCCCACCCAGGAGTGGTGGGGGTGAGGGGGAGATTGTGAGGTGTCTGTCTTTTGCTTTGTCCTCAGCCAGGCTTCTGCTCCCTCATCAGGAGGACTTCAAAGAGTTCCTCAATTTGAAGAAGGGGACATTAAACAAGTAAAAATGTTAAGTAAAATACTTCAGTAATCTTACATATAAAAAAACTCACTGCTGAAGATAAATATAAAGAGAAACAGAATACGGTAATGGTAGTGTATAAATGACTTTTAACACCAGAATACAAATTTAAGGACAAAAATAGTACGAATAACTAATTCCACATTAGTTCTATTTCATTCTTTCCCCACAGGCTTTTAACCTCCCAGCACTCTCCAAATAAACTCTGCCCCCAAATGTTTACCTCAGTGTTTCATTCAGAGGACCCAGCCTACGACAAGGTCACCAACAAAGACAAGTACCTGTGACCTAAGGGGAAAAGCTATTTGCATACACATCACAATAGATGACTATATTCTTTAATATAAAAGGCACTCCGACAAACTAATATGATTTTTTTAAAGAGCATACTTGACTGGCTTCTAAAAACAAACAAGAATGCCAATATCATTTCTTTTACAAGGTACAAATTGCATTTATCTGCAGTAGCAAAACTGAATATGAAAACCCAATTATAGACACAAATATAAGGACATTGGGAAACAAAATGTGACACTCTTCCCAAAGAGGAGTCTGTATTTCTCCAACATATAGACTCTGTAATTGCAGATGACAGAGGAATCAATTTTGCTTGATGCAATGGGAGAGATCTCCTAGGGCAAGTCTCCTAGGGCATTAAACATAAATGGCTAATTCATATGCATAATGGGAATTCAGCTGAACACTGCTTGAATTAATTCATTTAAGGACTTTTATTCCTTCTGGGTAGTTTCCTGAATTCTCTCCCCAGAGGCCTTGTTATGCTAAAAGGGCAGCCAGGTAGAAGGACTAGAATCAGACAGTCCTGAATATAACAACCAGGACTGGGGTGGCTTCATCCTGCATTCATTTCCTTTTTAACCTTGAAGTATAAATGCAGTGGCCAACACCTTGGTAAGTACCTAAAAATCCTCGTGATCTTATCAATCAATAACATTAAGATACCTACCATTTTCCCCTGGCAAGCTATCATGATTTTCCTGTTTAATGCTTGCTTCAGTTTTAGAATATGCTTAGCATCTGAAACTGTCCCAAGGACACCATCCTGACTACATTAAACATCGCTCTACCTTTAACTTAAATAACATGACAAACAACCTTATTGAACAACTTCCATATAAATAGTAAACTTTACTTAAAATCCATCCTTTAAGGACATTCTGTGTCTGTTCCTTAAACTGTATTTTTTACATTTTTGCAAAGCACAGAATTGGGTTGGGTAGGCCCTTCTGAGATGGAAACAACTTACTGGAAATATTCCTGCACAGTGTTTTACTTTCCTGCAGACTCTAAAAATGCTACAATTTAAGGTAAATATAATAGCCCTTCCAGAGAGGTATGTATTTTTTTAAAAATATATCATCTCATTGAATTTTTTTTAATTTTATTTATTTATTTGACAGAAAGAGAGAGCATGCACACAAGCAGGGCAGTGGGAGAGGGAGAAGCAGGCTCCCCACTAAGCAGGGAGCCCAATGTGCGGCTGGATCCCAGGACCCCTGGGATCATGACCTGAGCTGAAGGCAGATGCTTCCCACTGAAACACCCAGGAGCCCCAGTATAGCATTTTCTAAAGATATAGATACACACACACACACGCGCACACACACACACACACACACACACACATATATATATATATATATAAGTTTTGGAGAAGTAGAGGTTGATAGTGAAGAATAAATAATGTGCTCATTGAAAAAGTTATTACTCCATTTTTCTTGATTTATCAATAAATATTTTTTATTACAGATTTTTAAACTGTATTGAAGTTTTGATGGAGAATTTTATTCAACATGTGGTAAGTTGAATCAGGTATGTCAATTTGTACTTTATGCCAAACATGCAGTAATAATAAATAAAATACAAAGATAATAAAAAGACGGCTGTCATGCTCCTTAGATAGACAAATAGATAGAAAATACATGATACACCTTGATAGATAGATAACAGATACTTAGACAATGAAGATAGATAGATAGATGATAGACAGATAATGAGATGCCATGTAAAAAGATATAATTGTGTTGAAGTTGAATCCACAGACCTATGTGGCTGTTGGTCTAGAAACATATTGGTGATTGGCAACTCAGCACCTGCATGGGACTCAGCATGATAGTGTTCTGTATTTGACAAGGGACCAATATAAGTTACCCTGCTTGGTACATGAAGCTGTTAATCCACGTGGGGAGTGGAAATAGGTGTTGTCACAGCCCAAGTCTACTCCCCATAACAAGCCAAGTCTTGAGATAGTTGATGAGTGTTGGTGGGTGGGAATGGGAAGGGCAAAACTGTACTCAGCTCCCATTTGGAACAATATCCTTTTACCATTTTAAAAAGAACGGTTGACAAACAAGGAAGGAAGAGTCAACCGCTACATCTAATCATGGGGCATAAACAAAATAAATCATTTAATGAACAAGGAAATTTTCACTCAAGTTGAGATTACAAGTAAAATTCTAAAACATATATGAAGACTAACACTGATAAAGAAACTACAATTTCAATACTCACTGATGAAAAAAGAAAAACTAAAAGAATTTAAAAGGAGTTTTGAAGCAGGCATGCTTAAGATCCTCAAAACTTGAAGGCAGCATAATAACAATAAAATTAATGAAAAATTATGAGGGCATAGGTAGATATAAATTGAAAATAAAAATATAAATTGGAAAAGAAAAATAGAGTAATGAAATAAAACTCAATAGTAGAATACATTTCAGACCAGCCACAAATGAAAACAGAATTAGTAAATAAGAGAGTACTACTGAAGAATGCATCAAAATGCAACAAAAACAAATGAAGAGTTTGAAGTTATGAAGTAATCTAACTAGGAAGTTAGATTGAGAAGGTTCAACATGTTCCAGCTAGATAAATTGCTTAGTAGGCAATGTTGAAAGTAATAATGGCAGAAGATATTCAAAATTGAAAAAAAAATACATAACTTTTCAGATTTAAAATGTTACAAGCAGAGTAAGTTCATTATGATCTCCACCTGTTTATTGCATGTGGCACTGCAATACATCAGTGATAATAAGAACAGCCTAAAGGCAAGAGAAGAACATCCTAAGAAAAGGGAATGAGAGAACATGTGCCAGCAAGATATAGATGCACATGAGGAAGTCAGTTGAGGAGTGTCTACTGAAGGATTTCTTTACAGAAATGCATACATGGTTAAGGGGGCAAAAGAAGATGATGAAGCACTCAGGGGTCATGGTAGGAAAGGAGGATACAAAAAGAGAATGGCTGGCACAGACAGGATTGTATGGGCTTCTATAACAAAAATCTACAGTATTCCTCTACTGTCTCTGAATTTTATGTAAATTAATTGAAATTTTAACAGTATGTCAGTTATAATATTTACATTAAAAAGTTAAAGTATCAAGTTATCAAATTGGAAGAGGCACATGTATAATTATCTTTTTTTTCCAATTTATTTATTTTCAGAAAAACATTATTCATTATTTTTTCACCACACCCAGTGCTCCATGCAAGCTGTGCCCTCTATAATACCCACCACCTGGTACCCCAACCTCCCACCCCCCCGCCACTTCAAACCCCTCAGATTGTTTTTCAGAGTCCATAGTCTCTCATGGTTCACCTCCCCTTCCAATTTACCCAAATTCCCTACTCCTCTCTAATGCCCCTTGTCCTCCATGTTTGTTATGCATGGAGGTAAGTCAAGCAGAGAGAGTAAATTATCATATGGTTTCACTTATTTGTGGAGCATAACAAATAGCATGTATAATTATCTTAATTGACAAATCAGTCCTTGTATAGAACTTGTATCTGTTATAAGATTCAATTTTGATATAAATTTGTTTTCCTTTTCTCTCAGCTTTTGTTTTCAGTTGGATATTGATGACTTCTTTCCCTATCTTTCTCCATTTGGGCTTATACTTAAGAATTATGTGTATATCACTTGGATTCACAAAGATCTCTATGACTGCAACTGGATAGAGTCAGGCGCTGAGCCTCTCCCAAGCCTTTCATCTAGATTCCCTTATCTACCAGGCATGTCCACCTTAAAACCTCTGAAACTGAAATCTCTACCTTCTACTTGATTGGGATCCCAGGGATGGCACGTGCCAACATTTGGGTCCCCATCCCTATTTGCTTCATGTACCTCGTTGCCATCCTGGGGAACTGTACCATTCTGATTTTCATAAAATCAAAGCCATCTCTGCATGAACCCATGTACTACTTTCTTTCCATGTTGGCTCTTTCTGACCTAGGACTGTCCCTCTCTTCTCTCCCTACCATAATAAGCATATTCTTATTCAATGCTCCAGGAATTTCCCCCAATGCCTGCTTTGCCCAAGAGGTTTTCATTCATGAATTCTCAGCTATGGAGTCATCAATTCTTCTCATCACATCCTTTGATCACTTTATTGCCATTGCCACCCTCAGAGATACACCTCCATCCTAACCAGTGCCAGAGTCACCAAAATTGGACTTGCTTTTTCTTTGAAAAATGTTTTATTGATCCTCCCTTGCCCTTTTACTCTAAAACATCTAAGATACTGTAAGAAGAACTTCCTTTCCCATTCCTACTGCCTCCATCAAGATGTCATGAAGCTGGCCTGCTCTGACAACAAGATCAATGTCATCTATGGCTTATTTGTAACTGTCACAGGCATCTTAGACTTCACATTCATTTTCATGTCCTACATGCTGTACTGAAAGCTGTATTGAGCATAGCATCACAGAAGCAAAGGCTCAAGGTCCTCTGCATCTGTGTTTCCCCCATCTGTGCTGAGCTCATTTTCTATGTTCCCATTATCTCCCTAGCTGTTATCTACCACTTTGCCAAACATAGGCTCCCAATCATTAAGATTCTCATGACTGTTGTTTTCCTGTTGGTACTACCATTAATGAACCCCATTGTATATGACATGAAAAGCCAACAGATAAGACATATAGTTTTAGGGAAACTATAGCTGACAGGGATGCTTGACCACATTGAAAACTCAATAAGTACATGACACAGAAGAACAAATCAGTAAGGAATCACACCATATATTAATTGCTTTACAATATCATCTTTCAACACACTAAGATTGAAGAATCAGTCTTACAAATATTTTGGTTTAGGATTTTGGATTAGGGCTCATATATAAACATAAAATGTATTCTAATGTTCCATTTCATCCAGCTTGCTTTAACCAGCCTTATGATCATAGTATATGCTTTCCATTATCATACTTAAAGTTATTCTATACATTTACTTGAGAATTAACAGTGTACATTTACATGGATATTGATCAGAAATGATAGAGGATTTCCTCTTCATTTAAAATAGCCCTCTTCAACTCATAGTTTTCACTTTTATGAAATATGCTTATGCTCTCAGGAATGGAAATTGAAATGGGCAGGAATATGTACATACATGAGACCAATAAAAGAAACAAATATACACATATGCAGAGTTTACAAAAACATAAGAGAATTTAAGTCATTTGTCCATTTCATTTATTTCAATATTTCCTTCTTGAGCATTAAAATATCACTGTCTGTGTTATGCAGGATAGAAAGTTTCCTGTCTTCCAGGTTTCTATGGGAGTTCTACCTAATGCCATTAACTCATTACACTCTATATGATTTGTCTCTCTCCCATGCAAGAATGTAAACCCTGATTAAGACTAATTTTCAAAAAAAGGTAAAATTACAGCTCTCTCAAAGACATAAAATGAATATCCATTAGAGATCTAATTGAATTCATCATTTTTTGTAGTCTCAACACCCAGCATGGTGCCCAGAGTGGGGCTTGAACTCATGAACTGAGATCAAGAGTCGGACACTTAACCAACTGAGCCACCCAGGAGCTGCAGATTTAACTCACTTTTAATGAAAGAACCAGGCAAATGACAACCAGTTCAAAGGAGACCCCATATAAAAGATACCTTTATAGACAGGAATATTGACATTAATTTGCAAATGAGTACAGTCTCTTCTACTTCATGGGACACATGCCTATTGACCATCTATCAGATAGAATTTATTTACAGGTCTACCTACATGAAATACTTTGGTTGCTATTAGTATCTAAAACTTTCAGAGTTGGAAAATAGCTCAAAGGGATTGAAAATGCCAAGTCCCAATACTCAGAATCAAATAACCCATAAGAATGTGTTCTAAACAATGTACTTTTCCACTGAAACACAGATTTTCCCCTATAGTCTCCCCCATTTTAAATAAAGTACAATTTCAAAGAAAGATAATTCTTGATCACAAAATAAGGTTTTCACTCAATTTTACCTCATTATTTACACAGATGCAAAAAGAATGGTAATATGCCAGACGAGATCGGGCGCGTTCACGGTGGTATGGCCATAGACAAGAATGGTAATATACCAAATGAGCCTTCTGAAGTTTTCAGTGCTGGAGATTTCTATACAAAATCAGATTGGATATTCAAAAGCTGCTACCACATGCTATATCCAGGATAGGGAGTTGCAACTAAGAAATTGTCTTCATCAAATTATTCCATCAGGTATATATACATTTGGGCAATATATTCTTTTGTCAGACTCTCCAAAACATTCCAGGATCCTGGTCTGTCATGGATGTGAACTCCCTTGCCAGCTTTAAGAGCTATGCCTATATGTTAACAAACAGGCTAATTTACCTCACAGGGATTTGTCAGCACATATTTTATATAGTCAATTATAGCTCCCTAAAAGTCACTAGTCATACCTGATTAAATGAGCAAGATTTTCAAGTTTGACATTCTAGAAAAGGCCTTGGTTGCAACCAGTTCTTCAAAGTATATCCTAGGTAAAGAGCAGACAGGTTCTTTTGGACCTAGGCAAGTACACATTGTCATGAACAGAAACACATTTAGGGGGCCTGGGTGGCTCAGTCTATTGAGTTTCTGCCTTTGGCTCAGGTCATGATCTCAGGGTCCTGGGACCCAGCCCCACATCCAGCTCCCTGCTCGGCAGGGAGCCTGCTTCTCCCTTTTCCTCTGCCTATCATTCCCCTTGCTTGTGCTCTCTCGCTCTCTCTCTCTCTCTCTCTCTCTGTGAAATAATAAATAAAATATTAAAAAAAAAAAAAAGAAACACACTAAATGGGAATTGCTGAATTCTGAGGATTCAATGACAATCAGCTACAACATCAAAATGTTTCATTTTACAAAAACAGAATCTACTGGATTAGATTGATTGGAAATATCTTAAGAGAAAAATCCCCTTTATTCAGAAAATAGAACATAAGATAACATCAACAATATTCCAAACAAACAAAATAGGATGTTAACCATCAGTTCATTCAGTCCTATGCAATTAATTTTTATTTCTTTGGGTCTTGGGCTAACTGTCTCATGAAGATATCATCTATTGACTGAAAAGAGTCCTGGAAATCACCATTCAACCCACTGGAATAGTCTGGATGTTACCTAATAGTCTATTCTTTGAAGTTTGAAGTACTTGGTACAGGCCTTTTCCACAAGCTCTGGCTGGGTCCTTTTCTAAAAAGACAAAATTCTGGCCTGTTGCTAATTGCACAGCTTTCATGAATGCATCAAACAAAAAACTGTAAGGACCTATTTAGCAAGAGGCTTCCATTAAGGTTAAACAATAACCTTATTGTTTAACCCTTTAACTGTCCCTGCTCCCCTTCCTTCAGGGGACTTACTTAAAAACAAGTCCCAGAAACCAGCCCCAGGTAACGAAGCTCAAATACAAGGGTGGGTCAGGCCAGGTGGAGACATCTGATCAGTAGGGGGATGCATACTGTCTCCCTAGTTACCAAGGAGTACGGGCCCTGCCCTTTGGGCACCTTTTGGGCTCCAATTCTGACCAAGCTGATAGGCTGGTTCAAATGTCTACTAGAGTAAATTGTAATTCAATTGGTCACCTAGCATGATTGTGCAGCTTTCTCTGTGTGTTACAGTTTCATTGGCCACCTGTGCGTGGCCAGGCCCAACTGCATGGCCTTTGCCCTTAAAAGCTAGTCTGTGAAACAGAGAAAGGTCGTCCTCTCTTGTACGAGGTGCGTCCTTGAATGTTCGGTCTGATTTTTGATGCACAGAATAAAGCTTTGCTTGATCTTCGCTTTATATCAGTGTTGCTCCTTGGACCCATTTGGGGGGGGGAACCTAACAAAACATCTATCATTTTAAGATCTTGAAGCTAAAGTAAAAGTGTTACATTAATCTTAAAATGACAATCTGAGGGGTTTGAAGTGGCGGGGGGGTGGGAGGGTGGGGTACCAGGTGGTGGGTATTATAGAGGGCACGGCTTGCATGGAGCACTGGGTGTGGTGAAAAAATAATGAATACTGTTTTTCTGAAAATAAATAAATTGAAAAAATAAATAAATAAATAAAAATAAATGGTCATTGTTAATTTTACTTACACTATTCAAATATAAAAATTCTAATGAAAGTTCATAATACATATAATGCAACTGACAAGTAAATTTGGTTGTTTCCATAACATGCAAAACAAGATAATAAAACTATTACCAAAAAAAAGTTTAAAAAAAATCTTTAAGGATGGTGATATATCCTATACATAAGGAAAGTGCATGTTATATCTATTGTATACAAATCAATAACTGTAATTTTTATAGTGAAAACAATACTGACATATAACATCGTAATCATGGGAAATAACTTATCCTTATACCATGAATATCAAGTAAGGAGATTCAGTGAATCTAGAGTAGGCCTAGAAATCTCTATGCTTATAAAATTCTACAGTGAAGCCTGAGTGCAGTTGAAACCTACCATCTTTCTGCAACCCTGTTTGTTGCAGCAAAAGAGATAGGTGGGGGGATGAGATAACTTGGCAATAGTCATTGAGGAGGGCAAGTGAATTGATGAGCACTGGGTATAATACGCAGCCAAAGAATCATTGAGCATAATATAAAAAACTGATGATGTACTATACACTAATTGAATTTAAATAAATAAGTAAAATGCATATCCACTTTCTTAAAGAAAAACTACCATCTTTGTAAATGCTAGGTGAAAATTAAATTTTCAAAAATTTGTCAATTTGTAGAAGGAAACAAGTATAAGTTTAAGGGAGTAAAGTTCACTGGAAGAGACAGACACATAAAGGCATGGTTATCACACACTATGAAATTGTTCTGATTATTCACATAATTCTCTTGATCTTTGAAGACAAGAGCATATTCTGCCAGAGGAAGCAAAGAAGGCTTAAGGGGTGTTTTGCTCAGAGGATTAGTTCTTCTCATTTACAAGGGGCTGAATGACTCTCCTGGGCTACAGTCCCCTTTGAGATTTCACCTACGGGGAGTTTTCTTTTTCTCTGGGTATAGCCTGTTGAGCTGAAACCCTCAACATTCTCTGGGCCAATAGGAAAGAAACAGGGAGGCAGGACTAGACTCTGCAGGTCAAGATAGACTGTTGTGCCTACCTAGGAGTGAAACTCTGGGGACCATGCCATCTCCATTTCCTACTTACCTTGACATGTGGCTCCAACAACTTACCAACTTACTGGTAAGCTTCCAGCTGTTCATAGCTACCAGTTGCCTTTGCACCAGTTCAAGCAAAAAAGTTCACACAGTACCGGCCTGGTTGTGGTTGCTGAGTGATTAGGATGGATGCCATTACTCTAACCTTCTAAAATGCCAAGCAATTTCATAAATGCTTGGTATTAGTCCAGAGTCCTGCTAAATGAAAACAGTCAGTCAAGTGCTAGGCCAGAATCATGGACCAAGCACAGAGAAATTCAAAGCCAGGTGTTTGAACCTGGCTGGCCCTGGGGTGGTATGTTTGCTGAATGGTTGAGTTATTGGTATGCAGACATGAGAGACCTCTGAGTTTGCAGAGGGCATTGGTAAGGAGGCAAGAAGGATCACAGGGAGTTACTTTCTCCATAGTCTGTCCTAACTCCATATCCTTCTTCAGAGTTTTAAATATCTGCTTTACATTTTCACTCTCATGATGAATCGGAAGCAGTCTTATGATTCTAACAAAAAACTATGAGTCCATGGATTTTAAGTAATAGTGTGAAGATTAGTTTTTATATAAATTTTATTTAATCATTTAATTTGTAAATAGTGACCTCCATATTGAGGATATAACTTTTCATTCATTTAGTTGTGTCAGTGTACATCAAATGATATCTGCTTATATACAATCCTATGAAGCCAGAAAAGAGGACAAAGAACATCAATGATATCACAGAGCATACAACCTCAATTGACAAAAACTTATTACCTAAGTTTCCTTCTAATACTTTCGTCGTTTTAGCTATTTTTTGTTTCAGCTCTATAATATATTTTTAGATAATTTTTATGTGACATATGATACAAGTCTACCTTCATTCTTTCAGGATGTGGATATTAAGCCTTGCTAGCCCCATATTTTGAAAGAATGTTGTTTTTAAAAACTAATACTCTTAAATAACTACAAATGCAATTGTATTAAGTCATGTCCTTCTTTGATCCTGTATTCTTCCGAACAGTCTTCAAACTAAAAGGCTGAACTATCTTTTAAAAAGTTGCTATAAGAAATAGAGGTTTTGAAATTTACTGCTTCCTTCATGCACGATGAGCTCAGAAAAAGCATTTAAAATATCTATTTGCTGGCAATTAATTGTGTAGATTAACATGCATTCATGTTTCTCTTGATATCCTACCTATATGGGTCTAAAATATCTATTTGCTGGCAATTAATTGTGTAGATTAACATGCATTCATGTTTCTCTTGATATCCTATCTGTATGGGTCATGCTATTACTCCTAATGATATAGTTTAAAATATATTGTTTTAATCTAAGAATTCTTTTTTTTTTAATTTTATTTTCTTATTTGACAGAGAGAGCAAGATCACAAATAGGCAGAGAGGCAGGCAGAGAGAGAGGGGGAAGCAGGCTCACTGCTGAGCAGAGAGCCCAATGTGGGGTTCGATCCCAGGACCCTGAGATCATGACCTGAGCTGAAGGCAGAGGCTTAACCCACTGAGCCACCCAGGTGCCCCTGGAAATATGTATCCTTTAAACAAGTGACTGTTTGTCGCTGACCGGCAGCAACAAACGAGCAGGGAGTCTCCTGAGAGGTAAGGGATGAAAAATAAGACGCGGGGGACACAGGGTTGTTTAACCACAAGTGTCGTCTTTGCTTTATTGCCTGCCACCTTTTATAGGATTTACACCACACATCTAACACGTACACACTTACATAAGAGAATTTCATGCAAGATGTTTTCGTAAGATAAAAGCCCATTCCCACAATAGTGAAACAATCATCGAAACTGTAACAATTAGGTGCCCGGAACTACATCCTGTTTTCTAGTTATAGATTAATAGTAATGGTCCATCTTCTCAGAAAGCTGTTTACTATTTAACATAACAGAGGGTGTGGGGCACAGGTTGGTCGGAGCCCGAGAGCCGTCGTTCATCGTGTTAACCCCTTCCTTGCGCTGTGCCAAATGGCCCAGGTTGGTTGGGGCCCGAGAGCCGTCACTCATCGGTCTAACTCCTTCCTGGCTCTGTGCCCACCACAACTGTTGCCCATTGATCAACCAATCTTGCATTTCAAATCATCTTATAAAGAAAGAGTATGCAGCATGAAGTTCTAAACACATGAAATCTTTAGAGGCTAATAAACTCAGCTGGTAGAACAAAGGACTTAAGTGGAGGAATGAGGTGGGAAAGAGGTTGGAAATGTGTGTAGCCAAACTAGGGAGAGGGCAAGTTCAGACAAGGAATTGGACATTGGAGTGCACTTCTGAGTTTTCTTAGGGGAAGATGGACTCATCAAATTAATGATAGAGGAAGGCAACTCTGAAACCTGGCACAAAGGCAATTGTAACAATTGTGTACCTATATTGTCCCACCCACTTTTGACAGTTTTTATTTTAAATCAATTAGTGAACATACAGGGTAATATTAGTTTCAGGTGTACAATTTAGTGATCTGGCAATTCTATACACCCCCGGAGCTCATCAGAGCGAGTACCCTCCTTAGCCGCTATAATTCGTTTCATCCACCCCCCCACTAACCTCCTCTCTGGTGACCATAAGTTTGTTCCCTAGTGTTCAGTCTGCTTTCTGGTTTGCCTCTCTCTTTCTTTTTCCCCACTAAGCTTCTTTGTTTTCTTAAATTTCACATGTAAGTGAAATCATTAGGTATTTGCCTTTCTCTGACTAACTTATTTAACTTAGCATAATATTCTCTAGCTCCATACACATTGCTACAAGTGGCAATATTTTATTATCTCTTATACCTGATACATATATATACATATATATATAATCTCTTATACCTGATATATATGTATATATATATGTATCTCTTATACCTGATATATATATATATACACACATACATATATATATATTCCTAATATTATATGAAAAGGCAACACCTTGAAGAGGGATGAGGGAAAATGAGGGCAAGAACAAAGAACAAAGCAGTATAAGGTGACATTGCTAGATGCCTCTTGGAGGAAGAATATAAATTCTCTAATGAGTGTGTATTGTTGTGAATGCAAAAGTTTAATTTTATATTTATCCTTTAACAATTTGGAATATAGATGGTTTGTTTATAATGCAAATACTCTTCTTCAATATAATTGCCTTTTTGTTGTCAGAGGAAAACAATAGTCAGACACTGGTTATGGTAAAATATACATCTATAAATATGTTCCTCATGTTTTCCACTTGTAAACTAACATTGACTGTCTTGAGATTAATTATTCCTTCAAGAACACAAACCTGGAGTGCCTGGGTGGCTCAGTGGGTTAAAGCCTCTGCCTTAGGCTCAGGTCATGATCCCAGGGTCCTGGGATCGAGCCCCACATCAGGCTTTTCTGCTCAGCAGGGAGCCTACTTCCTCCTCTCTCTCTCTCTGCCTGCCTCTCTACCTACTTGTGATCTCTGTCAAATAAATGAATAAAATATTAAAAAAAATACAAATCTGATAAAAAGCCAATGTTTGGAGCACAGAATTTGTGCCTGTGATTATTCTTATTTGTTTTGTTTTTGTCCTACATTTCTTTAGCCTCTTTGTGACAAAGATAGATTGTCCAACAAACGTTGAACAAGAACCAAATGTATCACAGGTTTGAGTGACCTTGAGATAAATAGAAGATATCCTCTGCTCTCAAAGAAAGCAGTGAGGCTGGAGGAAGAGATGTCGATCAAATGAACCATAATTAGTAGGATAATCTTCCAAGTCACCTGAAGAGGTTATAGACCAAACCATCTGTCATCTTGCAGTGGAAAGTAGGGGATAGTTCTAGAGGTTTTCTAAAATGATGCCTGTCTTGGGATATGAGCAAAGATAGACAGGTAGGGGTGCCTGGGTGGCTCAGTGAGTTAAAGCCTCTGCCTTTGGCTCAGGTCTTGATCCCAGGGTCCTGGGATCGAGCTCCGCATCAGGCTCTCTGCTCAGCAGGGAGCCTGCTTCCTCCTCTCTCTCTACCTGCTTCTCTGCCTACTTGTGATCTTTGTCTCTCTAGTAAATAAATAAAATCTTAAAAAAAAAAAAAAGATAGGCATGGAAAAAAAAAGGGTAGTACAGAGCACTTGTAGCATTTGCAAAGGCAAGAGATATGAGACAACATGATATTCTGAAAATTAAAAATGCAGTGGCCAGAACATAAGAAGTTTAGCTGGCCATGAAGAGAGAGAAGGTTAGCAATTAACTTCCCTCTCTGGCCAGGATTATACTAAAATCACACTAAGATAATTATGATAAGGGATTAGTCCCTATTTTCTTTATTTCTTGTTCAGTACATAGAAAAAATGTACATTACTTTCTTAAAAGAATTCAATGATTTGTTTTGTAAAAAGCAAACTTCCTCTTGATCTAATACAATTATGCCCTTACTGTATCAGAAAAAGTATTCCACAATTCTGATTTAAATTCCCAATTGTGGCCTCATTTGTTTTGTTTCTTAAATTCCACATATGAGTGGAATCATATGGTATTTGTCTTTCTCTGACTTATTTGAGTAAATACCTAGTAAGTAGTGCAATTGCTGGATTATAGGGTAGTTCCATTTTTAACCTTTTGAAGAACCTCCATACTGTTTTCCTGAGGCTGCACCAATTTGTATTCCCACCAACAGTGCTTAGGGTTCTCCACCAACATCTGTTGTTTTCTGTGTTGTTGATTTTCACCATTCTGACTGGTGTGAGGTAACATCTCATTGTGGTTTTGATTTTTATTTCCCTGATGATGGGTTTTGTTGAGCAAGAAAACTCAGTGGTAGCATCTTTTGTGAGTAGAGTATTGATTTTTACCTCAAGGGAGGTAGAGAAATATATAGAAGCAGAACAACACATAAAGAGAAAGACACTAAAACAGAAGGAAGATAGAAAAGAGCATGATTAAGGGACAAAACAATGAGAGAATGTCATGTGAAAACAATGGATATACCCAAGACTCTGAAATCTGGGGGAAAGAGGAAAGGACTTCAAAGATATGGAAGCAGACGGGAGTAAAAAGAAATGGGTAAAGTAGTGAAAATACAGTGAAGGCCCGACAGGAGAGAAAAAAGGACAAAGACTGTAAAATGGGAGTCAGGGAATCAAAGTAGAAAACACATAGACACATATAAAGGAGTTTTATTCAAGGAGGTATGGGTACAGAAAAAGGAGATGAAAATAAGCAGAAAGGGAGATAGAAAAGGATAGTAAGACTTTCATACCCTTGGAAATAACCCACTTTTGTAAAACCTTATACTTAACCTTACTCTTCCTCTACTCTTTTCTGCTAGTAAGGCCTACCTGACTCCCATTGTCTGTCCACACTGGAGAGAGAGTATACTGTAGTGATGAAGAGCACAGAGTCTGGAGCCCTATTAGCAAGTCCTGAAACCCTACTTCACTATATCCTATTTCTATGACTTCGGGCAAAATGGTTTATTGCTGCATGCCTCAATTTCCTTTTATGTTACATGAGAATAATAACAATATCCTTGTATGGTTGACAGATATGTATTTGCAAGGTGACAAAGCAGTACCTGGAATACAACAAGTTCTTTGTAAGCTTCAGAAGGAAAAAAAAAAAAAGGAAAGGAAGGAAGGAAGGGACATTTTTGATCATGAGGAGGAAAACTGGAGCACATTATACTTTGCAACAAAATTGAAAACATTAGCTCAGCTCTGCATACTCCTCCAATGTTATAGGGTTTACAGATGGAGGAAGGAATTTAAAGGGGATCCTTCAATACTAAAAAATTTGGTAAGGTTCTTTTTCAGGTCATGGGTGATATATCATTGCTTATTACATTGCACAGAAACCCCAGGATTGAGAAAGTGAGTGTCAGTGAGAGATGGAACCAGAAATCAATTGAGAGACACACTACAGAGACAAGGGGATGTAAAGGGACAGAGACTCAAATGGTCAGTTAGAAGAATCACAGAAATAGAGACAGAGAGACAAGGACAGAGAGCTTGAAAAAGAGAACATGATGGGGACTGATGGAAATGGCCCAAGAGTAGTGAGAAAGGATGGTGCTAGAGGTAGGGACTTCTGGTAGGTCTTCCTACCTGAGGTAGGTAGTAGGTATTAGGTAGGTATATAGAACATTGATAGGTATTCCTAGAATCCAGCATGGGAGAAGACAGACTACTTAATGGAACTTATGTCCATCTTTCATTCTCCATCTCCTTCAGGAGTGAGCGAAACATGAGTTCAAAAAGTAGCCCAAAAAGTCATAAAGAAACTCCTTGTAGTGAGTAGAAATAACTGCTCTTTCTCTGTAGACACAGAGAAAACTTAGATTTTCTGGGATGCATGAGAGAGGTGCATAGATTAAGCAGTACGGCAAGGTAGACAGGACAAGGTTTTACTGGTGAAGAAGGAGAAAAGAATGTTGAAAGTTGATATCATCAGACCATAAGACGTAAGAATTGCTGTTTGGCAATTATGACAGAAAATTCTTTGGGTGAGGGTGGTGGGTGTTTGTGTTTGGTTAGGATAGACCATGGGAGGTTAATGAGCAGCTCTCTCTTGATATGGGTCTTAGGAAGAGATTTCAGATTAGACTGGTGAGTAGAATATCCAGAAGAGTCAACATATCAGTCCCTTAAGGAACAGGATGAGAACATATGGATCAGGAATTGCTGGACTTGGGAACTAGAGATTTTCCCTGGAGGCTCTGGTTCCCTGTTACTTCTGAACCTTTCAATTGTTATGTGGGACAAAGCACACTTTATATCAGAAGGATATAAAACTTGAACCTCGTGCTCCAAACCCTGCATTAAAAATTCAGTTTCCTCTACCAGGAAAGAAATCCACACACGTAAGTGCAAATAGCTGAAACTTAAAAGAAAACTCAAAATCTTTGCTGGGAAGTTTCACCCTGGTCTGGACAAATACCAGGGATTTTTAAGAGTTTGTAGATATAGGCATTGTTGAGGAGAAGGGTAAGACCTTGGTATTTTCCGCAGATTTTTGAAGAAGAGATAATTTGAGAAATGATAAGGAAAGTTAGAGTTTAGTAATTATAAACATCTAATGATATTGTTCTTTATACTATTATCTTCCTTGCACACACATACACATACAGCATCTTGACAGATTAAAGGAAAAACTTTATAGACCAAACCAAAAAAAAATCAAAGAAGATACTATTCAATACTTATCAACTGCTGTAAAACAGAATGCTTTTCCATGTTTGCAAGGAACAGTTAAGCAAAAGAAAAGTTTGGTTTAATTTACTGCCTTAAATTGAATTCTATAGCACAATGGCCATGGAGTAAGAAAATTATAAGAAACTATTTAAAAAATGGGTTAATTGTTCTTGATTAAATCATTAATTTTGTATAATTCAGTAAACAAATATAATGACATATTAAAAAGCCTAAGAAGACAATTCATAGAAAAATGAAAATAAATAATCATTTATGTGAAAGAATGACCTACCAGTAAATGAAAGAGAATAGCTTTTTTTTTCTGAGGGAAAAGGGGCTTAGAAATAACATTTATTAATAGCCAGAGAGAATTTTTTACATCATTTAGACATGAGCTGATGGTAGAGAGACTCATGAATTTCTGGCTATTCTACTTAATGGTTGCATAACCTTAGACAAATAACTAAGTTAATATTAATAACTTAATAAATAACTAATAACACCCCAGCATTTTAGTTACTATTTTTATATGGTTACTATAATAACTAAATAAGATAAGATATATATATTTAACAGAGGGAACAGTGCTGTATTATTTAGGAAAAGATTTATAACTTTAAATATTATTTTTAAATTTATATTGGGCAATATATATTAATATATATTAAATGTTATATTATTTGATTCAGTGAACCCCTTTCTGAAAATCCATGCTGAAGAAAACCTTAAGATATGATAAAAAATTGATTTACATGAAGATATTCATATAATGTTAGGTACAAAAATAGGGACCTAGAACATTAGTAAATAGTATAGAGATATCAAATTATATGAAATTTAAAAAGAATATAATTTATACAGTGAGGCCAACAACTACATAGACAAATAAATATACATTGGTAAATAATATAGAAGTCAAAATAATGAACATAAAGCAACATACCCTCTCTGATTATCTATTTCAACTAGCTAAAGTCTTGGAATGTCAAATAATTTATGTTTTGTATACACCAATTCAAATTTATCTGAGAGTAATTAAAAAAATTCATTTGGGGACTGGTCTAAGTAAGTTTGATAATAAACAGCATGAGAGACTATGGACTCTGAAAAACAATCTGAGGGGTTTGAAGTGGCGGGGGGGGTGGGAGGGTGGGGTACCAGGTGGTGGGTATTATAGAGGGCACGGCTTGCATGGAGCACTGGGTGTGGTGAAAAAAATAATGAATAATGTTTTTCTGAAAATAAATAAATTGAAAAATAAATAAATAAATAAAATCTTAAAAAAAAAAAGAAAAGTGTAACAAATTATCATTACCAAGTATTAAGAAAGATAAATAAATTGAGAGACAAATGTTCTGACTTAAAATTTAATCCTACAATTATTAATATTCAATAAAAGACAAGTGCATAAGAAGGTCTATTGTTATGTGTTTTGGAACCACATATGCAGGACTACTCAGATTCCTAGAAAAATAAGTAAAAGAATTAGAAATGGAAATCATTTGATATGTAGATGAAAGAACTAATCAATTAAATCACTTGATTTAATTGAGACATGTGTTCATATATATGAACAACATTTTTAAACGGGAAAACATTATGAAGTAAAGAATGGTAAATACATAAAAATGTTATATGTCATTATTCTTACTAGTAGATAAATAGGCCACTAACATTTTGTCCTTTACTGTTAAGTTTTAATGTATGCAAACATATATTTAAAGAGACTTCAGAGATTCATTTATGACCAGTTCCCCGAATGAGCTTTCCTCTTAAATTTAACGAATCATTCAGTCACAACTTCTGCTGTAATTGGAGCTTCCATGTTTTGCAGAATTTTGAAAAACTAAAAAGCATCAAAAATATTAAAATTAATTTGTTCTATCACATTGATTGATTTGCAAATGTTGAATCATCCTTGTAGCCCAGGGATGAATCCCACCTGGTCATGGTGGATAATCTTTTTAATGTGCTGTTGGATCTTGTTGAGAATCTTGGCATCCATATTCATCAGTGATACTTGTCTGAAATTCTCCTTTTTGGTAGGGTCTTTGCCTGGTTTGGGGATCAGGGTAATGCTGGCTTCATAGGAAGGGTCTGGAAGTTTTCCTTCTGCTTCAATTTTTGAAACAGCTTCAGGAGAATAGGTGTTATTTCTTCTTCGAAAGTTTGGTAGAATTCCTCAGGGAATCCGTCAGGTCCTGAGCTCTTGTTTTTTGGGAGGTTTTTGATCACCGCTTCAATCTCCTTACTAGATATTGGTCTATTCAGGTTGTCTATTTCTTCCTGGTTCAATTTTGGGAGTTTATAGTTTTCCAGGAATGCATCCTTTTCATCTAGGTTGCTTAGCTTATTGGCATATAACTGTTGATAATAACTTCTGATGATTGTTTCTACTTCCTTGGTGTTAGTTGTGATCTCTCCCTTTTCACTCATAATTTTATGAATTTGGGCTTTCTCTCTTTTCTTTTGGATTAGTGTGGCCAGTGGTTTATCTATCTTATTGATTCTTTCAAAAAGCCAGCTTCTAGTTTCATTGATACGTTCTACTGTATCTCTGGTTTCTACCTCATTGATCTCAGCTCTAATCTTGATTATTTCCCTTCTTATGTGTGGAGTTGGTTTGATTTGTTGTTGATTCTCCAGTTCTTTAAGGTGTAGAGATAGCTGCTGTGTTCTGGATTTTTCAATTTTTTTGAGAGAGGCTTGGATGGCTATGTATTTCCCCTTTAGCACTGCCTTGGCTGTATCCCATAGGTTTTGGACTGAAGTGTCTTCATTCTCATTGATTTCCATGAATTGTTTCAGTTCTTCTTTGATCTCCTGGTTGATCCAAGCATTCTTTTGTTCTGTTTTGTTTTTGTTTTTTTCTCTATAGATTATTTTTTTAAATTCCAGTATAGTTAACATACAGTGTTACATTATTAGTTTCATGTGTACAATACGCTGATTCAATAATTCTATACAACTCAGGGCCCATCATGGTAAGGGTACTCCTAATCCCTTCATCTATGTCACCAATCTCCCCACCTACCTCTCCTCTGGTAACCAACAGTTTGTTTTCTGTCTTTTGGTTTGTCTTTTTTTTTTCTTTATTTGTTTTGTTTCTTTAATTCCACATGTGAGTGAAATCATCAACACAACTAAGATACAACTTACTGAATGGGAGAAGATATTTGCAAATGATATATCCAATAAAGGGTTACAATCCAAAATATATAAGGAATTTATACAACTCACCAACAAAAAACCAAATAATCCAATTTAAAAATGGGCAGAAGACACGAACAGACATTTCTCCAAAGAAAATATACAAATTGTTAAACAGACACATGATCCAAGCATTCTTAAGCAAGATGGTCTTTAGCTTTCAGGTATTTGAGTTCCTTCGGAACTTTTCCTTGTGATTCAGCTCCAGTTTCAAAGCATTGTGATCTAAGAATATGCAGGGAATCATCTCAGTCTTTTGGTATCGGTTGAGTCCTGATTTATGACCCAGTATGTGGTCTATTCTTGAGAAGGTTCCATGTGCACTTGAGAAGAATGAGTATTCTTTTGTTTTAGGGTGGAATGTTCTGTATATATCTATGAGGTCCATCTGGTCCAATGTGCCATTCAATGCTCTTGTTTCTTTATTGATTTTCTGCTTCAATGGTCTGTCTATTTCTGAGAGAGGCATGTTAAGATCTCCTACTATTAATGTATTCATATCAATATGACTCTTTATCTTGATTAACAGTTTTCTCATGTAATTGGCTGCTCCCATATTGGGGGCATAGACATTTACAATCATTAGATCATCTTGGTGGATAGTCCCTTTAAGAATGAAGTAGTGCCCTTCTGTATCTCTGACTACAGCCTTTAGTTTAAAATCTAATTTATCTGATATGAGAATCGCTACCCCAGCCTTCTTTTGAGGCCTATTGGTATGAAAGATGCTTCTCCATCCCTTCACTTTCAGTCTGGGTGTATCTTTAGGTTCAAAATGTGTCTCTTGTAGACAACATATGGATGGGTCCTGTCGTTTTATCCAATCTGCAACCCTGTGCCGTTTTATGGGTACATTTAGGCCATTCACATTGAGAGTGATTTTTGATAGATGTGTTTTTATTGACATCGTGTTACCTTTGAAGTCTTTCTTTCTGTAGATTGTCTCTATATTTCTGTTCAATGCTATTCTTAGGATTTTTCCTCTTTTATAGAACCTCCCTTAATATTTCCTGTAGTGTCGGCTTAGTGGTTGCGTAGTCTTTTAAGCCTTGCTGGTCTTGGAAACTCTTTATCTCTCCATCCATTTTGAATGTCAGTCTTGCTGGATAAAGTATTCTTGGCTGCATGTTCTTCTAATTTAATGCCCTGAATATATCTTGCCAGCCTCTTCTGGCTTGCCAGGTCTCTGTGGACAGGTCTGACATTATCCTGATGGGCTTTCTCTGTAAGTAAGGAGCCTCTTTGTCCTAGCAGCTTTCAAGAGATTATACCTACAATTATGATTCCTCAATTTGGCTATCAGGTGCTTTGATGTTGTTTTGGAATTTATAATCTTGGATGGAGACCTTTCGGCCTCTAGTACATGAACGCTGGTTCCATTCACGAGATTAGGAAAATTTTCATGAAGAACTTGTTCCACTATATCTTCTAGACTTTTTCCTTTCTCCTCCCCTTCAGGGATTCCAATAATTCTGACGTTGGAACGTTTCATGGCATCATTTATTTCCCTGATTCTGTTTTTGTGGTTTCTAAGCTATTTGTTCCAGGCTTCCTCCTGATCCTTTCTCTCTATCTGTTTGTCTTCCAGATCACTAATTCTATCTTCTGTCTCAGTTACCCTAGCTTTGAGAGAATTTAGATTAGATTGGAACTCATTGAGAGCATTATGAACCTCAGCCCTGGTAGTTTTAACTCTGCCCTAACATTGTGAACCTCTGGTCGCTTTCCACTCAGCCCTAATCAATTCCGTTTGGTCATCCATGGCTTTCACCAACCTAGCTATTCCCTGGATAATTGTTAACCTGAATTCTCTTTCAGACATATTGTCTATGTTGATGGCTGTTAGCTCTGTTGCAGAAGGTCCATCCTCTGTATTTTTCTTCTGTTGGGCATTTCTCCTCCTAGTCATTTTGGTGAGAGATGACTGAACAGATGTATCGGGATGTATCGACTATGGTGCAGTCAAGGTGCACCCTGGAACACTTCTGAGTAATCAGGATTCCCCACCCATATGAGAGACAAAAGAAAAGAAAAAAGAAAAAGAGGGAAAAAAAGAGAAAGAGAGAGAGAAAGGAAAGAAAGGGAAGATGAAAGAGAAGGTTCAGCCCAAATGGACCCCAAGTTAAGATTTATGAAGTATATAGAAGCACCTGGGTGGCTCAGTGGTTAAGCCTCTGCCTTTGGCTCAGGTCATGATCTCAGAGTCCTGGGATCAAGCCTCACATCGGGTTCCCTGCTCAGCAGGGGAGCCTGCTTCCCTGCCTCTCTCTCTGCCTGCCTCTCTGCCTACTTGTGATCCCTCTCTTTCTCTGTCAAGTAAATAAATAAATAAAAATCTTTAAAAAAAAAAAAGATTTATGAAGTATATATGAAGTATACAAACAAAACCAGAGAAACACAAAGACTAATAAAAGTATATGACAAATAGCATGGAGGACAAGGGGCGTTAGAGAGGAGAAGGGAATTTGGGTAAATTGGAAGAGGAGGTGAACCATGAGAGACTATGGACTCTGAAAAACAGTCTGAGGGGTTTGAAGTGGCGGGGGGGGTGGGAGGTTGGGGTACCAGGTGGTGGGTATTATAGAGGGCACGGCTTGCATGGAGCACTGGGTGTGGTGAAAAAAAATAATGAATAATGTTTTTCTGAAAATTAAAAAAAAAGTATATGACAAGAGAAAAAAATATATATGCAAATATATATATATATATTTTATGTTTGTTCACTTTTTTTTTCTCTCTCACCTTGATTAATATTAGAAGAGATTAATATGAGAAGAGAGAAGAACCACATGGTCCTCTCAATCGATGAAGAAAAAGCATTTACAAAATTCAGCATCCGTTCCTGATTAAAACGCTTCAAAGTATAGGGATAGAGGGAACACTCCTGAGCTTCATCAAGTCTATCTGTGAAAGTCCCACAGCAAGTATCATCCTCAATGGGAAAAAGCTTGCAACCTTCCCGCTGAGATCAGGAACATGACAAGGATACCCACTCTCACCACTCTTGTTCAACATAGTATTAGAAGTCCTAGCAACAGCAATCAGACAACAAAGAGAAATAAAAGGTACCCAAATTGGCAATGAAGAAGTCCAACTCTCTCTCTCTTCGCAGATGACATGATTCTTTATATGGAAAACCCAAAAGACTCCACCCCCAAACTACTAGAACTCATACAACAATTCAGCAATGTGGCAGGATACGAAGTCAATGTACAGAAATCAGTTGCTTTCTTATACACCAACAATGAAAATACAGAAAGGGAAATTAAAGAATCAATTCCATTTACTATAGCACCAAGATTCATAAGATACCTAGGAATAAACCTAACCAAAGAGGTAAAGGAACTGTACTCGAGGAACTACAGAACACTCATGAAAGAAATTGAAGAAGACACAAAAAGATGGAAGACCATTCCATGCTCTTGGATCGGAAGAATAAACATTGTTAAAATGTCTATACTGCCTAGAGCAATCTATACTTTTAATGCCATTCCGTTCAAAATTCCACAGGTATTCTTCAAAGAGCTGGAGCAAATAATCTTAAAATTTGTATGGAATCAGAAGAGACCCCTAATCACTAAGGAAAGGTTGAAAAACAAAAATAAAATGGGGAGCATCACGTTGCCTGATTTCAAGCTTTACTACAAAGCTGTGATCACCAAGACAGCATGGTGCTGGCATAAAAACAGACACATAGACCAGTGGAACAGAGTAGAGAGCCCAGATATGGACCCTCAACTCTATGGTCCATTAATCTTCAACAAAACAGGAAAAAATATACAGTGAAAAAAAGACAGTCTCTTCAATAAATGGTGCTGGGAAAACTGGGCAGCTATATGTAGAAGAATGAAACTCGACCATTCTCTTACACAGTACATAAAGATAAACTCAAAATTGATAAAAGACCTCAATGTGAGACAGGAATCCATCAGAATCCTAGAGGAGAACATAGGCAGTAACCTCTTCAATATCAGCCACAGCAACTTCTTTCAAGATATGTCTCCAAAGGCAAAGGAAACAAAAGCAAAAATAAACTTTTAGGACTTCATCGAAATCAAAAGCTTCTGCACAGCCAAGGAAACAGTCAAGAAAACAAAGAGGCAACCCACGGAATGAGAGAAGATATTTGCAAATGACAGTACAAACATATCAAAAAATGGGCAGAAGATATGAACAGACACTTCTCCAATGAAGACATACAAATGGCTATCAGACACATGAAAAAATGTTCATCATCACTAGCCATCAGGGAGATACAAATTAAAACCACATTGAGATATCACCTTACACCAGTTAGAATGGCCAAAATTAACAAAACAGGAAACAACATGTGTTGAAGAAGATGTGGAGAAAGGGGAACCCTCTTACACTGTTGGTGAGAATGCAAGTTGGTGCAGCCTCTTTGGAGAACAGTGTGGAGATTCCTCAAGAAATTAAAAATAGAGATTCCCTATGACCCTGCAATTGCAGTATTGGGTATTTACTCCAAAGATACAGATGTCGTGAAAAGAAGGGCCATCTGTACCCCAATGTTTATAGCAGCAATGGCCATGGTTGCCAAACTGTGGAAAGAACCAAGATGCCCCTCAACGGACGAATGGATAAGGAAGATGTGGTCCATATACACTATGGAGGATTATGCCTCCATCAGAAAGGATGAATACTCAACTTTTGTAGCAACATGGATGGGACTGGAAGAGATTATGCTGAGTGAAATCAGTCAAGCAGAAAGAGTCAATTATCATATGGTTTCACTTATTTGTGGAGTGAATAACAAGGAGGCCATGGGGAGTTAGAGAGGAGAAGGGAGTTGAGGGAAATTGGAAGGGTAGGTGAACCATGAGAGACTATAGACTCTGAAAAACAATCTGAGGGTTTTGAAGGGGCAGGGGGTCGGAGGTCGGGGTACCAGGTGGTGGGTATTATAATGAATACTGTTATGCTGAAAATAAATAAAAATAAATTAAAAAAACATATTAAAATTATACATCATGACCTTTCCTTTCTCATCATTTTGCATTTTCACAGAACATGCATGTTAATTTTTAGAAAAACAGAAAAATATGTTAAAACAATGAGATTAAGGATATAAGGGTACTCTCAAAAAATGTAAATAAGAATGAGAATTGATCTACAGGCTAACTTGAAGGAGATCAATGCAACTTTATTATTTTCACTTAAATTTTGTTGTGTAATGTACACAACTTATCTAAAGGTTTACGTTTCTCTATTTTGCATGTAATTTAATTTTTCAAGTCTGTGACGTATACCTGAGAGCATCCTAGCAAAGATCACAGGTCCCTGTATACAGTTGTGACCATACTGCATATTTTACAAGCTGTTCCTGACCTGATGATTCAGCTGCCTCAGAGGTCTTTCTTCCTACTTTTATTTGTGTAAGTCATTTGAAGAAAACTAACAATTGATTTTACATGAATATAATAGAATATGCTAACCAGTCTGAATAGCCTGTGACTTTCTTAGCATCTGTCACACCCAACGGCTTCTGAAGCACCACCATGGTGGTCTGGAATAACAGTGGTACTATGGAACCCACCTTTCTCTTAGAGAGCTTCCATGGGCTGAAGTCTGTTCATGCTTGGCTCTCAATTCCATTTTGTCTTGCATACCTGGAGGCCTTTCTAGGCAACATTACCATCCTCTCAGTTACCTGGAATGAGTCTTCACTCCACCAGCCCATTTTTTTCTGCTATCCATCCTGGCATAACTGACCTGGGCATGTCCATGTCTACACTCCCCACGATATTGGCCGTGTTATGGTGGGAAGCCCAGGAAATCAAAGTAGGAGACTGTTTTACTCAGCTCTTCTTCATCCACACCTTCACGTTCCTGGAATCTTCAGTGCTGCTGGCCATGACCTTTGACCGATTCATGGCTATATGTCATCCACTGCACTACTCAAGCATCCTCACCAATGATATGCTTGGTAAGACTGGTTTGGGTTTCTTGCTATGAAGTGCAGGAGTCGTGATGCCCACCCCCATATTACTAAGGCGCTATCATTATTGCCACACTAATGTCCTCAAGCCACCCCTTTTGCCTGCATCAGGATATTCTGAAATTATCCTGCTCTGACGCCAGTGTCAACAACATCTATGGGTTGTGTGTGGTCATTATCACACTGGGAACGGACTCAGTCCTCATCCTCCTCTCCTATGTCCTAATTCTCCATGCTGTACTGGGCATTGCATCTCGTGAAGAGTGACTAAAGGCACTCAACACTTGTTTTTCCCATGTATGTGTGGTGCTTATCTTCTTTGTACCTCTAATAGGGGTATGCATGGACTATCGCTTTGGGAAACACCTGCCTCCCATAGTCCACATTCTCATGGCAGACGTTTACCTGCTTCTTCCACCAGTACTCAATCCCATCATCTATATCTGACATCTGACATCTGCTTGGTGTCAGGACCAAGCAGATTCGTCTTGGAATTTTCCACATGTTTAGGCAAAGTCTGAGTCTTTAGAAAGCATATGGCATTGGTCTGGAGGAAAATTTTCTCCATCAGATTCTTAAAGTTGCAGCTTTCTAGATAGGTGATTTTTTGGAGAATTCCTTAAATCTCTTTCAGTTCTAAGTTTCTTGTTTGTAAATTTGAAATTTTGTCATTGTTCTGATGATGTCTTTGCATTATGTGAACATTTTTGTGAATTATACATTATGAAGATTTTAATGTAACAAAATAATCTTTTTAATGACATACTGTATTTTTTTCAAAAATAATAATACAACTGAGATCTCTTAATAATTCAAAGACCCAGATAAGGTTATCTTTGGTAGTCTATGATCCACACACAAGACCCTAGTGCCCAACTGTTGTGGAAAATTTATTTCAAGAAAGTAGTCTTGTCTTGGGGAAACCTGGGTGGCTCAGTGGGTTAAAGCCTCTGTCTTTGGCTAGGATCATGATCCTAGGGTTCTGGGATCAAGCCCCATATCAGGCTCTCTGCTTAGCAGGGAGCCTGCTTCCTTCTCTCTCTCTCTCTCTCTCTCTCTCTCTCCCTGCTTGCCTCTCTGCCTACTTGTGATCTCTGTCTGTCAAATAAATAAATAAAATCTTTAAAAAAAAAAGAAAGAAAGAAAGAAAGAAAGAAGGCTTGTCCTGTAGTGGTCCTGAAATTTTGAAGATCCTACCAAACCCAGTCTTCTCTCTATCAAATATCATCCCTATAACTGACTTCTTAACCTTATCCTTTTATACTTACCTATGTATCCTCTTCATTTAGTCCCTTGTACAGCTATTAGAAATCATAATCACCTGCTGGTGTTGAGATAAGCACCTAGGTCATGATTGCTCACCCAAAGTCAACATATAGTCAGTGGGAAAATTAAGCAGGAGTGCACTCACCACATTGAGATCAAGAGGATGTCACTAAATCTGGAATGTAGATGGTTTCGGAGAGCGTTTACCCATACAATTAGGTTATAACTTGGGCAAAAACAATTTAGCAATCAAACATTAAATACAAGACAAACATTTCAGTTCTGTTTATTGTTATGATGGAGTAACAGGGATCAGATTTATTCCCTCACCTTCAACAACTAAATAACAGTCAGAAAGTTTATAAAATAATAGTTCTCAAAACTGGATAAAAAGGAAACAAAGGAAATTATCTCTAAAAGAAGGGAAAAATAACATGATCCCAAAGACTGACCTGATCTTACTTACTTGCTGGAAATTTATCAAGTCACAGAGAGGGGCAGAGAACCCAAACTGAGTCTGATGGTCTCCCTGAATGACAATGTAGAATACCAGAGAGGAGAGAGAGCTGTGCGTAGACAAACACATGACTTCAGGACATCCCTCAGAAGCCTTCAGTTGTGCACTGGTCAGTGTATGTCTGTGAAGAAACTACCATGGCAAGGAAAGAACCACCAGAAAGGAGCAGAGGGAGCAGAGATAAGACCTGAGACCAGTCATATCTCAGGTCTCATATATGACTGAGAGGAGTTCCTATGCTTACAGGCAGTGTGGAGAAACCTTGTAATGAACAGAATATTTGGCTATGTGCCTCGAAGGGTGTTACCCTTAGTAATGACCCCATTATCTCACCCAGTTACCATACCAGTTCCTGTGGACCAAAAGCTATATTTGGTCTTTCCTAACAAAGCCTAAAGAAAAGTCTTAAAGGGGTTAAAGCCATTTCCATGTAACTTTATGACACACAGGAATAAAGGTAAAATATATATTTAGAGAAGTACGAAACAATGAGCTCAATTTATTTTGTGTCTTTTCTTTTGGAAACCAACAGCCTGGAAGAAGCATACATTATGCCTCCTAATATATTTTATAGGAATAGATGACATGTTCTAGTCCTATAAAGGCCTGATCTCAGACCATGATGGGACCAGTAGGCCCACCTAATTCAATGGATCTGTGTCAGGAATTTCACTGTAGAACACATTTAAACAAGATTCTCAACTGACAGCTTGCCAATGATAAAGTTGAAGCTCTTTGTGTTCATTTGTTTGACATTAAAAAAAAATCCCTCCATTTGATTCAGAACTCAGGGCTCAGATAGGACAAAAACTTTTTTAAATCCGGGAGTGCTTCTTAAATAGCCACACATATTTTTATAAAAATAAGTACAAGCATAGGAAAAAGTGTTTAACAAAATATCTCATAATATTAGGAAGGAGGGAAATCATGACTAAAATATGAAATAATGAAAAATATACATAGACAATCAATCCAGAAAACCATTTGTCAACAAAGAAGAGTTATAAAGAGAAAGGGGGAAAAAAGGGAGATACTAAATTAAAACTGATTTCCAACTTTTACTGTCATAGAGCCATATTTTAGAAAGGTCCTATTCACTTAGTAAATGAGGATGAATTTTCAGAAATTTAAGAAGATGATACTATATATTTCAAATAGGAAAGAAAAATCAAAAGAGCTTACCTGCAAGAAATAGGAATTATAGTTGTATCAGAACCCTTGAAATCCACATGGAGGTTAGATGATAAATGTAATCATGCTTATAAAATCATCTTCAACCAATATAACTGTATTAGTTCACTAGGGTTGTGGCAACAAAGTGCCACAGGCTGGGTGGCTTAAACAACAGACATTTCTTGTTTCCCAATTCCTGAGGCTGTAAGTCTGAGAGGGAGGGATCTGCAGTGCTGTTTCTTCCTCAGTACTCAGAAAAAGTGTCTATTCCGGGCCTCAGGCCTAGATTACATGGTGCCTTCCTGATGTACTTGTGTTTTCTTACAGAGCTTTTTTGTTTTAATAAGAATACCAGTCAGGTTAAATCAGGGGCCCACCCTACTCTAGTATGATCTAATTTTAACTTAAATTATTACATGTGTAATGACCCTATTCCTGAATAAGGTCATATTCTAAGGTACTGGGTATTATTAGTATGTCAACATATAAATTTATGGCAGAAAGGGACACAGTTTAACCAGTAATGACTAAACCCAAAATATCAATCATAGTTGAGGGCAAAATAATATTTCACGCATACAGAGATGTTGAAAGTCTACCTCCCATTCATTCTGTTTTTGGAACTTAATATAAGGATGTGTTCCACAAAAAGTAAAGAGCTGTCTGTGAAATGGGAAGACATGAGGTAAGAAAAAAGGGGATTCCAAGCAGGAGAGTAGAATAGGGAATTCCCAGCTAGGTACATGAAAAGCAAACAGTTCAGACTAGAGCTACAGAGCTGAGGCCACTCAGAAGGAGGTCTTTCAGGGAAGAAAAAAGGAAGAAGAAAAAGACAGCGGCAGAAGAGGAGGAGGAGGAGAATTAAATCTGTATCTGTTGAGATATTTCACATTTTAAGTTTCTCAAAAGATAATCCAAACTGTCTTAGTCATTAAAAAGAATTTATTGGTTTTTACAACAAACAGATTTTGGTCTTGTTTAATATAACAGTTATTTGAATAAATAAACTGTATCAGTGGGGACTAAGTTTGTTTTAATATTTGCTGTTGAGATTCTGTGTCTCACTTTGCTCCTAAAATTAGCTGCCTTTATGGATCCAAGATATCTCTTAGCATCTCTCAAGATTCGATGTGTCCTACCTCACACTCAAGAAGGAAGAAATGTACCATTAAGCAAATGTTTTAAAATTGATTTTGATTTTGTACAAAGACCTTATTGGATCCAAGAGAATATTTCATTGTATATGTACAGGTGAAAAAAACTATAAATTTGCAGGAAGTAGCTTGCATGTTTGTAGAGAATGATGGAGAAGATTGGCATGGTCAAATGAGAGAAAGATATTACTTCTCATGCGTTGTAGTCAGTGTTTTATTTCATAAACCTAAATGCCATTTTAGGAAGGTTCCCAGAAACTTCAGCTGTGTGATAAAGGGATATAATTTCTTCAGTCCAAAAAGATCACATTCTAATAAAATCTACATGATTTTTGCAAGATTTTTTAAAGATTTTATTTATTAATTTATTTGACACAGAGAGAGAGATCACAAGTAGTCAGAGAGGCAGGCAGAGAGAGAGGAGGAAGCAGGATCCCTGCTGAGCAGAGAGCCTGATGTGGGGCTCGATCCCAGGACCCTGAGATCATAACCTGAGTCAAGGGCAGCGGCTTAACCCACTGAGCCACCAGGTGCCCCTGCAAGATTGATTCTAATATTTGAAAAGAAAAAATTTTTAAAAGATTTTATTTATTTATTTCACAGACAGATATCACAAGCAGGGAGAAAGGCAGGCAGAGAGAGGGGGGAAGCAGGCTCCCTACTGAGCAGAGAGCCCGATGTGGGACTCCATCCCAGGACCCTGAGATCATGACCTGAGCTGAAGGCAGAGGCTTTAACCCACTGAGCCACCCAGGCACCCCGAAAAGAAATTTTTTAAAAAGATTTTATTTATTTATTTGAGAAAGAGAAAGAAAGCCTGAGCCCATTGGGGGGAGGGGCAGAGAGGGAGGGAGAAGCAGGCTCAGCAGGGAAACTGATTGCTTGATCCCAAGACCCTAGGATCAGGACCTCAGTCTTAGGCAGTGCATAACTGAGCCACCCAGGTGCCCCTGAAAAGAAAATATTTAATGTTATTAGAGATTTCAGAAGAAAAATGGCTACAGAGTTGGCACTGATTGGTGATTCCTAAACTTTCTCTACATGAACAATATCTATGCATCTGTTCTTGTGAGCTGAAATTTAGAAGATGAAGAAGAAACAAATTATGACTGACCATGTACTATGTATACGACACTGACCTAAATGCTTCAGATGTTATGCCTGAGTTTTCAAGTCTGAGAGACCATCAAGGAGCCAAGCACCAATGCAATCACATGAGGGTTTATTTGACAAGCTTAAGCTTGGGCCCAAGTATACCTGACACAGCGGAGTAGGGACTTGGACCCCAAACCAGATTACAGTCAGAGTTTTTAAAGGCAGGGTAGGGGTGGACTCGGGGGTGTGTGAGGACAAAGGGGATTAGGGATGGTGTAAGTCTCTAAGGAATTTTGGAAGCAAGGTCTCCAGGACCTTGAGGGGCTAGCTATTGTTGGGAGAAAGGTTATTTATTACCAGTAATAAAAATCTTCTCATGAGACCCTTTAGATGTATATCAGTGGACCATATGCTTGGGAATGATTCTCGACACTATCTTGGAGGTTTAGAGATAAAGTTTCCTAAAGGAATTATTAAAGTAGACTTACAGGACCCTGGTTGGATCTGTTGGAGAGGTTGTCGGTCAGGCTAGGATTGTCCTTAGCAAAACCTCAAGGTGAGGGCAGTTGAGTCCCCAGAAGAGAGCCACTCTGTCTGTTTCAAGGGCTTTTCAGTAGATAAGGAATTTTAATGATTTTCTTCTGCCTCTGTTTCCCACATCAGCTAAACTTGAGGTGGGATGGCCTTAATTTTCTTGGCCTCCACACAGAGAGATCTAATTTGTATCAAATGTACCCAGTGAGAAAGACATTATTTTGATCCCCATTTTATAGTTAAGGAAACAGGCACAGAAATGATACATAAGTCATCCAAAATCAAGCAGCTAATGTGGCAGAGCCAGAACTTGAATCAGCACTCTGGTACCAGTATTGAAATTTTGGCACTAATCAATAGGACTTTTGAAATTTGTACAGGTGAAATCGTGGTTATGATAGGGAATTCATGTACAGAAAACAATGTGGAAAAAAGATCATGAATCTCTGCCCTTGGTGCTACTTGGGGAAACTCAAAGCAGCTTTATGAGAGGAGGTTGGAAAAAACTTAGTGAAAAGAAATAGTAAAATGAAAAAAAAAAAGGCTTCTATACTAGTTCAAATATTTGAATTTAAATTACCTAGTTCTATTAAATAAATAAATGAAAAAATGGACAAATAAGTAAGCCAGTTTCTTCTCTATGTAAGTCAGTAAGCCCTCGAATTGGACCACAGAGCCACATTCACACGGAGAGACAGTCTGTTTTCACATGTGTCAAGTATAGATGACAAAAACCATGTGCTTTATCCCTACTTTTCAACTTTTGCTTCCATATCCTTCAGTTTGCTTTTATATACCTTGGGATTTTTGGTCTGGGGAATAGAATCTGGAGGTCTGTGCGCAGTCTCCAAGGACTCAATCCCAGAGCTTCACATAAAGCTGGGATTAAAATGAAATGTTTTCTTAGGAATATCCCTTAGGTGCTAGGAGCCTAACATAAAGGCACTCCCCATGAAGTCCTCAGAGAGAGGTATAAGGGCCGCCCTGCTTGATGCTGTGTGAAAGTCTCAATTCCTGTGGAAGGAAAATGTGAACCAGTGGCTGATGTCTGGTGAACAGGTGTGGCGGGAAATGCAGAGATCCATCCATGGGCAGAGCAGCCTGAGAGTAGGACCAAGTGGCCAACTGCACCCGGCAGGAAAAAAACCAAAATTGTATCTTTAAATGGGGATGAGATTATCTTTAAATGGGGATGATATTATGTTTAAAGGTCTCTGGAAGATACAATGCCCTTAATATCATCCTGTCAGGTGCATTAGATTAAATTAATTTCCATGTCAGTAGGAAGGGATGAGGCCAGTGGAGAGCTGCTGTTGTGAGTGGGCTCCTAGTGTTGTTCTGTATTAAACAACAGGGAGTCTCCAACTTGACCTTGGGCATCACCCTTCTAGGCAATAGTTTCTTACTTGACCAGGTGTTTATGTTTTTACAGAGAAAGAAGAGTTTGTGCAGTTTGAAGAACTGTTCTTTCTTCATTGGACTGAACTCACAAATGATAGTTTATTTTTTTTTACCTTGATATGTTTTCTATATTGAAAAAGATAAAAACAATAAAGTGAAAGTATGACAAAGACAAAAATAAATATCTCTGCTTTTTAATAATTTTCTTTATTTATTGTGAGTGAGAGGGCATGTGTGAACAGGAGAGGGGCAGAGACAGAAGGAGAGAGAAACCTCAAGCAGACTCCATGCTGAGCGTGGAGCCCACTGCAGGACTCATTCTCTTGATGTTGAAGTCATGAACTGAGCTGAAATCAAAAGTCAGATGCTTAACAGAGCCACACAGGTGCTCCTATCTCTGCTTTATTTGCTGAACCATACATTCCAGGGCAAGTTCCTTTACCTCATTCTGAGTGGCTTTATGCATTCTGTAGTATTTTGAAGGCATTACTTAAGTGTCTTTCTCCATACCCTTCAGATCATCGCAGAACTAGATTCTTCTCTATTAAAACATGATTGTCCCAGAAAGGTGCAAAAAATATCTTTTCTAGTGCCAAAATCATTTGAGGCTTTTTACCCAACTCACCTCTCTTCCCAGGGTCTTGGACTGGTAAGGGAAGTATCCGAGTGTTGGCTCCGTAGCAGTGGTAAAGTGAACACTGATAAGATAACAGGTGCTCTGAGAGTACTGGGTATGCTGTGAGAGTGAACAGGTGTGACATGGCATTAGGCAACCCTCTTTTCCCCTTTCCCACCTGATACTTGGTGCAACCTGTGAATCATAAAATTTCCTGTTTCTATACCTGGCCAGGCATCCCAAGAGGTCGCCCTTATTATCTGATCTGGTGTGTATGAGAGGCTGCTAGGCCAGGGTCAGAGTTTTTACAGATCAGTCAGAAGAATTCACATTTTAATTGTGTGAGTACCTAGACTCCTGGATCTAGAATTTATTTTCATTATGAATTTTTAAAGGTATTATCTATCTATCTATCTATTTCTTTCTTTCTTTCTTTCTTTCTTTCTTTCTTTCAGTCTCTGTCTTTTTTTGCTTAAAGGCATTTTTGACTGCCTCTGTAGTAGATTAACTTTGACCTCATCTGTAGTCTTGGTGTTGCCAATGTTACTCATCAGAGTGATATTTCCCAGAGTGGAATCACATCCATTCTCCTTCAAAGTGAATGATAAGCTCTAATTATTAGAAATCTTCACTGAGCTTGCTGCAAGCCTCCATATTTGGAATTAGAACTCAATCCTCAGGCAGGGTGGAAACTCTGAATGTGACCTCGACCTGCCTTATCAAATGGCTGTGAGGTATCTCTTATATGTCCTTCATTGGCACACTTACTATGCATTAAGCTTGACATCAACTCTATCCTGAAACACTGAGCCAGCAAGTGACATGACATCCCCTTCAGACTTTGATCTCTCTTCTGATCTCTTCGTCTTGCTCTCTCTCATTTTTCCCCTAGAAGAGGAGAGTTTCACCTCCTTTGACCAGTGACAGCATGACATACCAGAACTGGAGTATTTTTCACCCAACCACATTCTTCCTCGTTGGAATCCCGGGTCTGGAAGGGGCCCATGCCTGGATCTCCCTGCCTTTTTGCTCAGTTTACCTTGTGGCTTTACTGGGCAATGCCACAATTCTGCTGGTCATCAAGATGGAGCAGAGCCTTCAGAGGGAGCCCATGTTCTACTTCCTGGCCCTCCTTTCAACTATCGATTTGGCCCTTTCCACAACCTCTGTGCCCCGCATGCTGGGTATCTTCTGGTTTGATGCTCATGAGATTAACTTTGGGGCTTGTGTGGCCCAGATGTTTTTGATCCATGCCCTCACTGGCATGGAGGCTGAGGTCTTGCTGGCCATGGCCTTTGACCGCTATGTGGCCATCTGTGCTCCACTCCACTATACAACCATCTTGACATCCCGGGTGTTGGTGGGTATCAGTGTGTTCATTGTGTTTCGTCCAGTTCTGTTTACACTTCCCATAGTCTATCTCATCTACCGCCTGCCCTTCTGTCAAGCTCGTGTAATACCTCATTCCTACTGTGAACACATGGGCGTCGCAAAACTGTCCTGTGGAAACATCCGTATCAATGCCATCTATGGGCTTTTCATGGTCTCTCTCTTTCTGCTGAACGTGGTCCTTATTGGCATCTCTTACATCTACATTCTGAGAGCTGTCTTTCGCCTCCCATCACAGGATGCTCGACTAAAAGCACTCAGCACATGTGGCTCTCACGTTGGGGTCATCTGTGTTTTCTATATCCCCTCAGTGTTCTCCTTCCTCACTCACCGATTTGGACACAACATACCACGCTACATTCACATTCTTGTTGCCAACCTCTATTTGGTTATCCCACCTTCACTCAACCCCATCATTTATGGTGTAAGGACCAAACAGATTCGAGAGCAAGTGCGCCATGTCTTTGCTAAAAAGTAGGTACTCTTGCCTTTGTTTACCAAGAATTTTGACCTAGCAGGGGAAATGTGGGCCCATTTGAGGTTTTTTTCTGTCTAAATTTAGTGCTGCCAAATTATATTCTGGAGCATTTGATCTTGTCCCATTGTTGATACTAGGATTTGAATAATCTTTAAAATATTTCAAGTTCAAGGACCAAATAATGCAGTTGTTGAAATTTAGCCTCTTTTTAGTTCTTTTTCAGCAGAATACAATATTTATAGGACTAACATATAGTAAGAAGTGGATGTCAATTTAGACTAATATCTATCTATATAATAGATGAAGAAAATTCCTTTCGACCATGTTTTTCCTAGACAGAAACTAGAAATATATTTTGGATTCAGATATTAATCTAATTTCATTTTTTCTGTGAAATATGAGTAAACTGTAATCAATTAATGTGCAATTTTTTTTTATTAATCCTTGCTTTTTCATCCTAGATAAGATGTGGGGTAGAATATATTATTTCTAGAATGACACTGTGAAGGCAAAGGAATCTCACAACTCAATTTTGTCCTACCTCTTGGAACTTGCACAGAAGTATGATTTCACAAACTACCTTTAGTTCTATCCCCTGCCAACTCACCTCTCTTCAATTTTCTCATAGTTAATGTTTTTTTACTTGTTCCTCCAGTGATGAATCTTATCGTGTACTATGTGAAAACCAGGCAAATTAGAGTAAAGAGTTCAAGCAAAATTATGACAGAAGCAGATATAATAGTCATATATTATAGAAAACATATCTTGGGAATGTCTTGGAGTTTAAAGGTGAGTTGAGGAAATCTAGTATTTGCCACAAAAAATTGTCAACGTATTTTTCTTGTTATTATTATCAGATTTATCTAATTCAAACTGGATACTAAACAAGGACATAAAACAAAAAAAAATGGGAAGTATGTTTTCTGAGGTCTCTATCCCAGTTTTAAAAAAAATGAAAATATCAAATGTCATCTCTCTATAAATTCCAATCAAGATGTGATATGGTAGCTCATCTTTCTACCAGAAATGTATTTTTAATCCTATTCAATCTATCTATACTAAATTCTTTTGATTCTAGACCCAAATTATATCATAATTCATCTCCTCACTATCTCCTTTTTAAGCCCCTTAATGTGTCACCAGCATGTCTGTAGCAAATCATTGCAGTAAACTCCATGGTCTCTAAATGGTTACTTTGGCTGCTCTCTAAATGGTTTTCTATGTAAGATGAAAGTTCTCTTTTTAAAAGAAAATTTGAATGAAGCACTATGTCTTTTAAATATGTACTCTAACTTCTTTGGGATACGAATTAAAACTCTAAGCACATACTAAAAATCTACACTTGTCCTTGGCCCTCTCTCTCTCTCCAATATTATCAGATAAACTACAGCTACAGTGGCATTCTGAAAATTTGTTGAATTTAAAAATATTTCTGTTTCTTTTAGGTTTTCACATCTGACCCTTATTCTTAGATGATCTTGTCCTCAATTTCTTTTAACTCTTTATTATTCATTTTTAAAATTTCATCATAGTTTCATAGTAGATTACCTGAGCTCTCACAAAGTATGACCTTCCTCTTAAAGAACATTTTATTGCTTATTTATTCTTTATTCTTCATTTTACTTATTATTATGATTTGCCATTACAGATGTATCTTATAGGTTTTTTATTTCTACTTTCTAAATAGAGTGTGCTGTTAGTGGGGGGAAAGACATATCTCTTTTCTTTATGTAGATGTATCTTACAGGTTTTTTATTTCTACTTTCTAAATAGAGTGTGCTGTTAGTGGGGGGAAAGACATATCTGTTTTCTTTATGTCTCTGTGCTTAATATCTAGGATAATTCTGGCACAGAATATGCCTCCAACAAATAACTGTTAACAAATGGATGTGGAAATGAGGCCATGTTTTATAAAGGGAGTTGTTTGTTGAAGAGTTCAGAAATACTCCATTCATATGGGATATAACTTTCTTAACTAGTTTATTTCAAAAGTAAGCATAGCACAGATGCTCACATATTTTGAAAGTAGGAAAAAATATGGGATGAAGGAGGAATTTTTTGTCTTGGGCTTGATGGGTGACTTATAGTCCACATTCTCCTCCTAATGTGACTTAAAAACCTTATGAATCACAGAAAATATTTCTTACATTTTCTTATCCCCACTCATCGACCAAAGTTCTCTCTACCAACCACACCAGTTGTAATCTCCTACACTTACATCCTCAGGTAAATAAAGCAACAACTTCCATCAATAACAAATGCTTAAGAATAATAACCAGCCTGTAAGGGGATAGCATCTCACAATTAATGAAAAACTTTCAGAAATAAGCATTGCATTTGAAATGCTAATATATACAAAATATACTTCTAGGCAATTTCAGACACACTTTCTATTGTGCTTCTCACAATAACTAATTAAATAACTAATTCTTCCTATTTTTTCCATTGAAGAGATTGAGGCACTCAGAGATTACTTTACTCAATTCCCACACATACAGGAAATCAAAGCTGGTAGTCATCTTATCTTTTATACCCCAGGATAGTACTATTTGGCTACATTTTAGCTTTCACATTCAGCATTGCATCTGTTTCCACAATTCTATCTCAGATCAGGGAGCTAAGTGCCTCTGTGCCTGAATAACATCACAGATGTAACCATGGGCACTGAGGGATATAACACACCAACACATGTTGACATCCTTTATTAATTGTTAGAAATGGAAGCTCATATTTTTCCAGTGTGAAGATAGGCAGTACAAAGTGAATGCTTTGAGTGTATGTTACTAGGAGGAGGGATAATAAAATGGACTTAAAGCCTATCAATTCTCATGGTTTATTGTACAGGCATGTCACACTCAGTACAATTTATATTTCAGGTTGTTTCTGACCTTCTTGATAAAATAAGACAAAAGCAAGATGAAGCTACAAAAATGTCAGTAAGAATGGGAGGACTTTATGGTCACCCTGATTATCCCCACATGTTCCTGGAAGAATGAAAGCCTAACTCTGGGCCTCCTAAAACAATGGTTCTCAACTGGGAAAAATTTGGCCACCAGAAGACATTTAGCAATATCCAGAAACATTTTTGGTTTTTGCAACCTGGGAGGTCTGTTATCATCTACTGGGTAAAGATTAGGGAGGATGCCAACCCATTTTACAGGATGCACTCTACAATGCACAGTAAAGCCCACTCTATAATCCTCCCCAAAATAACTATCCAGCCCAGATATCAGTGTCAGAGATTAGGAGCGGTGGTCTAAATGTAACTGTCAAACAAGAAATGGTTAACCCCATGGTTATGCAGATTGCTTGAGCTAGACTACACAGAACTTCAGCATAATCTGCTGTCAGGGCAGTCCCTCAGAAAGGCACTCAATGGAAGATGGAGAAAACTTCTTGAAAAGCAAAAGAATCCACTTTCAAGATGCTAAAACACTCTTCCTTTATAAGAAGAAACAGCAAAGACATATGGAATGCATATAAACTTGACCAGGGGATAATAGTTTAAAGATTTTTAAAATTATGATATTTTGTTGTTTTATTTTTCTATTGGATATTAGCCAATTATGAGAGATTTGGGGAAAACATTGCAAGGGATGATACACATATAAAATTAAAAGGACAAAAAGAGCCATTATTTCCTAGATGTTTTAAGTCTGAGAATCAGGGAAAAAGAATATTTCTTTATGATACTGGAGTTATGTGAGCAAATTAGTGTAATTTTCTCTTTTTCTTTTACTATTTTTTAAATTTATTTGACACAGAGAAAGAGAGAGAGATCACAAGTAGGAAGAGAAGCAGGCGGTTGGGGGAGAGGGGAAGCAGGCTCCTGAGCAGAGAACCCGATGAGGGGCTTGATCCCAGGACCCTGAGATCATGACCTGAGCTGAAGGCAGAGGCTTAACCCAGTGAGCCACACAGGCACCCCTAGTGTAATTTTCACCCCAAAATAGGTGAGTATTTGCTTGTGTAGCTTGAACATCTTAGTGTTATTAGGGCCCTTTAGCATATTTTCCTCTTAGATAACCTTGTAAATTAAAACCTCAAGTAAGTTGAGAATCTACACGTTCTAGACTTCAGTTCTGATGTGCAAAAGTGAGTGCCCAGTTGCATCAAATCAAAGACACACTGATTGTAAACAGCATTCCAATTACGGAGATCTTAAAATGTGAAGAATGTGCATCTTAGAATACATTAAATATAGTGTTATTTCTATATAAAAGTTGCTCCTGGTCATTTTATCTAAGAATATTTTCAAAATCAGGCAGGTTCTACAAATCTTAGATTCATCAATGGTAAAAAAAACTCAGAATAAATGCCTCCTTTTCTTATACATGTTTAGAAAATAATTGCTTTGCAGTGTTCTCTTTGTCTATCTTTTCCCCTCTCTCATGTAAGGGTCTGCCCCTCCCAGAGGAACTTGCTTGTGGACTCTGGATGTAGGGGCAGGGCAGGCTGGGTGTAGACATCCAATTGGTGGGGTGTGCGTATATCCTCTAGGATGAATTGAGATCCGGTCCCCTGTGTAGGAGCGGGGCTCAACCAACCCCATAAAGATTGGTGTGGGAGGCTGTCAAGCAAGCAGGAGAGCTGTGGCGGGAGCAGAAGGAAGAGTCTGAGGAGCGGAAGAGCTGTAACAGCTCTTCTAAGAGCTATAACCATTGCCCGCGGTCCCTCCGCTGGCAGTCTCCAGCCCCTTGCAGCCTCCGGTGGCCCCGAGTCGCCGCCTGCAGCCTCCAGCCACCTGCAGTTTCCCGCCGCCTGTGGTCCCACCTCCAGCGGCCCCCAGGCGCCACCTGCAGCCTCCAGCCGCCTGTGGCCCCACCTCCGGTGGCCCTGAGCCGCCTGCAGCTTCGAGCTGCCTGTGGTCCCTCCTCTGACTGTCCCGCATCCGGCCGCCCCAAGCTGCCTGCTGCCTCCAGCCCCCTGCAGCTTCGAGTGGCCTGTCTTCCCGCCTCCGTTGGCCCCCGGCTGCCGCCTGCAGCCTCCAGACGCCTGCGGCCCGCCTCCGGTGGTCCTGCCTCTGGCGGCCCACCTTCAGCAGCCCCAAGCTGCAGCCTCCCGCAGTTGTGCTGCCAGTGGGCCCTCGCCACCAGCGGTCCACTTTCAAGATGCTAAAACACTCTTCCTTTATAAGACCGCCACCAGCGGTTGGAGACACCAGCGGTCCAGTGGTCAGCGGTCCTGACACCTGCAGCCCCTGGATGCCAGCGGTCCGAGGCGCCAGTGGCCCTGAGATGCCAATGGCCCCTAGCCGTCAACAGCCTCGCTGCAAAATCCCTCCCCATCCTGAGCCATGAGCAACTTTGTCCGCAGCGGTGGCCTCCTCTGGGTGGCAGCCTTGTCAGAGTGGCATCGTGGGGAGCAGAGTCTGTGTCATCCGGGTTGTCCTCTTTTTCATCGTCGCTGTCATCGTTGCCTCTTCGCCATCGGGAGCGACCTTGTCTGGGAAGCGGTCTTGTCCAGAATGGCCTCTTCTTGGGAGCAGCCTTGTCTGGGGAGCAACCTCATCCAGCAGCGGCCTCGTCCTGGGAGTGGCCTTGTCCGGAGTGGCCTCTTCTTGGGAGCGGCTCCGATCAGGGAGCGGCCTCATCTGTGGAGCAGCCTCATCTAGAGGAGCCTCATCTAGAGCAGTCTTGTCGGGATCATCATCATCGCCTTTTCATAAGAGATAGCCCTGACCGGTCAGTTTGATTCTTGATGCTTGGCACGAAATAAAGTTTTGCTTGACCTTCGCTTTGTATCAGTCTCGTTCCTTTGATCACGGACCCTAACATCTCACAGGCATTCTGTTTCTATTTCTGCATTATCATTCATCAACCACTTTTTTTTTCCCCTAAGATTCTTCAGTTTCAGTTGAAGATGTTCTAGATTTTGCTTTTGCCATTTCAAGCTGTTTGATAAGTTGTTGATCAAAGAAACAGTCCAAGATTCTCATTATAACTGCATATTAGAGTGCTCAGTGAAGACACACACTTAATTATGTGCCATTATTTAATTCAAAAACCATTTGTTAAATACCTACTTTGTTGCACTTTACTACATGATTATGTAAAGATGATTAATGTGATGAGAAAATATTCTATAACACATTTTAATTCATTAATTATAATCGACTTTGTGAATTTAATTCTAGTATAAACACTGTTGGTTTTCTTTTTTGTAATGTGACTCCCTTAAGTTTGGTTGCTAAGGCAACCACTTCAAAGGGACAATCCACTTCGAAGATAAATGTATTGACAGCCACTGAACTAGATAAATGCCAGGCTCTCCACTCCACCCCAGCCCTCACATCTACCCACAAGGCTCCTTTGTTTTAGAGATCTTGATTGATTTCCATAAGTGAACACTTGGGCCATTTATTTTTTCTATACCTTCAATGTACATTCTGGCTTTTATGTTTTATTATCACATATAAAGAGTGAACACATAAAACCCTGAGTCCCAACAAGAGCAGAACCCCAATCCTATGTCATGTGCTGGCAAATGAGCCAAGAAAAAAAGTTTGTAAATAGCTATTGAATCTCATTATGACCTCCAAGCTCTTAATCATATTCTATTTTCTCTAACTGTGTCTGCATTATGAGCTCAGGCCTAGATCCATGTCCCCTGAGTCAACCAACACCTTAGAAGATTTTCCATGAGGTGTGTGGTGTTATTCTCCAAACAGCTCTTGCTTATAGCCATCCCCAAGGACTCTCTTGGCTTCATAAGATATTGTCTACAAAGCACAAGAGGGAGTCTATAAATTCTTTCCTGATTCTAATCTCTTCCTTCCCATTGACTTTGGGGTGGAGTGTTACATTGTTTTTAAAAAAGGTCAGAAGGAGGTAAGATATAAATCTACTCTTTCAGAATATTTGACATCATTTCATTCCACTCTCTTTTTCTTTGGATCCTGAAAAGAAGGGCTAGATCTTAAAACAAAAGCAAAACAGGGAGCACTTGGGTAGCTCAGTCAGTTAAGTTTCTGACTCTTGGTTTCACCTTAGGTCATGATCTCAGAGGTGTGAGATCCATACACAGTAGAGAGCTTGGAATAACTCTCCCTTCCACTCTGCTCCTACCCCTGCTTTCTCTTTCTTCCTCAAATAAGTACATACATACATACATACATACTTTTAAAAAGGGCAAATCAAAAGATTTGCTCATGGAAATTGAGACTCTTTCAGAATTACCAAAGAGAGATAGAATGTACATGCTGATGGGAGTGTGTCCTGGGAAATTTCAGAAATACCCAGTCTGAATGAGATGTGTGAGAAGGGTCTATAGCTCAAATATCGCATGATTCTTTTTCTTTATGTCCCAGTGGCAGATAGATACAGGACTCTGGACAAATTATTTTACCTCTCTAAGATTTGGTTTTTATCTGTAAAATGGATAAAATTATAGGATAACAACACAAATGAGAAAAAACTACCTAAACCATGTAGCAGGGTGTTATATTACTACATAAAAGATTTAAATAATAAATATATGATAAAATAATTACATGTATGGATGCTTGCCAAATACATTAAAATTAAATCTCAATAATACCTAGTTCTATAAAAATAGTCTTCAAGACAATGGTGAAACCAAGGCCAGAATACAAATGGTCAGTCTATAAGTCTATCATCATAATTTTGGTCAAATCTAAGAGTCAGAAAAGCAAGTAAGTTCTATGGCTCGGATAAGGAGTTTCAAAATGTGGGCAAACTCCTAAAATGGTGAATATCATGTATTTATTTGCAACTGTGGTCTTTCTCTTGTGTCCTAAACACTCATTATTAATAAGATAAGTGTCCCAAAGGAAAACAATCCTTGGATAATACTGTGGGTGTTCACCCATTTGGAGGTTGGGAAGAAGAGGAAAATCCAGAAAAATGCAGCTAGTATGATACTGAAACACAATGAGATTATACTTTAATAAAAGCCAAGTTTCTCTCATATTCTCAACATTCTTAGAAAACTCTGAGAGTCAACTCTGACAGGTAATTAAAAATGAGGGAGATTGTACTTAACTAATGAATCATTGAACACTACACCAAAAATGAATTATGTACTATGCAGTGGCTAACTGAGCATATTAAAAAAGTAATACTCAAAAAACTATACAAAAGTTATAGCATGAGTTAATAAATTAATGAATGTTTTTGAATTTTTTTTTGAATTTAAAAAATGAGGGAGATTGTGTGGATGATTCCCTGGACAGTCAATAATGACTGATCATTAAGAAAATGGGGGGCAAAACTCAATAAAGTTAATGACTTTGGAAAAGACAGACACTCCTTTGGACAAACAGCCAAGGAATTGTGTTTCCATATGTTAACAAGCACAAATATTTGTTAGTAAGGAACACCAAACAAGGAATCTAAAGGAAAACAAAAGATCAAAATTTACATATATATTGTTTCACAAAATATATGAAGTTTAGTCTAAAAAGACACAGCTAATGGAAGAAAGCATTACTGTCTTCAACTTTGGGGAATTACATTCAATTAAATAAATAATTATGAAGTTGCAACTATGCTTCACTAGTAAAAATGCTAGGCTCTGGACATGCAGCCATGAACAATGTACACATGAGTCCCTACCCTTATATTCCAGAGTAGGAGAAGACAGACATCAATTAAGAACTAATGGGGGAGTTCATCTTTGTGTACGGTGTAAGAGAATGGTCAAGTTTCATTCTTCTACATATAGCTGCCCAGTTTTCCCAGCACCATTTATTAAAGAGACTATCTTTTTTCCACTGTATATTTTTTTCCTGTTTTGTCGAAAATTATTTGACCATAGAGTTGAGGGTCCATATCTGGACTCTCTACTCTGTTCCACTGGTCTATGCGTCTGTTTTTATGCCAGTACCATGCTGTCTTGTGATCACAGCTTTGTAGTAAAGCTTGTAATCAGGTACTGTGATGCTGCCAGCTTTATTTTTGTTTTTCAACCTTTCCTTAGTGATTCGGGGTCTCTTCTGATTCCATACAAATTTTAGGATTATTTGCTCCAGCTCTTTGAAAAATACCCGTGAAATTTTAATCAGAATGTCATTAAAAGTATAGATTGCTCTAGGCAGTATAGACATTTTAACAATGTTTATTCTTCCGATCCAAGAGCATGGAATCTTACACTGTACACAAATATAAACTCAAAATGGATAAAAGACCTCAACATGAGACAGGAATCCATCAGAATCCTAGAGGAGAACATAGGCAGTAACCTCTTCGATATCAACCACAGCAACTTCTTTCAAGATATGTCTCCAAAGGCAAAGGAAACAAAAGCGAAAATAAACTTTTGGGGCTTCATCAAGATCAAAAGCTTCTGCAAAGCAAAGGAAACAGTCAACAAAACAAAGAGGCAACCCACAGAATGGGAGAAGATATTTGCAATGACAGAGACAAAAGGTTGATATCCAAGATCTATAAAGAACTCCTCAAACTCAACACACACAAAAGAGACAATCATATTAAAACATGGGCAGGAAATGTTTAGAGCAGCAATGGCCACGGTCGCCAAACTGTGGAAAGAACTAAGATGCCCTTCAATGGACGAATGGATAAGGAAGATGTGGTCTATATACACTATGGAGTATTATGCCTCCATCAGAAAGGATGAATACCCAACTTTTGTAGCAACATGGATGGTACTCAAAGAGATTATACTGAGTGAAATAAGTTAAGCAGAGAGAGTCAATTATCATATGGTTTCACTTATCTGTGGAGCATAACAAATAGCATGGAGGGCATGGGGAGAGAGAGAGGAGAAGGGAGCTAGGGGAAATTGGAAAGGGAAGTGAACCATGAGAGACTATGGACTCTGAAAAACAATCTGAGGGTTTTGAAGGGGCTGGGGTGGGAGGTTTGGGGAACCAGGTGGTGGGTATTAGGGAGAGCACGGATTGCATGGAGCACTGGGTGTGGTACAAAAAACAATGAATAATGTTACTGTGAAAAGAAAAAAAAAAAAGAACTAATGGCGGGAAATAATAAGTTATTTTGTGAAAATGGAATTAGATTCTGTACCTGCAGAGGAAAAAAAATTTGAATTACGTATAACGCTTTGTGATAAAATGAAAAATATTGGACAGATTCCAAACTGGTTGGGTGCTGCTTCCTGTCAGCGCATGGGAGAAGAATGAGGCACAAACAAGTCAGCTACAAGAGAAAGCAAGCAGGGACAACAGTAAAAAAGACTTTTATTAGACAGAAACGGTAATCAACAGAAGAGTTGAAGAAGGCCAAACATTAGTCATATGCCTTGTAGATAAACAAGAAGGAAGGCAAAATATGTCTGAACAAGCAGTATAAAGTTTATAGTTGAACAAGCACATTCAAAGACTTGTCTAGTCACAGTCACTCTCGGGTGGGGGGGTGGGGAGAAAACGGCAAAATGAAGCAGGTGACTAGGCAGCGATCTGCCCTGAGTGGGCCCGGCATCCCCCGCTGCTCAGCTTCAAGGCTGTATATACCATCCTCCCCCGCAGAGGCCTGTTGCCAGTATGTCTTTTTCTTAAGGCTGTATCTAAACGTGCTTGGTAACCAGTAAAATTTTCCATGGGTTGTATTTTAAGTAATACATTGTTCTGAGGGACAGTTGCAGTTGGGAAACAAAAACAGGAAGTGTAAATTGGGCCTACTGTTGGCAAATTAGAATCACACTCACTCTACTAATTATTTTAATAATTGTGTTTACTGAGAATCAATTAAATTTAGCTATTCTGCCCAGGTGTTCCCTCCAATGTTAAAATCAATTCTGTAAGAACTCTTGATATACATGTTGGTAGTTAAAATGGGTTGATTAACTATTTTAAAGTATTAAACTGGTATTTGTAGTACAAATTTCTGAATTAGGACCCAAACCACACATGTATGGAGCATAAATACAGGGAATGGCCAATAGTAATTAAGAAACTAATAGTTCATGCCTGAAGGTCAAGGTGGGCCTTTCCTCTCCCCAAACTCAAACCAAATTACATTAGCAGATGGCTCTAAAACATGCCTGATGGGACCAGGGCCTGAATAAAAAGAAGAGGGAAGAGATTCCCTTCTTAGACTATAAGGAAATCATTTTTATGGGAGGTTAATTTTTCCTAGGTTGCATGGTCACATGGTTAGAAAGTGTAGGAAGTAGCAGAGATTAGGTTGGAACCAGCTTTATCTTTTATCTGAATGTGAATTAAAACACTCTCGCTCTTGAAATACTGCACACCAAGTTTAGCTAGATCTTTCTTACCTGGTTTCAGAAAATGAAATCTAGAACTAGAAGCATCCCAACTCCTTGAAGTTATCCCTTGCCCACATACAGGGTTGAAGTTTCTTAGTCTCCCACAGCCTCCATCCTCAGCTAAGCATCTTGAGAATTCATCAGGGAATTCTCAGCCTCAGCAGAGGTCCACAAGGGAGAAGCTACTTGGGCTCCTCAAAAAGATCCTGTATTTTAAGCAGAGAACTTTCTTGTAGCTGTGCGAGCACTCATGCTGTGTTCTGATTATTCTCTCCAGTTGTTGGTAGTGCCTGTGTATATTGGAGGAAGAATCTGAAGATGGTCACCAACACAGATGCTGATAATCTTGAATACCTTTGTGTGAAGTTATTTGAGGAGTAAGTCAGAGGAAGTCAGACTGTCCCTGAAGTCGCTGCTCAACCCATATCTCCTCTTTTCTGCCATAGACATTAGAATGACATTCCTGTAACCCCAATAAACTGGAGTTGAAGGGACGCTCAAGGATGTATGATAGAGTCTCCTGGAGTAATAAACCAACACTTCTCTGATCTGTTAATCTGGAGGTGAGTGCCTTGGAGAAGAAAATGTAGTCACTGCATTAAAAACTATAGTTTAATCCTTACTGCATCTCATCTCTTTTTTCTAACCATTCGCTTATGTATTTATTCAGTAGGCTTTATTAGATCCCAAATCTGTATTAGGGTTGCAAGTCTAGTCAGTCTTACAGCAATTCCATCTCTTTGGTGGTAGGTATGGCTTATTTTGATCTTTCTTTTTCCCTCTCCCAAATCTGGCAAGCTTGCCTCATAAGCCCCCCCTCCAAAAAAATATAATATGCAAGTAATATATTTGGAAGGCAAGGTAATAGCAGAGTGAGAGAGATGCAACTAAGAAGCAGAATGATCCTTCCCCGTCTGGAGATAGAGGAGTGAAAACAGATCACCTCTAAATGTTGCTTCTCTTTCACAAACTTTGAAATGGCTCCCTGTAAGATGGATGGAAACAAGCTTCACTGTGAGTCTGGTGGCTGAAAAGCTACACATATCTTTAAACTCTTGTTTGCATTTCCCCTTAATTGATGGAAAATTTCCCCTTCTTTCTTATCATTCCTTTTTAAAAGTTCTGTTGGCCATTTCCTGTCTTGATTTCGGATCAAGACTGCATTGTTGCCTGTGCTGTCCAAGCCTATTCTGCAAATGCTGTGATAGTCCCTTTTCCTTCACAGCTCCTCGCCCCCCACCCCCCACCCCGTCTCCACCTCTCTCCTTCATTCTTTTTCCCTTTTCTAATTCTGGAATCACAACATAAGAGGGGTTTTATTATTCTATAAATTATTGCATTATTATTTTATTCTTACTTGTTTTGATTAACACATGAATGGCAAAAGCTGGCTACAGACTTTTCTTCGGTCTTTTTCCTCACTCTTCCATGTCCCTTTACAAAAGAAGTCTTTTGAAAGAGTACCCTGAACTCCCCATCTCTCCTCCTTAAAATATCCTGGTATCTTCACTCATCCTCTAAGATTTTCTCTTAGAAGAAAACTACAAACAATATACACTTTTTAGTTATTCCTCCCCACCCATTGATAATTTCAGCCCTTATAATCTTTCTCCAATCTATCAACATATTCTCTAACAATTAATGATAACCTCACCATTCTAAGTGCAATGCCTTTTTAGAAATTTTCATCCTTCTTTATCTTTTTTTAATAGGCATAGTGGTGACATTACTTTGGTGATAAAATACACTATTGTTTTCATTTTGTTTCCCTGATTGTCCATTCTTTGTCTCTTTCAGCTATTTTAAGCTTTTTTATGCATATGATAAACATTATACTAGTCACACTGTATTAATATACATATACCCCATTATAGTATGGCTTGCAATAAATGTAATTGAATAAAAGTTCTGAAGGCAGAAGTTAAATAGAGCCCAGTTCAGGTATTATAAAGACAGACCTATAACTGTGTGTCATATTGATCCAAACCCCAAATGCACAGCTTACTCTGAGAGCCTTAAGATTTAGTTTCCTCATTATAAGCTAAAATTAGAGGCTTTCCTGACCATTTTAGGTTTCTTTTTATTATTTCTGTTTCAGATATGATGCATACCTCCTCTGCACCCTCATCTCTACATCTAACACCAGCTTGACAGCCCTGATGTTGGAAACTCACAACTCTTGTGATATCTCCCCAAACAAAGCCCCAGTGTATCCTTTCCTAGAATTATTTGTTTTCTGAAGATCCTGTTTCTTCTCAGACATTTCTCAGTACCAGACTTCAGATTTGTGCAACACATTTTTCATCCTTAGTCACTGAAGGTTATGCAGATTCAGGAAAGGCATCACTGTGGCCACAAGTTATAAGCTCAAAGAGTTCAGTGACCATTTACTCAATGCTTCCTCTGCATTCCCCTGCAGACTAAACATTGTGGAATAAAGCACAATCCCCAGCCAAATTAAAGATACATTTAAAGACATATGATAGGCACTTGATCCTAGTACCCAATTATGCAAAAGCATGTGTAGTACTAATTCCCTGTATATATGATACAGATTCTGAATTCTTTAGTTGATTAAACTGGATTTTTCTCAGGGAGGAGCATATGAAAAAGGTGCCATCTGAGGTGACCTCATTAAACCACTGAGAGTCCAACATGGGCAGACAAACCACCATAAGGCTAAATCCTGGGGCATCCATACACTACAGAAGTCCCCATCCTAGACCCTCCAGAAAATGCTAATAGATCAAGTCCCCCAGTTCTTTCTCATTTCATCTGCAGACACTCTCTCTCACTGGTCCCAGGACACTTTGGTGAGTGAGAATTCAGTTCTATTACTCTCCAGAAATCCCATTCTTGACTGGAGGTTGGTGAATCCAAGACTGTAAAGCCATGACAATCTCTTATAATAGCAGCCTCCAAAAAGCCACTTTCTTTCTGACGGGCTTTCAAGGTCTGGAAGATCTCCATGGCTGGATCTCTATTCCCTTCTGCTTCATCTACTTGACAGTTATTGTAGGAAACCTTACCATCCTCCACGTCATCCGTACTGATGTCACCCTCCATGAACCTATGTACTATTTCTTGGCCATGCTGGCCCTGACAGACTTGGGCCTTTGTCTATCTACACTGCCCACCGTGTTGGGCATCTTCTGGTTTGATGCCAGAGAGATTGGCATCCCCGCCTGCTTCACTCAGCTCTTCTTCATCCACACCTTGTCTCTGGTAGAGTCTTCAGTTCTACTGTCCATGTCCCTTGACCGCTATGTGGCCATCTGCAACCCACTGCGCTACTCCACTGTCCTGACACCCGCACGTATTGTCAAGATGGGGCTGAGCTCAATGCTTAGAAGTGCCCTCCTCATCCTGCCCCTGCCATTCCTCCTTAAACGCTTCCAGTACTGCCACTCCCATGTGCTGGCCCATGCCTATTGTCTGCACCTAGAGATCATGAAGCTGGCCTGCTCTAGCATCATTGTCAATCACATATATGGGCTCTTTGTTGTGGCCTGCACTGTTGGCGTGGATTCATTGCTCATCTTCCTCTCCTATGCCCTCATCCTCCGCACTGTGCTAAGCATTGCCTCCCGCCAGGAGCGACTTCGAGCCCTCAACACTTGTGTCTCCCACATCTGTGCTGTGCTGCTCTTCTACATTCCCATGATTGGCTTGTCTCTTGTGCACCGCTTTGGTGAACATTTGCCCCGTATTGTACACCTCCTCATGTCTTATGTGTATCTACTGGTACCACCTCTCATGAACCCCATTGTTTATAGTATCAAGACCAAGCAAATCCGCATCCGCATTGCTAAGAAGTTTGAATTTGTAAAAGCTTTTAGGGGTTTTCGATAAGATGGGTTAAGATGAAGGGTGGGAGTTCAGGGCATCAAGTCTATTGAAATTTTTAGTTTTCAGTGAATCAATAGCAGATTACCTCCTCAAGTAGCTTCTAGAAACTTCCTGGTGATTCCAGCTTGTTCCTCAGCTGCTTTTCAGAAAGCCAACAGTAACTCCCTGGAAAATTTCATCAGTCTTCCTGGAAAATTTCATCAGTCTTCCACCAAGTGGTTCTCCACCGATCAGCTTTAGCCTAATTGTGAACCAGCTTTGGCTCAGAAACATAGGAAACTCTCTGTCATTCAATGAACTTCACTTACATTCTCTCCATCAACAACCAAATGCTAGCCATGGGGCTGGTTCTTCCCCTGAAAACTTGTTTCTTCCTTGGAGACTCTCCCTCAGCCCTAAAGTACCCTTCATGATTCTTTTTTTCCCACTCTTAGTTGATTCCGTTACTATAATCTCTTGTTAATAAATAAATTAAACTTTTCTGTTAAATTCCTGTGTGGTTTCTTTCTTCTGATTGGACCCTAACTAACACACCACTCAAAGTAAGTTCTTTGTTTTATCAGCTCTACTCCCCATTTTGATCTAGTATCTTAAAGGAACCAGTTAGCATCTAGGAACTGTGACTTGCCAGATGGATCCGATTTCTGTGTGAAACTCAAAGTATCTTGTCTCAGATTCATCTCCTCTATGCCTCAGCCAACTGAAGTTGAAGATTTCTTCCAGAATCTTCCAGAGTCTTTGTACCACCCTTAGACTCATATCTATTGAAGAATTCTTACAAAACTAAGTTTCAGAAGGCAGGAATAGAGCAATTAAAACCAAAGTTGATTAAAAAAAAGTAATAATAATAACATCTTATGTTGATGCCTGGATGTACATTCAAAATTTTTTCAGAGGATTTGAGAACATTCTTTAATATGTATACATTTTAACCTTCAAAATAAGTAGAATAGCCTGTATTTCCTTCCCCACCTCCATCTTTTTTACTGATTAGCTGGGAAATAACAATAAAAAATAATAATTACAATTGTAGTAATAGCATCTAACAATTATTGAGCATCTACTATATACTACAGAATGTCTCGAGTGCTTGCATGCAATATCCAATTTGACTGTCCTTTGAAAATTAAGATGGCAGAGTCAAAATTTTAAAATAAGATTTTTCAGTTAAAAAAACTACTACAGGAAGGTATTCTCCAGGTAGCAGCTAAGTGACTGCTATATCCTGATTTTTTACTTATTGAGACATCAAAATTATGAATTTTCTGCTATGTAGAACTATAACCTATGATCCAGATCGAGAATTGGCATGTTTATTTCTGAAGAATGTCCTCCCAGACACTTAAGTAGGGTAGAAAAGACCTCAGTAGGAGTTAAAAAGGTATGCCTTATAAAAACTTCAAGAATGTTAGTGGAAAAGCATGCCTATAAGACATATTTTAAGTGGTCATGGCATTTACCTACTTCACTACAACAGTAACAATTTGTTAAAATTTTAATTTTTCAAACTATTTTTATTCAGTGCTATCTTAACATTTAAGATAGACAATTTCCTTTTAATTCTCATATAATCCCTTTAGATTGGAGGTTCAATGAGGTCAGTTACTATAGCCAATATCATATATAATAAATGGAAAACTCAAAAACCACATTCAGGTCTGTCAGATCTCAAAACCTAAACTTTTGGCATTATGCTGTTGAAAGTTTATGGACTCTAGTTTTCCCACATATGCTAACATTTCAGATGAATGGACATCTATTTGCCTCAGTAGAGACAAAGGGGAAAAAAGGATGTGAAATAGTATGGCATGTTCCTGGGAACTATACATAGTGGGCATTCTGTAATTATAGATGGGAAACAACTTTACTCATACAACTAGGATGCACAGGAGGAGAAATATTGCTTATTTTCTTTCTTTCTTTCTTTTTTAAGATTTTATTTGTTTATTTGACAGACAGAGATCACAAGTAGGCAGAGAGGCAGGCAGAGAGAGAGGGGGAAGCAGGCTCCCTGCTGAGCAGAGAGCCCGATGCGGGGCTCGATCCCAGGACCCTGGGATCATGACCTGAGCTGAAGGTAGGGGATTTACCCCACTAAGCCACCCAGGTGTCCTACTTTTTTTTTTTTTTTTCTAAATCATCTGTCTTCTTCATAAACATCTGCCAACTAAATACATGGAAAAGTTGTAATAACAAGAATTTTAAAACCATGCTGAAATTAAAAACAAACAGACAAAAAACAAGATGAATTTTTGCATCAGTTTGTCTTAGTTCCATTCAGTAATAGTCTCTTTAGGTCCCTTTAGTATCTCGCAGTGGTATCTCCTCCAGGCAGCATCTTTATGTACAAGGTATTCCCTTATATTCTGCCTATATCTTGTTTCTTTTCCCTGCTCTTTCTGGGCTTGGACATATGGACCCTTTTGAGGGGGGAGTCTCTTCCCACATCATATCCCATTTTTCCCTCAAAGAAGCTGAGTAGCTAAGACTTAAAGAAGGCAGGATATCTTCCCTGTAGTACGATCAAATTCTATGCTCCTTCTAATCAAAGCTGTTCAAAGACTAAATCAGTACCCCCCCAATAACATCTGAGACTCAAACCTACTTTCTGCCAAAACATATTGAACACAAATTTTTTTTTCTCAGTACTTGGACTCAAATAAATATTGCTTCTGTGTTTTAATGGAGGGGGGAGTTATTTCTGTTATCAAATATTTGTTAAATGGGTGAAGAAAAAGACTGGATGATAAGATACATGTTATGTATACATATACATATTATGGGATGAATTGTGCCCCCCATTCATATGTTGAAATCCCAGCCCTCAATACCTCAGAATGTAACTGTATTTGGATGTAAGGTCTTTTGGAAGCTATTAAGTCAAACTCAGGCTTTCAGAGTTGGTCCTAAGCCAGTATGACTCATGTCCTTTATAAGAAGAGCAAGAGACATAAAAGATATTCATACACAGAAGAAAGGCCATGTGAGAACACAGAGAGAAGATGGCCATTTGCACTCCAGGGAGAGGGGCCTGGAAGAAACCAAACTGTCAACACCTTGATGCTGGACTTTATTGGCCTCAAGAACCATGAGAAAATAAATTTCTATTGTTAAGCCAACTAGTCTGTGGTATTTTGTTATGTTATGGTGGTCCTAGCAAACTAACAAGAGGTAACTGTGTTTTGAAATGAATTCCAGGTAAAAGGTGAAGATGTATTTTTAATTATAGAGGGAATAAAAAACTCTGGAATCAGAGTTGAAAACAAATCATAAGGACAAGGATATATGAAAAATCTTAGACTTTTGTGGTTGTCACTAATGTTAGTTTTTGATTCTGAATTATAGGGATAAGGCCCAGATATCTGCATTTTAACAATCATTACATGTGATTCTGATCCTGATTATCTGGGGACTCTGATTTGAGAAATATTGCTTCACAACACTCAAGTGTGTCTACAATTTGCTTGACCAAAAATTAATGGAATGTGGCCACAAGAGGAATCCCAGAACATTCTAAGGGGAACAATCAGGCCAATTAATTGGAATAACCTCTTATGGTTAGTGAGGGGATCTAGATAATTCTTAATATTTATACTTTATATTCCCAAATTAGATTCAAGTAGCTGGACACTATGGTGAGTAATGAAAACACTGAAACAGCCTCCACGCCTCCCTCCAAAATGTCTTGCCTGTCAGCTTTCAAAGTCTAAAAAATGGATGATTAATTCCTCATATCCCTATATTGACATATAAAACTCCCTGGTTTAGCTATCCTTTGCAGGGGCTCATGTTGCCTAGAAGGCTATAAGAATGAATTTGTTTCTCCAATTCGCTCCTGTATGTCTAGAAACATTGGGGCTGAGTTCTGTGTCTGTGTGGGTCAGAGACAGGAAGAGAAAATGGAGTCTCTCAATGTAGGCAAGAGTCAGGAATATATACTTATATTCATACACACACACACACACACACACATATAGGATTATAGGATTATTTGGGCACCAAAACTCAAAGCTATAACAATATATCCAGGAACTTGGTATGATTCTTTTCTTCTCCTTTAGTGATGGAGGAAGCACTGAATTAAAAATGCCTTTTTAAAGTTACATAAGGTTATGTATATCCACAATACACATTGTCACAGCTGATGTGCATTAACTATAGAGTTATGATATATCATATATAAAACACTAACACTAACACCCATTCTGCATCCCCGAAGTTATGGAGTTGTTCAAAATCTCATGAGATCTTTAAAAAGTAGCTACACTGTGTGACATCTTCTGGGCTTTTCATGTAGATATCTCGTAAGACTCTTCTCTTCTCTTTCCCTTATTCCCAGAGTATAAGATAATGAGGTCCAGGGAGCCAGTCCTAATAGGGAATTCATTAAAGATTCCTGAAAGAATCTTAATGGGGACCTCAGACAATTTCATAAAAATCAGAGAATTCAAAGCCCACCCTCCAGTGTCTCCACATGCCCAAGAGCCTGTAGCATTAGCATTTCTTCTCCCCTGTTGCAAGACCCAGAGGCTCTAGACCTAGCTTTGGTATGTGAGACAAATTTGTAGAGCCAAGAGGAGGTCCCAGAAAGCTCAGCCTGAGTTCTGGAGAAGAAAGGGAGAGAAGGACCTTTGAGGCACAAGAAAGGCTATAGAGGGTCCTGTGGAAGGTGGTAACTACTGCAGTCAGATCTTGCTCACCAAACCTTGGTCTGGTCTTAACACTAGCTTAGTAAAGATACAACAGCTTTCTCGCACTCATTCACTTCCTTTGTTTCCTGCCCAGAAGCAGAATGATCATCTGAAAGAAAAGCTTGTCTATGACATGAAAGGACATTTTCTTGGGTGACCATGGAGTCCGAGTGATAGAATTGGAAGCAGCCATTGAACTTGCCCAAAACCCCTAGGAAGTATTCTCCAAGAATAACTGAGAGCTGGCCATTTGCTAAATTTCCAACTCCCTTCTACTCTAGACAGCTGCTTTTTCAACTGGTCAGGAACAATAAAATCCTCACCAAATCTGATAATTGAAACTCTGAAGACCTTTACTTAAGAAGCCCTTAGAACAGTTACCTCACTAAGATCTCCCCAGACAACAAGCTAAAGGTGATCTTTCCCAGGCAGATACCTCCTGCTTCACTACTCCTGATTTTCTCTTATGTCCAGGTCTCTTCCTTCAACTTCCTTTCTGATCCCTATTATTTTTAAAATGTTACTCACAAACTCTGATTCCAAAAAGAGTCCATCTTGAGCTAAAAGAAGGTGGGGCACAAAGACTATTTCTATTATTTGTCATTCAATCTTCACCCATTTCAGGCTGTCTCAGCTTAAAAGCTGCCCAGAATGCTCCTTGGAACTCCAGAGATTTAAGTTTGAATTCCAGCTCTGTCAGTGATTGATGGTATGACTTAATATACATCATCAAATTCTACAAGCCTCTCCTCATTTGCAAATCAAGGTAATAATATTAACTTGCAAGATTTTTCTTGCAATGTTATTTCTTTTGCAATGCTTCTAACACAGCATCTGGCAAACAGTAGATGTGCATCAGGTATTATAAATAAACTTTTATATTATTAAACAATGTATATTCTTTCTTTACTACCTTTTTTGTTTTCATGTCAAAAGATTTCCTGCCTTGAGTTTTATGACTTATGTTGTTAACCACCATGTAGCTTGCCTGTCATATGACAGGTAAGTTTATCACAGCTCTTCTGAATTCACTTTGATGAAGGAGGTGGTGATCACTGACCATGGCAGAAGTAGAAGCTGAGGAACAACACACAAGAGCCAATCTGACCTTCAAGTGGACAGTGAGTTAATGACACTGGCAACTAATTTCACTGTTATTTGGAGTGAGGAAGAAAATGTCTACATATATATTTGCATGTATGTCTCTAGTAAGTTTATTATTAACTTAGCTAAACAGCCAGAACATTTTTGGAGGTCTATTAAGCCCCTAACCTTGTGCTCGCTGCTTCTAGTTGACAGTGAATTGTCCTCTATGCAGGAAGAAAGTGTAATGGTTGTTGAGATCCAGGAATCTAGAGAAAAATCAGTTGAAACCTCATTTTGGCCATTTATTATACTTTGATCTTAGAAATATTAATTTTCTCTAATTCTGTTTCTTCATCTATAATATGGTATTATTAGTAGAATTTTATTCACAAGATTTTTTAAAGCAATAAAATATACACCAAGTTAATAACAGCTAACTAAATAATTTAACTTTCATTCATGCATTTAAAAAAAATCCTGAGTGCCTAAGCACTGTCTTTACAAAAATAAACAAAGCAAAGCCCCTCCCCTTTTGAATCTCACATTCTAGTGGTGTTAGGAATTGGAAGTGGGCAGATGACTGCTCTGAAACTCAGGAGGCTTAAACTGGCATAAGACCTCTTCCCAGTAACTATACTCTCATGAACCTTCATTTCCTAACCTAGAGAATATGTCCTACCAGCATTATTGCCCTCTATTCTGTGGACTCTCATGGACTCTGTCTTGCAATTGGGGGTGTAGTCATGGTTGATGTTTCAGTCTTTTCCCCCACCTAGGTTCATAGCAGTTGAATTCTAGATCTCTAGGGAATGTAGGTTACTGACTAATAGGAGAATCAGAGCTTTGATATGCTACTTCAGCAGTCAAGAATCACTTTACAGACAGCCATTCATTCACTCTCCAGTCCTAACTGCAATTATGTGAGCTGAGTAGCACATATGAGCCGTCTAGATCAAGCTAGGCTTCCATATGAGATGAGATGAGAAGATGAGTGAAGGACTCATCTGTGTTTACACTTAGCAATTGCACATAGCTGATGAAGTCAAGCAGAAGTAGAAAAGAAAGAAAGAAAGAAAAGAGGAAGGAAAGGAAGGAAGAGAAGAGAAGGCATAGAGGGGGAGGGAGGGAGTAAGGAAGGAAAGAGATAAAAGAATAGCAAAGGAAGTAAAGTAAGAGAAGGGAAGTGAAGAGAAGTTGAAAGAAATTTTGGAACATTATTGATAGTTCTAGTGGATAAGAGGAAGGTGAGAAGTGTTTAAAGATCTTCTCAAAAGGCAAAGTTAGGTATAACCAACAAGAATAAGGAAGAGTGTCAGATATCTTAGCTTGGAGGAGAAAAAAAGAAAAAAAAATTCTAAAACAATGTTTAAAGGGAATAAGGGGCCAGAAAGAAATGACCTCTGGAAGAGCTGTATAGTTCTAGTCCTAGTTGATTCTAATGTTTTGTTTGGTTTGTTTTCAAATTTCTTCCCAGAGACAATCCCTAGCCTTTTATGAATTCATTTCAAGAATTTGGAGGGAATCCAATTTTCCTCTTCCCTCCACGCACAATGACTGTGGGATCCCTGGAAAGCAACCGCAACATTTCCTCCACCTTTCTGCTGAGTGGCATTCCTGGGTTGGAGCACATGCACATCTGGATCTCCATCCCATTGTGCCTTATATACCTGGTTTCCATCTTGGGGAACTGTACAATCCTTTTTATCATTAAAACAGAGCCCTCACTCCATGAACCTATGTACCTTTTCTTGTCCATGTTGGCTCTGACTGACCTGGGTTTGTCTCTTTGCACCCTCCCTACAGTACTAGGCATCTTTTGGATTGGGGCACGAGATATTGGTCATGATGCCTGTTTTGCTCAGCTCTTTTTCATTCACTGCTTGTCCTTCCTGGAGTCTTCTGTGCTACTCTCCATGGCCTTTGACCGTTTTGTGGCCATTTGTCTCCCCTTGCACTATGTTTCCATTCTCACCAACACGGTCATTGGCAGGATTGGTCTGGTTTCCCTGGGCCGCAGTGTAGCACTCATTTTCCCATTGCCTTTTATGCTCAAAAGATTCCCTTATTGTGGGTCTCCGGTTCTCTCACATTCCTATTGCCTCCACCAGGAAGTTATGAAATTGGCCTGTGCAGACATCAAAGCCAATAGCATCTATGGCATGTTTGTCATTGTTTCGACAGTAGGTATAGACTCACTGCTCATTCTCTTCTCCTATGCCCTGATCTTGCGTACTGTGCTGTCTATTGCATCCAAAGCTGAGAGATTCAAAGCTCTTAACACCTGTGTTTCCCACATATGTGCTGTACTTCTCTTCTACACTCCCATGATTGGCTTGTCTGTCATCCACCGCTTTGGAAAGCAGGCACCTCATCTGGTCCAGGTGATCATGGGCTTTGTGTACCTCCTATTCCCTCCCCTGATGAACCCCATTGTCTACAGTGTGAAGACCAAACAGATTCGAGATCGCATAACCCATGCCTTTTGTTGCTAGTTGGGTCTAGTCTGAGAAGCACTAATTCCTTAAGTGTAGCCTTACTCCTTCATCTTTTATAATATCCAATGTGCATATAATGGAGGAGACAATTATTTATTTACTTAACAAATACATGAAGGAATGATCAGAAGTCACAGCTCTTGCAGAATTATCTTTGCCCTGATTGGTGGGAAGCACAATGCAGTATGACATGGCAGATTGTATTTTTCCAAAAATGTCCAATGAGGTAATTCTAATCCTACATTTTCCTCCAGAAACTTGTTGCTTCCCCATCAAGAGATGGAGTCCATTTTTTCTCTCCTTGTAACTGTGTAGGACTTGGTAATTGCCTCAATGAATTGAATGTTTAGGAACTGATCTTGTAGGACTACTGAGGCTAGGTCACAAAAGGTGATATGTTTTAGACGGGAATATGCCTCCCCTACACTTTCTCTCTCCCTCCTTTTCTATCTTTATTTCTATTTCCATCTATATCTCTATCTCACTCAATGCTTTTTTTTAAATTAATTTATTTATTTTCAGAAAAACAGTATTCATTATTTTTTCACCACACCCGTGCTCCATGCAATCCCACCACCTGGTACCCCAACCTCCCACCCCCCAGCCACTTCAAACCCCTCAGATTGTTTTTCAGAGTCCATAGTCTCTCATGATTCACCTCCCCTTCCAATTTACCCCAACTCCCTTCTCCTCTCTAACACCCCTTGTCCTCCATGATATTTGTTATGCTCCACAAATAAGTGAAACCATATGATAATTGACTCTCTCTGCTTGATTTATTTCACTCAGCATAATCTCTTCCAGTCCCGTCCATGTTGCTACAAAAGTTGAGTATTCATTCTTTCTGATGGAGGCATAATACTCCATCGTGTATATGGACCACATCTTCCTTAACTATTCGTCCGTTGAAGGGCATCTTGGTTCTTTCCATAGTTTGGCGACCGTGGCCATTGCTGCTATAAACATTGGGGTACAGATGGCCCTTCTTTTCACGACATCTGTATCTTTGGGGTAAATACCCAGTAGTGCAATTGCAGGGTCATAGGGAAGCTCTATTTTTAATGCTTGTTTTCTGAACAAAGCCAGCGAATACCATACCAAGAGGATGCTGAGACAACAGGGAGAAGCCACAGGTAGATGTCCCAGCCAATAGACCAAGCTAAGGTCTCAGGCTTAGTTGGATCATTATCATCAACTAGTGAGTAAATAAACCTTCATATTATTCCAAACCCCATTTTCCCCACCTTTCCAGTTGGTACCAAATAAAATAATCAACCCTACTCTGAACTTAGCCCAAGCTGCAGATTTGCAAGCTCAATAAATGTTTGTTTGCTTGTTTGTTTTTTAAGACACTAAATTTGGGGATGGTTTATTATACAGTTATATGTTAATTGGGTTGCTCAAAATAAAAAGAAGTGGATATAGGAGCAAAAAGAGAAATATATTCTTTCAGTTGGGAGAAACAATGTCAGGAAAGAGTTCCTTGAGTTGGCACAGTGTAAGAAACATACTGGAGCTTGGAAATCAAAAAGGAAAATTATGGTCTTATTTGAAGGAATAGAATGTACAAAACTGAGGCAGAGGTGAGAGAGAGAATAATGCATCTAAAGAAATATTTGAAGTTGTTTTTATTGTCATTGTTCCCTAACATGTCAGGGAAAAGCAGAGAACAGGGGAGTGAAGGAAGGGGAGGTGATAAGTAGAAAAAGTTTGAAGCACAGACCATACCAGAAAAATCATAAACCTGTGAATCAAAAAGAGATAATTTATTATACCCTCTTATCTATCCAATACAATTTTGCCACCAGTTTGCCCAAGGGGGGAAAAAAAAATATATATATATATATATCTTTCAAGACATAAATGTGAGACCTAAAACCATAAAAATCCCAGAAGAGAGCCTAGACAGTAATTTCTCTGACATCAGCCACAGCAACATTTTTCTAAATATGTCACCTGAGCCAAGGGAAATAAAAACAAAAATAAACTATTGGGACTACCTTAAAATTAAAAAAAAAAATTAAAAAAATTTCTGCATAGTGAAGGAAACAATCAACAAAATTAAAAGGCAACCTACTGAATGGGAAAAGATATTTGCAAATGACATAGGTGATAAGGGGTCAGTATCCAAATTATATAAAGAACTTATAAAAATCAACACCCAAAACCAAATCGTGCAATAGGCAGAAGGCATAAAAACATACGGATGACCAACAGACACATGAAAAGATGCTCAACATCACTCATCATCAGGGAAATACAAATCAAAACTACAATGAGATATCATCTCACACTTGTCAGAATGATTAAAATAAAAAAATACAAGAAACAAGTGTTGGCAAGGATGTGAAGAAATAGGAACACTCTTACACTGTTGGTGGGAATGCAAACTGGTGCAGCCACTGTGGAAAACAGTATGGAGGTTTCTCAAAAAGTTAAAAATAAAACTACTCTTTAATCCAGTAATTGCACCACAGGGTATTTGCCCCCAAAATCAAAAACACTGATACAAAGTATAGAAATAACCCAAGTGTCCATATATAGATGAATGGATAAAAAATATGTGAAAGATATATATATATCTTTCACATCAAAGATATATATATCTTTTACATCTTTTCACATTTCATATATATATATATATATATATATATATATAATGGAACATTATTCAGCCATAAGAAAGAATGAAATCTTGCCATTTACAACAACATGAATGGAGCTAGAGAGTATAATACTAAGTGAAATAAATGCTGAGTGAAATAAGACAAAGAAAGACAAATTCCATATGATTTCACTCATATGCAGAATTTAAGAAACAATGCAAAGGAAAAAAAGAAGGGAGACAAAGCAAGAAACAGACTCTTAACAATAGAGAAGAAACACATGGTTAACAGAGGGGAGATAGGTGGAGTGATGGGTTAAGTGGGTGATGGAGACTACAAAGTACACTTATTGTGATGTGCATGGAATAATGTAGAGAATTGGTGAATCAATATATTGTACACCTGAAACGAATATAACACTGTATGTTAACTATACTGGAATTAAAATAAAAATTTTAAAAAATTATCTTTTGAGTAATATATGTCAATACAGTGTTTGTAAGTTTGTCTTGGAGGTATCTGTGAGGAAAGCAAGTCTGGATAAAATGCTGTTAAGTAGGGTTTTAGACATCTAGAGGGAAGATTGAGGATGCCATGTTCCTGCACAGTGCAGGATCAAGAAATGGAGTGGCAAATGGCCACTAGATAAAACATCTCCTACAGGCATGCCTGGGTAACTTGATGGTTTGACATCTGTTTTGGCTGGGGTCGTGATCCCAGGGGCCTGGGATTGACCCCTACATTGGGCTCCCTTGTTGGCAGGTAGCCTGCTTCTCCGTCTCCCTCTACAGTCCCCTGCTTATGCCCTCTCATTCTCTCTGTCAAATAAATAAATAAAACCTTAAAAAAACAAAAAACCTCTACTACAAGGTTTATGTGAAGTCAATTCCCATTTGAAGTTGGGCTTAATCTGATGCTATCTAGCACACCTGACATTTAACTCTTAACAGGTTATGCTTTCCACAACCAGTGCCTCATTCTGCAATGAGGGATATACGTGAACCTTGGGTGTTACATGGGAAGATCCACGGTACTTATGCAAAACAAAATGAAATAGAATATGTGCGTGAGTGTTATGGGTGGTTTGTATTTTGGTTGTCTATGTACACACAAAACCTCAGGAAAACCATAAAGCTACATGCCTCTATTTTTATTGGTACCACTTTAAGTCTAATTAATATTATCTCTCACTTGAACTACTGTGTCTCTTCTAACTGTTCTACTACCTTCCAGTCTTTTCAGATTTATTGATGTATACTTGATAAATAAAGCTTGTATATATTTAAGGTGTACAATATGATATTTTGATATATGAATTGTGAAATGAATATATAATCCTGCTAATTAATATATCATCACATTCCATAGTCCATAATTTTTGTAGTGTGATGAGAACACTTAAGATCAGTTCTCTTGGGGCACCTGGGTGGCTCAGTCAGGGAAGCATTCAACTCTTGGTTTCAGCTTAAGACATGATCTCAGGTTTGTGAGATCCAACTCCATATTGGGCTCTGTGCTTGATGTGAAGTCTGCTGGAGATTCTCTCTCTTCCTCTCCTTCTGCCACTACTCTGGCTTGTGCATGCTCTTTTCTCTGTCTCTAAATAAATAAAGAAAATCTTAAAAAAAAAGATCAGCTCTCTTGGCAAATGTTAAGTATACAAAACAGTACTATTAACTTATAGTCACCATGCCATATACTATATCTCAAAGAAGGAAGGGATGAAGATTACTTCCGGGTTTGAGTTTTGAAAAATTAAGTATATGAGAGTTCTACTTAGTGAGATAAAGAATACTTTCTAAGGAACAGGCCTAAAGAGAAGAATTAATTTATTGCATTTTGAAGATACTGAGCATCAGCTGTCTATGCAACACAGAGAGTGTGTAGTAGCTAAGAACTCAAGCTCAGGAATAAATAGGCTTGAGAAGAATCCAGATTACATCACTTACTAGCTGTGTGTCCAGGAAAGTTTTTTTACTCTTATAAGCTTCTACTTTCTCATCTGCCAAACAGGGATAGATAATAATATCTCCTAATGGGTTAATAGCGAATAAATGTAATAAGATACCATATACTATGTAAAGCACTTGGTATAATATATGGTACTTAGTAAATGATCAATAATTGTGAAGTATTATTATTATCATTATTCTCATTAAAAAGTAGAGTCAATTAAGCATTTGGATCTATGGCCCTGGATCCTGGAAGAGAAGGCCATGGTACAGAAATAAATTCATGACCTGGAATCATATTAAACCTATAATAAGGCAAGACTACGCTCTCATTTACCTCTCTCAAAGAAAATTTAGAACTGGGAACATAAACTCAAATATCTTTGAAGGCCACCAAGTAAGGTAAATGAGTGAAGAAAAATTCTGGAAAACAAATAGCAAGTGGTAGGTTATGATCTCTGGCAAACCCTGTCTTAAGGGACTTAACTACTCAGCTCCAGAATGCTGGGCCGATAGTAATAGATGCGCTGATTTGAAAAAAGAAAATAAAAATCAGGTCTTCTGTCCATTTTAAAATCAGATTTTCAGGGGTTTTTCTTGATGCTGAGCTGTAGAAATTCTTTATATATTTTGGATATTAATCCCTTATCAGACATGCCATTTGTAAGTGTCTTCTCCCATTCAGCAGGTTGCCTTTGGCTTTGTTTATGGTTTCCTTCATTATGCAAAAGCTTTTTATTTTGATGTAGTCCCAATAGCTAATATTTTTGCTTTTGCTTCGAGAAGACATCTAGAAAAATGTTTCTATAGCCAATGTCAAAGAAATTCCTGTCTGTGTTTACTTTTAGGAGTTTTATGGTTTCAGGTCTCACCTTTAGGTCTCTAATCCATTTTAAATTTATTTTAGTGTATGGTGTTAGAATGTGGTCCAGTTTCATTTTTCTGCATTTAGCTGTCCAGTTTTCCCAGCACCATTTATTGAAAAGACTGCCTTTTCCCCATTGTATATTCTTGTCTCCTTTGTCACAGATTAATTGGCCGTAAGTCACTATGTTGTACACCTGAAACTAATATAATGTTGTGGGTCAACTATACTAAAAAAAGGTTATATAATTAGAAATAATAAAATATATTATTGTATATGAATAGCACAAAGTCAAAAAGTTGCTTTGAAAAAATACTTGATAAAATATGAAATACATTCTTTAAAATGTAACATAGAAAATGCCCAGGTTCTTATGTAAAATTTCATGATTTTTGTAAAGGTTGAGAACTAGCTCAATTTTTAAATAATTCACAGTTTTATGAATAAAACAAAGCCTTATTATGCAAGCTTCGTCCTGTGGACCACCACTTTGCACATCTGGCCTATCATTATCCCCTGAACAGCCAATTCTTTCATTTTTTTTCTGTTTTGCTTATATCCTGCAAGATGACATAACATAAAACTTTAGAACAAAGGCAAGTGGGCCTAAAGAGATCTGAGTTCAGTCCTCAGGCCTTAAATTTTAGTAATCACTTAATTTCTCAAAGCCATAAACTTTGGACAGGCGTAATATCTACTTCAGATATTTACCACAAAGATTAAATGAGATACTGTGCATAATGTATTTGGTACAGTATGGAATAAAATATATATCGTTAATCAAGTGTATGTACTATATTTGCCTCTCAGATATCTGGCCTAATCTCTCCAGAACACGAAATTAACCCATCCAAGATCTTATTCCCTCCTAAAAATATGACAACACATGAAGGATGGTGAAATCCTAGCACCTTCTTTCCTTCATTGTTCATGGTTTCAATTCTTCCACCTACCACACCCAGAACCAACCCTACAGTGCCCTCACCTTTGGAAGGTCTAGAATAAATTAGGTCTGACATGTTCTTTAACTCAAAAAAAGTAATTCTCCTTTCTTCCAATTTCTCCCTTCTTTTACCCCATTGGATTTTTTTTTTTTTTCAGAAGTTTTCGGGACTTATAATATCTACTTTAATAAGTTAAGTTAAGCATCAAAACAAATGACTATATGGAAATACTCTGAAATTCACTTATAACCATTTCAGTTATCATTTGTTGTGTGGCCTTAAGAAAGGCATTGCATTTTTCTGGGCTCTGGTTCTTTATTTGCAAATCAAAAATTCATTGTAATCAATGAATTACATGGCTCCTTCCCATTTGTACGTCTTTGTTCTCAAGCTGTTGTCTATTTATCCTAGCCTGAGTTTTCATGGTGTCCACAGCAAAGAGGTCCAGGTGTTTTCAGCCTCTTGACCCAAAGTAAGGTAGAAAAAGACACAGCAGCCAGATCATGGCTCGGGCCAGTGGGGGATGAGAGGGGTGGTTTTTTAGTACCATAGACTGTTCTTTACTCCAATTGTAGTAAGAGAGAATAAGAGTGTTTTAAGTAAGTGGATAATATAAGTTGTTTACAAAAGGTCACTCTGGCTGCAAAGTAGAGAGCAAATTAGAGAGTAAGATTGAAGGAAGGGTCCAAATTAAGACCTGATAAAAACGTTCTTGAATGGGAGGATGGTGATTTGGATAAGGATTATGGCAGAAGAAATAGATCAGGAAAAATTGATAGATGGTTGGGAGAAAAACACCTATAGAATTTCATGTCAGACTGATCAGAATACTACCACAGAGGCCAGAGAAGACACAATTTCTGCTCTGAGAATTATTGAGAGCTCTGTAATCTCCACATTCTGTTCCCAAGGTGCATTCAGAAGCTTGGGACTGCTTGCATCTGGAGGCTGCTGTAACATTGTCTCAACTGCCTGGATGTCAGGTGGCAGTTCTTCTTGCAAAGTCATGGAAGAAAGTCATCAAACCTACAATAACATGACTTACAATGCAACTGGCAAATGGTCGAGGCCATTCCATGGGCTCTGTATGCCTGAAGACATCACCTGTATGGTCAGCTTCACTTAAGACTTTTTAGGCTTCATTGGAAGAACAGATGGATACAACCAACATTTGATACTCAGCAAAATTTTGTCACCAAATGACAATAACCTGCATGCTGTTTTCTAAGTACAGAGACTGATTGGAGGTCATCTGAGGACTCTGAAAATCTTTGGAAAAAATCTCCAATGGGAGAGGGTAACAATGAGGATAATAATGAAGGCCAGGGATCAACAAATCTGTTTTCTGCTGGGCTTCCAATGGGCAAGTGAGCTTTACCAATGGATCTTGAAGAAATAACTTTGTCACTATGAATTTCTAGGCATACACTCATTTTCCTTAAGGATTGTCTCCCCTTGGGAACACAGACTGAAAGTAGAAGTCTGGAAGAATCTGCACCAAATCCAACATTTGAGTACGTACCCCTTAAGCATAAAGGGGAAACTGAGCAAGAGCACTGAAGGAGGCAGGCTAATTAGCTTCTTGGTCTACCACTAATCATTCATGCATGATGGTTAAGTCTGAGCAAGTCATCGACTTGGGGTGTCCATTTCCTCCCTTACAGAGTGAAAAAGCTGGACTAATTATCTCTAACTTATTTTCTTGGAGTCTAAATTATAATGATGATCAACGAAGCGAATTATTTTTCTGAGGCTATCAATTATACATTTAGATCTCTAAGAAGGAAATAGAGAAAGGCACATTACAGATTTTGTTTTTGGCATTATTTTCTTGATTTCTTACAACTGTTCTGGTACACCATGTTTAATTAGTACTTTTATTTACTATAATTAAAATTTCTAATATATCATAAAATCCACAGGCAAACAACACTAAGAATATTCCTACATGAAACAAAAACATCTAGTTTATTAAAAAAACAAATTATATGGCACTGTGTAAAATAAAACCAATAAGCCTACAGTTTGATTTTCCATCCAAAAAAAAAAAAAAGAATTTCATGTCAGTTTGGATATGGAAAATAAAGTGAGATAGTGGACTCTGTCGTAAGAATAGATTTGAGTTGAGAGAAATAACAGGGGAGGCAGTTCTTGGCTTTTCACAAAGCAGACAGCAAAGTTCTGGTGGACGTTATAGACTTTCTGTTAGGCTTGGCATGACTGCGGGACAGGAGCTGCTTGAGGACATCATGACATGCTCTAATCTGTGGTGATTAACACAGTATAATTTCAGGCCTCTGTCCACAGAGATGCTCAGGATTTTTGTTTTTAAGAATTTATTTATTTATTTTAGAGAGACAGAAACATGCATATAGGGAGGGGCAAGGGGAGACAGAAACTTCAACAGACTCCTCACTAAGCTCAGCTGGATGCAGGGTTTGATCTCAGGACCCTGAGATTGTGACCTGAGCTGAAAAGAAGAGTCAGATGCCTAACCAACTACACCACCCAGGGGCCCCAAAATGCTCAGGGTTTTAAGCTTAGGAAATGAGCAGCAATTTTATTCAATGATGGTTGGTGATGAATTCACAAACTTATCAACAAATATTGAATCATTTTTTGTCCAAGTATGTGTTAAGAAATAGGGATGCAAAAATAAGTAAGATGTACAGACATTTATAGATCATAGGATTTACACTTTGGCAAAAGCCAACAACATTTAAACAATTAAGAGTTAATATTTGTTGAAATTGCATTGTAGAAATCAGTACACCATGAAAGGGAACAAAATTTAGGTATGAATTTATTATGCTTGGAGTGCCAGCCAGTAGTAATAGAGGAAGTATATTCCTACTGAATTGTTAAATGGGAGAAATCTCAAAAAATTGAAGAAAGGCATTTTTCTTAGCAGAATAATATTCCAACCAAAATGTTAATCCCTGAAATTTATTAATATATTGCCATATCTGGCAAAAAAACACTCTGTGGATGTAATTAAGGTTTGATACTTGAGATAGGGAGAGTATCCTAGATTATCCAGGTGGGCCCCAATTAATTACATGAATCCTCAAAAGCAGAGAACCTTTCCTAGTTATGGTGAGGGGGAGATGCAACAATGGACAAAAGGCACAGGAGATATAATTTTTCTGGTTTTGTGGATGAAGAAAGGGAGACTTGAATCAAAAAATGCAGGTGGCCTAAGAAGCTAGAAAAAATCCATAAAGAATTTCAGGCTTGCCAACACTTTGACCTCAGCCCAGTAAAACTCATGTCAGACCTCTGACTTATAGAATTGTAAGATAATTAATTTATGTTGCTTCAAGCCATTAGTTTTATGATAACTTGTTGTGCAGCAATAAAAAACTAATACAGCATTCCTGATATATAATACCCCATAAGCAAATGATTAGGTATAAGTAATAATGTAAAGTATTTATATTACACCATCGAAGCACAAGGCAGAGTATTAACAGATAAAGTAGTAGACAAACACAGGCATTGAAAAATGGAAAGCTCTTGTGTGAACATGGAGTCTTACCATTATCTGGTAACTAATCGGACATCTATTGAAGTATTTTAAGTGTGGTGGCATTTACATTTTAAAAAGATCCTTCAGGGGCACCTGGGTGGCTCAGTGGGTTAAAGCCTCTGCCTTCAGCTCAGATCATGAAACCAGGATTCTGGGATCAAGCCCCACATCGGGCTTTCCACTCAGCGGGGAGGGGAGCCTACTTCTCCCTCTCCCTCTGCCTGCCTCTCTGCCTACTTGTGATCTCTGTCTGCCAAATAAATAAATAAAATCTTTAAAAAAAATCCTTCAGTTCATTTCAATTTAAGGGATGATAGGATAAACCTGGGGAATTTTAAATCTGAACTAAAACAGCTGCAGGAGGAATCAGTGAATGAAAAAAATATTTGAGTTAACGTCATAAGGGAGGATCTTCACAGTTTGATGATTGAATCTTGTTTAAAATATTTTACTCCCCTGTCTACAACTAAATATTATTGTCTTGCAAATGAGGGCAATGCTACCTTTCCAGCTGTGACAGATAAGCAGTATGCCGGCCTCCTCTTTCAGCATGTCTGTCTTTGAATATTCAGTCACTTATGTCTGTACGCTCATTGTTTAGTGGAACTTGTGAATTTCTTATAAATTATGTTTGTTGTATAACAACAACAAAAATCAACAACAAAAAGCAACCTAAATGATTTTATTCTGTCTCTGCCCGTTCCCAGAATCACTCCATAGTGGGATTGTTGCTGCAGCCTCCTGTCCGTGCCCTCTTCATCTCTCTCAATAGAATCCATCTTGCTCCTGCTTTCAGACATGCTTTTCGTAACATCTGATCCATCGTGTTAGCCATCTGCTGTAGATATTAAATTGTCTCCCCAGTACTTCCTGCATTTAGACTGTTCAAGGCTTTTCTAGGTACTCCAAAATGTGGTTCACTCACACTTGTCAAAATTATCCCTCACGATTTGCCAAATTATACTCTTATTCCAGCCAGACTAACAGCCTTCATGGCTTCTATGTGCCTTGCTAGTTCATTTCTCCTTGATAGTATAGTGAGTGTACATTGTAAATATATAAATTCAATAAATGCTGCTTGAGTAATAGTCACAATCTGTCCAATTTTATCCATTATTTAGGAGATGACTCAAACCCAACTGCTCCATTATATAGTGTTTTGTTTCAACTACTCAAAATGTGGATTAATCTTCTGTGAATCATATCATCTATCACCTGATCATTTCATCCTTCCAATTCAATAATGTATTCTTGACTTTATTGTAAATTCCTTTCACTCTCCCACAGTCTTCCACTAGATAGTGACCACCATGGTACTGAAATAGGTGCCAATTCATATTTACTGGTTGATAATTTATTACTTCCATATTTGAATTTTTATCTCCTACATATGTTTTTTTTTATTTATATATTTGACAGACAGAGATCACAAGTAGGCAGATAGACAGACAGAGAGAGAGTGGGGGAAGGCTCCCTGCCGAGCAGAGACCCTGTTGTAGGGCTTGATCCCAGGACCCTGAGATCATGACCTGAGCTGAAGGCAGAGGTTTATCCCACTGAGCCACCCAGGCACCTCTATCTCCTACATATGTTAAACAACTTTCCCAAGACCTTTTCCCGGATTTGCTGAGTTTTTGCACAATACACAATGGGGTTCATTAGAGGTGGCAACAACAAGAATATATCTGCAATAAGGATTATAACTAGTGGGTTTTTGTGCCTGGCAAAGCGATGCATGGCAGCCAGGGCAATGATGGGTACATAGAAAGTGAGCACAGCACACATGTGGGAGACACAGGTATTGAGGGCCCTGAGCCTCTCTGCCAGAGAGGCAATGCTGAGTACTGTCTTCAGGATCAGCATATATGACAGAAAAATTAATGCCAAGTCCAGCATAGTACAGAGAGCAACAAAGAAGCCATAGATAACATTGATCTTGTTGTCAGAGCAGGCCAGCTTCATGGTGTCCTGATGCAGACAGTATGAGTGAGAAAGGAGATTCTTCTGACAATATTTTAATCTCCTGAGAGTGAATGGGAATGGAAGCACTAAAAGAATGCTCCTGATGGCTATTGTCAATCCTATTTTAGCAACTCTGTGGCCAGTGAGGAGAGAGCTGTATCTCAGGGGATTATGAATGGCAAGAAAGCGATCCAAAGACATAACTAGAAGCACTGAGGATTCCATGACAGTGAATCCATGGATGAAGAATTCTTGAGCAAAGCAGGCATTGGGTGAAATTCCCATGGAATTGAACAAGAAGATTCTCAGCATGGTAGGAAGGGAGGAGAAAGACAGGCCCAGGTCAGAGATGGCCAACAGGGCAAGGAAATAATACATGGGCTCATGAAGCGAAGGTTCTGTCTTAATGATAAGGAGGATAGTGCTGTTGCCCATGATGGCAACCAGGTAAATGAGGCAAATAGGAATGGAGATCCAGATGTGGGCATGTTCCAGTCCTGGGATTCCAATCAGAAGAAAAAGCTGGACCTCAGAATTATTGAAAGCAGACATGAATGGGAATAGGAACTTTTTAGCCAAATCTGAAATCACATAAATAAAAAGCAGTCACACTTCTGGATCAGTGTTGTGGAGATAAGCACCTCTCTTACATGCTGTGCTCAGAAGCATATTTGGCATAATAGTAATAAAATGCAATTTTCAACACTTATCAAAAGTCCTTAAACATGTTTATGTTCTCCAACATGGGAATTTCAATTGTAACAATTTATCCTATGATTGTGGTTTTCCACAACTTTTAGCCAAATATGAACTCATCATATCAAAACAGAGCTGCTTTGCTTGCGTCAGTGATAGGCATGCAGAATCTTTCTCACTGTTCTCCACATGATCTTTAGTAGTTGTCTCATTGGCTTTATAACAAGATCCTGACCTTATGTAAAAAGTTAAAAATAACATTTTAAGAAAATAATCAAAGATCCCTGAGAATATGTGGTAAATATTAAATGCTAGAAAGTAAATTTATAAACTAATCTGAAATGAAAGAGTTCCTACTTCAAGCAACTGTGCACCACACTTCAGGGTATATGTTATTATTCGAAGGAAAGTATTGATGCCATATAGTAAGTAGCATCAGCTGTATGTTCACCGTATCTCTCCTGATCAAATTATCTTCTATTCTATATTCATGACTGAATTAGTCAAAGAAATTCTAAATGAAAAACATCCCATCATTCAGTTTCCCTTTGTAAAAATTATAAATTCACCTATATATTAAAATAAACTTCGTATTATTTTTAGGGTCTCTATTAAAAAGTTCACAAATTATATTTTCCAAGGAAAAATATATAGTCTTTCAACTTATTATGAATTTGTTGAGCTTCTGGATATCACGATATTGAATAATCAGACTAAACTGCTGGGGAAATATAGATATCTAAGATAACCATCAAGGTGCCTCATTAACACAGTAGGTAGTACATCAGTCTCATAAGATAACCATCATAATTCCCATCTGTGTTTTTAGTAAGCATGATGAATATATACATAAGTAAATGAAATTTATTAAATTAATAATTTCAATTGCAGACCCCAAAATGAAAGGAGAGCCAAAGAAGTTTAGAGTTTACACTCCATAATTTTTATAAGTTCAAATGGCAGTAGAAGAAAAATCAATCTTCAGTGGAGAATACAGAGGACACAGGAAATTATTGGGATCACCTGAATTGAAGTTTGATTATGAATTGATATTGTATTTTGTAATTCTCTAGACAATAACTAGAGGAAGCATAATATGAAACAAGCAGCCCTCTACCAATATATTTGATATTTTCTGGGCACTATCGATGCAGATTTGTTTTGCCAGCTTCTGAACTGAGCTGTAAATGCTAGGCTGGGAGCTCCTAAGTCTTTTACAGGTCTTATTTGTCTCCCACCATGGCAGAAGCCTAATGTCACACCCAAAGAATGTACATTTCAAGGGTGATAGTAGATTTCCAAATACCATGATAATCATTCTATATCTAATATGTCAGACTGCCCAGTTAGCAAATTTTGTTCTGATACCTCTTCATCTTTTCTTTTACTCTTTGGCAGAGGGGTACTGACTTAGGTCTTTCAGAGAATACATCTGATAAAGTTCTAGAACCTAGGTGAGGTTCAGTGGGCTGAGGTCCGGAGCCGATGACCAAGAAAGAATTCTTGAGACATTTTTGGTGCAAAATGGAAGTTTATTAAAGCACGGGGACAGGACCGGTGGGCAGGAAGAGCTGCTGCCCTGGGTTGTGAGGGCTGGCAGGTTATGTACCCTGTGGTTGGGGGAAGGTGAGGGGAAGGGAGGTTTCAACATAGTCATATGCTAAAGAGGGCCTACAAGGTGCCAGGGTATAGGAGGCCTTGCCCTTGAATCTTGATCAATGTTGTCTTTAGGCCAGCCATTAACATCCAGATAGTTGGGAGATTCTTGGTGGGATGTCACAATCCTGCTATCAATTATCTTTGTTAGTGAGATTTAGGTTTAGAAGAGATTTAACTATATTTACATTTCCGTCTACCTCAGCCTCCTTCAGTTTTGTTTATGGTGGGGAGGGAGGCATTAGGGCTTGAGCAACTGAGTTTTTTGCCTCTGGAAATTCTGCTATTGATAAGGTAACTTCTTTGTTTGTAGATCTCTAGGACATTTGTAAACCAAAGGAGACTCCTGTCTTGCAGGATTGTGATCTCTGCAAGTTAACTATTTGTTTATCATTTGTGGCAGTCAGGGGTGCCTGAGGAATGCTACACATATTACCCAGGGGGGGAGTGGATGGAGAGGGGGTGCAAGGTGCCAACTTTTGCTTTGTCTTCAGCCAGCCTCCTGCTCCCTCATCACATCTGTTGTATGTCCTTTACCATGAAGTTTCTACATTATTTTTTTTAAGATTTTATTTACTTATTTGATATATATATATATATAGAGAGAGAGATCCAAGAGTCCTGGGATCATAACCTGAGCCAAAGGCTAATGCTTAACCAACTGAGTCACCCAGGTGCCCCATGTACACTATTTTTTTTTTTTAAGTTTTTTTTTAATTTATTTGTCAGAGAGAGAGAGGGGGAGAGAGCAAGCACAGGCAGGCAGAGGCAGAGGGAGAAGCAGGCTCCCTGCTGAGCAAGGAGCCCGATGTGGGACTCAATCCCAGGACGCTGGGATCATGACCTGAGCCGAAGGCAGCTGCTTAACGAACTGAGCCACCCAGGCATCCCCCATCTACACTATTTTATAACGTGTTTTCATGTATCCCTCCCCAGCCAACCCCACCACCACCATATAAACCGACTGCTAAATACTGAAAGGCACAGAAGAAATTTTATTTATTTTCATCTATCTGTTATCAACATAGTTTCTGGAACATAAAATGCTCTCAGCAAAAGTACAAAAACTAAATGTGAGTGGAAAAAATGTAAAACATGTAGAATAATTTCTTTTATTCTTTTTTTAAAGAGATAGTGAGAGAGAACTGACAGAGGGGAGAGGGAAAAACAGGCTCCCCGCTGAGCAGAGAACCTGATATGGGCCTCAGTACCAGGACTCTGGGATCATGACCTGATCTGAAGGCAGATGTTTAACTGACTGAGCCACCCAGGCACCCCTGCAATCATTTCTTAATGTCTTCTCCTTTTCATCTCTACTAATAACTAAGGGATATTTATACTCACTCTGCTCACCTACATTCTTAATGGTAAACTTGTTCTTATTCAGACTATTCTTTTGGACATGCAGTATGAACTTTAGCAGAAATGAGCCATGAAAGTAGGTGAGATCACCCAATAAAAATGTATAAAATAGAAATTTTAAATCTCAGAACCTGGAAGAGAAACAAGATTGTTGAGAGGATCTTGTCCAAGAATATCCAGATATATGGGAGAAAAACTAGCAGAATGGGATATAGTGGATATCAAAGGAAGACCATTTTTCAAGGATGACAATCATTGTATCAAACATTGCTCAGACCTCTTAGAATTTCCATCTTTAAGGTACAAAATAAGCCCTCAGATCTGATGCAGTAATCTCCAGCTATGTATTCAGCTTGGCAATTTGTCATCTGTGTGAATCTGGGTAAGCTGCTTAGGTTTCCAAATAGATGTATATACTCTTCCATTAAATATTATAAACACAGTATCTATACACAACTAATGAATCATTGAACACTACGTCAAAAACTAATGATGTACTATACAGTGGATAACTGAACATAATAAAAAAAACAATATCTATCTAAAATAGTTATTATATAACTATGAAAACCATGTATATAAAGTAGTCTAATACAGTCTTTAACATATGAAGATAATCAATAAATATCAACTAAAAATTATTTCACCAAAATTTCCTAACCAACCATTCCACACATCAAGTCCTAGACTGACTGAGGAGGACTTTTTCTATCTTAATTGACAATACAGTTTACTTTGATTTATGGTATTATCAGTAAATGGGACCTTCTTAATACTAGCGTTAATAAAATCTTTCCTAAATTTCAGGCCACGTACTCCCATTCACACTCCATTTACATACACAGAACACACACATACACATACATACACACACCAAACCACTTCCTTTTCCTTCCCATAAGCATTTCTTCAAAAACAAATGGATTTTCATTTAATTGCACTTACCAAAACTAGATGCTCAATAGGTCCCTGAAAATAAAAGTAAGAACTTTCAAGTTGGACTTCCATTTTATCTAGATGTTCCTACTTCTACTTCCCTCTGGGATAGGGACCTTTGGGAGGAATAGAAAAACAGCCTGACTGATTTTTTTTTTTTTTTTTTGTAAACTTACTTACAGGAAAACAGGTGGGCCTAGTACATTAACTCTTTGATGCCCAAGAACTACAACCTGAGCTAGAGAGAAATTATGAGGCAAAACAATTGGAGAACTACTCAAGTCAGAGGTAAATGCTAGAAATCACACTGATAGGGGAAGCTTGATATGTAGCATTCATGGCAATTGGGCAATACAGTTAAAAGAACAAATTATTTGTAATCAAAATACTTTAGTTGACCACACCACTTTGCTTTTTTCATTTGAGTTTAATCATCCACAAAATGGAGACAAGTATCAAGTATTTATGAAAGCACTTTACAAGCTATAAAATGACTTATCAGTTATTCCATTTAATTTTTTGATCCATTTTTGGCAAATGTCATTAGATAATGATTAAAATAGGCATTTCCTGCCATGCCTGTTAGATTTCCAACCAGGTATCCACAAATTACACGCCTCCTACATTATATCTTGCATTCAGTAGAACTGTTTGAAAGCTATCTCCTGTAATTTATTCATATCTTTCTAATTTTTATGAAAGTCCTATAGTGGTTTAATTCCTAAATTGAATAGTAGTTACTCAAGCTTATGAAGCAGTATGAAAATTTGATAATTTAATTATAAAAAAGAGATATATATATATGATAACTAACATACATGTATCTGGGAACAAAGGTGTAGAAAGTTAAGAGTAGCCCCACTTACATAACTTTCAGTCACGTATTTGGGAATTTTGCTTCTCATTCTTGTAGTTTAGGTTCTGTTGGGCAGGAGGTTCTGATTCCCAGAGTGGGAGATACAACAAGGGTACAATTAAAATTTAAGTTATAGCTCCTGCCTACTAACTTTTATCTTCTCAAGTCCAGAGACCAGCAGACACAAAAAGAAGTCCCTAACCTTGCAGGGGTAATTAATCCCTAATCAGGAAAAAACAAGGATGCTGCTAAACAATGGGAAGATGGAAGAAAATGTTCAGTACTCAGATGACTGGCTGGTTATCTCTTCATACTCTCCTGACAAATTTTGATGATGAATGAACAAGGCCATCAGCCATACCCTGAGAAGAGCATGGTATCTAGAGGTTGATACCTTTTGGCAATAAGGATCTGGGTCACTCCACCATGAAATACACCTAGACCATAAAGGTACTAGGTGAGGGGAATTTAGAAAGGGTAGTAGAGGTGGAAAATAATGAGTTGAGGCTTCAAGAATACTGAAGTGAGTGGTGTCTGTTGTATTTGATTCTCTAACCTTTAATATTTATGTTCCTTCAGGCAAAGGAACCAACCCAAACACTGGATGGGCTATTCCAGACTGGATGAATTTACTAGATGAAGCAGTTGAATATGAACTGTGCTATGGCAGACTCTTATAAATGCAGTTAACAGTACTGTGGAACTGAGACACTACTTCCCCAGCTTCCAGGAATATTGGAATATAACTGAATTCTACTGGAATTTTTCTGATCAAAATGAAGCTGCCTCACCCAAGTTCCTCGCTGGTGGAACAGACTTCACTCAGTGATTGGTTGATACAGAAGTTCATAAATCTTATCTTTTTGTCTCAAAGGCTATCCCAATGCACAGTTCTCTGTAGGATTGACAAAGCCACCCAGTACAACTGCCTCGAATATCAAATTATCCTTCTAACCAATCAAGATTCTTTCACACTCCTATAGGCATTTTTACTGAAAGCCTACACACACACACACACACACACACACACACACAGGGAGAGAGAGAGAGAGAGAGACAGAGATAGAGACAGAGAGACAAAGAAAGAGAGACAAAGAACAAAAAAGATACCCTTCCTGCTAATCTTCACCTAATCTTCACCTATTCTTGAATGAACCATAACTTAAATAGAATCAAACCAATAACTCTGGAAGAGATGGATTTTATTGAGTTTCTTTTTGACAGAGAAGGTAAGTAAACATATTTTATCTATTAAATAACATTCCCATGGACATTTTTGAGACAGATAAATAATGTTAATATAAATCTATTGTCTCTTGTTAAAATGTCTATATTATCCAAAGCAATCTACACATTTAATGGAATCTCTATCAAAATACCACCAACAAACAAGTCAATTATCATATGGTTTCACTTATTTGTGGAGCATAACAAATAGCATGGAGGACAAGGGGTGTTAGAGAGGAGAAGGGAGTTGGGGGAAATTGGAAGGGAAGGTGAATCATGAGAGACTATGGACTCTGAAAAAAAATCTGAGGGGTTGGAAGTGGCAGGGGGGTGGGAGGTTGGGGTACCAGGTGGTGGGTATTATAGAGGGCACGGACTGCATGGAGCACTGGGTGCGGTGAAAAAATAATGAATACTGTTTTTCTGAAAATAAATAAATTGGAAAAAAAATACCACCAACATTTTTCACACAGCTAGAACAAACAATCCAAAAACTTGTATGGAACCACAAAAGATCCTGAATAGCCAAAGCAAGCTTGAAAAAGAAAACCAAAGCTGGAGGCATCACAATTCTGGACTTAAAGCTACATACAAAACAATAGTGACCAAGACAGTATGGTACTGTCACAAAAATAGACACATAGATCAAAAGAACAGAATAGAAAACTCAGAAATGGACCCTCAAGTATATGATCAGCTAATCTTCGACAAAGCAGGAAAGAATATACAATGGAAAAATGACAGTCCCTTCAACAAATGGTGTTGGGAAAATGGGACAATTACATGCAGAAGAATGAAACTGGACCACTTTCTTATACCATACACAAAAATAAATTCAAAATGTTGAAAGACCTAAATGTGGGACAGGAAATCATCAAAATCCTAGAGAAGAACATAGGCAGTAACCACTTTGACACTGACCATGGCATCTTCTTAGTAGACCTGTCTCCTAAGGCAAAGGAAATAAAAACAAAAATAAACTATTGGAACTTCATCAAAATAAAATCTACTGCACAGTGAAGGAAACAATCAACAAAACTAAAGGGCAACCTACAGAATGGGAGAAGATATTCACAAATGACACAGCTAAAGAAGGTTAGTATCCAAAATATATAAAGAAATAAAACAACCCCTGAAAAACAAATAATCCACTTAAAAAATGAGCAGAAGACATGAATAGACATTTTTCCAAAGAAGACATACAGATAAATGGCCAATAAGCACATAAAAATATGCTTACCTTCACTCATCATCAGGGAAATAAGGATCAAAACCACAAAAATATATCACCTAACACCAGTCAAAATGGCTAAAATTAACAATACAGGAAATGACAAGTGTTGGCAAGGTTGCAGAGAAAGGCGACTCCTCTTATACTGTCAATGGAAATAGCCACTCTGAAAACCAGAAATGCAGTTTCCTTAGAAAGTTAAAAATAGAACCTCCCTACAATCCAGAAATTGCACTACTAGGTATTTACCCAAAAAACACAAAAACACTAATTCAAAGGGATATATACACCCCGATGTTTAGTAGCATTAGCAACAATAGTCAAATTATGGAAAGAGCCCAAATACACAACTGATGAATGGATAAAGAATAGGTGGCATATATACATATGTATATGTACACACAATGGAATATTACACACACACACACACACACACACTGCAATGGAATATTACTTAGTCATAAAAAATAATGAAATCTTGCCATTTGCAATGACAGAGATGGAGCTAAAGAGTATTATGCTATGCAAAATAGATCAGCCAGAGAAAGACAAATACCATGTGGTTTCACCCATATGTGAAATTTAAGAAACAAAACAAATGATCACAGGGAAAAAGAGAGAGAAAACCAAGAAACAGACTCTCAACTAGAGAGAACAAACTGATAGTTATTAGAGGGGAGGTGGGTAGGAGATGGGTTAAATACGTAATGGGGATTAAGAAGTGTACTTAATATAGCACCAGGTGTTATATTTAAGTGTTGAATCACTAAGTTGTACACCTGAAAATAATATTACACTGTATATTAACTAACTGGAATTTAAATTAGAGAAAGAAATTTATTTTCTTATTTTTAATAATATAATTCAGAAATTTATTTGTCCCTAATTAGAATGTGGAAAAATTTTAAATACATTAATTTATGTAAAAAAAATGAGACTGTCTAAATAAACTGAAACTCAGACACATCACAACCAAATCCTGAAGAAAAAGAGAGACATGTTAAAAGCAGAAAAGAAAAAGATAATACAAAGAGATAAACAAGGGTAAAGAATGCTGAGATGGAAGACAATAGCATTGCATTTTGAAAGTACTGAAAGAAAAATCTGTCAACCTAGAATTCAATATTTGCCAAACTTATCTTTCAAAAAGAAAGCCAGTTGTATACAGTTACAAACAAAACCTTAGAATTTCATAGCCATGAGAACTGATGCAATAAACGCTAAAGAAATTTTCTATATAAGCTAAGTAAAGTCAAGCTAAATTAAAATAACATAAGATGGACATTCAGATAAATAGAAAATAATGAGGAATGCTCAAAAGAATGAATATGTAAGAAAACATAAAATATTTTGTCTTTTCTTAATTTCTGGACATGATAATTTACTTTTTAAAATAAAAAAATTACAATATACTGAGAGATTTGTAACACAGGTAGAATTATGTACGTGACAATAATTGCTTACAATTTTAAAATGAGATAAATGGAAGTATGCTGTTAAAGGTTTCCTAAATAAATATAATCTTTAAAAGGGGCATGGGGCTCAGTCAGTTAAGCATCTGCCTTTGGTTCAGGTCATGATCCCAGGGTCCTGGGATTGAGCCCTGCATTGTGCTCCCTGCTCAGTGGGGAGTCTGCTTCTCCCTCTTTCTCTCTCCTATGCTATGCTCACTCTCTTCCTTTCTTTCTCTCTCTCTATCAAATGAATAAAATCTTTTTAAAGAGTTTTTTTGCATTACCTATGTGGAAGTATAATAGTGACTTAAGATGGACTCTAGAAATTAAGGTTGCATTCCATAATCCAAGGAGCAATTACAAAAAATAAAACCTAGAAAGTATAACCAAAACCCAGCTGAGGAAATAAAATAGAATACTGAAACATACCTGAGTTGATGTGATTTAAAGATTTCTTAAAAAGTAAGTAAAGCTATATAACAGAGAAGAGAAAATAGATGGGACAATGAGGCAACAAATAAAACAATGATAAACATAAAATTGAGTGTATTAATAATTACACGAAATATTATGGGCTAAAGGCCCCAATTACAAAACTAGAACTAGTCGAACTGGATTAAAAAACATGCCATTTATAAAAGTTGGCTATGAAATCACAGATAAGTTAAGAGGAAGAAGATAGAAAAGATGTATCACCCATACCAATATATATGGTAAATGGCCAAATTATCAGAGCATTTGGAATTTAAAGCAAGACATAGCATCAAGAAAAAAAGGGGACATTTTGCAATCATAAAAAGGGTGAATTCATAAAATCATAACAACTTGAATGGTTATACATCTAATAGGAAAGCTTCAAAATACACAAAGAAAAAGTAACAACTAAAAAGAAAAATTCATAATCAGATTTGGAGATTTTAGCACATCCTTCATTGTTATGTAAGGACCTATTTATATTTTTATTTTGGCCAGAGGCTTCCATTGAGGTTATACAATAACTTTATTCTTTAACCCTTAAACTGTCCCCGCTCCCCTTCCTCCATGGGACTTAAAAACAAGTCCCAGAAACCAGCTCCAGGTGTGGAGACCAAGGAAAACAAGGCTGTACCCACCTTGAGTCTAGCCCTGACTAGGGTACAGCCATCTTGGCAATGCAAAAGCTGGCACCTTGCACTGTAAGAGTGGGTAAGCATAAGAATGGCCATCCTGAAGGCTGGGAAGCCATTTTACTGACTGTTCCTAACTAGCCCACAGGGCACATGTAACTTGAGATAAGAGAAAGTAGCTAAAACCTAAGAAACAACTTAATCATATACCACCAGGGCAGTTAGGTGATGGCACCACGGGGACCAGATGTTAAAGAAAAACAAATAGTTAGCTTGCAGAGATCACAATCCTGCAAGGAGTCTCCCTTGGTTTGCAAATGTCCTGGTGATTTACAACAAAAAGGGCTATGTCTTCAATGGCCCAATTTCCAGAGACAAGGGGCTCAGTTCCTCAAGTCCTAAGGTCGCCCTCCCCACCATAAAACTGAAGGAGGCTGAGGCAGAAGGAAATGTAAATAAAGTTAAATTTCTTCTAAACCTAAATCTCACTTAACCACCAGGATGGCTCCAGGGTGATGCTGGGGTGGCAAAAGTTTAAACAAAGTTAAACTGTCAAAGTGGGGCATAAGGTATGTATGTAGCCATGAAGAAGTACCTTGAAAATGCTATATAAATCCTTGGCTTTGAGTGCTTGAGGTCCTTGTTGAAACCCGCTGCACCGGGCAGATACTTGGACCCCAGCTAGCTGGAAATAAACCTCACTGTGTGACTTGCATTATCGAGAGTGTTCTCTGTCTAATTGAGGGGTGGTCAACTCCATACCCTAACAGTTTCTTGGTACCATATGTAGGTAAAAATCAGAAATCTGTGTCTTTCTATATGCAAATTATTTTTCAATAATAAAAACAGGAAAAAACACTTTCACTGATGATAAGAAGAAACAAAGAAATGGTGAACCAAAAATAATGTATCAATTAATTTGGAATTAAATGATTTCTTGGAGCCTCAAGTACTTTCCCTAATCTCTGGGGCAGACTCTCCTTGATATATGCGGGTCTCCGAAATCTGTGAGACATCCAAGCCTGACCTTTTCATGGTCTTGTGGGAACCAGTGAATTAAAACTATGGTCCTGGACCAAGCTCTCTTCCAGGAATTTCTAGGAAATTTCTCAGGGAAATCATTTGTTTACTGAGCGTAGCAGAGCTGAAGGAATTGTTGTCCCAAGAGTGCAAAAGTCAGAGGACAGCTCAAAGAGTCTGGGATTTATAGATAAAGGTCTTAGTCAACAGATGTGGTACACTGAGGTTGAGAAGCCTGTAACCTAAAGTCATTTCTGTTTCACTATGTGGTGAAATGGTAAGTGCAAAGGGGTCCTAACATAATTGTCATTTGTATCCCGAATGGCTTTGTATCCTGAAATGTGTCTGAAAGGTGAGTACTCAAAGAACTGGGTACTGCACATGAGGGAACTGTGAATGAGGGGTACTGCATGGAAGCTGATATAAGGAGCACTATGAGGTGGAAAATAAATAAATAAAGATTCCAAAGGGGAGAAGGGAACGGAGGGAGCTTTTCTCAGAGCAATGTTTGCCACACAAGAGGAGAGTTCAACTTAAATTTGGAGAAGAAGCTATGAAAATTAAAAATGCACTGAATTTTCTTTTAGCCATCCAATGGCACTGTTCACTTCCCCCATCCATGGTTCATCTTAGAAAGCATCCAGTTGTTCATGCAGTTAGACAAAGGGCTAGACAAAGTGAGAGAGGGACTGGGAAATAGGAAAACCAATCTGTTTAAAGCATAACATTTATCTGGCTAGATAAGAACAGAGAGGGAGGCAAACCTAAGAGACTCTTAACTATAGAGAACATACTGATGGTTGCTGGAAAGGAAGTGGGTGAGGGATGGGCTAGATGGGCGATGGGTATTGAGAAGGGCACTTGCGATGAGCACATATAATGGGTGTTATATGTAAGTGATGAATCACTAAATTCTACTCTTGTAAACCAATACAACACTATTGCCTTAACGAACTTGAATTTAAATTAAAAAAAAAAAAATTACCTGCCTAAGCAATGAACAGGAAGGCAGATATCCCAGGTTGAGTCAGGCCATGGGTAACAGGGTCTCAGCTGTTAGACTAGAATCACAGAAAGGACTTTAGTCTTGGCAGAAACAGCAGCTGAGATGACACTATGGTTTCGGTTAATGGAAGAACTTTGGCACAGGGACCAGAGGACAAACAAGTTAAATAAAATGAGTCACAGGAGATTGGAAAGGAAGTAATTAATATAAGCAGCAGTAGAAAGTAGTGCTTGGCATCTGGCAGGAAAATAAGACATACTAAGGTTTGAATTCCAGTCTTACCCCTTACTAGCTGTTTCTTTGTTTCCTAATTCATAAAACAGATAATAACAGTACTTGCCTTATAGGGTTGCTCTGAAAATTAAATAATGTACATAAAGAGTTTAAGATACCATTTGTCTAAGAAGAAGTATTTCTGAATGTTAGTTCTTATTAGTAATAACATTTAGGACTTTCTCTCAAGACAGTTAATTTACTGAGGAAATATTTTAGTAACATCTCTACATGAGCCACTCAGGTGCCCCTGGATTACTCATTTTAAAGAACATTCTAGGGGCACCTGGGTAGCTCAGTTGCTAAGTTTCTGCCTTTGGCTCAAGTCATGATCCCAGGATCCTGAGATGGAGGCCCACATCGGTCTCCCTACTCAGCCCTCTCCCACTCCTTCTGCTTGTGTTTTCCCTCTCACTGTGTCTCTCCCCATCAAATAAATAAAATCTTCAAAGAAAGAAAGAAAAAGCAAACATTCTGCTTCCATACAAGAAAATGGGATTTTTCACTATACTATAAGAGAAGGGTAACAATCAAGCACACACGACCTATTTTCTGTCCTTTCTTTGTACCTCTTCTGGTGGAGAGCTTGTGAGTAATGTCAGCTTTAGAAGCTCAAGTCCCTGGCCTGAAAAACATTCAGAAGAAAGGACTATAGAAATTGGAGAAACCACTTAGTATCTGCTCTCTTAAAATCTACTTCCAGCTGTTTCCAGCTTTTTTTTTTTTTTTTAATTCTAGGCTCACTCTGGGCCAAGCTAAAAGTGTTATCCCATGGTTCAGCCTAAGAATATAAAATTTTTCATTGACTTGGGTTGGGGAGGTGCAAATCCTAACAGAAAAGGGAGAATTTGTTTGCAGGTCACTGCTTTTTATGTGGGTATTTTTGTTTGTTTGTTTGTTTGTTTGTTTTGAGGACTTTATGGAGAAACGTGATTGGTCAAGATAGTTCCTATATTCCTGCTTCTCCTTACCAATTAACATTATCTGACTCTATTATCAATAGCTTGTTCAGAAGAAAGACTTCATTCTTACATTTCTTGATATGAGTTTCAAAATTGCATTTCTTTGTGTCTCAGACAAAAGTGATGAAAGGAGGGAAATGAGCATAATAGACTTATGTTGATAGTATCATTTCAGGTCTGGGAATAAATACTTTCCAACTGATTCATCATGCACACTCTCAATTCCTCTAAAATTGAGATCACCACATTCTTCTTGATTGGAATCCCAGGACTGGAGCATGTTCACGTTTGGATCTCTGCCCCCATTTGCCTCATGTACCTAGTGGCCATCCTTGGCAACTGCACCATCCTCTTTGTTATCAGGACAGAGCCTTCACTCCATGCCCCCATGTACTACTTCCTCTCCATGCTAGCTGTCTCTGACCTGGGCCTCTCCCTCTCATCTCTCCCTACTATGCTGAGGATCTTTGTTTTCAATGCTACAGGAATTTCCCCAAATGCCTGCTTTGCTCAAGAATTCTTTATCCATGGATTCACAGATATGGAGTCCTCAGTGCTCTTGGTCATGTCTTTTGACCGTTTTTTGGCCATACGTAACCCTCTGAGATACAGTTCTATCCTCACCAATGCCAGAGTTGCCAAAATGGGCCTGGTGTTTCTCGTTAAAAGTGTGCTCTTAGTGCTCCCATTTCCTTTCACTCTCAAGAAACTGACATATTGTAGGAAAAGCCTACTTTCTCACTCTTATTGTCTGCACCAGGATGTCATGAAGCTGGCCTGCTCTGACAACACGGTCAACTTTTTCTATGGCTTCTTCGTTGCTCTCTGTATGATGACAGACAGTGCGTTCATTGCTGTGTCCTACATATTCATCCTGAAGACTGTGATGGGCATTGGATCTCATAAGGAGAGGCTCAAGGCCCTCAACACCTGTGTCTCTCACATCTGTGCTGTGCTCATCTTCTATGTGCCCATCATTGCTTTGGCCTCCATGCACCGTTTTGGCAAGCACAAGTCCCCAGTGGCCATGATTCTCATTGCTGACATTTTCTTGCTAGTACCACCTCTGATGAACCCCATTGTATACTGTGTGAAGACAAGACAAATCCGTGAGAAGGTTTGGGGAAAACTAGGTCTAAAATGAAGGTATGGGAAAAGGTAAGAAAAGGTCAGCCAAGATAGGAGAATAAAATATTTCTAAGCAAAGTATTATGGATATTTATTCTTACCTTCCTTGATCATTCATATAATCACTACAACATATAGGCTGGGCACTGGGATCTATAAGCCTGGGACTCACATGGGCATTGACAGGTAAATATGGAATAAATTTTGCAATACTATATTTTAAGGATTTTTACTTATTTATTTGACAGAGAAAAGTTTTGCAATATTATTGAAATCATGAATCAATATACTCATTTGGAATTTTAGTTACACTATTTATTACAGCACCAGGATAAATACACAAGGAAGTAGAGCTTGTGCTCTCTTACAGAAAATGTATACTAGATGAAGTGGAAGTTAAAGAATGTTAGCCTAATCCATTTACAAATTTTCTTTCAGGCAGCCTTCAGACATATATTTGTTGAGGGGTCTTCAGTCTATTTAATGCAAATTCTTGATTTCCCATTTAAGGAAAGAAGTGTATTGTCAAGTGCAAATTGGTTAAAAATTTCCTCTCTTTGCTCTTTCCACAGTAATCAAATAGGGACAACCAGTGATTCTCTTTTATGTTAGAGCTTTCATAGCTTGAAATGAGACAGTGAGTGGTGCCTGGATGGCTCAGTCGTTAAGCAGTTGCCTTCTGCTCAGGTCATGATCCCAGGATCCTGGGATAGAGCCCCATACCGGGCTCCTTGCTCAGCAGGAAGCCTGCTTCTCCCTCTCCCATTCCCCCTTCTTGCATTCCAACTTTCACTGTGTCCATCTCTGTCAAATAAATAAAGTCTTAAAAAAAAAAAAAGAAATATGACAATAAGATCTCTCATAATATTCTTTAAGACAGATCAGATTTTTTCTCCATATTACAATAGGTTTCCAAGAAATTATAGTTACTAAAAGGAGAACAGAGAGATCATTCTGCTCTTGGTAGGAGGCAGAAAAGCTAGTAGTTCAGTCATTTTTAAAACACTGACATTCTTTACTACTTTAAAATAATGGCTCTCGTGCTTGTTTAAGAACTTGGTATTTTGAACTATGATATATGCAATAACACTAAAGAAGCTAGAAATAATTTTAAACTAGCAGAAAATAACCATATATTAAATAATATAAAATGATATTCATACATATATGGTTTCATTTTTTTTAAATAGTCAACTAAAGTAGATTGGCTATCTCAATATACTCTGTAAAATTTATTAGTTTCCTATTTGTCTTTTATTGGTGAGTACTTCATAGAAGACAAAGATTTAAAACATAAAATTTAGAATAAGTCAACCAAAACCCTTTAAAAGTTTGTACTGGGGATTGGGGAAAAAACTATTGGTAATCAATTTCAATGTTTTATTGCCTCAGTTGAACTAAAAAATAATTAGTATTATTTGTTCCAAAGAACCATTTTGAAGAAGATGTTCTCTGATGAATAAATATTCATATATATTTTATGTCCCCAGGTGAGTTTACCTGAGTTCTACTGTTCAATAGCTGACCCTGTCTAGATGCCCATAGTTTAGTCAAGACAAAGTTCTGGGATTCCTTTCAGGTTGTTTCCAGTTATGTTATTAGTTCACCCGTTTGTCTGTCTTACTTATATTTCGTTTCCTTAAAGAAACTGCATACATCAAACTTGTTGGCATATCTCCAGAGTTGTATACTGTGTATAAATGACATCTGGATAGTAGTCTGACACATCTCTCAACTTGTTTAGGTAAAAAGAATACACAGGCACACATACCAAAAAACAAAAACAAAAACAAATAACAAACAAAAAAACCTTTGACAACTCAGAATATGATAATAAATTACAAGCACACAGAACATCTAGAATGATAAAAAAACAAAACAAAACAAACAAACTGTTGCAAAAATCAGTCAGGAGCAGCTATAAATTTTAAATCAAAGACGCTCCCCTGAGAAATGGTTCATATCCTGTTTAGCAATGAGAAAATGCAAATAGGTTGTCATAAGAGAAACAAGAAGAATATTTATCCTCCATTCCTTAGTATTTGCTCTCAACACAGAAATTTGGATCTTTACAAGATAGAAACTGCTCAAGTCTTAAGGTATCAATAAGTGGTGGGGCACCTGGGTAGCTCAGTCGTTAAGCATCTGCCTTCCACTCAGGTCATGATCCCAGGGTCCTGAGATCAAGCCCCGTGTTGGGTTCCCTACTTGGTGGAAGGCCTATTTCTTCCTTTCCCACTCTCCTTGCTTGTGTTACCTCTCTTGCTTTGTCTCTCTCCATCAAATAAATAAATAAAATCTTTAAAAAAAATGTTTTTCTGGATAAGAGAGAATAGGCTACAATCTGTTTTCCTCAATTATAAGAGAGGTTTAATGCATTTCCAACCATGGTTCCAGTGACATTTCATTTAGAATGTACCAAAATATTTCTAAGAAAAGATTTTTAAGTGTCAACTGGGAATATAAGAAAAAAATAAATGGCAACTGTAAAAAAGCTTCCTAAGAGAGCAAAATTTATTAACCAACTCTAAAATTGTGGGTTAAGCCTCTGACTTTGGCTCAGGTCATGACCTCAGGGTCCTAGGATTGAGATTGGGCTCTCTGCTCAGCAGGGAACCTGCTTCCCCTCTCTCTCTGCCTGCCTCCCTCTCTGCCTACTTGTAATCACCCTCTCTGTCAAATAAATAAATAAAATCTTAAAAAATAAAATAGTGTGTAGTTTGCTCAACAAATCAATGGGAAGAACAAAGAAGAATAAACACATTGCAATATACTCTAAATGATATGAAAATAGTATATAATTAAGGAATATCAAAACCTTATCAAAAATAGATTCAAATAATAGTGGCAGAAAAAATTACAACCTACTTTAGATACCATATTTGTGTGTGATCTTTTATTACACACAAAAATAAACTAAGAAATTAAGAATTAAGTACAAAGATAATATTTTCAAGTTTTTATTTAAATTCCAATTAATTAACATACTGTATAATCTGACATTCACTAGGTACCAGACATACTTATTTGTATAAATTCAGTTAACTTTTGCAGGAACATGGGAAGTAAGATTTTATTACTTCCTCCTGTTTCATGGATTAAGAAGCTAAAGCTCTGAGAAGTGAAACAATTTTTCCAAAAACACAGAACTATAAAGTGTTAGAAGCTTGAATCTAAATCCAGACAGTACATTTCCAGAGCCTACAACCTTACACAGTACACCAGATCAATTATTATTTTGCTTCTTTCTAAATTTAATAATTCACATTCTAGGAATCTAAGAACAGAATCAGAGGTGTGATCAAATATTTATTCATAATGTATATAAAGGACTATTTTCTATGATAAAAATGTAAACTACTGAAATATTAAGTAATAAATAACATAAACCATGATATACAAATAATATTAAATATTATTCACCTACGCACCATAGCATCAACAACTAAGTGGCATTTGCTAAGTGTTATATTAGATATTAAGGATGAAATGAAACTTAACTTTAGACGTGCTATTAAGGGATTTACTGTCCCGTGGTGGGGAGACCAAGTAAATAATTAAATTCACTGAGTAACATATGGTAAGCTTAAGCACACATATAAGAAAGCAAATAAAAGACTGGTTACTTGTCTATTTTAGTGAAGAATCAAAGGAGAGTGCTTCCTAATGGAAGTAAAGTCTAATATAAAGTCTAAAACAAAAATTTGATATATTATTAACAGAAAATGATAAATAATATCAAGCACATAAGATATACATTTGACCAGAGTCAAAAACCAGAGTTTGGAAGTGGTATTCCCTGTCTGCCAGGAGTAAGAAGTTGATACATGGAGAGGAGACAAGTGGCTTAGATCAGAATATGGGCTTGGTCTCCTGTGCTCAGATAGGAATTATCCTGAGTGGAACAAAGTTTCATAACTCCATGTGAAAGAAAGCGAGAAAAATCCCCAACATCCCATCAACTCTATAGTGAGGTTACTTCTTGACAAAACAAATACTGTTAAGAAAGGTAATCCAAAGATTTCCTACAAAGAAGCACCAAAGTCACTGTGCAATTCTACAATGACAAGTACACCAAAAGGTTGAGAAACCCAATAGCTAGGTAAAAAATTAACTACCCAAGAAACAACAGCAAATAGAAAAAAAAAAGTGCTGTCCTGAGGCAAAGGTGACACAAAAGAGGGACTGTAGAATCAGAATCAGAACTAGGCATAAAATTAGACTATCTAGGCAATAGGAAAAATAACGAAAGGCAATATGTGACTTTAGCTGTTGGACTCACTGGAAGTATAACAAGTAGCAATTCGTTCTGTGACAGTTTCGTGTTTGCTAAGGGGAAAAAGCGTTCAAGAAAGGATAGAGGTTCAGGGAGTGCATCTGCCAGGAGATGGGCTCCCTGGAGGTGACTTCAGGAACTGAAACTAGTGTGCAAGAATTTCCTAGAGTTTTAAATTACAAATTGCAATGTGCATGTCTTTGCACACACATAACTCTTTCGTTTACCAGCTTAAGAAAAAAAAAAGAAATCTGGGATGTCCCCTGGGAAATTTAACCACAGAAATAAATTAATTAATTAATTAATTAATTTAAAAAAATGTTTTGTCTTCTGAATGCAGACATAAAACTATAAAATGACTATTAAAAAAAACTGCAAATGACTATAAAACTATAGCCATTTATTTTTGGTTTAAGAATTACCATTTTAAGAAGATAATTAAATTATTCAACTAGAATAAAATGATCTTACCGTGTTTTTAAGGTGCACAGGAGTTCTGTGTAATTGTTTTAATTGTTTGAGCGGCACACACAATTAATTTGGTTTTGAACTGTAGTGTTTTTGTTAGTTTATTTTTTGTTTTTGTTTTTTTTGTTTTTTGTTTTTTTTTTTGTTTTGTTTTTTAAAGATTTTATTTATTTGTCAGAGAGAGAGGGAGAGAGAGCGAGCACAGGCAGATAGAATGGCAGGCAGGCAGAGGCAGAGGGAGAAGCAGGCTCCCTGCCGAGCAAGGAGCCCGATGTGGGACTCGATCCCAGGACGCTGGGATCATGACCTGAGCCGAAGGCAGCTGCTTAACCAACTGAGCCACCCAGGCGTCCCTGTTTTTGTTTTTTTAACTTTTCAATGTTTAGGGGAAATGTATTCTCCTCTTTCTGCTCCAATGATTTAATCGAAACTACCTTAGTAACCAAAATGCCTGAGGATGGCACAGACCCAAATCCCTTTCCTGCTCAAACATAATTTATCTCCCCCTCAATCCCACCGTCCTCTAAGACCCCTCACACTAGGGCCCCATGAGCCCTTAAACTGGAGCAGCTGGAGAATAGCCTGGCGGATCGTCTTGGTCTTCAAGCTATAAATGATAGGGTTCAGTACAGGTGGTAAGAGCAAGTAAACATTGGCAAGAATGCTACAGACCACTCTTGGGGTGGAGCTGAGAAGGCGGTGTGTAAAGGACAGGCTGATCATTGGCACATAGAAAACAGTGACAGCACAGATGTGACAGACACAAGTGCTGAGAGCTTTTTGTTGCTTTTTAGGGGCCACGATGCTCAAGACAGTTCGAAGAATCAGAATGTAGGAGAAAAGAATGAACAGTAAGTCAGTGCCAGTCAGGTAGAGCTGCAGAAACATGCCCAAAAAATTGCTGATCCAGGGGTTGGAATATGTGTACTTGATCATATCTGGGTGGTAGCAGAATGGGTGGGAAAGCTCTTTGCCTGCATGGAAAGATACGTTCTTCAAGGCTAGAACCATGGGAAAGGTGAAAACAACTTGCCGCAGGCAGATGACCAGTCCAATCAGCAAGATTATCATGTCTGTGAAGACAATGGCATACTTCAGTGGGTTACAGATAGCCATAAAGCGGTCAAAGGCCATGGCTACCAGCACTGAGGACTCCAGGATAGAGAAGCCATGCACAAAGAACATTTGAATGAGGCAAGCTTTAAAACTAATCTCCCGAGTGTGAAACCAGAGAACCCCAAGCACAGTGGGAAGTGTTGAGATGGTCAGACAGAGATCAACGGTTGACAACATGGAGAGGAAATAGTACATGGGCTTGTGGAGACTCTTCTCAATGATGATGACCAACAGAATCATGCTATTTCCCAAGAGGGCAATGATGTAGAGACAGCAGACAGGGATGGAGATCCAGACGTGAGCAAGTTCCAGCCCAGGAAATGCAGTGAGTAGGAAGTCTGGGGAAGATGATGTGGTGTTATTGAAAATTACCATGGTAGATTGAGAACACACCCTGAAAAGAGAGACAACAAGTTTGTCATATGGATTTTTTTTTCAAACTCTATCTCTTTTATAAACTCTTTCCCATTGTTTTTCTATATTGAAAGCCTCTAGTCCAGTTATGGTACCTATCACATAATTCCACAGTATCTTGAAATTTTTCTTGTCAGAACCTGGTCCCATTTTTCTTCCTTTACCCTCTCCCAACTATAAGCATCAATCTGTTTAGGCTCATCCCAACCCTACTGCCCAGACTAGTCCTGAGGCTTGAGGTAGGAAATGTATATAGGCTTATGTCATATACATGCACACACATCAACAAAACAACAACAACCACAATTAATGATTATGTCTTTGCAAACTGATGGATCTTTGCCTTAAGTCTCCAAGCTGTATAAACTGCTTAAGGAAAAATGGACAAGCACAAAAGACCCACTGGGCCTGTGTGATAGCATACTCCATAATGTCCTTGCTGGAAGCTGGTACGAGATATTGTATCCAGAGGTATCCTTGTACTTCTATCATCAACCACACCCTCCTCACAGACTCTATTATAAGTCTCCTTTTGGTATCAGGGTTTCTTTGCTCCTTTTCCTATAGTGGAATGGTCTCTATATAATTTTTCCCTTCCCCACTCCACATGTGTTATGGGACTTGAATTTATCTTGTGTTCTAATTCTGTTTCTCTGTGTACTTTTCCAGGTCCACTGAAATAACTAGTACTAGATCTCCTTGTCTTCATCTTACATCTTGGGATACTTGTTTCTACTCCTTTCCATGGATATTTAAAATTAGCCTGTGGCTTTGGACCAACTCACTGTGAGTAGATTGCTCTAATGAATTCTGTGAAAAATTCCAAACAGTATTCTGGAATACATGATTTCGGGCATCCTAATCTAGATAAAGTAGGTAAGCGTAGACTAAACACCCATATGAAATTTATGGGAAGCACTCTGCAAAAAGTGATGAGCTAATTTCACAAAAAAGAAAAAAAAATGATGAATGACTTTCCATAAAACCTGGGTAGGATGAAAGGTGGGACTAATAACTAAAAAAGAATCACTCAAGGACATGGAAGGCTGAGGTGACATCACAAATTGTAATATCAAGTAGTTCACTGAGTAAGAAAGTACATAGAATGGCAGCTGCATAGAAAAGAGAGATGGGGGTTTCCTGGGTGGCTCAGTCAATTAAGCGTCTGCCTTCAGCTCAGGTCATGATTCTAGGGTCCTGGCATTGAGCCCCGCATCAGGCTCCCTGCTCAGTGGGAAACCCGCTTCTCCCTCTCCCACTTCCCTTGTTTGTGTTCCCTCTCTCACTGTGTCTTTCTCTGTCAAATAAATAAATAAAATCTTTTTAAAAAAAAAGAAAAGAGAGACAGTGTTATAAAGGAGGCAGAATCTGGAATCTATGTTTAAGAGGACCATTGCAATTCTATTTAGGACTTGCTCACTGAGTGCGGATGTCATGACCACTATTAAAATTTGTATGTAGGGCATTTAATCATCAATGAAGAGCTAGCAAGGAATGATATACTCAGTCCATGTGTTGTGTGGATATGGTCAGCCATAAGTATTTTTATTTCTCAGTATGTAGGTTTTCTGTCTTGTATCTGAATAGATGCAAGGAATTTGCTAGCACCAGGCATTGTCAGTTGCTTTATAAACAAATATAAAGGGCTGTTGGTTATTTTCTTTCCCTCCTCCATTCTACTGAAGGTGGTGATAGAAAAGACCACTTGTTACTCCAAAGGGGGAAAAAAGACTAATTGCTTTTTCTGCTATAATATTTAATATTATTATATTATACATGGTTGAAAAAAATACTAAGAATCAGGAAAACTAATGTCAAATGAGATACAGATTACAAACATGCTGATGTATGTCAGTCATTTAGACTCTAAATGATTTTTTAAAATTTTTAAAATTTATTTAAAGATTTTATTTATTTATTTGTCAGAATGAGAGAGAGAGCAAGCAGGGGAAGCAGGCAGAGGCTTCTTGCTGAGCAGGGAGCTCGATGTGGGGCTCTATCCAGGACCCTAGCATCATGACTTGAGCCGAAGGCAGATGCTTAACCAACTGAGCCACCCAGGCGTCGCTCTAAATTATTATTTTAATGTCAGTTTCTTCTCAAATAGGGAAACAAAAATGCATAAAATGCAGTTTCTGCATTCAAAACTCCCTCAACTCAGTGGAATGAATACTGTGAAAAACCAAGGCAAAATATTAATGAAGGGCTATCACCACATGGGGACCCCAGAGAAGACTAGCCAGACAGGAAAACAGAAGGCTGTTGAGATTTTTGTTTCTGACTCCTAGGCTCCCTTCAGTCTTCACATCACCTCAGGAGACTTATAAGCACGTCTTCTGCCCTTAAGCTGGTTGATCTGAAATATTTAAGAATTGCTAATAAAGTATTTGCAAACATTAATGAGAAGTAAATTGAATTTAACATTGAATGCTTTCAATCATTCACCTTATAAGCCACTATTAAACATTAAAAAAAGGAGTGAATCCCCTCTGTGATAACTACTCAAGAATATCTCTGCAACACCAAATCACTCAAACTATTGACTGTCCTTCAATAGTACTTTACATATTTTTTTTAATAGTACTAAAATTCTATTGCTTGATCACATTTCTTTCTCCATTTAGAATGCCGGCTCTCTGGGAATATAAAACATATGTATTCATCTTTGTATTTTCTCTAGAGATAAACAGTGATTGGTACATGATAAAAACTCTAATAATCTAATTTACATTAGATGGGTGGATAAATAAATAACAGATGATAGAGACATGGATAAAGACTAGATGAGAGAAATATATATTGAGCCTGGAAGTTTTGTGGGAATGATGAGCCAGAGGGAAATCATTTCCCTAGCCACCAGGGAAACTAAGGAGAGTTATATCCTCTCGCTGACTGGAAGAAGGAGAGTAGGTTAAGAGAAAAGGAGATAAATTAAGATCCTTTGTATATGTCAACACTACCAGCCATCTTATATATAATTTTATATCACCCCAGGAAATATGGATATAGGTGTTTTTAAAGAAAGGAAAGTGGCCTAGCAAGATAAAACAGTATATTAAAGGTAAAATAGATACAGATTCAAAATGCAAAACCAGATTTACTAACTCTAAGGTCTATTATTTATCATTAAACCATAAACTGTTTAGATAAGCTAAGCTTATGAGAGAAGTTTAGCAGTTGGACAGTGTGATTTCTGTCTTTTAAAATATAAGAATTGTTTATAATCTGTTGTACTTATATGTATATAGTCATATATATGTATATATGATTTAGAAAAGCAATAGAGATGAGCAATCAATAAAAGAAAACAATGTCTTCATGGTTTATTTAAAGAAGACTATTTGGGGCATCCATGTGTGTTTAGAAATATGTGACTGTTTATATGTTTATATTGTGTATATCTCTATATACGGGTGTATGTAAAGAGGAGTTTTGGAATGGAAGAGTAATCAAGAGATAAGGTGACCATAAAGCAGATACCAGTTATCTCTTGTTCTTTGAATTTCATCTCATAAAGGACAAAAAGATGACACTGAGGATGTGAGGGGGTAAAAGGAGAAGAGACAATGGCTCATTTTACTGCTGGAGAACATGTTTCCTATGGATAGATATGTGGATAGGAGAAGGAGCAGAGGGCTTCCTCTCTGGTTTGGTGAGCTTGTATGTTCCAGAACCAGTTGTAAGATAAAGCTCAGTGCCTCAGTTCATCAGGGTTTTTCTGCACTGCCTACTAACCAGAAAAAAAGGCTAGTGCTTTATATTTTCACTTCTCCAACTGATTGGCCAGAAAGTAATGTCTACCAATTCTTATACAAAAGCTTAGATTAAATGACTTGGATAAGATCCATCCTACTCAATCATTTAGTGATTGACAGGTCAACATCCCTGCTTTCTGGCATCAATAATGATAAAAACCAATCCATGTTGTCTACCAACCCCAAACTTCCTGGTAATTTCTCAACACTGAAATCTATTCTCCTCACAATCTGGAACCTGCCCTGACAGCTTCCAGTCTGTATTAACCAGAAACTTTACTCCTGCTTCTCTGCACCACTTCATGCTTGGACCTTTCATTTAATTCTTAATATTGAGGTATGGCTGATACTAGTAATTTATATAAGCAGATTTAATCTTCTTTGTCTGTCTGGAGGGTGAGTTCCTCAAAAGTTTGGGCATTCTTGTTTTTTTCTCAATGCTAGCTACTAAAGTAGGATCTAGAATAGCAAAAAGCTTCAATTAGTAAGGTTTACTGACGCCTGAACAGTCTTGTCCACCAGAAGAGAGTTCTGGTCATATCTCCTTTTCTCTTTATCCTTCTGTTTCCTCCTGTCCTCTGTCTCTTATCTCCGTTTTATCGAGGCTCCATCACACCCCTCCATTTCTTTACCCCAGCTCACATATAGCTGCCATCGTTCATTGTTCTTCTCACTTCCCTCTTTTTCCTAGGATTCCTCACTCCGTAATCGCTTTGCCTCCCATCCCTTTCCTTTTACGCACTCTTCTTACCTGTTCACATTAGGAGGAAACACGACCAACTTCTCTTCAGTCCCATCACCTAGCAAGGACTAAACCAGCTCCCAAGAGTGGAGGCTTTATAGGAAAATTAGTGGAGTCATCAAGCAGCAGAGGGCTGTCTTTATTGGTGAGTATACTGGGTAGAACAAGAATTATGGTACCCATAAGAATATGTTCCTCTATAATAGCTCAGATACCTCTCCCTGACAGCTTCAAACCTTGCTCCCAGGCCTAAGCAAACTCCATATATCAGGAGCTGTAAGCATAGTGATGGCCCTGGGGGCTGACAGTAATGGGTATCTTTTAAAACTACAACCATTCCTCTTTACCTTGCCTTAGGCTACAGAGTTTCAGCCAGGGAGGCTCCCTGAATGTCAGAGCAGGATCCCAAGAGTGCAGATAAGTTCTCCCTCTGTTCTCTGCTCCAAGATGTACTCTTACCAACAGGCCTCATTGTACACTGGCCATTCCCATGTCTCTCCTCTTACGCAGTAGCCCCTCCTAAGTAGCCAACCTAGTCACCGAGTCACATTTGCAGCCCACCCACCCTTTTAAGCATAATTAAGCTAGCACTTGATGAAGTCACAATATATGCTAAAAAGTACACTCTACCCTTCAAGTGCATCGTTGTTTTTATTCATTACCAAGTTTATAGGTTAAGTATTCTCCATTGTTTCACAAATGAAGAAATAGAAACTCAGAGAGCTTGTGAATATTACCCAACTAAAAGTTAGCAAGTTAGAGTTGGCATTCAAGTCCTTGTCTAGCTTACTCTTAAGCCCTTACTCTATGCTATACTGCCTCCTCTAGTCAACTGCTTCCAAAAAATGTATCTTCAAAATGTATCTTCAAAAAATGTAGTTTTAATACATGGTTCTCAATCTATCCATTCTACAGATTGCTTGCTTCCCAGCTGCATGTCTACATCTCGTTTAAGCCTCATTCTGACCAGAATTCACCTCTGCATAGTAGGTGTGAATTAATAATTCTGACCATATATAATAATCCCTGACTTTTTTTTTCCAATTTATTTATTTTCAGAAAAACATTATTCATTATTTTTTCACCACACCCAGTGCTCCATGCAAGCTGTGCCCTCTATAATACCCACCACCTGGTACCCCAACATCCCACCCCCTCCTTGAAACATTTTCTGGTCCATACCCATACTTTATTGGGCACACTCGTGAAGATATTTATCCCAACAAGTATCTGGAGAGATTAATTAGTTCCATAAAGTTACATAGTAAGTAATGTTCATATTTATATGTAAATACCACCCCTTTCCACTTGTTCCCAAGGGCAAAAATTAATGATGCTGGTAAATTTAAATGAGACTTACTAATATTAAATGAAACAAAGAAGTTTGGAAGCATGAAATCAATCTTGTTAAAGTACAGTTTCCACTCATTCATGAATTCAAAAAAAATTATATATTGAACATCCATCATAAGTTCTGAACTACATTAAGTACTTGGGAAAGACTAAAATAAAGTTAAAAGGATTCCTGTTCTTCAAGTATATAGACTAGCAGGGGAGATATACTATTGGTAAATTATGGTACCGTATGAGAAACTGCAACATAAGTAAAGAAAGGCATGTCAGCAAAGCTTTCTGGGCAAAAAATGAAGTTGAAATTAAAATCTAACATATATATAGGAGTTCCTATTCCAGCTCATTAAGTTCACTATGCTCTCATAATTTACCTGCCGTTTTATTTTTATTCTTTTTCTCTCTTGCTTCCAGACTATTGCACATATACACTTTATTTTTATTAAAAAAACACTCAAATAACATATAAATAAACACAAAAGGCAAAAGAACAGAAATGGCCTATGTTCCGCATTGAATCCCAGAATGACTATAGTGGAGCAAAAACAATCCGCGGATTTTTCTTGGAAAAAAAATGCTAATGACCTACAATGGAATAGTGCTGAGTAGTAAAAAGGAATAAACTACCAATACATACCATAAAATGAATCAATCTCACATGCATTATACTAAGAAGACAGACATGGGAGACTACATACTGCAGTGTCCATGACACTCAAAAAAGAGAATTACAGACATGGAGAACAAGTGAGTGCTTTCCAGGGACTGGGTATGGATACAAAGGGGTAACAAGAAGGAATTTTGATGTAGTTTTTCTGTGTTTTGATGTCACTGGTGGTTACCTGGTTTTATGCATTTGTCAAAAGTTGATTAGAGCCATATACCAGAAACAGTGAATTTTATTGTATATAAATGTTGATAAGCTGTGGGGCTCCTAGCTGGCTCAGTTGCAAGCATGTGTGACTCTTGATCTTGGGGTCATGAGTTTAAGCCCACAAGGGAGTAGAGAAAACTTAAAGAAATAAAACTTAAAAAAATGTTGATAAACTGTTATATACCATTTTAAGGAGAATTCATATCTATCAAGCTACCTAAGATAAATTATTGTTTTCATCGAAACCATTATGCAAAGGTATATTATAACCCATTAGATTTATGCTGTTCAATACAGTATCTTCTAGCTACATGTGAATATTTAAATTTATATTTCAATTAATTAAAATAAAGTAAAATTTAAATGTTCAGTTCCTTGGTTGTACTATCAAAGTTTAAAGTGTTCAATAGTTATGTGTGGCTAGTGGTTACCACCTTAAACAACAGTGATTTAGAATATTTTCTTCACTGCAGGAAACTCTATTGGACAGTGCTACATTTGATACTCTTCCCTGTCTTGACTGCATCCACATGGAACTCATAGATGCCATTAAGGACCAATCCTGTCCCCACAGAACACCCGGACAATCCGCTGCCGGATCTGCTTGGTCCTAACACTGTATACAACAGGATTGAGCACGGGAGGGAGCAGCAGATAGACATTGGCCATGAGAGTGTGCACTATTGGTGACAAATGCTTTCCAAAGCGGTGAATCAGAGTCATGCCAATGAGAGGCACGTAGAAGAGCAATACTGCACAGATATGAGAGAAGCAGGTGTTGAGAGCCTTGAGTCTCTCTTCTCGGGAAGCAATGCCCAGTACTGCCTGGAGAATTAGAAAGTAAGAAATCAAAAGGATCAAGGCATCTAGTACAATGATGAAGATCACAGCCAGCAGGCCATAGATGCTATTGACACGGGTGTCAGCGCAGGCAAGCCTCATGGCATCCTGATGGAGGCAGTATGCATGGGAAAGGATATTGGAGTGGCAGAAAGGTAGCCTTTTGATGAGAAAAGGCACAGGGAGCACTGCACCCACACTTCGTAGCAGGACTATTGCCCCAATCTTGCTGATGACTCCATGAGTGAGAATGGTAGCATAGTGCAAAGGGAAGCGGATAGCCACAAAGCGATCAAAGGCCATGGCAACCAGAACACCTGATTCAACCCCCCCAAAGGTATGGATAAAGAACATCTGAGTGACACAGGCATCAAGGGTTATTGAACGCCAGTTGAACCAGTGAACACTAATCATGGTGGGCATGGAAGATAGTGAAAGGCTGAGGTCAGTGGCAGCTAGCATAGCTAGAAAATAATACATAGGTTCATGGAGACTTTGCTCAACCTTGATGACAACAAGGATGATGACGTTACCTAAGAACGTGATACTGTAAAGAAGGCAGAGGGGCAAGGCCATCCAGAAGTCTTTCTCTGGCATTCCCGGAATGCCAGTCAAGGTGAAGGTCTGGTGGTTATCAGTAGTTTGGTTGAACGGTGACATAGTGGCATGAAAGTCTGACTGGGCAGAAAGAGAATAATTTGTTAAGTCAAACAGCTGCAGTTAGAATCAGTGGCAATATGTTTTGAGACAGTAGCCATAAGAAGGAGTGACTTTAATATTATTTTAATACCTTTATGTTCACAATCTGATACAAAAACTTACTGTTCTACCCCATGAGGCAATAAATCAGTGACCACCATGTGCTAAAATATACTTTTCTTTTTTGAAAAGAAAAAAGAAAAAAAGAAAAAACAAGAAAAAGAAAAGGAAAAAGAAAAAAAGAAAAAAGAAAGAAAAAAAGAGAAAAAGAAAAAAGAAAAAATAGTATAAAAGAAAAAAAAAGTTCAATCAACACCTGCACCCAGGCGTTTCATCCAGAAACATTAAAGAGTTACCTGACTTGCTCCTTGCTAAGGAAGAATTTTATATTATACATTTATGTGGGTAATTAACACTGATGCCAATAACCAGAAAGGAAATGTTAGCAGCACAAATGTGACCAAGGGCTTTTCATAAATACAGATAGGCAGATGTGTATATGTGTCTGTATCTTGACTGTGATCTTAAATTGTGGTGATATAGACATTATGCTCAGTAGGACTCAGTTTTTCCACCTGCATGATGTGGGACAGAGGAAGAAAGATATTCTTTAAGGACTATAAAGTTCTAACCTTTTGCATTCCTGGGAATGTGTAGGTACTAAAATGACCTGAACTTACAGCAGGTGGTTTCCCTGTCCCCTCATAGAGACTTCTCCTTCTCTGCATTCCATACTGCTGCGAGGCTGTTCTAGTAAACTCCATCTTGAGTCAATAGACTCTGCATTTCCTACTCTGAGTAAAGCCTAGATAGACCTGTGGGCCATTCTAGACATTAACACCTAACACTTGCAGTGACAAAGATCAATATTAAAATCTTGGTGCCACACAGATCTCTTCTATTTCAATTATTTGCTATTATCTTCAAGAAGATATATCCAAATGTGCATCTGAGCTAATCACTTTTTGGGCCTGTCTAGCCCAATTGATAAGGGGGTTGGATTAAAGGAAAGGAAAAGGACTGTCATGACTCTTAACATTGTTTGTATGACTCTTAGGAGAATCTAATAGAGAGTCACCCAAATAAGAATGTTCACACACACACACACACACACACACAAAGTTCTGCATAAAAATTAAGTGAATTTGTATATTATTGAAAAGCATCTCAGGACCCATGTTAGAGAAAATGGAATAGGAGCCTGGGTCACAACAAGGAGAAAAATCACTGGACAAAACGCAAGGGGCAGAGAGCTCTGGATGCTTGGGCATGAATAGAGACCAGGCAGAGTTACTCCAAGTTTCGTGTAAGTCAGTGGTCTAGTTCTACACTGTCCAATATTGTAGCCACTAGATATTTGTGCCTATTGACATTTAAATTAAATTAAATTAACATCAATACCTTAGTTGCACTAGCCACTTTTCAGGTGTTCAGTCACTTCATATGGTTAGTGACTCTTGAATTGTGTAGTACAAACATGGAAAGTTTCCATCATTGTAGAAAGTTCTACTGAAATTTGAAAAATTGGTCCTGCAGACTACAGATTTAAAGAATACCAACATTCTAGGTGACCTCTTGACAAATCTTAGATCCAATCGGATTTGTGGGCCTCTTACCTATATACTGCATAACATGTGTCCCTTACATACTTTTCTCTGTCTTTGCCTTTTCTGGAAACTTGAAGAAGAAAATAGCTTTAAAATTAAAGAATCTGGAAATGGATCACCTAGGTTTAAATCCTGACTCTGTGACCTTGAACAAGTTACTTAATAATCTCTGCTTTATTCCTCACCTCTTTAAAATTAAGATGAAAATAATAGTATCTACCATGGGATAGTTAAAGATCACTGAGAAGTTCAATAGGGTATTTAGATGAGCACCAGGCAGAGAATCAACACTCAATAAAGGGTAGCTGTAATTAGTGTTCATCTGCTATCTATAAATTTTGTAATATTTGTTTAACTGAGAAAACTATCCCTCAAGATGTTTATAAGCCATGGAATCTATTAATATGCTGATAACTTTATCTACCTACCCATATATTAGTTATATATTTTGATCAAATTCTATATTACCTAAATCTCTCTATTCCTCAGCCAGTTTAGCCCAACACTGAAAATCTGTGGCTTGCAGATAGTGACTGTTGCAGTGCTCAAGATGGGAAATTATATGGATCTGTGCTCAGGGATTCTGCACTTAACTGTGAATGCTTACTATAAAGGATATATTGGAAGCAGATGCTGGATAAACCAGAGATGAAAGAGTGATATGCTAGTAGGAGTCATGAGTAGTGACTATCAGTAAGAGGAGGAAAATAATAAAGATAATTGATTCTGAAGCACCAGAACCCCCAAACCAACACCATACTGACCATCTGAAGAGCTCAATCCCAAAGACCAGCACAGTCCTTCCAGAATTCAAGAGGAGGATTACAAACTAGGCTCTTTTATATATTCTTTTTTTTTTTTTTTTTTTTTTTTTTTTTAACTAGAGAACAGGAGATGGAGAGGGAGAGTCAGAGGGAGAGAGAGAATCTTAAATAGGTTCCACACCCAGAGGGGAACCCCACATGAGGCTTGATCTCACAACCCTGAGATCAGGACCTCAGACCTTTAACCAACTGAACTACACAAGCACCCCCAAACTAGGCTCTTGATTCCTTAAGATCTAAAGAACTCAAAAAGAGCTTTTCATGTTTAATTAATTTATTGATTAATGGTTTCATATTTGTCAAATGTCTATTACATACTAGGCACACCATGGTAATCAAAGGACCAAAGGAGCAACTTCTTTCCTTTCAAAGAACATATGAAAAACAAGAGCAGAAACAGGAGTGGAATGTGTGCCCAGGGTTGAATGACAACTTGTTTTACAAAAGGGTCAGTATATCCAGCTTGTATCCCCAGCTGGACTCAGTCTAACTCTGTCTCTGTCAATACCAGTGACAGACCAGGGACAGAATCAAACCTAAACTTTCCTCACAGCAAAAGGTCAGGAGCTTCTGCAGCTCATGAAGCATATGTGGGGCTAGAGGTGGAGAAGAAGATAGACAAAAGAAGTCTTTCTTTTCTATCACTGTGGAACTACAGTTCAATGCTCTTTCCCACCCAGGCAGCCAAGTGGAAGAGCTATTCTCTGAAGGACAGGACTTGGCATAACATACTCTTTATTAAAGTGTCTGAGCTGCAGGCTGAAGCACAGTTCTGGCCCTTGGATTTGTCCTTTGCTGGAGCCACGCACTAGTCTTTCACTTGGGGAAGAAATATATTTGCTATTTGCCTTGAGCTAGGACTGAGGGAAAGACAAAAATTTGCAGGTTTCTGTTTCTCTAATTAGCCTTTGGTAGAATAACAAACTCACCAATGAAATTTTCATATGTACAGTTCAAATTGTTATTTCTCTTTTAATGAAAAAAATGTAAAGGAAATGGAAAAATAATTCTTGCTGAAAAAATTCTTTCTGCAAATGAGGATTCTAGGCTCTTTATAGATATATAGAAATCATGAGCAATCATTTTATATGATGATGTAGAGAATGCAAAAGATAATAGGCAGGCATTTTAAATTATCTTACTCCTTTAATAATAAAAAATCTAATATTTATTAAATGCTTATTTATGTTCCAGCCTCTGTTTTTAGCTCCTTACATATACTATCTCTTCTAATGACTAAAAAAGAAATTTCTTATGAGAAAAGAACTGTTGCCAGTATGCATGAGTAAAACAAGAGTCAGAGAAGTTAATTAACTTGACTAAAATCCCAAAAATAAAACTTAAATCTAGGTGCTCCAAACATTATCCTATGAGGTTCTATTTAGTCCTATAGATGATAAGCTTTTAGCCACAGGGACAACTTTTGTCATCAAATTCAAAGCCCGGACCAAACAGTACACTGGGCTTAACAGACCTGACCTCCTCCATGCCCTCTATTCTGTCCTAACCTCTAAATATTTCTCTATGAAGATAAAGATAAAAAATATTTCTCCATAACTACAGTCCCCTCCATTCTGTGAAAGCATCCTCAGAGAAAGCACTACCTGGGCCTCAGTCTGTCTCCCAACTCACCCAAAGCCTAGCCTGGGAGATGAGAGTCGTTTTTGATGCTGGCCCCCATAGTAGTACAGCCAGAGATTTAAAACCACCAACATCCTAATCCAGAATTCCCTCTGAAGTGATCCTCTAGAGGCAAAGAATCAGTATCCAGAGATATCCCCAGGGCCAACAGCTATCATGACTAAGCCTTCTGGGCATTTTGCTCTTCTTTGTCTTGATCGGAGAGGAATTAGTTTTCCCTAATTCAAACCTGGGATGGCAACCATCCAAATACAGACGTCGCCTCAGTCCTTTGTGAAAGGTGGTACCTCACTAGCTATACCAAAATGCAAATATACTTTAGTGACTAATCTTTAACATTATCTCTAAAAGAGAGAGAGAAGAATAGAGGAAGGAAGAAACACAGAAAAAAAAAAAGCCAGCAAGAAAGAAAAAAAGATAAAATGTAAAAAAAAGTTCATTAATGAATACACATGCGTTCTAGTTGAGATTCTCTCATTCCTTCCTCAGCTTCCCAGTAAAGCCTTTCAGTGCTGTGGTCTGTAGTCTCTGTTTACATGTACTTCCCATTCTATTTGCAGTTCACTCTAGTGAGAGTTTTTTCCCATACCACTGAAAGCATCTTTGTGGGTATCATCAACGGCCTGCTTATTGCTAAACCCAGAGAATATTCCTCACCCTACTCTCCTTTCAGCAGGATTCAGAACAGTGGAAAATTGACTTCATATTAAGTTACTTTTATTACTGATTTTTTTTTTTTTTTGGTGACACCAGGTTTTCCTCCTGTTTTAATTTCCACTCTTTAGTATCCTTTACTTTGATGGCTTATCTTCCTCCTGCATCACTAAATGTTAGTGTGTCTCTAATTTGTTTTTTTGCCCTATACTTTAATCCCACTCTCACTGAATGATATTATCAAATCCTATTGATTTAATCTATGTATCGATTACCCTCAAAAGCATATCTTCAGGCCTGAATTCTGTCTTGAGCTCCAGACCAATTCCTACTTGATCATTCCATGTGGATATCAAATAGGAAACTTAAAATTTCCTTTTAAGGAAGGAAAAGGAAATACTTTTCTTTTAAGGAAAGTATTCGGCATAGTGAATACTGTAAAACAAAAACAAAACTTCTTTCTATGTGCTCATAGTTAATTTTAATAAATCACACTAACCATACCACAATCCACCCAGTTGCCCAAACAAAATTTCCAGATCTTTTCTTACCTTCTCCTTTATATTTAATCCCTTACCAAGGACTATTGAGTCCAAACCAAAATATATTTCACATACTTCAAATTCCCTTCATCTTCACTTCTATCATGCCAGCAAGGTTACCATGACCTCTTGTAGAATAGAGCAATAGTTTCCTTATGATTTTTTTTAAATTTGCTCTTTTATTTATTTTACTTTGTTATGGTATGATTTATAAATCATAGAATTGATCCATTTTAAGGATACAATTTGATGAGTTTTAGTAAATTTATATAATTGCAAGCTTTTTAGTCTATAACTTGATTAGCCATTTTCTTCTGCCATTATCAGTCTTGGGTTTTTGGCAGTTAGATTATGATGTTTCTATGTGTTAATATCTTTATATTTATTCTAATTAAGGTTTCTTGAGCTTCTTGGACATGTGAATTTTTAGTTGTTAAATATATAAAGTTTTTAACATTTTGTATCTTCAAATATTGATTCTGTTACTTTGCTTTCTTTTTCTGGACCTACCAATATACATAGGTTGGATTGTCAATGTTGCCCCACAAATATCTGAGACTCTGTTTTGCTTCAATATTTTTTTCTCTATATTATTTGAACTTGAGACTTCTCTATTTGTCAAGTTCACAGATTCTTCCTTCCCCTTCCTCAACTCTGCTGAATCCATGTATTGATTTTTTTTAACTTTAGTTTATTTATTTTTTCTTTTCTTTTTTTTAAATTTTTTATTTTTTCAGCGAACAGTATTTATTATTTTTGCACTACACCCAGTGCTCCATGCAATCTGTGCCCTCTCCAATACCCACCACCTGGATCCCCCAACTTCCCACCCCCCGCCCCTCAAAACCCTCAGATTGTTTTTCAAAGTCCATAGTCTCTCATGGTTCACTTCAGTTTATTATAAAGAATTTAAAAATTTTTTTTCTTTCTTTCCTATGGTTTCCTTTCCTATATGGAGTTCCCTTATTCATTCAATAATTTACCATTTGTATTTTCTTTAATTACTTGAACACAATTTTCTTTAATTCTTTGAAGGCATTTGAATTTTTTGAATCATTTATCTGCTAAAATAAACATGTGGGTCCTTTAAGAGTCAGATTCTATTAATTACTGTTTTTCTTTATTTTGGTCCAAGCTTTCCTATTTCTTTGAAAGTCTCAGAGGTTTTTTTGTTTTGTTTTGTTTTGTTTTTGAAAGTTAAATGTCTTAAATATTATAGCATATCCACCCTAGGTTCTTAATTGTTTTTTAAAGGGCTGCTGTGTTTTTGTTATTCTTTTCTTTGTGTTAACTTTTAGTAACTTGTCAATTTAAACTGTGGCATTCACATTCCCACAAGAAATCTCTCTTGCTAAGTACAGCCACTGAAATGTCTTCTCAGATTACGTTTATTTCATTTATCAGCCTGACTTCTAGGAGTTGCCCATGTGTCTGCCCATCTTGGTGACATCCCAATAAACCTTAAGCCAGAAACACTTTGGTGATTGATCTGCATGTTATTTGGGAAGCATGCTTATTCAATTAATTCTCAAATACCCAATTACTTTTACTTTCTAGCAGGTTTTCTTAGGTTTCACCAACATGTTTGTAGTTTCTTAGAAAGCCAGTGGTGCATACAAAGCTACTGAGCCCTTCCATGACAATTTCCAGGTTCTTGCTGTTGAATTTCTCTCTGGAGCCCTAACTGCAAACTGAAACTACCGAAGTTGTGTTTAATTCCTAAGAAGTTTGCCTGTTTTAGCTACAAAAACTCTTTTTTTTTTTTTTTTTTTTTTACCTTTTCTCTCCACCTCAAGTTGAGGCTGCGCCCTGGCAGTACCGCTGTTGGTTTTTAGCAGACTCCAACCTGGTAAAACTACTCAGCAAAAAAAAAAAAAAGGCAGGAGTGAGAGAATGGTGTCCTTATCTGCAGCTATGGCAGAAACACCTTTTTCTGATGGAAAACACGACATTATGTTTGATGCTGATATAAATAGCCAAGTAGAGGGTAAAAACTTTATGGTAAGGAAGAGTGATAAAAAACAAATTGTTACAATGTTGTTCTTGAGGCGACACGGGAAAAATATAGTGCAAAACTGGAAGAAACGGCTTTAGGAAAGAGCATGAATATTTTATCTAACTTATATAAGGTAACCAAGAAATTAGCATACATTTGACTCTCCTGGTTAGGAGAGTAAATGTAATTTAGGGCACTGGATATTGTTTTCTGATTGTTTCAATTTTCTTAATGAAGTAGGAACTGAAGTCAGCAACAAAGAATAAGGATTTGGGTAAAATGTAAGGGAGTAGGAGAAGAGTCATTAAGTATAATCGAAAGCACAGAAGGAATTATGTGAGCTATTTGGTATGAGTCAACATGGTTGTGTGATTTCCTCTAGCACACTGGGCTGTGTAAACTCAGATGGTGACATTAAGGACTAGCCGGACTTAACCAGAAGTCCTTTATAACAGATGACAAGGGAATGTTGAATGAATAGGAAGTTTCATGACTTTCTCTAAGATCAAACAGCTGAAAATTAAACCTGGTTTTAAGCAAGGTATATCAGACTTCAAAGACTCTACTCTTTCTGCTAAACTTTGCCATTTTGTATCTGGAAAGGCAGATCCTTGATAATGTAGAGTTCCAGATAAGAGGAAATTCTGATTGTTAGGATAATCTGGAAGTCCATCTGGAAGAGGTTAGGCTACAAGCAGCATCAGTTTCTATAGATATGAATGAGGCAAATCATAATGTCCTCAGAGGAGTTAGGCCACCAGTTAAAAGACTCAGAAAGTTTGCAACAAGCACTTTGTGTGTGTGTATTTCTGTTTATAAAAGTACTTGTAAGAGACTGGAAAGCATTAGCACTCTCGCAAACTTGAAAGTCCTTAAGGGCAAAGACTTACTTTGTCTTTTAACTCCTTACCCTTAATGGTTTGGGATGCTTAAAGATAGTTTAAAAAGAATAAAAACTCATCTATAGAAATTATACACACACACATATCACATGTAGGATCACGTAAAACTAATAAATATATATACAGTCATAGATTTCTAAACATAGTCACAAACTCTTATGTAATAATATACAGAAACACTTATCATAAAGCACTGGTTCTTAATGTTTTTTGAATAGGTGGTCTCCTATAGGTTGTAAAACATATTGGGAAAGAAATGGGTTTAGAAATCAAAAATGCAATAAAATAAAAAATACAATGAAACAAACTTCTATAATACATTCTCTAATGTGCCTGAGAAAAAAGCATCATCATAAGAATTATTTATATCTGGCTTTTGTTTTCTGTTGTTATATGTAAATATGCCTATGAAGGAAAATAAATGAGATCAAAAGGGGCGTGAAGAGATGATGGATAGGGTCTGTGGATAATTTAAGGACCCAACACACAAAAGCACACATTGATGGAATAACTAGCTGTTTCTATAATTTTGAGAATTACCTCAATGACGAAAAAGTTTCATTACAGAAAAATTCATTAAAACAAATTAAAGAAGTTATATTTAATAGATTTAAATAACAGCTCAGGAAATCAAAGAGTACAACAAATTTGGGGCGCCTGGGTGGCTCAGTGGGTTAAGCCGCTGCCTTCGGCTCAGGTCATGATCTCAGGGTCCTGGGATCGAGTCACGCATCGGGCTCTCTGCTCGGCAGGGAGCCTGCTTCTCTCTCTCTCTCTGCCTGCCTCTCCGTCTACTTGTGATTTCTCTCTGTCAAATAAATAAATAAAATCTTTAAAAAAAAAAAAAAGAGTACAACAAATTCAGAGAACTTTGTTCTCTATATTTCTGATGAAGAGTCAGGCAACCCTTCTTTCCATTCCAGAACAACAGTAGACTCCAGCCCTATTTCAGGGTAAATCACAACACTAAGTCATCATTGAAACTGAGGCTGGTTTTGGAGTTAGAAGACCTGGATCAACATCCGGCTGGAATCCTAGAACTTATTTAGTGGTTAAACATGAGACAAATTGTTTTTTATATATTTATATTTATTTACATATTTAATATTTATTTATTACATATATAGGTATTTTTTTATATAATATGTATGCATGTGTGTGTAAGAGAGAAGTTTCTTCTTCAAACTTGGCTGACAGAGTGCAAATAAAATGAAAAAATTTTTTGAGATTTGTTGGCAAAAGAAAGGACAGTTTGACAGATGAAGGAAGGGTTTGGACTCCTTCAGGAAATCATGACAGAATAGCCCAGAGGCTAACAACACCCCTGAGGGATGTTTTCAGAGGAGTTGTGAAATTGTTATAGAGTTGTGATAGTTCCAGACACCCCCAGAGGTTTGAGAAGTCTTCATAAGTGCTCTGTTTGCTAACCTCAGTAAAAGGAAGGAAGCCAGATTAATTCTGAACTGAAGCACAGAGGTTGATACAGGTAATAAATTAATCTTAAAATTTTTTACATGCCTTCTACATGGCAAGCACTGTGTGGAATTATTTATGTACATTATTTCATTAGATCATCATTGAAATTCTAGTGAGGGAAATGATAAGAGCAGATAACAAGTGTCTAGGTAAGAAAAGGTGGAAAAAATAAGTATACATGTTGCTATTAGGGACAGAAGAAGACATATATCGCAGGGGAGAACCTAGTGCATGGAAAGAATGAAAAGATCAGATGGAAGTACAGGAACTGGGGGCTAGAAAAAGAGGGTGCTGAACATTAGAGACAATGAAAAAGAGAAAGGAGAGTAGAGATAGGAATGAAGAAAAAAGAAGATGAGGTAAAACACATTTGGATAAAGAAAAACAGTCAAAAGCACTGGAAACAAGAATCGGGAAAACAAGAATCATTATTTCCATAGAACAACTGTGCTTCTACAGGCCCTGGGGACTTCAACAATATCAAAGATTTTTCAAGTCTTTCCCAGAAAAACATCATGTGGAATGAGTGAACTGGTTCTTCCCAAGTGAAAAATCAGAATTGCCTGAGATGAGGGGTCAGCAGACCCAAACATGTGAAGGACTCTCCCTTAACACGGAAAGAATTTAAAAAGCCCCTTCCTCAAGGAGCAGCTAAAGGGTTAGACAGACAACACAACATACTTTGTTTAGATATGAGCATTTTAATATATTGTGAGAGAGACCTGGAGTTTGTTTGCAGCACATAACACAACCTTTGTAAGTGGACGACACTATCTCTCAAGGATTCCTCGATGTCTAAGAGATCAGAATCTGAGAAAACAAAAACAAAAACAAAAACAAAACTTTTTCATAGTGCTGTGTCCCAAACAGCAATTCCTCAACTCACAGCAACACGGGAGGAAGGAGCAGAGAAGCCTACCTGGTCATGTGTATATGGCAAGTTCTTGAGATTTTTCTTTCTCCTTTCCCATAAGAGGCACCTAGGAGAGAACAAAGACACCTTGATATCTTTCAAAGGCTCCTCATTTAAGGTTTTGGTTGTTTTTTTTTTTTTTTAAATCTGTGCTATTTTAGAAAAAGAGATTTTTCTCTTGGTTAATAATTCCCAACCCACATGCAAAAAATCAGGGAGGAGTTTGAGAACTTGTAAGACTTCTGAAAAACAAAATGATATTCAATCACCCGCATTAATTAATTTGTTTTTTCATTCCCTCATTTAACACATTAACACAACAACACAATACTATTTTATTCCTTCATTTAAGCAGATACTAATATATGCCTAATATGTGGTCTATTAAGTGATGAGCATACAACTATTCCCTTTTTCGGGGAGTTTAACTTCTAGCAGGCAAGGGGGTAATTAAACAAATACTCATGCAATATTTAACTATTTCCACTTAGGAGAAGGAAAAGCCCAGAATGTGAAAACAACATAGTTATGACTTAAGGACTCTTAAATCACTCTGAGAACTTGGAAAAGGGTCACTTGGGAAGGACAGAAAGGCTTTGATAGGCAAAGAGGAATTATTTGAGAGGTGAAGAAAGGTATAAAAAAAATATGTGGAAATCCTGTTTCAGAAAGTATCTCAGTGGGATCCAGGCACTTAAACACTGCAACTCTGGCTGGACTGAAAAGACCAAAGGGGAGAGATAGGATGTGAGTTGGTGCAGGAGCAGTAGATAGGAGTAGGAGCTGAATTGTGCTGTTATCTTGAGGGCTAAGGTAAGGATTTGAGACTCTGTTCTAGGTATAATATAAGCCCTTAAAGGAGCCTTTGCTCGTGATGAATAAATCTTACTCCAAATCCAAAGAGTTTATTCAGGCTTCAGAATGAAGAATTACTGGCATGGGCACTACAAGATGGAGGATAATCAGGGAGCCTGGGAGAAACGGGTTATACTATGTATTGACTGTACCAAAGACAGAGAGGGGGTACTTATTTCGTATGTTTTGGAGGCAAGTGTGAAATTGGTTAAAAGTTGGTTTGATGAAGGAAGAGGTTTTAAAAATGACCTCAAGCTTCCGGTACATTAGGTGACTCTCAAATTAAAAATCCTGTAAGTGGCTACTGTCATATCTTATGTGTGGTTCTTTCTGGGCCACCTTTATTACGGGCTCCTTGCTACTTTAAAATGAAGTTATGCAATGAATCTTGGAACACTGAAAAAATAAAATTTAAAAAAATTAAAAAAATAAAATGAGGTTATGGAAAATTATAAAATTATTAAAATTTATGAAGATTAAATATTAATTTGAAGAGTTTTATCACTAATGTGTTATTTACAAATGTTGGCCATTATAAATACAGTGACACAGATGCAAAGGCATGTGGAAAAATACACACACATATATGTATACTATATATATGTGAGCATGTAAGACTATATGTGTGTGAATATACACACATAGATTTGTATGAATTTGGGTTTGTGATGGCAGTGGAATTGTGTGTAGGTATCTGTGTGGTAGTAGTGGTGTGAGTTTAGTGGGTTTTTTGATTATTTAGCAAAATGCTTTACACTATTAAGTCCTTGGGTGCTGCTGCTTCATCTTATGTGTTTATCTAGGAAGCAAAGGGACAAAGTGATACAAAAACCTCCTAGACTCTGTTTTCAACATAACTGCCTCCCCCGGCTGTTTCTCTTCTATATTCATAAAACCATTTACCTATCTTCTATGAAAATATATTTTCAATTTAGGAGCTACAAGCCAAGTGGGAGAGTCCAGCTTCCCCCAACAGCGACAACATGACAATGAACTCAAATGCATCACAGGCCAACCATCACAGTTTCATTTTAACAGGTATCCCTGGGATGCCAGATAAAAATGCATGGATGGCCTTTCCCCTGGGATTTCTCTACACACTAACTCTCCTGGGAAATGGTACCATTTTGGTTGTCATCAAGGTTGATGAGAGTCTCCATGAGCCTATGTACTACTTCCTCTCCATCTTGGCTCTCACTGATATTAGTCTCTCCATGTCCACCTTGCCCTCCATGCTCAGCATCTTCTGGTTTAATGCCCCTGAGATTCCCTTTGATGCATGCATCACACAGATGTTTTTCATCCATGGATTTGGAGTGGTAGAATCAGGAGTTTTAGTGTCCATGGCTTTTGACAGATTTGTGGCCATCCGAGACCCATTACGCTATGCTTCTGTCCTCACCCATGGCATCATTGGAAAGATTGGAATAGCTGTCCTCATCCAGGCAATCTGTGTAGTATTCCCTGTTCCCTTCCTTATAAAGCGGCTACCGTTTTGCTGTTCCAATGTCTTGTCTCATTCATACTGTCTCCACCAAGATGCAATGCGGCTAGCCTGTGCCAGCACCCGCATTAACAGTCTCTATGGACTCATCATAGTCATCTTCACATTGGGGCTAGATGCCCTCATCATTCTCTTTTCTTATGTGCTCATCCTAAAGACTGTGCTGGGCATTGCTTCCAGAGATGAAAGGCTCAAAGCCCTCAACACCTGCCTCTCTCACATCTGTGCTGTGCTCCTCTTCTATATTCCTCTCATTGGTGTCACCATGATCCACAGATTTGGAAAGCATTTGTCACCAGTAGTCCACACACTCATGGCCAATATCTATCTGTTACTCCCCCCTGTACTCAATCCCATTGTCTATAGTGTGAAGACCAAGCAGATACGAAGGCGGATCATAAACATGTTCCAGAGGAAAATGAACAGGACTTAGGGAAATGGAGTCAAGTATAAGGTGCAACAGTTTCAGCAGTTTCAATGCAGCCAAATTATGTACATCTAGTAAAATGCAAGGGTGGGTAAAAGGCCAGTAAAAGGCTTATGGGTGACAATACAAGACTGGTCATTCTTGTTCTGTATATACTCCATTTTGAAATGTACACATTTCAATATCCAGTATCACATACAAAATCTAATTTAATTAAACTATAATTTTCTTCTTTTAAACTAGAGATGAGCATCAGTGATGATAAATTATCACCTACTTATCTAGATAACACTTATGGGTATTTACTCATATAACATGAAGTAATATTCTTTCTTTAATTATCAGTTAAATAATATTTACATAGAGAAGGATTCTGGAAGCCCAGTAGCACTACTGAAGGGTTGGGTCTCTGAGATATGTTTTTTTTTTGTTTTTTCTTTAAAATAGAGCAAAGGAAACTGTTACAAAATCAAATAGCATTTAAGTTTTGGTATTTATGGAGTAAAGTAAATGACAAAATTAAAACAGACACATCTGTGGTTATTTAATTTACTCCTTTTCTTTTAAGGAATATCACTTCTTTACACATGTGTAGTAGTCCTAGTTTTCTGCCCCATGCTTAGTAGAATAATGGGTGTTTTGTCTTTACTCTTTTGACCCAGTATGAGTAAGGTATATTTTGCTGTGTACTAGAGGATCCAACAAAACTTGACCAAGTAAAATTACTCCTGGGCATTTTATGAGGACTAGTGAAAACTTTCAGCACTGGAAAACAGTTTAAGAAAGCAGTGAGGGTGGTGGATAGGGAGATGGGGTAACTGGATGATGGACATTAAGGAGGGTACTGGATGTAATGAGCACTGGGTGATTTATGCTAGTGATGAATATATACATGTTACCCCTGAAATTAATAGTATACTCTGTGTTAAATAAATTGAATTTAAATAAAATTTTTTTAAAAGAAAGCAGTAAACACATGTGTTGAGGATGAGTATGTCAAATGCAATGTGTCTTTGCATTGAAGCTGGTTCCTGTTTTAAGTATTTTATTAATCGTGAAACAATGAATTTGCTGGAAGGATTACTTGTTCCTTCAATGAATATGCATTTAACCCTAATGAAATGCCAGTCATGATGCCAGACCTGGAAATACAGAGGAAAATGTACTAATTTACTGCTTAATCCTTGGCACAGTTCTCGGAAATGAAATATATATACAAGTCAAGTAGGTATTACACTTCAGTATCACATTTATTAATAGTAATGGATAATGCTATTTGCCTTTAAATACCTTTTTTAAAAAAAGATTTTATTTATTAAGAGAGCAAGAGCAAGCAGGGGGATGGGGCAGAGGGAAAGAGAGAGAGAAAGAATCCCAAGGAAGACTCCACACTGAGGATCCCCACGCAAGGTTCAAGCTCTCAACACTGAGATCATGACCTGAGCCAAAATCAAGAGCTGGACACTGAGCTAACTGAGCTACCTAGGTGACCCTGCCTTTATATATCTTAATATCCTTGCAACAATCTTTGAGAGTAGGTGTTAGCAACATTTTACACATGGGGAAATTAAGTTTTAGAGTAGTTAAGTAACTTGCTCAAGTTAAATAGTTTTTAAGTGTCAGAACTAGATTTAAATTTGGATCTGTTGATTTTAAAGCCTGTAAAGTGAAACTTAATCCATGTCTCAGGGTTTCCTAGGCTTGCAAGCAAATTCCATGAAGAGGGAATGAAGCAGTGATTCTAAGACACAGCTGCATGAGAGAGAAACTAGTAATCAATATTGTCAAAACCTTATGGAAGAAGTTCATCTTGCCAAGACGGAAGTAAACAATGGGAATTACTTGAAAATGGTTGGTTGGTATAGAAGGCAAATATCGGCCAAGGCTTCAGTATCGATACCATCTAAATGAAAAACACAAATTCCATAAAGGACACTTTATAATCAGTTAGCCTACAAGGAGAAAAAAAATATGTAACTTTGATTTGTATTTAAATTTATCTCAGTCTTCAAAAACGTTTATTTTTCTTCATGTGTTACCATATATAATTATTCAATAAATAAATATAAAATATAAATATATTAGAGAGTGTCCTTTTTCCTTTTTTCCTTATACAGATATATAACCAAAAACTTGAAAACTACCACTCCAGACTAAGGATAAAAGAGAACTACCATGAGAGGTCTTTACAAAGTTCACATACTGTGATTAAAGAGGGAATTAGCTGAAAGTGCCCTTTGAATACCATTAGTCTTTGATTCTTTGGTGGGACCATGAAGTGGCAAGATCAAAAGTCTAAATTCTTTACCAGCAATCGACTCACATACTCCACACGTTCACTGTGCAATCCCACCTCTGGTTCCTACAGTCTGGCTTTTGTGCCCATTAATATATGGAAGGTATGTTTTCCATGGCTCCAATCTCTTTCTAACAAATCAAGTACTTTCCACCTCAACCCTCCCTCAGTTTAAATTATTTGGGCAAATTACAAATATTTACCATCCCCTGCTTTTTAATCTCTTCGCAGATTTCATGACATCTCACATGTCCTACTGATACCTCCTGTTTCTTCACCTGCTTTCACTTCTTCGTCTCCAACAGGATGTGGGTTTTTCTCAGTTTCCCCCATGTCACTCTACTACCTCGGTAATTCTCTTCTGCTAAGATGACATTCACGTTAATGACTTTAAAATACAACCCAATGGATCTCTCTCTCTCCCTCTTCTCTCCCTCGTAATCTAATTGTTCATTCTTTTATTTTATTTATTTATTTATTTATTTATTTGACAGACAAAGGTCACAAGCAGGCAGAGAGGCAGGCAGAGAGAGAGGAGGAAGCAGGCTCCCAGGTGAGCAGAGAGCCTGATGTGGAGCTTGATCCCAGGATCCTGGGATCATGACCCGAACTGAAGGCAGAGGCTTCAACCCACTGAGCCACCCAGATGCCCCTAATTGTTCATTCTTAATTGCACTTGCATAATCTCTATGTGGAGTCCTTTTTTAAAGATTTATTTATTTATTTCAGAGAGAGAGAGAGCACATAGAGGGGGAGGGGCAGAAGGAGAAAGAGATCTCAAGCAGAACATGGAGCTCAGTGTAGGACTCCATCTCACAACCCTGAGATCATGACCTGACCTGAAATCAAGAGTCGGACATTTAACCAACTGAACCATCCAGGTGTCCCCGCTCTTGTGGAGTTTTTTTATATACCTCAATTACCGTAGAATCTTTAACACTTGCTCTTTCCCACAGTAATCACGCCCGAATTCTTTCTTTAAAGGTATAAGCATGCTCTACTTATACTACATTCAAAAAATACAGACAAATATTCAGAAACTCAGTACTTGATTCTTTCTTTGATTTGCATGTGTCATCGACGCCCACAATAATCAATCTGGTTTGGTCCTCTTGCAAAAGTAGGATGCAGTTTTTTGGTCAAATTAAGGAGTAGAACGAGGAGAGAACCTTTCTAAGGAGGAAGAAAACAGCACAGAAGACAATATGTCAAACTACATGTTTAACTACATCTTAAAATAAGCTGTCATAGAAAAATTTAATTTGAATTTTATGTAGCCCTATGTCTAATTCAAACACATAGAATAGATATTCTACTTAAGAATAAAAGATGAATCTTTTTTTTTCTACTAAATCAGTATTTTGCAAATTGTATGTGGTAAATTAATTTTGAGCTTTTTTTTCTTAATTCACGTCAATCCAGCCCATTCTCTCCCTGCCCCTCTAACTGGTCTTGCTCTTCCTTCCCTTGTCACACCAGAAGCCACAATCACACTCCAAGTACACCCTGTTTGCCTTCCTGGGAAACCCCACATTCTACCCACTCAGATCAGGAAAAAGAAATTGCACCCATACAATTTTATTGTATTGTATACAAAACCATGTGCTTTGGTGGCACTGCAAAGTCAAATTGTTATAAAAATTTTCAGATTTTCTCCCTTTCCTTACTTGCCCATCACAGGCAGGTAACAGACAGGGCATGACACTTTCCCTCAAAGGGATGCTGTAATACCAAATAAAATAACATGTAAAAGGCTCTGGTACTGTGTCTTTTTGCTTAGTGGGCAGTCTACAAATATAAGTTCTCTTATTCCCTTATCTTCAATATTCTTAGACCCTCCTTATAATTGAACAGAACCTCATGTTTACCAATAGTTGTACTCATATGATTAGACTTAATTTCATAACCACACTGGATTTCCAGGTAAGAGAATACCTAGTGTCACATACAGAAAAGCTAAACTTTACCCTTAATCTTTTGATCTCAAGTTATACAACATAGTTGGCCCCTGCTCCATTGTACACATTAATATTCGTAATCCTAAAATTTGATCATTTTTCTGATTCATGTTTTAATAAAGTATTATCCCCAGGTGTTCTCTTATTATTTAATGAGTATAGTTCATTTCTCCCCTTTTAAGCAAATGGAGGTCATTCCTAATTCTTGAGTGAGAATGTTAAATTAATTTGATGAGCTTTAATTTAAAAGGTGTTGAACTCATGGCCTATTTGTGTTCAGAAGAGTTATTTAAAAATTGAATTAATAGTATTCCCTGCCTTCAGGTGTTATATGCCAAAAATGCAGGGCTATAGGACAGTACACTGAACAGTTCCTATAAATGTCACTCTTCCTATACTAAGCAAAGAACAACTTGGCACAGGAAAAGGAAATTATGCTCTGAAAGCAGGGAAATCTCTCTATTTTTTTAAGATTTTATTTATTTGACAGAGAGAGAGATCACAAGTAGCCGGGGGGCGGGGCGGGGAGCAGACTCCCCACTGAGCAGAGAGCCTGATGCGGGGCTCTATCTCAGGACCCTGAGATCATGACCTGAGCCAAAGGCACAGGCTTAACCCACTGAGCCTCCCAGGCACCCCAGCAGAGAAATCTCTTTTTGTCTAATTCAAATTACACAGAAAACATGAAAAAGATAAGCCTTTATTTCTCATAGTCATAAATGAACCTTTACAGAATAGATTTCCTTCTCTCTCAAACTGGCAGAACTTAACCCTCTGCAGTAATCTTGCTTTGAACAAATATTTGGATGATTTTCTTTCGTATCTCCTTGGTCTTCACAGTATAGACTATAGGGTTCAGCACAGGGGGTACGAGAAGGTAGGCATTAGCCATGAGGGCATGAGTCAGTGGTGAAAGGTGCTTTCCAAAACGATGAATGACAGACACCCCAATAAGTGGAACATAGAAGATGAGTACAGCACAGATGTGTGAAACACAGGTGTTGAGTGCCTTCAGCCGGCCCTCTCCTGAGGCAATGGCCATTACTGTTCGGAGTATGAACACATAGGAGAGGAGAATGGAGAGGGAGTCAGAACCCTTGGTGAAGATGACAGCAATGAGGCCATAGAGACTGTTGACCCGGGTGCTGGCACAGGCAAGGCGCATGACATCTTGATGGAGGCAGAAGGAGTGGGAGAGAATATTGGAGCGATAGAAGGGAAGTCGTTTGATGAGGAAAGGCACAGGAAAGACCACACACACTGCCCTTGTCAAGATGACTGCCCCTGTTCTGCAGACCACACCATTGGTTAGGGTGGTACCATACCTGAGCGGGTTCCAGATGGCTACAACCCGATCAAGGGCCATGGCCACCAGCACGCCAGATTCAATGGCGGAGAAGGTGTGAATGAAGTACATCTGAACAAGGCAGGCATCAAAGGCAATGGACTTGTGGTTAAACCAGAATATGCCTAGCATAGAGGGCAAAGTACAAAGGGCAAGCCCCATGTCTGCCAATGCCAGCATGCACAGAAAATAGTACATGGGGATATGCAGGGATGATTCAGACTTGATGGTAGAGATGATGACACCATTGCCAAAGAGAGCAATGACATATATAGCACCCAATGGGAATGCCATCCAATAATACTTTTGTTCAAGCCCTGGAATTCCAGTTAAGACAAAGTAAGGGTGTTGGAAATAAGAGTGGTTATTATCTGCCATGAAGCCAGTGTGACACAGGCATGAGGAGGGTGCTTGTGGGGTCCTGATGGGTGACTTCCTAAAAATACAGTGATATAATAATATGTTAGAATCTGACTCCTGGGAGTCAAACAATTTTATTTTCACATGGGTGGGGAAGGTATAAGAGAGAACTGAATCCCAAAATTACTATTCCATGGTGTATCCTGTTGAGGAAAATTCTACTGGCTGAGGGGAAAAAGACTTACCCAACTACAAATAAGTCACATTCACATTTACTTTTGCATCTCTTATCATTTTTGAATAATTTGTCTTCTGCTCCTCAATTCTTGAATATTTTACATCCAGGCTGTTTTTATCTCTGGCTGACCCATGCTCATGGTGAATCAAAAATCACATTGTACTGCTTTTGAAGTCTCCTACAAGATCCCTTTTGAAAGATTTCTGATTCATATTTCCCCAGCCTTAGCCAGGACATTTTCTCTCTTTCTATCGAACATCCATTTCTCCACACTGCTCTTATGAAAAAGGGCTAGCTGTTGGTTCAAATATCTGGCCTATTAGATTGTCAGTATACATTTCTTTCCAAAAACTATTATTTTAGTTTTTGTCTGTCTTTGTGATTTTTGAGAAATAAAATGTTATATTTCTCAAATAACTGGAATAAAAATTGGAAAGGAGAGAAATGTTTAAGAGGTAGACAAATAGAGGGGAAAATAAAATAAGGTAAAGGGAGGGAAGGAGAGAAGAGAAAAAGAATAGAGAAAACAGAGATGCAAAGAGCATCAGAAGTAAAAGTTTATCTATTTCACATTTTACTAATAAAAAAACTGAAGCCTAAAGAAGCATCTTACCCTCAGTCAAATAGTTAGTAGCAAAGCAGATAAGAGAGAGGGAAAGGCACAGCCTTGCTGAGGAATATTACAGTTAAGTGCCATGGGAGTTTGAATGTTCAAGTAGAGAAGACCAAGTCAAAGTTAGATCTCTTGGCCAAGGTGCTTACTCCCTAATATTGGTCTTTAGATTTTGTTCTTTACCTATGTTGCCCAGGATCTAGAAAACAGGAGGAGTTCAAGCTTATCTCCTAAAGATTAGTCTTTTAAATCCCAAGTTCTTCCTTTGAAAGTTAATCTAGGCCTGACCCTCCACGGTTCATACTGCCACATATATGGGAAAACAGACTAAGTGTTCTGTATCTGCCCCCAGGCTACCATAAGCTAATGGCCTTGTCATAGATCCTAAATTGTAGGAGCAGGTGAACAATAAAATAAAACTAAAAAAATTCTCTCTTATGTGAATAACAGCAAGCAAACAAAAAACACACTTCCACCAGTCTAGGGAAACTTCCAAGTTATCTAGGCAATGTAGGATATTTGTAGATGATAGAATAAGATTAGGACTGGCCTTCAAAGGAAAGGCTGACTCTTCATTATACCAGGATGAATGATAGCTACAAAGAATCTGAGGAAACAGGGAAACAGAAAAACCGTCCTGATGTAGAAATTAATTATAAGCACACCTCACTTGACAGTAGAGCCACAAACTCTTATCAAGGGGGAAATTCCCAAACTGCAATCATTCTAGGGTTCTAAATGGAAGTAGTTTTAAAAGTCCAGTGTCTAACCAATATAGAAACAGTTATCCGGTATTCTACAGGTGACATGTATCTTCTGCCTACATTAGTTCCATCAACTGGGAGTTCCCTACACTTTAAGGCAATGCATTTATCAGAGAATCAGCTATCTATCCACCTCATAGAAAAAGGTGACCTATTACAATGAAGTTCAAGAAGTTATCTTCACATCTTTCCCTTAAGGTGTGAATGAGAAAGAGGGCCAGAACATAGGTTATGGAGTGCTTGGGTTGGAGAAAAGAGGACAAAGGAAAGATAAAGGGACAGGAGAGAAGAGGTTGGGAAACAATTAGAAACTTCAGTGATGGTATCTTAAAATAGTCTGTTGATAGGCCAACTTTATCCTTTGATTTTTCTCTAAAACTTACCTCGTTGCTGAGAATGTCCCTAACTGGAAGAGATCTTGAGCAGTCTAAGACTCGCCTGGCAAAACCATTGCCACTACCCACATGAGGACTTTTATTTCTTGCACTGCTCCAAAAGTCCTCCTCCTACTACACCATGGAGAGTTTCATGGGTCAATGAGCAGGATTATTCCCTGGAGCTTCTGAGATTGAGGAGGTCTCCCCAGGGCAATAAAATTACCTTCTAGATATTCATGTCTGGGATATGAGATAGTATTGAGGAGCTTAGTAGAAAAAGGTGTTTGTTTTTGTGTATGTGTGTGGAGGGGTTCAATTTCAAGAGACTGCTTATTGCTTAGTCATGGTCTCTTAAGGCCATCTTAGCCACCTCGCTCTTTCCACACTCTAAACTGATGATAGTTGCCTTTATTTTTCTCAAAACATAGCAAAAATAACAAACAAAAATATCTCTAAGAAAAGTGACTCCAAGATTTTCCCATGAAATCTACAGTCGAAATGACTCCCCCAGTGAATGAATTTTTCCTGTTTTATCTGCATTTTTCAGTTTTCAGTATCAACCTGATAAATCTAGCTATGCACTGTGCAAAACCTGACTAGATAAGGAAGAAATGCTCATATAGAAAGAGCTTCATAGACTAAGCTTTCTTAATCAATTGCCATTATCTATACAATAGTCCCACAGTAATTTAACATTAATACAGATTACTCTTCAATACCACAGACTCTTCAAGTGTTCAGTTCCTTAATAAAATAAAATTCATTTCTACATCATATGATCATTCTTTTAGTACTGTTTGGAGTAATTAAGCTGTGGAATTGCTCTACTTGAAATAATTTAACCTCTATATTCCACTGCTCATTACAAAGGTGATATTTTGCAACTTAATCCACTCTTGCTCCTATTTTTCATCTATACTGACAAATAGGAGTTTTGTGTAATTGGATCACTATAATTTTATTCCAATCTCGCAACCAAAATGTTTGAAGAGAATCTCAACCAGGCTCTACTCTCAGTGCGGAGCCCTACACAGGGCTCGATCTCATGACCTGAGCCAAGATCAAGTCAGACACTTAAACTACTGAGCCACCCAGGCGTCCCTGGACTCTGATTTCTTTTCTCTTTCTGTCTATTCATCAGAACGAATATAAAACTAAACAATTACTATCTCTCCTTTTAAATTTCAACCTCATCAAAGATAAAAATGGATGGAGGACACTGACTATGCAATAGGTCAGACTATATGGTCTTATAGATTTAGAGAATCTATCTTCCATTAATTATTTCAATTCACTTTAATTGGATATTAATACCATTCCTATCAAAAGCAGTTTCAAATATTCGCATTTCCAACCCCCCTCTGACTCAGTCTTTCTCTCAGCACATTCTATAGCAAAACCATTCCCCTACTCATTCAAAAGAATTGTGATGATTTAATCTAGTCTTTCTCAGTACCTTACCTCTCTTAGCTAATTCTTGAAATATATCCACATCCAGCCTTTCCTTCCCAGAGTTCAAGTAAATTGCCTCTTTCCAGGTTCAATATTAACCCTACCTCAGTGCTAGAGTCTTTGACTCCATTTCCTACTTTAATTCTTGCTTTTCTCATTCAATTGTATGTATTAGCAGATTCCTTCCAAATCTGTATCTCTGATCCTCATCTTTGTGTTGAGTTTCAGACACTACATGTATCTGTCTGATGGTCATCATCTTTACCTATACATCACTCATATTCATCAAAATGAACAAATCCAAAACTATTTTTTATTATGTTATGTTAGTCACCATACAATACATCATTAGTTTCTGAAGTAGTGTTCCATGGTTCATTGTTTGTATATAACACCCTGTGCTCCATGCAATATGCGCCCTCCTTACTACTCAACACCATGCTAACTGACCCCCCCAAACCCTCAGTTTGTTTCCCAGAGTCCATAGTCTCTCATGGTTTGTCTCCCCCTCTGATTTCCCCCTCTTCATTTTTTCCCTTCCTTCTCCTAATGTCTTCCATGCTATTCCTTATGTTCCACAAGTAAGTGAAACCATATGATAATTGACTTTCTCTTCTTGACTTATTTCAGTTAGCATAATCCCCTCCAGTTCCATCCATGCTGATGCGAAAGTTGAGTATTCATCCTTTCTGATGTCTGAGTAATATTCCAACTTTCTCTCTTCACAGATGACATGATACTTAAGGAAAACCCAAAGACTCCACCACTAAATTATTAGAGCTCATATAGCAATTCAGTAATGTGGCAGGATATAAAATCAATGCACAGAAATCAGTTGCTTTCCTATACATAACAATGTAACGGTAGAAATTGATAATTTTAAAAAGCAACTTTATGCTTTCTCCTCCATACTTTAACTGACTATTTCTTTACCTTTTTTTTTTTTTTTTAAGATTTTATTGATTTATTTGACACAGAGAGAGAGAGAGCACCAGCAGGGGGAGGGAGAGGGAGAAGTAGTTTCCCCACTGAGCAGGGAGTCTGATGCGGTGCTCAATCCTGGAACCCTAGGATCATGACCTGAGCTGAAGGCAAACACTCAACCAACTGAACCACCCAGGAGCCCCTATTTCTTTACTTTCTTATCTCAGTTGATAGTACAATCCATCTAGTCATGTAAATACAAAACTGTAAGTCATTCAATAAATAGTGAGTCCTAACACTTATATATTAAATATAATATTAAATATTATATATTAAATACCTTAAATGTTTCTAGTATTGTTCCTTTCTTTCTATATTGAATAATGTTTACAATTCCTCACCCTCTATTTCTCCCACATAGACTTCTTCAATTGCATTCTAAGGTTTTTTATTTTATTCACATAAAAATAAACTGCTTTGCTTATTCTTGTTCTTCCCTGTTCCTTCTTTCTTTTAGTTATGAATGAGGAAATGAGGTTTCTCTTATTGTCAATTTCTTTAGAAAATATTATTCTAATAATATTTGGCACTAACCAAATTCGAACTGGACAGATGTCTTATTACATGTAATTAAATTATTTCATTGCCATGTAAATTTGATTTTTTATGAAAGTCTTATGAAAAAACCATGAGAAGCTGAAAATGCATTTATAAATAATTTGTAAGTCTATGTATCTTGTTTTTCCTTAAGCAATTTTCACAACATCAAGATAATTTTTAACATTCATGCAAGTCTAAATTTTCTCCAAAATATTCTTTCTTATTGACTCATTCTTAATACATTTCTGAAGCATTTAAAAAACTGAATTACTAGAATTTGTCAAAAACAAATGCTTCAGTTCATGATCCATGGCTATTTATTGTATGGCAAAGGTGATCAAAACATATTTGTTGTGGGGGCACCTGGTTGGCTCAGTGGGTTAAGCCTCTGCCTTTGGCTCAGGTCATGATCCCAGTGTCCTGGGATCGAGCCCCCCATTGGGTCTCGGCTCAGCAGGAAGCCTGCTTTCCCACCCCTCTGCCCCCTGCCTCTCTGCCCACTTGTGGTCTCTGTCTCTGTCTCTCTCTCTGTGTGTCAAATAAATAAATAAAGTCTTTAAAAAATAACATATTTGTTGTATTAAAAAAATGGAAGTTTAGAAGGACAGAAGAAAGGAAGAAAGGGGAAAAAACAGGAAACCAAGAGAAGATAATACAATGAGAAAATGGGAGAGAGAGAGGAAGGACATAAAAATGATGGATAAGCCTTGAAAGGTAAATTTCAAAGAAACTGACAACTGCTCTTACAAGAATTTCCATTTTTCAATGGTTTTAAAGTATATATCCAATGAAATTTACTTCTTTTTGTGCAATTCTATTAATTTTGTTAAATGCATAGAGTCATGTAACCACCTCTTTAATCCAAATACTGGAAAGTTCCATCAACCCAAAACAGAACCTTATGTTACACCTTACATTTGATCCCTTATAGTTGATATCCCTTATAGTTGATACCCCAAGCCCTTGACAACTACTAATCTGTTGTCTGACCCTATAACTTTGATTCATTAAATGGTAATAATCTTTCAAACCTGACTTTTTACATTTAACATAAGCATTGAGATTTATCCATGTTATTGCTAAACAGTGTTTCATTGAACGGGTATAGGTGATATTCTGTTTATCCACTTGGCGGTTGAAGGACATTTGTTTATAAATAAAGCTCTTATAAGCATTCACACATAGGTTTTTATATGTATTTAAGTTTTTATTTCTCTGGTTTAAATACCTAGAAGTGGATATCCCAGGCATATCTCTTTTTTTACAGTTGTTTTAATTTTTGTTATTTTTATTATGTTAATCACCATACAGTACATCATTAGTCTTTGATGTAGTGTTCCAAGATTCACTGTTTGCATATAACACCCAGTCGTCCATGCAATACAATACCCCAGGTATATCTTAAGTATGTGTCTAGCTTTCTAAAAATTACCATATTGCTTTTCAAAGTGGTTGTACAGTTTTGTATTCCCATCACCAGTGTATGAAAATCCTAGTTGCTTTTGTTCCAACCAGCAACTTCGATTATCAATTTTTTTTGTCATTCTTACAGGTATATATTGACATCTCATTATGGTGGTTTTAATTTATATTTTCTTAATGATTAATAATGTTGAGCCTCTTTTTTATGTGTTTATTGCCATATATATATCTTCTCTGGTGAAATATCTGTTCAAATATTTGGCCTACTATTTCTGATTGGGTTACTATTTTTTTGAATTTATAGTTTTTTAAAAATATATAATTTGATTAAAAAAATGTTGTTGTTTATGTGATTTGTGACTTGTCTCCCTAGTCTTTCTTGTTTTTTAATTCTCTTAGCAGTGTCTTTCATGAAACATTTTTATAAAAAGATATCTTATAAAAATATTTTGATGAAATATATATATGTTTTTTGCTTTGAGTTGTGCTTTTTGTGTCTAATTTAGGAATTATTGGCATACCAAAAAGTCTCAAAGACTTTCTCATATTTCCTCTTCTAGTTTTATAGTATTATGATTTACACTTAGGTTTATGATTATTTTGTTCAAAAGTAAATTGATTTATTTCTGTAGGTCTTGTATATTCTCTATACTGTTTCACTGATTTATGTGTCTATCCCTTTGCCAAAACCAAATCCTTCCAATTATTGTAGCTTTACAGGAAGTCTAGAAGTCAGGTATTGAGAGTCTTCAAACTTTCTCATCTTTTTCAAAATTGTTTTTCTATATTAGTTCCTTTGATTTTATATATACATTTATTATTTATTTATTTATTTATTTATAAGATTATTTATTTATTGAGAGAGAGTGTGTGTGAGCAGGGGGAGGGACAAGGAGAAGAAGGGGGAGAGAATCTCCAACAGACTCTGTACTGAGTGCGAAGCATGGGGCTCAATCCCACAACCCTGAGGTCATGACTTGAGCAGAAATAAAGAGCCACCCAGGTACCCACAAGGTAAACAAATTAGAATCAGCTTACACAGGTCTACAAAAACATGGCTGGGATTTAGATTGACATTACATTAAATCTTTAGAACAATCTGGATAGAAATGGTACCTTAAAAAGTGTTCATTTTCACCATTTATTTAGGTCATCTCATGTTTTTTTTTATAGCAATGTTTTATAGTTTTCAGCATAACAACCCTGCACAAATTTCATTATGTACATACCCTGGTGTGTCGTTTTGGTGCTATTATAAATGGTACTTTAACAAAATCTACTTTTCATTACTCATTGTTAGCATGTAGAAATATCACTGATTTGTTTATATTGACCTTATATCCTGCCATCTTGCTAAACTTGCCTTTAAGTTTCTAGGACCTTCTCACAGATTTCTTGGGGGGTTTTAAATATAGACTGTCATGCTATCTATGAATACACAGTTATGTATTTATCCCTTCCAATCTATGTTTCTGTATGCATTCTATATACCCTCATTGTACTGAATAGGACTTCCAGCAAAATGTTGTACAAGAATGATGACAGCATATGCTCCTGCCTTGTCCCCCAATCTTGGGGAGAAAATATTAAGTCTTTCATCATTAATTATAATGTTAGTTATAGATGTCCTTTATGAAAGTATGGAAATTCACTTGTATTTTCAATATACTGAGAGTTTTGCCCATGAAAATGTGTTGGATTCAACATGCCATTATGGGCTTTGAAAGAGGAGTAGACCACACACATAAGAGCAGCTTCTAATACAGGAAAGTGATAGCCAGTCAACAGCCAATGAGTTAGAGAGCCTGCAGACTAAGTCTGGTTTGTTTTTTCTATTAGTCCACTCACTTGGGCTGTAGATATGTTCTTTTCCTAACAAAAATGCTGAATTCCATTGTCACATATATTTTTGGGAATACTAGCTTATTTGGGAGCAATGAGGTTACCTAGATAGATTATGAAGAGGAGGAACAAATTTTCCTTTGTCCAAGGTTCTTCTTGCTAGACTTAAGAGTTAAATTTACATGAAACAGATTGACAGAAGAAAAACCCAACATTTCATTAAGAGCACACAGGCCAAATAATGAAATTGAGATCCAAACAAATGACCAAGGTAGGCAGTTTTTATACATTTCATACAGAGAGAAAATAAATATGTGAGAAGTTGGCAGAATAAACAAAACAGACATTTTGGAGTTTAAGGAAGTGAAATTTTCAGTAAGTGAAATTTACTTTATTAGTAGTAAAAAAGTAGCAAGGTTTATTTTTGAAGCTTTCTCAGCTTTAAAGTTTCTATCTTTGGTGATAGGGATGTCCTGTTACTTAGTACAGGGAGAGTGTTCTTCAGTTGGGAAATATACTTCCTGCTTTCAGGAGTGACAGAAAACTGTCTGAGTGTCCCTGCACTGGCTGTTACCCAGGTAGTTTCACTTCAAAATATCCAGGATGCCATTGTGGTACATTTTGGCAGCCTGCTGCTGGCCCCTACAACCACTAGCATAGCATTTGCTTACTCCTTCCCTCCCAGCAAATGTTAAATAGTTGCCGTGTAGTGAGCTTGTACTGGTGGATATCCAATCTGAGAATTTGTCATGAAATTTAGCATGGATTATTGTTCTAATTGCTACATTTCTGTGGCAACATTGACAGTGAGCAAAAATGATATTTCCTGAATCTTTTTTTCAGGTTTTATTTAAATTCCAGTTAGTTAACACACAGTGTAATATTAGTTTCAAGTGTACAATGTAGTGATTCAACATTTACAAACAACACCCAGTGTTCATCAGAGCAAGTGCACTCCTTGATCTCCATCACTTGTTTAAGCTATCTCCCAGTATCTCCCACTATATCCCAGCTATCTTTAACTGGACACCTCACTCACATTTCATCCCAATTCTTTTTTTTTTTTTTTTTTTTTGATGAGGAAACCGAAGCCCAGAGATGTGTGAAGTAGCTTGTCCACAGCCTTACAGCTAGAAAGCAGCAAAGTGAGGATTTTTACCAAGACAGTCTAAATCAGAAAGACACAGCACCATACTGTGGGCTCCTAAAACATAAAATCGAATGACACACATGCTGATCTAAGAAAAGGAGGGACCCAAGGATGGTTTAATTCTGTCCCTTCCTCCAGCCTAGTAAGCCATCTGTTCATTTATCACATGAATAAATGGCTATCCTGAAGATCCGGGAAACCAGAGTACAGATAGATATGAGGCCCTTCCTATGATTTAGAGGTCAGAGAAGAGGCAGCCCTGGATCCCAGGATGACAGAAAGATATAAAATCATTCACTGAACCAATCAGGGAGCCTGAGACAGGATCTGGTTATGGAGTTGCAGGTGTTTGAGGTGCTAAGACTGACTTTGTCCATGTCCTCAGATCCATTCACCATGGGGTTAAACTTCGGCTGCAGAGTTTGAGGGCAGCTTTAGGTCCAACAGATCACACCTGCTGGAATTGCTGGAAGGAGTTCTGAGGAGGGTAACCTGAGTCCAGGAGAAGTGTAGCTGTGCCCTGGGGATAGAGAGATTAAGGCAGCATCTCCTGAAAGGGAGTAGAAGTAACAGGGATGCGCTGGGTAAACCCAGGAGCTGGGATCTGGTTACCCAGGTCTGCTGCAGGGATTACAGGAACAAAAGCACCCTGGAAGTTCTCTGGGAGGGGAGGAGCAGTGGACAGCATGGCACACAATGAGCATTTAGGGAGATTTGGGCTGATTACGTCCAGGGTGTGAAGGAAAAGCTACAAGCTGGCATGGGGAGCAGGTTGCCTGGTGATATCTGATCTATCAGAAAACACGGCATCTATAAAAAACAAGAAATGGCAGGAAGAATGAGAAAATGCAAAGTACAGAAAAGAAAGAGAGAAGGAAAGAGAGAGAAAGAGAGTGAGCCAAAATGACTGGGCCAGAGGAATGAGGGGGTCCAGTCAGCTAGCTGTTATATTTCAGAGAGAGTTGACTTTATGGATAGCAGTGTGCATGTGGCCAGGGATGGGGATGAAACTGTAACAAAGAGACCTTTGTTAGTCTTTGAATTGATTTAGGGCTTAGCCTGAGGATGCAAAGCAAAATGACTAAATGAGCTCTGCAGAGATAGAACCTGTGACCTTAGAGCCATTAGCACCATGTGGTACCCCACTGAGCTAAGGGCAATTAGTTAAAACAGAAACAAGCAACAAAACCAGAAGGTGTCCCTGTGGACTGAGCCTGGGGCACTCTCTAGGGCTCATTATCTGCTCTCTGAAAAAAAGGCTGGGGAGAGGTTGTGGTAATGGTCAAAGAGCAGACAGGCCAGAGTGAGACACAACACCAGGACCTATCAGGACAAGATGCTCAGGATTAGTATGCGGTAGAGGGGAACCTGCTTCACAGGCTATGAGGACAGGACTGGATGTTAAGGATGGTGGGACTCTTCCATTCCCCCTGCAGTTCAAAGGTCATCATGGTACTTCCTCTGGGCAGAACAACTGGCCCTTAACTAACCACAGCATTCTCACTGAGGCTCCCCATGGGGCTCAGGCAATAAGAGGTTGGACACCTGGGCTCACCTTTCTTGTAACCCACACCCCACCCACTCGCCCAGATGGGCTACAATAAGAGTTGCAGAAAGAGTACACCTGAGTCAGTCTACTAGAACATCAAAGTGTGTGAGGGTCACTGGGAGAACCAAGTGTGGTGAGTGAACTGCAAAAAGGGAGAAGCAGGTTTGGGAGGGACAATAAGACTCAGGGTGAGAGTGATAAAATAAATGAGGAGTGCACAGTGAGTGGAGGCGAACCAAGAAAGAGGGAAGAGGAGGGAGAAATAGGTGTGGCAGTTTCTATTTCTGAGCCTGAAAGGATAGAAAGGAAATAGAGCAAAGAATTTGACCATTCTCAGAAAGTTTCTTCAATTTTTGAAGAGCTGGAAGGTAGACGGGGGCTAAAGGATTGGGATGGAACCGGTGGAGAGATCAGAAAATCATGGTGCCCTCTATAGAAGGGAGGGAACCATGGGGCTCAGAATCTGGGCAGTGAAACTCATTTTTATCTAAGATGACTCTTTAAAACATTCGTGGAATTCAACAAACTGATTTCATGTCTAATGGAAAGATGTTATTACAGGGATGAAAATGCAAAAGATAGTACTTGTCTTCAGTTAGCTCACAGAGCAGTAGGAAGGCAGGGGAAGAGTTCCAGTAGTGCACTTGCTTATGGGAGAGGGGTGCACAGAGTAATAGAAGAGAGAGTGATTCACTGGAAGGGAGCAATACAATAGAAGGCCTGTGGGAGCTGGTAGCATCTGAGTTCTAGTAAGGAAAAGTCGTTTCCTGAGATGGAAAACTGGAGAGAAGGGACGGTAACTGGCAGTGCAAAGTCAAGGACATAACCAAGCATGCAGTCTATTTGGAATTGGGACTGAATATTTAACATCATACTTTAGAATGAGGAGGTCATATGGAACAGACGCTGCTGACCAAATAGATCACAGAAGGATGTTTCCAAACTGCATAGTGAAGTTTTAAGTTTACTGGTGACCAAAACTCTGGATGGTGGAATTTGGGGAACCTCAAAAATTCAGTGGTAGTATCTGCTGTTCCCCACATATGGCCTGTTTTTTTGCTTACCTTGCCCAATAATAACCTGCCAAGGTCTTTTGTTTCCAGATTCTTCAGGGCACAGCTCTATCTGTCCAGTAAAGACACAGCCTGAGCAATCACCTGGCTATAGGAATCAGGAGAACTGATCATTGCCTTATATTCCAACTATCCACCAAGATTTGAGACTAAGAACATGGGAGGTTATTTTCTAAATTTAGGCCAACTTGTCTAATCATTCCTCTTCCCTATATTGTTTTAGTCCTCCCTCCCGCATCTATGTTTGTTTTTCTTGTGCTCCTGATGTGCATAGGTCTCTTAGCATATCAGTATTCAATAACGTACCTGATTTGATCTCATACTTTGTTAAGTGGTTATCCATGGGATATACCACCAGTTTCCAGTGGATTGCTTGGTGCTCAGCACTAAAGAGATCTCCTTCAGAACAGTCCAGAGGCCCCCAAGGGGCCTCTTAGGATATGGAGGGGCAATTATTGCCTTGGCGACAAATCCACCCTCTTAGCCATTTCTTCCTACTCTATTTTATCCCCTAGGGGCCAACTGCTAGAGAGCTGATGCTCTAAATCATCACACATTGGCCACTTCTTGAAGCCATCCAAATACTGCAGCATTCATCAGCAACCACAGACTCTATCTGACATACAGTCTTCAATGCTGGTAAATAGCAGGGGGAATTATGGTGAGGGCCCCAATTGCCAGGACTAGATGTAGGACACATATGTAAAGTGAGCAAATTTGCCTATAATACTCTTATCCCTGTGTGGCTGCTCAGATCTCTCCATGACACCAGCATGAAACCTGCCCTATAACCAAATATCCTATTTCCATCTGTCTTTCAGATGGAAGGCAGTGAATCTGGTAATGAATAAAACCTTTCTTCTCTCCCCCAAAACAGCATTTGGTGTTTATACACATTTTGGTGACAATGCCTGCACTTTAAGGTTTGAGTCATAGAATTAAATCTATAGAGAGCAAGATTTCCGTTTGAGAAAAAGGGAGCTTACTTACCTTTGTAGCAATATATCAGATATATGAAATAAAATAAAGTTGCCGAATTGAGTGATGTGAGATGGGACTCAAGATGTATGTTTACGGTTCTCTGCATTTTTTATGTATATAGATATATATCTATATATATATCACATATATATGAAATGTATGATATATATTTCTGATACATATAGATGTATATACACACACACACACACACACATACACACCATATATATGCATGATGGAGGCATGCGGCTGCATATTGAAGGGACGTTTGTGAACTTCTGGTGAATATGTGTATCTGTGAGGAGAGAAAGGTTACTCATTTGCTGTTTTGGAGAATGACTGAATCTTTAAATTTACCTGTCTTTGACTGGGTGTGGTGGCAAAAGATTGGTGAAGAGCATTTGGCATCCACAGTTTGTGGAGATGAGTGCGTAGATGACAACATACACGCACCTACAGGCACTTCTGCTTCCACACGCCTTTTCCCTGAGACACGCATTTCTATCAGGAGGTATTTAGAAGTGCTTCTATCTCAGGGAATGAGCATATACATTTCTGTTCCCTTGAATGTATGTGTAAGTTACATTTTTATTTGAATACCTGTTAGTTTGATATGCATTGGCCTCGAAAATATTTCTGTCAGTGAATATAAACCTTCTTTACATGTGTGTTTCTGGTATCAAAGTGATTAAGTGTGTTTGCGTGGGTGTGCCTGTGTGTGAGTGTGTGCATATATGTCTGTTACGTGTGGGAATACACATCAACTACCAAATGTAAGCACCTTTTTGTGTTTGAATAGTGTAAATGGCAGAAAGCACAGGTGCTTCTTGTATGCTCATTAGGTGTACATGAAAGCACTTTCAAAATTCTGGGAAGGAGTAAACCTGTCAAATATGAAGGTCCCACGCAGAGCTTTAAATATTCCCATAAAAGCCTCAGAGGTTTTTTCCAAAACACATCTGTCCCAAACTTCTTCCTGCTTTGCCTTCTATCAAGTCTATCCACTACCTAGCTTGCCTAATTTGTTTCTCATGAGCAGGAATGTTCTGTGAAATGGGTAGGATTCAGGAGCCACCTCTGTGCTCCGCATTGCAAGCCTAGCCACTCCGAAGTGGCTCCATCTAGGGGTTCCTTCAGGCAGAGGTAGAGACTCCAAGAGGGTGGGGACTAGAAGCACATTGAGAAGAAAGGACACCACTGAAGAAAAGAATAATATTTTGGAGAAACTAATATGAGGTGTACGTACATGAGGGGTGGATGGGAAGACTTTGAGAAAGTTGACAGTTTATAGAAGAATAAAACTAAGTGTGCATTTCGGAAAGAGGGATCTAATCCACGAGAAAATTTAGAGAAAAAGAATTGCAAATGTGTAAAATGAAAGTATAAAAGGTTTATGAAGCATATTTATGTGTAGTTTAATATAAACCAAGAACTGGATTCACAACAATGAATGAAATAAAGAACCATCTCTTTATTTTTTCCATTGAAGAAGGCATAGAAAGAAATATTAGTAATTGAGAATAATTAAGGACTGTATCAGAGAATGTGCTACCCTGTGATAAGAGAGGGTAAATAATCTAGCCCAGAGCCTGTTTGAGAAAAGGCGGTCAGCAGGGTTCAGGGAAAAGAGGGGCAATGTCTGAGTTGGAACTTGATACATAGGAGAGAGGAGGACATTCTACTTACAAAATGTATTTTTTTGTACCTGTGAAAATTAACGGTATCTCTGAGGAATCATAATAGCCCTGGAAGGCTAAAATGCATGTGTAGAAGTAGAACAGAAATGAGTTAAGCAGTAAAAGGTTGTTTGGGGCCAGATGGTGAAGAGGTTTTTATGACAAAAAAAAGGTGTGGTTTTTATTTTAAAGCAGTGCAAAATCAGAGGGCTTAAAGAAAAGAAGCCACAGCCACATTACCAGACTGCAAATTAGAAATAACACTGTGACATCTATGTGGAGGAAGGTTTGGAAGGCAGAAGAACTGGGAGCAGGAAACCTTAGCAAAACCCCAAACACTGTTTATGAGTAAAAGGGGTTACAGAAGCAAAGTTTGAGATGAGACAATGGAGTTATACTAAGTAATTTATAGTTACTCATTTGGTATGAGAATATACCTTTCCAAGAAAAATTGAAGTGTTGAGGTTAAGACCAAAGTTATCTTTGAATCCTATCTTCAATTAAGTATTAGTCCCCTTGCTCCCCCCATTACTTCTTTAATCAGATCAAGTAATGCAAATCTGTCCAGGACTTCTAGGCACTTAGACACAAATGTAGCTCTCTGGGGGATAGAATTAGGGGCCTTTTAAAACATAGATGATACCATAATGGATAAATCACTATGCATATGTTTTAACTCAACAATATATTTTCACTCTTAACCATTAAAACTACTATGCACCATGACCATTTCTCTGATTAATTAGTTATCAGAATTAATATGAGAATTATGAAGAACTCTATTCTGCTTATGTTCTCCTCTTGCAAACAAAAACTACTTTGTCTCTTCATGCATATGGGTCTTTCTCTCAGATAGAACAAGAACTAGAATTGTAGGTTAAGTAAATTTTTTATTTTGATGAAATGTACCAAATTGCTCCCAAAAGAGGTATAAAATTTTATAGTTGACAGCCTTGGTTAAGAGCAGTCTTTTAATATCTTTTCTAGCATATAATTTTATCAAATTTTATGATTCTATCCCACACGACAGGTAAAAAATGTTTCATCATTTTGTAAATATGTATTCTCTTAGTAACCACTAAGAGAATTACACATTTATTTAATATTTAAATATATTCTATTTTTTGTAAGATTTTTTGTTAATTTATTTGAGAGAGAGAGTGCACAAGGAGAGCACAAGCAGGGGGAGGAGCAGAGGGAGAGGGAGAAGCAGAACCTCACTGTGCAGAGAGCCACTGGAATCATGACCTGAGCTGAAGGCAGACTCAACCAACTGAGCCACCCAAGTGCCTCCAATATCTATTCCTATATAAAATAACATCTCATATTTTGCTAGATTTTTACATCAGATTGCCCATCTCTGTCTTATTTGTAATTCCTTAAATATTCCAAATTTAAACTTTTTAGTAATTTAAGTGGCAAATATTGTCCCATTCTGGGACACTCTGTCCCATTCTTTCCCTTATTTTTCAACCCCTATATGGTACCATTGTTATGAGATTTTGTTGTTGTTGTCATTCTTTTTGTTGTTGTTGTTGTTAGAACACTTAACATGAGATCTAACCTCTTGACAAAATTTTAAGTTGTTAACTATAGACACAGTGTTGTAAGAAGATCTCTAGAATTTATTCATCTTACATAACTGGAACTTTATACTCATTGAACATTCATTCCTGATCTCCCTCACCTCAGATTCTGGAAGCCACCATTTTCTTCTCTCTTTCTGAAAGTTTGACTATACTTCATACAAGTGAATCATGCAGGATTGGTCCTTCTGTAACAACAAGGCTTATTTCAGCATAAAGTCCTCCAGATCCATCCCCATTGCAGGATATGGCAGGATTTCCTGCATTTTTTTTAAAGATTTTATTTATTTATTTGACAGAGAGAAATCACAAGTAGACAGAGAGGCAGGCAGAGAGAGAGAGAGGGAAGCAGTCTCCCTGCTGAGCAGAGAGCCCGATGGGGGACTCGATCCCAGGACTCTGAGATCATGACCTGAGCCAAAGGCAGCGGCTTAACCCACTGAGCCACCCAGGCACCCGATTTCCTGCATTTTTAAGGCAGAATAATATTCCATTGTATGTATACACCACTTTTTCTTTATCCATTCATCCATCCACTGATGGGCATTTAGGTCATTTCCATAGATTAGCTATTGTGAAGAATGCTGCAGTGCAGACAGGAGAGCAGATATTCTTTAAGATTCTGATTTCAATTCTTTTTAATATACAACCAAAAGCAGGAGGGTTGGATCATATGATAATCCTGTTTTTAATTTTTTTGAGGAAGGACCATACCATTTTCTATACTGGCTGCACCATTTTACATAACTAGGCATATGAAGTTATAAGGGTTCCAATTACTCTATTGTGACCAACTCATCATTATTATTTTTTTTTCTAACAGCCAACCTAACAGGTGTGAAGTGATCTCTAATTATGGTTTTAATTTGCATTTCCCTGATGATTAGTGATGTTGAGTATCTTTCCACATACCTGTTTGCCATTTCCATGTATTCTTTAGAAAAATGTCTGTTCAGTTCTTTTGTCTTTTAAAAATTGATTTGTTTTTTATAATTAAGTTGTAGGAGTTTCTTATGTATTTTAGATATTAAACCCTTATCAGATACAGTCTGCAAACATTTTCCCCTATTATTTAGGCTGACTTCTCACTCTGTTGACTGTTTCTTTTGCTGTGCAGAAGTTTTAAGTTTGATGTAGTTTCATTTGTCTAATTTTGCTTTTGCTATTTGTGTTTTTGGTGTCATATAGAAGAAATTACTGCAAGGGGTGCCTGGGTGGCCCAGTTGTTAAGTAAGACTCTTGGTTTCTGCTCAGGTTATGATCTTAGGGTCCTGAGACCCAGTCCCACAGTGGGCTTCCCACTCAGCAGGGAGTCTGCTACCCTTCTCTCTCTCCCACTTCTTCTCCCTCCACCTCTCCCTCTGCTCATGCACTCACTCTCGAAAATAAGCAAACCATCAGAAAGGATGAATACCCAACTTTTGTAGCAACATGGACGGGAGTGGAAGAGATTATGCTGAGTGAAATAAGTCAAGCAGAGAGAGTCAATTTTCATATGGTTTCACTTATTTGTGGAGCATAACAAATAGCATGGAGGACATGGGGCGTTAGAGAGGAGTAGGGAATTTGGGTAAATTGGAAGGGGAGGTGAACCATGAGAGACTATGGACTCTGAAAAACAGTCTGAGGGGTTTGAAGTGGCGGGGGGGTGGGAGGTTGGGGTACCAGGGGGTGGGTATTATAGAGGGCACGGCTTGCATGGAGCACTGGGTGTGGTGAAAAAATAATGAATAATGTTTTTCTGAAAATAAATAAATAGAAAAAATAAATAAATAAAAAGAAATTCCTGCCAATTCCAATGTCATAAAGCTTTTCCCTTGTGTTTTCTTCCACAGTTTCAGGTTTTATGTTTAAATCTTTAAGCTATTTTTAATTGATTTTTATGTATGGTATAAGATACAAGCACGATTTAATTATTTTGCATATGGATATCAGTTCTGCCAACACCAATTTTTAAGGAGATCTTCCTCTCCATTGCATATTCTTGACATCTTTGAAGATCCGTAGACATATATACATGAGCTCACTTCCAGGCTCTCTATTCTATTCCATAGGTCTGTATATTTGTCTTTACGCACTGTCTTGAGTATAAATTTTGAAGTTAGGTAGTATAACTTTCTCAACTTTGTTTTTTCTCTTCCCAAATAATTTTGGCTCCTCTAATTCCATACCATTTCCATATAAACTTTAAGATAAGCTTAGCAGTTTTTACAAAAAACCTCTGGCCCTTTGTTAGGGGTATTGTTGAAACTATAGGTAATTTGGGAGATAATTGAGAGATACCTAAATATTCCATATTTATAAATATTTTAACTGTATCGACTATATTGAGTCTTCCAATCCATAAATACAGAATGTCTTTCCATTTTGGAGGTTCTTTAATTTCTCTCAGCATTGTTTCATAGTTTTCTGTGTACAACAGTATATTATTTGTTAAATTTATTCCTATTTTAAAATTTTTGATGTTATTGGGCGCCTGGGTGGCTCAGTGGGTTAAGCCGCTGCCTTCGGCTCAGGTCATGATCTCAGGGTCCTGGGATCGAGTCCTGCGTCGGGCTCTCTGCTCAGCAGGGAGCCTGCTTCCTCCTCTCTCTCTCTCTCTCTCTGCCTGCCTCTCCATCTACTTGTGATTTCTCTCTGTCAAATAAATAAATAAAATCTTAAAAAAAAAAAAAAATTTTTGATGTTATTGTGAATGAAATTTTCTTAATTTTATTTTCAGATTGTATTGTATTCAGATTGTATTTTCAGTTTATATTATATATATAATATATAATGTATGTTTAGTATATATAATATATTATTATAAATCATTTATATCTATATAATTATGTATATATAAATATATAAAATATATAATTCACGTAATTCATATAATTTATATAATACAATTTATATATCATTAATTTGTTAATTTTAATCCATTTATTAGAATTATTAAAATTATTTAATATTAAGTTATTAATAATATTAAATTAAATATTAATATTAAATTATTGGATTAAATTAATATTAATCAAATTGATATCAATTGAATCACTATTAATATTAATTAATTAAATATTAAATCAATATTAAAATGTTAATATTATTAAAATTAATGGATTTACATATTTATTTAATTAATTATAATTATGATTATAATACATAAATGTAATTATATTTATGTATTATGCATTATATTTATGTGTTATAATTATTATAATTATACATTGTATTAATTTAATTCATATTATTCCCCTAAGAACATAACTTAGCATGCTTTTGTTTCTCTTTTCCCTACATTACAATTTTGTGGTCCTTTGTCTGGAATTTCAGTTCTAACTTTTTGGGGCATTTGACTGAAGGAAGGAGATAAGACTGTAACTGTGTGCTCAGTCCTTCTTGTGGAAATTAGAAAAAATATTTGGACATTATATGTGAAGTGAGGTTAATTGTGGGACCTTTATTTTGGGAAATTGGGGAGTGGCAGTATCACCAGCTGACTTAGAAAATCAAGATATGTTCCCTTTTTTCTTTTTTTCCTTTGTCATTGTTGCAATTTCCTTACCACTGTCTCCTGAGGAAACTGGAAGAGGTTTTAAGATTCATTTGTGAAGATCTGTTTTGGGTTATTTGAGTATAAAATAAATGGGACAGGGGCACCTGAGCGGCTCCATTGGTTAAGCATCTTCCTTTGGCTCAGATCATGATCCCAGGGTCCTGGGATAGAGCCCCACTTAGGGGGCTGAGCAGGGCGTCTGCTTCTCCCTCTCCCTCTGTCTATCCCTCTTCCTCTGTCCCTCCCCAGATCCGCTCTCTCTCTAAAATAAAATAAAATAATAAAATAAAAATAAATGGGATGTAAGGGTAGAGATTTCCAGGATAAGGAGAATATAGAATGATCTAAGGGGATATATTTGTGATTCATCAGCCTACAGAATTCAGGTATAAAGTCATTGAGTGAGATAAGACCACTGAAGAAAAAGAAGAGACCCAAATAAAGATCTCTCAAAAATGCCAAGATATACCTTGGATAGAACACAGCAAGGTGAACTGAGCAGTTAACTTCTGAGAGGTAGAATTTAAAAAAAAAAAAAAAAAAGAGAGAGAGAAACTGGATTTATAACAGCCAAAGCTCATTGAGAAATACATTAGTTTAGAAACTATGAGTGCCCCTTGATTTAGTACTAAAGGAGTAATTAAAGTACCGGGGTCCAGCCTCGGCGGGTCCAGCCTCGGCAGTTCCAGGTGTACCTGAAGGAAGGGCGGTGTCGGCGAGAGGAATGAGAGACCCACACAGCGAGTTCTGGTCAGTGGTCAGGCATCTCCATTTTATTCTGATTTTAGAGCTTCTTATATAGGCAGTTTACTTGGGGGTTACATTTGTGCAAAGGACATCAAAGGACTCAAGTACTCATCAGACAATTTCTCTTTGTTCAGCACATGTTATTCTAGTTAAGCTACAATGGTATAAACTGGAGCCAGAGATGGGGGACAGGGTCTTGCTTCTTGAAAGCCACAGGAGGTAGCACAGATATGTACTTTTTGGTAACTTATTCTGGGGTCTGCAGGAAAACAAGATATAGGTTAATAGAAAACGAGAAGCTATCTGGAGAAACTAAGTATATAGAAGAGAAGTAGGAACGAGAAGGCATTAACTTTGCAGGAGGCAGGGTATTATATCAATGGCTCAGCTGTGAAAGCCTTGGACAAACATCACCTAGGGAGGAAACTGTCTGCTGCAGTACACATCTAAAGTTCTCCATTGTCCTAGGTACAGAATAATTTACCTCCTTGAAGTTGCTCTGGCCCACAAGACTGAGAGATGTTTGCCGCAGATGAGCAAGGGGAGAGATATGGGCATCAGAGAAAAAGGCAAGAGATTATCAGACCATGCTTATCTGTGGGGCTATCTGGCCCTCGGCCTGATTAGGTCTTCAACAGTTCAAAACTTAACTTTGTGGGGCAATGCCCTCGACCAGGCCTCATGGCTCCCAACATTAAAGATGACTTTAATGAGAGTATGAAAAGTCCACTGAAATGTGAGTGTGTTAAGGCAACACAGAAGTCAGAATGTCTAGAGTCGAGGGGAGCCAAAAAGGTATTTATAGGAGTACAAACCCCCTTGCAGGTGTTTGCCATTGATGACAGAACATGAGTTCTGTCTTTTCAGGGTTAAAGGAAAGTCGGGAAACAGTCTACCGAGAGAAACAGATTTAAGGACAGCTTTAGAAAAACTGCCAAGGTAAGAGATGAGAAGGGTATAGATATTAGAATGTATGTGTATGCAGGGAAGGGAGGGAACATGAAAGCATGTGTGTGCTGGGGCCTGGGGAAGGAGGAGGCAGACTGTTTTAGATAGTATCATGCAAATGTGTCAAAATATTAATTAAATCTTTCCAATCTCTTTCCAGATTCCAGAGTTCAAAGTGGATCCAGACTATGTCAACATTCCCCAACCAGATAGCCCCTAATAACACTTCAATGGCCCCCACTTTCTTGTTGGTGGGCATGCCAGGTCTGTCAGCTGTACCTTCCTGGTGGACGATACCACTCATTACCATCTACCTTCTCTCTGCCCTGGGCAACAGTACTATCCTCTGGGTCATTGCCCTAGATTCCACCTTGCACCGCCCAATGTACTTCTTCCTCTTCCTGCTGAGTGTGTCTGACATTGGCTTGGCCACAGCCCTGATGCCCACCCTGCTGGGTCTTGCCTTTGCTGGTGTCCATGTTGTCCCTGCATCAGCGTGCCTCCTACAGATGTTCTTTGTCCATGTCTTTTCTGTCATGGAGTCCTCTGTTTTGCTCGCCATGGCCTTCGATCGAGCAGTAGCCATCTGCCGCCCTCTCCACTATCCAACGCTCCTCACCAACGATGTCGTTAGCAAGATTGGCCTGGCTATGGCTTTCCGATGCCTGGGTCTCCACCTGCCACTGCCATTCCTCCTGGCCCACATGCCCTACTGCCACCCACAGGTTCTGACCCATTCTTACTGCTTGCACCCAGATATAGTCCATTTGGCCTGCCCAGGAGCTTGGAGTGCAGTCTACAGCCTCTTTGTGGTTCTGTCAGCCATGGGATTAGATCCCCTGCTTATTTTCTTCTCCTATGGCCTAATTGGCAGGGTGTTGCAAGGTTTGGGATCCAGCGAGGATCGCTGGAAGGCTGGTCAAACCTGTGCAGCCCACCTCTCTGCTGTGCTCCTCTTCTACGTGCCCATGATCCTCCTGGCCCTCATTGACCGTCTCCAGGTGCCAGTACCTCAGCCTGCCCATACTCTCCTCTCTTATGTCCACTTCCTGCTTCCTCCACTGATAAACCCTATTCTCTACAGTGTCAAGATGAAGGAGATTAGAGAGAGAATACTCAAGAGGTTACAGCCCAAGAAGGTGGCTTGTGCTCAATGAGGAGGGTGCCCCTCCACATTTGGTGGCTCAAGACTACCTAGTACAAAGGTTTCCATGACAAGAACTCAGCTCACTGTGCCTGAAATGGTCACTCAGGCACACATAAGCTCATATACATGGATGCCCTCTCTGTCCTTGCAAGTGTACATGTGTATATTAAGGAAAACTTACAAGCTCCAGAGAATGGCAGTGGTCTACCCACTGTTACACTACAGACCCATGGCATAAAGAGGCCAGGATCTAGATCTTGTCACAGCCACTCACATGTGTGTCTGTTGTTGTTTTGTTGTTGTTAATTTTCCCCACCACATCTATATCCCAACAGCTGAGGAAACTGGAGGAGTTAAACAGTTACACAGCAGAGAAACCAGAAGACAGAAATATCCGATGGCCCTCTTCATATATATACATTATTTTACAGACCTTATCATGGATTTTGATATATATGTGTCATGTATATAATCACATATCATTGATCTATTAGTATAGCCTCTTAGTCTGACTTAATTAATATGGTATAAAGTGATCTCCCTCTCATAAAACAAGAGTTTTGGAATCCTAACAAGAATTACATTATTTTTATAGATTAAATGTAAGAGAATCAACATTTAAGATGATAAACATTCACATCCAAGAATATATGATAGATGTTTCACTTATTAACTTTTTAAAAATTTTCAATAAAATTATTTGTGTTAAATTTATTTCTATAGTTTTAAAATGTATTTTGTTGCTCTTATAAAGAAAATATTTCACTATTTCTATTTCCACACACATAATGTTAGATTGAGAAATAACACTTTTATCTTGCTTTAATGTCTACTTTACCAAATTGGCATATGAATTATAGGTTTTATTTTTGGATTGTATTTGTATGTAGCATATATAAGTAAAGATATGTGATTGGTAATATTTCCCTACTATTCATACAACTTATGCCAGCCTGGTCTTGAGCTAACAGGAATGTGGTCTCTGAGAAACCCTGCTTTTACCAAAGTTATGCTTTCTTCCCACCTCCAGCTTCTCATTTATTTACTGAGAGTGCAGTCATGTAAAGGGTTGGAAGTCACACAGGCCGAGTTTTGAATTCTCACTTCATGACTTCCTGTGCACTTTGTCCTCAGTTGTTCTTATGTTTACAAAATAGGTATAGTAAGGACTGCATGAAATCATGTCCCTTTAAAAAAAATTATTATTAATTTATTTAACAGAGAAAGAGTGTGAGCACAAGCAGGGGGAGGGACAGAAGGAGAGGGAGAAGCAAGCTCCCCACTGAGCAGGGAACCTGACTGGGAGCTCCATCCCAGGACCCCTGGACCATGACCTGAACCAGAGGCAGGTGCTTAACTGACTGAGCCACCCAGGTGCCCCAAAGTCAAATCACTTTATCAAGGTGTCTGAACATAAGAGATATTCAATAAATGGTAGTTGTTTGGACTAGATGAAATTAAAAATAACCATAGTTAAACCTTCTATGCATATTCAGTGTGAAAAAGGAACTTTACAGCTAGAAGATTCTTTCAGCTCATACCACCTCATTTTAATGAAGGAAAACTGCAACTTGGGGTCAGCTGAAAGAATTTTTGCATGGACCTTGGTAAGTCAGCAGGAGACAAACTAAACCTACCCTTCATCTGTTTATTAGTGCAGGGCAACATAGAACTTTTCTTTTTCATGCTGTCTCCTGTTCAGGGACACAACCACTTAATCGTGTCAGTCTTCAAGTGTCCAGTAGTTGGTAGTACCATCTTGGCCAGTCAGGGGACACTATTCTTTTTGCAAATCACCTGACAGGTTTGAGGAAAAGTGTTTACACAGGGGAATAGAGGAATGTATTAGCAGGAATGTTTACAATGACAAACAAAATGTAACAGTGATATAGGGCAGTTGGTGGAAACTGAAAACCAAGAAAAGCATTGCAAAAATTCAGGTCTCTGGGCTGGCTCCATTGCTAAACAAAGCTAAACAAAGACTTCAGACCTATAGCTAGAATACGTGTGTGTGTGTGTGTGTGTGTGTGTGTGTGTGTGTAAGAAAGAGAACAAGAGAAAGCAAGCAAGAATTCATAACAGGGATCATAAGCTTAAATACCCAGAAGAACTAGGTAATAATAGCACTAAGTGGAGGAAACCCATCCTCAGACTGTAATGGTGGGGACCTCTCAGTGGGTTCCTACTGTTTCCACATGGGAATATAGACCTCGTACTACGCTATCTTCCTACTTTTAAGATAACTTGTAAATCTCTATTTTTATATGAACTCATCTAAGCTCTATCTTGTCTAAACACATTTGTCTGAAGATCATTTTTGGATTTTATGGCTTTTAAAAAGATTAACATAATAATCCATACAATGCAGAAAGAAGGAATTATTTTTTAATTGCAAAGTATATATGAAATCTATCATAATACACAACACAGAGAAAGTAATTTTGGGAGGACACCAGAATGGCTCAGTCAGTTAAGTGGCTGCCTTTGGCTCAGGTCATGATCCCAGGGTCCTGGGATCGAGTCCTGCATCAGGGTCCTTGCTCCGCAGGGAGCCTGCTTCTCCCTTTGCTTCTGTCCTTCCCCACTGCTTGTTCTCTCTCTCTTTCTCTCTGACAAATAAATAAATAAAAATCTGAAAGAAGGAAGGAAAGAAGGAAGGAAGGAGGGAGGGAAGGAAGGAAGGAAGAAATTTTCTCAAGAACACATAGCCAGAAAATGGCATAGCCAAAACCAGAAAACTGGTTTCCGGGCTGAGTCTTTAGCCTTTTTACTCCTCTGGCCAGCCCCCTGGCAGGGCTAAGTTATCAAAATAAAAGGTTTAGAGGACATGTTATCCCTGATAGGGCCTTTTTAGTCTTTATTTTATAAGTTGACTTCTAAATCCCCCCATCTGGAGCTACTTTATATCCTATTGATTACCAGTAATCCTGGACTCTGATCCCTTAAATAAAGGGATCATAGCTTCATAGCCCCTAAATCTTCTCTGTTGACACTTTCTTATTAGGTGTCCTTGGAGTATTCAGATCTGGCTCCATTTACAATGTCAGGAAGTGACAGGTGGGTCCAGGGAGGCTCAGATAAGAAAGTTGTTTGGATGTCTGTTTCACCACAGTGGTACAGATTCTGTGTTGTGTCTTGACAGTTATCAGTACCTAGTGGTATTCTCTGTCTCTCACAAAGATCCCTTACATTTCCTGTCAATGTCAGCTTCTGTTAAGAGGTGCAGAGAGTGCAGAGGTGAGTTGAGTCTAAGTTGACCCCTCAATCTCCACCCCAACAAAACTTCAGACTATTCTTTTAGTTCAAACTGATAGACATCTACCAAGCACATACTCTGAACAAGGTATTTTATCATGAGGAGACTTTCAAAGTTGAATAATTCACAACTCTTTTCTCTGGAAATACATTTTGTAGTCACTGAGAGAGACATATGTATGATATGAAAGATGCCTCTGGGTCTCCGTCGATTTTGCCCCAAGGACTCAGCCCCTTGCTGTTACTAGAAATGCTGCCAAATGCCAATAGTCACCTGTAATTTCCTCCTACAATTTCCTCCCAATCTGGCTTCAGTCGAAAACACACTCTCTAGGTTCCCCTTTCACATTGCCCCCCACAAGTTTTCTTTCCCAAACATTAATGTGCATACCAATCATCTAAGGTCATGGTAAAATGCAGGTTATCACTTAATGGGCTTGAAACAGAGCATGAGATTCTGCAATTTTAGTTATGTTCCAGGCGACGCTTATGCTTCTGAGCAGTGTACCATGCTTTGAGTAGCAAGGAAGAGAACATATTTAAAACAACTTAGATATATTAAGGGCTTAATGTAAATCACACACACAAAAAGGATCAAATAAGGAAAGCAAATACAAAGATGCTAAATGGCTCCAGAACCTTGCAGCGCTCCCCCAGTCACAGTTTAGGGCTGCTTATCATAGTTCTTCCTTAGAAGCTTCTGTTTCTTGCTCTTCATTACACTTCAACATAGACGTCATCAATCCCCCAAACAGTAACAAAAGCATTCTTACCTACTCTCTGAAACAGAGGCCTCCTCTTCCTCAAAATCACATATGCTGTGGTATATTAGATCCCTTTTAGGGATTAAATGATTGTTTGGCTAATTAATCAATATAACTTTAGAACTATGAAGTAAAAGGGAAAACCTCCTCTTTGAAAGAAATATTGCCCTGCTCCTAAGATAATGTATTGTAGAAAAAGTGGAACTTCCATTTCTGCCCCATCATTTAGACTTTAGACTCAGTTTTTCCAAGACTTTTACTCTAATCTGCCGAGTTTTTACACAATACACAATGGGGTTCATCAAAGGTGGTACCAATAAGAATGCATCAGCTATCAGAATCATAGCCAAGGGGGATTTATGCTTGGCGAAGCGATGCATGGTAGCCAAAGTGATGATGGGCACGTAGAAGATAAGCACAGCACAGATGTGGGACACACAGGTATTAAGAGCTTTAAGTCGCTCCCCATGGGATGCAATACCCAATACGGTCTTCAGAATGAAGACATAGGAAACCGCAATGAACACACTGTCTGACATCATGCAGAGTGCAACAAACAGACCATAGTAAAAGTTAACCCTATTGTCAGAGCAAGCCAGTTTCATGACATCCTGGTGGAGGCAATAGGAGTGTGAGAGCAGGCGTTTATTACAGTACCTGAGTCTCTTTAAAGTGAAAGGAAGAGGAAGAACTAGTAACATGCTTTTGATAGCAAATGTCAGTCCGATATGCAAAACTCTGGAGCTGGTAAGAATGGAGCTATACCTCAGGGGGGTGCGAATAGCTAGAAAGCGATCAAAGGACATGATCAGAAGCACCGAAGATTCCATGTCTGTGAATCCATGGATGAAAAACTCCTGGGCAATACACGCATCAGCAGAAATCTCCATAGCATTGAACAAGAAGATCCTCAGCATGGAGGGAAGAGAAGAGAAAGACAAGCCCAGGTCAGATAGGGCCAACATGGAGAGAAAATAGTACATTGGCTCATGCAGGGAAGGCTCTGTCTTGATGACAAAGAGGATGGTGCAGTTGCCCAGGATGGCCAGGAGGTACATAAAACAGATGGGGATGGAGACCCAAATGTGCATATGCTCAAGCCCTGGGATCCCAATCAACAGGAAGGTGGATATTTCAACTTCTGAGGTATTGAGAGCAAACATCACAAACAGGTCTTTCATTTATATGCTCCTGGTAGATAAATAACATCAACAATAAACAGAAATTCTCTTAGTTGTATTTATTGAACACAGTTAAGTTCAGTTGCCAGGTAAATTACGTAAAGCTCATCTTTAGGTATCAAACAATAATATAATATTACTTTTTCTATATAAAGAAGAATACAGAGTAGATTTAAATGGGTTCTTCATGATATTCACTTGAGACTTTCATACTATTCAACTATATCTTCATTCCTTGATATCCTTCTGAACAACTTGAAAGCTTAGAAGCAACGAGGTATTCTGATAACCTTTTATATTAAAACTATCATTTTTTAGATTTATGCATCAAGTAAACTAAGTTGGGGTACATTGAATCTGGAAAAACTATAACATCCTGAATGTGGTCATTGGTCGCATACTCAAACAAATCACAGATGCTATAGTAGTAGTAGTTAAAGGAGACCTCTTATATTATTGTTCATGATACATGTGTGTGAAAATATAAAATGGATCTACCACAGAGTTTGACAAACTAATATGCTGAGCCAAATTCAACCTATGCCTTGTTTTTGTACAATCTGTGAGAGTTTTAAAAATTTTTTAAAAAGTGTTTTTAAAGAGGAAAAGAAAAAGCATATATGACAGAGACAGGTATGTGGCCCGAAAAGTCTAAAATATTTCTTTCTGGCTATTTACAGGAAATAGTTTCTTGACCCACGTGCTAGAAAATTATGCATCCAGGCACAAGCACACAGACACAAACAATCACAGTAGAATGAGTGTGCTGGGAATGGAGTAATGGTCAAAGAGAACTCCAAATTTAAGAGTAATGTCTTAGTTTTTATTTTTAAAAAAGCCAATAACACATAAAGCAAATACACAAGTATTTTAAATTTTCCCAAAATTCCCAAAAGAATTGCAAAAACACAGGACAATGCTCTATACTTTTCTATATTCTTTTAATTCTTCTCCCCTCCAAATTGTCTTACACAACACCACTCCCAGAACCATAAACCACCCCGAGATCTCCAGGACCAAACACTATTCACCAGCACATTACTGTAGCCTGAGGCAGTCTGAGTGAGCAAGCACCTCAGGGAGCTGAGGAAGGACTCCTCTGACACCAGCTATCATACTCTAGGTGGTGAGCTGCCACCTAGTACCTCAGAATAAGTGGTGAGAAGGGAATGGCCAGGCACAAGCATTGATCCTTTTGTGAGGAGTTAAGAAGTATTTCTTGTCAAGGATGGAGAAAGAGGGAGTGCATCCAGAAGGAACAAATTACAGGGTGAAGGGTGGAACTAGAAAGCAGTGAAGGGGAGAACAGTTACTAGCTCTACTCTCAGCTGCCAAAATTTTGAAGGACATTTGCCTCGACTTGACTCAAGATAGGGACTATGACAATTTGTGGCATGTAGGGTGTGTCATAAGGAGAAGAGATGAGGCTAAATGAGGAGAACATATTTCAGTACCATGCGTCTATTTTGTCTCGCCTCTCATACGCAGCGAGTATTTCCTTGGCAAGAAGCACATACCACAGTTGCAATTTGTAGGTGCTTTAAATACATTGTTTCCATGCAGTTGCTATTGGCCCAGCTCAGGATGGCCATGGTTCTTGCCCTCCTTTCCCTGTTCTTGCATCCTCTGCCATTGCTCTTGGCTGCTCAATGTCTGCATTTCAGACTGGTGACCAATTCAGGTTCTTATCTCTGGTATTTGGGCTTGATTCTGCTCATGTTCTTGGTGCCAGCATTACTCACACCTCAGGTAGCTTTCTTTTTAATAGCTCTAGACCAGAAAAGCCCCCATAGTGCAGCTGGCATTGTCTTTGTCAGGGGAGTGGGATTCATAGCGAGAAAAGTGATAATATACTTTTTATCCGTTCTTATTCAAAAGTGTCCTCAAAATGGTCATTTCAGGGGAGCCTGGATGGCTCAGCTTGTTAACTGTCTTCCTTTGGTTCAGGTCATGATCCCAGTGTCCTGGGATCAAGCCCCATATTGGGCTTCCTTTTCAGTGGAGGATCTGCTTCTCCTTCTGCCACTCACCCTGCTTATGCTCTCTCTCACTCTCTCTATCAAATAAATAAATAAAATCTTTTTTAAAAATTTTTAAGATTCCATGTCTGAGGTCTTCCTGACAAGCTACCAGCCTAACTCAGGTACTAAAGGAATGACTTACTATTGGAAACATTGTCTTTTCAACTATGTTCATCATGCAAATACAAAGATGTACCCCATCCTACATATGTTCCCTAACTTTTCAGCTCTCAGTGCTGTCCCAAATATAGTTTGGTCCCTTAGGCTGAACAAACCATGAAACATTTTTACCTATAGCTTTCTCAAAGGCATAAGGTTGATCTCTATAAATTGCAGAATTTTCTCTAGGAAACATAAAATAATCTTAGGGAAATTCACTTTGAGTCTCTAAGACACCTACCAGGCTCCTGGGTTCTTTAACCAAGAACAAAGGTGAAAAGGCTTCAAAGTCGCCAGGTTCGGTAACTTCTCTGCTCCAGGACCATGTTGGGAATCCATATTCTTATATAGACCCTCATACTCTTTCCTAGCATAGGCATATCCTCCTGAGAATTAACAGGCACTTAATCCCCTGGCAACAAAACAAAACAAAACAACTATCTAACTTCATCACCGTCTGTCAATAACAGGCTCACCTAAGAAATGCAGAAAGCAGGCTCTGACTCACAGTCATAGATTTAATTAACTCATGAGATTCTGTTCCTACATTAGGTACAGGCTTTGAGGAGAGCCTATCTCAGACACTGGTAAGGTGGACTGTACCCAGCTATGTCTCCAACAATAAGTGTATGCCTTAATAGTCTCAGTCTAAGACTATCACAGACCTTATGTGGAATTCTCCCCACAGAGGATAGGTTCTGTTTTTCATCACAACATCTATTTTTAAATGTGAGTGGATTTAGGTAGGTCACAAGCTCTCAGATTTATCATTGACCCCTCTTCTTTGTTGTCTTATATCTAGTCCCTTCACATTTTTTGGCCAGTGAAGGCATTTCATCTCATAAAACAGAAAGCAAGCCGGAATCACAAACATTATGGTATCTTAGACTGTTGATGTCAGAATTACCAATTCTTATTCAGCCCTCAACTTTGAAAATTGAAAATAAAAAGTATAAATCCGGTGGTACATTCAGAAGTCCATATGATTTTCAAAGACAGAATAGAAAATAAGATCTAGTTAAACACCATCAGCATGAAACAAAGAAACAAGAAAAAACTGAACCGATTTACATAAGCCTACAATGATCCCTTGGTCCTCAGGTTAATATAAAAGGAGATGTGTAAGAAGTGAGAGCTGGTCATCAGCATTAGTCAGGCAGAAAACTGGAAAAAAGAGGCTTATAATTTGATTGTGAAAAGTGATTTTCCATATTCTAGTATATAAACATATTATAGTCAGAGCATTAAATAAAGAAATAAAAATTCTTTTTTTATTTTTTTAAAATTATTTATTTATTTATTTGACAGACAGAGATCACAAGTAGGCAGAGAGTCAGGCAGAGAGGGAGGAAGGGAAGCAGGCTCCCCGCTGAGCAGAGAGCCCGATGCGGGCCTCGATCCCAGGACCCTGGCATCATGACCTGAGCCGAAGGCAGAGGCTTTAACCCACTGAGCCACCCAGGTGCCCAAGAAATAAAAATTCTTAACCTGGATATATTTAATCCAGCATCTGTCTAGGATCGTCACAGAATTAAATGGCTCAATTATGTCTATGTTACATCCTCCAAGCATTCCTTGACATATATCTGCGTCATTCTGAATTGAACATTCCTTGATCTCTAGATCCAGAAATGGCTTTAAGGTCACCAGGAGGAAAAACAACCAGAACTACACACACACACACACACACACACACACACACACTGGTGTTTTGTTCTGTTTTGTATTTTCAGGGAGCAAGGCAGTAACAACTCTCCCTCTAGAAGGGCTAAATATAGGTAAAAGGCAAATTCACCTAAGAAAATTTAGGTAAAAGATTAAATAAAATGCATTATCCTCTTCCTGTTTTTCTTTCTCCTGTTCAAATTGCTGCCCCAGCTCCTCCTCCTCCATTTCTTCCCTTCCTTTATTCCTTTTTTAATCTATTGTGAATATTATAATTTTAATGTAAAAAGTACTGAATTTCACAATGACAAATATTCCTTATAAAAGGAGTTGCTCTCAGCAGCCCTCTCTGAGAACACGTCTATGGGCTTTACATGCTTATTGAACTTTCCCCATTGTCCTGGAGCCACCTCCATCTTTTTTAAAACACATGGTCCATGGAAACCTTTTCTGAACCATTTCTCCTCTATGACATTTAAAAAAAAAAAAAAGATGAAGAAATAGAAGTTGGTAAGTAAACCACCCTAATTGATTTATGGAATTAAATGGGGGAAGTAACATTTGCACCAGAAAAGAACAAAGGAGACTTTTCAGTTCGACAGGAGAGATGGCCCAAACCTTACTTGGAGGCACCAGCCTTCTATCAACCTACAGCCTCTCCTGGTGAGAACATCAGGGTTTGAGTTATGTCATGAATCAGCTTCATTTGAAGTGTACCACTCCAAATCTTGTGAGCTTATTGTCCAGTCAAGGTGGCAACAAACAGACGCATCACTCATTGGTTGGCTCCACAAAGGGAGAACATGGTAACCTCTTGCCTTAGGCCTGCTCTATGCTCCTCCTGCTTCTTGCCCCAGGGCTGACACTGAGGCATGACACATTCTCAGGTATTCACTTGGTATTCATGCATGTGAAGAAATATGGGGGAATGAACAACTCATAGGATAAATACTGATCAACGGTAAATGAGATCCAATGGATGAATGGTTCCCTCCTTATTTTCCTGGATGGACTATCATGAGATGTATTTGATAAGGTTTCAGCTTTGAGTCTGCAGGTATGGTCCATAGTCACCCATAAAGGTGACTGGCTCATTATTGATTTACCTTCTCTCAGCTCCAACTTCCTTTTTGCCTGTTCTATGATGATGGTGTTGGGATTTTGTACATACTTGTCTTTTGTCAGCTGACACAGTATTAAGATGCATCAGTGGAAGGCAGTAGAGGAACACTGGAGGGAGAAAGGAGTTTTCTCTTCCTGGTTTCTGTGTGCTTTGTTGGCCAGACTCCCACAAACATGCTATTTTTCCATTGCTTGGCACTGTGTGTTTCTTCAGTGCTCAGTTCCCGCAGTGCACAGATTCCTCCAGTATAGCCACTGGGCACGTTTTCTCTTCTTCACTGGGACAACAGGGACATAACCAGAGGCCCAGACAGTATGTAGCAGGCTTCCAGCTGAGGGAACATCTCCTACCTCTTCTCCTTAGCCTTGGGCATGTGTATACAAATCAAGGCAGCACAGGGCTAGCCATCTAGTGAACTGGCCACCCAACCTGTATCTCAAAAGGGCAGCCTGGAGCTATCCCCACCTGAGCGTCACATGGAATATATTATAGTCCTATAAAAGGCACTGTCTCTATATCCCAGTTCCAGCAGTGCCCAGCGCTCATAAGCTTGTCTGGCACCCAGAGCTCAGAGACTTGGCACCTTTCTTGGCACTCCCAGAGGATAGATTGGGTTTTGCAAGCTTCACCAAGAAAAACCTTAGGAACTTCACAGGCTTAAAATGTACTTACAAAATTAAATGTGTCCACTTATAAATGTACTTTTTCATTGAGGAAAGGAGAATACCCAAATTCCTTGAGGACTATTGGATATGAGATATCATCTCACACTGATAATAGGCAACCAAACATTCCATCATGTTCTGTTTTGAATAAAGTATGAGATTATTGGGGCCAGATGATTAATGGAATTATGAACAAATTTTATGTCACAGTGAACACAATGATTTTTTACCTGTGGCTAGTCTGCAGAGCCCTAAGTATATAATTGGTTATATCACACTTATGAGCTGGGAAAATTTTCATGTTAGTGTATCATTGAAGTTGAAACCATTACAGTAGGAAAGATAAAGTACAAAGTCCATGTAAGCCCAAATAAAGTTTGTGAACGGTTGTCCCAGAATCCCATGACATTTATCAATGTCTTATAGATGTGTCTCCACTAATTCACATTCATGGCCTCACTGAAGGTTCTGATAAGTTACTGGAAGAGAAGGAAAATATTCAGGCTTTGTTTATGGATGGATTGGTGGACAAGTTGGTACTAAGCGTTGGTACCAGACGTAGAATACAGTGGCACAACAGCCTTATACACGAATGACCATAAAGAGAAAAAAAAGAAAAGAAAAAGTGATGAAGGACAGTTTTCATAATGGACAGTTGTTGTTGACTTTGTGTAGAAAGAGAGGTTGTCTAAGGTATGTGGTTACACGTGGACTTCTGTACTTTGCTGAAAGGCTTGGCTAGTTGCTCAGTGAATGGAACTAGCAAACTCAAAAGAAGAGAGATAAGGAAGTCTGTAGAAGATGTATGTAAAATACATACTAAAGTGGACACAGAGAGTGAAAGTCCTTGTATCTCATGCTAATATCCACAGAATTGTACCCACCTCAGAGGAGAAACAATAATAAGATAGAACGAAACTACATGTAAATATCAGCAGGCTTCGTTATACTACTCCTGGTCCAGTGGGCTCACAGATGGAGTCAAAATGGAAGAGAGAGAGATAAAACATGAGCCAAAAGTATAAATTTCCATTTATCAAGGTTAATTTTAGGAAAAATTGTGTAATCTTCATTTCTTGGTTGTTAGTAATGTTATTATCCACTTTTAACATTCCGCTAACAGCAGCAGGACTGACCCTGAGCATTTGATATGGCATTTTGTATGCACATCATATATGATCCTACACGTAAGAAAGGGCAAAATAACTACCTATATACAATACAGTGTTGAACTACATTAATATGCTAGTAAGATACACTCTATAGAATGACTATTTTTAGAGTTAACCAAGAACTATAAGAAGAAAAATTTAATTAAAGTGCCCTTTGAATATCATTCAGAAAAGAACTGTTTATTAACAAACTTCCCTACATTAAATTTTGACTTTTTTAATTGCATGCAGTCTGAATGAATATTTATTCAGGTTCATACTACTTGCACATATGAATAGTTGTTTACATACATTATCTCACTTTGCCTTGAAAACAAAGCATAATTTAGGTGATATTAATGGGGACTTATTGAGAAGGAACATAAGCAAATACCATGCAATCTGTAAGTTACTTAGCTTAAGGTTGTTAGAAGAATATCTAGGTACAGAATAGGGAAAATTACCCCAGTCTATGGAAGCACTCATTTACAAATGGCTTTCTCTCTATTTTGAGATAACTAGTGATTAGATTTGTTGCTGCTTCTGAATTAAGACCTTGGTAATAGCCTTTCGAATCTGCTTAGTCTTCACACTGTAGATGATAGGGTTGAGCACAGGAGGAATGAGAAGGAAGACATTCGCCATGATGGTGTGGACAAATGCAGGTGCTGTGTGGCCATAGCGATGGACAAGAGACAAGCTGATGAGGGGGATGTAGAAGATAGCAACAGCACTGATGTGCGATATGCAGGTGTTGAAGGCTTTTTGCCGCCCCTCTGAGGAGGCAATGCTGAGAACAGATCGGATGATCAGTACATAGGAGAGCAAGATGCAAGGGCAATCAAACCCTGTTGTGGAGAAAAGTGCAAACAGACCAAGGATGCTGTTGATTCTGTTGTCTGTACAAGACAGCTGAATGAGATCAACATGGTAGCAGTAAGAATGTGAAAGGACCACAGCACTGCAGAAGGACAGCTTCTTAACAAAGAGCACCACGGGTAACATGACAGCAACATTCCGTACCAACATGGTCATCCCAATCTGGGCAATCCTGGCATTGGTGAGAACGGTGGTGTATCTCAGTGGATTACAGATGGCTACAAAACGATCAAAGGCCATGGCCAGCAGAACCCCAGACTCCATGAAAGTAAATCCATGGAGAAAGAACATCTGGGCAATGCAGGCATTTAAGGTGATTTCTCGAGCTTCAAACCAGAAGACACCGAGGGTAGTGGAAAGGGTGCACAGGGATAAGCTCAGGTCTGTGGCTGAAAGCATAGAGAGGAAATAATACATGGGTTCATGGAGGTTTTGCTCACGGAGGACCACAAATAGGATCATGCTGTTCCCAGAGAGGGCGATGACATACAGGAGACAAAAAGGGATGGAGATCCAAACCTGGGCTGTTCTCAGGCCTGGGATGCCCGTCAGGAAGAAGGTCAGAGGTTGAACATTGGTATTATTAAGGGCCAACATATTGAGGGACTGAGAAGACAGGGATATTTGAATAATCAAACATAACATGTAAGAAATTCATAGCTATCACTTAGAATATCTTCCTGGCATTCTCACATTCAATGAATTACTACTGCTGATTCTCTAAGAATTTTATTTTTTTCTGAGATTTCCAGTACTGGATGCTTCTCTCCATGCCTCACATCATGCATTGAAAAGAGAAGATTCCCAGAGTTATGCCACATCAGATGTTCTTTTTTTTTTTTAAAGATTTTATTTATTTATTTGACAGACAGAGATCACAAGTAGACAGAGAGACAGGCAGAGAGAGGGGGAAGCAGAATTCCTGCCAAGCAGAGAGCCCGATGCAGGACTCGATCCCAGGACCCTGAGATAAAGACCTGAGCCAAAGGCAGAGGTTTAACCCACTGAGCCACCCAGCCACCCAGGTGTCCCAGACATCAGATGTTCTTAAGTCTGTAATTCTCTTTGGTGACCATAAACATCACAATTAAGTCATCCCTGCATGTAAAAGTTCATAGTAGAATACTTAAACAATATGAGAAAATTGGTTTCCAGTACTTTTTTACTAAAGTATGAATAACCTACAGTGTTGTATTAGTTTCAGATTACAAATAATAACAATGATTTTCACCAATTTTTTAAAATAAATTATTAATCCTGAAATAAAGCTCTGAAAAATCAAGTCACATATGAAATGTGGGTATTATTAATTTTTCTGGGCACTCAGAAGAATGCCAAAAACATCCCCAACACACACGTTAATAAATGTGAAGGCAAGGTGATCCAAACTACCACCTTAACAAAAATAATTATAACACCCATTTGTTGAAAGTTCTCTGTCCTTTTGACATTTTATATGCATTATGTAATTTCATCCAAACACCAACTCTAGTAGGTAGATATGAGTATATTTTGCATATGAGAAAACAGACCCAGAAATTAATTGCCCAAGGTTAACTTTATAAAGCACTTACCTAATCGTTGAGAGAAACCATATATAACACAAAGGTGCAGAAAGAAAAAAAAGAGAGAGGGAAAGAAAGGAAAGAGGAAAGAAGGAAGGCATGAAGGGAGAGGGGAGAAGTTGAGAGACAGTGAGGAGAGGAAAGGAGGAAAGGAAGGAAGAAAGAGATAGAAATGCAAACATTACCATTATTTTAAAGTAGTGCAGTAAGCACTGCATTTTGATGTATGGTATAGGTTGTTCCTCAAACACAAAGAACCATACATAACAGCCATCACTTCTTGAACACATGCCATGTGCCAGATGCATCCATCTTCATATGCGTAACCTCATCAAATCATCATAATCATCCAATGAAATACAAAAAGTTGTTATCCCTAATATTTTTCTGAGGAAACTGATGGTCAAAGGAATTAAGTAATTTTCCTAAATAATCAGAAAAGCTGCAGTCAGAACCTGCATATCTGACTCCAAGGCCTTCATTCAGTAATGCTGAAGAAACATAGGAGGAACCTCTACATCAGTCTGACAAAATGTCCCTGCCAAACATTTTTCAGATTTGTGCCTTCCAGAGACACATTTTGGTCAGTGTGGCATCTCTGGAGTAGAGTCTTAAGTTTCAGGGTAATTCCCTTTGAATTACGTAAACACAAATCTCCTTAGGCTTCTGGGGCAAGGAATTTTATCACTGATCTTCTCTGTGTGCCGAGGCCCAAAGAGTCAGTTGCTGATTCTATGGAAATAACAACAAAATAGAATTGCCAGATTCGGTTGACTCATTTTTGTGACACATTCACATATTATGCTGAGGATACTTTCTTCCTGGAAACTTTCTCTCCTCACGTATTGGCACTAGTCTCTATTACTCGTCTCCCACCACTCAGCAATTTCTCTCTCTGAATTTCCACCCTGCACCCAAAGAACCTTAACCTTGGAATCCTTCAGACATCTGCCCTTTGCCCATTCTTGAGTCATTTAAAAACGTATCTTGCCCATTTTCACAGTTTCATCTTTCACTTATCTAATCAAAAAATTCAAATAGGTATTTAAAGGCAGCTATTGTTTCCAGGTTCTTAAAGATTAGAACTTCCTTCCAAACTTTGCCATACATGTTTCTCATGAGTAAATCAAACTCAGTATTTCAAAACCAAATTGATCATTTCCTTCTATAAGTGTTCCTACTCCTACATATTCTGAATAAAGCTTATAATTTTCATAAAAAATAACCAATTCTCTAAATCAGAACTCTGGGACTTGTCCTGTACATTTACATCTCTCCCAATCAATCATCAAGTCCCTCCCACTCAAACTCTACTGACTTTCTTCTTCCACCTCTTCTGTATTTACACAAACTAATCTCTTTCATATCATCATACTGTATAACCTAGTCTATTAATTAACCTACAGATAATAATAATGTATTATAAATACAAAATGAAAAGAGCTTCAAAGCAATAACAACATCCTATTACTAAGCATCTTCTCTATGCCAGAAAAATAAAAATGAGAAAAACAATTCTTGAAACTATATAAAAATGAGATAACCACATATGAGAATCTCTAGGGCAAGATATCAGAGTGCATGTGTACTCTGAAGAATATATGTTTATTAGAAAACAAAGATGTAAACGTTTCTGTTTTCAATATAAGATGCTCAGAAAATATGTAAATAAATGTGAGAAGCAGTTAACAAAGATTAAGAGCACAAATGAATGGGTTAACAGTGATACCAAACTTGATTACTTAAAGAGAAAATACACAAACTTTTTTCAAGAGCAGTCAAGAAAATTTTAGAAAAAGTGTGATTAACTGCATGAGAAATGAAAAGGAAAACAAAAGTATGGAGAAACAAAACTTCAAATATAAAAGCATGGTATGCATAAGTAAAACAATATATTTGGCAACAGATACAAAATGGACAACTTTATAGAAAAACATCAATCACCAAACTAGTTCAAGAAAGCAAAGCCAACAGAGAGGAAGTGTCAATGATGAGGAAAACTCCCACAACTAAATTTTAAGAAAAATGAGGAAAAAAGAAGTAGAGTATTTCTATCCTTCAACAAATTCTAGTAGAGTAAAAAAGAGGGAATTCTGGTCCTCCAGCAAGGAGCATTTGGCAATGACGGCAGACAGTTTTGGTCATCACAACTGCGGAGCCAGTGCCACTGGCATCTAGTGGGTTGATGCCTACATCCTAAAATACACAAGACGACAAAGAACTATCCAGCCCACGATGTTAACAGGGCTGAGGTTCAAAAGCCCTATTCTGGAACACATAAACAGATAGAAAGCTAGTCTTCAAATTACTTAGAATGACACATGCACACATTATAAATAACTTTTTAGCAGGCCAGATGTAACTGTGCTTTTAAAGAATACTGCACTTTGAAACAGTGGACTTTGTCTTAGGAATGAAAGAATTATTCAACTTAAGAAAACTATTAATGGTATGGCTGTAAAAAAGATTAATGCAGGGAAAAACCTGATCAAGAAATGAGGAAAACAACAGAAAATTCAATGGCAATACAAGATAAACTTCTTAATATTTAGAAAGGAAATGTGTTCCTGAATGAAAGACACCTTCTAGAAATTTGGAGCAAACATATTTACTGGTGACCTAATAAAAACATTTCTATGAAAATCAATAAAAGATAAACATTTCTACTATCACAACTACTATTCAACATTCTACAGAAAAGTCTTAGTAAATGAGAAAAGACAAGTAAAGCCAAGTGTTACTTTTGAAAAGAAATTTTTCAAAGACTTTATTTAATTTTTCATTGATTCTTTACCTCAAAAATCTAAAAGAATGGACCACAAACTCTAAAAATAGAGTTCGCCCAAGTGACTATATAGATTACTATCAGAAATTAATAGCTATTCCTGTTCAAAGAATTAACTACTGAGGAAATTTTGTAAAAATAAGGGTTTATTTACAATAGCCATGAAACTATAACCATACTGGTATAACAAATGTCTGTGTCTGGCAGGGACAGAAGAGGTCTCTAAAAATTTATTGAAGAACGTATAGAAAGTCCTTTGTTTCTTTCTTGAAGATAGGAATGTTCAGTAGTGAAAAGATGTGAATTCTCCCATGAATATTCTCATAAATTAAACCATTCTCAATCAATAACACACAAGAGTTTCTAATGCGTAGTGACAAATGCATCCTAAAATGTATTAGGTACAATAAATATGCAAATAAATTCAGTATAATATTGAAAATGACAAGGAGAGGTGACTTGTTCTTTGATACGTTAAAATGTATTATAAAGTTATTATAATAACAAAACATAATATGGTCAAATGTTTAAAAATATATATCCCCAGAAAAAAATAGCATTTCAAAAAAATGTGTGAATGAGGATAAAAAATAGGATGACAAGGGCCTCCTACATCACTAGAAAAAAGAACTGATATGTGATACATGATGATTGGTCAATTGGCTAACGAATCATAAAAATATTAAAATATCCCTATTGTACACAGATCTCTGCATTTGGATTAAGAACTTCAAGGAAAGACAAAAGCCTTACAATAATATGAAAATAAATAAGAGAAAAAAATCAAAGCATTAAGTAAAGTATTAACAAGGAACACTGCACCAGATTTTAATGCTATTGATGGCAAAAGATGCCCGTGAACAAAATGAAAAGTATGGTGTATCATACATGCATTAGAAAGCCAAAACCAAAGAATGCTGCTGCCTGCTCATCAAACTAGATTGTGTGTCTGTTGTTTGTCTGATGACAGTCTGTGGTTTGATCAGTGGTGAGGGAGTTGGGAATAGCAAACATGACATTAAGTAGATTTCTGTGTCCAGAGGTTTTGGTCATGGAGGACATGGTGGACATGAGGATGTGTTATTCTGGCGCAGTAGCATAAAGGTGAAACTAGGTGTCCTGACTCCAGCATTGATGGGAGGTAAGACCTTGGTGACCCATCCCCATTTAAGATCCCTCATCCGTAAACCTTGAACTTTATTTAAAGCTAAACCCTGATCTGCCTATTTCCCATCTGTCCGTGATGATTGGTCAAATTGTATCTGAAGTACTTCTTTCTCAATATAAATGGCTTCTGTGAAGACAGCCATTAGAAACCTCAGACTACCAGGGTCCTGTAAAAGGGAGGAGATGATGTTAAGTGAAATAACTCAAAAAGCTTATTTTCTAGCAAACCGGGATATAGAAATCAGTCAAATGCAAAAGCTGATTGAAACAATAAAATTTATAATAAATGTCAAATTGGGGACACACAGAATCACAATTCACTCCATTTCCTTGACCTGAGTGTTTTTCTCCAGGGAGTAACTATTTGTTTGCAAACTTGTTGCTGATATCTCACCTAATTTCCTCAACATTCAGCTTGCAGCTGCCACTCCGCACTGCTCTTCCCATTTTCTGTACTCTTGTGCCTCTGATTTGCAGTCCTATTCTCCTCAGTACCTGCCCAGCCCATGCCTCCCACTGCTCCTTTCCCTCCTGGCCCTCCAGATTAGCTCTCAACAGTCCCTCCCTCTCCCTGGGCTGCTCTTTCTGCTCCTGGCATCTTACCTGGCTCCCAGCAGAGGGAGAGTTCCCCTTCTCCCTCACTGCCCAGCCATGCATGCATGTGGATTACTCATGGACCTGGGCTTCTATAAGGAGCTCAGCATGTAAGCCAGCCCTGCTGCCAGAGACCCCTGGGGCTTTGAGATACTATAATCAGATGAGCAGCATGATTCTAGCTGTGCAGACTAGGCTGTCCTAGGAGGCTCATCACACTAGACTGAAGCAGGTCAAAATAATATGTTTACCATCTCTCTTTTCATTATTTTTAAAATTATTTGTAATGTTTAATTACTTAAGTTAACTTTTAATTATTTAAATATTTTTCAATAAATATAAACATTTTTTCTCCATTACCTGTATTTTATTTTTTGTTACTATGTTCAATTGGCCAACATATAGTACATCATTCGTTTTCGAGGTAGTGTTCAACAATTCATAACACCAAGTGCTCACCAAGTGCTCATCACAACATGTGTCCTCCTTACACCCATCAGCCAGTTACCCCATTCCCCACCCCCTCCCTCTGTTACCCTCAGTTCCTTTCCCACAGTCCAGAGTCTCTCACGGTTTGTCTCCCTCTCTGATTTCTTCCCGTGCAGTTTTCCCTCCCTTCCCCTATGGATCTCTACACTATTCCTTGTGTTCCACATATGAGTGAAACCATCTGATACTTGTCTTTCTCTACTTGACTTACTTCACTTAGCATAAGCATTACCTTTAGATCCTATTTACTGCCATGTAGGTTGAGGGCAAGAAATACACTCGCACACTTCCTCCTTCTATCCCTTCTCCATTCCTGAATTCAGTCACCTACAGCATAATCCTTGCCTGGATAAGCTATATAAATTTACATTTATACATTTATACAGTCTTAGAGCTGTGAATAAATATTACATATTCACATTTCAGTTGTTTGAACCTTAAAACAAATAAATTCTGGGGAGGTGAACCATGAGAGACTATGGACTCTAAAAAACAGTCTGAGGGGTGTGAAGTGGCGGGGGGTGGGAGGTTGGGGTACCAGGTGGTGGGTATTATAGAGGGCACGGATTGCATGGAGCACTGGGTGTGGTGAAAAAATAATGATACTGTTTTTCTGAAAATAAATAGATTGAAAAAATTAAAAAAAAAATTCTGGTTGAAAAGATTAAATACACATTATTCAACACAGAATCTAGACTACAGGGTGTGACTAAAAAAGAATGGCGTAGCATCTTAGGTCACCAGCACATATTCATCAACATTAAAATCAATTCTTTCCTTTTCCACTGATTCAGTTGCCCATGATTATGCAAATTTCCATTGACTTCACACCGTACCACGGTTTTCTAGGACATCTTTCTGTTTCTCTGAAATTCAAATCATCTTCCATTTCGCAAGGCATTAATACATTCTGCACTTTTTAAAGGCGTATCAGATTGCTGCTTTCCTGGGATTAAGTTACACGGCACCCCTGAATGATTTTCACTTGTACTTGGTTGGCAATTGGATATTTACTTTATTTTCCTGAAGGACACACTCTGGTTTTACTAAAAAAAAGGAAGGAAAAGAAGAAAAGAAAAGAATGCAGGGGCACCTGGGTGGCTCAGCCAGTTAATCTTCTGACTTTTGCTCATGTCAACCATCTGAGTCACCCTGGTGCCCCAATTTCAACACTACTTACTGTTATTAAAGTATTTGATTTTTGTTATATTAATAAGTTGGTATTGGTATCTCATTCTGATTTGATTTTTTATTTCCTCATGCAATAAATGTAGAGCACTTTTCATGTTTATATTACCATTCTTCTACTGCCTTTTGTGACGTGCTTGTTTAAATCATTTGCATAAAATTCTAATGAGTTACTTGTCTTTCAGTTAATTGATTGTGGAACTTTATTTTTCAGTTATATGTATTATGAATACTCTCTCCCCCTGACTCGTCTTGTCAATTTTATAATGCTATCTTTTCAAATTGATTTTTTTACTTTGATGAAGTTCATTATTGATTTTCTTCTTTTATACCTATGATTTTTGTAGACTAAGAAATCTTTGCATTCCTCAAGTTCATGACAATATTATTTTATTTCTTCTTTTAGAATCTTTATACTTTCAGCACTCAAATTTAGGCTAATATTATAGTTCAAAATAATGATTTTTCACATGGAAGTAAGAGTTCAGATTCATTCTGTTTTATAGAGATAATTAGTTTAGCGCCAGGACATTTTTCTGTCTCTGAACTGCAATGATCTCCATTGAAAATTTACTGTACTCGGAGCTATTTCTGCTTTCTTTATCATTTCTTGAATAATGTATTTATCTATCCTTACATAAATACAAGACCGCCCTTAAGATATGCAAGACACTGTAGGATCCCTGTCTAGATTAAAAAAAACTTATTAAAATTATACTTAAAAATCCATGGCTCATGTGGAATACAATTATTTATAGATTAACACTTAAAATAATGGATAAAAATATATTTATTGTTGTATTAGGTTGCTAAGGCTGCCATAACAAAGTACCACAAACTGAAAAGCTTAAACAACAGAAATATACTGTATCATAGTTCTGGAGCTTAGAAGGCTGGGATTAAAGTATCAGCCAGGTTGGTTTCTTCTCTTGGCTATGAAGGTGAATCTACTCAGTGCCTCTCTCCTGCCTTCTGCTGGTTTACTGGAAACTGTGACTTGTAGGCACATCATCTAGAGCTCTGCCTTCATGTCCTCATGACATTCCATCTCTGATTATGTCCCCATGTCCAAATTTGTCCTTTTTATATGGACACCAGTCATATTGGAGTAAGACTCACTCTACTCCACCATGACTACATCTTAACTAACTACATCTTTAATGACCCTATTTCCAAATAAGGTCATACTCTGAGGTACTGGGGATTACAACTTCAACATATGAATTTGGAGGGGAGGGAGCAATTCAACTCTTAACAACTGTCCAGTCAGTGCACATACATTGTCACTTTTTGCAGTATCTAGGACCTTCACTACAATGTTGACATCAGCAAGGTTCTCCCTGAAGTTTGAGGAAGCACAGCATAGACCTAATTATTTCCCCTTTACACAGATTTGATTTCCTTATTTGAATGTGGTGATGAACCCTGCGTAGTGGAGGGACTGGCAGTGAGAGCACCTTGTTCAGGTGATCAAGAAATGAGGCAGGAAAAAGCCATCTGGTGTTACATCTTCTAAAGTCAAATAGAAGTTTCCTCTTCAGCATCACTGTGAGAAGTTCTGCTTCCTGAAGAGATGCAGAAAGTAATAAAAGATTTTCACTATAATTAGGGGACAGCATCTGAACAGTATACTTTATCAGGGAGGTCCTTATTATAGTTTCCTAACACCATGTCTCAGCACAATGATGAAAGTGAGAGAAATGTGAAAATGGTTGGAGCTGTTTTGAAAGCTCAGGTAAAGTCAGTCACCATGAACTTCCAATGGCTCTAATCGGATCATTTGTGTTACTCCTCTAGAGGTTGGTCAGTGGTAAGGGGGGGTAGCAGGAGACAATTACACTGAGAGTAGTGGTTGTGATGGATTGATAGTTGTTAAGGTTATTCACATGTATACAGTTGAAATGACGAACTATGAGGACTAGGTTTCACAGAAAAGAACTGTAAAGGAAAAGAGGGCTGAAAGGACTGGAAAAATACATATATATAGGGTTTGAAGGAATTGATACTGTAAAAAACATGGAATGAATTTTTAAAAAACTAGAAAGATATGGTGGTATAGTTAGATTGAGATTCTCAAGAATTCAGAGATTGAGTAGCTCTGAGTTGTGACAAGGTTCAGGCCAGGTCCATGTGTGATTGATTGAGTATCTACAATGGAGATAAGGGCCAAAACAGATGAGTATATAGGAGTTATGAGGTTATGAATGTGGATGAGCATTTGACATAGTTACATTGAAGTGTCCCGCCATTCTCATGTCAATATCCTCAAGAACATCTTCTTCCATCAAAACTAATTTTCCAAACATTTTCTCTGTCTCTCCCCTCACAAACCTACAAAATACAAATCACACTAGTGTAGCAAGAAGACTATAGCAACCAACCTTAACTAGCTTCTCAATACAGCTCACAAATCTTTGAACATGCTACTGGAGCCTGCAGTTAAGAGGAGAGCTGTGAACTGGGTACCCAAGTCCTTAATGCTTTCCAAGCAGAGAGACCAGCTTTTGGAAGACAAAAAATTGAGGAGAATTTTAGTAGGATAAATCAGGAAAGGACTTATCTGCTTCCCACACACTCATTTCAGCAAACCATGCCCACCTAAACTTGAAAAACAGTGTGGTTGACCTAACAAGTAACTTCCACAAGAGCTTGGATATCATTTCTGTTTGGAGCGACCATGGCATTTGGGACTGTGGAAGATGCAAGAGAAGAGGAAACTCAGGTCCTATTCCAAGATGTCATGTTACATTTGGGGAGAAAATTCCCTCCAGTGAAGAAGAAGGAGAAAGAAAGAGAAAGAGAGGGAGAGCAAGAGCAAGGAGATGAATAAAGGAGAGAGAAGAAGAAGGAGAGGAGAAAAAGAAAGGAGAAGAGAAAGAAGACAACAACAATGATTGTGATGATGACTAGAAGGAAGAGGAGGTAGAGAGGGGGATGACAAGAAAGAAGAGGAAGGCAAGGGGGAGGCAAGAAAGAATGGGGACAATGAGGGAAGGGAGAGAAGGAGGAAACAGATAAAAGGGAGAGGAAAAGAGCTTGGTATTTTTTTCTACTTTCTTAATACCAAATGCTTAACTTACCAGAGCTAAAAGAAGCAAAGAAAAAGAAATTGCAACCAGAGATAAATCCAAAATTACATTCCGTGGATTGCCTCTTTGTTTGTTTTGTTGAGTTTCCTTTGTTATGCAGAAGCTTTTGATCTTGATGAAGTCCCAAAAGTTCATCTTCGCTTTTGTTTCCTTTGCCTTTGGAGACATATCTTGAAAGAAGTTGCTGTGGCTGATATCGAAGAGGTTACTGCCTATGTTCTCCTCTAGAATTCTGATGGATTCCTGTCTCACGTTGAGGTCTTTTATCCATTTTGAGTTTATCTTTGTGTACGGTGTAAGAGAATGGTCGAATTTCATTCTTCTACATATAGCTGTCCAGTTTTCCCAGCACCATTTATTGAAGAGACTGTCTTTTTTCCACTGTATATTTTTTCCTGTTTGGTCGAAGATGACCTGTTTTGCCCATAGAGTTGAGGGTCCATATCTGGGCCCTCTACTCTGTTCCACTGGTCTATGTGTCTGTTTTTATGCCAGTACCATGCTGTCTTGGTGATCACAGTTTTGTAGTAAAGCTTGAAATCAGGTAACGTGATGCCACCAGTTTTAGTTTGTTTTTCAACATTTCCTTAGTGATTCGAGGTCTCTTCTGATTCCATACAAATTTTAAGATTATTTGCTCCAGCTCTTTGAAAAATACTGGTGGAATTTTTATCAGAATGGCATTAAAAGTATAGATTGCTCTAGGCAGTATGGACATTTTAACAATGCTTATTCTTCCGATCCAAGAGCATGGAATAGTCTTCCATCTTTTTGTGTCTTCTTCAATTTCTTTCATGAGTGTTCTGTAGTTCCTCGAGTACAGTTCCTTTACCTCTTTGGTTAGGTTTATTCCTAGGTATCTTATGATTCTTGGTGCTATAGTAAATGGAATTGATTCTTTAATTTCCCTTTCTGTATTTTCATTGTTGGTGTATAAGAAAGCAACTGATTTCTGTACATTGACTTCGTATCCTGCCACATTGCTGAATTGTTGTATGAGTTCTAGTAGTTTGGGGGTGGAGTCTTTTGGGTTTTCCATATAAAGAATCATGTCATCTGCGAAGAGAGAGAGAGTTGGACTTCTTCATTGCCAATTTGGATACCTTTTATTTCTCTCTGTTGTCTGATTGCTGTTGCTAGGACCTCTAATACTATGTTGAATAAGAGTGGTGAGAGTGGGCATCCTTGTCTTGTTCCTGATCTCAACGGGAAGGTTGCAAGCTTTTTCCCATTGAGGATGATATTTGTTGTGGGTCTTTCGTAGATAGATTTGATGAAGTTCAGGAGTGTTCCCTCTATCCCTATACTTTGAAGCCTTTAATTGGGAACAGATGCTGGATTTTGTCAAATGCTTTTTCTGCATCAATTGAGAGGACCATGTGGTTCTTCTCTCTTCTCTTATTAATTTCTTCTTTCACATTGATTGATTTGCGAACATTGAACCATCCTTGTAGCCCAGGGATGAATCCCACCTGGTCATGGTGGATAATCTTTTTAATGTGCTGTTGGATCCTGTTTGCTAGGATCTTGCTGAGAATCTTAGCATCCATATTCATCAGTGATATTGGTCTGAAATTCTCCTTTTTGGTAGGGTCTTTGCCTGGTTTGGGGATCAGGGTAATGCTGGCTTCATAGAAAGAGTCTGGAGAAGATATTTGCAAATGACAGTACAGACAAAAGGTTGATATCCAGGATCTATAAAGAACTCCTCAAACTCAACACATACAAAGAAGACAGTCATATAAAAAAATGGGCAGAAGATATGAACAGACACTTCTCCAATGAAGCCATACAAATGGCTATCAGACACATGAAAAAATGTTCATCATCACTAGCCATCAGGGAGATTCAAATTAAAACCACATTGAGATACCACCGTATACCAGTTAGAATGGCCAAAATTAACAAGACTGGAAACAACATGTGTTGGAGAGGATGTGGTGAAAGAAGAACCCTCTTACACTGTGGGTGGGAATGCAAGTTGGTGCAGCCATTTTGGAAAACAGTGTGAAGATTCCTCAAGAAATTAAAAATAGAGCTTCCTTATGACCTTGCAATTGCACTACTGGGTATTTACCCCAAAGATACAGATGTAGTGAAAAGAAGGGCCATCTGTACCCCAATGTTTATATTAGCAATGGCCACGGTCACCAAACTGTGGAAAGAACCACGATGCCCTTCAACGGATGAATGGATAAGGAAGATGTGGTCCATATGTAGTATTATGGAGTAGTATGGAGTATTATGCCTCCATCAGAAAGGATGAATACCCAACTTTTGTAGCAACATGTACCGGACTGGAAGAGATTATGCTGAGTGAAATAAGTCAAGCAGAGAGAGTCAATTATCATATGCTTTCACTTATTTGTGGAGCATAACAAATAGCATGGAGGACAAGGGGAGATGGAGAGGAGAAGGGAGTTGGGGTAAATTGGAAGGGGAGGTGAACCATGAGAGACAATGGACTCTGAAAAACAGTCTGAGGGTTTTGAAGGGGTGGGGGGTGGGAGGTTGGGGAACCAGGTGGTGGGTATTATAGAGGGCACGGATTGCATGGAGCACTGGGTGTGGTGCAAAAACAATGAATACTGTTATGCTGAAAAGAAATTTTAAAAAAAATCCAAAATTGCAGTATTAACCTGATCCCCAAAATAAAACTTTGTGTCTGTAAACCTGAACTCCCTAACAAAAACAGTTCTAGCCCAGATTTTTGTAATGGTGTTATCTTAAAATAAATCCTGACCTTTGTGAACATGATAATGGCAATTCTCCATAAACAGATTACTGTAAACTTAATAGTCATGTTAAACTTTTGTGTGATTTGTTCTCCTGCAAAGTATGTTTGTTGTGGATTCTGTGAGGCATAGCTTTTTAAGTCTGACAGCTTTAAACTCTACAAATAAATCCTTACTTTCTGTTTTTAAATACTTCATTTTCTCAAATCTTCATTTGACATGTCATGCATCAAGGAAGCCTAAGGGGTGGCGGGGAGAGAATACCAGCAAGGACCTACATGCGGAGTGAGAGGAAGTTCTGCATAAGCTTAACTGTTCAGACTGAGTGAGGAGGGCCTTCCAGCTTCAACAAATTTCTTTTTTCATTTTTGTTTTCATTTTCTTTTTTTTTTTTTTGAGTGTTAAAAAAATTAATGATTATATTGCAGTATTTTTTTAATGTGTTGTAATATTTTTTATTATGTTAGTCACCATACAGTACATCATTAGCTTTTGATGAGTGTTCTATGATTCACAGCTTCAACCGAATTTCAAAAACAACTGTGACAAGACCTCAATCCAGAAGTCCTCCTGCCTATCCTGATAAGGACTGGGAGGGCCTCAGAACCAGAGCTACCTACGTACATACATAAACACCAACAAATTGTCCATACCTCCTCAAACCCACACATTTTGCCTATACATACCCATCTATATACACACTGATGTATCATTTCAAACTATCAGCTTTGGAGCTCAGCATATGCCTTCACAAAGCACGTGTATGCAGTGCCCTTGTACTTACAGAGCCAAGTTCCTCCAATAAATAGTGATACTTAATGCAAATGGTTACTCACACCTCACAAACATGCAAGGTTATACACACATACCTTTCACATTCAAATCCAGTCCTTGCACACATATGTCTACTAACACATCTCTCAAATACACACATCAACAAACATATCCACACACTTTCACACTTTCACTTTCACATTGTAAAAAATATCTCTTCAATTGTAAATACTCTTGACTAACAAAGAATACCTGCATACAGATAAGCTCACAACTGAGTATTCGTAACAACACACACTCTTGCCCATGCACTCAATTCCCCAGACTTTGCATTTGTGTATACAGTGGAGAGAGGCAAATAAGGGGTTAAGGTTTCCAGCTTTTGTTTCTAGTCTCAGAGGAAATGAGAGATTGAGACAGGGGGAGCCTAGCAGTAAGAGGAAAATTAATGCTTGGGGAAGGGAAAGGACAGACTTGAACAGATCTTTAAATAGGTCCTAACCCACAGGCTAGGATTCTGCTAAAAGCTGAATCACAGGAGCCAGTTAGAGCTGCTCATGGTCAGAGATGAAGCAGAGCTCAAGGTGAGTGGTTTCCCTGTGCCCTAATCATCTCTGCCACGCCCAGAGAACAGTAAGACTCACAGAAGCTCCAAGAAGCTGGAAGACAAGGCAATACACTGTGCAGAATGGCCTGACTCACAGGGGACTTCAGGTTCTGAGAACCCTGGATTTCCTTCCCAGATAGGGAGAAGTTACACTACTCACTGTATCCTACAGGGAAATTCTAGAAAAGTAGGAAGGCTGCCTCCACACACAGTCCCTCCATGAAGGACACGACCTGAAATCTCCCTTTCTCCAGCATTATTGCTCTATGCTTTGGTTTTAGATACTCCAAAGTGTGGAAACTGTCTAAATGTACCTGAAACAATTCTTATGAAGTTCTCAGCCCTTCTTCTTATACTTTCCCCTTTCAGGCTTAAACAACACAGTTAATCTGAGAGACATAACTATCGTCACATAATGGTGGAGTAATTGTAGGTCAGCAGAGCCAGTGGTACCAGCAGTGAATTGAAATCCATACTCACAAATGAAAGCTGAGCCACATCAGTTGAGAACATTGGTCTTGTAACCATATTTTCTGGGGGGGGGGGGGAAGCAATGCCAAATTCTCACAAGTTAGATTATACTTCAGAGAACAGAAAAATGGACTCTGATGTTCAGTATGATCACCCTAGCTGCAACACTGAAAAAGATGACTTAATTTCTTCTTTCAATACCTAATAGTCTCACAAGAGGTCCAGTCCCTTGGAGGGCAGGGAGAGGGACATATTTAAAAGCAGGGAAAGGGGGAAGGAATATTGGACAAGAAGGGAAATTCTATTGCTCTTTGTTTTCTACTTTTGAGGGAATGCTCATATACTGTATCCACCCAGAAGAAAGTTGATAACCTGTGCCTCACTCCAAAATATGATTGAAAACCTCACACACTTCACATAATGATCCAAGATTGATTAACTCCCTGTCCATTCCACATGACTTGGAGCCTTCACTCTGCACAGGCTGAGTGCATAAGTCTGAGGGGTAAAGAGGCAAGGGAATTGCTGAGAGTGAGGACACCAGATTCCATGGGATTGCAGGTATAGAGAAGAAAGAAAGGCGCCTGACAAGAGCTCTCATCCCCTACATCAGACTTGGGCCCTGGGTCACCACCTGAGAAGAGTCACCATTCCAAAAGGAATATGGCGAACAGGTGAGTTCCCCATTAAGGCTCATGGGAAGAAACTTTATGAATGTTAAAAACAATACAGTGTAAATATTTCTGGTGTTATATTTACAAAAATAGCAATATTTTCCACAATTAATCAAAGAGATTATTGTGCAGTTTGAGAAACTCTACAGTTAGCAGGCATCTTCACCAGTGCCCAGTGCAAGAATGAGGATGATTTAAGGATGTTTTCCAGGTGCGCATGAGCCCCAGTGACCAAGTCTTCACAAATGGAGAGTGACATACAGGAGGCAGAAGGGAGAGGGAAAGGAAGACTCTGGTTCAAAGAGCACATATAAGTGGAAGAACAAGCCAGGCAGGAGGGGATAACGAAAGAGCCTAGGACTGCAGATAAGGTGTTTGTTTGAATTTCCACCATACTCTGGATAGGAGTATTTGTTTTCAGCAAACCTACACCTATTATCAAGGTAGGATAGTAATTTTTCCAATGCAGAGCAAGATTTATAAAGTCTGAGCCCCGTTTCTCTCATACTGTTATAAAGCTTGGGAAAATCAGGAAGAGGTTAGGTGTCTTTGGAATCTCAAAGAAACCCTTTTTAGGAACCATTAGGTCTGGTGGAATGAAACTATCTGTTAGTCCCAACAGCTGATTTGTTATGGGAGATCGGAAAAGATACTCTTCGTATCTGTGTGTTTCTGTTATGGCAGAGACTCAAAGGTTGTCAACTGAGATGAAATAGTGAAAAGGTGACTTTTAAGAATCAGGTAAGCATTTGTGTCATCAGTCCTGGGTAGGTGTTAGTCACCAGAGGGATCAAACAAGAGCAACATGTAAAGCAAGTAGAGGCAGAAGAGGACATTCAAGTCTTTCACTGGCCAGCACAGCAGATGCTAGTATGAGAACTGTGTATAATTGTCTTGTGGCCATGGTGCCAAAGCAGTGTTTAAAAGGTTCCTCTAGGATATTAAGATATGGCTAATTAGTTAAAAAGTTCATTGTCACTGAACAGCTACATTTATTTGTTATTTGCTCCAGCATATACTCATTAAGCCTCTATTCTGTGCCAAGCACAGAGGTGCTAGGATGGTGCACTGTTCAGGGCTCACCTCATGAAAATTTACCATCAGGACAGGATTTAGAAAACTGTAACCTGCAGACAAAATCCAGCTGTCAAGCAAAGAGAGTAATTATCGTATGGTTTCACTTACTTGTGGAGCATAAGGAATAACATGGAGGACATTAGGAGAAGGAAAGGAAAAGTGAATTGCAGAATGTTTTTGTAAATAAACTTTTATTGGGATGTAATCACACTCACACTTTCTTGTACTGACTGTGATTGCTCTCAGGCTACATGGGCTAAACTGATCAGCTGTAACAGAGACTGTATAGCACACAAAGCCTAAAATGTGTATGATCTGACTTTTACAGAAATGAGTTTGCTGGCCCCCGATCTGGAAGGACATACACCAAAGATAATAGAACTAATTACAAGTGTACAATCGTCAGTCAGCTATCTTCCAACCCAGATTCTCCCGATAACTCCTAGAGTCAAAGCTAATTCAACATCACACATACCTTCCTATGAGCCTTTAAGCCAAAGTGTTTTCCAGTCTGGCTTCCTACACTGAAAATTCACTGAAGTGGCTTAAACAGAGGGCTGAAAAGAGCCTATGGGAAGGGTTAGGTAAGTTAGTTCTGAAAAACAGAAGGGCAAGAATTACTATTACTGACATTATTGTCAGGATAATTTTCCCTTAGCAGACTCTACGTTCATGGAAAATATTGATTCCTTGAAAAAATTCAAACTTGCAGTTAGTATGTGTTGATATCATTTGAATGATATAAATATGAATGAGGAATAAAGAGTAGCATCACTTTATGTTGCAAAATTTTTTTACTTAAATAGTTGAAATTCTTTCGGTTTGCCATTAAACCCTTTTACTCTATTATTAAATTGCCTTTTATGAAAGAGTATAAATAATAATATTTATTTGACTATTATCACCTGTATAGAGTACATACCTTTTCAGGGGAGAACAACACACCCATTCTATGATGCTGGCTTCAGAGAATAGTTCTTCACAACCTGTGTTCTTCATCCTACTTGGGATCCCAGGACTTGAGAATTACCAGTTTTGGATTGCCTTTCCATTTTGTGCCATGTATGTTGTGGCTATAGTTGGCAATATCATTGTTCTTCATATAGTCCAAACTGACCACACTCTGCATGAGCCCATGTACCTGTTTCTAGCCATGCTGGCTGTCACTGACCTGGTCCTGTCCTCTTCCACCCAACCTAAAATGCTGGCTATACTCTGGTTTCATGCTCATGAGATTGAATACCATGCCTGCCTCATCCAGGTGTTCTTCATCCATGCCTTTTCTTCTGTGGAGTCTGGGTTGCTCATGGCTATGGCCTTGGACCGTTATGTGGCTATCTGCTTCCCACTTCACCACTCTTCTGTCCTGACCCCAGCTGTGGTGGGTAAACTGGGGGCAGCTGTGATGATGAGAGGGTTGCTGTGGGTGAGTCCCTTCTGCTTCATGGTGTCCAGGATGCCCTTCTGCACCAACCATGTCATTCCCCAGTCATACTGTGAGCACATGGCTGTGCTAAAGCTGGTGTGTGCAGATACTAGAGTCAATCGTGCATATGGGCTCTTTGTGGCCTTCTCTGTGGTTGGCTTTGACATAATTTTCATTAATATATCCTATGTGATGATTTTGAGAACTGTTCTGAGGTTACCCTCTGAGGAGGCCCGGCTCAAGGCTTTTGGCACATGTGCTTCCCATATCTGTGTCATCTTGGCTTTTTATATCCCAGCCCTCTTTACCTTCCTCACCCACCGCTTTGGACATCATGTGCCCCGAGTGATACATGTCATGTTCGCTAATCTCTACCTCCTTGTACCTCCCATGCTCAACCCCATCATCTATGGAGTTAGAACCAAGCAGATCAGGGACAGGGTTATTCAAGGATGTTGTGGGAAAGATCCCTGAGCTAAGGGTCAGGGCATCACAACCAACCCCACTGCCCCCACTGATCTGGGATCATCGCATATTATCACAAAGTCATCTCCGTGAACAAAAGGTCCTGAGGTTAGCAAACCTCTAGAAAGAAATGAACAGTTTTCAAAATGCCCAGAACAAGAGCTCTCTGAGACATGTGATTGATCGTAAATACTGATTTGATCGATCTTCATCATCACAAGGAAAGAGTAAAAAATATGTCCACCATTCAAATTAGTGAAGATTTGAACAGAATGCCATCTTCCACAAACCACTACACTGAAATACTTTTACCCTACCAGGAGAAGTCTAAGTTCTTATGCTTTGTTAAAAAGGAGATTAAAACTTTCCACCAAAACAATTATAAAGTACATGTATTTTCCCCATCTTGGAACCTCTTTATAAAAATAGAATTTGTGGGGAAAAAAAACACAAAGAAATATATAGATCCATTATTTATAAAAACAAAAACAGGAAAATACATATACTGATGTATATGAAGAATGATCAATTGAAGATCATCATGTATCGTGTAACTAATATATTTGCAAAGAGCATGTAAAGATGTGAAAAATGATCCAGATATAATATGACATCCGTCCATAGGGCTGAAACCAACCCTAAAAGAAATACAGGGATGCGTAGGTGGCTCAGTCGGTTAAGCAACTGCCTTCTGCTCAAGTCATGATCCCAGGATCCTGGGATGAGGCCCCATTTCAGGCTCCTTGCTCCACAGGAAGCCTGCTTCTCCCCTGCCTGCCATATCCCCTGCTTGTACTTGCACTCTGTCTCTCTCTCTTCCTCACTTTCTCTGTCTCAAAAAAATAAACAAAATGTTTAAGAAAAAAATACATATGCATAGAAAAAGATTCTGGGACTACATCTAAATCTAATAATTACAAAAAATTATTAAAAATTAATAATTTTTTTAAAAATTGTAAAAAAATTTTATAATGTTTTAATAATAATCTAATAATTACAAATCAATAGTGAGATTTGTGGTATTTTAATTTTCTTTTTGCACTTTAATGTATTTTTAAAAATTATCCTTGATTGAGGAAGTTAATTTTAATACAAGAAAAAAATAATTCAGACAAGAACAGAAGTGCACAGAAAAGGTTCGGTGCCAAAGTCTAGGCAAATGGCGTAAGTAATCTGAGAGGATGAAAGACTCCAGAATACAGTAAGTTCCGGGAAAGCCTGAACATCTCCATGAAAACTGATGCCAGAATCAAAATGTTTGTTTGGTTTTTGTTTTTTGTTTTTTTCCCACAACGTTTTGAGACTGGTAACAGGGAGCATTTGGTATGCTGAGTGTTGGTCTCTCCTTCAAGAAATTGCCTATTCCCTGATGACAATGGATTGCAAAGTGAAGAAGTTTTGGAAAACAAATGGATAAGGAGATTCTCTTCTGAACATAGCTATATTGTACGGTTAAAGATAGTGAGAAGTCACTAGAAGTTTGCGTATTTGTTAATATTCAATTTCCTTTCCAAAAGTAAAATGTTAAGCTGTTTAGGAAACCACATTTTTTTCTAATTTTTTTCAACTTTATAGTGATATACAAAAACATGCATATATTTAACATATTCATTTTGATGAATTTGGGCATATGCAAACACACATGATATCATCACCATAAACATGGTAAAATCATCCATAACAATTACTGCATTTGTGTGTTTATCCTCCTTCACCGCTCTCCTGCCAATGCCAATAGTGAAGAAGGTTCTAGAACTCAGGCTTTTATGTTACTAAAACCAACATCAGACAAAAGTGCTTGAAGAGGAATCGGGAGCATGTCTGATTCTCCCAGGATAACCCATAATGGAGCCTAAAATTGTCCGCAGAAATAAATGGGTATTCTGAAGGAACATTTTCAAGATTCTCAGATATTAGAGACATGAAGGGGCTGTGATCTGTTACCAGCAAATTCGTTAAAGATTTTGAGTCCTGGGGGAGGAGTCAAGATGGCGAAGAAGTAGCAGGCTGAGACTACTTCAGCTAGCAGGAGATCAGCTAGAGAGCTTATCTAAAGATTGCAAACACCTGCAAATCCATCGGCAGATCGAAGAGAAGAAGAACAGCAATTCTAGAAACAGAAAAACAACCACTTTCTGAAAGGTAGGACTGGCGGAGAAGTGAATCCAAAGCGACAGGAAGATAGACCCCGGGGGGAGGGGCCGGCTCCCGGCAAGCGGCCGAGCAACGGAGCACAAAATCAGGACTTTTAAAAGTCTGTTCCGCTGAGGGACATCGCTCCGGAGGCTAAACCGGGGCGAAGGCCACACGGGGTCAGCGTGACCTCAGGTCCCGCGGGGTCACAGAAGGATCGGGGGTGTCTGAGTGTCGCAGAGCTTGCGGATATTGGAACGGGAAAGCCGGCTGCAGAGACAGAGCCGACAGTAAGCTCGCAGCTCGGAGTTGCCTTGAACCGGTCGCAAGCTCGGTGAGCTCAGAGCGCGGCCGGAGGTTAGGCAGACGCGAGTTACTAGGAGCTGTTCGCTGAGGGCGCACTGGCGAGCGGGGCCCCGGGCTCTCGGCTCCTCCGGGCCGGAGACCAGGAGGCCGCCATTTGTATTCCCGTCCTCCGGAACTCTACGGAAAGCGCTCAGGGAACAAAAGCTCCTGAAAGCAAAGCCAAGCAGATCACTCAGCCCGGCCCCTGGTAAGGGCGGTGTAATTCCGCCTGGGGCAAAGACACTTGAGAATCTCTACACCAGGCCCCTCCCCCAGAAGATCAACAAGAAATCCAGGCAAGACCAAGTTCACCTACCAAGGAGTGCAGTTTCAATACCAAGGAGAGAGCAGCAGAATTCCAGAGGAGGAGAAAACAAACCACAGAACTCATGGCTTTCTGCCTGTGATTTTTTAGTCTTGCAGTTTATTTTTTTTTTCTTTTTCATTTATTTTCTCTTCTTCTGCTAAATTTTTTTATAATTTTACCCTTTTCTTTTTTAACGTTTTTTAACTAGATTATCTAATATATATATATTTTGCTTTTTTATACTTTTCTTTATTCATTTTCTTTTTTTTTTTATTCTTTTTTTTTCTTTTTTTTTCTTTCTTTCTTTTTGAACCTCTTTTTATCCCCAAATCAGAAGAGATCCTAATCTCTTCAATCCTTTTTTTTTCTTAATTCTTTTTTAAATTCTTGATTGAATTTTTAATTCAATCTCTTTTTTTTTAATTCTTTTTTTCTTTTTTTTCTTTCTTTCTTTTTGAACCTCTTTTTATCCCCAAATCAGAAGAGATCCCAATCAGAAGAGATTGGGAGATCCCAATCAGAAGAGATTGGGAGATCCCAATCAAAGGAGATCCCAATCAGAGGAGATCCCTCACCCAATCGTGAGGGGGGAGAAATCCCCCCGCATGATTTGGGATCTCTTCTGATTTGGTTAAAGCATATTTTCCTGGGATTGTTGCCACCCTTTTAGTATTTTACTTGCTCCTTCATATACTCTTAGCTGGACAAAATGACAAGGCGGAAAAATTCACAACAAAAAAAAGAACAAGAGGCAGTACCGAAGCCTAGGGACCTAATCAATACAGACATTGGTAATATGTCAGATCTAGAGTTCAAAATGACAATTCTCAAGGTTATAGCCGGGCTTGAAAAAGGCATGGAAGATATTAGAGAAACCCTCTCCAGAGATATAAAAGCCCTTTCTGGAGAAATAAAAGAACTAAAATCTAACCAAGTTGAAATCAAAAAAGCTATTAATGAAGTTCAATCAAAAATGGAGGCTCTCACTGCTAGGATAAATGAGGCAGAAGAAAGAATTAGCGATATAGAAGACCAAATGACAGAGAATAAAGAAGCTGAGCAAAAGAGGGACAAACAGCTACTGGACCATGAGGGGAGAATTCGAGAGATAAGTGACACCATAAGACGAAACAACATTAGAATAATTGGGATTCCAGAAGAAGAAGAAAGAGAGAGGGGGGCAGAAGGTATACTGGAGAGAATTATTGGGGAGAATTTCCCCAATATGGCAAAGGGAATGAGCATCAAAATTCAGGAGGTTCAGAGAACGCCCCTCAAAATCAATAAGAATAGGCCCACACCCCGTCACCTAATAGTAAAATTTACAAGCCTTAGTGACAAAGAGAAAATCCTGAAAGCAGCCCGGGAAAAGAAGTCTGTAACATACAATGGTAAAAGTATTAGATTGGCAGCTGACTTATCCACAGAGACCTGGCAGGCCAGAAAGAGCTGGCAAGACATTTTCAGAGCACTAAACGAGAAAAACATGCAGCCAAGAATACTATATCCAGCTAGGCTATCATTGAAAATAGAAGGAGAGATTAAAAGCTTCCAGGACAAACAAAAACTGAAAGAATTTGCAAACACCAAACCAGCTCTACAGGAAATACTGAAAGGGGTCCTCTAAGCAAAGAGAGAGCCTACAAGTGGTAGATCAGAAAGGAACAGAGACAATATACAGTAACAGTCACCTTACAGGCAATACAATGGCACTAAAATCATATCTCTCAATAGTTACCCTGAATGTTAATGGGCTAAATGCCCCAATCAAAAGACACAGGGTATCAGAATGGATAAAAAAACAAAACCCATCTATATGTTGCCTCCAAGAAACTCATTTTAAACCCGAAGACACCTCCAGACTTAAAGTGAGGGGGTGGAAAAGAATTTACCATGCTAATGGACATCAGAAAAAAGCAGGAGTGGCAATCCTTATATCAGATCAATTAGATTTTAAGCCAAAGACTATAATAAGAGATGAGGAAGGACACTATATCATACTCAAAGGGTCTGTCCAACAAGAAGATCTAACAATTTTAAATATCTATGCCCCCAACGTGGGCGCAGCCAACTATATAAACCAATTAATAACAAAATCAAAGAAACACATCAACAATAATACAATAATGGTAGGGGACTTTAACACTCCCCTCACTGAAATGGACAGATCATCCAAGCAAAAGATCAACAGGGAAATAAAGGCCTTAAATGATACACTGGATGAGATGGACATCACAGATATATTCAGAACATTTCATCCCAAAGCAACAGAATACACATTCTTCTCTAATGCACATGGAACATTCTCCAGAATAGATCACATCCTCGGTTCTAAATCAGGACTCAACCGGTATCAAAAGATTGGGATCATTCCCTGCATATTTTCAGATCACAATGCTCTGAAGCTAGAACTCAACCACAAGAGGAAGTTTGGAAAGAACACAAATACATGGAGACTAAACAGCATCCTTCTAAAGAATGAATGGGTCAACCGGGAAATTAAAGAAGAATTGAAAAAAATCATGGAAACAAATGATAATGAAAATACAACGGTTCAAAATCTGTGGGACACAACAAAGGCAGTCCTGAGAGGAAAATATATAGCAATACAAGCTTTTCTCAAGAAACAAGAAAGGTCTCAGGTACACAACCTAACCCTACACCTAAAGGAGCTGGAGAAAGAACAAGAAAGAAACCCTAAGCCCAGCAGGAGAAGAGAAATCATAAAGATCAGAGCAGAAATCAATGAAATAGAAACCAAAAAAACAATAGAAAAAATCAACCAAACTAGGAGCTGGTTCTTTGAAAGAATTAATAAAATTGATAAACCCTTGGCCAGACTTATCAAAAAGAAAAGAGAAAGGACCCAAATAAATAAAATCATGAATGAAAGAGGAGAGATCACAACTAACACCAAAGAAATACAAACTATTATAAGAACATACTATGAGCAACTCTATGCCAACAAATTTGACAATCTGGAAGAAATGGATGCATTCCTAGAAACATATAAACTACCAAAATTGAACCAGGAAGAAATAGAAAGCCTGAACAGACCCATAACCAGTAAGGAGATTGAAACAGTCATTAAAAATCTCCAAACAAACAAAAGCCCAGGGCCAGATGGCTTCCCGGGGGAATTCTACCAAGCATTTAAAGAAGAACTAATTCCTATTCTCCTGAAACTGTTCCAAAAAATAGAAATGGAAGGAAAACTCCCAAACTCATTTTATGAGGCCAGCATCACCTTGATCCCAAAACCAGACAAGGATCCCATCAAAAAAGAGAGCTATAGACCAATATCCTTGATGAACACAGATGCAAAAATTCTCACCAAAATACTAGCCAATAGGATTCAACAGTACATTAAAAGGATTATTCACCACGACCAAGTGGGATTTATCCCAGGGCTGCAAGGTTGGTTCAACATCCGCAAATCAGTCAATGTGATACAACACATCAATAAAAGAAAGAACAAGAACCATATGATACTCTCAATAGATGCTGAAAAAGCATTTGACAAAGTACAGCATCCCTTCCTGATCAAAACTCTTCAAAGTGTAGGGATAGAGGGCACATACCTCAATATCATCAAAGCCATCTATGAAAAACCCACTGCAAATATCATTCTCAATGGAGAAAATTGAAAGCTTTTCCACTAAGGTCAGGAACACGGCAGGGATGTCCATTATCACCACTGCTATTCAACATAGTACTAGAAGTCCTAGCCTCAGCAATCAGACAACAAAAGGAAATTAAAGGCATCGAAATCGGCAAAGAAGAAGTCAAATTATCACTCTTCGCAGATGATATGATACTCTATGTGGAAAACCCAAAAGACTCCACTCCAAAACTGCTAGAACTTATACAGGAATTCAGTAAAGTGTCAGGATATAAGATCAATGCACAGAAATCAGTTGCATTTCTCTACACCAACAACAAGACAGAAGAAAGAGAATTTAAGGAGTCAATCCCATTTACAATTGTACCCCAAACCATAAGATACCTAGGAATAAACCTAACCAAAGAGGCTAAGAATCTATACTCAGAAAACTATAAAGTACTCATGAAAGAAATTGAGGAAGACACAAAGAAATGGAAAAATGTTCCATGCTCCTGGATTGGAAGAATAAATATTGTGAAAATATCTATGCTACCTAAAGCAATCTACACATTTAATGCAATTCCTATCAAAGTACCATCCATCTTTTTCAAAGAAATGGAACAAATAATTTTAAAATTTATGTGGAACCAGAAAAGACCTCGAATAGCCAAAGGGATATTGAAAAAGAAAGCCAAAGTTGGTGGCATCACAATTCCGGACTTCAAGCTCTATTACAAAGCTGTCATCATCAAGACAGCATGGTACTGGCACAAAAACAGACACATAGACCAATGGAACAGAATAGAGAGCCCAGAAATAGACCCTCAACTCTATGGTCAACTAATCTTCGACAAAGCAGGAAAGAATGTCCAATGGAAAAAAGACAGCCTCTTCAATAAATGGTGTTGGGAAAATTGGACAGCCACGTGCAGAAAAATGAAATTGGACCATTTCCTTACACCACACACAAAAATAGATTCAAAATGGATTAAGGACCTCAATGTGAGAAAGGAATCCATCAAAATCCTTGAGGAGAACACAGGCAGCAACCTCTTCGACCTCAGCCGCAGCAACATCTTCCTAGGAACATTGCCAAAGGCAAGGGAAGCAAGGGCAAAAATGAACTTTTGGGATTTCATCAAAATCAAAAGCTTTTGCACAGCAAAGGAAACAGTTACCAAAACCAAAAGACAACTGACAGAATGGGAGAAGATATTTGCAAACGACATATCAGATAAAGGACTAGTGTCCAAAATCTATAAAGAACTTAACAAACTCAACACCCAAAGAACAAATAATCCAATCAAGAAATGGGCAGAGGACATGAACAGACACTTCTGCAAAGAAGACATCCAGATGGCCAACAGACACATGAAAAAGTGCTCCATATCACTCGGCATCAGGGAAATACAAATCAAAACCACAATGAGATATCACCTCACACCAGTCAGAATGGCTAAAATCAACAAGTCAGGAAATGACAGATGCTGGCGAGAATGCGGAGAAAGGGGAACCCTCCTACACTGTTGGTGGGAATGCAAGCTGGTGCAACCACTCTGGAAAACAGCATGGAGGTTCCTCAAAATGTTGAAAATAGAACTGCCCTATGACCCAGCAATTGCACTACTGGGAATTTACCCTAAAGATACAAACGTAGTGATCCAAAGGGGCACGTGCACCCGAATGTTTATAGCAGCAATGTCCACAATAGCCAAACTATGGAAAGAACCTAGATGTCCATCAACAGATGAATGGATCAAGAAGATGTGGTATATATACACAATGGAATACTATGCAGCCATCAAAAGAAACGAAATCTTGCCATTTGCGACAACATGGATGGAACTAGAGCGTATCATGCTTAGCGAAATAAGTCACGCGGAGAAAGACAACGATCATATGATCTCCCTGATATGAGGGAGTGGTGATGCAACATGGGGGCTTAAGTGGGTAGGAGAAGAATCCATGAAACAAGATGGGATAGGGAGGGAGACAAACCATAAGTGACTCTTAATCTCAGGAAACAAACTGTGGGTTGCTGGGGGGAGGGGGGTTGGGAGAAGGGGGGTAGGGTTATGGACATTGGGGAGGGTAGTGCTTTTGGGTAAATTGGAAGGGGAGATGAACCATGAGAGACTATGGACTCTGAAAAACAATCTGAGGGGTTTGAAGTGGCGGGGGGGTGGGAGGTTGGGGTACCAGGTGGTGGGTATTATAGAGGGCACGGCTTGCATGGAGCACTGGGTGTGGTGAAAAAATAATGAATACTGTTTTTCTGAAAATAAATAAATTGGAAAAAAAAAAAGATTTTGAATCCTTCTTTTTCTATCACAGACTTTATGTAGAATCCTCCCCACAGATGGGCTGTTTGGTCATCACATCTTCATTTAAATGCAAGTAGATTTAGGTAGGTCACAAGCTTTCAGATTTATCATTGACTCCTCTTTTCTTCATGGTCTTATATCTAGTCCCTTCACATTTTTTGGCCAGTGAAGGCATTTCTTCTCATAAAACTGAAAGCAAGCCAGAATCACAGACACTATGGTATCTTAGAGCCTTGACATCAAAAGTATCAATTCTTACTCAGCCCTCAACTTTGAAAATTGGAAATAAAAGTATAATTCCAGTGGTACATTCAGGGGACCATATGATTTTCAAAGACAGAATAGAAAATAAGGTCTAGTTAAACACCATCAGCATGAAACAAAAAAACAAGAAATAAATGAACCAATTTACATAAGCCTACAATGATCCCTTGGTCCTCAGGTTAATATAAAAGGAGATGTGCTAGAGGTGAGAGCTGGTCATCAGCATTGGTCAGGCAGAAAACTGGAAAAAAGAGGCTTGTAATTTGATTGTGAAAAGTGATTTTCCATATTCTAGTATATAAACATATTATAGTCAGAGCATTAAATAAAGAAATAAAAATTCTTTTATTATTTTTTTAAAATTATTTATTTATTTATTTGACAGACAGAGATCACAAGTAGGCAGAGAGTCAGGCAGAGAGGGAGGAAGGGAAGCAGGCTCCCCGCTGAGCAGAGAGCCCGATGCGGGCCTCGATCCCAGGACCCTGGCATCATGACCTGAGCCGAAGGCAGAGGCTTTAACCCACTGAGCCACCCAGGTGCCCAAGAAATAAAAATTCTTAATCTGGATATATTTAATCCAGCATCTGTCTAGGATCATAATGGAATTATATGGCTCAGTTATGGTATGTTACATCCTCCCACCATTCCTTGACATATATCTGCATCATTCTGAATTGAACATTCCTTGATCCCTAGATCTAGAAATGGCTTTAAGGTCACCAGGAGGAAAAGCAACCAGAACCACACACACACACACACACACACACACTGGTGTTTTGTTCTGTTTTGTATTTTCAGGGAGCAAGGCAGTGACAACTCTCCCTCTAGAAGGGCTAAATATAGGTAAAAGGCAAATTCACCTAAGAAAATTTAGGTAAAAGATTAAATAAAATGCATTATCCTCTTCCTGTTTTTCTTTCTCCTGTTCAAATTGCTGCCCCAACTCCTCCTCCTCCATTTCTTCCCTTCCTTTATTCCTTTTTTAATCTATTGTGAATATTATAATTTTAATGTAAAAAGTACTGAATTTCACAATGACAAATATTCCTTATAAAAGGAGTTGCTCTCAGCAACTCTCTCTGAGAACACGTCTATGGGCTTTACATGCTTATTGAACTTTCCCCATTGTCCTGGAGCCACCTCCATCTTTTTTAAAACACATGGTCCATGGAAACCTTTTCTGAACCATTTCTCCTCTATGAGGTGCAAAAAAAAGTGAAGAAATAGAAGTTGATAAGTAAGCAACTCTAACTGATTTATGGAATTAAATGGGGAAGTAACATTTGCACCAGAAAAGAACAAAGGAGACTTTTCAGTTCGACAGGAGAGATGGCCCAAACCTTACTTGGAGGCACCAGCCTTCTGTCAACCTACAGCCTTTCCTGGTGAGAACATCAGGGTTTGAGTTATGTCATGAATCAACTTCATTTGAAGTGTACCACTCCAAATCTTGTGAGCTTATTGTCCAGTCAAGGTGGCAACAAACAGACGCATCACTCATTGGTTGGCTCCACAAAGGGAGAACATGGTAACCTCTTGCCTTAGGCCTGCTCTATGCTCCTCCTGCTTCTTGCCCCAGGGCTGACACTGAGGCATGACACATTCTCAGGTATTCACTTGGTATTCATGCATGTGAAGAAATATGGGGGAATGAACAACTCATAGGATAAATACTGATCAACGGTAAATGAGATCCAATGGATGAATGGTTCCCTCCTTATTTTCCTGGATGGACTATTATGAGAGGTATTTGATAAGGCTTCAGAGTTGAGTCTGCAGGAATGATCCATAGTCACCCATAAAGGTGACTGGCTCATTATTGATTTACTATCTCTCAGCTCCAAATTCCTTTTTACCTGTTCTACGATGATGGTGTTGGGACTCTATACATACTTGTCTTTTGTCAGCTGACACAATATTAAGATGCATCAGTGGAAGGCAGTGGAGGAACACTGGAGGGAGAAAGGAGTTTTCTCTTCCTGGTTTCTGTGTGCTTTGTTGGCCAGACTCCCACAGAAGATGCTATTTTTCCATTGCTTGGCACTGTGTGTTTCTTCAGTGCTCAGTTCCCGCAGTGCACAGCTTCCTCCAGTATAGCTACTGGGCACGTTCTCTGTTCTTCACTGGGACAACAGGGACATAACCAGAGGCCCAGACAGTATGTAGCAGGCTTCCAGCTGAGGGAACATCCTCTACCTCTTCTCCTTAGCCTTGGGCATGTGTATACAAATCAAGGCAGCACAGGACTAGCCATCTAGTGAACTGGCCACCCAACCTGTATCTCAAAAGGGCAGCCTGAAGCTATCCCCACCTGAGCCTCACATGGAAATATATTATAGTCCTACAAGTGCCGAGAGGCACTGTCTCTATATCCCAGTTCCAGCAGTGACCAGTGATCTTAAGCTTGTCTGGCACCCAGAGCTCAGAGACTTGGCACCTTTCTTGGCACTCCCAGAGGGCGGATTGGGTTTTGCAAGCTTCACCAAGAAAAACCTTAGTAAATTCACAGGCTTAAAATGTACTTACAAAATCAAATGTGCCCACTTATAAATGTACTTCTTCATTGAGGAAAGGAAAATACCCAAATTCCTTGAAGACTGTTAGACATGGGATATCATCTCTCACTGATAATAGGCTACCAAATATTCCATCATGTTCTTTTTTGATTAAAGTATGAGATTATTGGGGCGAGATGATTAATGGAATGATGGACAAATTTAATCACAATGAATTTCATACCTATGAGATTACTGGGGCAAGATGATTCATGGAGTTATGGACAAATTTTATCTTAATGGTTTCATCCCCAGAGGCCTAATTATATAATTGGTTATATTACATTCATGAGCTGGTAAAATATTCATCTCACCACACCTGTGAAGTTGGAACCATTATGGTAGGAAAGATAAAGTACAAAGTCCATGTAAGCACAAATAAATTTTGTGAACAGTTGTCCCAGAATTCCATGACATTTATCAATGTCTTATAGATGTGTCTCCATTAATTCACATTCATGGCCTCACTGAAGGTTCTGATAAGTAACTGGAAGAGAAGGAAAATATTCAGGCTTTGTTTATGGATGGATTGGTGGGCAAGTTTGTGATAACCAGAAGCAGAATATAGTGGCACAACAGCCTCATACATTAATGACCGTAAAGAGAAAAAAAAAGTGCTGAAGGACAAATCTCATGATGGACAGTGGTTGTAGACTTTGTGTAGAAAGAGAGGTTGTCTAAGGTATATGTGCTTATACATGGACTTCTGTACTTTGCTGAAAGGCTTGGCTAGTTGCTCAGTGAATGGAAATAGCAAACTCAAAAGAAGAGAGATAAGGAAGTCTGTAGAAGATGTATGTAAAATACATACTAAAGTGGACACAGAGGGTGAAAATCCTTGTATCTCATGCTAACATCCACAAATCTGTACCCACCTCAAAGGAGAAACAATAATAAAACAGAAAGAAACTACATGTAAGTTTCAGCAGGCTTCGTTATACTACTCCTGGTCCAGTGGGCTCACAGATGGAGTCAAAATGGAAGAGAGAGAGATAAATCAGGAGTCAAAAGTATCAATTCCCATTTATCAAGGTTAATTTTAGGAAAAATTGTGTAATCTTCATTTCTGGGTTGTTAATAATGTTATTATCCACTTTTAACATTCCGCTAACAGCAGCAGGACTGATCCTGAGCATTTGATATGGCATTTTATATGCACATCATATATGACCCTACACGTAAGAAAGGGCAAAATAACTACCTGTATACAATCCAGTGTTGAACTACATTGATATGCTAGTAAGATACACTCTGTAGAATGACTATTTTTAGAGTTAAGGAAGAATTTTAAGAAGAAAATATCAAAGTGCCCATTGGATATCATTCAGAAAAGAACAGTTTATTAACAAATTTTCCTACATTAAATCTGGACGTTTTGAATTGCATGCAGTCTGAATGAATACTTTATTCAGGTTCATTCTACTTACACATATGAATAGTTGTTTACATACATTATCTCACTTTACCTTGAAAACAAATATAACTTATACTCTTACTGACAAGGAAACTAAGCAAATATCCCCATAACTTGTAAGTTACTTACTTTAACATTGTTGGAACAATATGTAGGCCTGTGGGACAATCACCCCATTCCACCAAAGCACTCATTCATAAATGGATTTCTCTCTACTGTGAGATAACTAGTGATTAGATTTGTTGCTGCTTCTGAATTAAGACCTTGGTAATAGCCTTTCGAATCTGCTTAGTCTTCACACTGTAGATGATAGGGTTGAGCACAGGTGGAATGAGAAGGAAGACATTTGCCATGATGGTGTGGACAAATGCAGGTGCTGAATGGCCATAGCGACGGACAAGAGACAAGCCAATAAGAGGGATATAGAAGATGGCAACAGCACTAATATGGGATATGCAGGTGTTGAAGGCTTTTTGCTGCCCCTCTGAGGAGGCAATGCTGAGAACAGATCGGATGATCAGTACATAGGACAGCAAGATGCAAGGGCAGTCAAACCCTGTTGTGGAGAAAATTGCAAATAGACCAAGGATATTGTTGATTCTATTGTCTGTGCATGAGAGTTGAATGAGATCAACATGGTAGCAGTAAGAATGTGAAAGGACCACAGCACTGCAGAAAGACAGCTTTTTAACAAAGAGCACCACAGGTAACATGACAGCAATGTTTCTTATCAATATGCTCATCCCAATCTGGGCAATCCTGGCATTGGTGAGAACGGTGGTGTATCTCAGTGGATTACAGATGGCTAGAAAACGATCAAAGGCCATGGCCAGCAGAACCCCAGACTCCATGAAAGTAAATCCATGGAGAAAGAACATCTGGGCAATGCAGGCATTTAAGGTGATTTCTCGAGCTTCAAACCAGAAGACACCGAGGGTAGTGGAAAGGGTGCACAGGGATAAGCTCAGGTCTGTGGCTGAAAGCATAGAGAGGAAATAATACATGGGTTCATGGAGGTTTTGCTCACGGAGGACCACAAATAGGATCATGCTGTTCCCAGAGAGGGCGATGACATACAGGAGACAAAAAGGGATGGAGATCCAAACCTGGGCTGTTCTCAGGCCTGGGATGCCCGTCAGGAAGAAGGTCACAGATTGGACATCGGTTTTATTGAGGGCCAACATATTGAGGGACTGAGAAGACAGGGATATTTGAATAATCAAACATAACATGTAAGAAATTCATAGCTATCATTTAGAATATCTTCCTGGCACTCTCACATTCAATGAATTACTACTGCTGATTCTCTAAGAATTTTGTTTTTTTCTGAGATTTCCAGCATTGGATGCTTCTCTCCATGCCTCACATCATGCATTGAAAAGAGAGGATTTCCAGAGTTATGCCATATCAGATGTTCTTAGGTCTGTAATTCTCTTTGGTGACCATAAACATTACAATTAAGTCATCTCTGCATGTAAAAGTTCATAGTAGAATACTTAAACAATATGAGAAAATTGGTTTCCAGTACTTTTTCACTGAAGTATAAATAGCCTACAGTGTTGTAATAGTTTCAGATGTACAATATAATAACAATGATTTTCACTAATTTTTTAAAATAAATTATTAATCCTGAAATAAATCTGTGAAAAATCAAGTCACATTTGAAATGTGGGTATTATTAGTTTTCCTGGGCACTCAGAAGAATGCCAAAAACATCCCCAACACACATGTTTATAAACGTGAAGGCAAGGTGGTCCAAACTACCACCCTAACAAAAATAATTATAACACCCATTTGTTGAAAATTCTCTGTGCTATTGGTATTTTATATGCATTATGTAATTTCATCCAAACACCAACTCTAGTAGGTAGATATGAGTATATTTTGCATATGAGAAAACAGACCCAGAAATTAATTGCCCAAGGTTAACTTTATAAAGCACTACCTAATCATTGAGAGAAACCATATATAACACAAAGGTGCAGAAAGAAAAAAAAGAGAGAGGGAAAGAAAGGAAAGAGGAAAGAAGGAAGGCATGAAGGGAGAGGGGAGAAGTTGAGAGACAGTGAGGAGAGGAAAGGAGGAAAGGAAGGAAGAAAGAGATAGAAATGCAAACATTACCATTATTTTAAAGTAGTGCAGTAAGCACTGCATTTTGATGTATGGTATAGGTTGTTCCTCAAACACAAAGAACCATACATAACAGCCATCACTTCTTGAACACATGCCATGTGCCAGATGCATCCTTCTTCATATGTGTAACCTCATCAAATCATCATAATCATCCAATGAAATACAAAAAGTTGTTATCCCTAATATTTTTCTGAGGAAACTGATGGTCAAAGGAATTAAGTAATTTTCCTAAATAATCAGAAAAGCTGCAGTCAGAACCTGCATATCTGACTCCAAGGCCTTCATTCAGTAATGCTGAAGAAACATAGGAGGAACCTCTACATCAGTCTGACAAAATGTCCCTGCCAAACATTTTTCAGATTTGTGCCTTCCAGAGACACATTTTGGTCAGTGTGGCATCTCTGGAGTAGAGTCTTAAGTTTCAGGGTAATTCCCTATGAATTACATAAACACAAATCTCCTTAGGCTTCTGGGGCAAGGAATTTTATCACTGATCGTCTCTGTGTGCTGAAGGCCAGAGAATCAGGCGCCGAGTCTACACCCACTATGGAAAATAACAGCAAAATAGAATTGCCAGATTCGATTGACTCATTTTTGTGACACGTTCACATATTATGCTGAGGATACTTTCTTCCTGGAAACTTTCTCTCCTCACGTATTGGCACTAGTCTCTATTACTCGTCTCCCACCACTCAGCAATTTCTCTCTCTGAATTTCCACCCTGCACCCAAAGAACCTTAACTTTGGAATCCTTCAGACATCTGCCCTTTGCCCATTCTTGAGTCTTTTAAATAATTATCTTGCCCATTTTCACAGTTTCATCTTTCACCTATCTAATCAAAAAATTCAAATAGATATCTGAAGGCAGCTGTGGTTTCCAGGTTCTTAAAGATTAGAACTTCCTTCCAAAAGTTGTCATACGTGTTTCTCATGAGTAAATCAAATTCAGTATTTTAAAATCAAATTAATCATTTTCCCCTATAGCTGTTCTTACTCCTACATATTCTGGATAAAGTTATAATTTTCATAAAAATTAACCAATTTTCTAAATCAGAACTCTGAGACTTGTTCTGTACATTTACATCTTTCCCAGTTCCGAAGAGGGAATTCTGGTCCTCCAGCAAGGAGCATTTGGCAATGCCGGCAGATAGTTTTGGTCATCACAACTGGGAAGCCAGTGCCAGTGGCATCTAGTGGGTTGATGCTAGGGATGCTTACATCCTAAAATACACAAGTCGACAAAGAACTATCCAGCCCACGATGTTAACAGGGCTGAGGTTCAAAAGCCCTATTCTCGAACACATAAACAGATGGAAAGCTAGTCATCTAATTACTTAGGATGGCACATGCACACATTATAAATAACTTTTTAGCAGGTCAGATGTAACTGTGCTTTTAAAGAATACTGCACTTTGAAACAGTGGACTTTGTCTTAGGAATGAAAGAATTATTCAACTTAAGAAAACTATTAATGGTATGGCTGTAAAAAAGATTAATGCAGGGAAAAACCTGATCAAGAAATGAGGAAAACAACAGAAAATTCAATGGCAATACAAGATAAACTTCTTAATATTTAGAAAGGAAATGTGTTCCTGAATGAAAGACACCTTCTAGAAATTTGGAGCAAACATATTTACTGGTGACCTAATAAAAACATTTCTATGAAAATCAATAAAAGATAAACATTTCTACTATCACAACTACTATTCAACATTCTACAGAAAAGTCTTAGTAAATGAGAAAAGACAAGTAAAGCCAAGTGTTACTTTTGAAAAGAAATTTTTCAAAGACTTTATTTAATTTTTCATTGATTCTTTACCTCAAAAATCTAAAAGAATGGACCACAAACTCTAAAAATAGAGTTCGCCCAAGTGACTATATAGATTACTATCAGAAATTAATAGCTATTCCTGTTCAAAGAATTAACTACTGAGGAAATTTTGTAAAAATAAGGGTTTATTTGCAATAGCCATGAAACTATAACCATACTGGTATAACAAATGTCTGTGTCTGGCAGGGACAGAAGAGGTCTCTAAAAATTTATTGAAGAACGTATAGAAAGTCCTTTGTTTCTTTCTTGAAGATAGGAATGTTCAGTAGTGAAAAGATGTGAATTCTCCCATGAATATTCTCATAAATTAAACCATTCTCAATCAATAACACACAAGAGTTTCTAATGCGTAGTGACAAATGCATCCTAAAATGTATTAGGTACAATAAATATGCAAATAAATTCAGTATAATATTGAAAATGACAAGGAGAGGTGACTTGTTCTTTGATACGTTAAAATGTATTATAAAGTTATTATAATAACAAAACATAATATGGTCAAATGTTTAAAAATATACATCCCCAGAAAAAAATAGCATTTCAAAAAAATGTGTGAATGAGGATAAAAAATAGGATGACAAGGGCCTCCTACATCACTAGAAAAAAGAACTGATATGTGATACATGATGATTGGTCAATTGGCTAACGAATCATAAAAATATTAAAATATCCCTATTGTACACAGATCTCTGCATTTGGATTAAGAACTTCAAGGAAAGACAAAAGCCTTACAATAATATGAAAATAAATAAGAGAAAAAAATCAAAGCATTAAGTAAAGTATTAACAAGGAACACTGCACCAGATTTTAATGCTATTGATTGCAAAAGATGCCCGTGAACAAAATGAAAAGTATGGTGTATCATACATGCATTAGAAAGCCAAAACCAAAGAATGCTGCTGCCTGTTCATCAAACTAGATTGTGTGTCTGTTGTTTGTCTGAAGACAGTCTGTGGTTTGATCAGTGGTGAGGGAGTTGGGAATAGCAAACATGACATTAAGTAGATTTCTGTGTCCAGAGGTTTTGGTCATGGAGGACATGGTGGACATGAGGATGTGTTATTCTGGCGCAGTAGCATAAAGGTGAAACTAGGTGTCCTGACTCCAGCATTGATGGGAGGTAAGACCTTGGTGACCCATCCCCATTTAAGATCCCTCATCCGTAAACCTTGAACTTTATTTAAAGCTAAACCCTGATCTGCCTATTTCCCATCTGTCCGTGATGATTGGTCAAATTGTATCTGAAGTACTTCTTTCTCAATATAAATGGCTTCTGTGAAGACAGCCATTAGAAACCTCAGACTACCAGGGTCCTGTAAAAGGGAGGAGATGATGTTAAGTGAAATAACTCAAAAAGCTTATTTTCTAGCAAACCGGGATATAGAAATCAGTCAAATGCAAAAGCTGATTGAAACAATAAAATTTATAATAAATGTCAAATTGGGGACACACAGAATCACAATTCACTCCATTTCCTTGACCTAACTGAGTGTTTTTCTCCAGGGAGTAACTATTTGTTTGCAAACTTGTTGCTGATATCTCACCTAATTTCCTCAACATTCAGCTTGCAGCTGCCACTCCGCACTGCTCTTCCCATTTTCTGTACTCTTGTGCCTCTGATTTGCAGTCCTATTCTCCTCAGTACCTGCCCAGCCCATGCCTCCCACTGCTCCTTTCCCTCCTGGCCCTCCAGATTAGCTCTCAACAGTCCCTCCCTCTCCCTGGGCTGCTCTTTCTGCTCCTGGCATCTTACCTGGCTCCCAGCAGAGGGAGAGTTCCCCTTCTCCCTCACTGCCCAGCCATGCATGCATGTGGATTACTCATGGACCTGGGCTTCTATAAGGAGCTCAGCATGTAAGCCAGCCCTGCTGCCAGAGACCCCTGGGGCTTTGAGATACTATAATCAGATGAGCAGCATGATTCTAGCTGTGCAGACTAGGCTGTCTTAGGAGGCTCATCACACTAGACTGAAGCAGGTCAAAATAATATGTTTACCGTCTCTTGTAATTATTTTTAAAATTATTTGTTATGTTTAATTACTTAAGTTAACTTTTAATTATTTAAATATTTATAATATTTTCAATAAACATAAACATTCTTTTTTCTCCATTACCTGTATTTTATTTTTTGTTACTATGCTCAATTAGCAAACATCATTAGTTTTTTTTAATTAATTTATTTATTTTCAGAAAAACAGTATTCATTATTTTTTCACCACACCCAGTGCTCCATGCAATCCGTGTCCTCTATAATACCCACCACCTGGTACCCCAACCTCCCACCCCGCTGCTACTTCAAACCCCTCAGATTGTTTTTCAGAGTCCATAGTCTCTCATGGTTCACCTCCCCTTCCAATTTACCCCAACTCCCTTCTCCTCTCAAATCCATGTCCTCCATGCTATTTGTTATGCTCCACAAATAAGTGAAACCATATGATAATTGACTCTCTCTGCTTGACTGATTTCACTCAGCATAATCTCTTCCAGTCCCGTCCATATTGCTACAAAAGTTGGGTATTCATCCTTTCTGATGGAGGCATAATACTCCCTCGTGTATATGGACCACAACTTCCTTATCCATTCGTCCGTTGAAGGGCATCTTTTTTCGATGTAGTGTTCAACAATTCATAACACCAAGTGCTCATCACAACATGTGTCCTCCTTACACCCATCAGCCAGTTACCCCATTCCCTACCCCCTACCTCTGTTACCCTCAGTTCCTTTCCCACAGTCCAGAGTCTCTCACGGTTTGTCTCCCTCTCTGATTTCTTCCCGTGCAGTTTTCCCTCCCTTCCCCTATGGATCTCTACACTATTCCTTGTGTTCCACATATGAGTGAAACCATCTGATACTTGTCTTTCTCTACTTGACTTACTTCACTTAGCATAAGCATTACCTTTAGATCCTATTTACTGCCATGTAGGTTGAGGGCAAGAAATACACTCGCACACTTCCTCCTTCTATCCCTTCTCCATTCCTGAATTCAGTCACCTACAGCATAATCCTTGCCTGGATAAGCTATATAAATTTACATTTATACATTTATACAGTCTTAGAGCTGTGAATAAATATTACATATTCACATTTCAGTTGTTTGAACCTTAAAACAAATAAATTCTGGTTGAAAAGATTAAATACACATTATTCAACACAGAATCTAGACTACATTGTGTGTCTAAAAAAGAATGTCATAGCATCTTACGTCACCAGCACATATTCATCAACATAAAATCAATTCTTTTTTTTCCCACTGATTCAGTTGCCATAATTATGTCAAATTTCCATTGACTTCACGCCATACCTTTGTTTTCTAGGTCAACTTTCTGTTTCTCTGAAATTCAAATCATCTGCCATTTCACAAGGCTTTAATACATTCTGCACTTTTTAAAGGCATATCAGATTGCTGCTTTCCTGGGATTAAGTTACACGGCACCCCTGAATGATTTTCACTTGTACTTGGTTGGCAATTGGATATTTACTTTATTTTGCTGAAGGACACACTCTGGTTTTACTAAGAAAAAGGAAGGAAAAAATGAAAAGAAAAGAATGCAGGGGACCTGGGTGGCTCAGTCAGTTAAGCCTCTGCCTTTTGCTCAGGTTGTGACCCCAGGATCCTGGGATCCAGTTCTGCATTAGGCTCCCTGCTCAGTGGGGAGTCTGCTTTTCCTTCTCCCTCTGCTGCTGCTGCTCTGTCTCTCTCTGTCTCAAATAATAAAATCTCTAAAGAAAAAAAAAAAAGGAAGGGGAAAATGATAAGTTTTCTTTGCTCCTGCCTGTCTAAAACAAGTTACTTTTTGCTTTTACATTTTATTAATGGATTGGCTGTATGTAGAATTGTTAGGCTGTAATAATTTTCTCTGAACATTTTTAAGGTTTATTTTAAGACAGTGAATAAAACTAGAGATAAGATTTTGGTTCTATATGCCTATACTCTAAAAACTTAACTCCGCAGAGCCTTGGTTTCTCTACCTGTAAAATGTTGATACCTATTTCATTGGGTTGTTGCATAGAATCAGTAATTCAGTAATTTTTATACCATTAGAATACAACTCAGCATATAGAAACAATGAAACCAATCTCACCTATCACATATAGGCCACTATAAGCCAAAACTGAGCTTTCTTGCCTTTTTTTTTTCCAATTTATTTATTTTCAGAAAAACAGTATTCATTATTTTTTCACCACACCCAGTGCTCCATGCAAGCTGTGCCCTCTATAATACCCACCACCTGGTACCCCAACCTCCCACCCCCCCGTCACTTCAAACCCCTCAGATTGTTTTTCAGAGTCCATAGTCTCTCATGGTTCATCTCCCCTTCCAATTTACCCAAAAGCACATACCCTCCCCAATGTCCATAACCTTCCCCCCTTCTCCCAACCCCCCTCCCCCCAGCAACCCACAGTTTGTTTCGTGAGATTAAGAGTCACTTATGGTTTGTCTTTCTTGCCTTTTTTGTAGGTCTTTTCCCTGCTCTAAGGCATTAGGCTCTACATTTTTTTCTTGGTACCTTCAAATTCCACAATATTGTTTCTATATATACCTAGTTTCTTGTTCTTTCTTTTTCCTTCTCTTCTCAGTAGTATTCAGTTAGATAGATGTAGCAAATTTTTTTTAACATCCAATTGACAAAATTAAGTTGGTTTCACATATTAGCTATTATATAGATAGCTACTCCAAACATTCCTTGACATTTTTGGTGCATAAATAAAAAAAATTCTGGTATGAAATATAAAGGGGGTTGCTTGGTCAAAAAGATGTTCACCTTTATTAGAAATTGCCAAAGGGTCCTGAAATGGCTATATTCAGTGTCTAATGACCCATAATTTTGCCAATACCTTTTTTTTAAGGATTTTATGAAGTACTACCTTTTTTTTGGATGTTGAATTTGAGAAGTTCTTTATAGATCTTGGATATCAGCCCTTTTCTTTCAGTTCATTTGCAAACATCTTCTCCCATTCTGTGGGCTGCCTCTTTATTTTGTTGACAGTTTCCTTTGCTGTGCAGAACCATTTTATCTTGAAGAAGTCCCAAATTTCACATTTCCTTTTGTCTCCTTTGCCCTTGGAGACATGTCTTGAAAGAAATTGCTGAGGCCGATGTCAAAGAGATTACTGCATATGTTCTCCTCTAGGATTTTGATGGATTCCTGTCTCACGTTGAGGTCTTTCATCTATTTTGAGTTTATCTTTGTGTATGGTGTAAGAGAATGGCTGAGTTTCATTCTTCTATTCATAGCTGTCCAATTTTCCCCAAACCATTTATTGAAGAGACTGTCTTTTTTCCACTGGATATTTCTTTCCTGCTTTGTCAAAGATTATTTGACCATAGAGTGGAGGGTCCATTTCTGGGCTCTCTACTCTGTTCCACTGGTCTATCTGTCCAGACATTTAACCATCTGAGCCACCCAGGTGCCCCAATTTCAACACACTTACTATTATTAAAGTATTTGATTTTAGTTATATTAATAAGTTGGTATTGGTATCTCATTCTGATTTGATTTTTTATTTCCTCATGAAATAAACGTAGAGCACATTTTCATGTTTGTATTACCATTCATCTACTGCCTTTCATGAAGTGCTTGTGAAGTGCTTGTTTAAATCATTTGCATAAAATTTTAATGAGTTACTTGTCTTTTGAATAATTGATTGTGGGACTTTATTTTTCAGTAATATGCATCATGAATACTCTCTCCACCTGTAACTTGCCTTTTCAAATTTATAATGCTATCCTTTTTTGGGCGCCAGGGTGGATCAGTGGGTTAAGCCTCAGCCTTCGGGCTCTGGTCATGATCTCAGGGTCCTGGACCTAGTCCTGCATCAGGCTCTCTGCTCAGCAGGGAGCCTGCTTCCCTCTGTCTCTCTGCCTGCCTCTCTTCCTACTTGTGACTTCTCTCTTTGTGTGTCAATACATAAATAAAATCTTTTAAAAAAAATAATTTATAATGCTATTCTTTTCAAAATGATTTTTTTTACTCTGATGAAGTTCATCATTGATTTTCTTCTTTTATACCTATGATTTTTGTAGACTAAGAAATCTTTGCTTTCCTCAAGTTCATGACAATATTATTCTATTTCTTCTCTTAGAATCTTTATACTTTCAACTCTCAAATTTAGGCTGATATTACAATTCAAATAATTATTTTTCACATTGAACTAATTGTTCAGATTCATTCTGTTTTATACAATTAGTTTAGCGCCATGACCGTTTTCAGTCCCTGAACTGCATTGAACTCCATTGAAAATTAACTGTGCTCAGAGCTATTTCTGCTCTAACATTTTTTCAATAATGTATTGATCTATCCTTACATAAATATGAAAGGATATTTCATATCCTTTCTGTGGGCTGAAAGACACTGTAGAATCCCTGTCTAGATAAAAAAGTTTTTTAAATTATACATAGGGCACCTGGGTGACTTAGTCATTAAGCACTTTCCTTCAACTCAGGTAAGGGTCCTGGGATCAAGGCCCACACTGAGCTCCCTGTTTGGTGGGAAGCCTGCTTCTCCCTCTCCCAAGCCACCTGCTCGTGTTCCCCCCACCCCGTGTCTCTGACATATAAACAAAATCTTAAAAAACAAAAAAGAAAATGATATTTAAAAATCCATGGCTCATATGGAATACAATTATTTACAGATGAAGACTTAAGATAAAGGATAAGAAATATATTTATTGTTGTATTAGGTTACTAAGGCTGCCATAACAAAGTACCACAAACTGAAAAGCTTAAACAACAGAAATATACTGTATCATAGTTCTGGAGCTTAGAAGGCTGGGATTAAAGTATCAGCCAGGTTGGTTTCTTCTCTTGGCTATGAAGGTGAATCTACTCAGTGCCTCTCTCCTGCCTTCTGCTGGTTTACTGGAAAGTGTGACTTGTAGGCACATCATCTAGAGTCTGCCTTCATGTCCTCATGGCATTCCATCTCTGATTATGTCCCCATGTCCAAATTTGCCCTTTTCATATGGACACCAGTCATATTGGAGTAAGACCCACTCTACTCCACCATGACTACATCTTAACTAACTACATCTTTAATGACCCTATTTCCAAATAAGGTCATACTCTGAGGTACTGGGGATTACAACTTCAACATATGAATTTGGAGGGGAGAGAACGATTCAACTCTTAACAACTGTCCAGTCAGTGCACATACATTGTCACGCTTTTTTGCAGTATCTAGTACCTTCACTACAATGTTGACATCAGCAAGGTTGTCCCTGAAGTTTGAGGAAGCACAGCATAGACCTAATTATTTCCCCTTTATACAGATTTGATTTCCTTATTTGAATGTGGTAATGAACCCTGCATGGTGGAGGGACTGGAAGTGAGAGCACCTTGTTCAGGTGAGCAAGAAATGAGGCAGGAAAAAGCCATCTGGTGTTTCTTACACCTTCTAAAGTCAAAATAGAAGGAGGTTTCCACTTCAGCATCACGGTGGGAAGTGCTGCTTCCTGAAGAGATGCAGAAAGTAATAAAAGATTTTCACTATAATTAGGGGACAACATCTGAACAGTATACTTTATCAGGGAGGTCCATTATTATAGTTTCCTAACACCATGTCTCAGCACAATGAAAGTGAGAGAAATGTGAAAATAGTTGGAGCTGTTTTGAAAGCTCAGGTAAAGTCAGTCACCATGAACTTCCAATGGCTCCAATCTGATCATTTGTGTTACTCCTCTTGAGGTTGGTCAGTGGTAAGAGGGTAGCAGGAGACAATTACACTGGGAGTAGTATTTGTGATGGATAGATTGTTGTTGAGGTTATTCATATGGGTATGGTTGAAATGATGAACTATGAGGACTAGGTTTCACAGAAAAGAACTGTAAAAGAAAAGAGGACTGAAAGGATTGGGAAAAAAAAATATATATATATGGTTTGAAGTAATTGATAATGTAGAAAACATGGAATAAGTTAAAAAAAAAAGAAACACTAGAGAGATACGGTAGTATAGTTAGAGTGAGATTCTCAAGAATTCAGGGATATAGCAAGGTTCAGGCCATGTCCATGTGTGATTGACTGAATGTCTACAATGGAGTTAAAGGTTAATACAACTGAGTAGATAGGAGCTATGAGGTATGAATATGGATGAGCTATCGACATAGTTACACTGAAGTGTCCCATGATTCTCAATAATGTGTTCTTCCATCAAAACTAATTTTTCAAACATTTTCTCTGTCTCTCCACTCACAACATTACAAAACACAAATCAAATGGTGTAGCTAGAAGACTATAGCAACCAATCTTACCTAGCCTCTCAATATAGCTCACAAATCTTTGAACCTTCTACTGGAGCCTGGAGTTTAGAGAAGGGCTGTGAACCAGGTGCCCAAGTCCTCAATTCATCCTACAGAGAGACCAGCTTTTCAAAGACACAAACCATGAGGAGAACTTTAGGAAATAGGAGGGTAAATTAAGAAAGGACTGACCTTCCTCCTGCACACTCATTTCAGTAAGCTACACCCACATAAACTTGAAAAACTGGGGTTGGCCTAACAAGTAATGTCCCTAAGAGATTGGATGTCATGCCACTATGGCACTGGGGACTGCAGAAGATGCAAGAGATCAAGAAACTCAGGTCCTAAACCAAGATATGACATTTCATTTGAGGAGAAAATTTCTTTCAGTGAAGAAGAAGGCAGAGAAGAAGAGAGAAGTGGAGGGAGAGAAAGAGGAAGGAAAAAGAGGAGGGGGGGGGGAAGGTGGAGGAGGAGGAAGCAGAAGAGGTGGAGGAGGAGGAGGAGGAAGAAGAGTAGAAGGAGGAGGAGTAGAAGGAGGAGAAGGAAAAGGAGGGGAGGAGGAAGAGGAAGAAGAAGGAGAAGAAGAAAGAAGAGGAGAAAGAGGGGAGAAGGAAGAGGAAGGAGAAGGAGAAGAGAAAGAAGAAGAAGATGATGATGACTATGATGATGATTAGGAGGTAGAGGAGGTAGAGAAGGGAAGGACGAGGAAGAAGAGGAAAACAAGGGGAAGGTAGGAAAGAAAGACGGGATAGGGACAAGATGGGAAGGGGGAGAAGGAGGAAAAAGAGGAAGAAGAGGGAAGGAGGTGAGCCTGGCACGTTTTTTCTACTTTATTAATATCAAATGTTTAACTTATGAAAGCTGAAAGAAGACAAAGAAAAAAGAATTGAAGAGACAAATCCAAAATTACAGTATTAACCTCATTTCCAAAATAAAACTTTGTGTCTGTAAACCTGGACTCCCTAACAAAAACAGTTCTAGCCCAGATTTTTGTTATGGTGTTATCTTAAAATAAATCCTGACCTTTGTGAACATGATAATGGCAATTCACCATAAACAAATTACTGTAAACTTAATAGTCACAGTAAACTTTTGTGTGATTTGTTCCCCTATAAATATATATTGGATTGTGGTTTCTGTGAGACATAACTTCTAGGGTCTGAACTCTACAAATAAATCCTTATTTTCTGTTTTTAAATACTTAATTTTCTCAAATCTTTATTTGATGTGTCATGCATCAAGGAAGCCTGAGGGGTGGCGGGGAGAGAATACCAGCAAGGACCTACATGAGGAGTGAGAGGAAGTTCTGCATAAGCTTAACTGTTCAGACTGAGTGAGGAGGGCCTTCCAGCTTCAACAAATTTCTTTTCTCATTTTCTTTTTCTTTTTTTGAGTGTAAAAAAAAGTAATGATTATATTACAGTATTTTGTTCATTTTTTTAATGTGTTGTAATATTTTTTATTATGTTAGTCACCATACAGTACATCATTAGCTTTTGATGAGTGCTCCATGATTCACAGCTTCAACCAAATTTCAAAAAAACTGTGGCAAGACCTCAATCCAGAAGTCTTCCTGCCTCTCCTGATAAGGACTGGGAGGGCCTCAGAACCAGAGCTACCTAGGTACATACAAAAGCACCAACAGATTGTCAATACCTCCTCAAACCCACACATTTTGCCTGTACATACCCATCTATATACACACTGATGTATCATTTCAAGCTATCATCTTTGTAGCACAGCATATGCCTTCACAAGCATGTGTATGCAGTGCCCTTGTACTTACAGAGCCAAGTTATTCCAATAAATAGAGATACTTAATGCAAATGGTTACTCACACCTCACAAACATGCAAGGTTATACACACTTACCATTCATATTCAAATCCAGTCCTTGCACACATATGTCTATTAACACATCTCTCAAATACACACATCCACAAACATATCCACACACTTTCACATTGTAAAAAATATCTCTTAAATTGTAAATACTCTTGACTAACAAAGAATACGTGCATACAGATAAGCTCACAATTGAATATTCTTAACAACACACATTCTTGCTCATGCAGTCAATTCCCCAGACTTTGCATTTGTGTGTACAGAGGAGAGAGGCAAATTAGGGGTTAATGTTTCCAGCTTTAGTCTCTAGTCTCAGAGGAAACCAGAGACTGAGGCAAGGGGCCTTAGAGGAGAGGGTGAGTCAATGCTTTGGGAAGGGAAAGGCCAAGTTTAAGCAGGTCTTTAAATAGGTCCTAACCCACAGGCTCTGCTAAAAGCTGAATCACAGGAGCCAGTTAGAGCTGCTCATGGTCAGAGATGAAGCAGAGCTCAAGGTGAGTGGTTTCCCTGTGCCCTAACCATTTCTGCCACTCCGAGAGAACAGTAAGACTCACGGAAGCTCCAAGAAGCTGGGAGACAAGACAATACACAGTACAGAATGACCTGAACTACTGAGGTCTCCAGATTCAGAGATCCCTGATGGCTGGATTTCCTTCTCAGGTGGCAAGAAGATTCACTACTCACTGTGTCCTCCAAGAAATTTTAGAAAAGTAGGAAGGCTGCCTCCACACACAATCCCTCCATGAAGGAGACTGGATCTGAACCCGCCCTTGCTCCAACATTATTACTCTATGCCTTGGTTTTAGATACCCCAAAGTGAGAAAACTGTCAAAACATCCCTGAAATAATTCCTTAGCAAGACCTCAGCCCATTTTAATCTTTACTGCTTCACGCCTCAGCAACATGATTAAACTGAAAGACATAACAATCTCCACATAATGACTGGAGTAACTGAAAGCTACCAGAGCCAGTGGTACCAGCACTGAATTCAAACCCACAATTATAGATGAAAATTGAGCTTCATCATTGTGAGAGCTACCTAAATACATATAAAAGCACCAACAGATTGTCAGTATCTCCACAAACCCACACATTTTGCCTATACATACCCATCTATATACACACTGATGTATCATTTCAAACTATCAGCTATGGAGCTCAGCATATGCCTTCACAAGGCATGTGTATGCACGTACTTTTTTTTTTTTTAAAGATTTTATTTATTCATTTGTCAGAGGGTGAGAGACAGAGCACAAGTAGAGGGAGTGGCAGTCAGAGGGAAAAGCAGGCTTGCCACTGAGCAAGGATTCTGATGCTAGACTTGATCACAGAACCCTGGGAGATGTAGATGCTTAACCCACTGAGCCACCCAGGTGTCCTAAGAACATCAATCTTATAATCGTATTTCCTGAACCTAAATCTATGCCAAGTACTCACAAGTAGATTATACTTTGGAGAACAGAAAAATTGACTCTGACGTCCAGTGTGTGATTACCCTACCTATAAAGTTGAGGAAGATGACTTAATTTATTTTTCAGTACCTAATAGCTTCACAAGATTTCTAGTCCACAGAGGGCAGGGACATAAATAAAAGCAGGGAAAGGGGAAGGAATATTGCATAAGAAGGGAAACTCTATTTCTCTTTTTTTCCTACTCTTGAGGAATGCACTTATCATTCGTTCCACCCAGAAGGAAGTTGATAACTCATACCTCCCTCCAAAATATGATTGAAAATGTTAACACACTTTACATAATGATCCAGGAATGGTTAACTCCCTGTCCCCTCCACATGTCTTGTAAACTTCAGTCTGCACAGGGTGAGTGTGTATGTCTAAGAGGAAAAGAGGCAAGGGAATTGCTGAGAGTGAGGACACCAGATTCCATGGAGTTTTAGGTATAGAGAAGAAAGAAAGAAAGAAAGAAAGGAAGGAAGGAAGGAAGGAAGGAAGGAAGGAAGGAGGGAAGGAAAGAAGGAAAGAAGGAAGGAAAGAAAGAAAGAAAGAAAGAAAGAAAGAAAGAAAGAAAGAAAGAAAGAAAGACCGAGCTCCTATCCCCTACTTCAGACTCAGACCCCGGTCACCACCTGAGAAGAGTCACCACTCCAAAAGGAATATGGCGAACAGGTGAGTTCCCCATTAAGGCTCATGGGAAGAAACTTCGTGAGAGTTAAAAACAATACAGTGTAAATGCTTCTGGTGTTATATTTACAAAAATGTCTTCCACAATTAATCAAAGAGTTTATCATGCACTTTGAGAAATTGTACGTTTAGCCGGCATCTTCACCAGTGCCCAGTGCAAGAATGAGGGTGATCTAAGGATGTTTTCCAGGTGCCCATGAGCTATGTCCTCACAAATGGAGAGTGACATTCAGGAGGCAGAAGGGAGAGGGAAAGGAAGACTCTGGTTCAAAGACCACATATAAGTGGAAGAACAAGCCAGGCAGAAGGGGATAAAACAAGAGCCTGGGACCCCAGAAAATGTATTTGTTTCCATATTCACCATACCCTGGATAGGAGTATTTATTTTGAGCAAACCTACACCTATTATCAAGAGAAAGGATAGTTAATATTCCAATGCAGAGCAAGATTTATAAATTCTGAGCCCCATTTCTCTCATAATGTTGTAAAGCTAGGGAAAATCAGAAAGAGGTTAGGTTTCTTTGGGATCTCAAAGAAACCATTTTTAGGAACCATTAGGTCTGGTGGAATGAAACATCTCTTAGTCCCAACAGCTGATTTGTTATGGGAGATTTGAAAAGATACTCTTATTGTCTGTGTGTTTCTGTTATGGCAGAGACTCAAAGTCTCAGTCAACTGAGATGAAATAGTGAAAAGTTGCCTAGTGAGAACCAGGTAAGCATTTGTGTCATCAGTCCTGGGTAGGCGTTAGTCACCAGAGGGATCAACAAGATCTCCATGTAAAGCAAGTAGAGTTAAAGGAGGACATTCAAGTCTTTAACCAGCCAGCACAGCATACCATGGTATGAGAACGATGTTTAACTCTCTTGTGCCACGGTGCCAAAAAAGTGTTTAAAAAGTTCATTGGAGGATTTTAAGATATGGCTCATTAGTTAAAAAGTCCATTGCCACTGTTATTCAATCCAGCAAAAATTTATTAAACCCCTATTCTGTGCTAAGCACAGAATTGCTAGGATGGTACACTATTCAGGGTTCACCTCATAAAAATCTTTCATCAGGGGGTGCCTGGGTGGCTCAGTGGGTTAAGCCTCTGCCTTCGGCTTGGGTCATGATCTCAGGGTCCTGGGATGGAGCCCTGCATCTGGCTCTCTGCTCAGCAGGGAGCTCTCTGCTCCCCGTCTGCCTGCCTCTCTGACTACTTGTGAACTCTCTGTCTCTGTCAAATAAATAAATAAAATCTTATAAAAAAAGAAAGAAAAAAAGAAAGAAAATCAATCATCAGGACAGGATTTAGAAAACCATAGCCTGCAGACAAAATCCAGCTTGCATCCTCTTTTTACAAATAAAATTGTATTGGGATGTTGTTACACTCATACATTCCTGTAGTGACTGTGGCTGCTCTCAGGCTACAGGGGTTAAGCAGACTAGTTTCAACAGACCATACAGCATATAAAGCCTAAAATATGTATGATCTTCCACGTTACGGTAAGAAATGAGTTTGCTGACCCCTGATCTAAGAGAAAATGCACCATAGATAGTAGAATTAATTACAGGTGTATAATCGTCAGTCACCTAACCACCATCCCAGACTCTCTGGGTAACTCCCAGAGTCAAAGCTAACTCAACATCACGCATACCTTCCTATGAGCCTTTATCCCAAAGTGTTTTCCAAACCAGCTTTGTATCCTGAAAAGTCACCTAAGTGGCTTAAACAGAGGGCTGAATGGAACCTATGGGAAAGATTAATCAAATCAGTTAGTTCTGAAGAAATAGAAGGGCAAAATTGATTATTACTGACATTATTGTCAGGATAGTTTTACCTTAGCAGATTCTACTTTCAAGGAAAATACTGATTCTTCAACAAAAATCACATTTGCAGCTAGTATGTTTTGATCCCATTTTGAATGACATAAATATGAATGAGGAATAAAAAGGAGCATCACTTTATGTTGCAAAAAATTTTTATTAAAACAGTTGAAATTCTTCCAGTTTACTATTAAGCCCTACAGTGATTCAGTTGAAACTTTCAAAATATTTAAAATATTAATAATTACTTCTTGATTCCTATCAACTAGAGAGTAGATTACCTTCACAATGGAGAATAAGTTAACCATCCCGTGATGCTGGCCTCAGGGAACAACACTTTGCATCCTGTGTCCTTCATCCTACTCGGGATCCCAGGACTTGAGAATTACCAATTTTGGATTGCCTTCCCTCTCTGTGCCATGTATCTTGTGGCTGTAGTTGGCAATATCATTGTCCTTCATGTAATCCGAACTGACCACACGCTGCATGAGCCCATGTACCTGTTCCTAGCCATGCTGGCTGTCACTGACCTGGCCCTGTCCTCTTCCACCCAACCTAAAATGCTGGCTATACTCTGGTTTCATGCTCATGAGATTGAATACCATGCCTGCCTCATCCAGGTGTTCTTCATCCATGCCTTTTCTTCTGTGGAGTCTGGGTTGCTCGTGGCTATGGCCTTGGACCGTTATGTGGCTATCTGCTTCCCACTGCACCACTCTACTGTCCTGACCCCAGCTGTGGTGGGTAAATTGGGGGCAGCTGTGATGATGAGAGGGTTGCTGTGGGTGAGTCCCTTCTGCTTCATGGTGTCCAGGATGCCCTTCTGCACCAACCATGTCATTCCCCAGTCATACTGTGAGCACATGGCTGTGCTAAAGCTGGTGTGTGCAGATACCAGAGTCAATCGTGCATATGGGCTCTTTGTGGCCTTCTCTGTGATTTGCTTTGACATAACTGTCATTAGTATATCTTATGTAATGATTTTGAGAACTGTTCTGAAGTTGCCCTCTGATGAAGCCCGGCTCAAGGCTTTTGGCACGTGTGCTTCCCATATCTGTGTCATCTTGGCTCTTTATATCCCAGCCCTCTTTACCTTCCTCACCCACCGCTTTGGACATCATGTGCCCCAAGTGGTACATGTCATGTTCGCTAATCTCTATCTCCTGGTACCTCCCATGCTCAACCCCATCATCTATGGAGTTAGAACCAAGCAGATCAGGGACAGGGTTATTCAAGGATGTTGTGGAAAAGATCCCTGAGCTAAGGGTCATGGCATCACAACCAACCCCACTGCTCCACTGATCTGGGATCATCGCATATTATCACAAAGTCATCTCTGGGAGACAAATGGATAAACAAGATGTGATACATATATACAATAGAATATTCTTCATCTGTCAGAAAGGATGAATACCTACCATTGACATTGATGGAAATGGAAGGAATTATGCTAAGTGAAATAAATCAAGCAGGGAAAGACAATTATCACATGGTTTCACTCATACATGGAACACAAGGAATAGAATGGAGGACCACAGGGTAAAGGAGGGAAATCTGAAAGGGAAGAAATCGGGAGAGACAAACCATGAAAGGCTCTGGACTCCAGGAACCTAACTGAGGGATACAGAAGGGAGGTAGGTGGGGGAATATGGTGACAAAGTGATGGGTATTAAGGAGGGCACATGCTGGGATGAGCACTGGGTGTTATATGCAACTAATGAATCACTGAGCAACACAACAAAAACTTATGATGTACTATATGCTGGCTAACTGAACATAATAATAATAATAAGTCATCTCTGTGAATAAGAGGTTAGCAACCCTCCAGAACAAAAGGAACAATTTTCAAGATGCCCAGAACATGAGCTCTCTGAGAGATGTGACTGGTCATAAATACTGACTTGACTAATCTTCTTCATCACAAGAAAACTGTAAAAAATATGTCCACCATTCAAATTAGTGAAGATCTTCCACAGACCACTACAGTGAAAATGATTTTTACCCTGATAGGAGAAGTCTAAGTTCCTATGCTTTTTTTAAAAGCAGATTACAACTTCCCCCAAAACAGTTATAAAATACATGTATTTTTCCCATCTTGGAATCTCTTTGTACCAGTAGAATTTGAGGGGAAGAAAAACATGGCATGCAGAGACTCATTATTTATAAAAACAAAAACAGGGGGGCACCTGGGTGGCTCAGTGGGTTGAGGCCTCTGCCTTCAGATCGGGTCATGATCCCAGAGTCCTGGGATCGAGCCCCACATCTGGCTCTCTGCTCATCAGGGAGCCTGCTCCCCCCCCACCCCTCTTTGCCTGCCTCTCTGCCTACTTGTGATCTCTGTCAGATAAATAAATAAATCTTAAAAAAAAAACAGGGAAACTTACACATATTGATGTATAAGACCCAGATGAAGAATGAGCAGTTGCATATCATGTATCATGTAACTAATATATTTGCAAAAAGCATGTAACGATGTGAAGAATGATCAAGATAAAATAATAAATAAAAAAGAAAAGTGACATCTGTCCATAAGGCTGAAACCAATTCTAAAAAGAAATACATATACATAGAAAAAGATTCGGAATACATCAAAATGCTAACAATAGCAACAGAGAGTACTCAGATTTATGGTATTTTAGTTTTCTTTTTGCACTTTCACATATTTGTAAAAATTACCCTTGATTGAGCACGTCATTTTAATATAAGAATAAAGTAACTCAGACAAGAACAGAAGTGTACAGGAAAGGTTAATTCAGTGCCAAAGCCTAGGGGAATGGAGTAGGCAATCTGAAGAGATGAAGGACTCCAGAATATAGCATGTCCCAGAAAAGTTTGAACATCTCTCCATGAAAATTGCTTCCAGAATCATGTATTGACACTGGTAACAGGGAGCATTTGTTGGTCTCTCCTTCCAGAAATTGCCTATTTCCTGATGACAATGGATTGCAGAGTGAAGAAGTTTTGGAAAACAAATGGAAAAGGAGATTCTCTTCTGAACATAGCTATATTGTATGGTTAAAAGTAGTGAGAAAGTCATTAGAAGATTGAGTATTTGTTAATATTTAATTTCCTTTGCAAAAGTAAATTGTTAAGGTGTTTTAGAAAGCCACAATTTTTCTGATTTTTTCTACTTTATCATGGTATACTTATACAAAAACTGGCATATATTTAATGTATTCATTTTGATGAGTTTGGAAAAACACACATGATAGCATCACCACAAACACAGTAAAATCGTCCATCACAATTACTGCATTTGTGTATGTATCGTTCTCCACCACGCTCCTGTCAATGCCAATAGTGAAGAAGGTTCTAGAACTCGGGCTCAAATGTTACTAAAACCAACATCAGAAGAAGATGCTTGAAGAGAATTGGGAACGTGTTTGATTCTCTCAGTAGAAACAGCGAAAGGAGTCTAAAAGTGTCCCAAGAAATGTATGGGTATTCTGAAGGAGCATTTTCAAGATTCCCAGATATTAGATACGTAAAGGGGCTGTGATCTGTTGTCAGCAAATCAGTTAATTATTGTGAGCCCCTCTTTTTCTTTTTAAAATCAGCTCTGTTGCTGTATAACTTGTGACAATAAAACGTGTTTTCACACACACTTGAAGAGTTCTGACAGATGCATGCCTCTGTAGCTACCAGCCTGATTAAGACATAGAACATTGCCCTCACTTCATGAAAGGTCTTGCCTCCCTGGAGTCAATCATCCTCCTCTCCATCCCAACCAGGCAAACCCTGTTCTGACATCTTCCACTATAGACTGACTTTTCTCTCACTAGCGCGTTTATGAATGAAGGAATAAATAATACATTGAGTCTGGTGTCTTTCACTCAGTATAGTTTTTCAGATTGAGCTCTACTGTTGCATGTAAGATAAGCAGGTCATTTCCTATTATTGCTGAGTAGTATATTCTATTTTTTCAGTGTACCTATTGAGGTATTGGTACCATACCAATTGTTACCTTTTTCTTTTGCGTCAACCCTTTTAGCTTTCTTCCAAACATATCCACTTCTCATCTGTGTAGAGCTTTACTCTAAATCTTCCCACTTCCCCCAGTTGTTATTTTCTAGAACATTCTATATTCCTCTTGACATCCTTTACATTTCAACTAATAACCTCCTTATGGGTGAGGTGTTTCTTTTCTTTTTTTTTTTTAAGATTTTATTTATTTGACAGAGAGAGATCACAGTAGGCAGAGAGGCAGGCGGAGAGAGGGGAAGGGAAGCAGGCCCCCTGCTGAGCAGAGAGCCTGATGCGGGACTCGATCCCAGGACCCTGAGATCATGACCTGAGCCGAAGGCAGCGGCTTAACCCACTGAGCCACCCAGGCGCCCGGGTGAGGTGTTTCTTAACCTAGGAATCTCAACCAGTTCTCCCCCTATAATTTTCACTCAACACAAATATTTTATTTCCTCCCTCTCTAAACACAATGTGTAATTATTTAAATTACTTATTCACCATCTGTTCCTCTGTCTGGAATATAACTTCCATAAAAGTACAGCACAGGAGGAGTCAAGATGGTGGAGAACTAGCAGGCTGAGACTACTTCAGCTAGCAGGAGATCAGCTAGATAGCTTATCTAAAGATTGCAAACACCTGCAAATCCATCGGCAGATCGAAGAGAAGAAGAACAGCAATTCTAGAAACAGAAAAACAACCACTTTCTGAAAGGTAGAACTGGTGGAGAAGTGAATCCAAAGAGACGGGAAGATAGACCCCCGGGGGAGGGGCCAGCTCCCGGCAAGTGGCGGAGCAACGGAGCACAAAATCAGGACTTTTAAAAGTCTGTTCCGCTGAGGGACACCACCCCAGAGGCTAAACCGGGGTGAAGCCCATGCGGGGTCGGCGTGGCCTCAGGTCTTGCAGGGTCACAGAAGGATCGGGGGTGTCTGAGTGTCGCAGAGCTTGCGGATATTGGAACGGGAAAGCCGGCTACAGAGACAGAGCCGACAGTGAGCTCACAGCTCGGTGTTGCCTTGAACCAGTCGCAGACTCAGTGAGCTCGGAGCGTGGCCGGAGGTCAGGCAGACGGGAGTTACTAGGAACTGTTCGCTGAGGGCGCACTGGCGAGCGGGGCCCTGGGCTCTCGGCTCCTCAGGGCCGGAGACCAGGAGGCTGCCATTTGTATTCCCGTCCTCCAGAACTCTACGGAAAGCGCTCAGGGAACAAAAGCTCCTGAAAGCAAAGCCAAGCAGATCACTCGGCCCGGCCCCTGGTAAGGGCAGTGCAATTCCGCCTGGGGCTAAAACACTTGAGAATCACTACAACAGGCCCCTCCCCTAGAAGATCAACAAGAAATCCAGGCAAGACCAAGTTCACCTACCAAGGAGTGCAGTTTCAATACCAAGGAGAGCAACAGAATTCCAGAGGAGGAGAAAACAAACCACGGAACTCATGGCTTTCTCCCTGTGATTTTTTAGTCTTGCAGTTAATTTAATTTTTTTCTTTTTCATTTTTTTTTCTCTTCTTCTGCTAAAATTTTTTTTAACTTTTACCCTTTTCTTTTTAACACTTTTTAACTAGTTTATCTAATATATATATATTTTTTCTTTTTTATACTTTTCTTTATTCATTTTCTTTTTTTTAATTCTTTTTTCTTTTTTTCTTTCTTTCTTTTTGAACCTCTTTTTATCCCCAAATCAGAAGAGACCCCAATCAGAAGAGATTGGGAGATCCCAATCAGAGGAGATCCCTCACCCAATCGTGAGGGGGGATTTCTCCCCCCTCACGATTTGGGATCTCTTCTGATTTGGTTAAAGCATATTTTCCTGGGATTGTTGCCACCCTTTTAGTGTTTTACTTGCTCCTTCATATACTCTTAGCTGGACAAAATGACAAGGCGGAAAAATTCACAACAAAAAAAAGAACAAGAGGCAGTACCGAAGCCTAGGGACCTAATCAATAAAGACATTGGTAATATGTCAGATCTAGAGTTCAAAATGACAATTCTCAAGGTTCTAGCCGGGCTTGAAAAAGGCATGGAAGATATTAGAGAAACCTTCTCCAGAGATATAAAAGCCCTATCTGGAGAAATAAAAGAACTAAAATCTAACCAAGTTGAAATCAAAAAAGCTATTAATGAGGTTCAATAAAAAATGGAGGCTCTCACTGCTAGGATAAATGAGGCAGAAGAAAGAATTAGCGATATAGAAGACCAAATGACAGAGAATAAAGAAGCTGAGCAAAAGAGGGACAAACAGCTACTGGACCATGAGGGGAGAATTCGAAAGATAAGTGACACCATAAGACGAAACAACATTAGAATAATTGGGATTCCAGAAGAAGAAGAAAGAGAGAGGGGGGCAGAAGGTATACTGGAGAGAATTATTGGGGAGAATTTCCCCAATATGGCAAAGGGAACGAGCATCAAAATTCAGGAGGTTCAGGGACGCCTGGGTGGCTCAGTTGGTTAAGCAGCTGCCTTCGGCTCAGGTGATGATCCCAGCATCCTGGGATCGAGTCCCACATCGGGCTCCTTGCTCAGCGGGGAGCCAGCCTCTCCCTCTGCCTCTGTCTGCCATTCTGTCTGCCTGTGCTCGCTCTCTCCCCCTCTCTCTCTCTGATAAATAAATAAAATCTTTAAAAAAAAATTCAGGAGTTTCAGAGAACACCCCTCAAAATCAATAAGAATAGGCCCACACCCCATTACCTAATAGTAAAATTTACAAGCCTTAGTGACAAAGAGAAAATCCTGAAAGCATCCCGGGAAAAGAAGTCTGTAACATACAATGGTAAAAGTATTAGATTGGCAGCTGACTTATCCACAGAGACCTGGCAGGCCAGAAAGAGCTGGCATGATATTTTCAGAGCACTAAACGAGAAAAACATGCAGCCAAGAATACTATATCCAGCTAGGCTATCATTGAAAATAGAAGGAGAGATTAAAAGCTTCCAGGACAAACAAAAACTGAAAGAATTTGCAAACACCAAACCAGCTCTACAGGAAATACTGAAAGGGGTCCTCTAAGCAAAGAGAGAGCCTACAAGTGGTAGATCAGAAAGGAACAGAGACAATATACAGTAACAGTCACCTTACAGGCAATACAATGGCACTAAAATCATACCTCTCAATAGTTACCCTGAATGTTAATGGGCTAAATGCCCCAATCAAAAGACACAGGGTATCAGAATGGATAAAAAAACAAAACCCATCTATATGTTGCCTCCAAGAAATTCATTTTAAACCCGAAGACACCTCCAGACTTAAAGTGAGGGGGTGGAAAAGAATTTACCATGCTAATGGACATCAGAAAAAAGCAGGAGTGGCAATCCTTATATCAGATCAATTAGATTTTAAGCCAAAGACTATAATAAGAGATGAGGAAGGACACTATATCATACTCAAAGGGTCTGTCCAACAAGAAGATCTAACAATTTTAAAGATATATGCCACCAACATGGGAGTAGCCAACTATATAAACCAATTAATAACAAAATCAAAGAAATGGAAAGATCATCCAAGCAAAAGATCAACAGGGAAATAAAGGCCTTAAATGACACACTGGATGAGATGGACATCACAGATATATTCAGAACATTTCATCCCAAAGCAACAGAATACACATTCTTCTCTAGTGCACATGGAACATTCTCCAGAATAGATCACATCCTCGGTCCTAAACCAGGACTCAACTGGTATCAAAAGATTGGGATCATTCCCTGCATATTTTCAGACCACAATGCTCTGAAGCTAGAACTCAACCACAAGAGGAAGTTTGGAAAGAACCCAAAGACATGGAGACTAAACAGCATCCTTCTAAAGAATGAATGGGTCAACCAGGAAATTAAAGAAGAATTGAAAAAAATCATGGAAACAAATGATAATGAAAATACAACGGTTCAAAATCTGTGGGAAACAACAAAGGCAGTCCTGAGAGGAAAATATATAGCGGTACAAGCTTTTCTCAAGAAACAAGAAAAGTCTCAGGTACACAACCTAACCCTAAACCTAAAGGAGCTGGAGAAAGAACAAGAAAGAAACCCTAAGCCCAGCAGGAGAAGAGAAATCATAAAGATCAGAGCAGAAATCAATGAAATAGAAACCAAAAAAAAAAAACAAAAACAATAGAACCAATCAACGAAACTAGGAGCTGGTTCTTTGAAAGAATTAATAAAATTGATAAACCCCTGGCCAGACTTATCAAAAAGAAAAGAGAAAGGACCCAAATAAATAAAATCATGAATGAAAGAGGAGAGATCACAACCAACACCAAAGAAATACAAACTATTATAAGAACATACTATGAGCAACTCTATGCCAACAAATATGACAATCTGGAAGAAATGGATGCATTCCTAGAAACATATAAACTACCAAAATTGAACCAGGAAGAAATAGAAAGCCTAAAACAGACCCATAACAAGTAAGGAGATTGAAATAGTCATTAAAAATCTCCAAACAAACAAAAGCCCAGGGCCAGACGGCTTCCCGGGGGAATTCTACCAAACATTTAAAGAAGAACTAATTTCTATTCTCCTGAAACTGTTCCAAAAAATATAAATGGAAGGAAAACTTCCAAACTCATTTTATGAGGCCAGCCTCACCTTGATCCCCAAAGCAGACAAGGATCCCATCAAAAAAGAGAGCTATAGACCAATATCCTTGATGAACACAGATGCGAAAATTCTCACCAAAATACTAGCCAATAGGATTCAACAGTACATTAAAAGGATTATTCACCACGACCAAGTGGGATTTATCCCAGGGCTGCAAGGTTGGTTCAACATCCGCAAATCAGTCATGTGATAAAACACATCAGTAAAAGAAAGAACAAGAACCATATGATACTCTCAATAGATGCTGAAAAAGCATTTGACAAAGTACAGCATCCCTTCCTGATCAAAACTCTTCAAAGTGTAGGGATAGAGGGCACATACCTCAATATCATCAAAGCCATCTATGAAAAACCCACCGCAAATATCATTCTCAATGGAGAAAATTGAAAGCTTTTCCACTAAGGTCAGGAACACGGCAGGGATGTCCATTATCACCACTGCTATTCAACACAGTACTAGAATTCCTAGCCTCAGCAATCAGACAACAAAAGGAAATTAAAGGCATCGAAATCGGCAAAGAAGAAGTCAAATTATCACTAAACAAAACTGCTAGAACTTGTACAGGAATTCAGTAAAGTGTCAGGATATAAGATCAATGCACAGAAATCAGTTGCATTTCTCTACACCAACAACAAGACAGAAGAAAGAGAAATTAAGGAGTCAATCCCATTTACAATTGCACCCCAAACCATAAGATACCTAGGAATAAACCTAACCAAAGAGGCTAAGAATCTATACTCAGAAAACTATAAAGTACTCATGAAAGAAATTGAGGAAGACACAAAGAAGTGGAAAAATGTTCCATGCTCCTGGATTGGAAGAATAAATATTGTGAAAATATCTATGCTACCTAAAGCAATCTACACATTTAATGCAATTCCTATCAAAGTACCATCCATCTTTTTCAAAGTAATGGAACAAATAATTTTAAAATTTATATGGAACCAGAAAAGACCTCGAATAGCCAAAGGGATATTGAAAAAGAAAGCCAAAGTTGGTGGCATCACAATTCCGGACTTCAAGCTCTATTACAAAGCTGTCATCATCAAGACAGCATGGTACTGGCACAAAAACAGACACATAGATCAATGGAACAGAATAGAGAGCCCAGAAATAGACCCTCAACTCTATGGTCAACTAATCTTTGACAAAGCAGGAAAGAATGTCCAATGGAAAAAAGACAGCCTCTTTAATAAATGGTGTTGGGAAAATTGGACAGCCACATGCAGAAAAATGAAATTGGACCATTTCCTTACACCACACACAAAAATAGATAGACTCAAAATGGAAGAAGGACCTCAATGTGAGAAAGGAATCCATCAAAATCCTTGAGGAGAACACAGGCAGCAACCTCTTCAACCTCAACCGCAGCAACATCTTCCTAGGAACATCGCCAAAGGCAAGGGAAGCAAAGGCAAAAATGAACTCTTGGGATTTCATCAAGATCAAAAGCTTTTGCACAGCAAAGGAAACAGTTAACAAAATCAAAAGACAACTGACAGAATGGGAGAAGATATTTGCAAACGACATATCAGATAAAGGACTAGTGTCCAAAATCTATAAAGAACTTAACAAACTCAACACCCAAAGAACAAATAATCCAATCAAGAAATGGGCAGAGGACATGAACAGACGTTTCTGCAAAGAAGACATCCAGATGGCCAACAGACACATGAAAAAGTGCTCCATATCACTCGGCATCAGGGAAATACAAATCAAAACCACAATGAGATATCACCTCACACCAGTCAGAATGGCTAAAATCAACAAGTCAGGAAATGACAGATGCTGGCGAGGATGCGGAGAAAGGGGAACCCTCCTACACTGTTGGTGGGAATGCAAGCTGGTGCAACCACTCTGGAAAACAGCATGGAGGTTCCTCAAAATGTTGAAAATAGAACTGCTCTATGACCCAGCAATTGCACTACTGGGTATTTACCCTAAAGATACAAACGAAGTGATCCAAAGGGGAACGTGCACCCGAATGTTTATAGCAGCAATGTCCACAATAGCCAAACTATGGAAAGAACCTAGATGTCCATCAACAGATGAATGGATAAAGAAGATGTGGTATATATACACAATGGAATTCTATGCAGCCATCAAAAGAAACGAAATCTTGCCATTTGCGACAACATGGATGGAACTAGAGCATATCATGCTTAGCGAAATAAGTCAAGCAGAGAAAGACAACTATCATATGATCTCCCTGATATGAGGAAGTGGTGATGCAACATGGGGGCTTAAGTGGGTAGGAGAAGAATCCATGAAACAAGATGGGATAGGGAGGGAGACAAACCATAAGTGACTCTTAATCTCACGAAACAAACTGTGGGTTGCTGGGGGGAGGGGGGGTTGGGAGAAGGGGGGTAGGGTTATGGACATTGGGGAGGGTATGTGCTTTTGGGTAAATTGGAAGGGGAGATGAACCATGAGAGACTATGGACTCTGAAAAACAATCTGAGGGGTTTGAAGTGGCGGGGGGGTGGGAGGTTGGGGTACCAGGTGGTGGGTATTATAGAGGGCACGGCTTGCATGGAGCACTGGGTGTGGTGAAAAAATAATGAATACTGTTTTTCTGAAAATAAATAAATTGGAAAAAAAATTTTAAAAAAAAGAAAACAGACAGTAAAAATTAAAAAAAAAAAAAGATTTTCCTCTTCTTATCAATCTAGATGGTTCCTGCAGATGGGCCAAATGATTGACAGTGGCTCGTGGCCCAGTCACACTGATGCTGCCATCTCAAGACTCATCACATGGATACTTTTTTCTGTTCCTAACAGGCCAAGCAATCTCCATCAACCTGACTATGCTCTACCTCTATGAAGGGAGGGGGAGGCTCTCCACCTTTCAAATGAATGACAGCTCCAGTTTGCCATTATCTAAAGAAGCAGTGTTGGTGAAGAATGGGGCTGAGAATTAGAAGCAAGAGCAGTTTAGTGAACTACTCTCTCCTTTTCTTATTCTAGACGGTCTCAGACCCTCGGTGCCAAACTCACTCACTGGAAGTTTACTTACTTCCAGTGAGTGAGTTTGGCACCGAGGGTCTGAGGGTCTTTGACGGAAGCACATTAAGTCTCTCAGTGAGTTAAAGGATATTTATGTATCTTAGAGACAGGGTTCGTGTCCAAAAATTACATCTTTCCAAGTGCATAACCACTAGTGCTCCTGAGTTTTGGGGAAATGAAGAGTCATGTTTAACTTTGTTCCTGAACTTGATATTCATTAATGGGATAATAAGCTAAATAAAAACTGCTTCTCTTAACCTTAAAAAAAAAAAAAAAGTACAGCACAAGTGCTCCTTATTCTTTTCTTTCTTTTTTTCTTTTTCTTTTTTTTTTTTTTTGTATTGTGTTATGTTAGTCACCATAAAATATATCATTAGTTTTTGGTGCTCATTATTCTGTCCCCAAACCAGGCTCACTACAAAGAAAAACAAACAAACAAAAAAAACTTCAGGAATGAAGGATTAAATGATTAGATGTGCTTAGTACCATTGTCACAATAATTCCACTGCTGACCACAAGATGGCAAGTGCAGGTCCATTTCAGCCTCATTCCATGCAAATAAAATACCACACTTTTCAGTCCTAAAGCATTGCATTTTACCCATAGGAACTCTGGAGGATGTTTGTCAAAGAAGATAAATTTCATACATAAGCAATAATTCATCCCTCATTCACTTCTTTTTATTAATAAATAGAAAATATTTGGAACATTAGACATTGCTATTCAAGAAATATCTATTAGGCAACTATGTTGCTACAAATATTCTCTAAGAGGATGGGAATAGCATAGAGAACAAGACAGACTGGCAATCAGAGAACCTAGTTAGTAAGAAATCAGCAAAAGAAGCACACTGGATACCTACAATCCCACCTCCAATAGGAAAACTGATTCCTTAAGCCAAGCAGCTCTGTCATGATTAGAAGTATCCTTCAATATTCTTAATCACTGAAAAAAGACGATTGCCTTCACTACAACCTAAAGAACCAGTGAGCAGTGGGTCCAGGACATCAGTTCTGTAAGTAACTCCAGCATGTCTGTACTCATTTCCCAAAACTATCAAGGGAGTACTTTGAGTGAGGAATTGGATTTCCCTCTGTGAGATGGACAGTCATCACAGGGCCTCTCTTCTCTTGGGGAGCACGCACCTCTAGGTGACCTACTGACTAGGAGAGGCCAGGCAGAACTGAAAAAAGCAGCTCAACTTCTCCTGGGTTTTAAACATTACTCAGAGCCAAGCTATGGTGTCTGGGGTCAGTTCTAGAGTAGTTAGTTAAGCTTTAAAAGGATACCTAGAGGCCAGCAAAGGACAAATCATAGCCACTATGGGAAAAGTCAGAGGCCTGCCAAGTCAGATCAAACCAGGCAGGCCCAAGAAAAGAAGGCCAGAGACCCTGACAAACTAAGGGAGAAAAGGCACTAACCCCCACCCCAAGAAATAAGTATTCCACCCCCTAGTCAACAACTCTCAATAAAAGACAGAAAACAAAACCCTGAGTTGCACACCTGTCCCTTGAACTTCCCACTCTCACAGCTCCAGAGTGTGCTCTCTCTTTCATAAACTCTTCACTTAAACACCAAACAACCACTGTGTCTGCTCAGTCCTTGAATTCTTTTCCTGTAATAAGACTAAGCCTCCTTCACTCCTCCAACACCCTGACTCCCACCAGCTCTGCAATGTCCTTGTGATGGGTTGGGCAGAGTCCTGCCCAGTCTACCATGCAACACAAGGAGAAGGATGGGCAAGACTCTGATGAACTAGGTCTCTCTCCTTCTTTGTCTGTCTCTCTCCCTCCAAATGAGTATTCTGAGACAAAACTCCTATGTGTATGGGGATACTCCACACCAAAGAGCAATTCTTGGGACCCAACCTGGTATAACCTACAGTTCCCTTCAGGAGCTAGCATCAGATTCCACAATTTAAGGGTTCAATCCCACAAGAGTAGACCTCCCACCCCACTTCAGACACCTGTCACAATAACAGGTCCTTGTTACCCATGCTCCTAACCAACTGGCTATAAATCAGAGGTTCCCATGACCCTCTCCTTGGGCTTGATTAATTTACTAGGGCAACACAAAGAACTCAGGGAAACATTTTACTTCTTACATTATCAGTTTATTATAAGGATATAATGCAGGAACAGCCAGTGGAAGAAATACCTAGGGCAAGGGATTGGGAAAGGGCATGGAACTTTTATGCCCTCTCCTTTATGCCGTGCTCCCCAGTCTCCATATGTTGTTCACCAACAGAGAATCTCTGGGAACCTTGTCCTCCAAGGACAAGGGATTTTTATGGAGGCTCCATTACATACCCATGATTGATTGCTTAAGTCACTGGCCCCTGGCAACAGGTTCGACCTCCTGCCCCTCACCCTTCTTGCTTTCTGGAGGTCTGGGTGGAACTAAAAGTTCCAATTCTCTAATCCAAGGTTGGTTCTTCTGACAATCAGCCTCTGTCCTTGGGTGGGGACCTAAGGTCATCCCATTAACATCACAAAAGACATCTAATTGCTCTTATCATCTAGGAAATTCCAACAGTTTTAGGAGCTCTGTGTCAGAAAAGGGGTCAAAGAACTAATACATATTTATTTCTCAGTATAAATCATAACCTCACAACCTCCTTCCTTTTACCCATTCTCTTCATTTTTCAAAGTTACCTTAATTAAATCTGTATAAAGGTCAGAATTTCAGATACACCCATAAGGATTATGAAAAAATTATTTCTTTCTTTAGATGCAATTGACTTTTCTGAGAAGAAAAGGATGAGGATCAACACAGCTTTTACTGTGACCCCCTTCCATTTGGAACCTTAATGTTTGTGATGTTTATTCTTCATTCTATAAATCTGGGCCTGTGATTTATAACCACTGCCATCAGGCCAAACTCATTATAACTCAATGTTTTTTAACTTAGTTTCAGAGGAATAAGTATATTTATCACATATGATATATGGGTTCTTATTAAGACAATTTTCTGATCACTCGGCTCTCACAGTTCCCAGACTTCTCAGAAACAGCATGTGATTATGACTTGGTTAGTCCCATCAGAAGGTAGGTCCCTTCCCCAACAGCGTTACCTTCAGGAGCCACCACTAGGGGCTGGCTCCCACCCACTTTCTGCGACTTTCCAAGGCAGGAGGATTCTCAGTTCTGTATCTCTTTCCTGATCTCTATCAGCTATACTATTGCTGTTGTGAAAAACAACTCCCTTCTTTGATGTGACTTGCACATCAGGTATCGCTAGCTTCCATGATAAGAGGTCCTCTTATTTCATCCTCACCTAAGAGGTTGTCCATTTTATTGGTTGCAAGCCCATAAAATGAACTACTACAACTGCCTCTACTATGCTGGTCTGCTTCAGCCATTTTTCCCTCTGCCGGTCAGTGGCAGCCACATGCATTTGTCTAATAGATGTGCCAATCTGGTTTCAAACCCGCCATGTTCGTTTTGTTCCAGTCATTGGCAGCTAAACGGGGAAAAACTATGATACCACAAAGCATACTCCTCAAGAGCCCCGATTCTTCCTGATGTCCTGGTTGCCCTTCTGCCTCAGCCACATCATCCCCTAAGACCCACTGTGAGCATGTGGCTCTGCTAAAACTGGCAAATGCTGACACCGGACCATACCTGTGGGCTCTTACGGCCTCCGTGGTTGGATTGGATAGATTAGTCGTTACTACACCATGTGTTATGATACTGTAGGCCATGCAGTAGCTGCCCTGGAGAGAAGTCCTGCCCAAAGTAGTTGGCACACATGCCTCTCACATTTGTGTCATTCTGTCCCTGGAATCTCAGTGCTCTGCTTCTTCTCCCATTGCTTTCATACCATACACCCAGAATGGCTTCACTCTCATTGCTCAGTACCCCTACTGGTGCCTTCCATTTCAAAACCATTTCATGTCATCAGTTGAGTGGTGAACCCCATGCCCTAGATAAAGATGTGTTGGAGTACCTCAGAATGTGATTTCACTTGCAGATACTGTTTTTACAGAGGTAGTCCACTTTAAATGAGGTCATTCTGGTGAGCCCTAATCCAAAATGACTAGTAAAGGAATATAAAACATGGAAATCTGAACACAGAGATATGCATACACACAGAGAACAGATGAACACTAAGGCAGAGATTTAAATGAGGGCTCTAGAGTGAGAGAAGAAAGAACATTTCCTAAATTTTGTGAGGCCCAAAACCTTAAAAGGGTACTGCAAAACAAGAAAAAATGAAATCAAATCTCTCATTAACATAGGTGCCAAATTAACAAATAAAACGTTATTTAAAATAATCCACCAGAATGCAAGTTGGTGCAGCCTCTTTGGAGAACAGTGTGGAGATTCCTCAAGAAATTAAAAATAGAGCTTCCCTATGACCCTGCAATTGCACTCCTGGGTATTTACCCCAAAGATACAGATGTCGTGAAAAGAAGGGCCATCTGTACCCCAATGTTTATACCAGCAATGGCCACGGTCGCCAAACTAGGGAAAGAACCAAGATGCCCTTCAACAGATGAATGGATAAGGAAGATGTGGTCCATATACACTATGGAGTATTATGCCTCCATCAGAAAGGATGAATACCCAACTTTTGTAGCAACATGTACCGGACTGGAAGAGATTATGCTGAGTGAAATAAGTCAAGCAGAGAGAGTCAATTATCATATGGTTTCACTTATTTGTGGAGCATAACAAATATCATGGAGGACAAGGGGAGTTAGAGAGGAGAAGGGAGTTGGGGTAAATTGGAAGGGGAGGTGAATCATGAGAGACTATGGACTCTGAAAAACAATCTGAGGGTTTGAAGTGGCAGGGGGTGGGAGTTTGGGGTACCAGGTGGTGGGTATTATAGAGGGCATGGATTGCATGGAGCACTGGGTGTGGTGAAAAAATAATGAATACTGTTTTTCTGAAAATAAATAAATTAATTTTAAAAAAAAGAAAAAAGAAAAAAAAAGAATGGGGGAGCAAGAGAGGTTTATTGAGTTTTCCAGAAATTCCTAATAAGGAATTCTAAATCCTGATTTTTTTTTTTTTTTAAATCAGGATGGGATGTCCCTAGAATTCTATCCTAGGACTGTTACCTTCAAGAGGAATTGTCTATCCTTCCTACATCAAAATCACGTAGAGCTCAAGCCCAAAAGTCCCAGCCTCCCAGTGGATGCTAATGTGCAGTGAGGAGTGAAGATTACTGCATCTTCAAGTGTCAGGGCAGTTATTATCGAATTTAGATAAAGGACCATTTCTTCATTTGCAAACAAAGAAGAGTATCTTTATTTCTAAAACGTTCACCTGAATTTGCTTTTACATTTAAAGTGTATGAATTAAGAATGTATTTCATAATTAACATATACAACCATTGTATGATTTTTCTTTTCGTAAACCATATTAATAAATCAATGTGTTTCTTATAAGTCATCTCATTAAAATCAAGTACCAATGGCATTGAAATAAACACAAACATTAAGTAGAAAAATGGTATGATAACTTTTTCCATTTAAAAAATTTTTAAATATATCTCTAAGAATCATGATCTTTTGCTTTATTCCCCTCCTAGAAAAATAGGTGAGATTCGTGGTTGCCAGATTATATGAGGTATGGGGAGGAGGGACTGGGGGAAGGTCGTCAAAAGCACAAACTTCCAATTATAAGATAAGGAACTACTAGGATGTCATACATGACATGATGACTATAGCTAACACTGCCAAATGCTACGTAAAAAAGTTCTGAAAGAGTCAATCCTAAGAGATCTCACCCAAAGGAGCATATGTTCTTCTTTTTATTGTATCTATATGAGATGGTGCATGTTAACAAAACCCATTATAGTCATTTCACAATGTATGTAAGTCAAACCATCATGCTATATACCCTAAACTTAATGCAGTGACAGGTGTCAAGCATTTCTCCAACAACCCTGAAAAAATTAATAGTAACCTGAGCTTCAATTTGTGCTATAAGAAAGTGGTGAGAGAGATATGCCATGCTTAACCCTCTGCGTTCTCATTTGTTATCCAAAAAACAACAATGAGCATTTTAGCTTGCAGTTTCGTTCATGATCTTTGTGATTAAATCCCTCTGCTGTTCTCTATTGTTGTAGAATAAAGATGAAATGCGTGCTTTCCTAGGCTCCAGCCACAGGCCTTCTTTCAGTTCCTTCGCCTTCAGAGTCTTGACCAAGCACACCTTTCGCTTGCACCTCCTCTCTTCCTCCAACTCTCTCATTTATTTCCTGTTTACTTTCAGGTCCAAGACCAAGTACCTTTAAGTATATTTAGGGTATCTGTTGGCCTCATTATTAAGCCTCAGTGTCAGAACAGGGTAGTACAGGGTAAATACCCAGCATAATTCTTTAAAATAAATTTGTTAATTAAAACAGCCACAAGTGGAAGAAGTAAGCCATAAAATACAGTATACGGTAGGTGCTCAAAAATATAAAAAATACAACAATGATAGTTCTTTGGCAAATGCCAAAAAATTCTATTTATTGAAGACTTGCTTTCATGCTTTCCTTTGGTCTTCGATTTTTTTTTCCTTCCTTAATTTATGGAAAAATATTTACTATGTGCTTACTTCCTTCTGTTTACTGAGTCCTCCTTTTAATACAGAACAATGGGAACAAGGTGCTAAATTAAGAATATTAGATGATGTATGTAACAAATCTGTCCCTGTGCTGGCCTTTGTTTCACTCAGTTACACTGCTTCCTTTCCCTTCAGTAGGCTTTGTCCCCAGCAGGGAAGATGTGGCTAATGTCCTAGCAAGAATGTTCCTGTGTCATGGCAGGGATGTCCATTATCACCACTGCTATTCAACATAGTACTAGAAGTCCTAGCCTCAGCAATCAGACAACAGAAAGAAATCAAAGGCATCCAAATCAGCAAAGAAGAAATCAAATTATCACTCTTTGCAGATGATATGATACTATATGTGGAAAACCCAAAGGACTCCATTCTAAATCTGCTAGAATGTGTACAGGAATTCAGTAAAGTGTCAGGATATAAAATCAATGCACAGAAATCAGTTGCATTTCTTTACACCAACAACAAGATATAAGAAAGAGAAATTAAGGAGTCAATCCCATTTACAATTGCACCCAAAATCCATAAGATACCTAGGAATAAACCTAACCAAAGAGGCAAAGAATCTGTACTCAGAAAACTTATAGTACTCATGAAAGAAATTGAGGACGACACAAAGAAAAGGAAAAATGTTCCATGCTCATGGATTGGAAGAACAAATATGGTGAACATGTCCTAAAGCAATCTACAAACCCCTCAGATTGTTTTTGAAGTGGCGGGGGGGGGGGTGGGAGGTTGGGGTACCAGGTGTTGGGTATTATAGAGGTCACGGATTGCATGGAGCACTGGGTGTGGTGAAAAAATAATGAATACTGTTTTCTGAAAATAAATAAATTGAAAAAAAAAGCAATCTACACACTTGCAATCCCTATCAAAATCCCATCCATTTTTTTTTTCAAAGAAATGGAACAAATAATCCTAAAATTTGTATGGAACCAGAAAAGACCTTGAAGAGTCAGAGGAATATTGAAAAAGAAAGCCAAAGTTGGTGGCATCACAATTCCAGACTTTAAGCTCTATTACAAAACTGTCATCATCAAGACAGTATGGTACTGGCACAAAAACAGACACATAGATCAATGGAACAGAATAGAGAGCCCAGAAATAGACCCTCAGCTCTATGGTCAACTAATCTTCGACAAAGCAGGAAAGAATATCCAATGAAATAAAGACAGTCTCTTCAACATGCCCAAGACAAATGTCTTACTTACCTCACCCTAGTTTCAGCCCTGATGCTCCTAGCATGTGATAAGCATGGTATAGTAGGAAAAGTGACAGCTTTGTGTCAGAAAGACTTACCCTTTCCGTGTATTCAATGAATTAACTTAGCTTGGCTGAACCTTTCTGTCTGCTTATCTGTAAAATGAAGATGATAGATAAGAGCAGACTCTAAAGTAGCTGTAAGGATTACATGATATAGAATAATTAAAACAAGTATTCAGAGGCCTGACAGACAGTAGCTTTGACTCAGCAAAACGTGTCATTGCAGGAATGTACTGAAGGCGAGTGCCACCTCATGCAGTCCAGCAAGCTATCCATTGATAACCCCACTCCCCCAACTTTCTTCTTGACTGGTGTTCCAGGACTAGAAGATTTTCACATCTGGCTTTCCATCCCTTTTTGCTGCCTCTGTGTGGTTGCCCTCTTGGGAAACAGCACTATCCTGTGTGTGGTGATCAGACTCCAGCCTTCACGAGCCCATGTACTATTTCCTCTCTATGCTCTCCAACACTGACTTGGGTATCACTATTTCTTCTTTTCCCACAACACTGAGCATCCCCTGGTTCAATATCAGGATCATCAGCCAAGAAGACTGCATTGTGCAGATGTTCTTTTTGCCTTGGATTTACCTTCATGGAATCCTCTGTACTTTTGGCCATGGCTTTTGACTGCCTTACTGCTATCTGCAACACCCTAAGGTATGCTATGGTTCTGACCAACTCTAGAACCATCAAAGCTGGCCTATTGATTTTTGTACAAATGCTGGTCTACCTGATGCCCTTGCTCCTGCTCCTTCTGCAGTCCTAATGTGCTTTCCCAGTCCTATTGCTACCAACCTGATGTAATTAAGTGTTCTTGCTCAAGTATCAAGATTAATAGCATCTGTGGCTTTGTTGTTCTCATTCCGACATCAGATATAAATATCCCCTCCATTTTTCTCTCCAATGTGCTCAACATAATCAAGTCCATCCCCAGCATGTCATTTTCTACATCCCTTGGATCATTTTGGCTTTGGTCCATCGCTTTGGTCATAATGCTCCTCCCTATGTCCATCTACTGATGTAAAATTTCCATTTCCTATTTCCCCCAGGGCTGAGCCCCACCGTACATAGTGTGAAAACCAAACAAATCTGCAAAGCTTTCCTGAGGCTTCTTCCAAACACAGACTAGCCAGTCTGACTATGCAACACATGGATAAAGTTAGTCTTTCTTCCTTCCTTTCTGCAATATTTTAATAAATAATATTAGTAATACTGGGCTTTCCTTAGTCGTGGTAGCACAAGGTCCCCCAAGAAATATCCTTGGCCTCTCAATTAGTTTATATAGTCTAGTGGCCAGCACATGAAACTAAATAAAATAGCAATAATGAATAAAAAGTAGTATCACAGGGGCACCTGGGTGGCTCAGTCAGTTAGGCATCTAACTCTTGCCTTCTGCTTCAGGTGATGATCTCAGGGTCGTGAGACTGGGACCCTCATGGGGCTCTGTCCTCAGCCTGCTGGAGATTCTCTCCCTCTCCCTCTCTCTCTGCCCTTTCTCACTCATTCTCCCTCTCTCTCTCTCTCTCTCAAATAAATAAACAAATAAAATTTTTTAAAAAAGTACTAGTATCACAAAACTATATGGTCACTAAAGAAAATATCCTAATCATAGTGGAGACTCAAAAAGTCCTTAGAGGAAGTGACTACTTAGACTAAAAAGCATGTGAAACAAGTAAAGGTGGAAAGAGCTGTCCAGGCACCCAGAACATGGCACTGTGAGGGCAACGAAGTATGACGGCACCTGAGACACCAAGAAATTGTATGTGATCAGTACAGGTAGAGTAAAGGGGTTGTGTTGTGTGGGCAGAAGAAGGAAGGTTATTAATGAGAGTATAAAGTAATATTTTTGTTAGATAAAGTAAAGTGTGGTAACTGAAAAAAAAGAGAATAATCAACTGAGTTGGGAAGTTTTCTTAGATTCCCTCTTAAGGAACATCCACTGTGTTCTGGAGAGAAGCCTTCTTCCTTTAGATTCCCGATTTAAGACAGTCATTATGAAACCTTATAGCCTTCTGTTACCCTTCCAGAGTAAATTTGGACTACCTCATAATAACCTTCACTCCCTTAATGGCATCTCATAAGTCTTCCTCCATTTGTCCTGGTTTATATGTATGAGTTACTTCCAGTATTATGATCTACTATTTCTAGACTTGAAACGGATTCTAAGATTTCTTGTACAAGCTCAGATCCTTAAGTCCTCCAAGGCAGATTACTAAAATCATAAGATTGCAAGAGGTTCAAGAAAACAGAACTGAAGCAAAGTTTAGTGACTAGTCTTTCCTCCAAACAATATAATTTCCAAATACCCTCCATCTCCCCTCACAGAATCCTCTGATATAAGATACAAAATATATGAAGGGATGGTCAAAATTGGAAGGAGAGTAAGAAGCATTTAACTAAGGAAAGATAGTTTTGTGTCCTAGATTATACCTTTTAGAAGAATTGACATCATCAAGTGATGAGTAGCTCATTGGGTTTAAGAGGATTGCAGCATTTCTGAGCTTCCTGTAAATACTATTGATTTTCTTTTCTTTAGTTAAATTTCCTCAAAAGCAACAATGAACTGAAACTAACAATGGAAGGTAGAAAAATGATGAATTAGTAGAAATGTAATATTAATTATCTACATGCAAGTGAACTCTGGTACTCCCTAGTACCAGGGGGGGTTTATTATACCAATCTATATACACACTGATTTATCATTTCACGCGATCTGCTTTGGAGCTCAGCATAGCCTTCACAAAGCACATGTATGCTGTGCCCCTCTACTCTAAGAGCCAAGTTATCATATTAAATATATATACTTAATGCAAAGGGTTACTCACACCTGTGTAAACACACAAGGTTATACACATATACTCATTCACATTAAACCCAGTCCTTACACACATGTTCATTAACATAGCTCTCAAATACACACACCAACAAACGTATTAACACACTTCCACATTATATAAAATATCTCTTGACTTGTAAATACCATTGACTAACAAAAAATACATACATACAGATAAGCTCACAACTGATTATTGTCAACAACACACAATCTTGGCCATGCACTCAATTCCTCAGCCTTTGCCTTCATGTACACCGAGGAGTGAGGGTAGTTAGGGGTTAATGCTTCCAGCTTTTAGTCTGTAGTCTCAGAGGAAACCAGAGATTGAGGTAGGGTAGGCAGCCTAACAGGAGGGGGAGAATTAATGCCTGGGGAAGGAAAAGGCCAGGCTTAAGCAGGTCTTTAAATAGACCCTAATCTACAGTCTCTGCTAAAAGCTGAATCACAGGAGCCAGATAGAGATGCTCAGGGTCAGAGATGAAGCAGAGCTCAAGTTGAATGGTTCCCAGCTCCCAGCCACCTCTGCCCTTCTCAGAGAACAGCAGGACTCACAGAAACTCCAGGAAGCTACAAAACAATGCAATAAACTGTATAGAATGACTTGACTTACTGGGGACTCCAAATCCAGAGATCCTGATGGCTGGATTTCCTTCTGTGATGCAGAGAAGTTTCACAGCTCACACTCTGTCCTCCAGGGAAATTCTAGAAAAATACAAAGGTAGTCTCTACACACAATCCCTCCATGAAGGACACTGGATCTGAACCCTCCCCTGCTCCGGCATGATTGCTCTATCCCTTGGTTTTAGATAACCCAACGTGAGAAAACGGTAAATATACCTGAAATAATTCTTTAGCAAGATCTCAGCCCATTTTATCCTTTCCAATTTCAGACTTAAACAACACAGTTAACCTGATAGACATAACAATCTCCACATAATGGTGGAGTGATTGAAGGCCAAAAAGCCAGTGGTACCAGCACTGGACTCAAACCACACTCTCACAGATGAAAGCTGAGCCACATCAGTGTGAGAACATTATTCTTGGAAACATATTTTCTTCAACAAAACTATGCCATGTCCTCTCAAGTAGATTATACTTTGGAGAACAGAAAAATTGACTCTGATGTTCACTGTATGATCTGATGTTCACTATATGATCACATTATCTACAAGGTTGAAAAAGATGACTTAATTTCTTCTTTCAGTACCTAGTACTCTCACAAGAAGTCTAGGCCACAAACAGCAGGGACAGGACATGTTTAAAGTCAGGGAGAGGGGGAAGGAATGTTTGGCAAGAAGAGAAATTACTCTTTACGTCATATCTCTGAGGAGCAAGTTGATAACCTGTGCCTCCCTCAGAAATATTACAGAAAACCTCACACACTTCACAAAATGATCCAAGATTGATCAACTCCCTGTCCAGTCCACATGTCTTGTAACCTTCACTCTGCACAGGGTTAGTGCATAAGTCTAAGTGGAAAAGAGGCAAGGGAATTGATGAGAATGAGGACACCAGATTCTATGGGCTTGTAGGTATAGAAAGAGGTAAAGAAATAAAGGCACCTGTCAAGAGCTCCCATCCCCTACTTCAGACTTGGACCCCGGGTCACCAAGGTGAGAAGAGTCACCACTCCAAAAGGAATATGGCAAACAGGTGAGTTCGTCATTAAGGTTCATGGGAAGAAACTTTGTGAGAGTTAAAAACAATACAGTATAAATGCTTCTGGTGTTATATATACATAATAGCAATGTCTTCCACAATTGATCAAAGAGATTATTGTGTACTTTGAGAAATTGTACATTTAGCCGGCATCTTCACCAGTGTCCAGTGCAAGAATGAGGATGATCTAAGGATGTTTTCCAGATGCCCATGAGCCTCAATGACCATGTCCTCACAAATGGAGAGTGACATTCAGGAGGTAGAAGGGAGAGGGAAAGGAAGACTCTGGTTCAAAAAGAACATAAAAATGGAAGAACAAGCCAGGCAGGAGGGGATAACAAAAGAGGGTTGGACCCCAGATAAGTGTTTCTCTGAATTTTCACCACCTGGATAGGAGTATTTGTTTTGAGCAAACCTACACCTATTATCAAAGTAGCATAGTAATTTTTTCAGTGAAGAGCAAGATTTGTAAAGTCTGAGCTCCATTTCTCTCATAATGTTATAAAGCTTGGGAAAATCAGAAAGAGATTAGGTTTCTTTGGGATCTCAAGGAAACCCTTTATAGGAACTATTAGGTCTGGTGGAATGAAACATTCGTTAGTCCCAACAGCTGATTTGTTATGGGAGATCTGAAAAGACTCTTCTTCTCTGTGTGTTTCTGTTATGGCAGAGACTCAAAGGCTCAGTCAACTGTGAGGAAATAGTGAAAAGGTGCCTAGCAAGAACCAGGTAAGCATTTGTGTGATCAGTCCTGGGTAGGTGTTAGTCACCAGAGGGATCAAAGAAGAGCACCACGTAAAGCAAGTAGAGGCAGAAAAGTATATTCAGGTCTTTCACTGGCCAGCACAGCAGACACTAGTATGAGAACTATGTATAACACTCTTGTGGCCATGGTGCCAAAGCAGTGTTTAAAAGGTTCCTCCAGTGACATCTGAGTGGCTTAGTCAGCTAAGCTGCTGTCTTTGGCTCAGGTCATGATTTCTGGTTCCTGACATTGAGCTCTACATTGAGCTCTGTGCTCATCCAGGAGCCTGCTACTCCCTCTCCCTATATAGCTCCCTCTTCTTGCTCTCTCTCTCACACACACACTTTCTCTCAAATAAATAAATATAATCTTTAAAATAAAATAAAAAATAAAACTTTCCTCCAAGGATTTTAAGATATGGCTAATCCGTTAAAAAGTCCATTGCCACTGAACAATTTATTTGTTCTGAATAAAGTATTGTTCCAATTTATTTGATCCAGCAAATATTTATTAAACCTCTATTCTGTGCTAAGCACAGAGGTGCTAGGATGGTGTACTATTCAAGGATCACCTCATGAAAATCAATCATCAGGACAGGATTTAGAAAACCATAGCCTGTAGGGTGTAGCTTGCACCCTCTTTTTACAAATAAAATTGTATTGGGATGTAGTCACACTCACACATTCCTGTACTGACTGTGGCTGTTCTCAGGCTAAAGGGGCTAAACTGACTAGTTGCAACACAGACTGTACAGCACATAAAACCTAAAATATGTGTGATCTGACCTTTTACTCAAATGAGTTTGTTGGCTCCTAGTCTAGGAGGCCATACATCATAGATAATAGAATTAATTAAAGGTGTACAATCATCCGTCATCTATTCTCCAGCCCAATTCTCCCAGTAACTCCTACAATCAAAGCTAACTCAACATCACTACATGCCTTGCTATGAGACTTTAGGCCAAAGTGTTTTCCAATGTGACGTCCTTTGCCTAAGGGGCTTAAACAAAAGCTTGAAAAGAACCTATGGGAAATGTTAAACAAGTTAGTTTATTCTGAAGAATACAAGGGCAGGAAGGACTATTACTGACATTATTTGTCAGGACAGATTCCCTTAGCAGATTCTACTTTCAAGGAAAATATTGATTCTTTGACAAAAATCACACTTGTAGTAGGTTTCCATCCCATTTTGAATGGCATAAACATCAATGAGGAATAAAGAGGAGCATCACTTTATGTCGCAAAAATTTTTTATTAAAACAGTTGAAATTCTTCCAGTTTACCATTAAGCCCTACTGCCCTTTGATTCACTTGAAACTTTCAAATATTAAAAATAATAATAGTTACTTATTTCATCATCACCCACAAGGAGTAGATTACCTTCGCAAAGGAGAACAAACTAACCATCCTGTGATGCTGGCCTCAGGGAACAGCTCTTTGCATCCTGTGTCCTTCATCCTACTTGGGATCCCAGGACTTGAGAATTACCAGTTTTGGATTGCCTTCCCTCTCTGTGCCATGTATCTTGTGGCTATAGTTGGCAATATCGTTGTTCTTCATATAATCCGAACTGACCACACTCTGCATGAGCCCATGTACCTGTTCCTAGCCATGCTGGCTGTCACTGACCTGACCCTGTCCTCTTCCACCCAACCTAAAATGCTGGCTATACTCTGGTTTCATGCTCATGAGATTGAATACCATGCCTGCCTCATCCAGGTGTTCTTCATCCATGCCTTTTCTTCTGTGGAGTCTGGGTTGCTCATGGCTATGGCCTTGGACCGTTATGTGGCTATCTGCTTCCCACTGCACCACTCTACTGTCCTGACCCCAGCTGTGGTGGGTAAACTGGGGGCAGCTGTGATGATGAGAGGGTTGCTGTGGGTGAGTCCCTTCTGCTTCATGGTGTCCAGGATGCCCTTCTGCACCAACCATGTCATTCCCCAGTCATACTGTGAGCACATGGCTGTGCTAAAGCTGGTGTGTGCAGATACCAGAGTCAATCGTGCATATGGGCTCTTTGTGGCCTTCTCTTTGGCTGCCTTTGACATAATTGTCATTAGTATATCTTATGTGATGATTTTGAGAACTGTTCTGAGGTTGCCCTCTGAGGAGGCCCGGCTCAAGGCTTTTGGCACATGTGCTTCCCATATCTGTGTCATCTTGGCTTTTTATATCCCAGCCCTCTTTACCTTCCTCACCCACCGCTTTGGACATCATGTGCCCCGAGTGATACATGTCATGTTCGCTAATCTCTACCTCCTTGTACCTCCCATGCTCAACCCCATCATCTATGGAGTTAGAACCAAGCAGATCAGGGACAGGGTTATTCAAGGATGTTGTGGAAAAATTCCCTGAGCTAAGGGTCTCAGCAGCACAACCAACCCCATTGCCCCACTGATCTGGGACCATCACCTATTAACACAAAGTCTTCTCTATGAACAACAGATCCTGAGGTTAGCAAACCTCCAGAATGAAATGAACAATTTTCAAAATGCCCAGAACAAGAGCTCTCTATGACATGTGATTGATCATAAATATTGATTTGATCAATCTTCATCATCACAAGGAAACAGTAAAAATTATGTCCACCATTCAAATTAGTGAAGATTTGAACAGAATACCATCTTCCACAAACCACTACACTGAAAATGATTTTTACCCTACCAGGAGAAGTCTAAGTTCTTATGATTTGTTAAAAAAGAGATTAAAACTTTCCACCAAAACAGTTATAAAGTATGTATTTTCCCCATCTTGGAACCTCTTTATAAAAATAGAATTTGGGGGGGGGAAGCACAAAGAAATATATAGATCCATTATTTATAGAAACAAAAACAGGAAGATAAATATATTAATCTAAATGAAGAATGATCAATTGAAGATCATCATGTTTCATGTAACTAATATATTTGCAAAGAGCACGTAACGATGTGAAAAATATTCCAGATATAATATGACATCCATCCATAAGGCTGAAACCAACTCTAAAAGAAATACAGGGATGCGTAGGTGACTCAGTCAGTTTGGCAGTTACCTTCTGCTCGAGTATCCAGGGATACTGGGACCAAGCCCCATATCAGGCTCCTTACTCAGCAGGAAGCCTGCGTCTCCCCTGCCTGCCATACCCCCTGCTTGTACTTGCACTCTGTCTGCCTCTCTCCCTCCCTTTCTCTGTCTCAAAAAACAAACCAAAAAAAAAAAAAAAAAAAAAAGACCACCAAAATCTTTAAGAAAAAAATACATATGCATAGAAAAAGATTCTGGGACTACATCTAAATGCTAATAATTACAAATCAATCATGAGATTTATGGTATTTTAATTTTCTTTTTGCACTTTAAAGTATTTTTTAAAATTATCCTTGATTCAGCAAGTAATTTTAATATGAGAAAAAAATAATTCAGACAAGAACAGAAGTGCGCAGAAAAGGTTAATTCGGTGCCAAAGCCTAAGGGAATGGAGTAGGCAATCTGAGAAGATGAAAGACTCCAGAATACAGCAAGTTCCAGGAAAGCCTGAACATCTCCATGAAAATTGCTGCCACAGTCACAACGTTTGTTTGGTTTTTGGGTTTTGGTTTTTTCCCACAATGTTTTGAGACTGGTAACAGTGAGCATTTGGTATGCTGAGTGTTGGTCTCTCCTTCAAGAAATTGCCTATTCCCTGATGACAATGGATTGCAGAGTGAAGAAGTTTTGGAAAACAAATGGATAAGGAGATTCTCTTCTGAACATAGCTATATTGTATGGCTAAAGGTAGTGAGAAAATCATTAGAAGATTGAGTATTTGTTAATATTTAATTTCCTTTTCAAAAGTAAAATGTTAAGCTGATTTAGAAAACCACATTTATTCTAATTTTTTCAACTTTATTGTGATGTACTTATACAAAAACATGCATAAAAAATAAAACAAGAAAAAAGTGCATATATTTAATGTATTCATTTTAATAAGTTTGGACATATGCAAACATACATGATAGCATCACCACAAACACAGTAAAATCACCCATCAAAATTACTGCATTTGTGTATTTATCCTCCCTCACCACTCTCCTGTCAATGCCAATAGTGAAGAAGGTTCTAGAACTCAGGCTCTTATGTTACTAAAACCAGCATCAGATGAAAGTGCTTGAAGAGGAATCGGGAACATGTTTGCTTCTCCTAGGAAAACACCTAACGGAGCCTAAAATTGTCTCCAGAAATGAATGGGTATTCTGAAGGAGCATTTTTAAGATTCCCAGATATTAGAGACATAAAAGGGTTGTTATCTGTTATCAGCAAAACAGTAAATGATTATGAGTCCTTTTTTTTTTCTATCACAGACTTTATGTAGAATTCTCCCCACAGATGGGCTCTGTTTGGTCATCACACCTTCTTTTAAATGTGAGTGGATTTAGGTAGGTCACAAGCTTTCAGGTTTATCATTGATTCCTCTTTTCTTCATGGTCTTATATCCAGTCCCTTCACATTTATTGGCCAGTGAAGGCATTTCATCTCCTAAAACAGAAAGCAAGCCAGAATCAGAAGCATTCTGTTATCTTAGACCGCTGATGTCAGAATTACCAAATCTTATTCAGCCCTCAACTTTGAAAATTGGAAATAAAAAGTATAATTCCGGTGGTACATTTAGGAGGGCATATAATTTTCAAAGACAGAATAGAAAATAAGATCTACTTAAATACCTTCAGCTTGAAACAAAGGAACAACAGACGAACTGATTTACATAAGCCTACAATGATCACTTGGTCCTCAGGTTAATATAAAAGGAGATGTGTTAGAGGTGAGAGCTGGTCATCAGCACTGTTCAGGCAGAAAACTGGAAAAAAAAGTGGCTTATAATAATCCAGCATCTGTCTAGGATCATAATAGAATTATATGGCTCAATTATGTCTATGCTACATCATCCCAACATTCCTTGACATATATCTGCATCATTCTGAGTTGAACATTCCTTGATCTCTAGATCCCAGAAATGGCTTTAAGGTCACCAGGAGGAAAAGCAACCAGAACTATACACACACACCAAAAAAAAAAAACTGGTACTCAGTTTTGTTTTGTATATTCAGGGAGCAAGTCAGTGACAACTCCTCCCGTAGAAGTGTTAATTTTAATAAAAGGCAAATTCACCTAAGAAAATTTAGGTAAAAGGGCGCCTGGGTGGCTCAGTGGGTTAAGCGGCTGCCTTCGGCTCAGGTCATGATGTAAGGGTCCTGGGATCGAGTCCCGCATCGGGCTCTCTGCTCAGCAGGGAGCCTGCTTCCTCCTCTCTCTCTCTCTGCCTGCCTCTCTGCCTACTTGTGATCTCTCTCTGTCAAATAAATAAATAAAATCTTTAAAAAAAAAAAAAGAAAGAAAAAGAAAATTTAGGTAAAAGATTAAATAAAATTTAGCATTATCCTCTTCCTGTTTTTCTTTCTCCTGTTCAAATTGCTGCCCCAACTCCTCCTCCTCCATTTCTTCCCTTCCTTTATTCCTTTTTTAATCTATTGTGAATATTATAATTTTAATGTAAAAAGTACTGAATTTCACAATGACAAATATTCCTTATAAAAGGAGTTGCTCTCAGCAACTCTGAGAACACTTCTATGGGCTTTACATGCTTATTGAACTTTCCCCATTGTCCTGGAGCTACCTCCATCTTTTCTAAAACGCATGGCCCACGGAAACATTTTCTGAATATTTCTGAACATTTTCTGAGAGGTTAAATAAAAGTGAAGAAATAGAAGTTGATAACTAAGCCACCCTAATTGATTTATGGAAGTAAATGGGGAAGTAAAGTTTGTACCAGAAAAGAACAAAGGTTACTGTTCAATTCGACAGGAGAGATGGCCCAAACCTTACTTGGAGGCACCAGCCTTCTGTCAACCTACAGCCTCTCCTGGTGAGAACATCAGGGTTTGAGTTGTGTCATGAATCAGCTTCATTTGAAGTGTACCACTCCAAATCTTGTGGGCTTATTGTCTAGTCAAGGTGGCAACAAACAGATGCATCACTCATTGGCTGGCTCCACAAAAGGAGAACATGGTAACCTCTTGCCTTAGGCCTGCATTGTGCTCCTCCTCCTTCTTGCCCCAGGGCTGACACTGAAGCATGACACATTCTCAGGTATTCACTTGGTATTCATACATGTGAGGAAGTATGGGGGAAATGAACAACTCATAGGATAAATACTGACCAACGGTAAATGAGATCCAATGGATGAATGGTTCCCTCCTTGTTTTCCTGGATGGACTATCATGAGAGGTATTTGATAAGGTTTCAGAGTTGGGTCTGCAGGAATGATCCATATCCACCCGTAAAGGTGACTGGCTCATTACTGATTTGCTATCTCTCAGCTCCAAATTCCTTTTCGCCTGTTTTATGATGACGGAGTTGGGACTCTGTACATGCTTTTCTTCTGTCAGCTGATACAATATTAAGATGCGTCAGTGGAAGGCAGTGGAGGAACACTGGAGGGAGGAGCTTTCTCTTCCTGGTTTCTGTGTGCTTTGTTGGCCAGACTCCCACAGAACATGCTATTTTTCCATTGCTTGGCACTATGTGTTTCTTCAGTGCTCAGTTCCGGCAGTGCACAGCTTCCTCCAGTATAGACACTGGACACGTTCTCTATTCTTCATTGGGACAACAGGACATAACCAGAGGCCCAGACAGTATGTAGCAGGCTTCCAGCTGAGGGAACATCTCCTACCTCTTCTCCTTAGCCTTGGGCATGTGTATACAAATCAAGGCAGCACAGGGCTAGCCATCTAGTGAACTGGCCACCCAATCTGCATCTCAAAAGGGCAGCCTGGAGCTATCCCCACCTGAGCCTCACATGGAAATATATTATAGTCCTACAAAAGGCACTGTCTCTATATCCCAGTTCCAGCAGTGCCCAGCGATCATAAGCTTGTCTGGCACCCAGAGCTCAGAGACTTGGCACCTTTCTTGGCACTCCCAGAGGGCAGATTAGGCTTTGTGAGCTTCACCAATGAAAACCTTAGTAAATTCACAGGCTTAAAATGTACTTACAAAAGTAAATTTGTCCGCTTATAAATGTACTTTTTCATTGAGGAAAGGAGAATACCCAAATTCCTTGAAGACTATTAGACATGGTATATCATCTCTCGCTGATAATATGCAACCAAATATTCCATCATGTTCTTTTTTGATTAAAGTATGAGATTATTGGGGCAAGATGATTAATGAAATGATGGACAAATTTAATCACAATGATTTTCATACCTATGAGATTACTGGGGCTAGATGATTCATGGAATTATGGACAAATTTTATCTTAATGATTTCATCCCCAGAGGCCTAATTATATAATTGGTTATATTACATTCCTGAGCTGGTAAAATATTCATGTTACCACATCTGTGAAGTTGGAACCATTACGGTAGGAAAGATAAAGTACAAAGTCAAAGTAAGCATGAATAAAGTTTGTGAACAGATGTCCAAAATCCCATGACATTTATCACTGTCTTATAGATGCATCTCCATTACTTCACATTCATGGTCTCACTGACGGTTCTGATAAGTAACTGGAAGAGAAGGAAAACATTCAGGCTTTGTTTACAGATGGATTGGTGGGCAAGTTGGTACTAACTAGAAGGAGAATACAGTGGCACAAAAGCCTCATACATGGATGGCCATAAAGAGGAAAAAAAGAAGAAAGAAAAAGTGCTGAAAGACAATTCTCATAGTGGACAGTGGTTGTTAACTTTGTGGAGAAAGAGATGTTGTCTAAGGTATGTGGTTATACATGGACTTCTGTACTGTGCTGAAAGGCTTGGCTAGTTGGTGAGTGAATGGAACTAGCAAACTTGAAAGAGGAGAGATAAGGGGATCCTGGGTGGCTCAGTTGGTTAAGCCTCTGCCTTTTGCTCAGGTCATGATCCCAGGACCCTGGGATCCAGTTCTGCATTAGGTTTCCTGTTTGGTGGGGATTATGCTTCTCACTTTCCATCTGCAGTGCTCTCTCTCTCTCTCTCTCTCTCTCTGTCTTACCCTCACTAAAATAATAAAATCTTAACAGGAAAATAGAGGATGCAGAAAATGATAGATTTTCTTTGCTCCTGCCTGCCTAAAAAAATTGCTTTTGCAATTTTATTGATGGATTGACTATATACAGAATTGTTAGGCTGTAGTAATTTTCTCTGAACATTTTTAAGGTTTAGTTTAATATAGGGAATAAAACTAGAGATAAGATTTTGGTTCTATATTCCTACACTGTAAAACTTAACTCCAGAGCACCTTGGTTTCTCTACCTGTAAAATGTTGATACCTATTTCATTGGGTTGTTGTATAGAATCAGTAATTCAGTAATTTTCAAACCATTAGAATACAACTTAGGGGGCACCTGGGTGGCTCAGTGGGTTAGGCCGCTGCCTTTGGCTCAGGTCATGATCTCAGAGTCCTGGGATCGAGCCCCGCCTAAGGCTCTCTGCTCAACAGGGAGCCTTCTTCCTCCTCTCTCTCTGCCTGCTTGTGATTTCCGTCTGTCAAATAAATAAAATCTTAAAAAAAAAAAAAAGAATACAACTTAGCATATAGAAACAATGAAACCAATATCACCTATTCACAGGCCTCTGTTAACAAAACTGAACTTTCTTGCCTTTTTTATAGGTGTTTTCCCTGCTCTAAGGCATTATGCTCTACGTTTTTTTCTTGGTACCTTGAAATTCCACAATATTTTTTTCTATATATACCTATATTGTTGTTCTTCTTTCCTTTTCCTTCTTTGCTCAGTAGTATTCAGTTGGATAGATGTAGCAGATCTACATCCAATTGACAGATTTATGTTGTTTTCACATATTAGCTATTATATAGACAGCTACTACAAATATTCCTTGACATTTTTGGTGCATAAATAAAAAACAATTCTGGTATGAAATAGAAAGGGGGTTTCTTGGTCAAAAAGATGCTCACCTTTATTAGAAATTGCCAAAGGGTCCTGAAATGAGTATATTCAGTGTCTAATGACCTGCAATTTGCCAATACTTTTTAAAAAGTTTTTATGAAATGATTACCTGTTTTTTGTATGTTGAGTTTGAGAAGTTCTTTGCAGATCTTGGATATCAGCCCTTTTTCTGCAGTGTCGTTTGCAAATATCTTCTCCCGTTCTGTGGGCTGCCTCTTTATTTTGTTGACAGTTTCCTTTGCTGTGTAGAACCATTTTATCTTGATGAAGTCCCAAATTTCACATTTCCTTTTGTCTCCTTTGCCCTTGGAGACATGTCTTGAAAGAAATTGCTGTGGCCGATGTCGAAAAGGTTACTGCATATGTTCTCCTCTAGGATTTTGATGGATTCCTGTCTCACGTTGAGGTCTTTCATCTATTTTGAGTTTATCTTTGTGTATGGTGTAAGAGAATGGCTGAGTTTCATTCTTCTATTCATAGCTGTCCAATTTTCCCCAAACCATTTATTGAAGAGACTGTCTTTTTTCCACTGGATATTTTTTTCCTGCTTTGTCAAAGATTATTTGACCATAGAGTGGAGGGTCCATTTCTGGGCTCTCTACTCTGTTCCACTGGTCTATCTGTCCTTTTTTGTGCCAGTACCATACTGTCTTGGTGATCACAGCTTTGAAATAAAGCTTGAAATCAGGCAACATGATACTCCCAGGTTTGTTTTTCTTTTTCAAGATTTCCTTAGCAATTCGGGGTCTTTTCTGGGGAACAAACACTTCTCCAATGAAGACATACAAATGGCAAGCAGACATATGAAAAAGTGTTGATCATCATTAGCCATCAGGGAAATTCAAATCAAAACCACATTGAGTGGCGGGGGGGTGGGAGGTTGGGGTACCAGGTGATGGGTATTATAGAGGGCACAGCTTGCATGGAGCACTGGGTGTGGTGAAAAAATAATGAATACTGTTTTTCTGAAAATAAATAAATTGGAAAAATAAATAAATAAATAAATAAATGAAAATAAAATACTAAAAAAAAAAAAAAAAAACCACATTGAGATGCCATCTTAAACCAAGTCAGAATGGCAAAAATTAACAAGGCAAGAATAACAAATGTTGGAGAGGATGTGGAGAAAGGGGAACCCTTTCTCACTGTTGGTGGGAATGCAAGTCAGTGTAGCCACTTTGCAAATCACTATGGAGATTCCTCAAAAAATTAAGAATAGAGCTACCCTATGACCTGGCAATTGCATATTGGGTATTTACCCCAAAGATACAGATTAACGAAAAGAAGGGCCATATGCATCCCAGTGTTCATAGCAGCACAATCCACAATAGCCAAACTGAGGAAAAGCTGAGATGCCCTTCAACAGATGAAAGGATAAAGAAAATGTAGTTCATATATACAATGGATTTTACACAGCCATCAGAAAGAATGAATACCCAAATTTTGTATCAGTATGGATGGGATTGGAGGAGATCATGTTGAGTGAAATAAGTCAAGTCAAGAAAGTGAATTATCATATGGTTTCACTTACTTGTTGAGCATAAGAAACAATGTGGAGGACAATAGAGGGGAAGGAAAAGTGAATTGGGGGAAATTGGAAGGGGAGACAAAACATGAGAGACTGTCGACTCCGAGAAACAAACTGAGAGTTTTGGAGGGGAGAGAGTTGGGATGGCTGAACCTGGTGGTGGGTATTAAGGAGGGCACATATTGCATGGAGCACTGGGTGTGGTGCATAAACAATGAATCTTGGATTACTGCATCAAAACTGATGATGTATTTTATGGTGACTAACATAACATAATTTAAAAAAATATTTTATAGGTTTACTTGACAGAGTGTATGAGAGAGAAAGAAACAGAGAAAGCAGGAGTGGGAACAGAAACAGATTCTTGCTGAGGAAGGATGCCAACACAGGGCTCTATCCCAGGACCCTGAGATCATTAGCTGAGGCAAAGGCAGACGTTTAACCGTCTGAGCCACCCAGGTGCCCCAATTTCAACACTGCTTACTGTTATTAAAGTATTTGACTTTATTTATATTAAGAAGTTGGTATTGGCATCTCATTCTGATTTGATTTTTTATTTCCTCATGAAATAAACGTAGAGCACATTTTCATGTTTGTATTACCATTCATCTACTGCCTTTCATGAAGTGCTTGTGAAGTACTTGTTTAATGTTTAAATGTTAAATGTTAAATGTTTAAATCATTTGCAAAAAATTTTAATGAGTTACTTGTCTTTCCATTAATTGATTGTGGGACTTTATTTTTCAGTTATATGCATCATGAATACTTTCTCCACCTGTGACTTGCCTTTTCAAATTTATAATGCTATCTTTTCAAATTGATTTTTTTACTTTGATGAAGTTTATCATCGAGTTCCTTCTTTTATGGCTACGATTTTTGTAGACTAAGAAATCTTTGCATTCCTCAAGTTCATGACAATATTATTCTATTTCTTCTTTTAGAATCTTTATACTTTCAGCTCTCAAATTTAGGCTAGTATTACAATTCAAATAATGATTTTTCACATGGAAGTAAGAGTTCAGATTCATTCTGTTTTAAAATTAGTTTAGTGCCATGACATTTTTTCTGTCCCTGAATTGCATGGATCTCCATTGAAAATTTACTATGCTTGGAGCTATTTTTACTTTCTTTATCATTTATTCAGTAATGTATTGATCTACCTACATAAATACAAGACCATGCCTAAGATATGCAAGACACTGTAAAATTCCTGTCTAGATAAAAAAAATTATTAAAATTGTAGTTTTTTATTAAAATGAGTGGGTGCTTCAGTCATTAAGCATCTGTCTTCGACTTAGGTCAGGATCCCAGGGTCCTGGGATCAAGGCGCACATTGGGCTCCCTGTTTGGTGGGAAGCCTGCTTCTCCCTCTCCCGTGCCCCCTGCTTGTGTTCCCTCTCTCTCTCTCTCTCTGTGTCTCTGGCAAATAAATAAAATATTAAAAAATAAAAAAGAAAAGAAAAGAAAATTAAATTTAGAAATCCATGGCTCATATGGAATATAATTATTTACAGATGAAGACTTAAGATAATGGATAAGAAATATATTTATTGTTGTATTAAGTTGCCACAAAGTACCACAAACTGAAAAGCTTAAACAACAGAAATATACTGTATCATAGTTCTGGAGCTTAGAAGGCTGGGATTAAAGTATCAGCCAGGTTGGTTTCTTCTCTTGGCTATGAAGGTGAATCTACTCAGTGCCTCTCTCCTGCCTTCTGCTGGTTTACTGGAAAGTGTGACTTGTAGGCACATCATCTAGAGTCTGCCTTCATGTCCTCATGGCATTCCATCTCTGATTATGTCCCCATGTCCAAATTTGCCCTTTTCATATGGACACCAGTCATATTGGAGTAAGACCCACTCTACTCCACCATGACTACATCTTAACTAACTACATCTTTAATGACCCTATTTCCAAATAAGGTCATACTCTGAGGTACTGGGGATTACAACTTCAACATATGAATTTGGAGGGGAGGGAGCAATTCAACTCTTAACAATTGTCCAGTCAGTGCACATACATTGTCACTTTTTGCAGTATCTAGGACCTTCACTACAATGTTTACATCAGCAAGATTCTCCCTGAAGTTTGAGGAAGCACAGCATAGACCCAATTATTTCCCCTTTACACAGATTTGATTTCCTTATTTGAATGTGGTAATGAACCCTGCGTGGTGGAGGGACTGGCAGTGAGAGCACCTTGTTCAGGTGAGTAAGAAATGAGGCAGGAAAAAGCCATCTGGTGTTTCTTACACCTTTTAAAGTCAAAATAGAAGGAGGTTTCCACTTCAGCATCACGGTGGGAAGTGCTGCTTCCTGAAGAGATGCAGAAAGTAATAAAAGATTTTTACTATAATTAGGGGACAGAGTCTGAACAGTATACTTAGTCAGGGAGGTCCATTATTATAGTTTCCTAACACCATGTCTCAGCACAATGAAAGTGAGAGAAATGTGAAAATAGTTGGAGCTGTTTTGAAAGCTCAGGTAAAGTCAGTCACCATGAACTTCCAATGGCTCCAATCTGATCATTTGTGTTACTCCTCTAGAGGTTGGTCAGTAGTAAGGGGGTAGCAGGAGACAATTACACTGGGAGTAGTAGTTGTGATGGATAGATAGTTGTTGAGATTACTCACATGGATATGGTTGAAATGATGAACTATGAGGACTAGGTTTCCCAGAAAAGTACTATAAAAGAAAAGAGGACTGAAAGGATTGGAAAAAATACATATATATGGTTTGAAGCAATTGATAATGTGAAAAACATGGAATGACTTTGTATCCTGCCACGTTGCTGAATTGCTGTATGAGTTCTAGTATTTTGGGGGTGGAGTCTTTAGGGTTTTCCATATAAAGAATCATGTCAAATGAGAAGAGAAAGAGTTTGACTTCTTCATTGCCAATTTGGATACCTTTTATTTCTCTTCGTTCTCTGATTGCTGTTACTAGGACTTCTAATACTATGTTGAAGAAGAGTGGTGAGAGTGGGCATCCTTGTCATGTTCCTGATCTCAACAGGAAGGCTGCAAGCTTTTTCCCATTGAGGATGATATTTGCTGTGGGTCTTTCACAGATAGATTTGATGAAGTTCAGAAATGTTCCCCCATCCCTATACTTTGAAGCCTTTTAATTAGGAACGGATGCTGGATTTTGTCAAATGCTTTTTCTGCATTGATCGAGAGGACCATGTGTTTCTCTCTTCTCATATTAATTTGTTCTATCACATTGATTGATTTGCGAATGTTGAACGATCCTTGTAGCCCAGGGATGAATCCCACCTGGTCATGGTGGATAATTTGTTGGATCCTGTTTGCTAGGATCTTGTTAAGAATGTTTGCATCCATATTCATCAGTGATATTGGTCTGAAATTCTCCTTTTTGATGTGGTCTTTGCCTAGTTTGGGGATCAGGGTAATGCTGGCTTCATAGAAAGAGTCTGGAAGTTTTCCTTCTGCTTCAATTTTTTGAAACAGCTTCGGGAGAATAGGTGTTATTGCTTCTTTGAAAGTTTGGTAGAGTTCCCCAGGGAATCCGTCAGGTCCTGGGCTCTTATTTTTTAGGAGATTTTTGATCACTGCTTCAATCTCCTTACCAGATATCGGTCTATTCAGGTTGTCAATTTCTTCCTGGTTCAATTTTGGGAGTTTATAGTTTTCCAGGAATGCATCCATTTCATCTAGGTTGCTAAGCTTATTGGCATATAACTGTTGATAATAACTTCTGATGATTGTTTCGACTTCCTAGGTGTTAGTTGTGATCTCTCCCTTTTCATTCATAATTTTAAGAATTTGGGCTTTCTCTCTTTTCTTTTGAATTAGAGTGCCCAATGGTTTATCAATCTTATTGATTCTTTCAAAAAACCAGCTTCTAGTTTCATTGATACGTTCTCCTGTATCTCTGGTTTCTACCTCATTGATCTCAGCTCTAATCTTGATTATTTCCCTTCTTATGTGTGGAGTTGGTTTGACTTGTTGTTGATTCTCCAGTTCTTTAAGGTGTAGAGACAGCTGCTGTGTTCTGGAATTTTCAATTTTTTTTGAGAGAGGCTTAGACGGCTATATATTTCCCCCTTAGGACCGCCTTTGCTGTATCCCATAGATTTTGGACTGAAGGGTCTTCATTCTCATTGGTTTCCATGACTTGTTTCAGTTCTTCCTTGATGTCCTGGTTGATCCAAGCATTCTTAATCAAGGTGGTCTTTAGTTTGAGTTCCTTCTGAACTTTTCCTTGTGATTGAGCTCCAGTTTCAAAGCATTGTGATCTGAGAATATGCAGGGAATAATCTCAGCCTTTTGGTATCGGTTGAGTCCTGATTTGTGACCCAGTATGGGTCTATTCTTGAGAAGGTTCCATGTGCACTTGAGAAGAATGAGTATTCTGTTGTTTTAGGGTGTAATGTTCTGTATATATCTATGAGGCCCATCTGGTCCAGTGTGTCATTCAATGCTCTTGTTTCTTTATTGATTTTCTGCTTCAATGATCTGTCTATTTCTGAGAGAGGCGTGTTAAGATTTCCTACTATTAATGTATTCATATCAATATGACTCTTTATCTTGCTTAACTGTTTTCTTATGTAATTGACTGCTCCCATATTGGGGGCATAGATATTTACAATTGTTAGATCATCTTGGTGGATATTCCCTTTAAGAATGATGTAGTGTCCTTCTGTATCTCTGACTACAGTCTTTAGTTTAAAATCTAATTTATCTGATATGAGAATTGCTACCCCAGCCTTCTTTTGAGGCCCATTGACATGAAAGATGCTTCTCCATCCCTTCACCTTCAGTCTGGGTGTATCTTTAGGTTCAAAATGGGTCTCTTGTAGACAACATATGGATGGGTCCTGTTGTTTTATCCAATCTGCAACCCTGTGTCATTTTATGGGCACATTTAGGCCATTCACATTGAGAGTGATTATTGATAGATACATTTTTATTAACATCATGCTGCCTTTGAAGTATTTCTTTCTGTAGATTGTCTCTATACTTATGTTCAATGCTATTCTTAGGATTTTTCCTCTTTTATAGAACCCCCATTAACATTTCCTGCAGTATCAGCTTGGTGGTTGCATAGTTTTTTAAGCCTCAGAGGTCTTTATCACTCCATCCATTTTGAATGTCAGTCAATGTACAGAAATCAGTGACTTTCTTATACACTAACAATGAAAATACAGAAAGGGAAATTAGAGAATCGATTCCATTTACTATAGCACCAAGAACCATAAGATACCTGGGAATAAACCTAACCAAGAGGTAAAGGATCTGTACTTGATGAACTACAGAACACTCATGAAAGAAATTGAAGAAGACACAAAAAGATGGAAGACCATTCCATGCTCCTGGATCAGAAGAGTAAACATTGTTAAAATGTCTATACTGCCTAGAGCAATCTATACTTTTAATGCCATTCCAATCAAAATTCCACTGGTATTCTTCAAAGAGCTGGAGCAAATAATCCAAAATTTGTATGGAATCAGAAGAGACCCCGAATCACTAAGGAAATGTTGAAAAACAAAAATAAAATGGGGGGGCATCACATTACTGGATTTCAAGCTTTACTACAAAGCTAAGATCACCAAGACACCATGGTACTGGCATAAAAACAGATACATAGACCAATGGAACAGAGTAGAGAGCCCAGATGTGGACCCTCAACTCTATGGGCAAATAATCTTCAACCAAACAGGAAAAAATATACAGTGGGGAAAAAAGCAGTCTCTTCAATAAATGGTGCTGGGAAAACTGGACAGCTATATGTAGAAGAATGAAATTCGACCATTCTCTTACACTGTACACAAAGATAAACTCAAAATGGATAAAAGACCTCAATGTGAGGCAGGAATCCATCAGAATTCTAGAGGAAAACATAGGCAGTAATCTCTTCAATATCAGCCACAGCAACCTCTTTCAAGATATGTCTCCAAAGGCAAAGGAAACAAAAGCAAAAATAATCATTTGGGACTTCATCAAAATCAAAAGCTTCTGCACAGCAAAGGAAACAGTCAACAAAACAAAGAGGCAACCCACAAAATGGGAGTAGATATTTGCTAACGACAGTACAGACAAAAGGTTGATATCCGGGATCTATAAAGAACTCCTCAAACTCAACACACACAAAACAGACAATCATATCAAAAAATGGGCAGAAGATATGAACAGACACTTCTCCAATGAAGACATACAAATGGCTATCAGACACATGAAAAAATGTTCATCATCACTAGCCTTCAGGGAGATTCAAATTAAAACCACATTGACTTAAGTCAAGCAGAGAGACTCAATTTTCATATGGTTTCACTTATTTGTGGAGCATAACAAATAGCATAGAGGACAAGGGGCATTAGAGAGAAGAAGGGAATTTGGGTAAATTGGAAGGGGAGGTGAACCATGAGAGACTATGGACTCTGAAAAACAATCTGAGGGGTTTGAAGTGGCGGGGGGTGGGAGGTTGGGGTACCAGGTGGTGGGTATTAGAGAGGGCACGGCTTGCATGGAGCACTGGGTGTGGTGAAAAAATAATGAATAATGTTTTTCTGAAAATAAATAAATTGGAAAATAAAAACACATTGAGATACCACTTTACACCACTTAGAATGGCCAAAATTAGCAAGACAGGAAACAACATGTGTTTGAGGGGATGTGGAGAAAGGGGAACCCTCTTACACTGTTGGTGGGAATGCAAGTTGGTGCAGCCTCTTTGGAGAACAGTGTGGAGATTCCTCAAGAAATTAAAAATAGAACTTCCCTAGGACCCTGCCATTGCACTACTGGGTATTTACCCCAAAGATATGATGTCGTGAAAAGAAGGGCCATCTATACCCCAATGTTTATTGCAGCAATGGCCACGGTTGCGAAACTATGGAAAGAACCAAGATGCCCTTCAATGGACGAATGGATAAGGAAGATGTGGTCCATATACACTATGGAGGATTATGCCTCCATCAGAAAGGATGAATACCCAACTTTTGTAGCAACATGGACGGGACTGGAAGAGATTATGCTGAGTGAAATCAGTCAAGCAGAGAGAGTCAATTATCATATGGTTTCTCTTATTTGTGGAGCATAACAAATAGCATGGAGGAAATGGGGAGTTAGAGAGGAGAAGGGAGTTGAGGGAAATTGGAAGGGGAGGTGAACCATGAGAGACTATGGACGCTGAAAAACAATCTGAGGGTTTTTAAGTGGTGGGGGGGGTGTGAGGTTGGGGTACCAAGTGGGAGGTATTATGGAGGGCATGGATTGCATGGAGCACTGGGTGTGGTGCAAAAATAATGAATACTGTTATGCTGAAAATAAATAAAAAATAAATTTTAAAAAAAACCTGGAATGAGGTGAAAAACCCTACACAGATATGGTGGTATAGTTAGAGTGAGATTCTCAGGAATTCAGGGACTGAGTTTTGGCAGCTTTCAGGCCATGTCCATGTGTGATTGAATGTCTACAATAGAGTTAAAGGTTAATACAACTAAGTAGATAGGAGCTATGAGGTATGAATGTGGGTGAGCTTTTGACATAGTTACACCAAAGAGTCCCATGATTCTCAACAACATCTTCTTCCATCAAAACTAATTTTCCAAACATTTTCTCTGTCTCTCCCTTCACAACATTACAAAACACAAATCAAATGATGTAGCTAGAAGACTATAGCAACCAACCTTAACTAGCCTCTCATTACAGCTCACAAATCTTTGAACGTTCTACTGGAGCCTGGAGTTTAGAGAAGGGCTGTGAACCAGGTGCTGAAGTCCTTAATTCATCCTACAGAGAGACCAGCTTTTCAAAGACACAAACCATGAGAAGAACTTTAGGAAATTTAGGAGGGTAAATTAGGAAAGGACTGATCTGCCTCTTGCACACTCATTTCAGTAAGCTATGCCCACTTAAACTTGAAAAACTGGGGTTGGCCTAACAAGTAATGTCCACAGGAGATTGGATGTCATGCCACCATGGCATTAGGGACTGTGGAAGATGCAAGAGATGAGGAAACTCGGGTCATATCCCAAGATGTCACATTTCATTTTGGGAGAAAAGTTCTTCCAGTGAAGAAGAAGGAGGAGAAGGAGAGAGAAGAGGGGGGAGAGCAAGAGGAAGAAGGAGGAGAAGGGGAAGGGGGAGAATGTGGAGGTGGAGGAGGCAGAGGATGGGGAGGAGGAGGAAGTAGTGGAGAAGGAGAAGGAAAAGGAGGAGAGGAGGAAGAGGAAGAAAAAGGAGAAGAAGGAGGAAGAGAAGGAGAAGGAGGGGAAGAGAAAGAGGAAGAAAAAGGAGAAGGAGAAAAAGGAGTAGAGAAAGAGGAAGATGACAACGATGACTATAATGATGACTAGGAAGGAGGGGACATAGAGAAGAGAAGGACAAGAAAGAAAAGGAAAACAAGGGGAAGGTAGGAAAGAAAGATGGGATAGGGACAAGATGGGAAGGGGGAGAAGGAGGAAAAAGAGGAAGAAGAAGGAGAGGAGGTGAGCCTGGCACATTTTTTCTACTTTATTAATACCAAATGTTTAACTTATGAAAGCTGCAAGAAGACAAAGAAAAAAGAATTGAAGAGACAAATCCAAAATTACAGTATTAACCTCATCCCCAAAATAAAACTTTGTGTCTGTAAACCTGGACTCCCTAACAAAAACAGTTCTATCCCAGATTTTTGTTATGGTGTTATCTTAAAATAAATCCTGACCTTTGTGAACATGACAATGGCAATTCACCATAAACAGATTACTATAAACTTAATAGTCATGGTAAATTTTTGTGTGAGTTGTTCCCCTATAAATATATGTTGGGTTGTGGATTGTGTGAAGCATAGTTTCTGAAGTCTGAACTCTACAAATGAATCCTTACTTTCTGTTTTTAAATACGTAATTTTCTCAAATCTTCATTTGACATGTCATGCATCAGGGAAGGCTGAGAAAAAGGAAGAGAGTACCAGCAAGGACTTACATGGGGAGTAAGAGGAAGTTCTGCATAAGCTTAACTGTTCAGGCTCAATGAGGAGGGCCTTCTAGCTTCACCAAATTTGGGGGGTTTTTGTTTGTTTGTTTGTTTGTCTGGGTTTTTTTTTAGTGTAAAAGAAATTTAATGATTATATTGCAGTATTTTGTTTATTTTTTAATGTGCTGTAATATTTTTTATTATGTTATGTTAGTCACAATACAGTACGTCATTAGTTTTTGATGAGTGTTCCATGATTCACAGCTTCAGCAAATTTCAAAAAGAACTATGACAAGACTTCAATCTGGAAGTCCTCCTGCCTCTCCTGATAAGAAATGGGAGGGGCTCAGAACCCTCTCAATACCTCCTCAAACCAACACATTTAGCCTATACATACCCAACTATATATACACTGATGTATCTTTTCAAACTATCAGCTTTGTAGCACAGCATATGCCTTCACAAAGCACGTGTATGCAGTGCCCTTGTACTTACAGAGCCAAGTTATTCCAATAATTAGGGATACTTAATGCAAATGGTTACTCACACCTCACAAACATGCAAGGTTATACACACATACCATTCACATTCAAATCCAGTCTTTGCACACATGTGTCTATTAACACATCTCTCAAATACACACATCAACAAACATATCCACACACTCTCACATTCTATAAAATATCCCTTCACTTGTAAATACTCTTGACTAACAAAGAAAACGGGCATACAGATAAGTTCACAATTGGGTATTCTTAACCACACACATTCTTGCCCATGCACTCAAATCCCCAGACTTTGTGTATACAGAGGAGATAGGCAAATAAGGGGTTAATGTTTCCAGCTTTAGTCTGTAGTCTCAGAGGAAACCAGAGATTGAGGCAGGGGGCCTGAAAGGAGAGGGTGAATCAATGCTTTGGGAAGGGAAAGGCCAAGCTTAAGCAGGTCCTTAAATGGGTCCTAATCCACAGGCTCTGCTAAAAGCTGAATCACAGGAGCCAGTTAGAGCTGCTCATGGTCAGAGATGAAGCAGAGCTCAAGGTGAGTGGTTTCCCTGTGCCCTAATCATCTCTGCCTCTCTAGAGAACAGTAGGACTCACAGAAGCTCCAAGAAACTGGGAGACAGGACAATACACTGTAAGGAATGACCTGACTTACTGAGGACTCCAGATCCAGAGATCCCTGATGGCTGGATTTTCTTCTCAGGTGGAGAGAAGATTCACTACTCACTGCGTCCTTCAGAGAAATTTTAGAAAAGTAGGAAGGCTGCCTCCACACACAATCCCTCCATGAATACTCTGGATCTGAACCTCCCTTGCTCCAACATCATTGCTCTATGCCTTGGTTTTAGATACCCCAAAGCGAGAAAACTGTCTAAATATCCCTGAAACAATTCTTTAGCAAGACCTCAGCCCATTTTATCCTTTACCACTTCAGGCCTCAGCAACATGATTAAACTAATAGACATAACAATATCTACATAATGATTGGAGTAATTGAAGGCTAACAGAGCCAGTGGTACCGGCACTGAATTCAAACTTGAACTCTATCATTATGAGAACATCAATCTTTTTTTTAATATTTTATTTATTCATTTGTCAGAGAGAGAGAGAGAGCACAAGCAGAGGAAGCGGTAGGCAGCGGGAGAAACAGGCTGGCCGCTGAGCAAGTTTCCTGATGCCAGACTTGATCACAGAACCCTGGGATCATGCCCTGAACCAAAAGCAGATGCTTAATTGCCTGAGCCTCCAAGGTGTCCTGAGAACATCAATCTTGTAATAATATTACCTGAACTCAAATCTATGCCAAGTACTCACAAGTAGATTATACTTTGGAGAACAGAAAAATTGACTCTGACATCCAGTGTGTGATCACCCTACCTATAAGGTTGAAAAATATGACTTAATTTATTTTTTAGTACCTAATAGCCTCACAAGATTTCTAGTCCACACAGGGCAGGGGCATGAATAAAAGCAGGGAAAGGGGAAGGAATGCTAGGCAAGAAGGGAAATTCTATTTCTCTTTTATTCCTACTCTTGAGGGAATACACATATCACTCATTCCACCCAGAAGGAAGTTGATAACTTGTACCTCCCTCCAAAATATGATTGAAAACTTTATATACTTCACATAATGATCCAGGATTGGTTAAGTTCCTGTCCATTCTACATGACTTGTAACCTTCACTCTTCCAGGCTGAATGAGTAATTCTAAGTGGAAAAGAGGCAAGGGAATTGCTGAGAGTGAGGACACCAGAGTCCAAGGAGATGTTGGTATAAAGAAGAAAAAAGGCACCTGTCAAGAGCTCTCATCCCCTACTTCAGACTTGGACCCCAGGTCACCACCTGAGAAGAGTCACCACTGCAAAAGGAATATGGCGAACAGGTGAGTTCTTCATTAAGGCTCATCGGAAGAAACTTTATGAGAGTTAAAAACAATACAGAGTAAATGCTTCTGGTGTTATATTTACAAAAATAGCCATGTCTTCCACAATTTCTCAAAGAGATTATTGTGCACTTTGAGAAATTGTATGTTTAGCCGGCATCTTCACCAGTGCCCAGTGCAAGAATGAGGATGATCTAAGGATGTTTTCCAGATGCCCATGAGCCTCAGTGACCATGTCCTCACAACTGGAGAGTGACATTCAGGACGCAGAAGACTCTGGTTCAAAGAACACATATAAATGGAAGAACAAGCCAGGCAAGAAGGGTTAAATGAGAGCCTGGGACTCCAGATAATGTGTTTGTCTGAATTTCCACTATACCCTGGATAGGAGTATTTGTTTTGAGCAAACCTACACCTATTATCAAGGTAGGATAGTAATTTTTTCAGTGAAGAGCAAGATTATAAAATCTGAGCCCCATTTCTCTCATAATGTTATAAAGCTAGGGAAAATCAGAAAGAGGCTAGGTTTCTTTGGGATCACAAAGAAACCCTTTATAGGAACCATTAGGTCTGGTGGAATGAAACATTCGTTAGTCCCAACAACTGATTTGTTATAGGAGATCTGAAAAGACTCTTCTTATCTGTGTGTTTCTGTTATGGCAGAGACTCAAAGGCTCCATCAGCTGAGATGAAATAGTGAAAAGGTGCCTAGTAAGGATCAGGTAAGCTTTTGTGTCATCAATCCTTGGTAGATGTTAGTCACCAGAGGGATCAAAGAAGAGCACCATGTAAAACAAGTAGAGGTAGAGGAAGACATTCAGGTCTTTCACTGGCCAGCACAGCAGACCATGGTATGAGAACGATGTATAACTCTCTTGCGGCCATGGTGCCTAAGCAGTGAAACAAGATGGGATAGGGAGGGAGACAAACCATAAGTGACTCTTAATCTCACGAAACAAACTGTGGGTTGCTGGGGGGAGGGGGGTTGGGAGAAGGGGGGTAGGGTTATGGACATTGGGGAGGGTATGTGCTTTTGGGTAAATTGGAAGGGGAGATGAACCATGAGAGACTATGGACTCTGAAAAACAATCTGAGGGGTTCGAAGTGGCGGGGGGGTGGGAGGTTGGGGTACCAGGTGGTGGGTATTATAGAGGGCACAGCTTGCATGGAGTACTGGGTGTGGTGAAAAAATAATGAATACTGTTTTTCTGAAAATAAATAAATTGGAAAAAAAAAAGAAAAAAAAAGTTCATCAGAAAATTTTAAGATATGGCTCATTAGTTAAAAAGGCTATTGCCACTGAACAATTTATTTGTTATTTGATCCAGCAAATATTTTCAAACCCCTATTCTGTGCTAAGCACAGAGTTGCTAGGATGGTGCACTATTCAGGGATCATCTCATAAAAATCTATCATCATGACAAGATTTAGAAAACCATAGCCTGCAGACAAAATCCAGCTTGCACCCTGTTTTCACAAATAGAATTGTATTTGGAAGTAATCACACTCACATATCGCTGTACTGACTGTGGTTGTTCTCAGGCTACAGGGGCTAAACTGTCTAGTTGCAACACAGACTGTAAAGCACATAAAACCTAAAATATGTATGATCTACACTTTTACAGAAATGAGCTTGCTGGCACCTAATCTAAGAGGACATACACAATCAATAACAGAATTAATTATACGTGTACAATAATCAGTGACCTATCCTCCAACCCAGATTCTCTGGATAACTCCTAGAGTCAAAGCTAACTCAACATCACATATAACTTCTTCCTATGTGCCTTTAAGACAAAGTGTTTTCCAAACCAGCTTCCTATCCTGAAAAGTCACCTAAGTGGCTTAAACAGAGGGAAAAGAACCTATGGGAAAGGTTAAACAAATCAGTTAGTTCTGAAGAATAGAAGGGCAATATTGATTATTACTGATTATTATCAGGATAGTTTTACTATAGCAGATTCTACTTTCAAGGAAAATTTGATTCTTTGACAAAAATCACACTTGCAGTTAGTATGTTTTTTTTTTTTTAAGATTTTATTTATTTATTTGAGAGAGAGAGACAGTGAGAGAGAGCATGAGTGAGGAAAAGGTCAGAGAGCGAAGCAGACTCCCCATGGACCTGGGAGCCTGATGTGGGACTCGATCCCGGGACTCCAGGATCACGCCCTGAGCGGAAGGCAGTCGTCCAACCAACTGAGCCACCCAGGCGTCCCAGCAGTTAGTATGTTTTGATCCCATTTTGAATGACATAAATATGAATGAGGAATAAAGAGGAACATCACTTTATGTTGCAAAATTTTTTTTATTAAAACAGTTGAAATTCTTCCAGTTTACCATTAAGCCCTAATGCCCTTTGATTCACTTGAAACATTCCAAATACTTAGAATATTAATAATTACTTTTTGACTCTTATCACCTACAGAGAGTAGATTACCTTCACAATGGAGAACAAATTAACCATCCTGTGATGCTGGCCTCAGGAACAACTCTTTGCATCCTGTGTCCTTCATCCTACTTGGGATCCCAGGACTTGAGAATTACCAGTTTTGGATTGCCTTCCCCCTCTGTGCCATGTATCTTGTGGCTGTAGTTGGCAATACCATTGTCCTTCATGTAGTCCGAACTGACCACACTCTGCATGAGCCCATGTACCTGTTCCTAGCCATGCTGGCTGTCACTGACCTGGCCCTGTCCTCTTCCACCCAACCTAAAATGCTGGCTATACTCTGGTTTCATGCTCATGAGATTGAGTACCATGCCTGCCTCATCCAGGTGTTCTTCATCCATGCCTTTTCTTCTGTGGAGTCTGGGTTGCTCATGGCTATGGCCTTGGACCGTTATGTGGCTATCTGCTTCCCACTGCACCACTCTACTGTCCTGACCCCAGCTGTGGTGGGTAAATTGGGGGCAGCTGTGATGATGAGAGGGTTGCTGTGGGTGAGTCCCTTCTGCTTCATGGTGTCCAGGATGCCCTTCTGCACCAACCATGTCATTCCCCAGTCATACTGTGAGTACATGGCTGTGCTAAAGCTGGTGTGTGCAGATACTAGAGTCAACCATGCATATGGGCTCTTTGCGGCCTTCTCTGTGATTGGCTTTGACATAATTGTCATTAGTATATCTTATGTGATGATTTCGAGAACTGTTCTGAGGTTGCCCTCTGAGGAAGCCTGGCTCAAGGCTTTTGGCACGTGTGCTTCCCATATCTGTGTCATCTTGGCTTTTTATATCCCAGCCCTCTTTACCTTCCTCACCCACCGCTTTGGACATCATGTGCCCCGAGTGGTACATGTCATGTTCGCTAATCTCTACCTCCTGGTACCTCCCATGCTCAACCCCATCATCTATGGAGTTAGAACCAAGCAGATCAGGGACAGGGTTATTCAAGGATGTTGTGGGAAAGATCCCTGAGCCAAACGTCACGGCAGCAACCAACCCCACGGCACAACCAACCCCACTACCCCACTGGTCTGGGATCTTCACATATTAGCACAAAGTCATCTCTGGGAGAAAAATGGATAAACAAGATGCGGTACATATATACAATGGAATATTCTTCATCTATCAGAAAGGATGAATACCTACCATTGACATTGATGGAACTGGAAGGGACTAAGTTAAGCGAAATAAATGAAGTGGAGAAAGACAATTATTATGGTTTCACTCATATGTGGAACATAAGGAATAGAGTGGAGGACCACAGGGCAAGGGAGGGAAAACTGAATGGAAAGAAATCAAGGGAGACAAACCATGAAAGTCTCTGGACTCCAGGAACCTAACTGAGGGACACAGAAGGGAGGTAGGTGGGGGAATATGGTGACAAAGTGATGGGTATTAAGGAGGGCACATGCTGGGATGAGCACTGGGCTTTATATGCAACTAATGAATCACTGAGCACCACAACATAAACTTATGATGGACTATATGCTGGTTAACTGAACATAATAATAATAATAGTAAGTCATCTCTGTGAACAAGAGGTTAGCAACCCTCCAGAACAAAGGGAAATGTTTCACAATGTCCAGAACATGAGCTCTCTGAGAGACGTGACTGGCCATAAATACTGAGTTGACCAATCTTCATCATCACAGGAAAACTGTAAAAAGTATGTCCACCATTCAAATTAGTGAAGATTTTATTTTATTTTTTTTAAGATTTTATTTATTTATTTGACAGACAGAAATCACAAGTAGGCACAGAGGCAGATAGAGAGAGAGGGGGAAGCAGGCTCCCCACTGCGCAGAAAGCCCGATGCGGGCCTCGATCCCAGGACCCTGAGATCATGACCCGAGCCGAAGGCAGAGGCTTTAAACCACTGAGCCACCCAGGTGCCCAAATTAGTGAAGATTTTAACAGAATGCCATCTTCCACAGACCACTACAGTGAAAATGATTTTTACCCTGCCAGGAGAAGTCCAGGTTCCTATGCTTTTTTAAGAAACAGATTACAACTTTCCACCAAAACAGTTATAAAATACATGTATTTTTCCCATCTTGGAATCTCTTTGTAAAAGTAGAATTTGAGGGGGTGGGGGAACAGGACAAAGGCATGCAGAGATTCATTATTTATAAAAACAAAAACAGGGAAACTTACACATATTGATGTATAAGATCCGGATGAAGAATGAGCAATTGCATATCATGTATCATGTAACTAATATATTTGCAAAGAGCATGTAAAAATGTGAAGAATGATCAAGATAAAATATTAAATAAAAAAGAAAAATGACATCTGTCCATAAGGCAGAAACCAATTCTAAAAAGAAATACATATACATAGAAAAAGATTCGAAATACATCGAAACGCTAACAATAACAGAGAGTAGTGAAATTTATGGTATTTTAGTTTTCTTTTTTGCACTTTCATATATCTGTAAAATTACCCTTGACTGAGAGTGTCATTTTAACATGAGAAAAAAATAATGCAGACAAGAACAGAAGTGTACAGAAAAGGTTAATTCAGTGCAAAAGCCTAAGGGAATAGAGTAGGCAATCTGAGAAGATGAAAGACTTCAGAATACAGCAAAGCAAAAGCTTGAACTCTAGAAAAGCTGAACATCTCCATGAAAATTGCAGCCAGAATCATGTATTGACACTGCAACAGGGAGCATTTGTTGGTCTCTCCTTCTAGAAATTGCCTATTTCCTGATGACAAGGTATTGCAGAGTGAAGAAGTTTTGGAAAACAAATGGAAAAGGAGATTCTCTTCTGAACATAGCTATAATGTATGGTTAAAAGTAGTGAAAAGTCATAAGCAGATTGAGTATTTGTTAATATTTAATTTCCTTTGCAAAAATAAAATGTTAGGCTGTTTTAGAAAACCACATTTTTTCTAATTTTTTTCAACTTTATTGTGGTGTATTATACAAAAACGTGCATATGTTTATGTATTCATTTTGATGAGTTTGGACATATGCAAATACACATGATAGCATCACCAAAAACACGGTAAAATCATCCATCACAATTACTGCATTTATGTATTTATCCTCCTTCATCACTCTGTTGTCAATGCCAATAGTGAGGAAGGTTTTAGAACTTGGGCTCTAATGTTACTAAAACCAACATGAGATGAAGGTGCTTGAAGAGGAAGTGGGAACATGTTTGCTTCTCCCAGCAGAAACAGCTAACGCAGCCTAAAAGTTTCCCCAAAAATGAACGGGTATTCTGAAGGAGCATTTTCAAGATTCCCAGATATTAGAGATGTAAAGGAGCTGTGATCTCTTATCGGCAAATCAGTTAATAATTGTGAGTCTCTTTTTCTTTTTAAAATCAGCTCTGTTGCTGTTTAACTTGTGACAATAAAATGTAAATATTTTCACACACACTCTGAAGAGTCCTGACACATGCATGCCCCTGTAGCTACCAGCCTGATTAAGACATAGGACATTGCCCTCACTTCATGAAAGGTTCTCTTGCCTCCCTGGAGTCAATCATCCCCTTCTCCATCCCAACCAGGCAAACCCTATTCTGACATCTTTCACTAAAGAATGACTTTTCTCTCACTAGCGCATTTATGAATGAAGGAATAAACAATATATTGAGTCTGGTGTCTTTCACTCAGTATAGTTTTTCAGATTGAGCCCTATTGTTGCATGTAAGATAAGTAGGTCATTTCCTATTATTGCTGAGTAGTATATTCTATTTTTTCAGTGTACCTATTGAGGTATTGATACCATACCAATTGTTACCTTTTTCTTTTGCTTCAACCCTTTTAACCTTCTTGCAAACATATCCATTTCTCATCTGTCTACAGCTTTACTTTAAATCTTCCAACTTCTCCCAGTTGTTATTTTCCAGAACATTCTATATTCCTCTCGACATCCTTTACATCTCAACTAATAGCCTCCTTATGGGTGAGGTGTTTCTTTTTTTATTTTTTTTTAATTTTCAGCATAACAGTATTCATTATTTTTGCATTACACCCAGTGCTCCATGCAATCCGTGCCCTTTATAATACCCACCACATGGTACCCCGAGCTCCCACCCCCCACCCCTTCAAACCTCTCAGATTGTTTTTCAAAGTCCATAGTCTCTCATGGTTCACCCCCCCTTCCAATTTCCCCCAACTCCCTTCTCCTCTCTAACTCCCCATGTCCTCCATGCTATTTGTTATGCTCCACAAATAAGTGAAGGAGTTTCTTAACCTATGAATCTCAACCAGTTCTCCCCCCATAATTTTCATTCAACACAAATATTTTATTTCCTCCCCTTCTAAACACAATGTGCAATTATTTAAATTACTTATTTGCCATCTGTTCCTCTGTCTGGAATATAACTTCTATAAAAGTATAGCACAGGTGCTTTTCCTCTTGTCTTTTTCTTTTTCTTTCTTTTTTTTTTTAATCCTTTTGGATTGTGTTATGTTAGTCACCATAAAATACATCATTAGTTTTTGGTGCTCATTATTCTATCCCCAAACCAGGCTCACTACAAAGAAAAAACAAACAAAACAACAACAACAACAACAAAAAATCCACTTCAGGAATGAAGGATTAAATGTTTACAGGTGCCTAGTACCAGTGTCACAACAATTCCACTGCTGACCACAAGATGGCAAGTGCAGGTCCATTTCAGCCTCATCCCACCCAAATGAAGTACCACTCTTTTCAGTCTTAAAGCATTGCATTATTCCTAAAGGAACTCTGAAGGATGTTTGTCAAAGAAGATAAATTTGATATATAAACAACAATTCATCCCTCATTCACTTCTATTAATTAACAAATATAAAATATTTGGAACATTTTACAATGCTATTCAAAATACCTATTAGGCAACTATGTTGCTCCAAATATTCTCTAAGAGGATGGGAATAACAAAGAGAACAAGACAGACTGGCAATCAGAGAACCTAGTTAGTAAGAAATCAGCAAAAGAAGCACACTGGATACCTACAATCCCACCTCCAATAGGAAAACTGGTTCCTTAAGCTGAGCAGCTCAGTCACGATTAGAAGTATCCTTCAGTATTCTGAATCACTGAAAACAGATGATTGCCTTCACTACAACCCGAAGAACCAGTGGGACGTGGGTCCAGGACATCAGATCTGTAAGTAACTCCAGCATGTCTGTACTCATTTCCCAAAACTATCAAGGGAGTACTTTGAGTGAGGAGTTGGATTTCCCCCTTGTGAAATGGGCAGTCAATACAAGACCTCACTTCTCATGGGGAGCATACACCAAAGGTGACCTACTGACAAGGAGAGGCCAGGCAGAACTGAACAAAAACAGGTCAGCTTCTCCGGGGTTTTAAACATTACTCAGAGCCAAGCTATGGTGTCTGGGGTCAGTTCTAGAGTAGTTAGTTAAGCTTTAAAAGGATACCTAGAGGCCAGCAAAGGACAAATCATGGCCACTATGGGAAAAGTCAGAGGCCTGCCACCGCAGCACTCCACAACAAGTCAGATCAAACCAGGCAGGCCCAAGAAAAGAAGGCCAGAGACCCTGACAAACTAAGGGAAAAAAGGCACTAACCTCCTCCCCAAGAAATAAATATTCCACCCCCTAGTCAATAACTGTCAATAAAAGACAGAAACCAAAACCCTGAGTTGCACACCTGTCCCTTAAAATTCCCACTCTCACAGCTCCAGAGTGTGCTCTGTCTTTTATAAACTCTTCACTTAAACACCAAACAACCACTGTGTGTGGTCAGCCCTTGAATTCTATTCTTGCAATGAAACTAAGCCTCCTTCACTCCTCCAACTCCCTGACTCCCACCAGCTCTGCAGTGTCCTTGTGATGGGTTGGGCAGAGGCCTCCCCAGTCTACCATGCAACACACAGAGAAGGATGGGCAAGACTCTGATGAACTAGGTCTCTCTCCTTCTTTGTCTGTCTCTCTCCCTCCAAATGGGTATACTGAGACAAAATTCTGGTGTGTATAGGGAAAACTCCACACCAAAGAGCAATTCTTGGGACCCAATCTGGTATAACCTACAGTTCCCTTCAGGAGCTAGCATCAGATTCCACAATTTAAGGGTTCAATCCTACAAGAGTAGACCTCCCACCCCACTTCAGACACCTGTCACAAGAACAGGTCCTTGTGCCCTGCTCCTAAGTAACTGGCTATAAATCAGAGGTTCCCATGACCTACTCCTTGGGCTTGATTAATTTACTAGGGCAACTCACAGAACTCAGAGAAACATTTTACTTCTTACATTATCAGTTTATTATAAGGATATAAGGCAGTAACAGCCAGGTGGAAGAAATACCTAGGGCAAGGGATTGGGAAAGGGCATGGAACTTCTATGTCCACTCCATTGTGCTATGCTCCTCAGTCTCCATATGTTGTTCACCAACACAGAATCTCTGGGAACCTTGTCCTCCTGGGACTTTTATGGAGGCTCCACTACATATCCCTGATTGATTGCTTAAGACATTGGCCCCTGGCAAAAGGTTCAACCTCCTGTCCCTTCCTCCTTTCCCTGAAGGTCAGGATGGAAGTAAAAGTTCCAACTCTCTAATCCACGGTTGGTTCCTCTGACAACCCAAGGTTGTCTTGTTAACATAACAAAGCACTGGGTTTGCTACATAAACAATGAATTTTGGAACACTGAAAAAAAAATACTAGAAATTTTTAAAAAGAAGTTAACAAGGTACCAATACATTCACCAGAAAAACTAAAACAAACAAGAAGACACAGCAATCCCACCTATAGAGAAAAAATGTGAATTAACTTAACTACCTTACCCTGCTACTGAAGATGCAAATGGCTGTAACTGGAAAACTTCTTAGTCATGTCTACTAGCGCTTAAACCAAAAATTTATCTGTCAGGCTTGTAACCATGGGCAGTGCATGTATATGTTTCCTGAATGCCAAGAAAAATGATGCATGCAGCAGAATTATCAACAATAGAAAACAAAACCAGGAAAACCACCAAATAGCCAGTAACAACCAAATGGATAAATTAATTGAGGTGACGTATAGTCATGGGGTAGAACATCATACAGCAATGAAAATGAAAGACTATAATTAGACATAACTACATAGATGAATTGCACAAACCTAATGAAAAGTATAAAATAGCAATAAAAAGTTAAAAATCCAGATATAAAGATTACATTTAAATATAGCACTAACCCATTTATTTATGCTGCAGAAACAGGCAAAATTAACGTGTTTTGATAGAAGTCAGGACAGGGCTGCCTCTGAGGAGAGAGGAAGAAAGATTAAATGATCTGGAAAGGTGGCTTTGGTTGCTAGTAATGTTCTGTTTCTTTAACTAGGTTGTGGTCACACCAGTGGGTTCGAATGTGAAAATCGAAGCTGGACAGTTATGAGTGGTGCACTGCAATGTATGTTACACTTCCGCAAAATGTTTACTTAATAATAAAACCTTGCCATTCACTTTTCAACCTGGGCAAACATTTTAGAATCTTTAGACAAATCTATGTTTCAATTTTACCTCTGATACTATCTACATAAAATTTGACAGGAACCTTACCTTTTTGATTCTTGATCTCTTAGCATTGGAAGTGAAGATACTGCTGCTTACTTGCAGGCAGCTATGGGAATCGCTGAGAGAATTCAGCACGTCAGTGCTCAGTAAACGCAATTACTATACCCTCCCTTCACTTAAGAATGGGGGAGCAAGAGGGCGCCTGGGTGGCTCAGTGGGTTAAGCCGCTGCCTTCCTCAGGGTCCTGGGATCAAGTCCCGCATCGGGCTCTTTGCTCAGCAGGAAGCCTGCTTCCCTCTACGTCTCCCTCTGCCTGCCTCTCTGTCTACTTGTGATCTCTCTGTCAAATAAATAAATAAAATCTTAAAAAAAAAAAAAAAAAGAAGAATGGGGGAGCAAGAGAGGTTTATCAAGTTTTCAGGAATTCCTAATAAGGAATTCTAAATCCTGATTTTTTTCTTTTTTGAAAAATCAGAATGGGATGTCCCTAGAATTCTATCCTAGAACTGCTACCTTCAAGAGGAATTGGCTATCCTTCCTCTACATCAAAATCACGTAGAGCTCAAGCCCAAAAGTCCCAGCCTCCCAGTGGATGCTAATGTGCAGTGAGGAATGAAGATGACTGCATCTGCAAGTGTCAGCGCAGTTATTATCGAATTTAGATAAAGGATCATTTCTTCATTTGCAACCAAAGAAGAATATCTTTATTTCTAAAATGTTCACCTGAATTTGCTTTTACATTTAAAGTGTATGAATTAAGAATGTATTTTGAGGCGCCTGGGTGGCTCAGTGGGTTAAGCCGCTGCCTTCGGCTCGGGTCATGATCTCAGGGTCCTGGGATCGAGTCCCGCCTCGGGCTCTCTGCTCGGCAGGGAGCCTGCTTCCTCCTCCTCTCTCTCTCTCTGCCTGCCTCTCTGCCTACTTGTGATCTCTCTCTCTCTGTCAAATAAATAAATAAATAATCTTTAAAAAAATGTATTTCATAATCAACATATATAACCATTGTATGATTTTTCTTTTCATAAAACATATTAATAAATCAATGTGTTTCTTATAACTCATCACATTAAAATCAAGTACCAATGGCATTGAAATAAACACAAACAATAAGTAGAAAAATGGTATGATAACTTTTTCCATTTAAAAAATTTTTAAATATATCTCTAAGAATCATGAACTTTTGCTTTATCCCCCTCCTAGAAAAGAGGAGAGATTTATGGTTGCCAGATTATATGAGGTATGGGGAGGAGGGACTGGGGGAAGGTCGTCAAAAGCACAAACTTCCAATTATAAGATAAGGAACTACTAGGATGTCATACACGACATGATGATGATGACTATAGCTAACATTGCCATATGCTATGTAAGAAAGTTCTGAAAGAGTCAATCCTAAGAGTTCTCACCCAAAGGAGCATATGTGCTTCTTTTTATTGTATCTATATGAGATGATGGATGTTAACAAAACCCATTATAGTCATTTCACAATGTATGTAAGTCAAACCATCATGCTATATACCCTAAACTTGTGCAGTGACAGGTGTCAAGCATTTCTCCAACAACCCTGAAAAAATTAATAGTAACCTGAGCTTCAATTTGTGCTATAAGAAAGTGGTGAGAGAGATATGCCATGCTTAACCCTCTGCGTTCTCATTTGTTATCCAAAAAACAACAATGAGCATTTTAGCTTGCAGTTTCGTTCATGATCTTTGTGATTAAATCCCTCTGCTGTTCTCTATTGTTGTAGAATAAAGATGAAATGCGTGCTTTCCTAGGCTCCAGCCACAAGCCTTCTTTCAGTTCCTTCGCCTTCAGAGTCTTGACCAAGCACACCTTTTGCTTGCATCTCCTCTCTTCCTCTAACTCTCTCATTTATTTCCTGTTTACTTTCAGGTCCAAGACCAAGTACATTTAAGTATATTTAGGGTATCTGTTGGCCTCATTATTAAGCCTCATTGTCAGAACAGGGTAGCACAGAGTAAACATCGAACATAATTCTTTAAAATTAATTTGTTATTAAAACAGGCACAAGTGGAAGAATTAAGCTGTAAAATACAGCATACAGTAAGTGCTCAAAAAAATAAAAAATATAACAATAATAGTTCTTTGACCAATGCCAAAAAATTCTATTTATTGATGACTTGCTTTCATGCTTTCTTTTGGTCTTTGATTTTTTTTCCTTCCTTAATTTATGGAAAAATATTTACTATGTGCTTACTTCCTTCTGTTTACTGAGTCCTCCTTTTAATACAGAACAAAAGGAACAAGGTGCTAAATTAAGAATATTAGATAATGTGTGTAACAAATCTGTCCCTGTGCTGGCCTTTGTTTCACTCAGTTACACTGCTTCCTTTCCCCGTCAGTAGGCTTCGTCCCCAGGAGGGAAGATGTGGCTAATGTCCTAGCAAGAATGTTCCTGTGTCATGGCAGGGATGTCCATTATCACCACTGTTATTCAACATAGTACTAGAAGTCCTAGCCTCAGCAATCAGACAACAGAAAGAAATCAAAGGCATTCAAATCAGGAAAGAAGAAATCAAACTATCACTCTTTGCAGATGATATGATACTATATGTGGTAAACCCAAAGGACTCCACTCTAAATCTGCTAGAACTTGTACAGGAATTCAGTAAAGTTTCAGGATATAAAATCAATGCACAGAAATCAGTTGCATTTCTTTATACTAACAACAAGATAGAAGAAAGAGAATTTAAGGAGTCAACCCCATTTACAATTGCACCCAAAACTATAAGATACCTAGGAATAAACCTAACCAAAGAGGCAAAGAATCTGTACTCAGAAAACTATAAAGTACTCATGAAAGAAATTGAGGAAGACATAAAGAAATGGAAAAATGTTCCTTGCTCATGGATTGGAAGAGAAAATATTGTGAACATGTCTATGTTACCTAAAGCAATCTACACATTTAATGCAATCCTTATTAAAACCCAATCCATTTTTTTTTTCAAAGAAATGGAACAAATAATCCTAAAATTTGTATGGAACCAGAAAAGACCTCAAATAGCCAGAGGAATATTGAAAAAGAAAGCCAAACTTGGTGGCATCACAGTTCCAGACTTCAAACTCTATTACAAAGCTGTAATCATCAAAACAGTATGGAACTGGCACAAAACCAGACACATAGATCAGTAGAACAGAATAGAGAGCCCATAAATAGACCCTCAACTTTATAGTCAGTTAATCTTTAACAAAGTAGGAAAGAATGTCCAATGGTATAAAGACAGTCTCTTCAACAAATGCTGTTGGGAAAATTGGACAGCCACATGCAGAAAAATGACACTGGACCAATTCCTTACACCACACATGAAAATATACTCAAAATGGATGAAGGACCTTGATGTGAGAAATGAATCCATCAAAATCCTTGAGGAGAACACAGGCAGCAACCTCTTCGACCTCAGCCGCAGCTACTTCTTCCTAGGAACATCACCAAAGGCAAGGGAAACAAGGGCAAAAATGAACTACTGGGACTTCATCAAGATCAAAAGCTTTTGCACAGCAAAGGAAACAGTTAACAAAACCAAAAGACGACTGACAGAATGGGAGAAGATATTTGCAAACGACATATCAGATAAAGGGCTAGTATCCAAAATCTATAAAGAATTTGTCAAACTCACACCCAGAAAACAAATAATCCAATCAAGAAATGGGCAGAGGGGGCACCTGGTGGGTCAGTGGGTTAAAGCCTCTGCCTTCAGCTCAGGTCAGGATCCCAGGGTCCTGGGATCGAGCCCCGCATTGGGCTCTCTGCTCAGTGGGGAACCTGCTTCCTCCTCTCTCTCTCTCTCTGCCTGCCTCTCTGCCTACTTCTGTCAAATAAATAAATAAAAATCTTAAAAAAAAAAAAAGAAATGGGCAGAAGACATGAACAGAAGTTTCTGCAAAGAAGACATCCAGATGGCCAACAGACACATGAAAAATTGCTCCACTTCACTTGGCATCAGGGAAATACAAATCAAAACCACAATGAGATATCTCCTCACACCAGTCAGAATTGCTAAAATTAACAAGTCAGGAAATGACAGATGCTGATGAGGATGTGGAGAAAGGGGAACCCACCTACACTGTTGGTGGGAATGCAAGCTGGTGCAACCGCTCTGGAAAACAACATGAAGGTTCCTCAGAAAGTTGAAAATAGAGATACCCTATGACCCAGCAATTGCATTACTGGGTATTTACCCTAAAGATACAAATGTAGTGATCTGAAGGGGCATGTGCACCCAAATGTCTATAGCAGCAATGTCCATAATAGCTAAACTATGGAAAGAACCTAGATGTCCATCAACAGATGAGTGGATAAAGAAGAGGTGGTATATATACACAATGGAATACTATGCAGCCATCAAGAGAAATGAAATCTTGCCGTTTGCAATGATGTGGATGGAACTAGAGGGTATCATGCTTAGCGAAATAAGTCAATCAGAGAAAGACAACTGTCATATGATCTCCCTGATGTGAGGAAGTGGAGATGCAATGTGAGGGGTTTGGGGGAAATGAATAAATGAAACAAGATCGGGATCGGGAGGGAGACAAACCATAAGAGACTCTTAATCTCACAAACTAACCTGAGGGTTCGGGGTGGGGGGAGGGGAACAGGGAGAGGGTGGTGGGGTTATGGACATTAGGGAGGGTATGTGCTATGGTGAGTGCTGTGAAGTGTGTAAACCTGGCGATTCACAGACCTGTACCCCTGGGGCTAATAATACATTATATGTTAATTTAAAAATTTAAAAAAAAAAAAGAATGTTCCTGTAGTAAGGTTTTCCTCAAGTGCACGCATGGGCTGCCTGAGCAAATCACACATTTTTCTCTGTGATGGATTAGGAGGCCCCACTGGGGCCAGTGATCATGCTCTTGATAACTCAATCATCTGGGAACAGCCGGGCTCCTACCAGAAGAGGCTGAAATTCTCCCCCACCCAGGGTCTCAGAAACAGTTCAGGTGCTCTCACTTCTCTCCTCTCTGATAGGGTCCTCAGAAGACAAAGTAACATCCTCTCCTGAATAGAAGGTAAGGATCCACAAACCAAAAGAAAAGAAGCAGGAAGACAGAGAAGAGGGGAAAACTGGAGTAGAAAGGTGAAAGAGAAAGAGGGAGTACTATCTCTTTCCTTCCTCTCCAGACATGGTGGAATAGTGGGTAGGGAGGTGGAAAGGGGAGTGAGTGAGGGGGAAAACATCCTGCAGACCCTCTCTAGAAGTCCAAAATAAACATGAGTATCCAATCTTGTCCCTGAAACAGAATCATGAAAATTTCCCTGGCCTCATTCATGTTGAGATGCAGAGATGCACGGCAAGGACAGCAACTGCTAAGGGCCAACACTGACCTTGAGGAGAGTGCAAAATTGAGAGGGACATCAAAAATTCAGTAATGGTGATTCTAAAGTTTTCATGCAATATTCTTAAAATTCAAATTATTTTTAACCCATGATTAATAAAGTAAAAGTTTAAATAAAGACCAGAGCCACACCAAGGCATATTAGAGACTAAGGCAAAAGGGAAAATGTGCTCTAGATATTTTTATGGAAGCAAGCTCATCGATAATAGTTTGAATATGTACGTCTTTGCTTATCTCATTTTCAGCTGATAAAACTGTCATATTAGAAGTATTCTTCTGCATGAGTGAGGATTCTAAATGATCTTAACAGATTTTAGGTGAAATAATATTTTAAATTTAAAATAATAGTGTGGTATTTAACACAATTCTTTTTGATTTTTCAAGAATTTTATTTCTTTTTTTCTTTATTTTTTAATGAGAAAGACAAAGATAGTGAGAGAGAGCAGAGTAGGGAGGAGAGGGAAAAGCAGGCTCTCTGCTGAGCAAGGAGCCCTATGCAGGACTTGATCCCAGGACCCCAGGATCATGATCTGAGCTGAAGGCAGACACTTAACCAACTGAGCCACCCAGGCACCCCTCAATTTTTCAAGCATTTTAATGTTTCAGAAAAGATTAAGTACTAAAAAATACATACACACATGTACTTAGGGGTGCATATTTTTCATTTTGCCACAGATTCCACTGTGGCTTAGCACGGCTCTACTCTTTATTCAGAATTTGGTGTTCTTTTCATCATGGATTTTTGTGTTAATTTTGATTTCTTTAAATGTTGCACAAAATATCATTTATCTGATTGTTTAACTTTTTATAGCACCCTTCTTAAATCATGCCCAAGACAAATGTCTTATGTACCTCACCCCAGTTTCAGCCCTGATGCTCCTAGCATGTGCTAAGCATGGTAGCATAGAAAAAGTGACAGCTTTGTGTCAGACAGACTTGTCCTTTATGTGTATTCAATGAATTAACTTAGCCTGGCTGAACCTCTCTGTCTGCTTATCTGTAAAATGAAGATGATAGATAAGAGCAAACTCTAAAGTAGCTGTAAGGATTACATGATGTAGAATAATTAAAACAAGTATTAAGAGGCTTGACAGATAATAGCTTTGACTCAGTGAAACGTGTCATTGCAGGAACGTACTGAAGGCGAGTGCCACCTCATGCAGTCCAGCAAGTTGTCCATTGATAACCCCTTTCTTCCTTTCTGCAACATTTTATTAAATAATATTGGGCTTTCCTTAGTTGTGGTAACACAAGGACACCTAAGAAACACCTTTGACCTCTCAATTAGTTTATATAGTCTAGTGGCCAAAACATGAAACTAAACAAAATAACAATAATGAATAAGAAGTAGTATCACAGGGGCACCTGGGTGGCTCAGTCAGTTAGGCATCCAACTCCTGCCTTCTGCTCAGGTGATGATCTCAGGGTGGTGAGACTAGGACCCTCATGGGGCTCTTTCCTCAGCATGCTGGAGATTCTCTTCTTCTCCCTCTGCCCTTTCTCACTCATTCTCCCTCTCTCTCTCTCTCTCAAATAAATAAATAAATAAAATTAAAGAAAAATAAATAAGTAGTATCACAGAACTATACGGACAGTGAAGAAAATATCCAGATCATAGTGGAGACTCAAAGTATCCTTAGAGGAAGTGACTACTTGGACTAAAAAGCGTGTGAAACAAATAAGGATGGAATGAGCTGTCCAGGCCCCCAGATCATGGCACTCTGAGGACAAGAAAATATGACAGCGCCTGAGACACCAAGAAATTGTATGTGATCAGTAGAGCTAGAGTAAAGGGGCTGTGTTATGTGGGCAGAAGGAGGGAGGTTATTAATGAGAGTATAAAATAATATTTTTGTTAGATAAAGTAAAATGTGTAAATAGAAAAAAAAGAAAGGATAATCAACTGAATTGGGAAGCTGTCTTAGATTCCCTCTTAAGGAACATCCATTGTGTTCTGGAGAAAAACCTTCTTCCTTTAGACTCCTGATTTAAGACAATCATTATGAAACCTTATAGTCTTCTCTTACCTTTCCAGAGTAAATTTGGACTACCTCATAATAACCTTCACTCCCTTAATGCCATCTCATAAGTTTTCCTCCATTTGTCATGGTTTATATGTATGAGTTACTTCCAGTATTATGATCTACTATTTCTAGACTTGAAACAGATTCTGATTTCTTATACAAGCTCAGATCCTTAAGTCTTCCAAGGCAGATTACTAAAATCATAAGATTGCAAGAGGTTCAAGAAAACAGAACTGAAGCAAAGTTTAATGACTAGTCTTCCCTCCAAACAATATAATTTCCAAATACCCTCCATCTTCTCCCCAGACAAAATCCTCTAAGATACAAAATATATAAAGGGATGGTCAAACTGGAAAGAGGATAAGAAATATTTAACTAAGGAAAGATAGTTTTGTGTCCTACATTGTATCTTTTAGGAAAATTGACATCATCAAGTGATGAGTAGCTCATTGGGTTTAAGAGGATTGCAGCATTTCTGAGCTTCCTGTAAATACTATTGATTTTCTTTTCCTTAGTTAAATTTCCTCAAAAGCAACAATGAACTGAAACTAACAATGGAAGACAGAAAAATGATAAATTAGTAGAATTGTAATACTAATTATCTACATGCAACTGAGCTTCTGGTACTCTCTAGTACCAGGAGGTTTTATTATACCCATCTGTAGACACACTGATTTATCACTTCACATGATCCACTTTGGAGCTCAGCATAGCCTTCACACATGTGTGCTGTGCCCTTGTATTCCAAGAGCCAAGTTATCATATTAAATATATACACTGAATGCAAATGGTTACTCACGCCTGTACAAACACACAAGGTTATGCACATATACTCGTGTTCACATGCAAACCCAGTCCTTATACACATTAACATAGCTCTCAAATACACACTAACAAACATATTAACACACTTCCACATTATATAAAATATCTCTTGACTTGTAAATACCCTTGACTAACAAAAAATACATACATACAGATAAGCTCAGAACTGATTATTCTCAACAGTTCACATTCCTGCCCAGGCACTCAATTCCTCAGCCTTTCCCTTTGTATACACAGAGTGAGGGTAGTTAGGGGTTAATGCTTCCAGCTGTAGGCTCTAATATAGTCTCAGAGGAAACCAGAGATTGAGATAGGGTAGGCAGCCTAAGAGGAGGGGGAAAACTAATGCTTGGGGAAGGAAAAGGCTAGGCTTAAGCAGGTCTTTAAATAGGACCTAATCTACAGGCTCTCCTAAAAGCAGAATCACAGGAGCCAGTTAGAATTTCTCATGGTCAGAGACGAAGCAGGGCTCAAGGTGAATGGTTTCCAGCTCCCAGTCACCTCTGCCCTTCTCAGAGAACAGCAGGACTCACAGAAACTCCAGGAAGCTACAAAACAATGCAATAAACTGTATAGAATGACTTGACTTACTGGGGGCTCCACATCCAGAGATCCCTGATGGCTGGATTTCCTTCTGTGATGCAGAGAAGTTTCACAGCTCACACTCTGTCCTCCAGGGAAATTCTAGAGAAATACAAAGGTTGTCTCTACACATAATCCCTCCATGAAGGACACTGGATCTGAACCCTCCTCTGCTCCAGCATGATTGCTCTATCCCTTGGTTTTAGATAACCCAACGTGAGAAAACGGTAAATATACCTGAAATAATTCTTTAGCAAGATCTCAGCCCATTTTATCCGTTCCAATTTCAGGCTTAAACAACACAGTTAAACTGACAGACATAACAATCTCCACATAATGATTGGTGATTGAAGTAATTGGTGATTAGTGATAGAAGGCCAAAAAAGCCAGTGGTAACCAGCACTGGACTCAAGCTACGCTCTCACAGATGAAAGCTGAGCCACATCAGTGTGAGAACATTGTTCTTGGAAACATATTTTTTGCAACAAAACTATGCCTTGTCCTCACAAGTAGATTATACTTTGGAGAACAGAAAAATTGACTCTGACGTTCACTGTATGATCACCCTACCTACAAGGTTGAAAAAGATGATTTAATTTCTTCTTTCAGTACCTAGTACTCACACAAGAAGTCTAGGCCACAGACAGCAGGGATAGGACATGTTTAAAGTCAGGGAGAGGGGGAAGGAATGTCGGGCAAGAAGGGAAATTACTCTTTATTTCCTACTCTTGTGCTCGCTTCGGCAGCACATATACTAAAATCCTACTCTTGAGGGAATGCACATATACTCTATCCACCCAGGAACTAGTTAATAACCTGTGCCTCCCTCAGAAATATTACAGAAGACCTCACACACTTCACAAAATGATAGATGATTAACTCCCCGTCCTCTCCACATGTTTTGTAACCTTCACTCTGCACAGGGTGAGTGCATAAGTCTAAGTGGAAAAGAGTCAAGGGAATTGCTGAGAGTGAGGACACCAGATTCTATGGGGTTGTAGGTATAAAGAATAAAGAAAGGCGCCTGTCAAGAGCTCCCATTCCCTACTTCAGACTTGGGCCCTTAGTCGCCACCTGAGATAAATCACATCTCCAAAAGGAAAATGCCGAACAGGTGACTTCCCCATTAAGGCTCATGGGAAGAAACTTAATGAATGTTAAAAACAATACAGTGGAAATGCTTCTGGTGTTATATATACAGAAATAGCAATGTCTTCCACAATTGCTCAAAGAGATTATTGTGCACTTTGAGAAATTGTATGTTTAGCCGGCACCTTCACCAGTGTTCAGTGCAAGAATAAGGATGATCTAAGGATGTTTTCCAGGTGCCCATGAGCCTCAGTGACCATGTCCTCACAAATGGAGAGTGACATTCAGGAGGCAGAAGGGAGAGGGAAAGGAAGATTCTTGTTCAAAGAACACATATAAGTGGAAGAACAACCCAGGCAGGAAGGGATAAAACTAGAGCCTGGGACTCCAGATAATGTGTTTGTCTGAATTTTCACCTGGATAAAATTTTCTCCTGGATAGGAGTATTAGTTTTGAGCAAACCTACACCTATTATCAAGAGGTAAGTTAGTTAATTTTATAATGCAGAGCAAAATTTATAAAGTCTGAGCCCCATTTCTCTCATAATGTTATAAAGCTAGGGAAAATCAGGAAGAGGTTAGGTTTCTTTGGGATCTCAAGGAAACCCTTTATAGGAACCATTAGGTCTGGTGGAATGAAACATTTGTCAGTCCCAACAGCTGATTTGTTATGGGATATTTGAAAAGATACTCTTCTTGTCTCTGTGTTTCTGTTAAGGCAGAGACTCAAAGGCTCCGTCAACTGAGATGAAATAGTGAAAAGGTGCCTAGCAAGAACCAGGTAAGCATTTGTGTCATCAATCCTGGGTAGATGTTAGTCACCAGAGGGATCAAACAAGATCTCCATGTAAAACCAAGTAGAGGCAGAGGGGGACATTCAGGTCTTTCACTGTCCAGCACAGCAGACCCTAGTATGAGAACTCTGTATAACACTCTTGTAACCATGGAGCCAAAGTAGTGTTTAAAAGGTTCCTCCAGGGACTCCTGAGTAGCTTGGTCAATTATGCTGCTGCCTTTGGCTCAGGTCATGATATCTGGGTCTTGTGATAGAGCTACATTGGGCTCCATGCTCAGTGGGGAGCCTCCTTCTTCCTCTCCCACTGCAGCTCCCTCTTCTTGTTCTCTCTCTCTCTCACAATTTCTCTCAAATAAATAAATAAAATCTTTAAAATAAATTTAAAAAATGAAAGTTTTCTCCAAGGATTTTAAGATATGGCAAATTGGTTGAAAAGTCCATTGTTACTGAACAATTTATTTGTTATTTGATCCAGCAAATATTTATTAAACCCCTATTCTGTGTTAAGCACAGAGGTGTTAGGATGTTGCACTATTCAGGGCTCATCTCAGGAAAATCTATCATCAGGACAGGATTTAGAAAACCATAGCCTGCAGACAAAATCCAGCTTGCAGACTCTTTTTACCAGTAAAATTGTATTGTGATGGAGTCACACACATATTCCTGTACTGACTGGCTGCTCTCAGGCTACAGGGGCTAAACTGACTAGTTTATGTGCTGTACACAGACTGTACAGCACATAAAACCTAAAATATGTATAATCTGACCTTTCCAGAAATGAGTTTGCTGGCCTCTAAATCTAGGAGGACATACGCCATAGATAATAGAATTAATTACAGGTATACAATCGGCAGTCAACTGCCCAGATTCTCCGGGTAACTCCTAGACTCAAATCTAACTCAACATCACTATCAGCCTTTAAGCCAAAATGTTTTCCAATCTGTCTTTCTACTCTGAAAATTTGCCTAAGTGGCTTAAACAAAAGCTTGAAAGAACATATGGGAAAAGCTAAACAAGTCAGTTAATTCTGAAGAATAGAAGGGCAAGAAGGACTACTACCTACATTATTTGTCAGGACAGTTTCTCTTAGCAGACTCTACTTTCAAGGAAAATTTGATTCTTTGACAAAAATCACACTTGCAGTTAGTATGCTTCTTTGGTATTTTTTGGTTTTTTATTAAATTTCTTTTCAGCGTAACAGTAGTCATTGTTTTTGCACCACACCCAGTGCTCCATGCAATCCGTGCCCTTCCTAATACCCACCACCTTGTTCCCCCAACCTCCCTCCCCCTGCCCCTTCAAGACCCTCAGGTTGTTTTTCAGAGCCCATAGTCTCTCATGGTTCACCTTCCCTTCCAATTTCCCTCAACTCCCTTCTCCTCTCTATCTCCCCATGCCCTCCATGTTATTTGTTATGCTCCACAAATAAATGAAACTGTATGTTTTGATCCCATTTTGAATGACATAAACATGAATGAGGAATAAAGAGGAGCATCACTTTATGTTGCAAAAATTTTTTATTAAAGCAGCTGAAATTCTTCCAGTTTACCATTAAGCCCTACTGCCCTATGATTCGGTTGAAACTTTCAAAATATTTAAAATATTAATAATTACTTCTTGATTCCTATCAACTAGAGAGTAGATTACCTTCACAATGGAGAATAAGTTAACCATCCCGTGATGCTGGCCTCAGGGAACAACACTTTGCATCCTGTGTCCTTCATCCTACTTGGGATCCCAGGACTTGAGAATTACCAATTTTGGATTGCCTTCCCTCTCTGTGCCATGTATCTTGTGGCTGTAGTTGGCAATACCATTGTCCTTCATGTAATCCGAACTGACCACACTCTGCATGAGCCCATGTACCTGTTCCTAGCCATGCTGGCTGTCACTGACCTGGCCCTGTCCTCTTCCACCCAACCTAAAATGCTGGCTATACTCTGGTTTCATGCTCATGAGATTGAATACCATGCCTGCCTCATCCAGGTGTTCTTCATCCATGCCTTTTCTTCTGTGGAGTCTGGGTTGCTCATGGCTATGGCCTTGGACCGTTATGTGGCTATCTGCTTCCCACTGCACCACTCTACTGTCCTGACCCCAGCTGTGGTGGGTAAACTGGGGGCAGCTGTGATGATGAGAGGGTTGCTGTGGGTGAGTCCCTTCTGCTTCATGGTGTCCAGGATGCCCTTCTGCACCAACCATGTCATTCCCCAGTCATACTGTGAGCACATGGCTGTGCTAAAGCTGGTGTGTGCAGATACCAGAGTTAATCGTGCATATGGGCTCTTTGTGGCCTTCTCTGTGGCTGTCTTTGACATAATTGTTATCAGTATATCCTATGTGATGATTCTGAGAACTGTTCTGAGGTTGCCCTCTGAGGAGGCCCGACTCAAGGCTTTTGGCACGTGTGCTTCCCATATCTGTGTCATCTTGGCTCTTTATATCCCAGCCCTCTTTACCTTCCTCACCCACCGCTTTGGACATCATGTGCCCCGAGTGGTACATGTCATGTTCGCTAATCTCTACCTCCTTGTACCTCCCATGCTCAACCCCATCATCTATGGAGTTAGAACCAAGCAGATCAGAGACAGGGTTATTCAAGGATGTTGTGGGAAAGATCCCTGAGCCAAGAGTCACGACATCACAACCAACTCCACTGCCCCACTGATCTGGGATCATCGCATATTACCAAAATGTCATCTCTGTGAGACAAATGGATAAAGATTTGGCACATATATAAAATATAAAATTCCTCAGCCATCAAAAAGGATTAACAGCAACCACTTGCACTGACATGGATGGATCCGGAAGAGATTGTGCTACATGAAATAAATCAAGCAATGAAACACAATTATCATATGGTTTCACTCATATATGGAACATAAGGAATGGAGTGGAGGACCACAGGGCAAGAGAGGGAAAACTGAATGGGAAGAAATCAGAGGGAGACAAACCATGAAAGATTCTCCAGGAAATTAACTGAGGGATTAAAGGGGAGGTAGGTGGGAGAATGGGGTAACCAGGTGATGAGTTTTAAGGACAGTACCTGCTGGGATGAACACTGGGATTTATATGAGACTAATACAACGTTGAACATTACAACAAATTACAATGAACTATATGCTGGCTAACTGCATGTAATAATAAAAAAAAAGTCATCTCTGTGAACAAAAGGCCCAAAGGTTAGCAACCCTCTAGAACAAAAGGAACAATTTTCAAAATGCCCAGAACATGAGCCCTCTGAGAGATGATTGATCATAAATACCAAGTTGATTAATCTTCACAATAAAACAGAAAAAAATATGTCCACCATTCAAATCAGTGAAGATTTGTACAGAATGCAATCTTCCGCAGACCACCATGGTGAAAATGATTTTTTACCCTGCCAGGAGAAGTCTAAGTTCCTATGCTTTGTTAAAAGCAGATAGAACTTTTCACCAAAACAGTTATAAAGTACATGTATTTTTCCCATCTTTGAAAGTCTTATAAAATATAATTTATGGGAATAGATTCACTATTTATAAAAACAAAAACAAGAAAATACATATATTAATCTATATGAAGAATGATTAAATATCACGTATCATTTAAGTAATGTATTTGCAAAGACCGTGTAAAGATGTGGAAAATGATCAGATATAATATTGAAGAACAAAAAAAATTGCATTTGCCCATGGGGCTGAAGTCAATTCTAAACAGAAATGCATATGCATAAAAAAAAGATTTGGAATACCTCTAAATGCCAACAATAACAACTGAGAGTAGTGAGATTTATGCTATTTTCATTTTCTTTTTGCACTTTCACTTATTTGTAAAAATTACCCTTGATTGAGCTTGTCATTTTAATATGAGAAAAAAATAACTCAGACAAGAACAGAAGTGTACAGAAAAGGTTAATTCAGTGCCAAAGCCTAGGGGAATGGAGTAGGAAATCTAAGAAGATCAAAGACTCCAGAATACAGCAAGTTCCAGAAAATCTTGAAATTCTCCATGAAAATTGCTACCAGAATCGCGTTTTGAGGCTGGTAACAGGGAGCAGTTGATATGCTGAATGTTGTTCTCTCCTTCAAGAAATTGCCTATTCCCTGATGACAATGGATTGCAGAGTGAAGAAGTTTTGGCAAACAAATGGAAAAGGAGATTCTCTTCTGAACATAGCTATATTGTGTGGTTAAAGGTAGTGAGAAAGTCATTAGAAGTTTGAGTACTTGTTAATATTTAATTTCCTTTTCAAAAGTAAAATATCCCTGGCGATTCACAGACCTGTGCCCCTTGGCCTAATAATACATTATATGTCAATAAAAATATTAAAAATTAATTTTAAAAAAGTAAAATGTTAACTGTTTTAGAAAACCACATTTTTTTCTGACTTTTCCAACTTTATTTTAGTGTGCTTATACAAAAAGGTGCATATATTTAACATACTCATTTTGATGAGTTTGGGCATATGCCGATACATATGATAGCATCACCACAAACATGATAAAATCATCCATCAATTATTGCATTTGTATATTCATTCTCCTTCACCACTCTCCTCTCAATACTAATAGTGAGAAGGTTGTAGAAATCGGGCTTTAATGTTACTAAAACCAACATCAGAACATGGTGCTTGAAGAGGAATTGGGAACATGTTTGTGTCTCCCAGCAGAAACAGCTAAAGGAGCCTAAAAGTTTCCCCAGAAATGAATGGGTATTCTGAAGGAACATTTTCAGGATTCCCAAATATTAGAGACTTAAAGGGGCAGTGATCTGTTATCAGCAAATCAGTTAATGATTATAAGTCCCTTTTTCTTTTTTAAAATCAGCTTTGTTGCTGTTTAATTGGTGACAATAAAATGTAAATAGTTTCAGGGTGCCTGGGTGGCTCAGTGGGTTAAAGCCTCTGCCTTTGGCTCAGGTCATGATCCCAGGGCCCTGGAATCCAGTCCAGCTTCAGGCTCTCTGCTCAGCAGGGAGGCTGTTTCCTCCCTCTCTCTCTGCCTGACTTTCTGCCCACTTGTGATCTCTGTCTGCCAAATAAATAAATAAAATATTTTTTTAAAATGTAAGTATTTTCACACACACTCTGAAGAGTTCTGACACATGTGTGCCTCTGTAGCTACCAGCCTGATTAAGACATAGGACATTGCCTTCACTTCATAAAAGGTTCTCTTGTCTCCCTGGAGTCAATCATCCCCCTCTCCATCCCAACCAGGCAAACCTTGTTCTGACATCTTTCACTATAGACTAACTTTTGTCTCACTAGCACATTTATAAATGAAGGAATAAGTAATACATTGAGTCTGGTGTCTTTCACTCAGTATAGTTTTTCAGATTGAGCCCTGCTGTTGCATGTAAGGTAAGGATCTCTGGGTGGCTCAGCTGGTAAGGCAGCTGTCTGGGTCCTGGGTCCTGGGACCTGGGTCCTGGGTCCTGGGACCAAGCCCCACACTGGGCTCCCTTCTCAGCAGGGAGCCTGCTTCTCCCTCCCCCTCTGTCTACTGCTCTCCCTGCTTGTGCTCACTGCTCTTTCTATCTCTCTCTGACAAATAAATAAATCTTGAAAAAAGATAAGAAGGTCATTTCCTATTATTGTTGAGTAGTATATTCTATTCAATTTTCTCGACATACCCATTGAGGTATTATTACCATACCAAATGTTATCTTTTTCCTTTGCTTCAGTGCTTCTAACATTCTTCCAAACATATCCACTTCTTACCTATCTAGAGCTTTGCTTTAAATCTTCCCACATCCCCCAGTTGTTATTTTCTAGAACATTCTATGTTCCTCTCGACATCCTTTACATCTCAACTAATACCCCTCTTTTCAGCGAGGTGTTTCTTAACTTATGTAGATCAACCAGTTCTTGCTCCCTGTAATTTTCTTTCTTTCAAATATTTTATTTCCTCCCTCTTTAAACACAATGTGTAATTATTTAAATTACTTATTTTATCATCTGTTTCTCTATTTGGAATATGACTTCCATAAAAGTATAGCACAGGTGCTCACCGTTATATACCCCTACGAGGATTCCTACAAAAAACTACTTACAGAAATGAAAGATTAAATGTTTACAGTGAGCCTGGTACCATCACAAAAAACCCCTGCTGACCAAAAGATGGCATGAGCAGGTCCATTTCAGCCTCATTCCTCCCAAATGGGATGCCAGACTTTTCTATCCTAAAGCCTTATTTCATTATTCCCATTTGAACTCTGGAGGACGTTGTTTGTCAAAGAAGATAAATTTGATATATAAGAAAACAAACAAACAAACAAAACTCATCCCTCATTCACTCCTTTTTATTAACAAATACAAAATATTTGGACATTTTTTTAAAGATTTTTATTTATTTATTTGACAGAGAGAGATCACAAGTAGGCAGAGAGGCAGGCAGAGAGAGAGGAAGGGAAGCAGGCTCCCTGCTGAGCAGAAAGCCCCATGTGGGACTTGATCCCAGGACCCTGAGATTATGACCTGAGATGAAGGCAGCGACTTAACCCACTGAGCCACCCAGGTGCCTGACATTTTAAATATCTATTCAAGAAATATCTATTGGGCAACTATGTTGTTCCAAATATTCTCTAAGAGGATGGGAATAGCATAGAGAATAAGACAGACTGGCAATCAGAGAACCTAGTTAGAAACAAATGAACTCCTCAAACTCAACCCACACGAAACAGACAAACACATCAAAAAATGGGCAGAAGATATGAACAGACACTTCTCCAATCAAGACATACAAATGGCTATCAGACACATGAAAAAATGCTCATCATCATTAGCCCTCAGGGAGATTCAAATTAAAACCACATTGAGATATCACCTTACACCAGTTAGAATGGCCAAAATTAACAAAACAGGAAACAACATGTGTTGGAGAGGATGTGGAGAAAGGGGAACCCTCTTACACTGTTGGTGGGAATGCAAGTTGGTGCAGCCTCTTTGGAGAACAGTGTGGAGATTCCTCAAGAAATTAAAAATAGAGCTTCCCTACGACCCTGCAATTGCACTCCTGGGTATTTACCCCAAAGATACAGATGTTGTGAAAAGAAGGGCCATCTGTACCCCAATGTTTATAGCAGCAAGGCCACAGTCGCCAAACTATGGAAAGAACCAAGATGCCCTTCAACGGATGAATGGATAAGGAAGATGTGGTCCATATACACTATGGAGTATTATGCCTCCATCAGAAAGGATGAATACCCAACTTTTGTAGCAACATGGACGGGACTGGAAGAGATTATGCTGAGTGAAATCAGTCAAGCAGAGAGAGTCAGTTATCATATGGTTTCACTTATTTGTGGAGCATAACCAATAGCATGGAGGACAAGGGGCATTAGAGAGGAGTAGGGAATTTGGGTAAATTGGAAGGGGAGGTGAACCATGAGAGACTATGGACTCTGAAAAACAGTCTGAGGGGTTTGAAGTGGCGGGGGGGTGGGAGGTTGGGGTACCAGGTGGTGGGTATTATGGAGGGCACGGCTTGCATGGAGCACTGGGTGTGGTGAAAAAGTAATGAATACTGTTTTTCTGAAAATAAATTGGAAAATAAATAAATAAATAAATAAATAAAAAGAAACAAATGAGCAAAAGAAGTACTGGATACCTACAATCCCAGCTCCAAAAGGAAAACTGGTTCCTTAAGCTGAGCAGCTCAGTCATGATTAGAAGTATCCTTCAGTATTCTGAATCACTGAAAACAGATGATTGCTTTCATTACAGCCTGTGGGCAATGGCACCAGTAGGCTGTGGGTCTGGGACATCACATCTGTAAGTAACTGCAGCATGACTCTACTCATTTCCCAAAATTATCAAGGGACTACTTGGAGTGAGGAATTGGATTTCCCACTTGTGAGATAGGCTGTCATCACAAGGCCTCACTTCTCGTGGGGAGCATACACCTCTAGGTGACCTATTGACAAGGAGAGGCCAGGCAGAACTGAACAAAAACAGGTCAGCTTCTCCGGGGTTTTAAACATTACTCAGAGCCAAGCTATGGTGTCTGGGGTCAGTTCTAGAGTAGTTAGTTAAGCTTTAAAAGGATACCTAGAGGCCAGCAAAGGACAAATCATGGCCACTATGGGAAAAGTCAGAGGCCTGCCACCGCAGCACTCCACAACAAGTCAGATCAAACCAGGCAGGCCCAAGAAAAGAAGGCCAGAGACCCTGACAAACTAAGGGAAAAAAGGCACTAACCTCCTCCCCAAGAAATAAATATTCCACCCCCTAGTCAATAACTGTCAATAAAAGACAGAAACCAAAACCCTGAGTTGCACACCTGTCCCTTAAAATTCCCACTCTCACAGCTCCAGAGTGTGCTCTGTCTTTTATAAACTCTTCACTTAAACACCAAACAACCACTGTGTGTGGTCAGCCCTTGAATTCTATTCTTGCAATGAAACTAAGCCTCCTTCACTCCTCCAACTCCCTGACTCCCACCAGCTCTGCAGTGTCCTTGTGATGGGTTGGGCAGAGGCCTCCCCAGTCTACCATGCAACACACAGAGAAGGATGGGCAAGACTCTGATGAACTAGGTCTCTCTCCTTCTTTGTCTGTCTCTCTCCCTCCAAATGGGTATACTGAGACAAAATTCTGGTGTGTATAGGGAAAACTCCACACCAAAGAGCAATTCTTGGGACCCAATCTGGTATAACCTACAGTTCCCTTCAGGAGCTAGCATCAGATTCCACAATTTAAGGGTTCAATCCTACAAGAGTAGACCTCCCACCCCACTTCAGACACCTGTCACAAGAACAGGTCCTTGTCTCCTGCTCCTAAGCAACTGGCTATAAATCAGAGGTTCCCATGACCTACTCCTTGGGCTTGATTAATTTACTAGGGCAACTCACAGAACTCAGAGAAACATTTTACTTCTTACATTATCAGTTTATTATAAGGATATAAGGCAGTAACAGCCAGGTGGAAGAAATACCTAGGGCAAGGGATTGGGAAAGGCATGGAACTTCTATGGCCTCTCCATTATGCTATGCTCCACAGTCTCCATATGTTGTTCACCAACACAGAATCTCTGGGAACCTTGTCCTCCTGGGATTTTTATGGAGGCTCCATTACATATCCATGATTGATTGCTTAAGTCATTGGCCCCTGGCAACAGGTTCAACCTCCTACCACTCACTCCACTTGCTTCCTGGAGGTCTGGGTGAAACTAAAATTTCCAATTCTCTAATCCAAGGTTGGTTCTTCTGACAACCAGCCTCTGTCCTTGGGTGCAGACCTAAAATCATCTCATTAACATCACAAAAAACATCTAATGGCTGTCATCACCTAGAAAATTCCAAGAGTTTTAGGAACTCTGAGTCAGAAAAAGGGTCAAAAACCAAATACATATTTATTACTCAATATAAATCAAAACCTCACAAACTCATTCCTTTTCCACATTCTCTTCATTTTTCAAAGTTATCTTAATTAAATCTGTAAAGGTCAGAGTTTCAGATACACCAATAAGGATTATGAAAAAATAATTTCTTTCTTTAGATGCAATTGACTTTTCTGAGCAGAAAAGGATGAGGATCAACACAGCATTTATTGTTACTCCCTTCCATTTGGAATCTTAATGTTTGCAATGTTTATTCTTCATTCTATAAATCTGGGCCTGTGATTTATAAACACTACCATCAGGAGAAACTGGCTATAACTCAATGTTTTTTAACAGGTATATTTATCACATACAACATATGGGTTCTTATTAAGGTATATTTATCACATATGATATATGGGTTCTTATTAAGACAATTTCTGATCACTTGGCTCTGACAGTGCCCAGACTTCTCAAAAAGCGACTTGCTCAGTCCTTTCAGAGGGTAGGTCCCTTCCCCAACAGCAGTCACCTTCAGGAGCCACCACTAGGCTGGCTCCCACCTACTTCCTGCGACTTTCCAAGGCATTCTCAGTTCTGGATCTCTTTCCTGATCTCTATCAGCTATGCTGTTGCTGTTGTGAAAAACAACTCTTTTCTTTGATATGGCCTGCACATCATGTATTGCTAGCCTCCATGATAGAGGTCCTCTTACTTCCACCTCACCTAAGAGGTTTTCTCTTTTATTGGTTGCAAGCCCATAAAATGAACTACTGTAACTGCTTCTACTATGCTGGTCTGCATAGTCATATTTTCGTGCTAGCCATATTTTCTTTCTGTTGGTCAGAGGCAGCCATGTGCATTTACCTATTAGATGTGCCAATCTGCTTTCCACCCCACCATGTTCATTTTGTTCCAATCATTGATAGCTAAGCTGGGAAAAACTATGATACCACAAAGCATACTGTGCAAGAGCCTTCATTTCTTCATGATGTCCTGGTTGCCCTTCTGCCTCAGCCACATCATCCCCTAAGACCTACTGTGAGCATGTGGCTTTACTAAAACTGGTAAATGCTGACACCATACCATACTTATGGACTCTTATGGCCTCTGTGGTTGGATTGGAGATCAGTTGTTACTATTCTGTGTGTTATGATACTGAAGGCCATGCTGTAGCTTCCCTGGGGAGAAGCCCTGCCCAAAGTAGTTGGCACACATGCCTCTCACATTTGTGTCATTCTGTCCCTGGAATCTCAGTGCTCTGCTTCTTCTCCCATTGCTTTCACACCATATACCCAGAATGGCTTCACTCTCATTGCTCAGTACCCCTACTGGTGCCTTCCATTTCAAAACCATTCCATGTTATCAGTTGAATGGTGAACCCCACGCCCCAGATAAAGATATGTTAGAGTACCTCAGAATGTGATTTCATTTGCAGATACTGTTTTTACAGAGATAGTCCACTTTAAATGAGGTCATTCTGGTGAGCCCTAATCCAAAATGACTAGTAAAGGAATATAAAACATGGAAATCTGAACACAGAGATATGCATACACACAGAGAACAGATGAACACTAAGGCAGAGATTTAAATGAGGGCTCTAGAGTGAGAGAAGAAAGAACATTTCCTAAATTTTGTGAGGCCCAAAACCTTAAAAGGGTACTGCAAAACAAGAAAAAATGAAATCAAATCTCTCATTAACATAGGAGCCAAATTAACAAATAAAATATTATTTAAAATAATCCACCAAGAATATAGAATAATCATTTAATGTATTTCACCCATTAATAGAATAGAAACAACTGTGAATCTTAGTAAATTTGAATAAAAGTGATGAATTCCAATAGATATTCATGTTAACTGGGTAAACTGGACAGAAACTTCCTCAGCAAAAACCATGATTCATGTTAAAATGATGAAAATATTCTCTCTGAGTTTGGGTACAGGATGATGATGCCCACTGTTGCTATTTTACTTAACCTAGCATCAAAGTAATTAGTATAAGAAGGCAAGAAAAGTAAAGGACTGTAGCATTGTGAAGGAATCAAAACAAAACGAATTATTTACAGATGACATGATTGTGCATTTACATAATCAGACAGAACAAACAGGCATAGCATTAGATAAAATAACTGATGTCCATACGTGATTATTAGTGATTAGTCATATTAAGCAATATAATAATATAAGGACAATATTAAAATACCAAGTGAATTTCTTTTTTCAAAAGTTTACATTTTTATTTATTTGAGAGAGAGAGAGAGAGAGAGAGCACACAAGTGTGAACATGAGGGGAAGTACAGAAGGAGAAGCAGAAGCCCAGTTTGGGCTCCCTCCCAGGACCCTGGGATCATGACCCGAGCCAAAGGCAGGTGTTGAACTGAATGAGCTACCCAGGTGCCACATCAATTGTATTTCTATGTATTAACCATTCATTAGAAAATGAAGTTCTCACATGATATCATGTAATAAAGTAACATCAAAAGTCATACAACTTGGAATACATCAAAAAACTTTGTGAGAAGTATCACTAGGAAAATAAACCCAGCTGGAAGAATTACAAAGACATACAAATACAGGGATTTATCACTTTCAGGAATTATACGGTTCTATGTTTTAAATAGAAAGGTTCTTCCAAAAATGGTCAACAGATCTTATTCAATCTCAATCAACTCCTAGGAGATTTTCCTGTGGAAGTTATGCTCACATTTACATGGAAACATGACAGATCTGGAATGCCAAGACACTATTACAGAAGAAGAAAACCAAAGAACGTATGCTACCAGGCATAGGACACAACAGCAAACCTCAAATCAAGCATAGTCATTTGACAAGTACTCAAAGGGATTCCATGGTGATGGCAAAAGAATGCTTACTTCAGTAACTGCTGATGATCTATGGACAGCCATATGGAAATGAGTCATGAGAACGAAAGAACACCACTGGACAGAAAATAAAAGACTTGGGAAGGTCAGACTTTGGTCAACAACCACAGAAACAAGGAACTTTCTGTTGTGGGAGTAAGTTACAGGTAGCACCTATCTCTTTGCTTTGCCCACCCTTCTAATGGTGTCATTTGTATTGTTTGCAAGTATTTCTTACAGAAAATTAAGCTTTCCATTACAGAAACAAAGTTTGGAAAGGCATTTCCTAAAAGGAGGTATCCCAACAAGATATAATATATCAGAGCTTCTACCTGATTACTCCCAAAGAAGAGGCAAATTAATGGGGGATTGGGTGAGCCTGGTGGTATTATTAAGGAGGGCATGTTTGTCATGGACCACTGGGTGTGGTGCATAAACAATGACTCTTGGAACACTGAAAAAGTAAAATAAAATTTAACTTAAAAAAAAAGAAAGAAAAGGAAAGAAAGAAAAAAGAAAAGAAAAAAAACGTGCTGGTCTCTATTTCATATCATTGCCTGGGCTGCAATCCTATGTGATAAATCATTGAGCAGTACACTCACATGCTCAGTCTGCTGAATATATGTTATTCTCTTTACGTTAGACTTATTTCCAATTCACAAGACATTATTTGCTTCCTATGATGTATCCAGATGTGTTCTGGGTACTTTATATAATGCATAAACTGTAAAAAGCTTAATCTGTTTCCTCAATAACCTAAAACCTCCAGGAAGAGTCATGACATAGCATAAGTAAATGTCACCCTATATGTTAGTGCTTTAGTGCTCATAAGGAAACCCAAGACAGCAGAGCAGTGAATAGCATTGAAACAGATTCTTTAGACCTTATACAGAAATCATCTATTGCTGCATTACAAATTACCACAAATGTCCCATCTTCAAAGAACTCAAAATCTTTATCTCGCAGTTTCAGTAAGGCAGGAGTCTGGGTACAGCTTAGCTGAGTTTCAAGACCATAATCAATGTATGGTCAGGGCCAAGGTCTCACATGAGGCTCAACTGGGAAATAGATACATTTAAGATCACCAGGCTGTCAGTAGGATTCAATTAGTTCCTTGGGGCTTGTTAGACTAAGGACCCCAGTTTCCTGCTGGCTATCAGCTGGAGGAAGCCACACTTAGTTCCTAGTTGGCTGTTGGCTACAGATGACCCTCAGTTCTTTGCCCTATGGCAAAGCAACATGTTGACATTTCATTAGAGCCAATCCTAAGTAATATAGGAATCAAAGTAATATCCTATCACCTCTGCCATTATACCATTGGTTAAAAGCATGTCACAGGCCCTACTCATATTCAAGAGCAAAGGATTGCACAAGGGTTCAAAGAAGCAGGGATTATCAAGGACTATTTATTATTTTATAATCAGACCATCACAGAAAGATTTGGATGGAAACCTAGTTATGTTATAAGCTCTTTGAAGGCAACAGTGGTAAACTTTAAATTATTTTATACCGACTTATAAAATGTGGTGTAATGATTTGCTCATAGCTCATTTTTTGTTGTTGAAGAATCAGCCAGACACTTGATAGGGGTTCCAGGTAGAGTTATAATACTTAAATTGAACCTCTTACATTTTCTGGCATTAGGAGTCTCATCCAGGGGGCACCTGGGCTGCTCAGTTCATTAAGCATCTGCCTTCAGCTCAGGTCATGATCCATGGTCCTGGGATTGAGCCCTACCTCAGGCTCCTTCCTCAGTGAGGAATCTGCTTCTCCCTGTCTCTCTGCCTGTCACTCCCCCTGCTTGTGCTCTCTCTCTGTCACATAAATAAATAAAATCTTAAAAAAACAAAAAGAGTCTCAGCCAGGAACCACAGGAAAAATAGAAAAAGAGAAATTTAAGAAAAATAGCCAAATGGGTAAGAAATCATTTGTTTTATTGATATCTAGGTAAACACAAGACTGTCTTCACCAATGTGAGACTTCTCAATAAAGGAGAAACATAATTTTCAAATCTGGGTCTTCTTTTTTCCCATAAATCTAGAATTGCTAGGTCTGAAAAGCAACCTTCCTCTGTTATGCAACCGTCCACATTGACAACAATGACCAAAATTCCCCAAGAATCTTAGGTCTTTGAACTTACTAGTTCAAGAGAATAGCAATTATGAGAGCAAGAACACATATACACAAGCACTCATCATTCACCCACAGTGACCTGGCCACCAGCTAAATGGGGCCCAATTAACAACTAAGGAGCTGACCCATTTCTTGGGGAAAAGCTAGTGAGTGGCTGGACAGAGATGGACTGAGGAATGGATATATCATCCTCCCCATGTGTCAGTGTGATAATGTAGGACTAGGGGCCTGGAAGCTGGAGTGCATAATTTCTCTCTTCATTGTCACTATAATTATTATATCAGTGAATATTGGTTACTATCTTGCCAGTGTACTGATAAAACATAGCCCATAACATGCATCTCTCTATTCTACAATGCCCAGAACATGTGTAAACTTTGCATTTATATGGATAATTAAGGTTCTTTGCTTTGCATTTAATGCCTATGGATCACTAGTCATTTGGGTTAGTATCTAAAATCCTTCTGTGATTATATAGCATTGTCCTGTATTTAGAGATGGAGAAAGAGAGATTTCAGTTTTCCTCTGAATATGGCCCCAGGGAGATGCACATTTTAACAATGGCCCCACAGCTCAATTTCACTTTGCTATAAAGTCCATGGCTCCAGAACTGTAACTTATTCTCTCTCCAGTGGTAAAGACAAGGAAGGCTCCTCTTTCCACATAGACCTGGTAAGAAGGTAGAGAAAGGTGTTCATTGTGTTGACTTTATGCTTTGCTACCTGTTCACAAATATTCATATGAACTTCCAGAAAATATGGTAACATTAGGATTCACCTTGTCTTCAGGGATCCACATAACACACAGATATCTGACCCTGACTAGATTATAGAAAATATTGTAATAGTTTTTCTCAGATTTAATGAGAACCTGAGAACTGGAGTTTAAAAAGGTACTATAGAAAACCACCCTAAAGGGAATGATGATATATATGCTAATTACAGGTATGTACTCTCGGGTGATAAACATACCTAGTATTTTTAAAAGCTTGATTAAAATCATTAATACTACAATAACTAATATTGCTATTATTTAAGTCTTCCTAGATTGATTTTACCAATTTAACAATTTAAATGTTTTGCTTTCAAGATTATTTTTAACTTTTTAATTAAGCAACTTAATAACATTTATAACATTTCTGTGTATATTTGGCTGCCTCTTTTATTCCTTATAATGTTTACTGAGAACCTCTATCATGCTCTCAAACCAGCATCCATCACTTCATACTCCTTGAACAGCAGTAAATTTCCCACTCTTAATTCATAAGGAAGAGAAGAAAGAAAGAAAGAAAGAAAGAAAGAAAGGAAGGAAGAAAGAGAGAGAGAGGGAGGGGGAAGGGAGGAAGGGAAGGGAGGAAGGGAAGGGAGGAAGGGAAGGGAGGAAATGAAGTGAAGAGGAAAGGAAAGAGAAAGAGAGAGAGAAGGAGGGAGGGGGAGAGAGGGAGGAAGGAAGAAAGAAAGAAAGGAAGGGAGGAGGAAAGAAGGGTGGGAGGGAGGGAGGGAGAAAGGAAGGAAAAAGGATGGAAGGAAGGAATTAAAAGAGGGAGGGAGGGCAGATAATCAGGAGAAAGGGAGAGAAAAGGAAAGGAAGAAAGGGCGAGAGGGAGGAAGAAAGAAAGAAAGGAAATTATGACATATGATATGACATGGATGACTTTGGGGATATTACACCAAGTGAAGTAAGCTAGTCACAAAAGGACAAATACTGCGTGATTCCACTTATGTGGCATATTAGGAGTAGTCAGAACTCTATAAAGAGATAACTGAGGAATGAGGAGTGAATGTTTAATGGTGTACAGTTTCAGTTTTTCAAGATGAAAAGAATTATGAAGATGTGGGGGGGATGGTTGCTCAACATTATGAATGTGTTTAATACCACTGAACTAGACACAGAAAAGTGCTTACAATGGTACACTTTATATTAGGTGTATTTTACCACAATTTTTAAAAAGGAAAAAAGGAACACTAAGTACGTACTGCTTTATAATTTTCTCACTTAAGCTTCCACCAATCTACCCATTTGCCAGTTACCCTCAAGGGTCAGTGGAATGATGATCCTCCTTTTTTGATAGCTAATTACCATCATATTCATATTCATCATATTCATATTCAAATACTATCTATATTCAATCACCTACTACTTTCTGTATCAATTAATCACTAGTGTTCTATATTTTCAATCTCTCACTATCTTCTCTAACTTTACATTTCTCTAAGTCTGTCCAATCTTGTAAAAATCCTCCATCCACCTATGGTCTTCTTAGTGATGGCCTATTTCTCTCCTTGCCTTCACAGATGAGTTTCCAGAAATGATATGCATTGTGCCTCTACCACTTCTTTGTCCTTTCATCCTGAAGACACTGTAGGAGGTTCTCAGCTTTCATTGCTGGACTTCAGATGTTTTTTCTAGGGCCACCATGCTCTTGGCTGCATTTGAAATTTTTTTTTAAATTGAGAATATTTTTTATTGAGACATAATATATACACCATAAAATTAACCCTAACCCTTAAAAATATACAACTCACTTTTTATAGTTTTAATATATTTACAAAGTTGTGCAGCACCACGATCTAATTACAAAATGTTTCTATCACTCTGGATAAGAAGTTTGTTTAACAATCACTCCGCTTTCCCCTCTATCTCTAGACCCTGGCAACCACTACTCTTTCTTTTTTTTTTTTCTTTTGAAATACCTTTATTGAGGTGTAATTGACATAAAATAAATTACACATTTAAAGTGTATAACTTAACAACCTTTGACATATGTACATACCTGTGAAACTACCACCATAGTCATTATAATGAAAATAAAGATTTCTTTATGTCCTTTTATAAACCCTCCCTCTCTGAACCTTGCTCGAAACTTTCCCTTGGGTAGACCAGGATCTTCTTTCTGTAACTTTAGATTATTTTACATTCTCTAGACTTTCTTTTTAATTTAAATTCAATTAATTAACATATAATGTACTATTTGTTTCAAGGGTACAGATCTGTGATTCAGCAGCCTTATATAATACACAGTGTTCATTACAACACATACTTCCCCAATGTCCATCAGCCAGTTACCCCATCCTCCACCCCTCCAGCAACGCTCAGTTTCTTTCCTAAGATTAAAAGCTTCTTATGGTTTGTCTCCCTCTCTGGTTTTGTCTTATTTCATTTTTTCCTCTCTTCCTCATTGATCCTCTGCCTTGTTCCTCAAATTCCACATATCAGTGAGACAATATAACTGTCTTTCTCTGCTTGACTTATTTTGCTTAGCATAATACCCTCCAGTTCCATCCACATCATTGCAAATGGCAAGATTTCATTTTTTGATGACTGCATAATATTCAATTGTAAATATATACCACATCTTCTTTATCCATTCATCTGTCAATGGACATCTTGGCTCTTTCAATAGTTTGGCTATTGTGGAAACTGATGCTATAAACATGGAGGTACAGTTGCCCCTTCAGATCACTACATTTGTATCTTCAGGATAAATACCCAGTAGTGCCATTGCTGGGTCATAGGGTAGCTCTACTTTCAACTTTTTGAGGAATGTCCATACTGTTTTCCAGAGTGACTGCACCAGCTTGCCTTCCCACCAACAATGTAGGAAGATTCCCCTTTCTCCACATACTCATCAACATCTGTTGTTTCTAACTTGCAAATTTTAGCCATTCTGACTGGTATGAGGTGGTATCTCATTGTGGTTTTTATTTGTATTTCTCCTACTAATGTTGAGTACATTTTCATGTGTCTGTTGGCCATTTGGATGTCTTCATTGCAGAAATGCCTGTTCATGTCTTCTGCCCATTTCTTGATTGAATTATTTATTCTTTGGGTGTTGAGTTTGATAAGTTCTTTATAGATTTTAGATACTAGCCCTTTAACTGATTTGTCATTTGCAAATATCTTCTCTCATTCTGTAGGTTGTCTCTTGGTTTTGTTGACTATTTCCTTTGCTGTGCAAAAGCTTTTTATTTTGATGGAGTCCCAATTGTTCATTTTTACTTTTGCTCCCCCTGCCTTTGGAGACATGTCTAGCAAGAAGTTGCTGCAACTGAGGTCAAAGAGGTTGCTGCCTGTGTTCTCCTCAAGGATTTTGATGGATTCCTGTTTCACACTGAGGTCTTTCATCCATTTTGAGTCTATTTTTGTGTGTGGTGTAAGGAAATGGTCCAGTTTCATTCTTCTGCATGTGGCTGTCCAATTTCCCCAACGACAATTGTTGAAGGGACTGTCTTTTTCCCATTGGATAGTCTTTCCTGCTTTGTTGAAGATTAGTTGGCCATAGAGTTAAGAGTCCACTTCTAGGTTCTCTCTTCTGTTAAGTTGATCTAAGTGTCTGTTTTTTGTGTCAGTACCATACTGTTTTGATGATTATAGCTTTGTAATAGAGCTTGAAGTCTGGAATTGTGATGCCACCAGCATCTCCCTCAATTTCTTTCATGACTATTCTACAGTTTTCTGAGTACAGACCCTTTCCCTCCTTGGTTAGATTTATTCCAAGGTATCTTTGGTTTGGTGTACAATTGTAAATGGGATCTACCCCTTAATTTCTCTTTCTTCTATCTGTTGGTGTATAGAAATGCAACTGATTTCTGTGCATTAATTTTATATCCAGCCACTTTACTGAATTCCTGCATGAGTTCTAGCAGTTTTGGGGTGGAGTCTTTGGGTTTTCCACATAGAGTATAACCTAACCACTTAAGCAATTCCATACTGTTGTTCATGTAATACCCAATCATAACACCATCTCTCCTGGCTTTAACATTTCCTGTAAAGCTGTCTAGCCTCATCTTGCTTTAGCATATATAATCCTTTCCAATAACTTCTGTGGAGTTTGTCTTCATTGGTTTTCTCTTGTAAATGTACTCTCTGAGGGTGGTTCACCCAAACTGTTTGATTAAATTGGCATGTATTCAGTGATAACTCTGAAATGTTCTGGAGATTTTTGCCTGGAAATTCGCACCTTTGTGGACACTGAAGATCCATGGAAATCTTTAGGTGGGTTTCCCATAGTCATTTTATATATAACATATTCAAAATTGAATGCACTGATTTTTATTATTTATTATATATTAATAATCTATTCATAAAATCTTATGATCTAATGGCACTTAAAATTCTATCAATATAGGAAATAATTATCATCAAAATGTATAAGATTATTTAGACATATTTTCCTTGAATTTAAGAGTAAAAATATTTATATATATTGAGTATTATATACATATAATTTATAATTAAAATAGTTTAGAGTTTTCTCAATGATAAAGTACTAATCCATGACCTAGACAGCTCTCCTAACCAAAAGAAAATTTATCTATATATTTTTGTTATTTCTATAGGATGTGATAATTGTGAGGACAAATGCTACAAATCCAGAAAAACATGGAGATCTTAAGCAACCTGACATCTAAATTTCCAACCTTCTTGCTGACTGGCATTCCTGGTCTAGAGTCTGTCCATGTGTGGATCTCTATCCCTTTTTGTTGTCTCTATGCCATTGCCCTCTCTGGGAACAGCATGATCCTATTTGTCATCATTACCCAGCAGAGTCTCCATGAGCCCATGTACTATTTCCTCTCCATGCTTTCAGCTGCTGACTTGGGCTTGACTGTTTCTACAATGTCAACAACATTAGGTATCCTCTGGTTTGATACAGTTGAAATAAATCTAAATACCTGCATTATTCAGATGTTTTTTCTACATGGATTTACCTTCATAGAATCTGGGGTACTGGTGGCTATGGCCTTTGACCGCTATGCGGCCATCTGTGATCCTCTGAGATATGCTACCATTCTCACTAACTCTAGAATCATTCAGATGGGCCTGTTAATGATAATACGCACTGTAGTATTAATAGTACCACTACTCTTGCTTCTTAAGCCCCTCAATTTCTGTAAAGCTAATGTCCTTTCCCACTCCTACTGCTACCACCCAGATGTGATTAAATTAGCATGTTCAGATACTCGGGCCAATAGCATCTGTGGATTAATTGATCTCATCCTGACTACAGGAGTAGATACACCATGCATTGTCCTGTCTTATATCTTGATCATTTACTCTGTTTTCAGTATTGCCTCCCCTAAAGAACGACATAAGGTTTTTAACACCTGTGTCTCCCACATTGGAGCAGTGGCTGTTTTCTATATCCCCATGATGAGCCTGTCCTTGGTGCATCGTTATGGTCCATCAGCCCCCAAAGTTGTCCATTCGATGATGGCAAATATCTATCTGCTTTTGCCTCCAGTGCTCAACCCAATCATCTATAGTGTGAAAACAAAACAGATTCGCAAGGCTATATACGCAGTCTTCTCCTTACAAAATAAACAGAGATAACTGCTTAAGAAAAACCTAAAAAAGTGGCTTTCACTGTAAAAGGCAACACTGGTAGGTTACTGTCTATCAGATATATTTTTTGTCATTTTATTCCTTTATTCAACACATATTTGGAGATCATTTTTGTGTCTTCAGTCATAAACTATGCTACACCCCAAGAATTTTATAGTCAAATAAGGGAAACATGGAAACATTAATAATGAAAATACTCAAAGAAATTAACTTAATACCTTATATTATGTGTTCTACTAACAACTTTTAAGTCATATTCCATTTATTCTTCAAACAGCTCAGTGAAATATATAATAATATTAGTTACATTTTAGAGATGAAGAAACTGAGGCCTAAAGACATGTAAGCCATCAACCAGACAACTAACATGGCTCAGGGTTGAGATTTGAATCTAGACTCTCTGCATGTTAGATGTCACAGTATTCACTAGTGTCTTAATACTCTGCCAAAAGCATCTAGGAAAAATATTACAAGATCAAAAGTAACAACTGAGTCTTCTAGTTCATGCATTATACCTTTAGAAAAGTTGTGTTGTTTTTCCTAGAGTATACTTTAGCTTGTTTTCTTCACTCACAGTTAATAGTCCAAAAGGTAGGAATAGATATGTCATGCCATGTAAGCCATAGATCGGTATCTAGTACTGGACAGTTAGTAACCCAGCTTCAAGGATTAAGGGCATTTGCTAATTCATTATAGGAAATGGGAACTTTAGAGAACTGGATAAAGTCTGAAGCAGGGTTTCTTAACCTTTTTAAAAGCATAATTATCCCTATGGAATCTAATGAAATCTATGAACCCTTCTCCACAGAAAAACCACATATAAGCACATTAATATTTTCCATAAAAGTTCAGAGGCTTCACAAGTGACACAAAGGAGCTACTATAGCTATATTAACCAAACAAAGAATGAAAGGCAAATAATTCATGATGCTCAGCCTATAAGTGGTTATATGCAGCCATACCTAAGATATGGTTCTTACAAAAAGAATTTTTCGGTAAACATACCAATTTAGGGGACAGGCAGAAACTTAAAACTCAGTTGTATAAAATGGTAGAAAAATGCAGAGGAAAGTGGAGGTGGAAACCTGATGTGTGTCACATCAATTTAATTGAAGTTGGAAAAGTAACAAATAGGAGGGATGTTTTATATATCTCACAAACACTGGAGGCAGCAATGTGCTGGAGCCAGCACACATCAGCTTGCAAGCGGCCATATTGTGCAATTCATCTCAACTCTTGTGTTCAACAATGTCATATTTGCGGTTTCAAATCATCATTTATACCTAGGAACTGACAAATACTACAAATGAGGACTTTTTATTTTTCAGAGATTCAGTTTACCAGCATACCAGTGACTGGGAGCCAACTTTATGCTTGGCTTTGTAAGAAGCAATAAAAATTAAAAGTTGGAAGAAACATATTCCCTGCACTCAAGAAGCTTAAAGTCTAGTGTGTGAAGCAGTAACATAGACAAAAAAAATTATAAAGTAATTAAAGTAATGTACTAAATCTTGTGAAAGTTGATAATGCAAAATGATACCTGTTGTGTTGCCATCTAAGTTGAAAATGTTTCCAAAGGTTAATAGAGAAAAGTGTATTTTGGAAGCAAGTCTGTCAAACAATGTGAGAAGTACTCTGTCACCATTTTACTCTTCGTGAAAGAATACTCTCCTGAGTTTTAAATTCACAGGTCTGATCTGGATATAGCACTGAAGAATATAAAAACCTAAAACTTTACTTCCTTTTTTCTTCACTTTTCTCTATCCATCAGATTCTTTTAAGTGAATTTAGATGGTAAGGTTTGTATTAGTTGCTTAAAGAACATCTTTTGCTTGAACAATACTATTGTATAAAGGAATTGATTTGTAGATTTGGTTTAGAAATTTGGGTGTGTTTCTTTCAGGAAACAAAAGGGGACTTTTGTTTTGGTAATTCTACATGCCTGTTAGCTGCATAGAGCTTCAGAGAGAGAGAACACTTGAGAATATTAAAGTTGAGGGACTTATATATTGAGAGGCTCAAAGGGCTATAATATTACAAAGCTTACTCCTAATAGCCTACCCAAGAAAAGACTATCGAGACCTAGCTGAAATTAAGCAAGAGAACATGGTAATGGCAAAAGGGAATTTTTTTTTTAATGTATTTTGAAGACTTTATATGCTGCAAGCAAAATCTTGGATAACCTCACTTAGTTTGAGTTGTACTGTTGATTTACAAAATGTCTAGGATATTACCTATACATGATACTTAGTATAATTCATTAATGGGAATTCCATGGCTTAGTGTATAGAGTGGGCTTGGGGTAAATTTATTAAATTAACATTCTAATAAAGTTCAGTACTTCAAGAGGGAACCATTAAGAAGATTCTCATAGTATGAGGGGTCTTGGTGGCACAGTTGGGTGAGCATCCAACTCTTGGTTTCAGCTCAGGGTCATGAGATCAAGCCCCACCTCAGGCTCAGCACCTACACTGCTTGGGCTTTTTTTTTTTTCTTCCCCTCTTTCTCTCTGTATCTCCCCTCCCCCACTCAAATAAATAAAAAAATCTCTTTTTAAAAAGGTACTCATAAGAGAGTCTTGAAGATCTGCCTATTGGTTACATGTAGAAATAAAAGAAAATGTAAAGACAGGAAAAAATACAGTTCTATGCATGTGAAGGCATTTGAATATTTCCATTATGTTTTTCCATACACTGTATATGTCCTGATTCTTTCTTTCATGTACAGCTGTTGTGTTTCTTGCCAATTTTTCTCTCTTCAATTGATCCATCCAATAAGCTTTCATCTGATCAATTATGGAAAAAATGGATTCAAAATGTTTCCTTCAGAAGGATGGATCAAGTTCTGTCAACCTTAATGCTTGCTTATCTACTTCATTATCCATGTGTTCCAAGTAGATCTGTGTTCTTACCATTTGTTGAATGCAACAGATTAATTTCAAATTGAATCATGCTTCTTCCCACCCTAAAGTACCACATTCCTTCCACATTTTCTTTTAATACACATTGTATTCATGATTCTGCTTCTTTTATGAAAAATTTTTAACCAATAAAATAAAGTGGCTGAGGGAAGTGAGCACACTGGGGTGAATAGATTATACAAGTTCAGAAGACCTACCCTAGATTGTGTTCCAGGAGAAGCCTAGAGGACACAGCATCCACTGAGTACATTAGGAATCAGCTGCAAAAATGATATCGGCATCACTGAGAAGAGGTTCTTCTCTGCTGACCAGGGATAATATGAGATGCAGTCACTGAGCCAGGCTTATTAATAACCCTGTATATAATAAGGTCTGAACAAAACAGAGTCTAGGTAATCACCAAAAAACCAGAGGGTAGCAGTTATTATAAGAACTGACAAGGTCCAAAAGCAAGCAAGAGAGCTTAAAGTGCAAGCAGCTGGGGCGCGTGGATGGCTCAGTGGGTTAAGCCTCTGACTTCAGCTCAGGTCATGATCTCAGGGTTCTGGGATCAAGACACACATCATCAGGCTCTCTGCTCAGCAGGGAGCCTGCTTCCTCCTCTCCCTCTGCCTGCCTCTCTGCCTACTTGTGATCTCTCTCTCTCTCTGTCAAATAAATAAATAAATAAAATCTTTTTAAAAAAAGTGCAAGCAGTTGTGGAGATGTTTAATAGAGCATGACATCTCTGGGGCAAAACAGACAAATAGCCAATGAGGGGCTAGGTAACATTATAAAAAGGAGACAAGAATGGATAAAAAGGAGATGAGAAGAACTGTCATATTTTGAGGTAAGATTGACCTTGAGTTGAGGAGAAAGATAAAAAAAATCTTCTGGTAGAAGAATCATCTGAGGCTATTAGGCAGTTCTAAACAGAATTAGTCAAGGTCATTGGGTATCCCCAAGTCAACGTCATCTGTTAGAGGAATTCTGTATCTTCTAGGAATGGGCCTGCCTTAGTTTCCCTGCCATATTCAGTTACTGGCTGAAAACAGCTCATGGAAATGTAACCTCTGTGGAATGTGATGATGGATTAAGAGCTCCAAACTGGGACCAAGAGATAATGAGAGAGTGAAGGGCACATTTAATAATAAGCATATCTATCAAATTAAGAGGAAAGTATGTAGGCAGTACAAGGAGGAGCCAAACAACCTAACCTTGTGACAGAGAAGCCAGAGCAGCTCTGGGATGCTCAGGAGAAGCTCAACAGCCTGCCATGTCTTCAGGTTCATGGGCTTCCCTTAAGGTTTCAAACACTCAAGAAATGGAGTATCAAGGTGAAGGATATGAAAATTTTGGTATTGTTTTTGTAGCTTTTCTATAATATAAATTATTTTGAAAAACAGTGTTAAGAATTCTCATGAGAGAGGACTGGGTACCTCAGTCAGTTAAGCATCTTACTCTTGATTTCAACTCAGATCATGATCTCACGGTCCTAAGATCAAGCCCCACATCAGGCCCTGTGCTGGGCACAGAGGTGCTTAAAATTCTCTCTCTATCCCTCTGCCTCTTACTCACCCCTAATTTGTGTGCACTCTCTCTCTAAAAAATAAAAATATAGGGGTGTCTGGGTGGCTCAGTCATTAAATGTCTGCCTTCAGCTCAGGTCATGATCCCAGGGTCATGGGATCAAGTCCCATATTGGGCTCTCTGCTCAGCATGAAGCCCACTTCTCCCTCTCCCACTCCCCCTGCTTGTGTTCCATCTCTCACTGTCTCTCTCTCTCTCTATGTCAAATAAATTAAATCTTTAAAAATAAAAAATATAAAGATAAAAAATTCTCATGAGAAAAATATCTGATTGACCCTTCTTGGGCCAGCATCTAAGTTTCTGGTATTGCTCAATCAAGTTCATGTGTACAAGACTAGTATATTGAGCTCACTTCTATGTTTGAGTCTATCAGGAAAGGGGAAATATTTTACCAAAGAACCACCCAACACCACTCATGTATCCGCTCCTTATCCAAAAGAGTGTATTAAGAACATTTGATTAATGACAAATATCTTTAACACAATGGCCAGTATCCTAATAAATAAATGATTGACTAAATAGAAGAATATTTTCAATTTGAAAATTTCCCTTTAGCAAAACTCATCAAGGCAAAAGTACAAGGAATACAAAATCACTGATTAGATAAATAACAAGACAGTTATGTAAATTTATAAAATGTAAACACATATATTAGCATGTCATATCTTTCCTGCAGGCGAGCAGAAACAGATTCAGGTATTTTGAAGAAGTGATTAAAAAATAATCAAGATTAAAAATCTACTTTGTTAGACACAGAAACAGTAAAATGTTCCTCATGTCTACATTAAGATTCTCCATGAAATTTTCATGTTTACTATATTAAAGAATTACTTATTCTGACAATTACTATTTCATGAATTCAATATAATGCTAATTGCTTTGCTACTAATAACAAATAATGCTATACACCATTAAGTCTTAAGAAAACATAATTCTTAGTCTGAGACAGTTTATGAGAATTGAAAAAAATGTGCAAAAACTACAAAATGTCCATAGCAACTTAACTCTGTATTTTTGTACTCATTGCTCTATGTTATATTAAGTAAATAGAAAAGTCCATTATAAAAAACTAATTTCTCCAAAATTATAATTTCTTCATTAGTCATTCAGCAAATATTTATCAAGAACTACTAGGTCTAAAAATAGATGACATGAGCATATACTATCATGAAACATTTATAACCATATCTTCCTATCAAAATAATCCATAAATCCCACCAGTACCTCAAATTCAGCAACTCCAAAGACAAATTTATTGTGTTTCTTTTACAATCTGTTCCTTCTATGGATGGATGGAATCATCTTTGATAGTGAAGAGCGTAAAGTGATTAAGAGTTTTACTTTGAAAAAACAGCACCAGCCTCCTCCAACCCCTGACAACTTGTCTTTCCACACTGAAACTGGTAACATATAACACAATGCAACTTCTCTGATGCTGCACTTACTATAACTTTCTCATTTCCGACTCCACTATTCTGTACCTTCAGAGTCTGCCTGTACTATAGGCACACTCTACCAGGTATCCCTACCTTCAATCTCTCTTGCATTCTAATTTACCTCCTATGCAAAAATCAGATTGATCTTATAATAGAATCACACCATTGCTTAAAATAATCTGCAATAGCTTCTCTTGTTGTTCAAGTTGTACCTAAATTCCACCAGCCAAGAAAACATTATGTTCTAACCCTGGGTAGCAGGGCAGTAGACCTCAAAGTGAGATTTGCTCTATCATAGCTATTCACAGAAATCTTTGTTTTCATAATTTTTTGTACATTTTTCAAAAAGTGGAAAAGCAGGGAAAAAAACTCATCAAAGATGGCAGGCAAATGGCTGAAGCATTTGAGAGAAGCAAGTAGTAGAGTTTTAAGAGTAAGTCTCACTTTGAGATCCTGATTTCAATTCGTTTGGATAAATACCCAGAAATGAAATTGCTGGATCATATGCTAGTTCTTTTTTAAAATTTTTTGAGAAATCGCCATACTGTTTTCTACAATGTACCAATTTAAATTCCCACCAATGGTGTACCAGTGTTCCCTTTTCTCCACAAACTGACCAACATTAGTTATCTTTTGGTTTTTGCTGCTGTTTTTTTTTCCATAAAGTAGGCATCCTAATAAGTGTGAAGTGATATCTCATTGTGATTTAGATTTCCATTTCCTTGATGATTATTAATGTTGAGCATCTTTTCACATACCTGTTAACCTATATATAATAATACAGTATTGTATACTTAAAATTTGCTAAGAGAGGAGGTATTATGATACCTTTAACACTTACACACACATAATAATACTAAAGAGGGTGAGAGAAAACGTTGGAGGTGACACATATTTATATGGCCTTTATGATGATGATGGTTTCATGGTTGTATGCTTACTCCCAAATCCATCAAATTATAAACATTAAATATATTTAGCTTTTTATATGTCAATCAAACCTCAATAAAATGGTTCAAAAAAATTTCCATGAAAGTTCTACTGAATAAACTTGCTAAATTTCACAGTAATATATATTCCCTCTGTAAAACATATTGACTGATGCTAGCAGCCAGTTGAACACTCAGCTCTTTCTCCAATTAGCAAGTCTTCATTTCCCCTTAACAAGTGCCCTGTGGGCTACTTGTTTTTCCTTCACTATCATAGTTATTATAATGGAAATTTTATACAGTGTATTAAACATACAGTTCACAGGGGCGCCTGGGTGGCTCAGTGGATTAAAGCCTCTGCCTTCGGCTCAGGTCATGATCCTGGGGTCCTAGGACCAAGCCCCGCATCAGGCTCTCTCTCAGCAGGGAGACTGCCTCCCCACCCCGCCCCCCTCCAGCCTGCTTCTCTGCCTACTTGTGATTTCTGTCTGTCAAATAAATAAATAAAATCTTTAGGAAAAAAAATACAGGTTAATATATAATTGCAGGATAATACAAAATTGCAATTTGCGAACTACATTGAAAGATCCTAACTCCACATAAAACAATGATGAATAAATTATACACACAAGTGTCAGGTTAAAATAAAATGTTCGATGTAGGTTAAAATTACTTTTATGACTCCTATATTTAACCAACTTTATTAGCTAATTAGCCTAATCATCAACTAAACTAGAGTTTAATAAAATGGCTTCTATTTTGCTTATTTATGATTCCTTTTTCTAGACTGTGAAATAGATCTGAAAGAGTAAGGGATAAATTAATTTGATAAACACTATTGACCACTGATTTTGTGTCAAGTACTTTGTTTATCAGTATATGTCAGGTAAATTGAAAATATTTGTTTTAGCCTGAACAACTAAGACCAAATAAGATAGTATACCTGAAATTACTTGGAAAACAGACATTAATTAACATAATCCCTGAAGAAGAGCCAATCTCCTTCTTTTCCTCAAATGGAGTTGCTTCCATCTGATGGGCTATGCTGACAAATCTTCCTTCTACTAAAAGAGTAATCTTCATGGAACCCCTTGGCTTTGTCATTTTATTTTACTGTTTGATTCTGAATTGTAGCAATCAGTTTAACAAATATTTGCTCGTTTTAACAAATATTTCATTCATATGTTCTGAGTACTTGGCACTATGTTACTACCTGAGATACTTTCAAAGTATTTATTTCATTTAGTTGTGCACAAAAATCTATATAATAGATTATTTACAAGAAACACATAGAATAAATAATGAATAATGTTTTTCTGAAAATAAATAAATTGAAAAAAAAAGAAACACATAGAATAAAAATCAAGAATATTGAAATAAGTCAAGCAGAGAGAGTCAATTATCATATGGTTTCACTTATTTGTGGAGCATAACAAATAGCATGGAGGACAAGGGGCGTCAGAGAGGAGTAGGGAATTTGGGTAAATTGGAAGGAGAGGTGAACCATGAGAGACTATGGACTCTGAGAAACAATCTGAGGGGTTTGAAGTGGCGGGGGGTGGGGGAGGTTGGGGTACCAGGTGGTGGGTATTAGAGAGGGCACGGCTTGCATGGAGCACTGGGTGTGGTGAAAAAATAATGAATAATGTTTTTCTGAAAACAAATAAATTGGAAAAAAAAAGTTAAAGTAAAAAGACTTAAAAATCAGATTTGGAGACAAACACAGCATTAGATTAAAAATGCAGTATTTATTCTTTAAAAGCTTGAAATATAAACATTATAATTAGAGTGTTTTTATGTTAATTTGTCTAATTGTCTTAGTAAAATGTCTTTTTTGTGTGTTAGAGTGAAAATAAAGGGTGGTTATATTAAATCACAAAAAAAAAGAAAAGAATATTGGATCCTCATCTTAAATGTTGTATCCATGTTCAAAGTAATGATTCAATTTCTTTTTTTTTAAGATTTTATTCATTCATTTGACAGAGAGAGATATCACAAGTAGGTGGAGAGGCAGGCAGAGAGAGAGGAGGAAGCAGGCTCCCTGCTGAGCAGACAACCTGATTAGGGGCTCGATTCCAGGACCCTGGGATCATGACCTGAGCTGAAGGCAGAGGCTTTAACCCACTGAGCCACCCAGGCACCCCTCAATTTCATTTTTAATTAAAACACATAAACACAGAGTTACCATGTCAACATTTTTTTTTAATTCTCCACCTTGACATTTCCTGGCGCCAGAGAGGTAAAGCATAATAGAATGGCACTGAAATTCCCCAAGGGTGTATTTATCCCAAATGGGTAAATGACTACACCATCACCGTTCTTTATAAAAATTTTCCATAAATAGAGGTAAGTAGGTGACCTTCATATAGTCCACTCTAAATAAGTTCTCTTCCCTGTCTATAGGCCAATCAAGCAGCTGCTCAGATCAGAACCAGTCCTTGATTGTGTCTATAATAAAATGCATCCGATGATAAAATTCTAATCCATCATGAGTAATTTAGCTTAGATAAACACAAGGAAGAATTTCTTGAAAGTGAAGTTAAAGACAATAATTCACTTAGTCTCTGGCATTACTCCTTCAACATCTTATTTGTATCCTCTCTATTCTCCACATCTTGAAAGGTAAGATTCTCCCTACCTACTCTCCCCATCTCCAGTCTCTGATCTCCAAACCCTCAGAGCCACTGATTATACTTAGTCTCCACTGTATGGATCATTTCCAAGAACCTGATCCATAATCAGAAATTCCAAATTCTGTAAAGACACTGTGTTCTCATTTGTTTAGCTAATCATAGAAAAATTGTGCTTCTTCTATGTCTATATTTCCTGACACATATAATGACCAAAACCCCAAATCACTGGTACATCCTCTCTATTATTTTACTTATATTTCTAATTGGGTTTACACTTACTGCAGCACTCTTACTCCATTCAGTTTCTTAAGACTGCAGCAATCTGACTTGTTTCTTTTTAATTTTTTCTGAACACCAGGAGCAATGTGGTACAGTGAAATGAGCATACCTAGAGAGTCAGACAGACCTGGCTTCACACACTGGTCCTCTTATGTCAGTCTAAGGGAACCTTCACTCTGTACCAAAGCCTTCTCACCAAAAAGTGAGAATGTTAGTCATAGCCTATTAATGGTGCTATTCAGTTAAAGCAATAACAGGTAGAGATATGTGGCAAAGACCCTGGCTCAATATTAATTCTTCTTCTCACCAAGAATACTAGGGCAATCCTTTCACTGGTCTTCTGATCTTTCACCTAGTGCATATTTCAGCCCAGGCCCCAGACATGGAAATGGAAGTGCCTCCCAGGTCAGCATGTTCAGAGCGTGCAGCAACTGTTTCCCCTCCATGAGGTGGTTAACTTTGTAACATACCACGGATGTTCCTAAATTCAGAAAGATATAATAAAGGACTCTCTCAAATTGTTCTCTGTGAATGGATAAATAAAGTAATTAATTGAACCCATGACATTTCCAATCATGGGAATAGCATTTTGCCTTTCTAGAAAGATTGTGTTGTTATTCATCATTTTGACAGACCATCATGTGATGGTAACTGATTTTCCTCAGCAGCAGGATATAATTCTAGACCTTTCTTTATATGAAATGCCTAGTAATCTAGAAAATAAGACTTTCAATTCTCCTTCCTGAAAGAATAGAGTTGTTTTACTTTCTTGATTACTCAAGTGCTGTCGTATATTTTGACTTAGTTGATCTCCATATTCCTTAGTTAGGAGTTAATCACCCTCCAGATATCTTTGATGTAGGCTATCAGTTTTAGCATTAGTACTTCTTTGGTCTGTTCCTTCTATCCTTTAGCTTTTTGGAAAATGTAATAGAAAGTTAGGAGAAACTGTCTCAGGTAATACTAGCTAGAGTTACTTTAAAAATGGAAGCCTATTTAAATCTTAGAACATTCTGAGAGAAATATGCTATATGAATTATGAACAGTTGCAGTACAAACAGAAATTAATGATCAACAAATGGGATGTGGAAGTACATTCAAATTTCTGGATCAGGCAACCTGATACATCAAGTCACCACAGATCTCCAGAGTTACTATCAAAATGAGGAAAACAGAACATACAAGTTGTGGGGGCTCCGAGGACTAATTCAGAAGCAATCATGTTGTGCTCGAGTTGACGCTGAGATATTTAAGCAGAAAAATCAGGATTAAATACGTGGATCTAATATATAGGGGATTTAGCCTAGGATAAAGGAAAGTATGCTAAATTAAGAAAATAAATGAATAAAAACATTGTTTATAGGATGCCTATGGAATTAAAATGGAGAAATAGACATTTTGTTCATTGAAATAATCAAACTAGTTTTTATCTATATCTATAAGTAAGTTATGAAATCAATTAGATCATAAAATTATATTTAAATAAGCATAATAGAATTTATAGAATTTAATAGAAATTATCAGGAATGGCTTCCAAAGGAACAACGGATATCCTAGTCCTTTTTTTTTTTTTAAGATATATTTATTTATTTTAGAAAGAAAGAGAGAGCATGAATGTGGGGGGTAGAGGGAGAGAGAAACTCCATGCTGAGCCCAGAGCTGGATGCAGGGCTTGATCACATGACCCTGAGATCATGACCTGAGCTGAAACCAAGAGTTGGACATCTAACCAACTGAGCCACCCAGGAACTCCACCATGGGTTAATTTAAATTATAACATGCAACGGATTAACTTAAATTATAGCCTCTGATAATATGCTTAAGAACTTACAATTTGCTAAAATTAAGTCTCATTAGTTTATTTACATATCATACAATACATATGTAGTCTGACATAAAATTGTTTTGACTCTGAACCATAGAAACATTAAATAAGTGGGAGATTTGCAAACATAGATATCTCTAACACATTTGCCTTATTAATTGATAGGGTATTATATTATTATTGAACTAGAATTATATCATTATTATTATCACTGAAAATTGCAGTGTAGTTGTTAATAACACAGGTTCTAAAGTCTTTTCTCTGATTGCCAACATCAATTCTTTCATATTTTATGACCTTCAGCTATTAATCCAAACTTCTGAACTTCACCTTCTGCATCTATAACAAATAAAAATACTTCTCCTTAGGTTTGTCCAAGGTTCAAATGAAGTAAGCTATGTAAAACACTTAGATAATTGTATGGAACATCTTCTTATTATTCATATAATATATATCCAAATAATTCTATAAGAAATCAAAAGACAGATTAAAGACCAGGGCATACATGCTATAAAAGAAGATTATCATTTCTCTCATTGACATGGGCAGGTTCCATAATGGTAAACAAGGCAGTATTTTAGTTTACAAATTAAGAAGAGTACCAAGCTTCAGATCCCTGGCACTGAAGCATCTTCACTCATTTCCCTCTAGAAAACATATGTCATGAGACAGTATGAACTGGCATTATCTATGGTGGATTCTTAGGATACCCTGAAAAAAGATGCTTCTCTGCTAAGCTAAAGTAAATTTTCACTTACAATATGAGTTTAATAATTCTAAAATTGCAAGGCAAAATTATTTCCTGGGGCTTATTCCTACTCATCATTAGAGTATTTTAAGGAGGGCAAATAAAATAGAAATTAGCAAAAACATATTGAATATCTTCTATGAGGAAAGAATTATACTAAGCAAAGTTTAGCTGAAAATAAACTCTTATTCTCATGAGACCATATTAATAAGTATAAACTTATAGTCTAGCTGAAGGATAAAAAAAAGTAACAAAAATATTGATGAGTCCAAATTAGTAAGCGATAAACAACAAGACAATTTACCTGAGTATGAAATTAAATTGAACTTAATTAAATATCTTATTTCAATGATGAATCCCACAGACATAATATTGAATGAAAGGAGCCAGATGCAAGGAGAACATACTGCATGATTCTATTTATATCAAGATCAAGAACAGAAAAAAGTCATTATGGTAACAGAAGTCAGAATAATGGTTACAATAGGAGAGGCTATTGCTGAGGATGAGGCATTGGGAAGCCTTCTGGGTTGCTAGTAATGTTCTACCAGTTATCCTGAAAGTAGTTTTATGAGTGCATAGAGATGCATTAAGCTGTACTCATTAAGCTGTACTCTAAAGTTTTGAGCAATTTACTAAATGTGTATTAAACTTTAAACATAATTTTAAAATTCTAAATTTAGAAAATCAAGATTTGACAAGAGAATTCAGTTCCTGCAGATCATAATGCAAATTTTCCATAATTCTACTTTCCCTACTTTCCTCTTGACTGGGGTTCCTGGACTTGAATGGGCCCATGCCTGGATCTCAATCCCCTTCTGTTGCCTCTATTTAACTGCTCTTTCTGGGAATACCCTGATCCTGTTCGTGGTCTTCACTGAGCCAAGCCTCCATGAGCCCATGTACTATTTCCTTTCCATGCTGTCCACCACTGACATTGGCTTATGCATCTCTACACTGGTGACAGTACTAGGAATATTCTGGCTCAATGCCCGGGAGATCAGCTTTAATGCCTGCTTATCACAAATGTTCTTCATTCACCTCTTCACTTTCATGGAATCTTCAGTGCTCCTGGCTATGACTTTTGATCGTTTTGTGGCCATTTCCAACCCATTGAGATATGCCACCATTCTAACTCATGCAAGGATTGCACAGATTGGTTTGGCAGTCATTACCAGGGGAACTGTCATTCTGACACCACTGGTCTTGCTTCTCAAGCGTCTATCGTTCTGCCGAAGCCATGTGCTCCGTCATTCCTATTGCTTCCACCCTGACGTAATGAAGCTCTCGTGTTCAGACACAAAGATCAACAGTGCATTTGGACTAACTGCAATCATCTCTACTGCTGGAGTGGACTCTATTTTTATCCTGCTTTCCTATGTCCTGATCATTCGCTCAGTTCTCAACATTGCATCCCCAGAGGAGAGAAAAAAGGCTTTCAGCACCTGCATTTCTCATATCACGGCTGTGGCCATATTCTACATCCCTTTAATCAGCCTGTCTTTTGTTCACAGGTTTGGAAAACATTCTCCACCATATGTGCCCACACTGATTGCTAATATTTACTTGCTCATTCCCCCTGTGATGAATCCCATCATCTATAGTGTGAAAACAAAGCAGATTCAAAGAGCTGTGCTCAAACTTGTGTGTTCTAAGCGAACTCATATTTAACAATTACTGACCCATGAAGACCTATTTCAAAGTCAGTAAAATCTGATCATAAATTGGAGTTATAATCCATGCAGTTTTAAAGTTGGGTGGAACTATGTGTCATATAATTCAAATGTCTCCACAATGCTGTTAGTCTTATCTAGGGCAATCTTACCTTTTCTACCACCAAAATACTAAGTCAGATTCTCAGTGTCTCTCGGTTACCCTATTCCTATAGATGGCTAACTCACTTCCTATCTCTCTACTCTTTCTATCAAAACTACACATCATTCACTTTGAATTAATTTTCCAAATATCCAGCACAAATAAAATTTAATAAGAAATCAATAAGCATCTTTTCCATGTTTATTTCTCATATACCATTCCTATCTCTAACAAAGTCCCTTCCACCCCTCTCCCTTCCAGCAACCCTCAGTTTGTATCTCAAGAAACATCTGAACAATTTAAGTGCCATTTAATTCATTTTGTATGTGTAAGACATTTTCTTACAAATTACCCCCCCTTTTTTTTTACTTATATTATCCAGCACTTGATCAAAATTCTGGCTTTCCAAACTACATAGGCAAAGGACTATTTTAGATCTTGAGATCACAGTCTCTGGAATTTATCCCAGTTTGCATATGGCCCAATTTGACTAAGAGTAATTAAAGCCATTTTTTTCATGAATGGTTTCACAAAACCAACTGCTATACATAATTTAAAATTAAAATTTCCCAGGTGCCAAAGATAAGTTCATTGATTGTGACAAATGCACCACTTTGATCAGAGATATTGATGATAGAGAAGGCTGTGCATAAGCTGGGGTGAGGGATATACAGGAACTGTGTAATTTTCACTGAATTTTGTTGCTATGAACCTAAAACTGCTCTTGAAAACCCCAAATTTATGAAAGTGCAGATTCCTGAGCCCCATCCCCAAATATTTTATTTTACTAGTTCTAGGATGAGGCCTATGAATCTGAATTTATAACAAGATCCCAGGGTATGTCTAATATCCAGCCAGTTTGAGAAGCCACTGAACTAAACACGGTATAACTTGTATCTCTCTGCTGTTTGTTTATTATCATCAACATAACATGTATTTACTTTGATCTCTGTGGGAGAATGGTGGGGGTAGAGAATAATCTTTAAATCTTTCTCTCTGTGGAAAACCTGGATCTAAAATACCAGAGTATATCAAGTGATTTCAGAGGTCTCCTTCCCAAAGCAGGTGTGAAAACTATATTCATACAGTTTCCATGTTTTTTCAATATTTATATTTTCCTGGCATATATTTCAATATTATTCATAGCAAGTTAAAAACAAAACCACTTTAGCAATTGCACATGGGACAGCAAGCAGATTTAGGCATGCAGAGTGTTTTTGAAGCACAAAGACAAAACAAGAAAATACAGTTGACCAGAAATATCCCTTAGGAATAGATTTTTCTAAGGGGCGAATGATTCTCCTGAGAATGGGTTTCTCATAGATACCCTCCACTCAGAGGAGAATGATACCGCAGATCCTTGTCTCTTCCTCATCGTCTTCACTTGATGTAAGTACAGGGGCATCAGAAAGACAGTGGATATGCACTAATGTTAGATTTATGTGGGCTCATCTTGCAACAAGAAATTTGGCTTTATTAGAGAAAGTATTTCTAAGATGCAACCATGCAAACATAAGATGCTGTGGAACTGCCTTAGATTTAAGAACTTACTACTGTAAGTATCCTAGTATTGTAGAGTTGTCAACAAACCTTAGAAATAAAAAATAGAGATTCTTTCCAATGTACTGAATCTCAATTCTGAAAAAGCTCATAAACAGTAAAGTTCTGAAAATAAAAACATCCAATGCATGTATTCAATTTAAAATCTAGCTAGGATTCCTTAGATAAGATAAAATACCTAAAGTGTATTATCTATGGTACTAGAAATGGGGAGTCTGAATAGCCCCAAAACTGAATCTGAGTCATAAATGTAGAATTCTGCCATAAAAAGAACAATATAGGGGTGTCTGCGTGGCTCAGTGGGTTAAAGCCTCTGCCTTCAGCTCAGGTCATGATCCCAGGATTCTGGGATCAAACCCTACCTCTGGCTCTCTGCTCAGCAGGGAGCCTGCTTCCTCCTCTCTCTCTGCCTGCCTCTCTGCCTACTTGTGATCTCTGCCTGTCAAATAAATAAATAAAATCTTTTAAAAAATTATTTTTAAAAGAACAATATAATTTCTTTAAGCAAAAACATGAAATATGAGATATCTAGGGTCAAATGCCCAAATCCCAATGCTGAATTTCAGAGATAAATAATTCATCCAAAAATAGAGAATTGTTATTGGTAAGGCATAAGATTTTAGTTCTTTTTGTTATAGTGGGGATGATGCTGGCCCATTAAGAATAAGAGACTATAATATTCTTTTTTTATTATTATGTTCAGTTAGCCAGCATATAGCACGTCATAAGTTTTTGATGTAGTGTTACTATAATATTCTTAGAGATCAAGACGCTCAAGCCAAACTGATAATTAAGAGATTCATTTGAAGTCAATTAACTTAGGTTAAATATGTCAGCAGTAGCTATGAAAATGTGCAGCCCTAATAGAAGTATCAACAGCTCAAATCCCTGACTCCAGGAGACATTATTTAACATACACAATTAATTTTACCAGTGGTCTTAATTTAGCATGTAAGGAAATAATACCTTTCCATCTCTTCTCAACTGGCAAGGAAATAAGTTTTAAATAAACCAACAAAAATCAGGAGGTGAAAAATAAATCTATCAAATATCAAGTGTTTGAAACCCTAATACATATGCATTTATATGAGTATGTGTAGCCAAAGAACAATGATAATGCATGACTGTTGTAGAAAAAAAAATCACATGAATACTTGACATTTTAGTAATTCACATACATATGCAGCATAAAAGTTTATTTTTTTAAAGATTTTATTTATTTATTTATTTGAGAGAGAGAGAGCATGAACAGAGGGGAGGGGCAGAAGAAGAGAGAGCAGACTCTCCACTGATCAGGGAGGCTGATGAAGGACTGGATCCCAGGATCCTGGGATCATGACCTGAGCCAAAGGCAGATGATTAACTGAATGACTGAGCCACCCAGATGCCCAAAAGTTTATTTTTTTAAAGTTATGCTACAAATTTCACCACATCAAGAGGTATTGATATGCAGCACAGCAGAGTTTTAATCAATTTTAAATTTACATAAATGGAATTCAAATCCTAGCTTTCCCATTGTATGAAAATATTGCAGTTTGTTTATCTCTCTAATTTTTACCTTTCTGGGATAAAAAATTGGATTCTTATACACAACATGATTTTCAAAATAATTAAGATATTCCACCTAAAACACAAAATTCATGTAAAGCTTGACACATTGTGGGAGTTCATAAATGATAGCTCCTTTCCAAGAAGCTATATTATTATCTCCAATTTACCAATGAGGAAGATAGATAGATGATAGATAGATAGATAGATAGATGATAGATAGATAGATGATAGATAGATAGATAGATAGAGATTTATTATTGATTCACACAATTATGGAGAATGAGAAGTCCCACAGGCTGTCATCTATAAGCTGAAGATCCAGGAAAGTCACAGTTATAGTACCAATCCAAGTATGAAGGCCTGAAAACTAGGAGCACTGATGGTGTAAGTCCATGCCCAAGGGCAGAAGACTCATGTCCCAGCTCAGCAGTCAGGCAGAGTGAGAGAGAACTCTTCATTCCTCTGCTTGGTTCTATGCAGGCCCTCAATTAACTGAATGGGGCCCACCCACAGTGGGGAGGGTAATCTGCTTTGCTCAGATTACTACTGACTCAAATGCTAATCCCTTCACAAACATATCCAGAAATAACATTTGATGTGGCTCAGTCAAGTTGACACATAACTGTCACACATACACACACCTAAATCCATTTCATGCCAACTCTACTTAGAATCCAGATCTCAATCTAGACAGCATTATTTACTGGAAACCATTCCTTATCCCTCACAATGAGCTTGCTGTTTTCTTTATGTGCTCTCATAGCAGTCTAGATTTATTCTTTACATTATGTAATTCCATGTTACTTGTCTGTGTCTCTTGTTAACTAAAAATTTTCAGGGTCATAGACATCATTGTGCTTAACGTTTAATTTCCTGCTTCTGATCCACAGTAGATGTGCAGTACATATTTTCCTAATGAATGAGTGTATTTTCAGTATTTATGTTTAAAGTGACAGTTTTGACATGTAGTACTGGAAGCTCAACTCCTCCACTGTTTCTGGATCATTCCCTGTGTTAAAGCACTTCTTAGTGTTTTATAAGTTCCCTCCTTCTGGCTCTAGGTTTGCCTTCTCTTTGACACATAGATCAAATGTAGCTCTTCTCAAATGTAGTTAACATTTGAACCATTTGACACAACCATGTGTTTGTTCGTAATTTTCTCTTCTCCTTGTTGATTCTAAACTTTATCATTTCCATCTTTTCTTTTTTTTTTCTTTATAAATCCATCGCTTCAATTCAGCTTGGTGAGAATAAGATTAATAAAATTTAGCAGTTGCTTTTATCACAAGAAGACCATGTAATAAAATTAATGTAATTCTATGAAAGAAATTAAAATATCTCTCAGCTACATTCCAATTTAAAAATTCTAGGATTCTACATTACTCGAAAATGTTATAAATTAAAGCCAATGTCCTATGTTGTTTTAGAAGAGACTTTGAAAACTAAAATAGTATATTTTCTTGAACTCTACTGCTGTTACTGTCCTGTCAATGGACACTGGTTTTATTTTTTTTAATTTTTTTAATTTTCAGCATAACAGTATTCATTATTTTTGCACCATAACCAGTGCTCCATGCAATCCGTGCCCTCTATAATACCCACCACCTGGTACCCCGACCTCCCACCCTCTGCCCCTTCAAAACCCTCAGATTGTTTTTCAGAGTCCATAGTCTCTCATGGTTCACCTACCCTTCCAATTTCCCCCAACTCCCTTCTTCTCTCTAACTCCCCATGTCCTCCATGCTATTTGTTATGCTCCACAAATAAGTGAAACCATATGATAATTGACTCTCTCTGTTTGACTGATTTCACTCAGCATAATCTCTTCCAGTCCCGTCCATGTTGCTACAAAAGTTGGGTATTCGTCCTTTCTGAGGGAGGCATAATACTCCATAGTGTATATAAACCACATCTTGCTTATCTATTCGTCCACTGAAGGGCATCTTGGTTCTTTCCACAGTTTGGCAACTGTGGCCGTTGCTGCTATAAACATTGGGGTACAGATGGCCCTTCTTTTCACGACATCTGTATCTTTGGGGTAAATACCCAGTAGTGCAATGGCAGGGTCCTAAGAAAGTTCTATTTTTAATTTCTTGAGGAATCTCCACACTGTTCTCCAAAGAGGCTGCACCAACTTGCATTCCCACCAACAGTGTAAGAGGGTTCCCCTTTCTCCACATCCCCTCCAACACATGCTGTTTCCTGTCTTGCTAATTTTGGCCATTCTAACTGGTGTAAGGTGATATCTCAATGTGGTTTTAATTTGAATCTCCCTGAGGGCTAGTGATGATGAACATTTTTTTCATGTGTCTGATAGCCATTTGTATGTCTTCATTGGAGAAGTGTCTGTTCATATCTTCTGCCCATTTTTTGATATGATTATCTGTTTTTTACGTGTTGAGTTTGAGGAGTTTATTATAGATCCTGGATATCAACCTTTTGTCTGTACTGTCATTTGCAAATATCTTCTCTCATTCCGTGGGTTGCCTCTTTGTTTTGTTGACTGTTTCCTTTGCTGTGCAGAAGCTTTTGATTTTGATGAAGTCCCAAAAGTTTATTTTTGCTTTTGTTTCCTTTGCCTTTGGAGACATATCTTGAAAGAAGTTGCTGTGGCTGATATCGAAGAGATTACTGCCTATGTTCCCCTCTAGGATTCTGATGGATTCCTGTCTCACATTGAGGTCTTTTATCCATTTTGAGTTTATCTTTGTGTACGGTGTAAGAGAATGGCCAAGTTTCATTCTTCTACATATAGATGCCCAGTTTTCCCAGCACCATTTCTTGAAGAGACTGTCTTTTTTCTACTGTATATTTTTTCCTGTTTTGTCGAAGATTATTTGCCCATAGAGTTGAGGGTCCATATCTGGGCTCTCTACTCTGTTCCACTGGTCTATGTGTCTGTTTTTATGCCAGTACCATGCTGTCTTGGTGATCACAGCTTTGTAGTAAAGCTTGAAATCCGGTAACGTGATTCCCCCAGTTTTATTTTTGTTTTTCAACATTTCCTTAGTTATTTGGGGTCTCTTCTGATTCCATACAAATTTTTGGATTATTTGCTCCAGCTCTTTGAAGAATACTGGTGGAGTTTTGATTGGAATGGCATTAAAAGTATAGATTGCTCTAGGCAGTATAGACATTTTAACAATGCTTATTCTTCCAATCCAAGAACATGGAATGGTCTTCCATCTTCTTGTGTCTTCTTCAATTCTTCTCAAGTGCACTGGGTCACAAATTAGGTCTCAACCAATACCAAAAGACTGAGATTATTCCCTGCATATTCTCAGATCACAATACTTTGAAACTGGAGCTCAATCACAAGGAAAAGTCCAGAAGGAACTCAAACACTTGGAAGCTAAGAACACCTTGCTTAAGAATGCTTGGATCAACCAGGAGATCAAAGAAGAACTGAAACAATTCATGGAAACCAATGCAAATGAAGACACTTCAGTCCAAAACCTATGGGATACAGCCAAGGTGGTCCTAAGGGGGAAATACATAGCCATCCAAGCCTCTCTCAAAAAAATTGAAAAATCCAGAACACAGCAGCTGTCTCTACACCTCAAAGAACTGGAGAATCAACAACAAATCAAACCAACTCCACACATAAGAAGGGAAATCATCAAGATTAGAGCTGAGATCAATGAGGTAGAAACCAGAGATACAGGAGAACGTATCAATGAAACTGGGAGCTGGTTTTTTGAAAAAATCAATAAGATCGATAAACTATTGGCCACACTAATCCAAAAGAAAAGGGAGAAAGCCCAAATTCATAAGATTATGAATGAAAAGGGAGAGATCACAATGAACACCAAGGAAGTCGAAACAATCATCAGAAGTTATTATCAACAGTTATATGCCAATAAGCTTAGCAACCTAGATGAAATGGATGCATTCCTGGAAAACTATAAACTCCCAAAATTGAACCAGGAAGAAATCGACAACCTGAATAGACTGATATCTAGTAACGAGATTGAAGCAGTGATCAAAAACCTTTCAAAAACCAAGAGCTCAGGACCTGATGGATTCCCTGGTGAATTCTACCAAACTTTCAAAGAAGAAATAACACCTATTCTCCTGAAGCTGTTTCAAAAAATTGAAGCAGAAGGAAAACTTCCAGACTCTTTCTATGAAGCCAGCATTACCCTGATCCCCAAACCAGGCAAGGACCCTACCAAAAAGGACCAATATCATTGTTCTATTGGATTTTGGATATCAGACCAATATCATTGATGAATATGGACGTGAAGATTCTCAACAAGATGCTAGCAAACAGGATCCAACAGCACATTAAAAAGATTATCCCCCATGACCAGGAGGGATTCATCCCTGGGCTACAAGGATGGTTCAACATTTGCAAATCAATCAATGTGATAGAACAAATTAATATGAGAAGAGAGAAGTACCATATGGTCCTCTCAATTGATGCAGAAAAAGCATTTGACAAAATCCAACATCCGTTCCTGATTAAAATGCTTCAAAGTATAGGGATAGAGGGAACATTCCTGAACTTCATCAAATCTATCTATGAAAGACCCACAGCAAATATCATCCTCAATGGGAAAAAGCTTGCAGCCTTCCCTTTGAGATCAGGAACACGAGAAGGATGCCCACTCTCACCACTCTTGTTCAGCATAGTATTAGAAGTCCTAGCAACAGCAATCAGACAACAAAGAGAAATAAAAGGTATCCAAATTGGCAATAAAGAAGTCAAACTCTCTCTCTTCACAGATGACATGATTCTTTATATGGAAAACCCTAGAACTCATACAGCAATCCAGCAATGTGGCAGGATACAAAGTCAATGTACAGAAATCAGTGGCTTTCTTATACACTAACAATGAAAATACAGAAAGGGAAATTAGAGAATCGATTCCATTTACTGTAGCACCAAGAACCATAAGATACCTGGGAATAAACCTAACCAAAGAGGTAAAGGATCTGTATTCAAGGAACTACAGAACACTCAGGGACACTGGTTTTAAATACTAACTTTCTTGAGTATTTATTTTATTTAAATTAAATCTACTTAAATTTGTATTGATGATTCTAGACATAAGGGCATTTTTTCCTAATAATTCCACTATCCTTCTATATATAAAAAAAACCTTAAAACTCATCTTTGAGAATTACCTGATACATAAGGATTTTTATTTTTATTTTTGCATATTTATTTTTGAATGATGCCAGAAAACTGAGAAATTGATTTCATTCCACTTAATACACTTTTCAGTCAAATAATTATGGAATTAATCATCTTATAATCTGCATAGTAACTATTCCATAATGACTACAGTACACAATTGAAATTTCTCCATGAGGCCCTATCCATAATCTCTCAAATACTTAAAGATATTAAGTAGTGCCCACAAGCTTGTTTCTATAATTTTTTTAAACTACAACTACACAGAATAAGAAAAAAAATAGTGAAGATTATCTAATTTAGTCATTCTTAATATCAACTTTAACTGACAAGACCAAGGACATGTGCCTTTTGTGAATGAACCCAAACTGAGCAGCCTCAGATAAAAGGTATGTTAGCATCTCAGTAGCCTGTGAGAGCAGGAATAAAGCTGGGACTAGATAGAAATAGTAGCTAGAGATTTAAAAATCAGTAGTCCACAATACAACAGGTAGTCACAAGAGGTATCACAAATTAATATTTGGAACTGGAGTGTTTCAATAACTAAGAGGTAAAATTGTGTATGTATAATACAAATGTAGGAGTATATTCTCCAAATCAAGTGGTTGGAGGCATAGTGGCTCCAAATTCTATGAAAGACCAATGGGATTCCAGCCAATGGCTACTTTCCAGTCTTTGAGAAGCCAAAGAGTAGACAGTTTAGGGTATTCAGAGCACTACCATATTAGCTTAGTGAACATCCCAGCAAGACTTTCCAGTATATTATGGGGACTAGATCATAAAAGAGTTAAGACAACATAGGGAAAGAAGAAAGGAAGGAGAAGAAAAGTTACCCATGACCTCATCTACCTAATAATAAGTCTCATTTCAGATAATACCTAACAGTGGAGCTGAAAGCTCACATGTGTATTTACTTTGATGGCAATGATTGCAGCAACACTAGCCTGCAGATGGAAGTATCTAATATCTGGCCTCTGTACACACAGTTCACTCTTAGCCTAGAAGTTTAATACAGTTGTCTCTGAAAGGCACTAACTGCTGAAAACAATGCTAAGGAAAATCTTCTGTAACAATTATGTGTCAACACTACAGTGATAACAGATAAGAAAATTAAAAATCAATACCAGAAATGTAACCCCAGACTAGAAACAACCTTAGCAAAAAGGATAAGATCTACTGACCAAGAAATAATGAATAGGCTATTTTGACCTGATGTCTCAAATTATTTCCTGAAAAGATTACATGTCTTTAACGTGTATGATAAAGTTCCATGATAATGCACTAGTATCAACACAAATACTCAAAAATATGTATATTCTTTATTAAATAATAAATCTTACTTTTAAAAATTACTATTACTTTGAGATATCCATTAAATTCTTGACGTGTTCAGATTATATTGTTACAATTCTCTATGTAGGAAGTACAGGGAGGAGGGGAAAGAAAATGCATTGGATTAAAGTGGAAGATGACAAAAAATACTGCTGAGGTTAAAAAAAAAACCTATTCTCTTTTGTGAATTAGGAAATATGAATCATGGAGGGAAGTTCAATAGAGGGAAGAAAGAAAGAAAGAAAGAAAGGAAGAAAAAATGATTTTAACTGAGAAGCAAAAAGAAAGGATAAAGTCTTAAGAATAATCTCTAATTTCCATTTCTCCCTCTAGGATATTTTATTTTAAAAGAATTATTCCTCCAAAGTAATCATGTCGTCTTTTCCTAACATCACTTCCACTTCTCTGACATTTTTTCTGACGGGAGTTCCAGGACTTGAAGCTGCCCACACCTGGATCTCCATCCCCTTCTGCTGTCTTTACATGACTGCCCTCTCTGGGAATGGTATAACTCTGTTTGTCATCATCACTGAGTCAAGTCTCCATGAACCTATGTACTATTTCCTCTCTATGCTCTCAACCACTGACTTGGGCTTGTGTATTTCAACACTGGTCACTACACTGGGCATATTCTGGTTCAGTGCAAGACAGATTAGTTTCCATGCCTGTGTTGCCCAGACATTTTTCATTCAACTCTTTACTGTTGTGGAGTCTTCAGTGCTCTTGGCAATGGCCTTTGACCGCTACATTGCCATTTGCAACCCACTAAGATATGCTGCCATCCTGACTGATTCCAGAATTGTCAAAGTGTGGTTTGCCATCCTTATGAGGGGGATAGTGATCCTAATGCCTCTGGTCCTGCTTCTTAAACGTTTATCCTTCTGCCAAAACTACGTGCTTCATCATTCTTATTGTTTCCATCCTGATATAATCCAGCTGTCATGTTCTGACAATAAGATCAACAGTGTTTTAGGACTTACTGCCCTAATAGTTACTGCAGGAGTGGACTCCATCTTTATTCTTCTCTCCTACACTCTGATTATTAAGACCATCCTAAGCATTGCTTCCCCAGAAGAGAGGCATAAAGCCTTCAGCACTTGTATCTCCCACATAGGTGCTGTTGCCATCTTCTACATTCCTCTAATTAGCTTGTGCTTTGTCCATAGGTTTGGGAAAAAGGCACCTCCTTACGTACACACTCTTATGGCCAATGTGTACTTGCTTATTCCACCAGTGATGAATCCCATTATTTATAGTGTGAAGACCACGCAGATCCGTAGGGCCATTAAAAAAGTCCTTTTTGCCAAAGAATCTGAGCTCTGACTCTAATATCTCTCTAGTAATATCTACTCCATAATAATCACTTCCAAGACCTAACATTTAATCAACATACATTCATCTATCAGTGGCCTAAAACCAAAAAAACTAGGTAGCTGGGTAGGAGATGCAGTTTGACAGAATTTTTTTATTTTCAATAGAACTATTACTAAGCTACTCTTTAGAAATAAGCAATAAAATATAGTAATATAATGGGTACCATATATCATGATATAAAATTTGGAAAGCATGAATGACAATGGCTAAAATGAACACTTTGCCCATTAGACCAAGCCTCCAAAGTCATGCTTAAAACAGTAACTCATATCTTTCTGTCTCATTTTGTTTTCTTAAAGTATACATAATAATTATTAAGTTTTGTTTAATCATCAATTAAACCCTAATTAAGCTATTATTCTTCCCACATCTTGATCACCATTGGTTCATTCTTTCATTTTTATCTACTATTGTTAGACACTGCACAATATGATAGGGTGGCAGAGACAAACAAGAAGATATTGTCATAATAGTGAACTATGTAGGTAAGAAAGCAACCAATCAAAATCTGATATACTATGTGATATGTTACAACATATGGATATAAGCAAAAGGATTAATAGAATTTGTAAGAACAACATTTAGTCTAACCTGAGATGATCAGAAAACTATCACAACATGTTGTTTAAACTGTAAAGTTAAGAACTGGAGAGGTCAACTTTCAGAATGGTGTCATGAGAGATTTGTGGACACTCTCCCTTAGGGAAACAAGAATAAACGGTAAAAATTTATATAGACATAGGCACAAACATTTAAATTCTCTGAAAATTTCCCTAAGTTCATACAGCAAAAGCAAAACCACTATTTAAGAAAATCTATTAAATTACTGTAAGAACAGTAGGAGTCTGGGGCACCTGGCTGGCTTAATTTATTGTCCAACTCTTGACCTCAGCTCAGTTCTGAACTGGTACTGGGTGTGGAGCCTACTTTTTTAAAAAATTAATTAATTTTTTTTAAAAAAGAATAATGGAAGTCTGTGGCACTTGAATCAGAGCAAACATTCACCCCTCTCTTCCTCCACAGTGCAGTTTATTGACAGCTACTCCAGATAGGTGTAGCCAAGAACATGGGGCTTTGTTCCCTAGCCCCCTCCCCACCATCATCCCCCACAAGCTCTTAGCATAAGGCTATGAGATCTTCCAGAAAGGGAAAATCACCATATTCTTCATTCTTCCTACTGTAGCTCATGTGTGGAAGCTAAATTCCAGGTGAGTACAATCAAGAGGTCAGTGGCTGTTTTCATGCACCCAGCATTACTCATATGGCAGAAGCTCTATTCCAGGCATGGCAGTCAGAGAACACTGGGGCTTCAAATCAGCCTTTCCTTACCTCTATCATAAGGAACAAGACTCAAGATAATAGAGGCAAGCTGAAAAGGCATATGCTATTCCACCATTCTAGGCAGGTAAATCAGGAGATTAACTCCAAGAGAAGTGGGTTCTAAGGGAATTATATTATAAATCAATAATAAAAATTTGAAAGTTCACAAATATTAGCAAATTAAACAATATACTCCTAATCAATGGGTAAAAAAAGAAATCACAAAAGTGGGGTGCATGGGTGCCTCAGTCATTAAGTGACTGCCTTAGGCTCAGGGCATGACCCCAGAGTCCTGGGATTAAGCCTCACATCTGGCTCCCTGCTTGGCAGGAAGCCTGCTTCTTCCACCCCCATCCCCCCAGCTTGTGTTCCCTCTCTCACTGTGTCTCTCTCTGTCAAATAAATAAAATCTTAAAAAAAAAAAAGAAATCACAGAAGGAATTAGTAAATACATTAAGATGAATGAAAATAAAGGCACAATATACCAAAATTATGAGGTGAAGCTAAAGAATGCTTAGAGGAAAATTTATAGCCATAATGCCTATATTGAAAAAGAAAATATCTCAAATAAATTACCTAAGCATCCAATTTAAATAAAAGCAAACTGGTCTTAAATCAAGCAAAAGAAATAATAATAATAATGATTGGACTACTAAAAATTAATTAGAGTATTAAAAAACATATACATTTTTTAAAAGTCTAGGAGGCACAAAGAACCCACTTCAAAATCAACAAAAATAGGTCAACACTTCAACATATTGTAGTGAAGACTGCAAATTACAAAGAATAGAAGAAGAAATGAAGAGTTTCCAGAACAAACAAAACTAAAGAAATTCATGAACACTAAACCATCCCTGCAAGAAAGGAATCCTTTGAATGGAGAGAGAGCCCAAAAGTAACAAAGATCATCCTTTCTGATGGAGGCAAAATACTCCATAGTGTATATGGACCACATCTTCCTTATCCATTCATCCGTTGAAGGGCATCTTGGTTCTTTCCATAGTTTGGTGACTGTGGCCATTGGACGGGACTGGAAGAGATTATGCTGAGTGAAATAAGTCAAGCAGAGAGAATCAATTATCATATGGTTTCACTTATTTGTGGAGCATAACAAATAACATGGAGGACAAGGGGCATTAGAGAGGAGTAGGGAATTTGGGTAAATTGGAAGGGGAGGTGAACCATGAGAGACTATGGACTCTGAAAAACAATCTGAGGGGTTTGAAGTGGCGGCGGGGTAGGAGGTTGGGGTACCAGGTGGTGGGTATTATAGAGGGCACGGCTTGCATGGAGCACTGGGTGTGGTGAAAAATAATGAATAATGTTTTTCTGAAAATAAATAAATCAAAAAAAAATTTTAATAAATAAATAAATAAATAAAGTAACAAAGATCAGAGAGGAACAGTTACTTTATGGGTAATACGATGGCACAAAATTCATATCTTTCAATAATTACTCTGAATGTAAGTGGACTCAATGGTCTAATCAAAAGACAGAAGGTATCAGAATGGATTTTTAAAAAAGACCCATAGATATGATGTCTACAAGAAGCTTATTTTAGACTCAAAGACAAATCAGATTGAAAGTAGTGGTGGAAAACCACTCATCATGCTTATGGACCTTAAAAAAAAAAAAAGCTGGAGTAGCCATCCTTATCAGACAACTAGATTTTAAACCAAAGACTGTATTAAGAGCTGAAGAAGGACACTAAGGACACTATATCATAAAAAGGGGGTTATACAACAAGATCTATCTATTATAAATATTTATAGCCTTAACTTGGGAACAGCCAAATATATAAACCACTTAATAAAAAAAATTAAGGAGACTCATTGATAATAATAAAATAATAGTAGAGGAATTTAACATCCCACTTACAGCAACAGACAGATCATCCAAGCAGAACATCAACAAGGTAACGAGGGCTTTGAATGACGTGCTGGAGCACAGGGACTGTACAGATATATTCAAAGCATCTCATCCTAAAGCAGTAGAATACACATTCTTCGCAAGTGCATAAGGAACACTCTGCAGAATAGATCACATACTGGGTCACAAATCAGGTCCCAATCAGAATAAAAATACTGAGATCATACCATGCATATTTTCAGACCACAATGCTACGAAACTTGAAGTCAACCTCAAGAAAAAATTTGGAGAGACCATGAATACATGTAAGCTAAAGAATATCCTATGAAAGAATGAATGGATTAATCAGGAAATTAAAGAGTTAAAAAATATATGGAAGCAAATGAATATGAAAACACAACAGTTCAGAACCTTCGGGATGTGCCAAAGACAGTCCGAAGAGGTAAGTATAAAGCAATAACGGCCTTTCTGTAGAAAGAAGGAAAGCCTCAAAACATAACCTAAACTTACACCTAAAGGAGCTGGGGAAAGAATAGCAAATAAAGCTAAACCCAGCTAGAGAAGAGAAATAATAAAGATTAGAGCTTAAAGCAATGACATAGGAATCAAAAAAACAAGAGAATAGATCAATGAACTTTGGAGCTGGTTCTTTGAAAGAATTAATAAGATTGATAAACTCTAAGCCAAACTTACCAAAAAGAAAAGAGAAATAACCCAAATAAAATTATGAATGAAATAGGAGCCAACACTGCAGAAATATAATTATAAGAGAATAACATGAGCAAATTTTATGTCAACAAATTAGACAATCTCGAAGAAATGGATGCATTCCTAGAAACATAGAAACTACCAAAACTGAAACAGGAAGAAATAGAAAACCTTAACAGATTCATAACCAGCAAGGAAATTGAAGCAGTCATCAAAAATCTCCCAAAAAACAAGATTCCAGGGTCAGACAGCTTCCCAGGGGAAATCTGCCAAATTTAAAAAGAGTTTAGACCTATTCTTCTGAAAATGTTCCAAAAAATAGAAATGGAAGGAAAACTTCCAAACTCCTTTTATAAGGCCATCATTACCTTGATCCCAAAACCAGAAAAAGACCCCCCCCGCAAGAAGGAGAATTACAGACCAAAATGCCTGATGAATATAGATGCAAAACGTCTCACCAAGATACTAGCTAGGAGGATCCAACAATACATTAAAAGGATTATTCACCTTGACGAAGTGGGATTTATTCCTGGGATATAGGCATGATTCAAAATACATAAAATCAGGGGCACCTGGCTGGCTCAGGTGGTTAAGTGTCTGCCTTCAGCTCAGGTCATGATCTCAGGGTCCTGGGACCGATCCCACATTGGACTCCCTGCTCAGCAGGGAGTCTGGTTCTCCCTCCCCCTCCAAACCTCCTCCTGTTCCTGCTCACTCGCTCACTCTCTTTCTCTCTCTGTGTCAAATAAATAAATAAAATCTAAAAAAACAAAAAACAAAAAAAACATAAAACCAAACAATGTGTTACACCACATCAATAAAATACAGCACAATAACCATATGGTCTTCTCAATATATGTAGAAAAAGCATTTTACAAAATACAGCTTCCTTTCTTGATTAAAAGCCTTCCACCATTGAGGAATATAAGGAGACTACCCCAACATCATAAAAGCCATATATAGGAGATCCACAAAAAATATCATCTTCAATGGGGAAAAATTGAGTTTTTCCCCTAAGGTCAGAAACACAGCAGGCATGTCCACTCTCACCACTGTTGTTCAACAAAGTACTAGAAATCCCTAGCCTCAGCAATCAGACAATAGAAAGAAATAAAAGGTATCCAAATCAGCAAAGAAGTCAAACTCTCACTCTTCATGATACTCTTGACATGATACTCCATGTAGAAGACCTATAGAAACATCCACCAAAAAATTGCTAGAACTGATGCAGGATTCAGCAAAGTCACAGGATATAAAATCAATGCACAGGAGTCAGCTCTGGAAGACAGTAGGTACGGTCCTCAAATATTTAAAACTAGAACCACCCAACAATTGCACTATCATATATTTATCCAAAGGTTACAAAAATAGTAATTCAAAGGGGCACATGCATCCCAATGTTTATAGCAGCAATGTCCACAACAGCCAAAATATGAAAGAAGTCCAAATATATACACAATGGAATATTACTCAACCATCAGAAAGAATGAAATCTGGCCATTTGCAACTATGTGGATGGAGCTAGAGGGTATAAAGCTAAGCAAAATAAGTCAGTCAGAGAAAAACAAATGCCGTAAGATTTCATTCATATGTGCAATTTAAGAAACAGAGGAACATAAGAGAAGGCAAAATAAAAAATAAAAACAGAGAGGGAGGGAAACCATAAGAGACTCTCAACTATAGGGAACAAACTGGAGGTTGCTGGAGGGGAGGTGGTGAGGAGGGGTGGTAACTGGGTGGTAGGCATTAAGGAGAGCTCTTGATGTAATGAGCACTGGGTGTTATCTACAACCAATGAATCACTTAATTCTACCCCTGAAACTAATAATACACTACATGTTAATAGCATGGAGGACAAGGGGCGTTAGAGAGGAGTAGGGAATTTGGGTAAATTGGAAGGGGAGGTGAACCATGTTAACTAAACTGAATTTAAATTTTTTTAAAAAAACAAAATGGATGAATCTTAAAAACATTGTGCTAATTGTAAACAGCCAATAACAAAAGACTAAATAGTATATGATTCAATTTACATAAAAGATCTCAAATCTACAGAGACAGAAGTGGATGGATGGTTGCATTGGGCTGAATGGGATGGAAGGTATGAAGAGAAGACTGCAAGTAGGATGTTCCATTTGTAGACTATAAAAGTGATCTAAAATTTACTGTAATGATAATTGCAAAACTCAGTGAATATACTAAAAAAATCATTAAATATTTACATATTAAGTGAGAAAATTGTACTATATATGAATTATATCACAATAAACTCATTATATTTAAAAGAAGGAAAAAGACTGGAGGAAGGTGAAGAGAGCACACATGTCCAAACTATTCTCATTCTAGGAAAAGGAGAAAATATATTTGGAATAAAGATTAAATTAATAGTAATACTGGTATGTAAGTATATTCAGTGATCTGTAAATTTCAGGAATCTATGAAAGATAGAACATTAAAATAACACTGAGTGATGAAACTGCAGTTCTAAATACATGCAGAAGAATACATGAAGGAGGCTAATTTAAGTGATGCTCCAAGTTCTATTGAAATGTTCATTTTACTTCTGTCCTACCGGCCATATCCGGGCCTACTTTGTGGCATATTTTGGGCCACAGAGTAATTTGCTTAAGGGTGAAAATAATAAATATGAATAGTTCTGCTACCAAGGCAGGTCTATACTTTAATGCTCTGGCAACATCCAGGAGAAATAGAGAATCCATGTGCCCAGATGAAGAGATAGTCATGTATTGTCCCTCCCTTTCCACGATAGGATATGTCATCCCTTCCTCTTGAAACTGGATATGGTAAGTCTATAGTATGTAAACAATAGCCATGAAAGTATGAACATAATGTATTCAATATATGGAAGACTACACAGTGAAATATCTCTAAAGACAACATTTCAGGTGGCTATGAATTGACAGAAAATAGTCCTACGTATGTGCACCCACACCTGCACACTCACACCTGTGCTAACACACAACACACAGTAGATTAAGTAACAGAATATTAAGTCTAGAATATTTTTGGAAGTGTCCCCATATCAGGCTATACATGAGCATATCTTACAGTACTTTCCATTATGCCCCAGAAACATGAATGTGGTGGGAGGGGAGGGAAGAGCAAAGTTGCTGACAACTGTCTGAATATGTTAGGGGAAGTTCAGACCACAGCCTCATTTCTTCACTAGCCATAGTCCTTAGGCCCATGAGTACTTAGAGATTTCATCTTCATTCAGAAGGAATATACACCAATAAGCTAACCCTTTAACAGAAAATACATAATGTCTGGGAATTCTCTTGGTGGTCAAGGAAAGCTCAGCATCAGCTAGGCCACACCTAATGTACAGAAAGAGATGGGGAGAGAAGCACAATCAGTGTGCATGCCTCAGAAGGCAAAGTGGCCTGGTAAGCATTATGCATCCTTCTCATGCTTGAAAGCAAGACACAGTAACTTCCTATTTGTGGTGACAGAGATGTCCTAGCATGTTCCAGAACCCTGGTCCACTAATAGCTATAACCAATGTGGCAGGATTCTGCCTCTTTGCAGGTTTGCCAGCCACCCTCTGGAGTGTATGTCACGTCCAACCCACTTGATTAGTTCGGTTTCATCACTGCATCAATTTAATGGACATTGTGATGCTCTGTGGGCTGCCCTATCAGCCTCTTCAAACTATTATGAAAGAGGTCTGGAAAGATAATATAGCTCTGGGCCAAGACTATAAATGTCAATAGTGGATAGTGGAGATAGTGGATCTATCCAAGATAGTGGATCCTATCACCTTCCCTCAAAAGAACACTGATTTTGATAGTCACCCATAGACAAGAGTAACTTTGTGTGTGTCTAGGAGTCCAATGGAGAAGTCCCACCATACCACTGGCACAAAAAATCTGGAAATAGATGCACTGGAAAAGATAAGAACAGTTTCACCTTACCTGCATTACACTACCCCATGATGGCACAACTCAGTGCCAAGAGAGATCACCTCTTCCACAGAGGAAAGTAAGAGGATAGTGAGGGAGTGCCTAGTTTTCCCATCTGTGTAGGATGTTACCAAAGGCCCATGTCTTTCTCAACCCACCCAGAATAGTGAGGTGGTCTGCCTGACTTAGGGACAGGGAGAGGCTGGGAGCATTGCAGCTAGGGTTTGGAACTCACAGAAGGGATGCAAATACAGATACTATTAGCCACTTTGTATTCCACTGGTAAAACTTCTCACAAGTTAGTGGGGATGCTTCACCTCAGACCCCTTATCTGACCCATGGGCACTCTCAGTACTGCATACCCCTCACTATACATCCTCTGTGACTAACTCCCTATATGCACCCCTATGGATAGGCTGTGCAAGCTTTTTGCAGATAGCCAGTGAGCACATGAAGAATGCTGGATGGACTTTGCGGGATTGGGAGAAAGCACATGAGTTGAACTAGAAGCACCATTCTAAAAAAAGTGATGAGAGGCTAGCAGCACCCAGCCTGTCTCTGCAGGATCAAGAGAAGGGAAACAATCTTGGGGCCCTTGGCTAGCTCAGTTGGTAGAGCATACCACTCTTGGTCTCAGGATTGTAGATTCTAACCCCACATTGGATGTGGAGGCTAATTAAAATTTTTTTTAAAGGCAAAAACACAAATATTGAAAAATAAAAGTGAGAGGGAAAGAGAGAAGGCATACAATCTTAACAGTAATTCCCCTCCACACAAGGAAACAAAATATGTCCTCAGTAGCATCTGGGCAAAAGATCTGAGTTGCCTCAGAATCCCTAACAAAGCTGACAGGTAATTTTCTTAAGACTCATTTTGTGACCTAACAAGATTGAGCCCAGAAAATATTCCCTACATGTTGAGAAGATGTATTCTGACTCTATTGGAAAAAAATGTTTCACATTTGTCAGGTAGGAACATTTGGTGTAACAAACAGTTCAAGTCCAATGTTTCCTGGAAATTGTCAACTAGGTGCATTCCAGAAGATTATATGCAGAAATATGTGGTGAATTATGGAAGCACTTGCCTATAACTACTAGATACTTTTATTATGATCAGCAGTCCAGATTAGAGCAACTAAGAGAGCCCTTGTCATGACTATATCAAAAACTCTGTTACATGTATATTACCCCACCATGCTACCTATGGAAATACTGTATCTCAGCTCTAAAATAACTATTTTCTACTCTGCTTTGATAAGAAAACTTGGAACCAGGAAGCACGACTATCATTTGCCAGGTGGTTTCCTACTATTTTCTGTTCATTAGAATATGTTAAAAAGAAACTGGAAGCTACTGGAAGGATGAGTATCCCAGCATGCTTGCTTGCTATTCCCGTCAATGCCACACAACAATGCCAAAATCACTGGTTCCATTTTCTAGTTTTATATTTTCCCATACTCCCAGCAAAAAAATCTCATCATGCTCCCTTGGAAGAATCAGAACCAGACACCAGTTGGATGCTTTTCAAGAATCTAACTCTCAGGTCCATGAGAGAGCCTCCTGTGCTCCTAAGGCATGAGCTCCAGCTATACAGTGCCCCTTCACAGCAGTTTGGGTCTTGGATCCTATGTGATCCATCCTCTCAGCTCCTGATATCCTACAACCAGCAGGATAACACCTTCTCGTCTGAGTGTCAGCTCTAGGAAGACCTTCCACCAAGCTTCTAGGTTCTCAAACTTCAAGCTCCCCTCTTTGTTCCCACAGACATACAGGAAGAAGCGACCTCCTGCAGTTATTACCTCTGCTATTTCTGTAGTCTTTTTGTGCCCTCTGTCCACCTAAACTTGTTTATCAAGTTCCTTGGATTAAACACTACCAGTGTTAACCACTGGTATGATTTCTCTCTTCCTATCTAGAGCATATTAACACACCAACTTCAATATTCCTTGAAGAGAAAGTCCAATAAAGCATCACAAATCAAACTAGATTAAAATATTCTGCCTTTGTTTCCTGGTACTCATGAGATTATATTTGTCAAAACCAAAAACACTTACTGATCATGAAACATGACATTAGTACTTCTGAAAAAAATCATACAGATTGTGCTGAATTAATAAGGGCTATTTTTCTTTGGAGACATGTCTAGCAAGAAGTTGCTGCAGCTGAGGTCAAAGAGGTTGATGCCTGTGTTCTCCTCTAAGATTTTGATGTATTCCTATCTCACATTTAGGTCTTTCATCTATTTTGAGTTTATCTTCATGTGTGGTATAAGAAAATGATCTATTTTCATTCATCTACATGTGGCTGTCCAATTTTCCCAATATCATTTGTTGAAGAGAATATCCTTTATTCCATTGAATTTTCTTTCCTGCTTTGTTAAAGAATAGTTGCTATAGGGGTGCCTGGGTGGCTCAGGGAGTTAAAGCCTCTGCCTTTGGCTCAGGTCATGATCTCAGGGTTCTGGGATCGATTCCTGCATTGGGCTCCCTGCTCAGTGGGAAGCCTGCTTCCCTTCCTCTCTCTCTGCCTGCCTTTCTGCCTACTTACGATCTCTGTCTGTCAAATAAATAAAATCTTTTTTTTTAAAGATTTTATTTATTTATTTGACAGAGAGAAATCACAAGTAGGCAGAGAGGCAGGCAGAGAGAGGAGGAAGCAGGCTCCCTGCTGAGCAGAGAGCCCGATGCGGGGCTCGATCCCAGGACCCTGAGATCATGACCTGAGCCGAAGGCAGCGGCTTAACCCACTGAGCCACCCAGGTGCCCCATAAATAAAATCTTAAAAAAAAAAAAAAAAAGATTAGTTGACTATAGAGTTGAAGGTCCATTTCTGGGTTCTCTATTCTGTTCCATTTATCTATGTCTGTTTATGTGACAGTACCATACTGTCTTGATGATTACAGCTTTGTAATAGAGGTCGAAGTCTGGCACTCTGATGCCCCACTTTTGGTTTTCTTTTTCAGTATTCCTTTGGCTATTTGGGATTTTTTCTGGTGTCATATAAATTTTAGGATTGCTTGTTTCAGCTCATGAAAAATGCTGGTAGTATTTTGATAGAGATTGAAATGAATGCGTAGATTGCTTTGGGTAGCATAGCCATTTTAATAATATTCATTCTTTCAATCCATGAGCATGGAATGTTTTTCCATCTCTATGTGCCCCCCTCAATTTCTTTCATAAGTGTTCTATAATTTTTAGAGTATATATCCTTTACCTCATTGGATTGGTTATTCCTAGGTATTTTATGTTTTTTGGTACAACTGTAAATGGGATTGATCCCTTAATTTCTCTTTCTTCTGTCTCATTGTTAGTATATAGAATGCAACTGATTTCTGTACATTGATTTTATATCCTGCTGCATTGCTGAATGGCTGTATGAGTTCTAGTAATTTTAGGGTGGAGTCTTTTGGGTTTTCCACATAAAGGATCATGTCATCTCAAAGAATGAGATTTTGACTTCTTCTTTGCAAATTTTAATGCCTTTTATTTCTTTTTGTTGTCTAATTGATGAGCCCAGGACTTCTACTACTATGTTGAACAACAGTGGTGAGAGTGGGCTTCCCTGTTGTGTTCCTGACCTTAGGGGAAAAGCTCCCAGTTTTTTTGCCACTGAGAATGATATTCTCTGTGGGCCTTTCATAGATGGATTATTGGCTACTGAAGTATGTTCCCTCTATCCCCATGCTGTGGAAAATTTTAGTCAAGAAAAAGGCAAGGAGGGGTGCCTGGGTGGCTCAGTGGGTTAAAGCCTCAGGTCGTGATCCCAGGACCCTGGGATCGGGCCTCATATCGAAATCTCTGCTCGGCAAGAAGCCTACTTCCTCCTCTTTCTCTGCCTGCCTCTCTGTCTACTTGTGATTTCTGCCAAATAAATAAATAAAAACTTAAAAAAAAAAGGCAAGGAAAACAAGGATAAAAATGAACTATTGGGACTTCATCAAGTTAAAAAGCTTTTAACAACAAGGGAAACAGACAATAAAACCAAAAGACAACTGACAGGATGAGAGAAGATATTTGCAAATGACAAATCAAATAAAGGGCTAGCATCCAAGGTCTATAAAAAACTTCTCGAACTCAACGCCAAAACACAAACAATCCTGTCAAGAAATGGACAGAAGACATGAACAGACATTTCTCCAAAGAAGACATACAAATGGCCAATGAAACATGAAAAAATGCTCAGTATTTCTTGGCATCAGGGAAATACAAATCAAAACCACAATGAGATAGCACTTTGCACCAGTCAGAATGGCTAAAATTAACAAGTCAGATGAGGATGCAACCCTCTTCCACTCTTTTGGGAACAGAAGCTGGTACAGCCACTCTGGAAAACAGTAATGGAGGTTCCTCAGAAAGTTAAAAATAGAGCTACCCTATGACCCATCAACTGCACTACTAGGTATTTACCCCAAAGATACAAATGTAATGATCTGAAGGGGCACCTTCACCCCAATGTTTATAGCAGCAATGTCCACAATAGTCAAACTATAGAATGAGCCAAGATGTCCACTGACAGATGAATGGATAAAGAAGATGTGGCATATATACACAATTGAATATTACTCAGCCATGAGAAAGATGAAATCTTACCATTTACATCGACATGGATGGAACTGAATGGTATTATGCTGAGCAAAAAAACTCACTCAGAGAAAGACAATTATCATATGGTTTCACTTATATGAGGACTATAAGAACCAACACATAGGATCATAGGGGAAGAGAGGGAAAATGAAATGCTAAGTCATCAGAGCAGGAGACCATCCATGAGGGACCCTTAACTATGGGGAAAAAACCGATGGTTGCTGGAGGGGAGGTAGGTGGGCAGTGGGGTAACTGGATAATGGGGCATTAAGGAGGCGCATGGTGTGATAAGCATTGGATATTATGCATAACCGATGAATTACTGAACTCTACATATGAAACCAATGATGTACTATATGTTTGCTAACTGAATTTAAATTTAAAAAAAGAAGAGTTATTTTTCATAGGCTGCTTATGCTATAAATATAATTGTCCCTGAAGAGTTGGAAGAAAGTAAAAACACTTGACCAAAAAATTTCAGGTTACTGGCAAAGCAGTAAAACTTGTGTTAAAGGTAACACTAGCTATTATATAAAAAGTTATGGAGGTCTGAGGCAGAGAAAAAGTAAAAATATTTGGAACAATTCCATAACCATAAGTAATGCCAATTTCATGTGCCAGATTTAGAGATAAAATTCAGTAATGGGCTATTGTCAACACACTTTTTATTTTTATTTTTACTTTTATTCCTGCCTTCTTTTTTAAAACAAATAAAATAACACCTCATTTGAAATCCAAACTGGGTCATTTTGGTTATCTAAGTAATTGAAGATCTTTTATCTCAAATGAATAAATGTTAATATCACTGTGGTTGTCAGAGGAAGTAATAATAGATAAATGTAGCCTTAATTTTTCTTTTAGTTCATGGTCTTCTTACTTAAAGCTAAAGTGATCTTTTGAGAAGCTTTTATCCCAAACATAAGTCTCAGCATTTTAACTTCTATAAATGGCATTTTACTCACCTATACAATAACAAAAAATAGAAAAAAGTGAAAAACCCATCTATTCTTTTGTTGCACTGGGCTGGAGAACTTAAAGCACAGCCCTGCGTATCTGTTTGGTCTTCACGCTGTAGATGATGGGGTTTAGCACAGGGGGGATTAGCAGGTAGGCATTGGCAATCAGAGTATGTACATAAGGTGGAGCCTGTTTCCCAAATCTGTGTACAAAGGACAGACTAATCAATGGAATATAGAATACAGCAACAGCCCCAATATGTGAGACACATGTGCTAAAGGCTTTCTTTCTCTCCTCTGGAGATGCAATACTGAGGACAGTCTTAATGATTAAAAAATAAGAAAAAATAATGAAGATGGAGTCCACTCCAGCAGTGGTTATCAGGGCTGTCAACCCAACTGCACTATTGATCCTGGTGTCTGTGCACGAGAGCTTCATCATGTCAGGGTGGAAGCAATAGGAGTGGTGGAGCACGTGGCTGTGGCAGAAGGACAATCGTTTAAGAAGCAACACCAAAGGAGTCTGTATTAGTGTCCCCCTGGTGATGATTGCTACTCCAATCTGTACTATTTTAAGGTCAGTTAAGATAGAGGCGTATCTAAGAGGACTAGAGATGGCCACAAAACGATCAAAGGCCATGGCCAACAGCACTGAGGATTCCATAACCGTGAAAAGTTGAATGAAGAACATCTGTGATAAGCAGGCATTAAAGCTGATCTCCCTGGCATCGAACCAGAAGATACCCAACATGGTGACCAGGGTGGATATGGACAGGCCAAGGTCAGTGGTGGACAGCATAGAGAGGAAATAATACATGGGTTCATGGAGACTGGGCTGGGTGACAATGGCAAAGAGGATCAGGCTGTTTCCTGAGAGAGCAGTTATGTGGAGAAAGCAGAAGGGAATGGAGATCCACGTATGGAAGGCTTCCAGCCCGGGAACACCAGTTAGCAGGAAAATGATGGAAGAGGATGTGGTATTCTGTAAAGTTGTCATGTTGAACTCAAACTGCAGAATCTTAAGCTGAATATCCTGCAATGATAAACTGTATTTCTTTATAATGAATTTGATTTGAAAGTAATTATTTCACCTAGTAAACATTTATAAAAGACAACATCTGCATTATAGAAAGAGCTTATGAAGATTGTTTAAAAAATAAGGAAGAAAACTAAGACCACATCTAATAAAGAAGCAGAAAACAGGAAATGAACAATTACATGAGGATACAGAATTTGTCTATAAACAAATCTAGCAATGACCTTCTTACTTAAATTCATTGTCCATTAAACAGATTGCACCCATAACCTCCTGACTTTACAAGGTATGCAGTCAATAAATACTTTATGAAACATGTATATTGGGTTGTATGAAATTTTAGCTGAACAGCAAACAGTACATACAGGGATTCTGATATAGTAAATAAAGTAAATTGGCTTCTGAGAGCCCAAAAAGAATGTTCTTTTCATCTCTTGGATATGTTTTTGAAGCAGGTTGATTATCTCCAGTCATAATAGCCTATATTTGTTGAGCCACTACTATCTGTTAGTAGTTGTGATAGCATCCTATATGGACATACAATTTATTTGTAGTATCATAACTTGAACTGTACCTAATTAGCTTTAATGTCACATAATTAATATAAGCCATCAAGACCATTACAAATAGAACTATTTGAGGATAAAGGGTCTCAAAAGTAAGTATTAAGGATACTTTGATGTTCTCGATTTTTATTTGGCATCCCAAATCCATTTTTTAGGGCTGCATATTCTACATAATGATGCATTCAGAATATATACACACACACACACATATAAATATAAGCTAAGTTACTCATGATAAGTTCCTAAATTATCTGTACCCTGAACTTCGCCATCTCTAAAGTAATAATGACAGATATATCCCATATATCTATTTTATAATGATTAAATTAGTTAATATATATGAAAATCTCTGGGGGTATTTCACTGTGATATAAAAGTCACCAAGTACTAGCTATTATATTTTTAAAAATTAAATTTAAAATATTGTATAATAATTTCTTTTGTTTCCTCTCCCACATCTATTTGCATGCCACTCCCCCTTAGTCACAGGTCTTACTGTCTGAGCTGAGACAAAAGATGAAAATATCTAAGCCTGATTTCAGCAATGACTATTGGTTAATAACTTCTTCATATAGTCCCTTCTTCCTCCACAGCTAAGATTTTCTTCTTCATTCTTACTTGATTCAGAAGAACTCTTGCTCCCTTCCAAAGAAATCTTACCTACTATGTAGCCTCTAAATAAATTCTGGATATTTGTATAGTTTAAAGATTTTTATTTATTTATTTGACAGACAGAGATCACAAGTAGGCAGAGAGGCAGGCAGAGAGAGAGAGAGATTGGAGGAAGAAGGCTCCCTGCTGAGCAGAGATCCCTGCTCGATCCCAGGACTCTGGGATCATAACCTGAGCCAAAGGCAGAGGCTTTAACCCACTGAGCCACCCAGGCCCCTCATGGATATTTGTATAGTTTAACATTAAATTACTGAGTGCATATTGTAAACCAATAGAGGCATACAGAACCAAAATAAACATGGCACCTGCCCTCAAAGATACTTAAGGAAGGATAAAATACTTAGAAAAACAAGAATCCAGTATGGAATTATTTTATCACCATCAAACTCTAAGGAATTTGGATGTTTTCTAAACACCAAACAAAATAAAAAAATACATAGGTGCATTTCTGCACTGTCAAATAACCCTATCAATTTTCCTTCTTTATTAAAATTTGAATGTTTTCATTTGTACCATTACCACAGTCTATAAATATTTTAACTTCTTTCTCAAACTAACCATAACACTGCCTCCTTCCTGTTGCATGTATCTCTTTCCCTTTACCAACAACTTATTGAACATTTGTCTAGCTTCATTTCTCTCTTAAATGCTTCACACCCATCACTAAAATTTGCTTTTTCTTGGACTGAAGCATACTCTATTGCATTCTATTGCTGCATAAAAACCTAGCACAAAGTCATGGTTTGACAGACATTCATTACCTCAAAATTCAGCAAGTCAGACATCTGAACACAGCATCCACAGGGTCTCTGCTCAGAGTTTCTTTCAGCCAGGACTCTATGCTCATCCAGAGGTCAAGATCTCTTCCAGACCCATCCAGGCTTTTAGCAGCATGGTATTCCTTGTGGCATAGAATTGAGGTCTCCTGTCTCTGGCTGGCTGTGGACTAGAGGTTGCTCTCATCTCCTAGAGACTGCCCTCTACCAGCCATGTGGACCTCTCACAACATGACAGGTGGCATCTTCCAATCCATCAGCGGAATCTCTCTGCTGCTTCTTGTCCCTTTTAAATGCTCACATGATAGGGCCAGGCCCACCAGAATAATCTCCCTTTTGATTAACTTTAAGTCAAGTCATCACAAACCCTAATGACATCTGCAAATTCTCTTTGCCATACATACAATGCAACATATCCCATCACATTCATAGGCCCACTCACACTCAAAGGGTGGGTTTCATACTGCTGTAATCATAGAGGACAGCAATTGTGAGGACTCTTTTAGAACACTGCCTACCACAAATATCTAGGCCAGCCAACCTACAAACTTTACGAGTTTGACTTCTAATATGTCCTTTGACTGATGCATCCTTACCTTCCCACTTCTATCACCTCTATTATAATAACAGTTTCATTAGTTTTTGCAGAAACTACAGTAATTTTCTCATACGTAATTTTCCCTCCTTGAGTTTCGAGTTGTTTACACATTTTTTCTATATTGACGCCAGCCTGAGCTCTCAAAAATACATCTTCCTACAGAGCTCTTCATTGTCTTCAGCATGAAGTCAAAACTCTTTCCCCCTTTATCACAGAAGTCAAGGATCTTCTCAATCTAACCAAAATCTAGTTTTCCTGCTGTCCAATCTCTTCTCTACCCCAGCGACCTTTTGATATGATCAGCCTGGACCTTTCCTACCTCACCAAACTACCAAATACAGCAAGTTCTTTCACAGTTCTTATAGTAAGAAACTTCACAAGCAAGTTCTTTCACATATTTACTGGCTATACTAAATATAGCAAGTTCTTTCACACTGTAAAGACAACATGCTTTATTAAATTTAATAAATTTATTAAACATAAAACCACATTGAGATATCACCTTACACAAGTTAGAATGGCCAAAATTAACAAAACAGGAAACAACATGTGTTGGAGAGGATGTGGAGAAACACTGTTGGTGGGAATGCAAGTTGGTGCAGCCTCTTTGGAGAACAGTGTGGAGATTCCTCAAGAAATTAAAAATAGAGCTTCCCTACGACCCTGCAATTGCACTCCTGGGTATTTACCCCAAAGATACAGATGTCGTGAAAAGAAGGGCCATCTGTACCCCAATGTTTATAGCAGCAATGGCCACAGTTGCCAAACTATGGAAAGAACCAAGATGCCCTTCAACGGATGAATGGATAAGGAAGATGTGGTCCATATACACTATGGAGTATTATGCCTCCATCAGAAAGGATGAATACCCAACTTTTGTAGCAACATGGACGGGACTGGAAGAGATTATGCTGAGTGAAATAAGTCAAGCAGAGAGAGTCAATTATCATATGGTTTCACTTATTTGTGGAGCATAACAAATAGCATGGAGGACAAGGGGCATTAGAGAGGAGTAGGGAATTTGGGTAAATTGGAAGGGGAGGTGAACCATGAGAGACTATGGACTCTGAAAAACAGTCTGAGGGGTTTGAAGTGGTGGGGGGGTGGGAGGTTGGGGTACCAGGTGGTGGGTATTATAGAGGGCATGGCTTGCATGGTGCACTGGGTGTGGTGAAAAAATAATGAATACTGTTTTTCTGAAAATAAATAAATTGGAAAAAAAATAAAGACATATTCTTAACCCAAAAAAAAAAAACATAAATTTATGTTTAATTTGCAAATCTCCCACTCTTTTTTGACTGAGCCTAAATTCTTTAGACTTATTGTTTGTTCCATGGATCCATTCATAAATTCAACATTAGTATATTATCTTTAGGATGCATTTTGTGGTATCACTTTGTCTGCCTCAAGGCAGAATGAATTACTTATTCCTCTGGAGTACCATTCTCTTTTTATTTATACATCTAGAATAGTGTTAATTCCATTGCATGATCATAAGTTGTTTGAAAATGTGCCTCTCCAACTTAAATCAGCTACTGGGAGATAGACCATTGCTTTCATCATTATATTCCTGTTACCGTCCCCTATATTTGCAGTGTGAGAAATCAACAGTTTTTTTTTTTTAATTAAACCTAAAAGTTGTAAAGTGGTGACGGATTCTGGAAATAAATCAGGATCTCAACACATTATAGCTTTGTGCATGTAATTCATGCTGTGTGGCCTCAAATTATTCAGGTAACTATTAGAAGAATCTCAGGGAGCTCTTTTACTTCTATAAAATGAAGGGGTGTGTGTGTGTGTGTGTGTGTGTGTTGGGTTTTTTTTAATGAAATACTTATGCTACTATTTTAGGGGAAGCTTCTATGTGCCTCCCTCATTTCTTGATAGTAATTCTCTCTTATATAAAAACAATATTCCAGTCCCACCATAAGAGCATTCTACAGGTCTTGTGCAGGACTGTCTTGAGTTAACTCTCTCCTCTGATTACAGAAAGTCAGTAATATGGTTGCAGGGTAAGGTAGGTCTAGTTTCAAATGTTGGCTCTGCTACCAGCCAGCTGAGGTTCTCCAAAGAAGCATTTTATACCAGGTTCTGCTTCTGTAAAATTAAGTTCACCAACAGCATTAACTTTAAGGATTAAGTGAGATAGCATTTGTGAAGCATTTCACCTGCTATCTAGTATGGGAAACATTTAACAATGGTAAATGGGAATGAGGTTGGTAAACGGGGATGGGGTGGTGAGTGGTAGCAGCTGTGACAACTCTACTTAGACAATGATTTAGAAATGTAGCACAACTAACCAGAAAACTCACAACAGCAAGGACATGACAACAACCTGCTCCAAGCATCAGGATATGTGGTCCATGGGTCAACTAAACCCCATCAGTTAGAATATAATTTACCCGAATAGAGACTTCAGGGAAAACCTTTTCGTAGTTTTCCTGAGACACCCAGGAGAGGTTTTTTTGCAATTAATTAATTAATAATCCTCATTCTGAAGGAAACCAGTGTGTGTAAAGTTTGATGTCTTCCCTGAATGCAGCACTTTTACTTACAAAGAATGGAGCTTGTTCCTTCCCAGCCTGTTTGCAAGAAAAGGGCTTGAGGAGCTTTGGAGGCTTTCTCCTCAGGGATAGATAGCATATATAAGGATCCATGCATGACTCAGGCTGCATGAAATCTCCTAATCATAAAACCCCTGGAAGACTTTTTTTTGGCTCCTAGAGTATAAAGTTTCCCAAGGGTTCATTCTACCTCATGACTTCCCTCCCTTTCTACTTTACAACACCTACTTTTCTCGTCTCCATGCAAGGACTAGTATTATAGTGCCTTGACCTTGTATTATGGTAAAATTTTGCTAGAGGTAAGTTTGTGAGTAAAAATTCCAAAACAAAACACCTGCTATATGTACAAGCTCATTTCTCTCCCTACCTTACCTCCATACCCAGCAGATGAATGTATCTTCCTCCAATATCAATTGGGTGGATTTTGTATATTTTTTTAATTTTTAAAGATTTTATGTATTTATTTGACAAAGAGAGAGATCACAAGTAGGCAGAGAGGCAGGCAAAGAGAGAGGGGGAAACAGGCTCCCTGCTGAGCAGAGAGCCCAACATGGGGCTCCACCCCAGTATCCTGAGATCATGACCTGGGCCGAAGGCAAAGTCTCAACCGCCTGAGCTACCCAGGCTCCCCAATTTTGTACATTTTTAAGAGACTTCTTCATCCATGGTGGGAAAAAAGCTTCATTGAGTCCTTCATAGAACACTTGAAATATCCATCACATTCCAGGGTTTTGTACTGATAATACAGAAAAATACAACAGAGTCACTTTCTCCAGGGCTCACAAGTCAGTGAGGAAAGAGGCATCAAAATCACTGATTACAATAGGGCATAATTACAATGAGACCACAGAAGGAAGAGCATGTATTTATCCACGTCACCACATGGTCTGTCTGGATACATGGGAGGAGAGAGGAAAACCAGGAGTAATTCATAATATGGTTGGAGAACAAGTGGGAGAGCAAGTGGAAAGTACAGCTAAACAGGGAGGCAGAATCTATACCACAGAAGATTTTACAGGCATTCTCAAGCCTTTGAATCTAAACAACATAAAAGACATTGCACAGTAAGGAATTTATTCTTTCTCCTTCCCTTGAAAAATGCATTTCTACATCCTTGAGAAGCAACTGAAGATTTCAGGCATCTTGTTGGAGGTTACATAATGTAATGTCGTTCCCTGCTTGATACAATATCAACCTGAATGATACAAATCTTAAATTTTGCATCTAAGCCACAATACATCAGTTTTAGTGAAATATCAATTAGGAACATTCTCAAACAGAACCTCAATGTGCTCATGTGGTTTTGGCAGAACACTCAGTCACTCAATCTTTCAAATTCTTAATCAGATGAGCCAGACTATTATTTTCAACATTGGCTCAGACAGTTATGAACAAGCATTGTTTCATAAGTCTATAAACTAAAGAAAAAGCTGTGAAAATATATAGAGCTCTGTATTTGATGATGCTGAATTCACAGGAAAACAGAGCTAAAAAGGAATGAAAAGTATTGTCTGTAAGATTAAAAAAGAAAAAAGAAGACTTTAGGTATTTTTCTGTGAATTATACCACTTTAATAAAGAAGGGAAAGAAATATAATTTCAATTTTATTAGTGTACATATAACTACTGCATGCAAAGTGATATGTAATTTCTTATTGAAGCATAAGTCAACATTGCTGCTTTTCTAAAAACATTTTCTAATACATTTACATTTTTAAAATTTGAAAATATGATTTCCCAATTTACATTCTCACAAACAGTGAATGGGGTGGAAGGATCCTTTCTTTCCAACAAAAGCATGGGGTGGAGGAGTCCTTTCTTTCCAACAAGAAACATTGTTTCTTGTTTGTTTGTTTGTTTTAATTAATTAATTTATTTTTTTTAAAAAATACCCAACTTTTGTAGCAACATGGACGGGACTGGAAGAGATTATGCTGAGTGAAATAAGTCAAGCAGAGAGAGTCAATTATCATATGGTTTCACTTATTTGTGGAGCATAACAAATAGCATGGAGGACAAGGGGCGTTAGAGAGGAGTAGGGAATTTGGGTAAATTGGAAGGGGAGGTGAACCATGAGAGACTATGGACTCTGAAAAACAATCTGAGGGGTTTGAAGTGGCGGGGGGGTGGGAGGTTGGGGTACCAGGTGGTGGGTATTAGAGAGGGCACGGCTTGCATGGAGCACTGGGTGTGGTGAAAAAATAATGAATAATGTTTTTCTGAAAATAAATAAATTGAAAAAAAATAAAATAAAAAAATAATAATAATAAATAAACATATAATGTATTTTTATCCCCAGGGATACAGGTCTGTGAATCGCCAGATTTACACATTTCACAGCACTCATCATAGCACATACCCTCCCCAATGTCCATATCCCCACCACCCTCTCCCCTCCCCCCTCCTCCCAGCAACCCTCAGTCTGATTTTTGAGATTGAGTCTTTTATGGTTTGTCTCCCTCCCAATCCCATTGCTTTTCATTTTTCCTTTTCCTACCCCCAAACCCCCCACATTGCATCTCCACTTCCTCATATCAGGGAGATCATATGATAGTTGTCTTTCTCCGATTGACTTATTTCACTAAGCATAATACCCTATAGTTCCATCCATGTCATCGCAAATGGCAAGATTTCATTTCTTTTGGTGGCTGCCTATTCCATTATGTATATATACCACATCTTCTTTATCCATTCATCTGTTGATGGACATCTAGGTTCTTTCCATAGTGTGGCTATTGTGGACATTGCTGCTATAAACATTCAGGTGCACATGCCCCTTGGAGCACCACATTTGTATCTTTAGAATATATACCCAGTAGTGCAATTGCTGGATCATAGGGTAGCTCTATTTTCAGTTTTCTGAGGAACATCCACACTGTTTTCCAGAGTGGTTGGACCAGCTTACATTCCCACCAACAGTGTAGGAGGGTTCCCCTCTTTCCACATCCTTGCCAGCATCTGTCATTTCTTGATTTGTTGATTTTAGCCATTCTGACTGGTGTGAGGTGGTATCTCATCATGGTTTTGATTTGTATTTCCCTGATGCCAAGTGATGTGGAGCATTTTTTCATGTGTCTGTTGGCCATCTGCATGTCTTCTTTGCAGAAATGTCTGTTCATGTCCTCTGCCCATTTCTTGATTAGATTATTTGTTCTTTGGGTGTTGAGTTTGCTAATCTCTTTATAGATTTTGGATACTAGCCCTTTATCTGATATGTCGTTTGCAAATATCTTCTCCCATTCTGTCAGTTGTCTTTTGGTTTTGTTAACTGTTTCCCTTGCTGTGCAAAAGCTTTTGATCTTGATGAAATCCCAATAGTTTATTTTTGCCCTTGCTTCCTTTGTCTTTGGAGATGTTCCTCGGAAGAAGTTGCTGCCACTGAGGTCAAAGAGCTTGCTGCCTGTGTTCTCCTCAAGGATTTTGATGGAGTCCTTTCTCACATTGAGGTCCTTCATCCATTTTGAGTCTATTTTCATGTGTGGTGTAAGGAAATAGTCCAATTTAATTTTTCTGCATGTGGATGTCCAATTTTCCCAAAACCATTTGTTGAAAAGGCTGTCTTTTTTACATTGGACATTCTTTCCTGCTTTGTCGAAGATTAGTTGACCGTAGAGTTGAGGATCTATTTCTGGACTCTCTATTCTGTTCCATTGATCTAGGTGTCTGTTTTTTGTACCAGTACCATACTGTCTTGATGATGACAGCTTTGTAATAGAGCTTGAAGTCTGGAATTGTGATGCCACCAACTTTGGCTTTCTTTTTCGATATTCCTTTGGCTATTCGAGGTCTTTTCTGGTTCCATATAAATTTTAGTATTATTTGTTCTATTTCTTTGAAAAAAATGGATGGGTTTTTGATAGGGATTGCATTAAATGTGTAGATTGCTTTAGGTAGAATGGACATTTTCATAATATTTGTTCTTCCAATCCATGAGCATGGAACATTTTTCCATTTCCTTTGTGTCTTCCTCAATTTCTTTCATGAGTACTTTATAGTTTTCTGAGTATAGATTCTTTGCCTCTTTTTTTAGGTTTATTCCTAGGTAGCTTATGGTTTTGGGTAAAATTGTAAATGGGATTGACTCCTTAGTTTGTCTTTCTTCTGTCTTATTGTTAGTGTAAAGAAATGCAACTGATTTCTGTGCATTGATGTTATATCCTGACACTTTACTGAATTCCTGTACAAGTTCTAGCAGTTTTGGAGTTGAGTCTTTTGGATTTTCCACATATAGTATCATATCATCTGCAAAGAGTGATAGTTTGACTTCTTCTTTGCTGATTTGGATGCCTTTCATTTCTTTTTGTTGTCTGATGGCTGAGACTTGGTCTTCTACTACTATGTTGAATAGCAGTGGTGATAATGGACATCCTTGCCATGTTCCTGACCTTAGCGGAAAAGCTTTCAGTTTTTCTCCATTGAGAATGATATTTGCAGTGGTTTTTTCATAGATGGTTTTGATGATATTGAGATATGTGCCCTCTATCCCTACACTTTGAAGAGTTTTAATCAGGAAGGGATGCTGTACTTTGTCAAATGCTTTTTCAGCATCTATTGAGAGTATCATACGGTTCTTATTCTTTCTTTTATTAATGTATTGTATCACATTGATTGATTTGCGGATGTTGAACCAACCTTGCAGCCCTGGAATAAATCCCACTTGGTCGTGGTGAATAATCCTTTTAATGTACTGTTGGCTAGTATTTTGGTGAGAATTTTCGCATTGGTATTCATCAAAGATATTGGTCTGTAATTCTCTTTTTTGATGGGATCCTTGTCTGGTTTTGGGATCAAGGTGATGCTGGTCTCATAAAATGAGTTTGGAAGTTTTCCTTCCATTTCTATTTTTTGGACCAGTTTCAGAAGAATAGGAATTAATTCTTCTTTAAATGTTCAGTAGAATTCCCCTGGGAAGCCATCTGGCCCTGGACTTTTGTTTGTTTGGAGATTTTTGATGACTGTTTCAATCTTCTTACTGATTATGGGTCTGTTCAGGTTTTCTATTTCTTCCTGGTTCAGTTGTGGTAGTTTATATGTCTCTAGAAATGTATCCATTTCTTCCAGATTGTCGAATTTGTTGGCATAGAGTTGCTCATAGTATGTTCTTATAATTGTATTTCTTTGGTGTTGGTTGTGATCTCTCCTCTTTCATTCATGATTTTATTTATTTGGGTCCTTTCTCTTTTTTTTTTTTTGATAAATCTGGCCAGGGGTTTATCAATCTTATTAATTCTTTCAAAGAACCAGCTCCTAGTTTCGTTGATTTGTTCTACTGTTCTTTTAGTTTCTATTTCATTGATTTCTGCTCTGATCTTTATGATTTCTCTTCTCCTGCTGGGTTTAGGCTTTCTTTGTTGTTCTCCAGCTCCTTTAGGTGTTGGGTTAGGTTGTATTTGAGACCTTTCTTATTTCTTGAGAAAGGCTTGTACCACTCTATATTTTCCTCTCAGGACTGTCTTTGTTGTGTCCCACAGATTTTGAACCGTTGTGTTTTCATTATCATTTGTTTCCATGAATTTTTTCAATTCTTTAATTTCCTGGTTGACTCATTCATTTTTTAGAAGGATGCTGTTTATTCTCCATGTATTTGGGTCCTTTCCAAATTTCCTCTTGTGATTGAGTTCTAGCTTCAGAGCATTATGGTCTGAAAACATGCAGGGAATGATCCCAATCTTTTGATACCAGTTGAGGCCTCATTTATGAACCAGTATGTGGTGTATTCTGGAGAATGTTCCATGTGCACTAGAGAAGAATGTATATTCTGTTGCTTTGGGATGAAATGTTCTGAATATATCTGTGATGTCCATCTGGTCCAGTGTGTCATTTAAGGCCTTTATTTCCTTGTTGATCTTTTGCTTAGATGATCTGCCCATTTCATGAGGGGAGTGTTCAAGTCCCCTACTATTATTGTTTTATTGTCAGTGTATTTCTTTGATTTTGTTATTAATTGGTTTATATAGTTGGCTGCTCCCACGTTAGTGGCATAGATATTTTAAATTGTTAGATATTCTTGTTGGACAGACCCTTTGAATATGATATAGTGTCCTTCCTCATCTCTTATTATAGTCTTTGGCTTAAAATATAATTGATCTGATGTAAGGATTGCCATCCTTGCTTTCTTCTGATGTCCATTAGCATGGTAAATTGTTTTCCAGCCCCTCACTTTAAATCTGGAGGTGTCTTCGGGTTTAAAATGAGTTTCTTGTAGGCCGCATATTGATGGGTTTTGTTTTTTTATCCATTCTGATACCCTGTGTCTTTTGATTGGGTTCGCTTTCAGGAGCTTTTGTTCCCTGAGCGCTTTGCATAGAGTTATGGAGGACGGGAAGGAAGACTGCAGCCTCCCAATCTCTGGCCCAGAGGAGATGAGAGCTCAAGGTCCCACTCCTCAGTGCGCCCTCAGAGAAAAGAGCCCAACCGCCCCCATCTCCCAGGCCTCTGGTTGTGCATGGAGGAAAGTGCGCAATCACTCACACTTGGAGAAAAGCGCCCGGTCACTTCCCTCACCGTGGCCTCCATCTGCGCTCTGAGCTCACCCAGCCTGCAACCGGTTCAACGTAACCCCAAGCTGAGAGCTCACTCCTCAGCTCTGTCTCTGTAGCCGGCTTCCCCGCTCTAATACCTCTGAGCTCTGCGACACTCAGACACCCCTAGTCTTTCTGTGGCCCCGGGGGATCTGGGGTTACACTGAACCCGTGTGGGCTTCCCCCTGGTTTAGCCTCTGGAGCGATGTCCCTCCATGGAGCAGACTTTTAAAAGTTCTGATTTTGTGCTCCGTTGCTCTGCTGCTTGCTGGGAGCCGGCCCCTCCCCCCGCGTCTATCTTCCCATCACTTTGGATTCACTTCTCCGCCAGTCATACCTTTCAGAAAGTGATCGAATTTCTGTTTCTAGAATTGTTGCTCTTCTTCTCTTCAATTTCCTATTGGATTTGTAGGTGTTTGCAATGGTTAGATAAGCTATCTAGCTGATCTCCTGCTACCTGATGTCATCTCAGCCTGCTACTTCTCCGCCATCTTGACTCCTCTCCCTATTTTTTGTTTTTTATTTTAGCCATTCTAACAAGTATGAGGTGATCTCTCTTTGTGATTTTTTTCTTTTTTTCTTTTAATTTAATTTTATTTTTTCAGTGTTCCAAGATTAATTGTTTATGCACCACACCCAGTGCTCCATGCAATACGTGCCCTTCTTAATACCCACCACCAACCTCACCCATCCTCCCCCACTCCCTCCCCCTTAAAACCCTCAATTTGTTTCTCAGGGTCCACAGTCTCTCATGTTTCATCTCCCCCTCTGATTTCCCTCAACTCACTTCTCGCCTTCTCCCAATGTCCTCCATGTTATTCCTTATGCTCCACAAATAAGTAAAACTATATGATAATTGACTTTCTCTGCTTGATTTATTTCACTCAGCATAATCTCCTCCAGTCCCATCCATGTTGGTACAAAAGTTGGGTATTCATCCTTTCTGATAGAGGCACATTACTCCATTGTATATATGGACCATACCTTCTTTATCCATTTATCTGTTGAAGGGCATCTTGGCTCTTTCCACAGTTTGGCGACTGTGGTCATTGTTGCTATGAACACTGGGGTACAGATGGCTCTTCTTTTTACTGCATCTATATCTCTGGGGTAAATATCCATAGTGCAATTGCAGGGTCATAGGGTAGCTCTACTTTTAATTTCTTAAGGAATCTCTACACTGTTTTCCAAAGTGGCTGCACCAACTTGCATTCCCACCAACAGTGTAAGAGGGTTCCCCTTTCTCCACATCCTCTCCAACACTTATTGTTTCTTGTCTTGTTAATTTTGGCCATTCTAACTGGTATAAGGTGGTATCTCAATGAGGTTTTGATTTGAATTTCCCTGATGTAATGATTCTGATTTGCATTTCCCTTATAATGAGTGATGTTGAATATCTTTTCATGTGTCTGTTGGTTATCTGTATGTCTTCTTTGGAAAATGTCTATTCAGGTCCTCCACCCATTTCTTAACCAGACTGTCTGGAAAAAAAGTATTGAGGTTCCTCAAAAAGTTAGAAATAGAAATAACATGATCCAATAACTCCATTATTGGGTATCTACCCAGAAAAAAATGAAACACTAACTCAAAAATATACATGCACTCCTATGTTTACTGCAGCATTATATACAATAGCCAAGGTATGGAAACAACCTAAGTTTCCATAAATAGATGAATGGATAAGGAAAATATGATATGTACACACACTAAAATATTACACAGCCTTAAAAATGGATGATATCATGCCATTTGAGACAACATAGATGGACCTAGAGGGTTTTCTGCTAAGTGACATAAGTCAGACTGAGAAAGGTAAATACCATATGATTCCACTCATAATGTAATTTTTAAAAAAAATAATAAACCAACAAAAAGAAAATTAGATCTATAAATACAGAGAACAAATTGATGGTTGACAGAGGGAAGCTGAAGTGGGGAGATGGACTAATGGGTGAAGGGGTGAGGTAAATACAGACTTCCAGTTATGGAATGAGTAGGTCAGAGGAATAAAAGGCACAGCATAAGGAATACAATCAGTGATATTGCAATGGCAGTGTAACAGGAGAGATGGTAGCTATATTGTGGTAAACATAGGATGATATATAAACTTGTCAAATCACTAAGTTGTAGACCTGAAACTAATGTAATATTGTGTGTCAACTACACTCAGAGAAAAAAAATATGGTTTCTCACCTTCAAAGTTCTCCATTTTCAAGACTTCCTGAGAATCCATGAAATTTGAATTTCTTGTTTATAGTTTTATTGCTTAGAATTGAATGTATATGATACCTCCTCTATTAAACAATACATTTCTAGGAGCTCTATTTTTCTCTTAATGCTAACAACCTTTAACCTGATATTCCCTTTAATTCAGGTTCTTTCTCCAAAAGAGAGAGATCCCATTCATGATTCCTCTTAGTATCTGCTTCAATATTTTATCCAGTCTCATTCAAAAGAAACAACTGGCTAAACATTGCTTCAATTTAGATATGTTTAGCCAGACTGTTACTCCTTAAAAAGAGAGACTATGTTTTCATTTTTCACTGTTTTAACACCAGTACCTCCCATAGTGCTTGCCAAACTATGTAAACCTAAATTATGTAATGCCTAAATTATGTAAGAAGAATATTTGAAAGTTGTGTAAAAATCAAGTTAATTCAGTAAGCATGTATTAAATTAGCTATTATTAAATACTACATTTGGATCTGTGCATGATATATCAATCCCAAAGTACACTGCCTATTTTCAAAAATTTTTAAGTCAGTAAGGAAAGATGGACCTGATTGCCTATAAGACAATGATTTATTTTTTTAAAAAAGACAATGATTTATTAATGGTAACTACAAGTAAAAAAAATGGTAACTACAAGAAAAAAGCAACTAGAAAGAGAAAAAAGTAGGTGAATATTTCATTCATGGAGAGCAAAATGATCATAGATAAAAGGCAAGGAATTTACGGTGTTTTTTTCCAAAAGACTAAACATCCCAGAGGAATGTTACTCTAACATGCATGAGAACCTGTAGGGAGCTTGTTAAAATGCAAATTCGTGGGCTCCACCTAAAAAGTTTCTGACTTAGTTCCAGGTTGGGGTTGAGGATATTAAGAGGTTCTGATGCACTGCTTTTGGACCACAGTGCAAAAGTTTTGATGGACAAAAACTGAAAGTGGATGTCATATTATAAATCAATAGTATAGAAGACAGATTATAAAGACCAATGGGAATGAGGATGCAATGGAAGATGAAAAACAAAATTATTGTGTTTTGAAGTGGGTGTTAAATGGAAATCGATTATTTCATTATCTGAAAAAATGTTAAAGCTCATTATTATGCATTTATAAAGAAAATATAAACAGGTCAATCTCCAAGTATCAAAAAGGAGGCACTCTGACATTTTGAACATGTCTTTTATACTTTCACAATGTATATGTGTGAATGGGCATGTGTGTACGTGTGTGTATATGCATATGAAATCCAGACACAAACAGTGGTAAATATCCTCTATACTAATACATATTTTCTCTTAATAATTTATTATTTATATCTGTATCAGTATTTAGCTTGCTGCGTGATAGCTTATATTTTATTTAACCAATACCTTAAAGTAATTATTTAAGCAGTTTCCAAATTTTCACTGCAATAAATAATATCTTGAACATCACAATACATATTTGTCCACTTTCCCCCATTAGATACATATTTTGAAGCATAAATCACTGGCTATTACATAATTAACTTTGTGTGTGTGTGTGTGTGTGTGTGTTTTCAATTTATTTATTTTCAGAAAAACATTATACATAATTAACTTTTAATACATTTACAAAAGGGACCTGAATAATTCTTTTAAGAATGAGGAAAGTATACTTTTCATTTGATTTATTTTGTTTTCTATGCTTATTCATGTTCTGCTGTCATATATAGTCTATCTGGGGAAATCATAATCATTACCAATAAGTGATTAGAATTACTGTTAACTTAGGGCTTTCTGCTGATGTAAATGATATCAGACATCCCTTGAATTGCTACACCTTAGATGATGTAAGACTTTTTAAACTGTCAAGTCAATTTATGGCTTCATTTGTCCATTTTGTAGACATAGTCCTATAGTAGTAGTAGACATAGTCACTATGTAGTAGTAGACATAGTAATAGTAGTAGACGACATAGTTACTGTAGTAGAGGCTACTACTATTATACTAGTAGTAGTAGTAGTAGACATAGCAAACATAGTCACTATAGTAGTAGTAGACATAGTCACTATAGTCCTATTCTGTGCCAGCTGAAGCATATGTGACAAAGCTAAAGGTACACAAGATACAGTCCCTATCTCAAAAAATCCACATTCTAGAACTTGGTAAAAAGTGAGTTATTACATCATCAGAATAGAATGAAAGCTTTTGTAAATAGGCTTTTTAAATTCTAACAAATTGTCAAATATGAGTCAGGGAGACCATGAAAAGAAAAGACAGAATGAAAAATACCTAAATGAGCTTCGAGAAGAATATTTTGAGCATAGCTTTGCGAATTTGCTTGGTCTTCACACTGTAGATTATGGGATTCATCACAGGAGGGATGAGCAGATAAACATTGGCAATGAGAGTATGCACAAGGGGAGGGGCATGCTTCCCAAATCTGTGCACCAATGACAAGCTGATCATGGGGATGTAGAAGATGGCAACAGCACTTATGTGTGAAACACAAGTACCAAAAGCCTTTTTCCGCTCCTCTGGAGAGGCAATACTGAGCACAGAGAGGATGATCAGAACATAGGAGAGGAGGATCAAGACAAAGTCTATGCCAGCAGTAGAGATGACAATGGCCAAACCAAATGCACTGTTGATCTTGGTGTCTGTGCATGAAAGCTTCATCACATCAGGGTGGAAACAATATGAATGGTGCAGAACATGGCTACGGCAGAAGGACAGACGCTTCAGAAGTAGGAGTAAAGGCACTAGAGCTGTTGTCCCTCTAATAACAATGGCAAAGCCCACTTTGATGATCCTTGAACTAGTTAAGATTGTAGCATATCTCAGCGGGTTACAGATGGCAATGAAGCGGTCAAAGGCCATTGCTAGGAGTACTGAGGATTCCATGAATGTGAAACCATGGATAAAGAACATTTGGCCAATGCAGGCATCAAAACTGATTTCTCGAGCATTGAACCAGAAAATACACAGCACAGTGACCAATGTGGAAAAGCACAGTCCTAGGTCCGTGAAGGATAGCATGGAGAGGAAATAGTACATGGGTTCATGGAGGCTCGACTCAGTGAGGATGACAAACAAGATCATGCCATTCCCAGAGATGGCAATGGCATAGAGACAACAAAAAGGGATGGAGAGCCAAGCATGATAAGTTTCAAAACCAGGGATGCCAGTAAGATAGAATACTGCAGGGTGGAAAATGCTCTGATTGAAGGATGGCATGATGAGTGAAGGAAGCAATTTCCCTGGAACAAAGGACCATACCCTGTAAAGTAGGCAAGAAAGATGTTTTCACTCTCTTCTACATATCACACAATTTAGGATCGTTAGTAAGCCTTGTCTTGTCTTCAGTAGAAGTGAGTACCCAGTTATCCTTTTCCTAGATTTAGAATTGATCTTGCATGAACTAGGAAAAGAGACAGAACATTAAATTGTATGAGGACACCTGGGTTTTAGCAAGAGTAACATGTTAAATCTAGGCTTCAGTATATTTCCATATATACATATATAAAAGAGGAGGTTAGAGTAGATAACAGTAACATATTTTCAGCTTTATGATTCCAGGTACATGGAGAGACAGGACATTTCTATGTAACCCTGAGAAAATACAAAAGGCAATTCAGCCTGCTTTTCTTCACTTCTCAGTTGCCCTTAAAAAGTCAATTAAGAGGACGCCTGGGTGGCTCAGTGGGTTGAAGCCTCTGCCTTCGGCTCAGGTCATGATCCCAGGATCCTGGGATCGAGCCCCACATCGGGCTCTCTGCTCAGTGGGGAGTCTGCTTCCCCCTCCTCACTCTCTGCCTACTTGTGATCGCTGTCAAATAAATAAATAAATCTTTTTAAAAAAATTTTTTTAGAAAAAGAAGTCCATTAAGATGGGACACCTGGGAAGCACAGTTAGCTAAGCATCTGCCTTCAGCTCAGGCTGTGATCCCAGAGTTCTGGGATCAAGTCTTATGTCACTGAGTAAGGAGCCTGCTTCTCCCACTGCCTGCCATTCCCCCTCTCTCTGACAAATAAAATACAAAAAAAAAATCTCTTTAAAAAAGGAAGTCCATTAAGACTTATAAGTCCTTATGTACCCAATGAAAATAGGATCATAAAGATAGTATTAACATTTTCTAGAAAAATATCACTGATCAAATTGATGTACAACAGCTATTAATGAAAACTACTACAGAAGAACAAATTCAATCTGGCAAACAGACTGCAATGGGTGACAGTTGATAAAAGTACTTCATTATTTAGGTAGTAGCTATGAATCTGGTATTATTTAAGGGAAATTCTCCCTTAAGAAATATGACAAAGTTAACCTTACAAGAACAAAGGAACTAACCGCAGACTAACAGATAATAATTGGAGCAGAATTACCTGATTAAGATTCTTGATTGTCCATTATTGCCAAAGGATAAGGAAATGAATGGAAGGGTTAGGGGTGTGGTCCCTCAGAAACCCTCATGAGTCTGGATTCATCCACATTCAAGTGGGGGATGATGACTGTGAAGCGTCTCCTCTCCTGGGATATGAGCATGTCACCCAGATCAAAACATCTGTAGGATTAAAGAAGTTCTGCTATACTCACCACCTGGCTATACTGATTCTTGTCCTAAGTTTCCTGACACCCCGTTTTTACCTACAGAAATAATGCTTGGTTTTTAAGGTATATGTTCCTCTTTTATTCATTGATGTATGTATTCACTCAACAAATATTTAAATATTTACAAATTGTCAGTATCTGCAGTGGACAGAAGTAGAATTAGATTTGGTACTCCAAGAAGGTCTGTCCGTAACTAACTCTGGTGAAGAACATACCTAAGTGTAAGTCAACTTGGTGAGTTTCATTCTAACTGTTGTATGAACAGGCACTGGCTTTGACCAGAGTGGGAATAATTCATTATGTGAAGACAGCATTTGAAGAGAAGAAAAGAAACAAATGTTCAATACAGGAAGCCTCTTGAGAACTCAAACACACAAAAAAATTAATGGTTAAAAAGTTTGAATCGAGGGGCAATGTATAATAAAATAAAATCCATGAGTTTCATGTCAATATTTGGACCTCAGTTGGAAGACAAACCTGACTTTTTCCTGTGACTTACATGTAAGAATTAGAATATGTACTTACCTTTGCTTTCCCATCAAAGGGACTCCTGCCTTGATAATAAGGCTTATGAGTTGTTACAGGAGCAGTGAAAAGGAGGTCAAAGGAAGAGCCCTAGAGAGTAGCAGTATTTTCAAAAAAGACAAGTGGCACCTAGTGATGAGACTGCAGAGGCATGCCACTAAGGTGAATATAACCTCAGGAAAGAAAAGCCTTGTGTTCTCAGACCTCTGATTTCAGAGCCAGGAAAAATGCCTGGCACAACAGTTTCTAAGAGTATCTGTTCAATGAATGAATTCATTGTATCTGTTAATAGTAATTGACCTTAAACAATTAACAGCAGGCATATATGATGATTCCTGACAGACAGCCCCTTCAAATTATGAATAAAGTTCATAACAATATTGGCATATATTAAAATAGGAGATCAGCTAACACTTTTCTGATTAATCTGGTATTCATCCTCGGTACTATGGATTTGCTCAAAGACAGACCTGGTGATAAAAATAAATTTTTCTATGTGAAGTTGTAAGGACCTTTAAATCATATCCTCTTTGTTTTGAAGATGAGGAAGCAGGTTCTCAAGTTAATGATCTTTTTATTATAGCTAAATGAATTAAGAGATTGCAGTTAAATGATTAAGAGTTAAATGAATTAAGGGATTATCTAAGAATCCAAACTAGCCTCCTATGTAATAAAAATAATAGTGTATTAAATGCCTACTGTGTAACAAACAATTTACTTCATTGTATCTCTTTCTCTGAATCTTCTATCCACTGCTTTGCATGCTTCTGATGGTCTCTTTCTTCAAAGTGAAACAGAGTAGGACTATTCTACTGCAGGGAACTCCATTAGTAAATCTTGTGGGAAAAGAACAGCTTTTTTAAAAATTCTATGAGTATTAAGCCCCTTTGGGTCCTCTTGCACTAAAACTAATGAGCAAATATTAAATAAGCATTCATGGAAAGATATAGCTAAATGTCTCTTTCTCCCCAGTGGAGAAGTCTTCCAAGACAAGACAAGGGCTTGTATGACTTACAAAACCTTGTAACCAGACTACCAAGCACATATAGACTGCTCCCACTACAAAGCTTTGCCTCCATCACTATCACAACATGCACTGGGTCTTTTGAGCTCCTTTTTTACAGATGAAAAACTGAAGCTAAGTTTAGAAAACCAAGGCTCAGAGGAATCATATTACTTTCTCACATTTATCCAACATGACAATGGTAAATCCAAGAATTAAACTCTGTTCTCTCTGACTTCAAATTCTGTGCTTTGCCACTACTTATTTAAAAGGAATTTAATTTTCAAAATATGTTGAATGAATGAATACATGCTCATAACTTCATAGCTTTAATGTATATTTTATTACATTGTTTTTAAATCTATATAATACATGAAATTTGTTGAATATGTACTACTAAGTTCACCAATTTTCTTTGACCTGTTGGCTTCATAAATTATCTGAAAATTGTACAGTCCTTGATGTATTCAGAAAAGATTTCAATGCACAAAAACACTGACCTCATGCAAAGAAGATATCTTGAGTCAGGAAAGGGAGGTCATTTTCTCCTATGCCCTGTTCTTTGAAGAGTCATCCCAAGCAACAGAAGAGAGTCTTTTAAAGCCAGAGAAAGAGAGATTATCTCAACCTCACAAACTTATGGGGAGAAAGACCCTTTTGTGCTAAGGCTAGAGAAATATTTCCTGATCAGCCTGGTCTCCTTAAACCATCCCAAAGAACTTCTCTTTTGCCAAGAAAACTCATACAGAATGACTCAGGTATCAGCTCTCAGAAAAGCGGCCTTTATAAAGGGCCCAGAAGCTGCCTGGTAAGAGCCGTTTTCCCAAGAGAAAAGCAAATTCCTAGGAGAGAACTCTGCACACCTGTGTCCCACTAACCCTTTGTACCCTGAAAAACAGACCATGAAGGGCAATTACTTTGCAGTCTAGCTTCACTCTTACTACAACAAAGAAAAATCCTGGAGATTCCAGGAGTCCAAGTCTCATTCAAGAGCTTTCTGACCCCTGAACAGCTAGCTATAAAGTCAAAGCTTTGCACAGGGTTAAAGCAAGAGAGAAGCGGCATTTAATGGTTCACCCATGAGTTTGCCCACCAGGCATTTGCCAGGGTCACAGAAATCATAAGACGTTGAACTGGGTAGGAAAGGAATTGCTGAATAACTATATTCACTGAGGCTAGTGCAATAGTATTTGGTTCAAAGCCCGCACTGTTCCTGGGCATTCTGAATATTTTGGGAGTGTTGCTAACCTGTACACAGGCATACAAAATGACAACGTAAAAGGAAGTGATTCATCAAACAAGCATATGAAAAAATGCCCTGCATCATATGTCATCAGGGTAATGCAAATTAAACCCATAATGATTTTAGAATGGCCAAAATCGAGAACACCGACAACACTGCCAAATCCCGATAAGGAAGTGGAGCAGCAGGAACTCCCATTCATTGCTGGTGGAAATACAAAATGGTACAGACATCTTAGAAGATAGTTCGGCAGGGTGCCTGGGTGGCTCAGTGGGTTAAGCCGCTGCCTTCGGCTCAGGTCATGATCTCAGGGTACTGGGATCGAGTCCCGCATCGGGCTCTCTGCTCAGCAGGGAGCCTCCTTCCCTCTCTCTCTCTCTCTCTGTCTGCCTCTCCGTCTACTTGTGATTTCTCTCTGTCAAATAAATAAATAAAATCTTAAAAAAAAAAAAAGACAGTTCGGCAATTTCCTATAAAACTGAACATATTCTTACCATACAATCTAGCAATTACATTCCTTATATACCCAAAGGAGTTGAAAACATAGCTACACAAAAATTGCACGTGGATATTTATAGTAGCTTTTATTCATAATAGAATTTGGGAGGAACTAAGATGTCCTTGAATAGGTGTGGATAAATAAAGTATAATATATCCACAAAATAGGATATTTTCAGTGCTAAAAGCTATGAGAGCTAGTAAGCTATGAAAAGTCACAAAGGAAACCTAAATGTATATTATTAAGGGAAAGAAGCCAGTCAGAAATGACACCATACTGTATACTTTCAACTATGTAACAATCTGGAAAAGGCAAACCATAAAGACAGTAAAAAAGATCAGTGGCTTGCCTCGAGCTAGGGAAGAGTAAGGAATTAATAGGCGGCATGGCACATTAAGGATTTTTAGGGTAGTGAAAATACTCCATATGTTACTATAATGGTGAATACATGGGTCATAAGTTTGTTTAAACCTATGGAATGCACAACACCAAGAGTGAACCCTAATGTAAACTATGGATTTCAAGTGATAATGATGTGTCAGTGAAGGTTCATCAATGGTGAGAAATGAACCACTCTGGTGGGGGATGTTGGTAATGGTGGGAGGCTATGGACATTTGGGCACAGGCAATATATGAGAAACCTCTGCCCCTGCCAATCAATTTGCTGTGAACCTAAACTTCTCTAAAGAACTGGGTGTTACACACGACTGAAAAATCATTGAACACTACATCTGAAATTAATGATGTATATGATGATATATGTTGGTTAATTGAATTTAGTATATGTGCTGCCGAAGCGAGCACGGTTAATTGAATTTAAACAAAATCTTTTTAAAAAGAGCAGTCCATTTAAAAAATAAAAAGAAGCAACTAAAAAGAATACAAAATTTTGAGTCCCGAATGGATAAGGAAGATGTGGTCCATATACACTACGGAGTATTATGCCTCCATCAGAAAGGATGAATACCCAACTTTTGTAGCAACATGGATGGGACTGGAAGAGATTATGCTGAGTGAAATAAGTCAAGCAGAGAGAGTCAATTATCATATGGTTTCACTTATTTGTGGAGCATAACAAATATCATGGAGGACAAGGGGTGTTAGAGGGGGAAGGGAGTTGGGGGAAATTGGAAGGGTAGGTGAATCATGAGAGACTATGGACTCTGAAAAACAATCTGAGGGTTTTGAAGGGGCAGGGGGTGGGAGGTTGGGGTACCAGGTGGTGGGTACTATAGAGGGCACGGATTGCATGGAGCACTGGGTGTGGTGAAAAAATAATGAATACTGTTTTTCTGAAAATTAATTAATTAATTAAAAAAATTTTTGAGTCCCTTGTATGTCCCTTGCAATCTTACAAAGGCACTAGTCTGTTCTGATAACTGGTCTAAAACTGACACTAATATATTCACCTCTGTGGTAGAGACATTAGCCATATCTGGCAGACAGCTTCTGTTAAAACTGTGGGTACTGATAAGCAGCCTTCAATCTTTGGCCATTAATACAGTCTCAGACAATTACAGGCAAATTGAGAGGGCTGGTAGTTTCAAGAACAGTAATTAATTTAACATACTTCTTGGCACAAAATCTATGCCAAGGGGACACTGTCTTGCAAAGGTCTGCTAGATAGAAAAAAAGAATGAAGTATTTATTGTCATTAGCATTGCCGCAGAGGCCTTAATTGTCTTGTTGAATTTTTTTTCTTCTGTCACAAGATTCTAGATCCCCAGGAGAGTTTGGGAAGACACAGTTCCTTCCAAGAACTCATCCAAAGCCTGATAAAATATGCCATCCATTTAGGAATTTTCAGGACTAATAGAAACATAGTCTTCCCCACAGAAAACATAAAAACAGACAGGGCAGGCATTTTCCAAGCCCTGGATAAGTTTGCCATGAAATGACTGAAATTCAATGGGAAAACATGCACAAATCAAACAGATATTTCCAAGACACAGAAGTAAAGGAGGATGCCCAGGCAGTTACAGGGATATATATGTGAAAATCTTGCTGGCCACACTAAGCATTCCAATCTAAAGGCACTGGTCCGTGAGAAGGACTGCAGGAGATGGTACATTATTAGAACTTCTGGTTCTTTTCCAGTGCAAACTGAGGGATTTCAACCATCCAATAACCCAAGTTTAATGATTAGTAGATACACAAGCAAAGGGCATAATGGCCAGTATTCATTCTGTTGATAGCGTACCTTTTGTAATTACCCTGTTGCAGGACTTGAATACTTTGAATAGCTTCTCTGCATTCACCTATCTATTTAGACTTGACAAGCATTGGTTAAAATCAAAGAATTTGAAACCAGATAGACAGGCTTCAAAGCTCAACTCTGTCACCAGAAGTGTGTCCTTGGGCTAGTTATGTAACCAGTTCACTTTCATTTCTTCATTTTCACATGGGGAAAATAATTATATCCTCTTCAGAGGTTTACTTTTTGCAATAAAAAACGTGACCCAATACTAATCCATAGAAAAGTCAGCTCAGGACACTGGGTACTCTCTCATAATAGGTTATTAACTACTGTTAATATTTATTGTTATTGCTTGCCATTACAATTATTTTTTCATTAATATAGAAATCTTAATAAATTATTACGTAGTGAATGATACGTGTCAGATACAATGCACCAGATATCAAGAAGAAACGGTCTCTACCCTCAAGGAGTTCACATTTCTGACAGGTAAGAGAAGCACCATAGTAAAACAAATCTAATTAGGACATCACCCTGCTTCCAATCCTTTGTCTTCTCAGTTCCCTGAGGAATCTGGCTTTGCAGGACTTTTGGCTCCAACCTGTAAGCACTGTCTTTCCACTTTCTCTGCTTCAACCTTATTGAATTTATCTTCAACTCCCTAAACAAGGCCCGCTTTTGCTCATCTCTGAGCCTTGTTCTCCAAGGCAATATTAAGCTATTTATTGATTCCTAATTCCATCTTAAATGTAATTCAAAAAAGATTTTATTTTTTATTGACATAAGGTTTACATTTATATTAAAATTAAAATAACTTGTTCTAAGATTTTTTTCTTCATAACCAATTTATTGAGAATTTTTATCATAAAGTGATGTTGAATTTGTCTTTTTAATTTTTTTCAGTGTTCCAAACTTCATTGTTTATACACCACATAACTTGTTCTAAGATTTTATGATGATAAAAGTAGTGATAAATTAATGGAAGCTGAATATTGTGGAGTGTTTTATTTTCCTTTGTTTTGTGTTTGTGTTTGTTTCTTAGCTCTTTCTTGCATTATAGTTCCCCAATATTATGTTCAGTATGCCTATGGGATAAAACACCACAGCTGTTGACCATGTCCACAACATTTCCCTAACCTTCTATCATCTCCTCACCCTACCCTCTATGCTACTACACTCATCCCTAGCTCCCTTCAGGTAGTCCTTCTTATGTCCTCAGATCTCATTTTAGCAATTATATTTGGCGAGCCTCCCTTGACCATATAGGGCAAGGTCTCAACATCCATTTGATCTACATTCTCAAACTTGAATGTCACTTAAGTCGCTTAGGTATCTTGCAAAAATGCAGTTTATGACTAAGTACATCTGATATCCTGTATTTCTTACAAGCTTCCAGGTGATGTCAATACTATTGGTTTTTTTAGCAGCAGAGATCTCTATTAATTTTCCTCCTTTATAGTAATTGTAACACAATATTATAATTTCCCACATACTTAATTTTATTCTCCCTAAACTCTGTAACATCTCGGGCAATATCCATTGTGTTCACTGTTATCATACTCTCAAATCTTACTCAATAACAGACATATAGTATGCATGTGATATTTTTGTAATGATAAATGAATGCATGAAGAATGTTGATAGAAGCATGTATAAGACATGGTGAGATCAGAGAGAAAGGCGATAAATAGGAATCATAGGAATAGCCAGAAGAAGATGATAGACAGAGAAAAGGAAGATCTACATTTCTTTATCCTCTAAAATTGAATGTTTAATAAGTAAGGTAGAACTACCATAATTCAACATGACTGAATCCAGGAGAAGAGAATGAGACTTTCATTAGACTCTGAGGGCTAGTAGAAGTTGTAGGACCTCAGTATTTTTTGTAAATAGCAAATAGATTATTTCTAAACACAATTGCTGATGCAGTACAGTTTTTGTTGTTATTCTTTGCTTGCTTTTAGGTTTGCCTCTACTATTTGGATATATTAATCCTAAATTATCTGATTTGCCTCTGGTCTCTTGTTCCTGTCTCAGACTGCTTCTTTTAGAACCTACACTATTTAATGCCTTAGAAAACTCGCAGTCCTGAATCATGTTTTCCCATTTCTTGATTCAGGGTGACCATCCATATCAGCTATTGCATGTGTGAATTTTAAAGGTCATATCCTATGACTAGATAAAATATTTATTTCTGTGTCATTGAGAATTTTTGTTTCCTACATTTTTCACTGCAATAAATGTTCCTCTATATAAAATGTGGCCTGTATCTCTATTTTTTCCTCTGAGAAAATTTCTAGAAATAGAATATAATGGACCTTTTAAGCCAACAATATACTGGAAAATACACTTCCAGAAAGTTCATATGAACACTCCAAAACAATGCTTAAGTCCATGATAACACAGCAACATAATACTTTGTATTATAAGTTTCTTAACAATTTGCTAATTTGGGGGCATCTGGGTGACTCAGTCAGTTAAGTATTTGCCTTCAGCTTTGGTCATGATCTCAGGGTTCTGGGATCAGGCCCAGTGTCTAGGCTCCCTGCTCAGCGGGGAGCCTGCTCCTCCCTCTCACTCTTCCTCTGTGCCCTCTCTCTCTTTCTCTCTCTCTCAAATAAATAAATAAAATATTTTAAAAGTTCTGCTTATTTGACAGGCAAGGGTATTTTACTGTTTACTGTAGTAAAATATTGACATTTAATAAATAACATTTATTGCAAGTCCCCATGGCACATTTTTTCTTATTTCTAATTCTGTTCTTCCTATTTGGGTCAACAAGTTTGGAAAATACTAACATGAAGTCCAGTAATGTTACAGACTGTGGTATGTTTCCCAGGTTCAGTGGCATTAATATTGACAGATTGATAATGGCATATTCCTATTGCTATGGGATTTTATTGAGGAGCATTTTGTTCAGACTTTCAGAAGGTTGAATTGAATTACCAGTTACTGGGCTGGCATGAGAGTAGGGCAGTGAGAAGGACCATCCTTTGAGAGTACGAGTACAATGTGTGTCAGTGCTCTACCACTATGCACACCAGTTCCGTGTGCATGCACCAAGCTCTGGCTCAGAGTATACTAAAATATTTTTATAATTCTATTGCTATGTGAAAAAGTAACATTCTCTTGGCCAGGAGATAAATAAACACAATCCCCAAGATTGTGTTGGGGAGAAAAAAAATCCCACATCTGAGATTTATGGGAATGCAGTCACTGCCCTAGAATTTGCCCAGACTGGTAGAGAAAATGTTTCCAAAGGTCTCAAGAAGTTCACGGTAAGGAGATATAACAGATCAATCTTCATATGCAAAATACATGTATATACAGCTGACAGAATGTTAACATCCAGGCTAGCACATAACCATGCATACATGCTGTTGGGTTAGAACAATTTGAATTGGAATTAGTGGCAGAGGAATGGTCATGTGAAGATTCTCTGGAGAATGGGTTTTAAAACTTTAAAGGGTTCCCAATAGCCCAAGCTTCAAACGGTCGTTGTGACACTTATTAACTGAGAGACCTAAGTAAGTTACTTAAATTCTCTAATCCTTGGTAACTGTATAAATCAAAGTGATAAGGGATTCTTTCATCAAATTTATTATCTTACAGTCATTTAGGTCAGAAGACTGGTATGACTCTGACTGAGCTAAAAATCAAGGCATCAACAAGGCTGCATTATTTTCTAGAGGGCATAAGGGAGAACAATACCTTTGTCTTTTCTCCTTCTAGAGACTGCCCACTCCTTGGCTCATTGATCTCCCACCCTCTGCCATCTTCAAAGCTAGCAATGGTAGATCAAGCCCTTCTCAGGCTGCCACCTCTGTTTCTCCACTTTTAAGGACTTGTGTGTTCGAATGAACCCACCCAGATAATTCAGGATAATTTCATCTCAAGGTCTTCCAGACCAATCACATCTGCAAAATCCTTTCTACTGTGTAAAGGTAATATATTCACGGGTTCCAGGCATTAAGATGTGGACATCTTTGTGGGCGCCATTTCCTCTACCAAAAACACTTCATAATATTTTGGGTACAGAATGCATGATAAAGTTTGTTGTTACATTATAAAGAATAAAGTATTTCAGGCCAAGATATTTTCTGTGATGAAACAGACTGGGTGGTAGGGAGAGATAAGGATGGAAGCAGGGAGAATAGTTAGGAAACTATTGAAATTATCCAAATGAGAGATAATGATGCTTAAGAAAAAGGAGGCATTTATGGTGGTGATGAAGTCTGATTACATTCCAGGTATAATTTCAAAGATATTAGTATCTGCAGGCTTATATGCAAAGTATAAGCGACAGAAATCAAGGGTAGACTTCAAGACTCACATGTTCTAGAGTGGTCCAGAAATGGTGGGAACATCTAAGGATCTAAAGGAACCATAAGTAGAAAAGATGGACAGTCTACATCAATCTGTGGGTACTCTATTTACTAAAGACTAGAGAGAGCAATTGTCACCTCTTTTCAGATTGCATCACCGGCCAGATCCATCACCCACAAAGTCTAAGTTCTTGGTACAATGTAAGATCTGCAACATTTAAACACAAGTAGGGGGAATCCCAAGTTATTTTTGTCAGTTTCCTTCCAGTTAGTGTGCTGGGATTCAAAATAGAAAATAGATTAAGTTATGAAAAAGTAAGTAAAAATGTATTTGGTTCATGCCTCTAAGAGAACACTATCACTAATTATCAATATTGGTAATTATCAGTTAAGTGTGTTTCTATACTAAACTAAACCATGGACAGTAAGAACAGGGTTGAATCCCCACCCCCCCTTTCTTAATCTCCAGCATTTAGCATGATGTTTAGAATATAGGACAGTCTTATGCAATATTTTACTGGATGTGTGTATAGATGAGTAAATTGTGTTTTTTTCCTAGTTATAAAAGACAGGCTGCTAAAAAGCACAGGTAGGCTAATGAAACAGGACTACCATGAATAGTAATAGACGCTAACGAGTTACCGAGTGGAATGTGACTTACACTCACCAGATGATAGTCCCTTTAGCAATTTAGTATAATATTTCATTTTTAAAAATCCTCTTCAGAGTGACTGCTCATGGGCATGGGATTTCTTTTTGCAGTAATAAAAATTTTCTAAAGTTAGACCATGATGATACATGTACAACTGGGTAAATTTACTAAAAACCATTGAATTGTACATTTTAAATGGGTGAATTTTATGATATGTGAATTATGTCTTAAAATTGTTTTTGTAAAAAAAAACCCACTTCAATAAAAAGGCCCAGGGACAAAAAAATTACATCAGCCTATAAAGCACATGACCACAATGAGTAATTGCGTAATGGAACAGACAAAGTCTGTAAAAGGCAAAAGAAGTCTTCTGGGAACCACCATACCCCTGGAGACACAGAGAGTGACACCACCACCAGGAATGGGCCTCTCAGCTCTGTGCCTGTCTCCATTCAGGCTGCAACAAGTCTCCTCATAAGCTCCGTCCTTCCCTGGAATCAAGTCTCCTCAGCCTTCTGAGTCAGCCCGAGAGGGACAAGTACAAATTCTGTAAGTAAAACTGTTTTGTTCAAAGAAAAGACTTGACTCTAGGTGAGCTGAATTTTTTTATCCACAGGAAGAATTTCCTCACAATGTTCAGAATTAGATGAGATAGTCAGATGGTTGGGCTGAGATACACAGCAGAATTTATAGAATTATTTAGTCTCAGGAAACCTGCAGCAAAAGGTCATTTTTCTGCCCCGTGTGGGTTGCAGTTTGTGGTTTGTTTTGTTTTGTTTTAATTTTATTTTATTATTTCAGTGTTCCAAGATTGTTTATGCACCACACCCAGTGCTCCATGCAATACGTGCCCTTCTTAATACCCACCACCAACCTCACCCATCCTCCCCCACCCCTCCCCCTTAAAACCCTCAATTTGTTTCTCAGGGTCCACAGTCTCTCATGGTTTGCCTCCCCCTCTGGGAATACAAGTTGGTACAGCCACTTTGGAAAACAGTGTGGAGATTCCTCAAGAAATTAAAAATAGTTTGTGGTTTGTTAAGCAAATGACTTAATCAGGGTGCTATATATGTTATTATAGTGGTTTGGTGCTTGAAAAAAACAAAAAGGCTGTCAGGAGCTGAAGGAATCATTCCTAAGCCCAATTATTCTTACTAAAAATTAAAAAAAATTTTTTGAACATTTACTGCATGCCAGGCATTCTATTAGGAACAAGATATAGTCTACCTTATAGATGAGGAAACTGCATCAAAGAAAGTTTTCACTACTTATACATGAAACCATAATTTGGGGGAGCAATTTTTTTAAATATTGGGTTTAAAATCCCAGTTCTGACATTCACTAGCTGTGTGTGATTCTGAACATGTTTCATAACCTCTCTCATCCTCGGTTACCAGAAAAGGGGAATCAAAGTGAATTTAGTAATACTTGCCAAATGATGTTGTAATAAGAATCAAGAGAATGTTTCTCAAATGCTTAGCACTGTAATGTTCACAGAACAAATTCCAATACTAAATGGTAGCTGTTGTTATGAGTAATATTTTTTTATTATTGTTACCAATAGTCTCAAAACTAGTTATTGTCTGAGTGAGGATCTGAACAGAGATCAGTCACACACTATAGGGATGCCATTAGCAATGACTTGGACAATACTGATAAAGCTATATCATCTGTTCTGGAGTTAAAGTCATAGAAGCCATAGCTCATAATAGTGCAGTGAAAGAAGAGCATCACTGTGATCTGGGGGACAGGAAAATAAATTAGGAGACTATAGCTTATATTTTACAGAAGAAAAGGAAGATTGTACCAGAATTGGAGAGGATAGACTGAACAGATTCCAGGGTGATGGCAGCATAGAGTAGTTTCAAGGAATTTTAGTACCTTCCCTTGATAAATCTATTAGCCCCCTAACAAAGATGTTAGGAACAGGTAAGTTATTCAATTAAGGAAAGCGCAATGAAGTACAGCTTCAAGCACCTACCATGAATCACGTTGCTATTACTTGACCCTCAAATAGAAACCTCTGGATTCTCCAGTTTTTGACATTTTAGAAGTAAAATCAATATATCGATTTGCAAGTGTTTAATGAACATTTGCAGGTAGAGGATGAAAAAGAGGGAGAAGAGTGTGTGAACATGTGTGTATGTGAGGGCAGTAACTCTGATGAGATGATTTGTTAGTTTGATGTCATTTACTGACAAATGAGACATAGGAGAGAGAGCCAGTTTTGGAATGGGGGAAGGAATGAGCTCCGTTTGGCCCATATTGAGGTGGAGGTGTCTGAGAGATTACAAGGAGGGAGTATGCCTCATGGGTAGATAAAGTAGCTTATTCACTTTTGTTCACTGTCACCAAGCAGAGAGCTTTGACCTGCTCTCCAGACTGCTGCCCATTAGTTTTCCAAATTGCCTGTTTTATCACCTCACTCTAGTTCCAGGATTCACGACTGCCTTCAAGTTTCAGCCCAGACATTTTTGCCATTGCTTCAAAGATCCTGTTAACTTTCGAAACATAGAACTCAGGAGACTCTATAATTAGATTTCAGATTTGCATGTCATCTGAATGTAAGTGCTATTTAAAGCCGTGGGAAAAACCAAGATATCCCAAGTAGAGTAGAGTATACCGGAGACCAAAAAAAAAAAAAACAGGGCCTTCTTGAAAGAAAAAGACTCTTAAAAAACACCACAACTGGAAAGACAGAACAAAAACACTGTTCCATAAAGAAATCAAAAAAAAAAAAAACAACGCACACAGAATAACTATCACTGAAGCTAATGAAGGAGAAAGTACCTAAAGAAAAGACAAAGAAAAGGTGCCTAAAACAGCAAAAATTTGAGATGAGAGAGAGAAAAACAAATCTGAAGATTAAACTTTTGGATTTGGTGTTTAGAAAGTCATTGGTGACAAGTTGGAGAATTTCCCGAGAGCCATTAGACAAAGAACCCAGGCTATTACTGAAGGTGAAGGAATAATAATCACAGGCAGACTGTCCTTCAAATAATGTTTTTTGTCATTATAAAATGTAAGGCAGGAAATTGAGGGAAAAATAGGGTTTGTCTCTTATTTGCCTGACTAGCGAAGCACAGGAGCCGGTTAAGAAAGATGGTCCATCTATCATAGTTGAACTTAATGTCATGTTGAAAGTATCTATATAAATGTGTAGGGGGCATTCCTTAATGGTTTGGGGTATAACTTGAGAACAGAAGCTCCAGAAAAGGAGCCACTGGTATTATCTAAGATACTAAAGAAGGAAAGGAATTTTGTTAGAGTTAAGGGAGAAGAAATGAAAAATGATTTGTTTAGTTATTCATAAAATATTTGGAAATGCCTAGCTCTGCAACTAAAATTGACATTCCCTCTCCTTTCCGTGGAATGAAGATGCTCATGTCCTGGCCTGCTGATTTCTCTCACTCATCTCCCACATCACCCAGCACCATACTTAGAAGCCTCCAGAATTTTAATTTTCTTGTAGTTGTCCAACAAACCCTGTTATTATTTTATTCAGTTTCTGCCCATGCTGTTATCTATGTCAAGAACACCCTTTTCCTGCTTTGCATCCTTGTAAACTCACATCCACCCATCAAAACATTTCACAGTTCTAATTTATCTACTGAGTTAAGAGGTCTTAGAGCTAATTCCTCTTAACACACACAGACACATTCATGTATACACACACTCAGAACCCGCCACTCTACACTATTCTATCTTATCACTTAGAAATATCTACCTGATGCACTTTACAGCTAGTAATATTTCTGTGTCTCTGATTCCTCTTATATTCAGGGTGCCTGGCATGTAGTAGTGCTCCAAACTGGTAAGTTTTCATTTTCATAGACGTCCCTGGGCTCTAATTAAAGATAAGGCTTTCAGCCTTAAAAAGATGAGGCGTTAACAACCTCTCTGGTTTTCTCAGGCACCAAATCACTGCTATTTTATTTGCTTCATATCCTTAGGGCTGACACAATACCCAGTGAGCTCCCAGTTTGATACTGAAATGAACTAAGTCTTGATGACGGCTGATCAAGAGCTTAGATGGAGTTATTGGCTATAAAAAGGAATAAGGAATCTCCTGTGTCTGTACCCAGCATGAATAAGGAGAGGGTACAGGAAGACACAGTTGTAGAGAAATGGAAAGAAAGGAATTTGATGGAGTTCTCTTCTGCCAGACTCAGCTCAGATCAGTTCAGCCTACACACTGTGTTTTTCTTCTGCTTCCTCAACAAAATAGGGAGGGAAAAAAATAACAAGAATGAAAATGTGTAATGAATTACACATTGTCTAAATTACCAAAATAATATAAAGGGAATCAGGAAGAAATTAGGATGAAAGATAATTTGTTCCAATAGTAATTTAAAAAAAAAAAGATCTCCTATAAAATTTCTTACCACTCTATAACAAAGTTACAACTCAATCATTGCATGCCATATTGATAAGCATTGTGAAAATCTCCATGATAGCCAAACATAAGTAACACCTGTGGAAACACTCTGCACCCCCATAACCCTTTTTTTTTATCATTCACCACTGTACACTAGATGCTGAAGTTATTATAAACAGTACTATTCCCTCTCCCTCACTTGATTCTAACATCTTTAAGAATTCATTCTGGCTCAGCACTTTCACATAGGCTGTTCTAGGAGCCTTAGAATACTTCATTTCTATTTACACAAAGCATAGCAATCTTTCAAGCGCTGATTTTCCTAAGAAGACTTCTCCAGCTACCCCAAGCCTTTTATATACAATTGAACTGTCTCCTTTTTCATAATTACTCTAGCTCCCAAAGACCCTAGGAAGTTGTTAACCTCAAAAGCTAAGACCTAGGTTCTGGAAATTAATAGTAAATAAACAGGCCAAGACTTGTGGAACATGAGAGGTGAACCCATTTCTTTAATTATCATAAGAACTATTCATTTATTAAGTAGAGTTCAATTTGCCTTTCTGATCACTATGTATTTTTTTTAAACTATAATTACTAAAATTGTTTTCAAAAATCAAAATATTTATGAAAAGTGCTAAGAACTTGTTAAACATCAAACCTGTTAAACTTGTTAACTTTCAGACTTTCAGTAAAGGTATATCTTCCCCTCCAAAGCAAAACAGTAAAATTCTATTAAATATCTCCTGAAAAGTATATCTTAACAAAATGGAGAACAACTAGTCTTTAGGCAGTTCAAGAGAAAACTCTATCTGAACAAGGCAGCATGCTATATCACAAATGGGGGGAGGGGCAGAGGCCTCTATCCCTAAGGTGGTAGGCATGTGTGTTCTAATTCCACTTTCCAAATGAGACACCAGATGCCACATTGCAGGTGTCACTTTCAAGGTTAGATACTGTAGACATCTGCACATGACTGCACTGGTGCCTAAGCCACCTATTAGCATTTCATAGGTGGTACTTTGTATCATAAGTATCTCTTTCTCAGTATTTTCTGGCTTTCCAAATTGTCTATAAGCTTATCTGCTTTCTACACTTGAGGCTGATATAATATTGCTGCTCCACAGTCCCAGTCTACTTTCCTCTGATGCTAACTATATGGACAAACTAACCTGCTACCTCTTAAACACAATTTGAAAATCCAGAAAGGATGAAATATAATTGACCAGTCTTGAGTAAAGTGACTTTCCTTCACCCAGTCATCTCTGGCTAGAGAAGTGGAAGGAAAGGTCACATAATATGAACATAGCTACCAGCAAAGTGTCCCAGGAAAGAAAAATAATGGACCGAGGTATATATAAGAAAAAGAACAGTACCTACTACAGCAGTTGAAATCTTATATTCCTTTATCAATTTCAATGAGCAATTCATTTTTACAGAGTATATAAATATTCATCTTCGGTTAGTTTTTGGTTGAATAAAATTATTTGTAATTGGATTAATACTAGTAATACAGTATTGTTGTTGTTCCAGGGTTTCATCTTGGAACTCTGTGTTTTTAATCTAGCATGTCAAACTTCTGGACTACCACATCTACTTCCATCATTTTCCTCCTAACTGGCGTTCCCGGGCTGGAAGTCTTCCACATCTGGATCTCCATTCCCTTCTGCTTTCTCTACATAACCGCCCTCTCAGGAAACAGCCTGATTCTCTTTGCCATTGTCACCCAGCCCAGCCTCCACAAACCCATGTATTATTTCCTCTCCATGCTGTCCACCACTGACCTCGGCCTGTCCATATCCACCCTGGTCACCATGATGGGTATATTCTGGTTCGATGCCAGGGAGATCAGCTTTAATGCCTGCTTGTCACAGATGTTCTTTATTAAACTCTTCACTGTCATGGAATCCTCAGTGCTGTTGGCCATGGCCTTTGATCGTTTTGTGGCCATCTCTAATCCACTCAGGTATGCCACCATTTTAACTGATTCCAGAATAGCTCAAATTGGAGTGGCAATTGTCATCAGAGGGACACTAATGCTGACACCAATGGTTGCACTTCTTAAAAGACTGTCCTTCTGCCACAACCACGTGTTTCACCACTCCTACTGCTTCCACCCTGATGTAATGAAGCTCTCATGCACAGACACCAGGATCAACAATGCAGTTGGATTGACTGCCATGATCTCTACTGTTGGTGTGGACTCAATCTTCATCCTCCTCTCTTACATTTTGATTATTAAGACCGTCCTCAGCATTGCATCCCCAGAAGAGAGGAAGAAAGCCTTCAGCACATGTATCTCCCATATTGGAGCTGTTGTTATTTTCTACTTTCCATTGATCAGTCTGTCCTTTGTTCACAGATTTGGGAAACGAGCCCCAGCCTATGTTCATACAATGATTGCTAACACTTACCTCCTGATCCCTCCTGTAATGAACCCCATCATCTACAGTGTGAAGACCAAACAAATACGCAGAGCTGTGATAAAAATGATCTATTCCAAAGACACATAGAATTCTAGAGATGGCCTAACACTATCAATTTAAAAACAAAGCTGGTGATCATGAAACAAAAACTTAGAATTAAAGCTGGAATATATTTAGAACATCAGCTAAACCCTTTATTTTACAGATGAGGAGACAGAGACATAAGAATAGAAGCAATGAGCAGTATGAAGTCTTAAGTCTATCATTTCTCCCATCCATCACTCTTTGTTCTAAACTGTTGTTTATCCTGCCAACAAACTGAATTTTCTGACTTTTTCTACTTTAGAGCAGTTAGTATGACACATTATGAGAAAGCCATATCTTTATGAGAGATAGGCAGTATTTTTCTAAATGCAATAATAATTTTTACTAACATTTATTATTTCCTTTGACTAGTCATGGTTTGCATTTATTAACACACATCTGAAACAACATTAAAAGGTAGTTAGTTCTTTGATCAATGAGAAAATTGAGGCACAAAAATATTAAGTTTCTTGCTTAAACAGCTCATAAACAACAGAACCGTATTTCACATGCATGCAAACTTACTCCATGGTCCCCCAACTCTATTAACTTTAGCTATGTTGCTACCTATAATATAGACTATATATGAGTATACATGTATATAATTTGTATAGATACATATATATGAGTCCATGTAATTTGTACTAGGGGACATAAAGAAGCAAAAGAAACAAATAAACAAACAAACAAAAAACCTCACAAGTCTATCCTCTAGAAATTTTCAACCAAATTACAGAGAAAAAATCCAAAACAGAATTTTCAAACCTGAAAAATACAAATATATTTCTACTTTATGTTCTTTCCTAAGTAAACATATTCCAGAATTTTTCTCTGCCTTCCATCAACTTTCTGCCCCAGCAGAAACTCAAAAATGACTAAGAATTGTAAATGAATTTCAATTTGTGTCATTTACTTGGAAATGTTTAATTCCATTTACTTCACATAATGGCTTAATCCAGCAAGTAGGAATGGCCATTAATTCTCAAATATTTAAAGTACATATTTCAATGACGCATTGGTATCACTGCATAAAGATGGGTTCTACAGGGGGTATGAGATCCAGCAACGAAGGATTAGTAAGTGATATCCACAGGAAATTTATTAAGTGACAACAGTACTATTTAATAACTAGATGATGTCAAAATTTTCAGTAAGCTTTACAATAACATTTTCAGTCTCCATTAGTGTTGGTCTTCATTTCCATGATCTTTGTATGTTGGAATGTTCTAGAATTTTGTACTCAGACCTGTTTATTCTTTATTATATTCCCATTTTTAGTTATCTCATCTAGAATCATGGCTTCAAATCCCATCTACATGCTGGCAAATCCCAAACTAATATTTATAGTCCCGACTCATATCCTATGTATCAGTACTCCTACTTGAATGTTTAATAATCATCTCAGACTCATCATGTCCAAAAACATATCTTAATATTCACATCAACCATGTCTCCCTAACTTAAAAACTCTATTTTTCGTGTGACTGAGTTAGAGTTTTTGGAGTTATTACTGATACCTCTCTGACACTCCTACTCCACATCCAACCTATCGGCAAATGCCAATGACTCTTTCTTTCAGATATTTCAGATATTGATACCTGGAAACTAACTACTTTCTACTACTTCTACTAATACCACCATGTGCCCAGCCATTGTAATAGTCTCCTGGTAGATCTTCCTTCATCCACTTTGCTTTACTTTCCCCATGGTAGTTAGAATGATTATTTTAATACATAAAATAGAGCATGCCACTTCTTCCATTCAACATGTCCTGTGGCCCCCTGTCTTACCCAAGGAAAACTCACAGTCATTATAATAGTTCATGAGAATCTGCCTGAGGGCTAATGATGATGAGCATTTTTTCATGTGTCTGATAGCCATTTGTATTTCTTGATTGGAGAAGTGTCTGTTCATATCTTCTGCCCATTTTTTGATGTGTTTGTCTGTTTCGTGTGGGTTGAGTTTGAGGAGTTCATTATAGATCCTGGATATCAACCTTTTGTCTGTACTGTCATTTGCAAATATCTTCTCCCATTCTGTGGGTTGCCTCTTTGTTTTTTTGACTGTTTCCTTTGCTGTGCAGAAGCTTTTGATTTTGATGAAGTCCCAGAAGTTTATTTTCGCTTTTGTTTCCTTTGCCTTTGGAGACATATCTTTAAAGAAGTTGCTGTGGCTGATATCGAAGAGATTACTGCCTATGTTCTCCTCTAAGATTCTGATAGATTCCTGTCTCACATTGAGGTCTTTTATCCATTTTGAGTTGATCTTTGTGTACGGTGTAAGAGAATGGTCGAGTTTCATTCTTCTACATATAGCTGTCCAGTTTTCCCAGCACCATTTATTGAAGAGACTGTCTTTTTTCCACTGTATATTTTTTCCTGTTTTGTCGAAGATTAATTGACCATAGAGTTGAGGGTCCATATCAGGGCTCTCTACTCTGTTCCACTGGTCTATGTGTCTGTTTTTATGCCAGTACCATGCTGTCTTGGTGATCACAGCTTTGTAATAAAGCTTGAAATCAGGTAAGGTGATGCCGCCAGCTTTATTTTTGTTTTTCAACATTTCCTTAGCGATTCGGGGTTTCTTCTGATTCCATACAAATTTTAGGATTATTTGCTCCAGCTCTTTGAAGAATGCCGGTGGAATTTTGATCGGAATGGCATTAAAAGTATAGATTGCTCGAGGCAGTATAGACATTTTAACAATGTTTATTCTTCTGATCCAAGAGCATGGAATGGTCTTCCATCTTTTTGTGTCTGTATGATTTAACTCCCCTCTACCATCGCAACTTCATCTCCTACTACTCTCCCCTTTATTCATTCTATTATACCTGTACTACCTGCAAATATTTCCGTAATATCACCATACAGGTTTCAACACCAAACTTCACACTTTCTGTCCTCCCTAGTTGGAATGTTCTTCCCCCAGACACCCTTGTGGCTTCCTGCCTCACTTCATGCAGGTCTCTGCCTAAGTGTTACCTTCCTACATTAAAAATAACCACCTCCATCAGAAAGGATGAATACCCAACTTTTGTAGCAACATGGATGGGACTGGAAGAGATTATGCTGAGTGAAATAAGTCAAGCAGAGAGAGTCAATTAATCATATGGTTTCACTTATTTGTGGAGCATAACAAATAGCATGGAGGACAAGGGGTGTTAGAGAGGAGAAGGGAGTTGGGGTAAATTGGAAGGGGAGGTGAATCATGAGAGACTATGGACTCTGAAAAACAATCTGAGGGATTTGAAGAGGTTGGGGTACCAGGTGGTGGGTATAATAGAGGGCACGGATTGCATGGAGCACTGGGTGTGGTGAAAAAATAATGATACTGTTATGCTGAAAATAAATAAATGAAAAAAAAATTTTTTTTAAATTAGAATTTCAAAAAAAAGAAAAAACAAAAAAAACCAACCACCTCCTCTCCTTCAATTCTTGTCTGCAATTACTCGCTTCCTTACCTATCTTATGTTTAATACCTGGCACTCCCTTCCCCCACCAAAATATTACATACCTATTTATTTCTTCTCTAGTTTCCCCATTACCAGGTAAGGTCTTTAAGAATAAGAATTTTATTCATTCATGATGTATTCCAGACCCCAAACCAGGGTCTGCCACATAATAAAATAATAGTATCTCTGTTACTACTAGCTACTAATAGTGGCTGGCTCTATTTACCTCTCAGTTGAAATTTTAATCTCAAGCCTCATTGTTTGCCCTCTGTTTGGTGCTCCAGGCACAACGAACCACTTGTATTTCTTTTTTTTTTTTTTTAATTTTTATTTATTTATTTGATAGACAGAGAAAGATCACAAATAGGCAGAGAGGCAGGCAGAGAGAGAGGGGGAAGCAGGCTCCCTGCTGAGGAGAGAGCCCGATGTGGGGCTTGATCCGAGGACCCTGAGATCATGACCTGAGCCGAAGGCAGCGGCTTAAACCACTGAGCCACCCAGGCGCCCCCCACTTGCATTTCTTAACTGTGACTGCTCTGAATCACTCAAAAGCCTTTGCACAAGCTGTTACCTCCTTCTATACCACCCTCACTATTTCCGTTCTCCTAACATAGAAAAGAAGTAACTCTTGGAGACATTCCCTGATTACTCAAGCCTGTCTGGCGTCCTTTCCAGGTGATTTTGCAGTACCCTGTGGCTCTTTCTTAGGACATCCCTTTTCAGACTCTCTCATAACTGTTCTCTTATCACAGATTCTGTGCCCACTTTCTAAAACCAGGGACTTATTCTGGTCTTAGAATGACTGAATGACTCATTCATTCACTATTGAAAAAGTTCAGATGATATAGATTTACAGGCTAGATATTTGTTTGTTTATGGGGGGGGAAAGAAACTTAGAGAAAAATGATGGGGTACACAAAGTCCTAAAAATCAGAATGAGAAAGAACTTCAGTCTAAAGACCAGACAGCAAAGGTGTTCATACTACTTCTACAGATGTTTCTCTTCTACCTCACCACCCCTTACATACACACTAACCTATGGATGGCCCCTCTATCCAACGACCTTGGAAACTTGTAAGCTTTTCTTACTAGGAAGTGGGTAGTTTGAACATTTGGGAATGGGTGATTTGCAGATCAAATGTCACTCTACCCAAAGTGACATGTTCACAGTGAATTGAAGACTTTCCTGAAAGCTGGGACAGTAGTAAATACATGGCTGCTGTTGTAGCTATCTTTATTCAGACTCCAAGTTAAAAACTTTAACTGACCTGTAAAAAGTCCTATAAAGCCCTATACAATCCAATTCCGTATTATCTATCCCTATCTATCTATTTTTCTTCCCTTTGTTCTCTCTGCCCAGACACTCCAACCTCCTTATTATTCTAAACCCCTAGATACACTCCCTTTTCAGAAACTTTGCAGTTTTTGTCTTTCTTCTTTGGATGGTCTTCCTCAGAGATCTCATGGATATATTTCTTGCTCCCTCCAGGGTAGTCCTCAAATGTCTGCATTATAAGGCATTCCTTGCCAACTTCAAATTAAAATTTCAACTGCCCATCCCAATACTTACCTGTTCTCTTCTTCCCTTTATTTTTTTCTTCTTAGGTAGTCATAAGGAGAAACTATTTAGTTTCTCATATTAACCATGGACTGTGTGTCCCTCTCATCAAGATATATAATCTATAAGGGTGGGTTTAAAAAAATTGCATATCTTGTTACATTGTAAGCCCCTGATAAATATTTGTTAAATGGGGATGAATAAAGAATCAGAATACCTAGTTCTCCGACCAATATCACTAAAAACTCTGCAACCAAGGCAAAGAGCCTTCATCTCATTCATTTCTTATCTGTAACACAGGTGCAAGAGAGTGACTTCCCTATCTCAAGGTCTATTTCATCTACTAAAAGAAGAGCTGAGAATGAAAAACTGAGGTGCATGCTCTTATCCTGAGTTATAGGAATTACTGGTTTTGTGTATCCATCTTGGTTTTTAAAGAGGATGTGAATTCCTAGAGCCCAGGGACATAACTATAAACCCCTGTTGTCTGTCATGTATAGGAGAGTGGTTAATGAGGAAAATTTCTAACCACTGTTGCTACCTGGGAGATTTTGAGTTATTTGGAAGAATGGGAATAGATTGTCAAGATCCCTGTATGTGTAAGTGTGGGAATGATGGCAGAGGCAGAGGCAGTGCCCCCTTCTTGATCAACCCCCACAACACACACACACACAGAAAAAGTGGGAAGCCTATGGGACTGACACACAAGTGAATATGGAGATACTGTCCCCTGCCCGCCAAGCCCCAGAGACCTCAGTACATACTCCTGCAGCCTGTTCCCATGGGCTTCCTAGGCAGCATTATAAATAGGCCAGCACTTGAAAGGGTAAGCCAGCTCCACCTGCTCTCTCCTAGGATTGCATGGATTTCAAGTGAGTGCACCCTCACCCAGGACTGAGAAGGCCAAACTCCTACCATTTTAGGGGATCACGAGGACCCCACAGCTGTCTCATATCAGGAAGAAGAAACCCTTGTGTCCCAAATGCATCTTCATGGGCTGAGAAGAAATTCCCCACAGCACTAGCAGACAGAACAGAAAGGCAAGTAATAATGAATGCAGAAGCCACATCCAGACTCACAGAGAAGCTAAAATTGGATCTAGCCAAGGGTCACTTTGGCCAGAAAGCCAGACAACATGGGAGAGAAATATGTGGTATTCTGGGTAGGTAACTGGGGAGACAATATAGTAGCCTTAGACTGCTACTAGAAAAGCAGAAAAGATGCCCTGAAGAAAGAGGAGTCAGGAAAGGATCCAACTCTGTGGCCAATAAAGACCCGTGTATCTGTAGGTACTCACACAGTAGCATGGGCAAGAGGCTTAGGGAAAGGGGAAATACATTACTGTGCCCCCCCCTGCAATCCCTCCATGCCTTTTTCTACATTCTGGGCCCCACAGAGGTCTAGTGAGCTGGCCTCCTTCTGGGGAAGTTTCCTTAGCATTACCCAGACTTTTCAGCCTGAATTGTTTAGATTTCTGAATCTCTCTCCCTTTCTACCAATGGTAGATGCATAGATGGTTGCATGGATACAAGATATAAGCTTTTATCTCATTTAAGGATACAATTATCTGCCTATTACAAAGGCTTCTCATTTCTCTGATAGCAATGTGGGTCCACATTTGGAATCTCACATTTGTCAAGGAGAGTAGCTATTACGTCTTTACATAAGATCTGAGGATAGGGAGAAGCGCAAATAGTGGTCAGAGGTATGAATTCTGTGATCTTTGGATCTTGGATTTGAATATTCTTTGCTTATCCATGATGGGGATCATCCAAGTTAAACATTTTAGTTCCTATTTTATCACACTATATTTTAAGACTGCTGTTGTCCAAACCCTCTCCCCTAAAGAGCATCTCCCAATTGCTGTAAAGACCCAGATCAGGAGTGATGAAGAATCCTGGGGAGATGAATAGGTTTACCCAACTATCATTGATGAAGATACCTATAGAGTTTATTCCCAAGATTCAGAGGTCCTTCTTCTTGAAGCCAAGCCCTTAGCTCTTTAGAGGCAATTAGCTCTAAAGAAGAGGGTACCTAAGGAGCCTACCAGGGAAAGTATTTGATAAGGTCAAAGCCTACGTGTTTGGGTGGCATGGCAGGGGCAGAGCAATGCTGGGCTTCCAAAGCTCTAGGAGTATCAAGGATCAACCCAAGTTTTCCCTAAGGCAAGAGTGTGGCCTGGAGGTCGCTTTCAGGTGCAGAGAGACAAATCAGCCAGGAGCAGAGAGAAGAGCCTTCACAAGAGACAAGTCCGGCAGCTAGGATCCGATGGAGGCCACATATCCTACCAGCACCTTCATCTCCAGATAAGTCACTGGAGAGAGCTACTCCCTTTCATTTGATGACCCCAAAGGAGTTTCCAGACTTTTTTTTTCCCCTTAGGTTTTTTCCTCATCTTTTTAAAAAATTGTAATTTTTGTGTTTCTTTTTCCCCTTGCTGACCTTATACCTGGGAACTCAGAATCCTGAAATTTTGAAGGAAAAAAAATCCCTCTCCCCACTGGCTTCATATACCCATTATTCCCTTCTCTGTCTCATTCCTGCTCATGTTTGAAGACTGATCAAAAGGATTATCTTTGTCAGGAAGTCTCCTCTGATCATGCCTCTCCCCATCCTATGCATTAAAGGCACACCTTAGGCTAACACTCACCCCAAAAGTCTAATAATTGGGTTACTTGTCTATCTTCTACCATAGGCAGGGTATCTGAAGAGCAAAAGATGTGTCTTTCATCTCTGTATCATGAGCATCTAGCAAGTAGCCTTGTACATAGTAGGTCATATAAGTAGATGCTTATAAAATGAATGAATAATTGGGGGAAGAAAAAAAAAAAGAACATACCTGGAAAGGGTTCTCAATAGGGTACCTCTTAACACCTGCCCGAGAAAAGGACCACCCAATATCTGGGTAGTGAAACTATGGGCCAGGAGGAGTCCAAAAGAATTTGGAAAGGATACATTTTGGGATAAACTTTGTTCTCCCTAGATTCCATTTTTTAAAATGTAAATGGGAGAAGTGTCTGTTCATATCTTCTGCCCATTTTTTTATGTGTTTGCCTGATTCGTGTGTGTTGTTTGAGGAGTTCATTATAGATCCTGGATATCAACATTTTGTCTGTACTGTCATTTGCAAATATCTTCTCCCATTCCGTGGGTTGCCTCTTTGTTTTTTTGATTGTTTCCTTTGCTGTGCAGAAGCTTTTTATCTTGATGAAGTCCCAAAAGTTCATTTTCACTTTTGTTTCCTTTGCCTTTGGAGACATATCTTGAAAGAAGTTGCTGTGGCTGATATCAAAGAGATTACTGCCTATGTTCTCCTCTAGGATTCTGATGGATTCCTGTCTCACGTTGAGGTCTTTTATCCATTTTGAGTTTATCTTTGTATACGGTGTTCATCATCATTAGCCCTCAGGGAGATTCAAATTAAAACCACATTGAGATATCACCTTACACCAGTTAGAATGGCCAAAATTAACAAAACAGGAAACAACATGTGTTGGAGAGGATGTGGAGAAAGGGGAACCCTCTTACGCTGTTGGTGGGAATGCAAGTTGGTGCAGCCTCTTTGGAGAACAGTGTGGAGATTCCTCAAGAAATTAAAAATAGAGCTTCCCTATGACCCTGCAATTGCACTCCTGGGTATTTACCCCAAAGATACAGATGTCGTGAAAAGAAGGGCCATCTGTACCCCAATGTTTATAGCAGCAATGGCCACAGTCGCCAAACTATGGAAAGAACCAAGATGCCCTTCAACGGATGAATGGATAAGGAAGATGTGATCCATATACACTATGGAGTATTATGCCTCCATCAGAAAGGATGAATATCCAACTTTTGTAGCAACATGGACGGGACTGGAAGAGATTATGCTGAGTGAAATAAGTCAAGCAGAGAGAGTCAATTATCATATGGTTTTACTTATTTGTGGAGCATAACCAATAGCATGGAGGACAAGGGGCATTAGAGAGGAGTAGGGAATTTGGGTAAATTGGAAGGGGAGGTGAACCATGAGAGACTATGGACTCTGAAAAACAATCTGAGGGGTTTGAAGTGGCGGGGGGGTGGGAGGTTGGGGTACCAGGTGGTGGGTATTATGGAGGGCACGGCTTGCATGGAGCGCTGGGTGAGGTGAAAAAATAATAATGTTTTTCTGAAAATAAATAAATTGGAAAAAAAATGTAAATGGGAGATGCCTGAGTGCTTCAGTCAGTTGGGCATTCCACTCTTGGTTTCAGCTCAGGTAATGATCTTGGGGTGCTGGGATCAGATTCCACATTGGGCTCCACACTCAGCAGAGTCTGCTTATCCCTCTTCCTCTCCTCCTCCTTCCACTGGTGCTCTCGCTCTCAAATAAACAAGTAAATAAATAAATCTAAAAAAATTTTAATGTAAATGGACCTGGAGAGGAGCAATTGATTAATGAGTTTGAACTATCATTTTCCCCTTGGAAGAGGGCTTCAGAGCTTATGAAAGAGCCTAAAGGGCTTGAAAGAGTGAGAGGGAAGATTAGGAGAGGGAGAGCTAAGGTGCATTCAGTTTCCAGGTTTCCAGGGTTGGCCTCTGATTGTGCTCCATGTCCTAGCAGGCTAGCAGGTTGCCAAGGTGACCTCGCCCTCTCCAGCGCCCCTTCTCGATGCCAGCTATGAGTTCCTGCAACTTCACACATACCACCTTTGTACTTATTGGTATCCCAGGATTAGAAGAAGCCCATTTTTGGATCGGCTTTCCCCTGCTTTCAATGTATGTCGTGGCAGTGTTTGGAAACTGCATCGTGGTCTTCATCGTAAGGACAGAGCGCAGCCTACATGCTCCCATGTACCTCTTTCTCTGCATGCTGGCAACAATTGACCTGGCCTTGTCGACATCCACCATGCCCAAGATCCTCGCTCTCTTCTGGTTTGATTCCCGGGAGATTACTTTTGATGCCTGCATTACCCAGATGTTTTTTATTCATGCTCTCTCAGCTATTGAGTCCACTATCCTGCTGGCCATGGCCTTTGACCGTTATGTAGCCATCTGCCACCCACTGCGCCATGCAGCAGTGCTCAACAATACAGTAACAGCTCAGATTGGCATGGTGGCTGTTGTCCGTGGATCCCTCTTCTTTATCCCACTGCCTCTGCTCATCAAGCGGCTGGCCTTCTGCCACTCCAATGTGCTCTCTCACTCCTATTGTGTCCACCAGGATATGATGAAGTTGGCCTATGCAGACACGTTGCCCAATGTGATCTATGGTCTTACTGCCATACTGTTAGTTATGGGCGTGGATGTTCTGTTCATCTCCTTGTCCTATTTTCTGATTATACGAACAGTTCTACAACTGCCTTCCAAGTCAGAGCGGGCCAAGGCTTTTGGAACCTGTGTGTCACACATCGGTGTGGTATTAGCTTTCTATGTTCCTCTCATTGGCCTCTCAGTGGTACACCGTTTTGGAAACAGCCTTGATCCCATTGTGCATGTTCTCATGGGTGATGTTTATCTACTCCTGCCTCCTGTGATCAATCCCATCATCTACGGTGCCAAGACCAAACAGATCAGAACTCGTGTGCTAGCTATGTTCAAGATTAGCCATGACAAGGACCCTCAGGTTGTGGAAAGAAGGTGATCATTACCACTCTACTTTCCCTTATTTTTAATGGCTTGACATAAGGATTTCCTAAAGCTAGCTTAATTCTCTTATCTATAAGCATATCAATGATTTTCTCTGCTGTGGACTCCAAATTCTGCCTCTGCTTGCGGTGAAAGTTTGGAGGCTACTGTGATTTCTTTCCATAGGTCAAAATGTTATTGATAGTGTTACTGTACCAAAAGTCAAAATTAGAAAATCCACCAATGTTCCAATAATGTAGTAAAAAAACATAAAGAAGAGTGACAAAAAATACAACTGGCTTTTTAACAGGGAAAAAATTATTCCACCTGACTAATAATCTGAGAAGTAATATATTAAATCAACAACTAGACAGCATTTTTATCTATTAAATTCACAGTTTTTATTAATGAAAATTCAAAATGTTGAAATATAAATGCATGACCATCAAAGGTGATGGTATGATTGACATATATAGCAAGAACTTCTTAAATTTTTTATTTTTTATTAACATATAATGTATTATTAGCCCCAGGGGTACAGGTTTGTGAATCATCAGGCTTACACATTTCATAGCACTCACCACAGCATATACCCTCCCCAATGTCCATAACCCAACCACCCTTTCCCTACCCACCTCCCCCCAAGCAACCCTCAGTTTGTTTTGTGAGATTAAGAGTCTCTTATGGTTTGTCTCCCTCCCAATCCCATCTTGTTTCATTTATTCCTTCCTTACCCCCCAAACCCCCCACATTGCAGTAAGAATTTTTTTTTAATTCTATGCTTTAATGCTATATTCTCACTTTTGGAAATCTATCCTAAAAAAATATTCCTAAATGTAGAAAGCATGTTTCTCATAAAATATATTGATTTCACAATTATTTAAAGAAATCATATTTAAAATAGTAGGATATAATACATAAAAGTAAAGAATAGTAAACTCAAGTATGGCCCATTTATTTAATGGAATATTATGTGGAATAATCTATATAAAAGGAATATTGTGTAACCTTTAAATAATCTTCTATAAAATGAAAAATGCATATAATATTAAAAATAAACAATAAGGACACATGATTGAAATTAACTTGAAAAGCACCTATGCCTTGCCTTGAAGGAAATGTGCTCAAATTAATAGTGACTCACTTTGGTTTTACTTTTTAAAGTTCTTTATTATGGAGGTCTTATTTAACTGACATGTAACTTTCCAAATGAAGAAAATGAAAGTGATAATTTACATAAAACAAAGCTTGTCACAGATCTCACTGTTGGTTTACTATGCATTACCTGGGAACTTATCTAAGCCCTACACAATAATGCCAATGAACAGGTCTTGAGTGCTTACCATGTTTTAGGCACTATGCTAAGTACTTCAGAGGTTTTATCTAATCTTCATGACAACTTTTTGGAGTAGATATCATTTTTGACCCCCATTACAAGTGAGAGAAAGGAGGCTTTTATTAACAAGATAACTAAGTCGTACAGTTTGTGAGTGCTGTGCCAAGATTTGAAATTGAATTTGATAACCAAATACAGTCATTTAATTTTCATGTTATATTGCTTCCTGTTAACATCTGCCATTTATTTCCTGGAGCTGTGCAAATTCTGTTTGCTCTCTGCTGTGTGACTTATAAAATGAATTATGATATTTGTGTTGAAAGATAACCCTGCCCTCATGAGCATCAAATCCAGAGAACTGTTCATGTTTTATAGCCACATTTCACATTCCACAGTCTGTTTCTTTCCAGATTAAGGAAAATATTTTTGTCTTTTTTTTTTTTTAATCTCTTACATCTTTTCAATCGTATCTACCTTTTTAAAGTATATTTTGTACCTGTCAAACATTTTGAATGTCTGGGCTTTAACTTAGGTAGAAGATATAATAAAATTTTATTTTAAATTCTGTTGTTATGCCTACTGCTTTTATATTTATAGAATCCTATAAACTCAGATTTGAAGATACAGGAGGTTCCCTACTGCTGGTATAACTGTAAAGATGCTGAATGTATCAAGGTGGGATATTTCCTATTTTTTTAAAGATTTTATTTATTCATTTGTGAGAGAGAGAAACCGTGAGAGAGGGAACAAAAGCAGGGGGAGTGGGAGAGGGAGAAGCAAGCTTCCCTCAGAGCAAGGAAGGCTCTATCCCAGGACCCTGGGATCATGACCTGAGTTGAAGGCAGACGCTTAACAACTGAGCCATCCAGGCACCCCGGGATATTTCCATTGTATTGTTGAACTCAGATCTCATGAGAAACTGAAATCTGACTACAATCATTGGTTTCCCTTAATAGCTTCACTGAACAAATCTTGTATGGGGGACTTGGGTGGATAAACCATGGGGGAGACTCCAACCTGTGGGTTCTTTCTTAGGGGAAGGAAACCTCAGACACTTAACCTCTCTTCTGGAGAAGGGCCCTCCTAGTATATATATCTGTGAATATCTAATTGTGATTAATAAAGTGGCCTCCAAAGTCATGCAGCTCATCAATGCAGATAGATTAGGCTGAGAGAAAGAGAGAAGATGGAAGAAATGGGTGACTTCCCTAAAGAAACAAAGAGATGCCCATAGTCTGTAAAAGTAGAGATTCAGCTATCAGGACTCACCTCAAATAATGATGTTAGGACCTCATTTTATTAGCTTGAACCTCATGATGTCTCTTCCTACCCCCTCCATCGTCTTCTATCTTCCTATGCATTACTCAGGAGTGTACTAAATCGTTCCCCCCTGCCTACCTCCACATGCTTAAGAGCATGGCCAGGTTGACAATTTAATAAAGCTTGTATGTTTTGCTTTCAAGTCTCTCACAGTATTCCAGTGCAGCCCAACTTACTCATATTTTCCCCATCTCCCCCACCTTTCCCTCTGCCCTAAGATTTTCATTTTTTTTCTATTAAACACTGCTTTCATTTTCTAAAGTTTTATTTTAATTCCAATTAGTTAACATTCTGTTATGTCAGTTTCAGGTATACAATAGTGTTTCAACACTTCCATACAACATCCAATGCTCATCACAAGTACATTCCTTAATACCCATTCCCTGTTTCACCCATCCCCCCCACCACCTCTCCTCTGGTAACCATCAGTTTGTTTTCTTTGGTTAAAAGTCTGTTTCTTGGCTTGTCTCTCCCTTCTCTTTTCCTTTGCTCATTTATTTTGTTTCTTAAATTCCACATATGAGTGAAATCATATGATACTTGTCTTTCTCTGACTGACTTATGCTAAGCTAAATAAGATTTTCATTTTTTAAAAGTATTTCAGGGACACCGAGGTGGCTAGATTTGTTAAGCATCAGACTCAGTTTCAGCTCAGGTCATGATGTCAGGGTCCTGGCATCAAGCCCAGAGCAGAGTCTACTTGTCCCTCTCCTTCCCCCTCTGTTCCTCCACCTGCCCCTGCCAAATAAAGAGAATATTTTTTAAAAAGTATTTCAAATCCTTGTTTGCCAATATTCATAGAAACACTACATTCATAATAGCCAAAAAAATGGAAATGACCCAAGTGTTCATCAACAGAGAAATAGATAAAAAAAAAAAAGACGGTAAATATATACAATGGAAAATTATTCACATAAAAAGGAAAAAAAACTGAGACACATTTGACAATATAGATAAACCCTGAGAATATTATGCTAAGTAAAACAAGCTACCCACAAAAGAACAAATATTGTGTGATTCCATTTATATGAAATATGTAGGACAGGCAAATTCACAGAGATAGAAAGTAGAATAGAGGTTACCAGGGGCTGGGGAGGGGAGGATAAGGTGTTATTTAATGAGTACATAGTATCAATTTGGACTGATTAGGAAGTTTTAGACATGGATAGTGGTGGGTTGTACAGCAATGTACAACTTAATGCTACTAAATTACACATTTGAAAATTATTAAAATGGCAAATTTTATGTTATATTTATTTTACAACAATAAAAAATCACCAAAGGAAAAAGGTGAAATTTTCACTATCATTATTGGGCTTTTTTTTTTTTTTTTAATCAAGAACATGTTAAGGAGACTGGGTGGCTCAGCCAATTAAGCATCTGACTCAGTTTCAGCTCAGGTTGTGATCTCAGGGCCATGAGATAGAGTCCCATGTTGGGCTCAGGTCCCAGTGCCGAGTCTGCTTAAGAATCTTCCCCCTTCCTTCTCCACTCCACTCTGTTCCTCTTCCAGCTCAAACTCTAAATAAATAAATGAACTTTTTTTTTCAATTTATTTATTTTTAGAAAAACAGTATTCATTATTTTTTCACCACACCCAGTGCTCCATGCAATCCGTGCCCTCTATAGTACCCACCACCTGGTACCCCAACCTCCCACCTCCCCCCACCACTTCAAACCCCTCAGATTGTTTTTCAGAGTCCATAGTCTCTCGTGGTTCAACTCCTATCCAATTTACCCCAACTCCCTTCTCCTCTCTAACACCCCTTGTCCTCCATGCTATTTGTTATGCTCCACAAATAAGTGAACTTTAAAAAAAATTGAAATGGGATGTGAAATGAGCAGGGGGACAAGATGGCGGGGAAGTAGGAGGAGGCGCCTTTTCAACCTGTACCCCAAAGTGAGCTGATTACTTACCAAAGAACTCTGATCACCCATGAAATCAGCCTGAGATCAGATTTATACACGTCTGGATCTCTACAGGGGCAGAAGACGCCAGTGGGCAGGTAAAGCGGAGTGGGAATGGCAGACTGATTTCGGAAGACAAACAAAAGGGGGAGGGAGCACCAGAGGCAACCGGTTGGAAAGTAATACCCCCAATACGAGCGAGAGTACCCTGCATCTGGGGACCAGCATTAACTTGGAGACTGGTTGAAAGCACTCCAAAAGATAAACCATTGGCCACACTAATCCAAAAGAAAAGAGAGAAAGCCCAAATTAATAAAATTATGAATGAAAAGGGAGAGATCACAACTAACACCAAGGAAGTTGAAACAATCATCAGAAGTTATTATCAACAGTTATATGCCAATAAGCTTAGCAACCTAGATGAAATAGATGCATTCCTGGAAAACTATAAACTCCCAAAATTGAACCAGGAAGAAATCGACAACCTGAATAGACTGATATCTAGTAACGAGATTGAAGCAGTGATCAAAAACCTCCCAAAAAACAAGAGCCCAGGATCTGACAGTTTCCCTGGGGAATTCTACCAAACTTTCAAAGAAGAAATAACACCTATTCTCCTGAATAGGTGAATAGGTAAATTCTTTTTTCAAAAAATTGAAGCAGAAGGAAAACTTCCAGACTCTTTCTATGAAGCCATCGTTACCCCAAACCAGGAAAAGACCCTACCAAAAAGGAGAATTTCAGACCAATATCATTGATGAATATGGATGCTAAGATTCTCAACAAGATCCTAGCAAACAGGATCCAACAGCACATTAAAAAGATTATCCACCATGACCAGGTGGGATTCATCCCTGGGCTACAAGGATGGTTCACCAATCGCAGATCAATCAATGTGATAGAACAAATTAATATGAGAAGAGAGAAGAACCACATGGTCCTCTAAATCGATGCAGAAAAAGCATTTGACAAAATCCAGCATCCGTTCCTGATTAAAACACTTCAAAGTATAGGGATAGAGGGAACATTCCTGAACTTCATCAAATCTATCTATGAAAGACCCACAACAAATATCATCCTCAATGGGAAAAAGCTTGCAGCCTTCCTGTTGAGATCAGGAACAAGACAAGGATGCGCACTCTAACCACTCTTGTTCAACATAGTATTAGAAGTCCTAGCAATAGCAATCAGACAACAAAGAGAAATAAAAGGTATCCAAATTGGCAATGAAGAAGTCAAACTCTCTCTCTTCACAGATGACATGATTCTTTATATGGAAAACCCAAAAGACTCCACCCCAAACTACTAGAACTCATACAGCAATTCAGCAACATGGCAGGATACAAAGTCAATGTGCAGAAATCAGTGGCTTTCTTATACACTAACAATGAAAATACAGAAAGGGAAATTAGAGAATCGATTCCATTTACTATAGCACCAAGAACCATAAGATACCTGGGAATAAACCTAACCAAGGAGGTAAAGGATCTGTACTCGAGGAACTACAGAACACTCATGAAAGAAATTGAAGAAGACACAAATAGATGGAAGACCACTCCATGCTCTTGGATCAGAAGAATAAACATTGTTAAAATGTCTCTACTGCCTAGAGCAATCTATACTTTTATGCCATTCTGATCAAAATTCCACCGGTATTCTTCAAAGAGCTGGAGCAAATAATCCAAAAATTTGTATGGAATCAGAAGAGACCTCGAATCGCTAAGGAAATGTTGAAAAACAAAAATAAAACTGGTGGCATCACGTTACCTGATTTCAAGCTTTATTACAAAGCTGTGATCACCAAGACAGCATGGTACTGGCATAAAAACAGACAAATAGACCACTGGAACAGAGTAGAGAGCCCATATATGGACCCTCAACTCTATGGTCAAATAATCTTTGACAAAACAGGAAAAAATACACAGTGGAAAAAAGACAGTCTCTTCAATTAATGGTGCTGGGAAAACTGGACAGCTATATGTAGAAGAATGAAACTCGACCATTCTCTTACACTGTACACAAAGATAAACTCAAAATGGATAAAAGACCTCAATGTGAGACAGGAATCCATCAGAATCCTAGAGGAGAACATAGGCAGTAATCTCTTCGATATCAGCCACAGCAACTTCTTTCAAGATATGTCTCCAAAGGCAAAGGAAACAAAAGCAAAAATAATCATTTGGGACTTCATCAAAATCAAAAGCTTCTGCACAGCAATGGAAACAATCAAAAAAACAAAGAGGCAACCCACAGAATGGGAGAAGATATTTGCAAATGACAGTACAGACAAAAGGTTGATATCCAGGAACTATAATGAACTCCTCAAACTCAACACACACAAAACAGACAATTATATCAAAAAATGGGCAGAAGATATGAACAGACACTTCTCCAATCAAGACATACAAATGGCTATCAGACACATGAAAAAATGCTCATCATCACTAGCCATCAGGGAGATTCAAATTAAAACCACATTGAAATACCACCTTACACCAGTTAGAATGGCCAAAATTAGCAAGACAGGAAACAACATGAGTTGGAGAGGATGTGGAGAAAGGGGAACCCTCTTACACTGTTGGTGGGAATGCAAGTTGGTGCAGCCTCTTTGGAGAACAGTGTGGAGATTCCTCAAGAAATTAAAAACAGAGCTTCCCTAAGACCCTGCAATTGCACTTCTGGGTATTTGCCCCAAAGATACAGATGTCGTGAAAAGAAGGGCCATCTGTACCCCAATGTTTATAGCAGCAATGGCCACGGTCACCAAACTGTGGAAAGAACCAAGATGCCCTTCAGTGGACGAATGGATAAGGAAGATGTGGTCCATATACACTATGGAGGATTATGCCTCCATCAGAAAGGATGAATACCCAACTTTTGTAGCAACATGGACGGGACTGTAAGAGATTATGCTGAGTGAAATAAGTCAAGAAGAGAGAGTCAATTATCATATGGTTTTACTTATTTGTGGAGCATATCAAATAGCATGGAGGACATGGAGAGTTAGAGAGGAGAAGGGAGTTGGGGGAAATTGGAAGGGGAGGTGAATTGTGAGAGACTATGGACTCTGGAAAACAATCTGAGAGGTTTGAAGTGGCGGGGACGGGGTGGGAGGTTGGGGTACCAGATGGTGGGTATTATAGAGGGCACGGATTGCATGGAGCACTGGGTGTGGAAAAAATAATGAATACTGTTATGCTGAAAATAAATAAATAAATAAATATTTTTTAAAAAAAGAAACCAGAAAAAAAATTGAAATAATTATATTTTGAATATACTGGGTTAAAGAAAACACCCTTTTAAAGAAGTACCTATAGGTACTTTTACCTCTTTGGGATTATATTTAATCTTTGAGATTCTATTTAATCTCCTGTATTAAGGGAGGGAAAGAGCCCTAGTATGGGACTTATGAGCTCTGCGCAGTAGTTCCTATTCTCCTTCTAGGTGGGTGACCTTGTCTAATAAACATAATCTCTCTGAATTAACTCTATAAAACATGGTAATTAAATTAGATGATCTCTAAATCCCAACCTATTTTGAATATTATGTGCTCTGAACACTGAGAAGCCTTAAACAATTCCACAGGCCTGCAAACCTGGAACCCTGCAGGGACTCTTGGAAAAGCCTTCTGCCTCACATATGAAAGTCAAGCCCCTTCCCTGAGGCCACACCTGCTATTTGTCCAAATATAGTATTTATCAACTTGATCTCCTACCCCTGATTCTTCCATTAAGGCCCTTCCAAAACTCAAAACTGCTCCACAAAGATGGGGATTTTCCACCCCAGAAAATATTCACAAACTCTCTATAAAAGGCAGCTCAATCCAATAGAAAAAGCAAACAGTTCTGACTCATCAAGTCAGTTCACCCTCTGTGAGGCTTTTTTTCCTCATCTGTTTATTAGGAATGATAACAGAGTAGCTATCCCTCAGGGTTTTATGAGAATTATGTGCAACAAGCCACACATAATGCTTAGCACAGAATTTAGTACATAGTAAGAACTCACTAAATACTCATTATTACCATGGAGGGGGTAGCGGGTGATAATCCCTGCCTCACAGTGATATTGAGGAGATAGAGATGTGAGTTTCTGCCTGTGGCAAACAAGCCACTGATTTTTCTTAAGTACTCATCTAATTATTAGCGTTGAAGCTTGGAGTTTTCTCTCTCATCTATACCAGGACTAAGTGTGGTGAATGGGAGAAGTAAGATTCAACTGGGATTCAAATGGGATTGAAATGTCTGATCTTATACAAAAAAGGAAGAAAAACAACAGAAGACCATAGTTTTAAAAGTTGTCCCAAGAAAATGCGATTGCATTCTAGAAGGTGGCAAACTAAAGTGGGTATTCTGGCCATTGCTTATTCCTGGTTCACATGGACTACAGTCCTGGGAGAGTGTTTGCCTTCTGGTTCTCATTGATCTGGACAGACTTCCAGGAGGAAGCCCTCTGGGAACTTGGGGAGGTGAGTCAACTCATAGAGGTGGTCCCAGGCAGCCCATGCTGTGAGAGGCCTCTGGGTCTTAAGCAAATGCTCACTGAAATGAGCGTGTCTTTCCCAGTGAACAAGGATCTCCAGGGACTGAGGATCATAAAAACACTGCCCTGTTCCCAGTCATATTTATGTTGGCCTGGTCAGTGGAGGGCACTTGTTTAGGTAGCCATTTCCCCTTGAGAGACAGAGTCTGAGTTTGCCCGATAAGCAGGACAGCTCCCATCCCCAGTAATTTCATTTGACCCCCATCTCTGAGCAGTAAATCATTTACTCCAGACAGGATTGACAAGAAATAAGGACAGAACATAAATTTGTTTGTTTCTGGGGACAGACATTCCCCTAAGGTTTTTTGTTGTTGTTGTTGTTGTTGTTATTAGAAGAAAAGATTCACTGTCAGTATATATTTACAACCAGAGATTCCCAGCATCACATATCTGAGATTCTGATCACCACAAATTCTCCCAGCCTAGGCCAAAATTCATGCCCAACGTCCACTTTTATATCATTCAAAGTTAAATATTCAAGAATCATTTATAATATTCTGGGCCTTATAAAAGGTGAAAAGAATACAAAATAAACAATAGTGGGTATTACAGTGAACATCAGATAATATTAAAAAAACAAGAGATAACAAGTGGTGACAAGGATGTGGATAAAAGGGAACACTTGTACATTTTTGGTGGGAATGTAAATTGGTACAGTCACTATGAAAAACTAAATGAAGGTTACTCAGTAAATTGAAAACAGGACTGCCATATAAGATTAAGCAATTTCACTTCTGTCTGAATATATGCCCAAAGGAAATGAAATCATTATCTCAAGGAAATATCTGTACTCCCATATTCATTGCAGGTATTAATCCCTATCACTAAGATACAGAAACAAGAAAAGGATGGAATATTTAGCCTTAAAAAAGAAGGAAATTTTGCCATTTGCAACAAGATGGAGGAATCTAACAGGCAAAATGTTACATGAAATATTCGAGATAGAGAAAGATAAACTCTGCAGAGTACCACTTATATGTGTAATCAAGAAGACAACAAATCAAATTCATAGGAACAGAAAGTAGAATGGCTGGTGTCAGAGGATGTGGATGGGGAAATATGGAAAAAGAATATGGTAAAAGAATATAGACTTTCAGTTATAAGAAGAGTGAATTTTGAGGATCGAAGTATAACAGGATGACTACAGTTGATAATACTGAATTGTTAATTAAAATTTGATGAGAGAGTAGAACTTAAATGTTCTCAGAAAAAAAAAGAAAGAAAAGTAAAGTAAATATGTGAAAAGATGGATGTGTTAATTAACTCAAAGGTGGGAATCCTTTTACAATGTATATGGTTACAAAATCATCACATTATAGCCTTTAAATATATTACAAATTTATTTGTTAATTGTACCTCAATGCATATGTAAACTAACTCAAAATTGACCACTGACTTGAATGTAAAAAAAAAATTAATGTAAGCATAAATCTATAACTTTTAGAAAAATTTAGGAGAAAATCTTCAGGATAGAGGGCGAAGTTTTCTTAGCCTTAATACCAAAAGTGTGATTCCTCTAAGGAAAAATTGATAAAGATTTATTAAAACTAAATAAACGAATAACTCACTCCTTCTGAGTCAAAGACTCAGTTAAAAGGACAAAGAAACAACAACAACAACAAAAAAAAAAAAAAACCAGAGTGGGAGAATATATTTGCAAATTACATATCTAAGAAAGGCCTGGTATCAAGAACAGATAAAGTACTCTGAAAACTCAACTAGAAAAAAACCTAATTAGAAATAGGCAAAAGACATGGAAAGACATTTCATGGAAAAAGAAACAGATGCAAATGAACACAGAAAAATTCAAAGTTATTAGCTAGGAGAATATAAAAATTAAAACTACAGTGAACTATCACTATACATCTATCAGAATAGCTTGCTTGTTCTTTTGTTTTTGTTTTTGTTTTTTTTAGGTGAAAACATCAAATGCTGGCAAGGATGTGGGGAAACTGGATCACTAGATCACTCATACACTGCTGGTTGAAATGTAAAATGGTATAGCCAGCCACTCTAGAAAATATTTTGGCAGTTTCTAAAAATACTAAACATGCAACTAACATATGGCTGAGCATTTGTACTCCTGGGCATTCATCTCCTGGAGAGTTATGTTCACCAAAAGTTTTCATGCAAATGTTTATAGCAGCTTTATGCATAATAGCCCCGAACTGGAAACACAGATGTTCTTCAAGAGGAGAATGGTTAAACAAACTGGTACAACAAGGCCCTGTAAATACTACTCAGCACTTACAAAAAATGAACTCTTCACACACAGGATAAGCTGGCTACATCTCCAGAGAATGATGCAGTGGGGTTAAAAAAAAAATTACATATTGTATGATTTCATTTATATGACATTCCTGAATAGAACACATTAGTGATTGTCAGAGGCTAAATAGGGGATGAGAGGGAGAAGAGTGGATGGGGCTATAAAAGGACAGCATGAGGGATCCTTGTGGCACTGGAAGTGTTCTGTATCTTCTCTGTAACAATGTCAATATCTTTATTTTGATACTGCACTACTGTTTTGCTAGATGCTACCCTTGGAAAAATTGGGTGAAGGGTATATGGGATCTCTATATTAAATATTATAACTGCATGTGAATCTACAAACACCTCAAAATAAAAAACCAAAAAAGAAAATCTTAAAGACTTGACAAGGTTGGAAGATGGTGTTGGAGTTGGAGGGCCCTAAACGCACCTCATCCCACTAACACAACTATGTAACTATCAAATCATTCTAAATACTGCAGGAATTGACCTGAAGGCTAGCAGAACAAACTTCACAACTAAAGTTGGAGAAGAGGCAACACTGAAGAAGGTAGGAAGTGCAGAGACATGGTTTGGGAGAGAAACAGATCATGGCTAGGGGAGCCACAGTCACAGAGAAGGGCAAGAAATAGACTAGCACAGAGAGGAGCACATAAGGAAAATGAATCCCCACAGCAGCTGGCTTAGAAAGCAAGAAAGCAGCTACGTTTCATGAGTTCCTGCAACAGTGGGTCTTAAAACATGGAGTTTTAAAGGCCAGTATATTTGTTTTGGTAAGAGACTGGAGGGCGCTGGGGGTATTCTTAGAGAGGAGACAAACAACCCACAGACATACAGCATGGAAACAATGATCTGAAGAATGCCTAGGGCACACAGTGGGAAGGTTATTTGCTCTTCTCAGTGCATATCCAAGAGAGACAACAATCAAGGGAAGACCCCTTGAGAACTGGTCAGCACTCTTTCCTTCCCATGCCCCTCAGCATAAGCACTAGCCACCAGTGGGAACCAGCACAGTGCTGATACTCAACACTTGCTTACTCCAGCAGAACCACTCCTCCCAGTCATGCTTGCCTCAGTCCCAGAATGAGGACCACTTTCCCCACAAGACCTTCCCAAACCCCTACTCACCCCTTATCTTCCGAAAAGGGGGGGTTTCAGAGCTATGGTTTCTGTGGGTGGGGCAACAGGTATGATCTCACAAACAGACAAGAACTCACCTAGTGAAAAAACACCACATTCAGGTCAGGAACCAAACATTGCCCACAACAGACAGAGAACCTCTGCAGATGACTGGCCTAAAGGATAGATGGGCCAGGACACAAGAGCAGAGCACATGCAGTGCACAATGGAAACACTCATGGAAGTGTTCCAACAGGGGACACTATACTGCAGGTCACTAGAGGACCTCTTCTTCAGGATAGAAAGTCTATCAAGAAGGCGAAAAAATTGTAAATAGTTATACACCCAAATGGGAGTACCCTGATACATAAAACAGTTAATTATAAACATAAAGGAGTAAGGGGTGCCTGGGTGGCTCAGTGGGTTAAAGCCTTTGCCTTCGGCTCTGATCACGACCCCACGGTCCTGGGATCGAGCCCCATGTAGGACTCTGGCTCAGCAGGGAGCCTGCTTCAGCCTGCTTCCCTTCCTCTCTCTCTGCCTGACTTTCTGCCTACTTGTGATCTCTGTCAAATAAATAAAATCTTTAAAAAAAACATAAATGATCTAATCAATAAGAATACAGTAATAGTAGGGGACTTTAACACTCCACTTACATCAGTGGAACAAAAAAAAAAAAAATCAATGAGGAAACAAAGTGGCTTTAAATGCCACACTGGAACAGCTGAATTTGATAAATTCAGAACACTCCATCCTAAAAAAAGCAGAATATACAATTTTTCTAGTGTACACAGAACATTTTCCAAAAGAGATCACATATTAGCCCACAAAACAAACCACAACAATTTTAAGATCACAGTCATACCATGCATCTTTTCTGATCACAGTGCTATGGAAGTAGAAGTCAACCATGAGAAAAAAAATCTAGAAAGAGCACAAATACATGCAGGTTAAATAACATGCTACTAAATAATGAATTGATCAACCAGGAGATAAAAGAAATTATAAAGTACACCCAACTTTTGTAGCAACATGGACGGGACTGGAAGAGATTATACTGAGTGAAATAAGTCAAGCAGAGAGAGTCAATTATCATATGGTTTCACTTATTTGTGGAGCATAACAAATAGCATGGAGGACAAGGAGAGATGGAGAGGAGAAGCGAGTTGAGGGAAATTGGAAGGGGAGGTGAACCATGAGAGACTATGGACTCTGAAAAACAATCTGAGGGTTTTAAAGGGGCAGGGGGTGGGAGCTTGGGGGAACCAGATGGTGGGTTTTAGAGAGGGCATGGATTGCATGGAGCACTAGGTGTGGTGCAAAAACAATGAATACTGTTACACTGAAAAGAAATTTAAAAAAAATTCTTAAAAAAAAAAAGTACATGGAAACAGACAGAAATGAAAACATGATGGTCCCAAATCTGGGATGCAGGAAAAGTGGTTCTAAGAGGGAAGTTTATAGCACTACAAACCTACCTTACGAAGTAAGAAAAATATCAAATAGACAACCTAACCTTACATGTAAAGGACCCAGAAAAAGAAAATTAAATAAAACCTTAACCCAGCAGAAGAAAGGAAATAATAAAGATTAGAGAAGAAATAAATGATATACAAACAACAAAACAAACAAACAAAAGAGAGTAGAACAGATCAATCAAGCAAGGATCTGGTTCTTTGAAAAAGTCGGTAAAATTGATAAACCTCTAGCCAGGCTTACCAAGAAAAAAAGAGAAAGGACTCAAATAAATAAAATCATAATAAAGGAGAAGAAATAACAACCAACAGCACAGAAATATAATTATAAGAGAATATTATGAAAAACTGTATGTCAGCAAATTGCACAACCTAGGAAAAAATGGATAAATTCTTAGAAAATAAACCACCAAAACTGAAACAGGAAGAAATAGAAAATTTGAACAAATAACCAGTAAAGAAATTGAATCACTAATCAAACACCAAAAGTCCAAGACCAGATGGCTTCATAGAGGAATTCTACCAAACATTTAAAGAAGAGTTAATACCTATTCTCAAATTTTTCCAAAAATAGAAATGGAAGGAAAACTTCCATATTTATTCTATGAAGACAGCATTACCCTGATACCAAAACCAGATAAAGACTCTACTAAAAAAAAGAACTACAGACCAAATTCCTAATGAACATAATGAAAAAATCTTCAACAAAATAATGGTGAACTGAATTCCACAATACATTTTTAAAAATCACTCACCACAATCACATGGGATTTATTCTTGCATTGCAGAGTTGTTCAATATTTGTAAATCAACTAACACCACATCAATAAGAGAAAGGAAAAGAACCACATGATCATTTCAACAGATGCAGAAAAAGCATTTGACAAATTACAACTTTCACTCATGATAAAAACCCTCAACAAAGTAGGTTCAGAGGGAACATACCTCAATGTAAGGAAGGTCATATGTGAAAAACCTACAGCTAATACAGCTTAGCTAGAGAAAAGCTGAGAGGTTTTCCCCTAAGGTCAGGAATAAGGCAAGAATGTCCACTTCCATTCAACACTTCCATTCAACATAGTACTGAAAATCCTAGCCACAGAAATCAGACCAAAAATAAAAAGAAAAAAGGCATCCAAATCAGTAAGGAAGAAGTAAAACTTTCACTAATTGCATGTGACATGATATGCCAGCAAAAAACTGCTAGAACTGATAAACTGATTAAGTAAAGTTGCAGGATAAAAAAATAAATCGATGTATAGAAATCTGCTGCATTTCTTTTTTATTATAAGATTTATTTTTTTAATTTAAATTCATTTAATTAACATATAATGTATTATTGGGTCAGGAGTACAGTTCTGTGATTCCTCAGTCTTATATAATACCCAGTGCTCATTACAATTCTGTTGCATTTCTATACACCAATAGAAGCAGCAGAAAGAGAAATCAAGAAAACAATCCCACCTAAGATGGCACCTAAAATAATAATATGCCTAGGAATAACCTTAACCAAAGAGGTAAAAAACCTGAACTCTGAAAACTATAAAATATTGAGGAAGAAGTTAAAGATGACACCAAAAAATGGAAAGACAATCCACGCTCATGGATTAGAAGACCAAATATTGTTCAAATGTCTATACTACTTAAAGCAATCTAATCATTTACTACAATCCTTATCAAAATGCCACCAGCATTTTTCACAGAACTAGAACAATTCTAAAATTTGTATAAAACTATAGAAGACCCCAAATAGCCAAAGACAACTTGAAAAAGAAAAGCAAAGCTGAAGGCATCACAATTCCAGACTTCAAGTTACATTACAAAGCCTTAGTAATTAAAACAGTATGGTATTAGTGCAAAACCACACACACAGATCAATGGAACAGAATAGAAAACTGAGAAATAGACCCACAAATATATGGTCAGTTAATCTTCAACAAAGCAGGAAAAAATATCCAATGGGAAAAAGACAGTCTCTTCAACAAATGGTATTGGGAACCAGGACCAATTTGTTACATCATACACAAAAATAAGTTCAAAATGGATCAAAGACCTAAATATGAGACCTGGAAACAACAACAACAAATCCTAGAAGAGAGCACAGGCAATAATTTCTCTGACATTGGCCATAGCAACTTTTTTCTAGATATGTCTCCTGACACAAGGGAAACAAAAGCAAAAATAACTAGTGAGACTTCATCAAAATAAAAAACTACTGCATGGTGAAGGAAACAATCAAGAAAACTAAAAGACAACCTACAGAATTTGCAAATGAAAAGGGTTAGTATCCAAAACTTATAAAGAATTTATGAAACTCAACATCCAAAAAACAAATAATCCAATTTTAAAATAGGCAGAAGACATGAACAGACATTTCTCCAGAGAAGCCATCTAGATGGCCAACAGACACATGAAAAGATGCTCATCATCACTTATCCTCAGGGAAATACAAATCAAAATTGCAATATCACCTCACACCTGTGAGAATGGCTAAAATTAAAAAAAAAAAAAACCATAAGAAACAACACATGTTGGCAAGGATGTAGAGAAAAAGGAAAACTCTTGCTCTGTTGGTAGGAATGCAAACAGGTGCTTCCACTGTGGAAAACAGTATGGAGATTCCTCAAAAAGTTAAAAGTAGAGCTACCCTAAGATCTAGCAATCATACTACTGGGTATTTACCCAAAGAACACAAAAACACTAATTCAAAGGGATACATGCACCCAATATTTATACCAGTGTTATTTATAATAACGAAGATATGGAAGCCTCCCAAGTGTCCATTGGTTGATGACTGGATAAAGAAGATGTGGTGTGTGTGTTTGTGTGTGTGTGTGTGTATAATAAAATAGTACTCAGCATAAAAGAAGAATGAAATCTTGACATTTGGAGCAACATAGGAGGAATCTGAGAGTATAAACCTAGGCAAAGTAAGTTAAATACCATATGATTTCACTCCTATGTGGAATTTAAGAAACAAAACAAATAAGCAAAGGATAGAGAGAGAAAGAGATCAAAATAGAGAGAGAGAGAGAGATCAAAAGAGAGAGAAACAGACTCTTAATTATAGATAACAAACTGATAAACTGATGGTTACCAGAGGGGAGTTGGGGGGATGGATGAAATAGGTGATGGGGACTAAAGAGAATAGTTGTCATGATGAGCACCAGGCCTTGTATGGAATTGTTGAATCACTATATTATACACCTGAAACTAATATAACATTGTATATTAGTTTTTTTTTTAACTGAAATTTTTAATTTTTAAATTATGTATTTTTTACATACATTTTTTAAAAATATGAAATTTTTTAAAAATGTAAGAAAACTAAACAAATAATGAAAATTTTAAAAATTTTTTAAAATTTTAAGAATTTGTAAATTTTTTCATTTTTAAAAAATGTAAGAAAACTAACTAAATAAATAATGAAAAATATCTTAAAAGAGTCTTGGGTTACATGTTATGGCAGTCAAAATAAATTTTTTTTAACGGTATGTGATGGGCACACAACAAAGAAGTGGTTAGAAGATGGAGAGGGGGCTGACATGAAGCACCATGTCCCATTAAATGGTCTCCCTGGCAGGACATAGATGTTGGAGTGGAAGTGAGTAAGAGCGGATGGGTTGACCAAGAACCTTAGAGAAGGCACACGTGATGGCCTCCTTTTCCCATGGGAAGTCAGGAGCAATGTCAAATAAGCTGCTAGGAGAAGAGATTGGCAGGTTGAGTAAAGAGCTTGAGAAGAATGGTGACAATTTAAAAACTGAAAGAAATTACAATGATGCGAAGTCTCAGCTCAGGCTAATGGCCATAAAGCATTTTGATAAAAGATTTCAAAGGTGTGTGATTTTTCCCCCAAGTTTGTTCATCATCTCAGTTGGAGTAAAGTAGATAGGCTGGGCCCAGTTCAGCTGGGAGAGGGCAGCTAAAATCAAAGAGGATAAAGGTCAGTGTATCCCTAGAAAGTAACTGTAGGTGAATGACCACAGTCCAAATCAACTGAGGTATGAGCTGAGGTGAATTTGTGGCAGAACTCTCCAGAAAGTGAGAAAGAATGGAGACAGAGCTTGTATATGGTGAGGAAAACAGAACAAGAATTCAAACCCTAGCCTGCCTGGTTCTGTAGTACATATTCTTTCCACTGTCCAGGTTCCCTCCTTTTTGAACTTTGATCAGCCCTAGGCTGGGTGTGGGAAGGATCTGTGCCAGCACCCCACCCCCTTATTGTTTAATTCTTTCAAACATTTCCCCTGATTCCAAAGCTAGCCTTAACTTTTCCATTCCCCAGGGATCTGGGCAGAGTCACTCCACAGTGGCCCAAACCTGACCTCCCCTGGAGATAGGCACTGCTGCCAAGATGTCCTTGTGTAATGAGATAAAACTCAATCCCTCTGCCACAAAGACCTCCTGGGCTCTTGCAGGATGTGGAGTGGCAGAGCAACCTGGAACAATAGCCAGGGTGAGTAACCTATGGCCTCATCACATCCCCTTCTCCACTTCCTAGATGGGTGACCGCCAGCACCTTAGCCTCAGATGCAGATAACAGTGGGAAGAGTCAAATAACACAGAATTTCTGTGCAAATAACACAGAAGAAAGAGAAATAATCAGTCTTGGACCATGAGAAATACTAGTCCTATCTCCTGCAGGAGGCTACCTATCTGAGGTTCAGGGAGTTTAAAGCTCAGACCACATTCCAGGGAGACAGGCCCTTGATAGCCAAGTTCTCTTCCCATCTGGCATTCCGAGATCATTTGATCTCTGGTTCAGCATCTCAGCTATCCTTCTTCTTGTCTAGACTGGCATTTCTCCACAAGCATTCTCTGGCACACTGGTCTGGCTTCCCATAGTGGCCTACGGTGGTACAGAGTAATGCTGATTACCATGCCTTTGTGAACCAAGTGGTGAAAGAGAGCTGGGAAGTCTCACCTTTCCTCAATTCCCTTGTTTTCAATATTGTCCAACTTTCCTTTCTGTCTGGCATCTCAGTCCAGAACCTTGCTGGGAGAATTCTTCCAGAAAATAACCTGTCTTCTGTAAGAATGGAAGGGACAGAAGGAATCATATAGCTGCTCCCTAGAAAATCATCCTGTTTTCAATCCCATTTTTTACTCTTGCTTTTATCAACTCTCCCTAGTTCTTTTGAAGTGGATATGTGGCATAACCTCCTCTCTACAAACTTAATCTTCTATTTCTTCCAGTTTCTTTCCATTCTTCGTATGATTGCTCTTCATCTATGATATTACTGATAAACCTTATATCCCATCCTGTTCTTCTGCCACTGTCAGATAATATATTTTTAAAATTTTTGCTATCATTTAAATGAGATTTTGGAAAGAATAAATGTTTGTGTGCAATTCACCGTGTTTAATTAGAAATATCTTCCCATTAAATGTTGTTATTTTTACAGAGTAAACTGTTGATTTATTCATATTTTATTATGCAAAAAGGTTAGGACAAACTTGATCTCTATATACCTACACCTAGCTACCAAAATCATAAGCTTATAGCCTCTCTTGGTAACTTGGCACTACACAATTCCTACCACGGGTGGCCCCCACTTCCCCAATTATTTTGAAGTCAATATAATGTCTCATTTTATAAATATTTTCAAATCTTAAAACACAGCCATAGTATTATAATCACACACACACACAAAAGATCATCATCAAGAATTCAACCCATATTTAAATTTCCCCAATTATCCAATAAAAGTATTTCTGAATGTTAGTTTACTTACTTTTTTTTTAAGTTTTTTTTTTTTTTGACAGAGATCACAAGTAGACAGAGAGGCAGACAGAAAGAGATGAGGAAGCAAGCTCCCTGCTGAGCAGAGAGCCTGACACAGGGCTCCATGCCAGGACCCTGAGATCATGACCTGAGTTGAAGGCAGAGGCTTAACTCACTGAGCCACCCAGGCACCCCATAGTCTGCTTACTTTTTATATATGATTTGCTCAAAACAAGATCCTAACAAGGTGTTTCCATTGCATTTGGTTGATATGAATCAAGTCTCTCTTAATCTGTAGGTTTTCACCCTTTTTTAAAATTTTCTTATAATTTATTTATGGAAGAAATGGAAATTTTGTCCTGGAAGCTTTGTTTTTGTTGTTTGGATTTTACTCATCACATTTCTTGGTGTCTTTAAACATATCTGCTTGCCCGGTGTCTCCTATATTCTCTTAAACTGCTAGATAAGAGACAGGCCTGTTAATTTAGTAAAATACAGTGTCCAGTTTTCTCTCATTTGTGATAATATCAGCCCCTGACGATTTTTCTGCCATCATTTCATTGGTTTTGTTAAAATGTATTACGTCAGTTCTATTACTTTTTTTTTAATATTTTATATATTTATTTGAGAGAAAGCACAAGTGGGCGGGGGCAGGGTAGAGGAAGAGGGAGAAGCAGACTCCCTGCTGAGCAGGGAGGCCAATGCAGGACTCCATCCCAAGACCCCAGGATCATGATGACGGAGCCACCCAGGCACCCAGTTCTATTACTTCTTAATAGCTGGAATGCTTCTGTGGAGAGAAGCTTTCCACCTTCAGTTCCTTTCTTTACACCATGATACAATTGTAGAAGAAAAGGAGATTATTTGTCGGTTTTCAGAATACTGAATGCCTACCCTTGCTGATCTCGTACTTACACATACACTAGCTAGCCTTAACACACACTCTGTGTGTGTGTGTGTTTTGATCTGCAGCAGTTACTATTCTCACTGACGCTTGGTTGACCCATATTTGGCAAGTGGGAGACTCTCTGAGTTGACTTTCTTTGTCTTTTAAAAATAATCTCAGTTGTCTCTAGTTCCCTGTTTTCTACTATTGAAAGATATCCAAGGTCATTTGGTGTATTTCCAGGGGAAGGCTTATCATCCATTTATGAAATTGGGGGAAAGGGCATTAAGAGACCACATCTAAGCATTAGGTGTGTTCCTTGTTACTGAACTGTTCTGGTTTGTAGCTATTTTCTGTAAATAAAGCTAGAAGATATGTATTTTTAAAAATTTTTTTAAATTTATTTTCAGCACAACAGTATTCATTGTTTTTGTACCACACCCAGTGCTCCATGCAATCCCTGCCCTCTCTAATACCCAACACCTGGTTCCCCCAACCTCCTACCCCCCCACCACTTAAAACCCCTCAGATTGTTTTTCAGAGTCCATAGTCTCTCATGGTTCACCTCCCCTTCCAAGTTCCCCCAACTCCCTTCTCCTAACTCCCCATGTCCACCATGCTATTTGTTATGTTCCACAAATAAGTGAAACCATATGATAATTGACTCTCTCTGCTTGACTTATTTCACTCAGCATAATCTCCTCTAGTCCCATCCATGTTGCTACAAAAGTTGGCAACCCACGGAATGGGAGAAGATATTTGCAAATGACAGTACAGACAAAAGGTTGATATCCAGGATCTATAATGAACTCCTCAAACTCAACACACACAAAACAGACAATCTTATCAAAAAATGGGCAGAAGATATGAACAGACACTTCTCCAATGAAGACATACAAATGGCTATCAGACACATGAAAAAATGTTCATCATCACTAGCCATCAGGGAGATTCATATGGTTTCACTTATTTGTGGAACATAACAAATATCATGGAGGACAAGGGGTGTTAGAGAGGAGAAGGGAGTTGGGGTAAATTGGAAGGGGAGGTGAATCATGAGAGACTATGGACTCTGAAAAACAATCTGAGGGGTTTGAAGTGGCGGGGGGTGGGAGGTTAGGGTACCAGGTGGTGGGTATTATAGAGGACACGGATTGCATGGAGCACTGGGTGTGGTAAAAAAATAATGAATACTGTTTTTCTGAAAATAAATAAACTGAAAAAAATTTAAAAAAAAAAAACCCACATTGAGATACCACCTTACACCAGTTAGAATGGCCAAAATTAGCAAGACAGGAAACAACATGTGTTGGAGGGGATGTGGAGAAAGGGGAACCCTCTTACACTGTTGGTGGGAATGCAAGTTGGTGCAGCCTCTTTGGAGAACAGTGTGGAAATTCCTCAAGAAATTAAAAATAGAACTTCCCTATGACCCTGCAATTGCACTCCTGGGTATTTACCCCAAAGATATAGATGTAGTGAAAAGAAGGGCCATCTGTACCCCAATGTTTATAGCAGCAATGGCCACGGTCGCCGAACTGTGGGAAGAACCAAGATGCCCTTCAACGGACGAATGGATAAGGAAGATGTGGTGCATATACACTATGGAGTATTATGCCTCCATCAGAAAGAAGATATGTATTATTTAAAGGAGAAATATCTCTTGAGCTTACTCTGATATTCCCAAATTGATATTCTCAGTTTCATGATTACAGCATTTTAACTAACTTGTTTGAATTTACATACATATCCTCCATTCTCACCCTGAAAATTTTGCTTCCCAAATGCACTAAAATAATGACTCAAATGATGTATCTTATACTAATAATAGCCCATATCATAAATAATAATACAAATATTTGACTTGTATTTTTTTCCTTTACCTCCTGAATAATATCTAAATATATTAAGAATGTGTAGATTACATCAATTTTTCTGTAACTCTCTATGAACATTGATCCTTTCTTTGTAGTCTAGTGGTCTTAAGAGATTTCTGAGATAAGTGGTAATTTTTTCATTTTGAGATTCATTGCTTTTATCAGAGCACCTGTATAATTTTTGTTTACACTTGCAATACAATTACCATACTTAAATACATATATATTTGCTTATTGGTTTTATTTCCTAGTACTTGACAAAAACTTTAATGTTTACATTTTTTTCAATTTTCAGAAAAATATTTTATGACGTATTTTAGTATCTTTCTGGTTTTCATTTTTATTTTACTCTTCTTCAGGAATAGCTATTATGTTTAAAATTCTACTATTTATTTAGCATCTTTATTATAGACTAATTACTTCTTATCATTGTTTTCATTTAATTATATTTCATTATTTTCAATACTGTTCTCTATCTTGGAGTACGTTATTTTCTTTGGTTTACCATTTTGATGTTCACTTTCTTTTTTACTACCAACTCATTTTTATACCTTAATACCAAATATTTTAATTTGGTTCATGATTTAATTCACTTATTTACAAATTTTTACCCATAATTTTCTTCTCTTTCCTTAATAATTCCTTATCTCAAAGAGTATTTTTACATACCTTTAACATGTCTTATCCTTTTTAATTTTTACATAATATGTCTGCACAAATTGTATGTTGGAATTTTCTGTTACTCATCTTTGAATGGGATGAGCGCTACCAGGAATTAATATTTATCCAAAATACGTCTGAGAGAGAAGAAACGGAGGATGATAGAACTGATACTGTCAAACTTTATTTCATTATATTCTCTTTTAAATATTCTACTAGAATATGTGCAATCTGCTTCAGAGACCAAATTCTGTCATCTCCTTCAAAGATAAAAAAAAGGTCATTCTTGACTTCAGAGTAATCTTATGTCATTGGTAAGATATAGCATAACTGTACACCCAAGCTTCATAGTAAGACACCTTTCAGCTCTCAGATTTATTTTTGATAGGATTTTTAAATCTTTGCTAAAAAATAATTCATTGACTGTTGCCCTTATGTAGTTTTTATTTACCTATTTTAGAGGGGTTTTTGGTGTTCTCGTTGGGGTTTGGTTTTTTTGTTTGTTTGTTTGTTTTGTTTTTAGATTTTTTTTATTTTAAATTTATTTATTTTCAGAAAAGCATTATTCATTATTTTTTTTCACCACACCCAGTGCTCCATGCAAGCTGTGCCCTCTATAATACCCACCACCTGGTACCCCAACCTCCCACCCCCCCGCCACTTCAAACCCCTCAGATTGTTTTTCAGAGTCCATAGTCTCTCATGGTTCTGTTTGGAAATTTAAAGGTGAATCCAAGAAAAGAAAGATAACAAACTCATGTTATCGACCCTTTAGTCTTCTATCACATGTTTATTTACTTCAATGAGACCATTGTTTCTTGTTTAAAATAAAGCACTTTTATTAGGCTTTTTAGGATCAACCCATATTCTTAAAGAAAACACTGCTTTCTTCAAAATACAAAGAAATCAGTGCTACACTATAAAATGACACTGCTGTAGACAATAGATTTAAATTAGAGTCATTCTCTAGTTGGTTTTTAGGTGGACTACATTTTTTTTTTAACTTTGTATCTTGATTTTATTTATATTATTGAACTCAAAGGTTTTGAGGAGTGCATTTTTAGGGGAAGAGAGTAGAGGAGGCACATAAGAGGAGGAGGAGGAGAATTTCTTAATATTATATTTCTTAATATTAAAGATCTGTAGAATGTATCTAGAGTCTTCTTTTTCAGTATAGTTCCATGATGTATTTTAAAAAGAAGTTTATATTAAAGCTTTATAAACAATCTGATGGGTTTGAAGTGGTGGGGAGGTGGGAGGATGGGGTACCAGGTGGTGGGTATTATAGAGGGCACAGCTTGCATGGAGCACTGGCTGTGGTGAAAAATAATGAATAATAATTTTCAGAAAATTAAAAAAAAAATGTTTTTAAAAAAAAAAAAAAAGTAGTGCTCCAGGATGGAGCTCAACATGGGGTCTGAACTCACGACCCTGAGATCCTGAGCTGAGATCAAGAGTAGAAGTCTTAACTGACTGAGCCACCCAGGCACCCTAGTAGCTCTATTTTTAATTTTGTAAGGAACCTCCATACTCTCATCCATAGCGGCTACACCAATTATATTCCCACCAACAGTGCACAAGGTATAAGCTTTTTTTAAATATAAGCTTTAATATAAAGCTTTAATATAAACTTCTTTTGGCTCGGTTGGTTGAGCAGCTGCCTTCGGCTCAGGTCATGATCCCAGCGTCCTGGGATCGAGTCCCACATCGGGCTCCTTGCTCGGCAGGGAGCCTGCTTCTCCCTCTGCCTCTGCCTGACATTCTGTCTGCCTGTGCTCTCTCTCCCTCTCTTACAAATAAATAAAAAATCTTTAAAAAAAAATAAATAAAAAAAAAAATAAACTTCTTTTTAAAATACATCATGGAGTACATTTTTAAATCTCTTTACATTGCATATTTGCTTCCATGTAGGAACTCATGTCACCTAATATCAGAGCTACTCCATTTTCCAATGATTTTGTCCTTATTTTTCTTCCCAGACTGAAGAGGCCACATCTCTCTGGAAACCTCAACTACTTTCCAAAGATGCTGCCTTCCCAGTCCTATGTCAATATCTCCTTCTTCCAGCCACATGCCTTCCTAATGATTGGCATCCCAGGGCTGGAGGCTGTTCATGGATGGATCTCCATCCCCTTCTCCTCCATGTACACGGTGGCCCTCACTGGAAACTGCCTGATCCTCTTGGCTGTAAGAAGAACTCCCAGCCTGCACCAGCCCATGTACTACTTTCTGTCCATGCTGGCCCTCACCGATGTGGGCCTCACTCTGTCCACACTGCCCACCACCCTGGCTGTGCTCTGGTTTGACCATCGGCTCATCGGCTTCAATGCCTGCCTGGTCCAGATGTTCTTCCTCCATTCTTTCTCTGTGGTGGAGTCGTCGGTGCTCCTGGCCATGTCATTTGACCGCTTTGTGGCCATCTCCAACCCTCTTCGCTATGCGGCTATCCTCACCAATAGTGTCATCATTAGGATTGGGCTGGCCATTGTGGCTCGAGCCACTATATCCCTCTTTCCAGGGCCCTTCTTACTGAAGCGACTGAACTTCTGCCCTGATAAGAACCTTCTGTCCCATTCCTTCTGTTTCCATGCAGATGTCATGAAACGGGCCTGTGCTGATATTACTGTCAACATCCTTTATGGACTCTATGTAGTTTTATCCACAGTGGGTGTAGACTCCTTGCTTATCGTCCTGTCCTATACCCTTATTCTTCATACGGTGATGGGCCTAGCCTCTCCCAGGGAGCGTGTGCGGGCCCTAAACACATGTGTGTCTCATATATTAGCTGTTCTGATTTTCTATATCCCCGTCATAGGCGTGTCAATGATCCACCGTTTTGGGAGGCACCTGCCTCATATTGTACATGCTCTCATTGCCTATGTGTACCTGGTGGTGCCCCCTGTGCTCAACCCCATCATCTACAGTGTGAAATCCAAGCCCATCCGGGAGGCCATGTTCAGAATGCTGAGAGAGAAGAGGCAAGGCTGATGAAACCAAGAAACAACTGCAGAATATGAGGAAAAACATGGCCAGTATATGTCCAGAAACCCCTTACACAGATCCCTGACCCAGACACATTATCAAGAATATGACAACTGGATACCATTAGATTGATGGGTGACAAACAGTCCTCTTGATTCTTTCCTGCACTCATTAACTTCAGCTTTTTAATTCAGTATTTACTTGTACAAGAGACTCTATGTTCATTACTAAGGATAGTAAAATGAATTATATGTGGTCTTGTCCCTCTGTTGCAGGACAGAAGCTTCTAAACACACAATTAAATTAAGTGTAATAAGGCTATGATAGGTACACACAAAGTGCTACAGGAACCTGGAAGAGGGTTTCCTGTCTCATCAAGAGGAAATGAGAACGGAGTCAAGGAAGAAGGATGGAAGGTGAGTAGGAGTTTGTCATACAGAAAAGGTGGCGAAGGGGAAGGCATACCTAATAAATGGGAAAGAATGTAAGACACAAAACCACTGAAATGTGGAGCACCAGGGTGGTCAGTTGTTAAGTGACCCACTCTTGATTTGGGCTCAGGTCATGACCTCAGGGTCCTGAGACTGAGCCCACCTAGGCAGGCTCCATGCCAGCAAGAAATCTGCTTGGGATTCTCTCTTTCCCTCTCTCTCTCCCACTCCACCATCCCTCTAAAATAAATACATAACTCCTTAAAACAAAACATTGAGGTGTGGAACTCTCTGGTGCGTTTGTGGAAACGTGAGAGGCCAGTCAGATGTGACTCCTCATAATCTGTGCGTGTTGGAGAGAGAAGGACAGGAGGAGATAAGATAGAAATGATGAGCATACTTTGTGCTCCTTGGGGCCTTTCAGACCTCGGAAAAATCCGCCCTCATTCCTTATTTAAGAGTCAGCTATGGGAAGCCTACTGCTTTGTAAGTTACACAGGTTTAACTGTGTGCTACAAGTTAGAAAGGTGAAAGTGGAGAAAAAGAATGCAAGGAACACATTTAACAGACTGTGGTAACAGTCTTGGAAAAATAGAAGGGAAGCTAAAGTTAAGTTAATAATGGGAAAATTAGATGTATTCTTAAAATCTTACCTCTATAGTTCTCTTCTTTGTCCTCTGAAAATGCCAGAAGCAATGAGCAAAGCTAGGGCCCACATACTGGTTTTAAATACCATTGCCCACTCTAAATAACCTAGAATCCTTGGAGCAATGACTAACTCTCAGTATGAAGCAGAAAAAATTATAAAATGATATTGGAATAGTTTATGCCCTGGAGAAATAAAGAACACAAAAACTGTAAGGTCATGGAGAAAAAATACACAGAAACTCATTTGAAGAGGCTACCAGTGGCTCTAGATGGATCAAATAGAACATTAAAAATAATTTTGGTAGCAAACAGTTACAGCAAATTGAATTTTTAAAGGAAGTGTGAGTCCATAGTGATATTTAAGACAAAGAGGGAGAAAAGAATGAAAAAAGAACTCTTCTTTAGAAAGTACTGGTAGATTTAGAAAATTACCTTTTGTAGTTTTTAATGTAATTTAAAAATAATCAAAAAAGGCTGAAAAGATACTGGGAAAAAATATTCACACAGTCTCAAAGTATCACTGTACAAGCTATTTACTAAATAGGAAAGGATGAATATGCCTTTATGATAAAGAGACTCCCAGTGACCACCTTAAGCAAGTGATCAAATTTAGCTTAACCAACAATAAGATCATCTGATTTTATATAACTTCTGATTTGAGCAATAAGGACACAAAATCACACCTGTAAAATGCCTACCACAATTGTCCAACCTGAATCTAACTGTGGGAAAGTAATTGGAAAAATCTTGAATATGGAAACACCACACACACATACACACAATGACAAACACACACATACACACATTGACCGAGCATCTTTAAAAACTTATTTTTATTAAAAAAATGTTGGGGAATTAATCTAAATTAAAAGAGATTAAAAGGATATTACAACCAAACACTAGCATTAACCAGTAATTATTAGGATAATTGTGAAACCTGAATACGTATTTTATATTGATAATATTATTAGTTTAGTGTAATTTGCTTAGATTTCAAAATAGTTTTGTGATTCTGTAGGAGAATCTACTTTAGGAGGCATATGATCAATGTTTATTGAGAAGTATTGCAATGTCTATAACTTACTTTCAAATGAATCTGCAGAAAAAGTGTGTATGTGTGTGGTGTGTGTTTGTGCGTGAGCACATGTCTGAGAGGGGAAGAGGGGGAAGGTAAGTGAGTCCCAAGCCCTATGCCCACAATCCTATAATCTCAAGAGAGACAACACAGTCTCTCAGGAAATTATCGAATGAATGCTGAGAGAGATCCTAAGACTGAGCCTGGGTAAGCTAACCCATTGGTGTTAAGAATGCAGAATCAGGGATGCCTGGGTGGTTCAGTTGGTTAAGCAGCTGCCTTCGGCTCAGGTCATGATCCCAGCGTCCTGGGATCGAGTCCCACATCGGGTTCCGTGCTCTGCAGGGAGCCTGCTTCTCCCTCTGCCTCTGTCTGCCCGTGCTCACGCTCTCTCTCCCTCTCTCTCTGACAAATAAATAAATAAAATCTTTAAAAAAAAAAAAAAGAATGCAGAATCAGAATGCAGAGGAACCAAAATAATTCTATTTCTTCTTGGCTAGAATGCGCTTTCCATTAACACTTGAATTGGGATTTTGCCCAGTCCCATCCCATTTTTGGATGGGAAATCCCATCCAAAGCCAGGGATTTCCACAGTGATCCCTAAGCACTTCGTGCTTTCTTCAACTGTAGTGCTTAAGGCTCTATATTATAATTATATACAATTATGTATGAGACTTTGAAAGTAGGGATCAGTGATGATGTTCTAGTTATTTCTGTCTTCTCAATGGTTAACTTGGGCCTAGCATAAAAGAATACTTCCTTAATAAATAATGTTTTAGTGAATGAATGAAGGAAGGAAGGCAGACAGTGAAAGAATGTAGCACAAAGCCAACGGATCTGGTCAGAAATGAAGATCTCTGGGTACAGGGTCCAGCGCTCCTCTCCCAGTTTACCTCCAAATGCAGGCAGCAGAGGATGAACCCATAACTGTACAGCCCTTGGGAGTGGATCCCCAGCTTACAGTCTACAAACTACAGTCTACAGACTACAGTCTCTTACTGTAGTAGTCACCTACTACTTTTCTCCACCTTAACTGGAAGACTCTTGTCCTTCCAGGAAGAGATCAAATGTTCTGTCTTCTGTGTCTTATTCCCTCATCTTCTCTCTTCCACTCTCTTTGAAACTGGCACATACCTCTCTCAAAGAATTTATCACTTGCTATTGAAATCATCTTTTTACTAATGTATTCTACTTCCTGGAAGGCAATTACTGATTCACTCATTTACACTGAATGTCTTCATTACCCATTAAAGGGATTGGCCTAGACATTGCTTCAGGAACATAATTTGAATAAACCTATTTATAAATCATAATTCCTGAAGAAATATCCTGATGTTTAATCAATAAAGCTCATTACTAAGTTCAAGCCATACCCCAAGCAATGGAAGCTATAGATGTAGCTTTTCACAGCTGTGGAGCGAATGGGCATCCTTTGCTCCAAAAAGCATCTTCTTGCTCAAGAACGGATTTCCTCCAGCCTTCCACAGTTGCCTCAGATTGTATTGGTAGAGACTCATTTTATTTTGCCTCAGTTCTTTTTTTTAAATTTATTTTTTATTTATTTTCAGCATAACAGTATTCATTATTTTTGCACCACACCCAGTGCTCCATGCAATCCGTGCCCTCTATATTACCCACCACTTGGTACCCCGACCTCCCACCCCCCCACCCCTTCAAAATCCTCAGATTGTTTTTCAGAGTCCATAGTCTCTCATGGTTCACCTCTCCTTCCAATTTCCCCAAACTCCCTTCTCCTCTCTAACCCCCCATGTCTCAGCTCTTAAAATTGGATGTCCCTGGGGTAGATACATCTTCATTTAAAAGTCATCCCCAAAAGACCAGTGAGGCAGGCACTATCTTCACTGGTAGGCACACTGGCAGAAAACTGGGGAGTTGGCAATTTGAAATAGGATTTGGAGGTCGATGTTTAGGAATATAAGTGCTCTTTTAAGATGCTTCTGCGAATATCTCTTTGAATCCTGACATCAATTCTTTTAGGTTTACATCCAGGAATGGCATAACTGGATGATATGGTAGTTCTGCTTCTTTTTGAGAACCTGAATACTGTTTTCCAGAGAGGCTACACCAGTTTACATCACTGCCAACAGTACACACAGGTTCCAATTTGTCCACATTCTTACCAATATTTGTTATCATTTGAATCTTTCTTTCTTTCTTTCTTTCTTTCTTTCTTTCTTTCTTTCTCTTTCTTTTCTTTCCTTTCCTTTCTTCCTCCTCTTTCCTACCTTCTTCCTTCCTTCCTTTGTTCCTTTCTTTTTTTCTTTATCATCCTTCCTTCCTTTCTTTCTTTCATTCCTGATGATAGCCACCCTAAGAGCTGTGGGATGATATCTCACTGTAGTTTTGATTTGCTTTTCATTAGTGACCAGTGACGTTGAGCAGCTATTCATATACCTGATGGCCTTTTGTATGTTTTGGAAAAATATATATTTAATTACTTGGGCCATTTGTTAATAGGTTATTTGGGGTTTCTGCTATTGAGTTGGAAGAGTTACTTATATATATTTTTATATTAGTCCTTTATCAGGTATGTGGTTTATGAATATTTTCTCTTATTCCATGGGTTGCCTTTTTACTCTGTTGTTTCCTTTGCTGTGCATTAAATTTTTAGTTTGCTGTAGCTACACTTGTCTAATTTTTTTTTTATTGATTGTGCCTTTGGTCCATATCTAATAAATTATTGCCAAGTCCAAAGTCATAAAAATGCTTCTCTGTTTTTTTAAGGAGTTTTATAATTTCAGGTCCATTTTTTTGTATATGGTATAAAATAAGAGTCTGATATCATTCATTTGCATGGGGATACCCAGTTTTACCAACCATTTGTTAAGGAAATTGTCTTTTCCCCATTGCGTATTCTTGGGACCCTTGTTAAAAATCAGTTGACTGTACATATACCATTTATTTCTGGGCTCCCTATACCAAATGTCAGTTTTTATGCCAATAGCATACTGATATTTTTAATTTTTAAATAATGTCTATAGCCAGCATGCTCATCTACAACTGACCCAGCCAGGTACCCATACCATACTGTTTTAAATTGCTGTAGATTTACAAAGTACTTTAAAATCAGGAAATGTCACACCTCCAATTTGTTCTTCTATCTCAGACTACTTTTTTTTTATTTTTTTCAATTTATTTATTTTCAGAAAAACAGTATTCATTATTTTTTCACCACACCCAGTGCTCCATGCAATCCGTGCCCTCTATAATACCCACCACCTAGTACCCCAACCTCCCACACCCCCGCTATCTCAGACTACTTTAACTATTTTGGATCTCTTCTGGCTCCATATGAATTTCAGGATTATTTTCTCCTGTTTCTATAAAAAAATGTAATTGCGATTTTCATAGGAACTACACTGAATTCAAAGATCACTTTAGATAATATGGATTTTTGTGACATTAAGTCTTTTAATCCATGAACATGCAATGTCTTTCCATTTATTTGTGACTAAATTTCTTTCATCAATAATTTATAGTTTTCTGTATGTAAGTCTTTGACCTCCTTGATCCAGTTTACCCTTAAGCATTTTATTCTTTTTTTAAGGTTATTTTTTTGAGAGCGAGAGCAAGCACAGCAAGGAGGGGCCAAGGGAGAGACAGTCTGGAGCAGATGCCATTCTGAGCATGGAGCCCCTTGCTGGGACTGGTCTCACTCCAAGATCACAAACTGAGCCAAAACCAAGATCAAATGCTCAAGAGCTGCACCACCCAGGCACCCATTTTATTTTTCTGAAGATTTTATTTATTTATTTATTTATTTGGGAGAATGATCATGAGTAGCTGGAGGTGCAAAGGGAAAGGGAAAGGTACTAGCAGACTCCCTGCTGCGCACAGAGCCCAACACCTGGCTCAATGTAGAGCTCCATTCCGGGATCCTGAGATCATGACCTGAGCCGAAGTCAGTCACTTAACTGACTGAGCCACCCAGGCACCTCATCTCAGTATTTTATTCTTTTTGATGTCATTGTAAATGGGACTGTTTTATTAATTTTGTTTTTCGATAGTTCACTGTTCATATATAGAAACACAACTGATTTTTGTATGTTGATTTTGTTTCCTGCAACTTCACTAAATTTGTTTATTGGTTCTAACAGGATTTTTAAGGAATTCGGGGCATTTTCCATACATAAGATCATGTTGTCTACAAAGAAAGATAATTTTACATCTTATATTACAATTTGGATGCTTTCATTTCTTTTTATTCTCTAAGTGCTCTTCTTAGGAATTTCAGGTCTGTGTTAAATAGAGGTGGAAAGAATGGCCATCCTTGCCTGGTTCTTGATCTTAAAAGAAAATCTTTGAGTTTTTCATTGTTGAATATGCAGTTAGCTGTGGGCCTGTCATAAAAATCTTTTATTATGTTGAGATCTATTTCTCACATATCTAGTGCTCCCATTTTCATTGCCCCATTATTCATAACATCCAATATCCAGCAACCCAAGTGTCTATCAAAAGATGAATGGATAAAGAAAATGTGGTATATACATACTGTAGAATATTATTCAGCCTTAAAAAAAAAAAAGAAATCCTGCCATTATAACAAGGAAACTTTTGGAGTTGATATATATGTGTATTATGTTGATAGCGATGATAAATTCATGAATGAATGCTTAGATCCAAATTCATTAAAGTGTATACATTGAATAAGTGCAGATTTTTGCACATCAATTGTATCTCAATAAAGATGCAATGCATGTACACACACACACACACACACACACACACACACCAGATATTGCTGCATTTCACATGTGTGGATTCTTCGGGTTTTCAATTTATTTGACTCTACTAGGAAAAAAAAGAAACTCCTGGGGATGGAACACGATAGCAAGGAAAATTTCTTAGGATGGAAGACACTGCTTTAAAAAAACAAAAACAGAGATATGGAAGCTCTCAGTAAAGATGTGTGCCTTCGTTCATCTCTCTCTGTCTTCGGACACTTGATTCTCCATCTGTCTCCTCCAGTTACTTGATACATATTCACTGTGCAACAGAATGAGGCTTTGATTTCACAATGATATCACATGAAGAATAGACACAGGAATTAGGGGCGCTTAACCTGCCTGAGACCTGGGGGCCATGGAGAGAGTGGACAGAGACACAAAGAACCCTGAGTCTCTGAAAGACTCTACTGGGGTGGGGGGTTGGCAGAAAATGTTCAGTGGGACTCCAGAAGCCTGATCTGGTATCATTAAAAGGCACCAAAAAAAAAAAAAAAAAAAAAAAAAAAACGAAAAGCCCAATAAAATTTCCTACAGATATGGTAGAATGGATAAACCTAGAGATGATGATGATTCTAGGCATCTCCTCCACAATTCAGTTGCTCAAATATCTCATTTGGTGCCCTCTATGCCAACGCATGTATCCACACATTTTCCATTGCCCAGGAAAAAGCAAACACAGACCATCCTCTGTGGCTATGGCTTGGACATCCCTGGGGAATAGGAACTCAACTCACTGAGGCATCCAGCCAGTGGTATAAAGGTAGTATCTTAATTGCATATTTTTCCGGGCTCCTTCAGGATGTGGAGAGTTAGAGAAGGCTGTGACAAGCAAAGTGAGTACCTTGGGTCCCAGATACAGTCTCTTCTACACTCTTTAGAAAGACGGAGGTCTGGTTAGTGAGTCTGAGATCCCCTTTCTTCAGCTGCTGCCAAGAGGAAGAGCCAATGGGATGGGGGTGAGAAGATGTTGGAAGCAGGAAGAAGAGTAAGGAGGCCTGGACTTCCAGAGACAGCAGGTCTATGCCCCTAGATACGGCACAGGAAAGGAAGGCAGCTACTTTCCTAAAGCATAGAAAATGTCCTGATTCAGGTAATTATTCGGAAACCCAGACTCTGTGTCCAAGAAGATTAGTACTCTTTTGCTTCTCTAAGGAGAGCAACAGTGTAAGAGTATCTGAAAAATCCCATCCCAGCAAGCATCCTGCCAGTGATGTGAATGTTTGCTTGGTGTCTCAACTCTCATTATGAGATTGTCCTTCATAATCTTCTGAGTAAGAGCCTTTTAGAAAAGCACTTGGCATATACATTGCAAAATGATTACACCTCAGTGTTGGAACACATCTCCATCACATCACATAATTAGCATTTCTTTTTTTTTTCTTTTTGTGGGAAAAAAGGAATTAAAAAAAAAAAAAGAAATGCACTTGGCTTTGGGTTAAGAAAGCATGGTGGATTCAGCCCTTTGTTTCTAGGCAACTTAACTTTCCCTAGACACACCCAGTAACAAGTTCCCAGAATCCTAGACTGTTCAAACAGAAATTATTTAGTTCCTCAGAGGAGAGCTATAATTTGCAATATCTTTGATCCTTTAGTATCCTGGAAATAATAACAGAAAACCAAATCCAGTCTCACTTCCAGGCTTAAGCAATTTAATATAATACTTTCGGATTTCATGGGAGCCAGGAAATTTGTCAATCCAACTTGGCTACGAAAATGCACAGAAGAAATAAAATCTGTCCTCTCACCACACAGAATCCCTTCCCAATGTCAGACTCTTAGTAAAACTATAACATTCACAAAATGTAGTAAGTGATAGAAAAGCCATTACCCGAATATAAGGGAAAAATTGACTTGACTGCATAAGAGCTGTCCCTAAATTTTTACAACTAGTCTTAAAGGGTATCATATAATCTTCCCTTGTGAGCTCCAGGCTTCCTGTAATATTCAATTTAATTTAACATTTGGATACTTCACAATAGTAAGAGCAATAGATCACACAAATCCCAGACTGGCATAGGACCTCCATATCAATGAGGCGACAAGGACAATTTCTATAACAAATGGAGGATATGTCAATTATTCAGTATTGGATAAAGCAGGATGAAAAGAGAGAGAATGGTGATATAAATCCCAGGTAAGATCAATCCTCAAATCAATCCTGCAAATCAAAGGAGACCACAGAATTCATTCTCTATTCTGATTTAAGCTGCCAATGACAAAGTATTTCCTGGGTTGATCTTAAAATAGTATGATAAAAGTAGATACTAACTGCATTAAACTAAAGGAAACATGAGTCTTTACTATATATAAACTATACAGTATAAATTGTGAATATATGCACTAAGGAGATGCATAAGAAATGTGACTTAGATTAGCAAAAGGAAAAACAGGAATGAGATAATTAGCACAATAAAAGGCAAATGACTTTATAAGAAGGACACAAAAGGTCACAATGAGCAGTAAAAGGACAATTTTTTTTTACTTTTAATTTTTTTCTTATTTTTTTTTCAATTTATATATTTTCAGAAAAACATTATTCATTATTTTTTCACCACACCCAGGGCTCCACGCAAGCCGTGCCCTCTATAATACCCACCACCTGGTACCCCAACCTCCCACTCCCCCCACCACTTCAAATCCCTCAGATTGTTTTTCAGAGTCCATAGTCTCTCATGGTTCACCTCCCCTTCCAATTTACCCAAATTCCCTACTCCTCTCTAACGCCCCTTGTCCTCCATGCTATTTGTTATGCTCCACAAATAAGTGAAACCATATGATTAATTGACTCTCTCTGCTTGACTTATTTCACTCAGCATAATCTCTTTTGTGAGAAATAGGAAGGCGCTTTATTCGCACAGTTTCAAATCATGTAAGATTTGAAAGTTTCAAATCATGGAGATTATAAACTCTTCCAGATAATCTGATCCAACTACCCCCACACTTCACAAATCTCTAGCATGTAGGACAGCTCATGGCCAATACAGGCAATGTAAAACCACTGAAAGTGTTTAAGCCATATAGACCTGACTTTAGACTCATTTCCAGAATGTCTTATAGGAACTCACTGAGCCTCTCCCCTCCCATTTTATTATTTTTACATTATCATTTTTAATGTTTATTATATTATTTAAGGGGCGCCTGGGTGGCTCAGTGGGTTAAAGCCTCTGCCTTCAACTCAGGTCATGATCCCAGGGTCCAGGAATTGAACACCACATCTGGCTCTCTGCTCAGCAGGGAGCCTGCTTCCTTTCTCTCCATCTGCCTATCTCTCTGCCTACTTGTGATCTCTGTCTGTCAAATAAATAAATAAAATCTTTTTTGGAGGAGTCAAGATGGCGGAGAAGTAGCAGGCTGAGACTACTTCAGCTAGCAGGAGATCAGCTAGAGAGCTTATCTAAAGATTGCAAACACCTGCAAATCCATTGGCAGATCGAAGAGAAGAAGAACAGCAATTCTAGAAACAGGAAAACAACCACTTTCTGAAAGGTAGGACTGGCGGAGAAGTGAATCCAAAGCGACGGGAAGATAGACCCCGGGGGGAGGGGCCGGCTCCCGGCAAGCGGCGGAGCAACGGAGCACAAAATCAGGACTTTTAAAAGTCTGTTCCGCTGAGGGACATCGCTCCAGAGGCTAAACCGGGGCGAAGCCCACGCGGGGTTGGCGTGACCTCAGGTCCCGCGGGGTCACAGAAGGATTGGGGGTGTCTGAGTGTCGCAGAGCGTGCGGATATTGGAACGGGAAAGCCGGCTGCAGAGACAGAGCCGACAGAGCCGACAGTAAGCTCGCAGCTCGGAGTTGCCTTGAACCGGTCGCAAGCTCGGTGAGCTCGGAGCGCGGCCGGAGGTCAGGCAGACGCGAGTTACTAGGAGCTGTTCGCTGAGGGCGCACTGGGGAGCGGGGCCCGGGGCTCTCGGCTCCTCCGGGCCGGAAACCAGGAGGCCGCCATTTGTATTCCCATCCTCCGGAACTCTACGGAAAGCGCTCAGGGAACAAAAGCTCCTGAAAGCAAAGCCGAGCAGATCACTCAGCCCGGCCCCTGGTAAGGGCGGTGTAATTCCGCCTGGGGCAAAGACACTTGAGAATCACTACACCAGGCCCCTCCCCCAGAAGATCAACAAGAAATCCAGGCAAGACCAAGTTCACCTACCAAGGACTGCAGTTTCAATACCAAGGAGAGAGCAGCAGAATTCCAGAGGAGGAGAAAACAAACCACGGAACTCATGGCTTTCTGCCTGTGATTTTTTAGTCTTGCAGTTAATTTAATTTTTTTCTTTTTCATTTTTTTTTCTCTTCTTCTGCTAAAATTTTTTATAACTTTTACCCTTTTTTTAACGTTTTTTTTAACTAGATTATCTAATGTATATATATATTTTTCTTTTTTATACTTTTCTTTATTCATTTTCTTTTTTTTAATTCTTTATTTTTCTTTTTTTTCTTTCTTTATTTTTGAACCTCTTTTTATCCCCAAATCAGAAGAGATCTTAATCTCTTCAATCTTTTTGTTTCTTAATTCTTTTTTAAATTCTTGATTGAATTTTTAATTCAATCTCTTTTTTTAATTTTTTTTCTTTTTTTTTTTTTCTTTCTTTCTTTTTGAACCTCTTTTTATCCCCAAATCAGAAGAGATCCCAATCAGAAGAGATTGGGAGATCCCAATCAGAAGAGATTGGGAGATCCCAATCAAAGGAGATCCCAATCAGAGGAGATCCCTCACCCAATCGTGAGGGGGGAGAAATCCCCCCTCACGATTTGGGATCTCTTCTGATTTGGTTAAAGCAAATTTTCCTGGGATTGTTGCCACCCTTTTAGTATTTTACTTGCTCCTTCATATACTCTTAGCTGGACAAAATGACAAGGCGGAAAAATTCACAACAAAAAAAAGAACAAGAGGCAGTACCGAAGGCTAGGGACCTAATCAATACAGACATTGGTAATATGTCAGATCTAGAGTTCAAAATGACAATTCTCAAGGTTATAGCCGGGCTTGAAAAAGGCATGGAAGATATTAGAGAAACCCTCTCCAGAGATATAAAAGCCCTTTCTGGAGAAATAAAAGAACTAAAATCTAACCAAGTTGAAATCAAAAAAGCTATTAATGAAGTTCAATCAAAAATGGAGGCTCTCACTGCTCGGATAAATGAGGCAGAAGAAAGAATTAGCGATATAGAAGACCAAATGACAGAGAATAAAGAAGCTGAGCAAAAGAGGGACAAACAGCTACTGGACCATGAGGGGAGAATTCGAGAGATAAGTGACACCATAAGACGAAACAACATTAGAATAATTGGGATTCCAGAAGAAGAAGAAAGAGAGAGGGGAGCAGAAAGTATACTGGAGAGAATTATTGGGGAGAATTTCCCCAATATGGCAAAGGGAACAAGCATCAAAATTCAGGAGGTTCAGAGAACGCCCCTCAAAATCAATAAGAATAGGCCCACACCCCGTCACCTAATAGTAAAATTTACAAGCCTTAGTGACAAAGAGAAAATCCTGAAAGCAGCCCGGGAAAAGAAGTCTGTAACATACAATGGTAAAAGTATTAGATTGGCAGCTGACTTATCCACAGAGACCTGGCAGGCCAGAAAGAGCTGGCATGATATTTTCAGAGCACTAAACGAGAAAAACATGCAGCCAAGAATACTATATCCAGCTAGGCTATCATTGAAAATAGAAGGAGAGATTAAAAGCTTCCAGGACAAACAAAAACTGAAAGAATTTGCAAACACCAAACCAGCTCTACAGGAAATACTGAAAGGGGTCCTCTAAGCAAAGAGAGAGCCTACAAGTGGTAGATCAGAAAGGAACAGAGACAGTATACAGTAACAGTCACCTTACAGGCAATACAATGGCACTAAAATCATATCTCTCAATAGTTACCCTGAATGTAAATGGGCTAAATGCCCCAATCAAAAGACACAGGGTATCAGAATGGATAAAAAAACAAAACCCATCTATATGTTGCCTCCAAGAAACTCATTTTAAACCCGAAGACACCTCCAGACTTAAAGTGAGGGGGTGGAAAAGAATTTACCATGCTAATGGACATCAGAAAAAAGCAGGAGTGGCAATCCTTATATCAGATCAATTAGATTTTAAGCCAAAGACTATAATAAGAGATGAGGAAGGACACTATATCATACTCAAAGGGTCTGTCCAACAAGAAGATCTAACAATTTTAAATATCTATGCCCCCAACGTGGGAGCAGCCAACTATATAAACCAATTAATAACAAAATCAAAGAAACACATCAACAATAATACAATAATAGTAGGGGACTTTAACACTCCCCTCACTGAAATGGACAGATCATCCAAGCAAAAGATCAACAGGGAAATAAAGGCCTTAAATGATACACTGGATGAGATGGACATCACAGATATATTCAGAACATTTCATCCCAAAGCAACAGAATACACATTCTTCTCTAGTGCACATGGAACATTCTCCAGAATAGATCACATCCTCGGTCCTAAATCAGGACTCAACCAGTATCAAAAGATTGGGATCATTCCCTGCATATTTTCAGACCACAATGCTCTGAAGCTAGAACTCAACCACAAGAGGAAGTTTGGAAAGAACACAAATACATGGAGACTAAACAGCATCCTTCTAAAGAATGAATGGGTCAACCGGGAAATTAAAGAAGAATTGAAAAAAATCATGGAAACAAATGATAATGAAAATACAACGGTTCAAAATCTGTGGGACACAACAAAGGCAGTCCTGAGAGGAAAATATATAGCCGTACAAGCTTTTCTCAAGAAACAAGAAAGGTCTCAGGTACACAACCTAACCCTACACCTAAAGGAGCTTGAGAAAGAACAAGAAAGAAACCCTAAGCCCAGCAGGAGAAGAGAAATCATTAAGATCAGAGCAGAAATCAATGAAATAGAAACCAAAAAAACAATAGAACAAATCAACCAAACTAGGAGCTGGTTCTTTGAAAGAATTAATAAAATTGATAAACCCTTGGCCAGACTTATCAAAAAGAAAAGAGAAAGGACCCAAATAAATAAAATCATGAATGAAAGAGGAGAGATCACAACTAACACCAAAGAAATACAAACTATTATAAGAACATACTATGAGCAACTCTACGCCAACAAATTTGACAATCTGGAAGAAATGGATGCATTCCTAGAAACATATAAACTACCAAAATTGAACCAGGAAGAAATAGAAAGCCTGAACAGACCCATAACCAGTAAGGAGATTGAAACAGTCATTAAAAATCTCCAAACAAACAAAAGCCCAGGGCCAGATGGCTTCCCGGGGGAATTCTACCAAACATTTAAAGAAGAACTAATTCCTATTCTCCTGAAACTGTTCCAAAAAATAGAAATGGAAGGAAAACTCCCAAACTCATTTTATGAGGCCAGCATCACCTTGATCCCAAAACCAGACAAGGATCCCATCAAAAAAGAGAGCTATAGACCAATATCCTTGATGAACACAGATGCAAAAATTCTCACCAAAATACTAGCCAATAGGATTCAACAGTACATTAAAAGGATTATTCACCACGACCAAGTGGGATTTATCCCAGGGCTGCAAGGTTGGTTCAACATCCGCAAATCAGTCAATGTGATACAACACATCAATAAAAGAAAGAACAAGAACCATATGATACTCTCAATAGATGCTGAAAAAGCATTTGACAAAGTACAGCATCCCTTCCTGATCAAAACTCTTCAAAGTGTAGGGATAGAGGGCACATACCTCAATATCATCAAAGCCATCTATGAAAAACCCACCGCGAATATCATTCTCAATGGAGAAAAACTGAAAGCTTTTCCACTAAGGTCAGGAACACGGCAGGGATGTCCATTATCACCACTGCTATTCAACATAGTACTAGAAGTCCTAGCCTCAGCAATCAGACAACAAAAGGAAATTAAAGGCATCCAAATCGGCAAAGAAGAAGTCAAATTATCACTCTTCGCAGATGATATGATACTCTATGTGGAAAACCCAAAAGACTCCACTCCAAAACTGCTAGAACTTGTACAGGAATTCAGTAAAGTATCAGGATATAAGATCAATGCACAGAAATCAGTTGCATTTCTCTACACCAACAACAAGACAGAAGAAAGAGAAATTAAGGAGTCAATCCCATTTACAATTGCACCCCAAACCATAAGATACCTAGGAATAAACCTAACCAAAGAGGCACAGAATCTATACTCAGAAAACTATAAAGTACTCATGAAAGAAATTGAGGAAGACACAAAGAAATGGAAAAATGTTCCATGCTCCTGGATTGGAAGAATAAATATTGTGAAAATGTCTTTGCTACCTAAAGCAATCTACACATTTAATGCAATTCCTATCAAAGTACCATCCATCTTTTTCAAAGAAATGGAGCAAATAATTTTAAAATTTATATGGAACCAGAAAAGACCTCGAATAGCCAAAGGGATATTGACAAAGAAAGCCAAAGTTGGTGGCATCACAATTCCGGACTTCAAGCTCTATTACAAAGCTGTCATCATCAAGACAGCATGGTACTGGCACAAAAACAGACACATAGACCAATGGAACAGAATAGAGAGCCCAGAAATAGACCCTCAACTCTATGGTCAACTAATCTTTGACAAAGCAGGAAAGAATGTCCAATGGAAAAAAGACAGCCTCTTCAATAAATGGTTTTGGGAAAATTGGACAGCCACGTGCAGAAAAATGAAATTGGACCATTTCCTTACACCACACACAAAAATAGATTCAAAATGGATTAAGGACCTCAATGTGAGAAAGGAATCCATCAAAATCCTTGAGGAGAACACAGGCAGCAACCTCTTCGACCTCAGCCGCAGCAACATCTTCCTAGGAACATCGCCAAAGGCAAGGGAAGCAAAGGCAAAAATGAACTTTTGGGATTTCATCAAAATCAAAAGCTTTTGTACAGCAAAGGAAACAGTTTTCAAAACCAAAAGACAACTGACAGAATGGGAGAAGATATTTGCAAACGACATATCAGATAAAGGACTAGTGACCAAAATCTATAAAGAACTTAACAAACTCAACACCCAAAGAACAAATAATCCAATCAAGAAATGGGCAGAGGACATGAACAGACGTTTCTGCAAAGAAGACATCCAGATGGCCAACAGACACATGAAAAAGTGCTCCATATCACTCGGCATCAGGGAAATACAAATCAAAACCACAATGAGATATCACCTCACACCAGTCAGAATGGCTAAAATCAACAAGTCAGGAAATGACAGATGCTGGCGAGGATGCGGAGAAAAGGGAACCCTCCTACACTGTTGGTGGGAATGCAAGCTGGTGCAACCGCTCTGGAAAACAGCATGGAGGTTCCTCAAAATGTTGAAAATAGAACTGCCCTATGACCCAGCAATTGCACTACTGGGAATTTACCCTAAAGATACAAACGTAGTGATCCAAAGGGGCACATGCACCCGAATGTTTATAGCAGCAATGTCCACAATAGCCAAACTATGGAAAGAACCTAGATGTCCATCAACAGATGAATGGATCAAGAAGATGTGGTATATATACACAATGGAATACTATGCAGCCATCAAAAGAAACGAAATCTTGCCATTTGCGACAACATGGATGGAACTAGAGCGTATCATGCTTAGCGAAATAAGTCAAGCGGAGAAAGACAAATATCATATGGTCTCCCTGATATGAGGAAGTGGTGATGCAACATGGGGGCTTAAGTGGGTAGGAGAAGAATCCATGAAACAAGATGGGATAGGGAGGGAGACAAACCATAAGTGACTCTTAATCTCACGAAACAAACTGTGGGTTGCTTGGGGGAGGGGTGTTGGGAGAAGAGGGGTAGGGTTATGGACATTGGGGAGGGTATGTGCTTTTGGGTAAATTGGAAGGGGAGATGAACCATGAGAGACTATGGACTCTGAAAAACAATCTGAGGGGTTTGAAGTGGCGGGGGGGTGGGAGGTTGGGGTACCAGGTGGTGGGTATTATAGAGGGCACAGCTTGCATGGAGCACTGGGTGTGGTGAAAAAATAATGAATACTGTTTTTCTGAAAATAAATAAATTGGAAAAAAAAAAAAATAAAATAAAATCTTTTTTAAAAAATTTTTAAAAATACACACAATACTTAACCTACATGGTTCTTTTTTTTTTTTCAGGTTGTATTTATTTATTTGGGAGGGACAGAGAGCATGAGAGAGAGGGGCAAAAGGAGAGAGAATCTCAAGAAGATTGAGATTCTGACCGTAGATCACAACGCTGAGATCACGACCTGAGCCAAAACCTAGAGTCGAACACTCAACCAACTGTGCCACCCAGGGGCACCATCTTATGTGATTTTTTTTTTTTAAGACCAACAGATATTATTTACAAAGAAGTAAGTGAGGGGTCATGTTTTCAGTGTGTGGCTATAGAAATTCAAACTCTTGGAAAAGCATCTCAGGGCCCATATTCCCTGTAGTTATGGCCCTCCCAGCTAGGTCAGGTGTCTGTGCTGCCTGATTCACAGGTAGGCATACTTAAAGACAAATCAAGACCTCAAGCTGAGTGTAATGGGAGCTAAACAAAATGTTTGGCTGGAATTTTATAGGTTTGGGGGAATGTTGAGTGAATGGAATGAGGGGATGACTCTTGAAAAGCAATGGGTAGCCTGGATTACAAGAACATCAAAGTAATCAGGCTAATATTCTCTGGGCAAGGCATAGGTGAACCACAAATATTTAAGTGTTCTCAGTGACCTGGGGAGCATCAAATGTCTCTTCATTTATCAATCCTTTGCTAGTACTTATGTTCATTTTCAGCCTGGGACTTTATAATTACTGGGACATAATTAAAAGAGAAGGTCCTAGGATCTATATTCAAACCCTCCAAACACAAAAAGATCTTAAGTTCTAATAGCTAACTCAGGGATGCCTGCGTGGCTCAGTTGTTAAACATCTGCCTTTGGCTCAGGGCATGATCCCAGGGTCCTGGGATGGAACCCTGCATCAGGCTCCCAACTCTGTGGGAAGCCTGCTTCTCCTTCCCCAACACCCCCTGCTTATGTTCTCTCTCCTCTGTCAAGTAAATAAATAGAATCTTTAAAAAATAATAACAATAATAACTGACTTGGAAGAATGTGCAGTATTCTCTTCTTCAGATGGACTTCAAATGTTCTTTTCTTTCACTTTAACTAAAATATCTCTTCTCTATCAGCAAGGTAATTATGACACAACAATGAAATAATGATGTGAAAGCATTTAGAATACTGTGAAATGCAGTATTAACAGGAAAAAAGTAATGACCAGGACCCAGAAGACAATGACGATGAAGATGATGATGATGAGCATTTAGAGAGGGCTTTACATATTAAAGAGCATTAACATAAATCCCTTCATAACAATGAATCGTGGAACACTGAAAAAATAAAATTTTTTAAAAAGTGCTCCCCAAAAAAAAGAAAGAAAGAAAGAAAAGAATTAACTAATTTCTAATTCTATTTCAATCATTTTTGTATGGTAATCATGAGGAAGTTAAACTATCCCCTACAATCTACATTGATTTGAGGACATATTAGCTAACGTGTGTATATTCCTGGAACAGTTATTAATACAAAGAGCTGAGAAGATGGGAAATAATGAAATAACCCACATAGCATAACTAATGGTCTTCCTAATAACAAGTGTCTTGTCATTATCTTTCTGTCTCCCCAGAATAAAGAAGTCACATCTTTCCAGAAACCTCAACTGCTTTCCAAAGATGCTGCCTTCCCAGTCCTATGTCAATATCTCCTTCTTCCAGCCACATGCCTTCCTAATGATTGGCATCCCAGGGCTGGAGGCTGTTCATGGATGGATCTCCATCCCCTTCTCCTCCATGTACACAGTGGCCCTCACTGGAAACTGCCTGATCCTCTTGGCTGTAAGGAGAACTCCCAGCCTGCACCAGCCCATGTACTACTTTCTGTCCATGCTGGCCCTCACCGATGTGGGCCTCACTCTGTCCACACTGCCCACCACCCTGGCTGTGCTCTGGTTTGACCATCGGCTCATCGGCTTCAATGCCTGCCTGGTCCAGATGTTCTTCCTCCATTCTTTCTCTGTGGTGGAGTCGTCGGTGCTCCTGGCCATGTCATTTGACCGCTTTGTGGCCATCTCCAACCCTCTTCGCTATGCGGCTATCCTCACCAATAGTGTCATCATTAGGATTGGGCTGGCCATTGTGGCTCGAGCCACTATATCCCTCTTTCCAGGGCCCTTCTTACTGAAGCGACTGAACTTCTGCCCTGATAAGAACCTTCTGTCCCATTCCTTCTGTTTCCATGCAGATGTCATGAAACGGGCCTGTGCTGATATTACTGTCAACATCCTTTATGGACTCTATGTAGTTTTATCCACAGTGGGTGTAGACTCCTTGCTTATCGTCCTGTCCTATACCCTTATTCTTCATACGGTGATGGGCCTAGCCTCTCCCAGGGAGCGTGTGCGGGCCCTAAACACATGTGTGTCTCATATATTAGCTGTTCTGATTTTCTATATCCCCGTCATAGGCGTGTCAATGATCCACCGTTTTGGGAGGCACCTGCCTCATATTGTACATGCTCTCATTGCCTATGTGTACCTGGTGGTGCCCCCTGTGCTCAACCCCATCATCTACAGTGTGAAATCCAAGCCCATCCGGGAGGCCATGTTCAGAATGCTGAGAGAGAAGAGGCAAGGCTGATGAAACCAAGAAACAACCGCAGAATATGAGGAAAAACATGGCCAGTCTTATGTCCAGAAACCCCTTACTCAGGTCCCTGACCCAGACACATTATCAAGAATATGACAACTGGATACCGTTAGATTGATGGGTGACAAACAGTCTTCTTTTTTTTTTTTCTTCTTTTTTTTTTTTAAGATTTTTATTTATTTGTTTGATAGACAGAGATCACAAGTAGGCAGAGAGGCAGGCAGAGAGGCAGGCAGAGAGGCAGGCAGAGAGAGAGGGGGAAGCAGGCTCCCCAATGAGCAGAGAGCCCGATGTGGGGCTCGATCCCAGGACCCTGAGACCATGACCCGAGCTGAAGGCAGAGGCCTAAACCACTGAGCCACCCAGGCGCCCCTGGTCTTCTTGATTCTTTCCTGCACTCATTAACTTCAGCTTTTTAATTCAGTATTTACTTGTACAAGAGACTCTGTGCTCATTACTAAGGATAGTAAAATGAATTATATGTGGTCTTGTCCCTCTGTTGCAGGACAGAAGCTTCTAAACACACAATTAAATTAAGTGTAATAAGGCTATGATAGGTACACACAAAGTGCTACAGGAACCTGGAAGAGGGTTTCCTGTCTCATCAAGAGGAAATGAGAAAGGAGTCAGGGAAAAAGGATGGAAGGTGAGTAGGAGTTTGTCACACAGAAAAGGTGGGGAAGGGGAAGGCATACCTAATAAGGGGAAAGAATGTAAAACACAAAAACACTGAGCTGTGGAGCACCAGGGTGGCTCAGTTGGTTAAGTGACCCACTCTTGATTTGGGCTCAGGTCATGATCTCAGGGTCCTCAAACTGAGCTCACCTTGGCAGGCTCCATGCCAACAGGGAATCTGCTTGGGATTCTCTCTTTCCCTCTCTCTCTCCCACTCCACCACCCCTCTAAAATAAATACATAACTCCTTAAAACAAAACACTGAGGTTTGGAACTATCTGGTATGTTTGTGGAAAGGTGAGAGGACAGTCAAATGTGGCTCCTCATAATCTGTGCGTGTTGGAGAGAGAAGGACAGGAGATAAGAGAAATGATGAGCATACTTTGTGCTCCTTGGGGCCTTTCAGGCCTCAGGGAAACAACTGCCTTCATTCCTTATTTAAGAGTCAGCTATGGGTGGACACCTGTGTGGGTCAGTGGGTTAAGCCACTGCCTTCGGCTCAGGTCATGATCCCAGGGTTCTGGGATCGAGTCCCACATTGGGCTCCTTGCTCGGCAGGGAGCCTGCTTCCCCCTCTCTCTGCCTGCCTCTCTGTCTGCCTGTGCTCACTCGCTCTCTCTCCCTCTGTCTCTGACAAATAAATAAATTAATTAATTAAAAAAAAAAAGAGTCAGCTATGGGAAGCCTACTACTTTGTAAAAGTTACACAGGTTTAACTGTGTGCTACAAGTTAGAAAGGTGAAAGTGGAGAAAAAGAATGCAAGGAACACATTTAACAGACTGTGGTAACAGTCTCGGAAAAATAGAAAGGAAGCTAAAGTTAAGTTAATAATGGGAAAATTAGATGTATTCTTAAAATCTTACCTCTATAGTTCTCTTCTTTGTCCTCTGAAAATGCCAGAAGCAATGAGCAAAGCTAGGGCCCACATACTGGTTTTAAATACCATTGCCCACTCTAAATAACCTAGAATCCTTGGAGCAATGACTAATCCTAGGTGTGAAGCAGAAAAAATTATAAAAGGATACTGGAATAGTTTATGCCCTGGAGAAATAAAAAACACAAAAACAGTAAAGTCATGTAGGAAAAATACACTGAAACTGATATGAAGAGGCTACCAGTAGCTCTAGATGGATCAAATAGAACATTAAAAATAATTTTGTAGCAAACAGTTACAACAAATTGAATTTTTAAAGGAAGTGTGAGTCCATAGTGATATTTAAGACAAAGAGGAAGAAAAGAATGAAAAAAGAACTCTTCTTTAGAAAGTATTGATAGATTTAGAAAATTACCTTTTGCAGTTTTTAATGTAATTTTAAAATAATCAAAAAAGGCTGAAAAGAATGAATACTGTTTTTCTGAAAATAAATAAATTGGAAAAAAAAGGCTGAAAAGATACTGGAAAAAATATTCACACAATCTCAAAGTATCACTGTACAAGCTATTTACTAAATAGGAAAGGATGAATATGCCTTTATGATAAAGAGACTCCCAGTGACCACCTTAAGCAAGTAATCAAATTTAGCTTAACCAACAATAAGATCATCTGATTTTATATAACTTGTGATTTGAGCAATAAGGACACAAAATCACATATATAAAACACCAACCAAAATTGTCCAACCTGAATCCAACCATGAGAAAGCAATTGGAAAAATCTTGAATATGGGAAACACCACACACACATACATACACACAGTGACAAACACACACATACACACATTGACCGAGCATCTTTAAAAACTCAATTTTATTTAAAAAATATTGGGGTATTAATCTAAATTAAAAGAGATTAAAGGGATATTACAACCAAACACTAGCATTAACCAGTAATTATTAGGACAATTGTGAAATTTGAATATGCCTTTTATAATGATAATATTATTAGATTAGTGTTATTTGCTTACATTTGAAAATAGTTTGGTGATTATGTAAGAGACTGTACTTTTAGGAGGCACATGATTAAAGTTTATTGGGAAGTAATGCAATGTCTACAACTTAATTTCAAATGAATCTGCAGAAAAAATGTGTATGTGTGTGGTGTGAGTTTGTGCATGAGCACATGTCTGAGAGGGGAAGAGGGGGAAGTCAAGTGAGTCCCAAGCCCTATGCCCACAATCCTATAATCTCAAGAGAGACAACACAGTCTCTCAGGAAATTATCGAATGAATGCTGAGAGAGATCCTAAGACTGAGCCTGGGTAAGCAAACCCATTGGTGTTAAGAATGCAGAATCAGAATGCAGAGGAACCAAAATAATTCTATTTCTTCTTGGCTAGAATGTGCTTTCCATTAACACTTGAATTGGGATTTTGCCCAGTCCCATCCAAAGCCAAGCCAGGGGTTTCCACAGTGATCCCTAAGCGCTTTGTGCTTTCTTCAACTGTAGTGCTTTAAACTCTATATTGTAATTATATACAATCGTGTATGAGACTTTGAAATTAGGGATCAGTGATGATGTTCTAGTTATTTCTGTCTTTTCAGTGGTTAATTTGGACCTAGTATAAAAGAATACATTCCTTAATAAATAATGTTTTAGTGAATGAATGAAGGAAGGAAGACAGTGAAAGAATGTAGCACAAAGCTAACAGATCTGGTCAGAAATGAAGATCTCTGGGTACAGGGTCCAGCACTCCTCCCCCAGTTTACCTCCAAATGCAGGCAGCAGAGGATGAACCCATAACTGTACAGCCCTTGGGAGTGGATCCCCAGCTTACAGTCTACAAACTACAGTCTACAGACTACAGTCTCTTACTGTAATAGTCACCTACTACTTTTCTCCACCTTAACTGGAAGACTCTTGTCCTTCCAGGAAGAGATCAAATGTTCTGTCTTCTGTATCTTATTCCCTCATCTGCTCTCTTCCACTCTCTTTGAAACTGGCACACACCTCTCTCAAAGAATTTACCACTTGCTATTGAAATCATCTTTTTACTAATGTATTCTACTTCCTGGAAGGCAATTACTGATTCACTCATTTACACTGAATGTCTTCATTACCCTTTAAAGGGATTGGCCTAGACATTGCTTCAGGAACATAATTTGAATAAACCTATTTATAAATCATAATTCCTGAAGAAATATCCTGATGTTTAATCAATAAAACTCGTTACTAAGTTCAAGCCATACCCCAAGCAATGGAAGCTATAGATGTAGCTTTTCACAGCTGTGGAGCGAATGGGCATCCTTTGCTCCAAAAAGCATCTTCTTGCTCAAGAACGGATTTCCTCCAGCCTTCCACAGTTGCCTCAGATTGTATTGGTAGAGACTCATCTTATTTTGCCTCAGCTCTTAAAATTGGATGTCCCTGGGTAGAGACACCTTCATTTAAAAGTCATCCCAAAGAGACCACTGAGGCAGGCACTATCTTCACTGGCAGGCACACTGGCAGAAAACTGGGGAGTTGGCAATTTGAAAAGAATTTGGAGGCCAATGTTTAAAAGAGCAATATAAATTCTCTTTTAAGATGCTTCTGCGAATATCTCTTTGAATCCTGATATCAATTCTTTTGGGTTTACATCCAGAAATGCCATAACTGGATGATATGGTACTTCTACTTCTAACTTTTTGAGGACCTGAACACTGTTTTCCAGAGAGGCTACACTAGTTTACATTACTGCCAACAGTACACACAGATTCCAATTTGTTCACATTCTTACCAATATTTGTTATCATTTGAATCAATCTTTCTTTCTTTTTCTTTCTTTTCTTTTCCTTCCTTCCTTCTTTCCTTCTCTTTCTTCCTTCCTTTCTTTCTTTCCTTCTTCCTTTCTTTCTTCCTTTCTTCCTTTCCTGATGATAGTCACTCTAAGATCTGTGGGATGATATCTCACTATAGTTTCTATTTGCTTTTCTTTAATAATTAGTGATTTTTAGCACCTTTCATATACCTGCTGGCTGTTTGCAGGTTTTTGGAGAAATATATATTCAATTTCTTTGTCCATTTGTTAATCAGGTTATTTGAGGTTTCTGCTATTGAGTTGGAAGAGTTCCTTATATATATTTTATGATTAGTCCTTTATCAGGTATGTGGTTTACAAATATTTTCTCTTATTCCATAGGTTGCCTTTTTACTCTGTTGTTTCCTTTGCTGTGCATTAACTTTTTAGTTTGCAGTAGCCACACTTGTCTAATTTTATTTTTATTGATTGTGCCTTTGGGGCCATATCTAATAAATTATTGCTAAGTCCAAAGTCATAAAGAGTCTTCTCTGTTTTTTTTAAGGAGTTTTATAATTTCAGGTCCATTTTTTTGTATATGGTATAATATAAGAGTCTGATATCATTCATTTGCATGGGGATACCCAGTTTTACCAATCGTTTGTTAAGGAAACTATCTTTTCCCCATTGCATATTCTTGGGACCCTTGTCAAAAATCAGTAGACTGTACATATGCCATTTATTTCTGGGCTCCCTATCTCAAATGTCAGTTTTTATACCAATAGCATACTGATTTTTTTTTTAATTTTTAAATAATCTCTACAGCCAGCATGCTCATCTACAACTGAGCCAGCCAGGTTCCCAATACCATACTGTTTTAAATTACTATAGATTTACAAAGTACTTTGAAATCAGAAAATGTGATGCCTCCAAATTTGTTCTTCTATCTCAGACTACTTTGACTATTTTGGATCTCTTGTGGCTCCATATGAATTTTAGGATTATTTTCTCCTAGTCCTACAAAAAATGTAATTGAGATTTTCATAGGAACTGCACTGAATTCAAAGATTACTTTGGATAATATGGATTTTTGTGACATCAATCTATGAACATGCAATGTCTCTCCACTTATTTGTGACTAAATTTCTTTCATCAATAATTTATAGTTTTCTGTATATAAGTCTTTCACCACCTTGATCCAGTTTACTCCTAAGTATTTTCTTCGTTTTTTAAATTTTTTTTTTTTTTTTTTGAGAGAGAGCACAGCAAGGAGGGGCCAAGGGAGAGATAGTCTGGAGCAGATGCCATTCTGAGCATGGAGCCCCTTGCTGGGACTGGTCTCACTCCAAGATCACAAACTGAGCCAAAACCAAGAGCTGCACCACCCAGGCACCCATTTTATTTTTCTGAAGATTTTATTTATTTATTTATTTGGGAGAGTGAGCATGAGTAGGTGGAGGTGCAAAGAGAAAGGGAAAGGGACTAGCAGACTCCCTGCTGCACACAGAGCCCAACACCTGGCTCAATGTAGAGCTCCATTCCGGGATCCTGAGATCATGACCTGAGCCTAACTGACTGAGCCACCCAGGCACCTCATCTCAGTATTTTATTCTTTTTGATGTCATTGTAAATGGGACTGTTTTATTAATTTTGTTTTTCGATAGTTCACTGTTCATATATAGAAACACAACTGATTTTTGTATGTTGATTTTGTTTCCTGCAACTTCACTAAATTTGTTTATTGGTTCTAACAGGATTTTTAAGGAATTCGGGGCATTTTCCATACATAAGATCATGTTGTCTACAAAGAAAGATAATTTTACATCTTATATTACAATTTGGATGCTTTCATTTCTTTTTATTCTCTAAGTGCTCTTCTTAGGAATTTCAGGTCTGTGTTAAATAGAGGTGGAAAGAATGGCCATCCTTGCCTGGTTCTTGATCTTAAAAGAAAATCTTTGAGTTTTTCATTGTTGAATATGCAGTTAGCTGTGGGCCTGTCATAAAAATCTTTTATTATGTTGAGATCTATTTCTCACATATCTAGTGCTCCCATTTTCATTGCCCCATTATTCATAACACCCAATATCCAACAACCCAAGTGTCTATCAAAAGATGAATGGATAAAGAAAATGTGGTATATACATACTGTAGAATATTATTCAGCCTTAAAAAAAAAAAAGAAATCCTGCCATTATAACAAGGAAACTTTTGGAGTTGATATATATGTGTATTACGTTGATAGTGATGATAAATTCATGAATGAATGCTTAGATCCAAATTCATTAAAGTGTATACATTGAATAAGTACAGTTTTTTGCACATCTGTTCTATCTCAATAAAGATGCTATGCATGTTCACACACACACACACACACACACACACACACACACCAGATACTGCTCTATTTCAGATGTGTGGCTTCTTCGGGTTTTCAATTTATTTTACTCTATTAGGATAAAGAAGAAACTCCTGGGATGGAACACGATAGCAAAAAAAAAGTTTCCTAGGATGGAAGACAGTCTGTTTTAAAAACACAAAAACAGAGATATGGAAGCTCTCAGTAAAGATACGTGCCTTCGTTCATCTCTCCCTGTCTTGAGACACTTTATTTCCCATCTATCTTCTCAGGTTACATGATACATATTCACTGTACAACAGAATGAGGCTTTCACAATGATATCACATAAAGAATAGACACAGGAAGTAGGGGCACTTAACCTGCCTGAGCCCTGGGGGCCATGGAGAGAGTGGACAGAGATACAAAGAACCCTGAGTCTCTGAAAGATTCTATTGCTGGGGGGCGGGGGGCCCGCAGGCAGAAAATGTGTGTGACTCCAGAAGCCTGATCTGATATCATTAAAATGCACAGTAAAGGAAAAAACCAAAAAGCCCAATAAAATTTCCTACAGATATGGTAGAATGGATAAACCTAGAGATGATGATGATTCTAGGCATCTCCTCCACAATTCAGTTGCTCAAATATCTCATTTGGTGCCCTCTATGCCAACACATGTATCCCACACATTTTCCATTGCCCAGGAAAAAGCAAATACAGACTATCCTCTGTGGCTATGGCTTGGACATCCCTGGGGAACAGCAACTCAACTCACTAAGGCATGCAGCCAGTAGTATAAAGGTAGTATCTTAGTTGCATATTTTTCCAGGCTCCTTCAGGATGTGGAGAGTTAGAAAAGGCTGTGGCAAGCAAAGTGAGTACCTTGGGGCCCAGATACAGTCTCTTCTACACTCTTTAGAAAGACGGAGGTCTGGTTAGTGAGTCTGAGATCCCCTTTCTTCAGCTGCTGCCAAGAGGAAGAGCCAATGGGATGGGGGTGAGAAGATGTTGGAAGCAGGAAGAAGAGTAAGGAGGCCTGGACTTCCAGAGACAGCAGGTCTATGCCTCTAGATACGGCACAGGAAAGGAAGGCAGCTACTTTCCTAAAGCACAGAAAATGTCCTGATTCAGGTAATTATTCGGAAACCCAGACTCTGTGTCCAAGAAGATTAGTACTCTTTTGCTTCTCTAAGGAGAGCAACAGTGTAAGAGTATCTGAAAAATCCCATCCCAGCAAGCATCCTGCCAGTGATGTGAATGTTTGCTTGGTGTCTCAACTCTCATTATGAGATTGTCCTTCATAATCTTCTGAGTAAGAGCCTTTTAGAAAAGCACTTGGCATATACATTGCAAAATGATTACACCTCAGTGTTGGATCACATCTCCATCACATCACATAATTATCATTTCAATTATTCAGTATTAGATAAAGCAGGATGAAAAGAGAGAGAATGGTGATATAAATCCCAGGTAAGATCAATCCTCAAATCAATCCTGCAAATCAAAGGAGACCACAGAATGCATCCTCTATTCTGATTTAAGCTGCCAGTGACAAAGTATTTCCTGGGTTGATCGTAAAATAGTACGATAAAAGTAGACACTAACTGCATTAATCTAAAGGAACCATGAGTTTTTACTATATGTAAACTATACAGTATAAATTGTGAATAAATGCACCTCTGCATAAGAAATGTGACTTAGATTAGTAAAAAGAAAAACAGGAATGAGATAATTAGCACAATAAAAAGCAAATGGCTTTATAAGAAAAACGCAAAAGGTCACAATGAGCAGTAAAAGGACAATTTTGTGAGAAATAGGAAGGCGTTTATTTGCACAGCTTCAAATCATGTAACCATGGAACAACAGGAGATTACAAGCTCTTCCAGATAATCTGATCCAACTACCCCCACATTTCACAAATCTCCAGCATGTAGGACAGCTCATGGCCAATACAGGCAATGTAAAACCACTAAAAGCGTTTAAGCCAAATAGACAGCTGACTTTAAACTCATTTCCAGAATGGCCTATAGGAACTCACTAAGCCTCTCCCCTCCCATTTTATTATTTTTAAATTATCATTTTTAATGTTTATTATATTATTTAAGGGGCGCCTGGGTGGCTCAGTGGGTTAAAGCCTCTGCCTTCAACTCAGGTCATGATCCCAGGGTCCTGGGATCGAATCCCACAGCTGGTTCTCTGCTCAGCACGAAGCCTGCTTCCTCCTCTTTATCTGCCTGTCTCTCTGCCTACTTGTGATCTAGGTCTGCCAAATAAATAAATAAAATCTTTTAAAAAAATAAAAAATTAAAGACACACAAATACTTAACCTACATGGTTCTTTTTTTTTTTTCAGGTTGTATTTATTTATTTGGGAGGGACAGAGAGCATGAGAGAGGGGGCAAAGGGAGAGGGATTCTCAAGCAGATTGAGATTCTGATGCTGATATCATGACCTGAGCCAAAACCGAGAGTTGAACACTCAACCAACTGTGCCACTCAGAGACACCAAACTTTTGTGATTTTTTTAAGACCAAGAGACATTATTTACAAACAAACAAATGAGGGGTCTAATATCTTAAATATAAGAGATATTCAATAATTGATAAATTGCTAAATTTAGTTGCCCAGGATCAGATACTAAAATGGTGACGTTAATAGGATGGATCCCACTAAATACTAAAGGAGACTAGACTAAAACACAATTCATGTTTTCAGTGTGTGGCTATAGAAATTCAAACTCTTGGAAAAGCATCTCAGGGCCCATATTTCCTGTAGTTATGCCCTCCCAGCTAGGTCAGGTGTCTGTGCTGCCTGATTCACAAGTAGGCATACTCAAGGACAAATCAAGACCTCTAAGTGTGATGGGGCTGAACAAAATGTTTGACTGGATTTTTAAAGGTTTGGGGGAATGTTGAGTGAATGGAATGAGGGGATGACTCTTGAAAAGCAATGGGTAGCCTGGATTACAAGAACATCAATTTATCCAGGCTGATATTCTCTGGGCAAGGCATAGGTGAACCACAAATATTTAAGTGTTCTCAGTGACCTGGGGAGCATCAAATGTCTCTTCATTTATCAATCCTTTGCTAGTACTTATGTTCATTTTCAGCCTGGGGCTTTATAATTACTGGGACATAATTAAAAGAGAAGGTCCTAGGATCTATATCCAAACCCTCAAACACAATAAGGTCTTGAGTTCTAATAGCTAACTCAGGGGTGCCTGCGTGGCTCAGTTGTTAAACATCTGCCTTTGGCTCAGGGCATGATCCCAGGGTGCTGGGATGGAGCCCTGCATCAGGCTCCCAGCTCAGTGGGAAGCTGCTTCTCCTTCCCCAACTTGTGTTCTCTTGTGTTCTCTCTCCCTCTGTCAAAAAAAAATAAATAGAATCTTTAAAAAATAATAAGAATAATAACTGAGTTGGAAGAACGCTGCAGTATTCTCTTCTTCAGATGGACTTCAAATGTTCTTTTCTTTCACTTTAACTAAAATATTTCCCTTCTCTATCAGCAAAGTAATTATGACACAACAATGAAATAATGATGTGAAAGCATTTAGAATACTGTGAAATGCAGTATTAACGGGAAAAAATAAGGACCAAGACACAGAAGACAATGACAATGATGATGATGATGATGAGCATTTAGAGAGGGCTTTACATATTAAAGAGCATTAACATAAATCCCTTCATAACAATGAATCGTGGAACACTGAAAAAATAAAATTTTTTAAAAAGTGCTCCCCAAAAAAAAGAAAGAAAGAAAGAAAAGAATTAACTAATTTCTAATTCTATTTCAATCATTTTTGTATGGTAATCATGAGGAAGTTAAACTATCCCCTACAATCTACATTGATTTGAGGACATATTAGCTAACGTGTGTATATTCCTGGAACAGTTATTAATACAAAGAGCTGAGAAGATGGGAAATAATGAAATAACCCACATAGCATAACTAATGGTCTTCCTAATAACAAGTGTCTTGTCATTATCTTTCTGTCTCCCCAGAATAAAGAAGTCACATCTTTCCAGAAACCTCAACTGCTTTCCAAAGATGCTGCCTTCCCAGTCCTATGTCAATATCTCCTTCTTCCAGCCACATGCCTTCCTAATGATTGGCATCCCAGGGCTGGAGGCTGTTCATGGATGGATCTCCATCCCCTTCTCCTCCATGTACACAGTGGCCCTCACTGGAAACTGCCTGATCCTCTTGGCTGTAAGGAGAACTCCCAGCCTGCACCAGCCCATGTACTACTTTCTGTCCATGCTGGCCCTCACCGATGTGGGCCTCACTCTGTCCACACTGCCCACCACCCTGGCTGTGCTCTGGTTTGACCATCGGCTCATCGGCTTCAATGCCTGCCTGGTCCAGATGTTCTTCCTCCATTCTTTCTCTGTGGTGGAGTCGTCGGTGCTCCTGGCCATGTCATTTGACCGTTTTGTGGCAATCTCCAACCCTCTTCACTATGCAGCTGTCCTCACCGATAATGTCATCATTAGTATTGGACTGGCCATTGTGGCCCGTGCAACCCTTTGTCTCCTCCCAGTGCCCTTCCTGCTTAAACGTCTGAACTTCTGCCCTAATAAGATCCTCTTGTCCCACTCATTCTGTTTCCATCCTGATGTGATGAGAAGAGCCTGTGCTGACATCACAATAAACATCCTCTATGGGCTTTGTGTGGCACTGTCCACCGGTGGCATCGATTCTCTGCTCATTGTTCTCTCCTACATTCTCCTCCTACACACAGTGCTAGGACTGGCATCTCCCAGGGAACGCATCCGAGCCTTCAACACGTGTGTCTCCCATATCCTGGCTGTTTTTGTCTTCTTCATCCCAGGCATTACTCTGTCCATGATACACCGTTTTGGGGGGCACCTACCTCCCATTGTACATGCCTTAGTTGCCTATACCTACCTGGTGGTGCCCCCTGTGCTCAACCCCATCATCTACAGTGTGAAATCCAAGCCTATTAGGGAGGCCATGATAAGGATGCTAAAGAGGAAAGACCAAGGCTGATAAAACTATGAAATATAACAGGGTCTGGGTACCATAAAAGAGACTCCCTATTCCTTGCAGGAAACTGCTACCCTTAGGAAGCACTAAAAACCCCTGGTCAAGGCTAGTGGGAAGACCATCAAGATAATCCATGTTGCAAATTTACATTCATTGTTTACTTGGTACTGGAAACAGTGCTGGGGATTAAAGACTGAAAAATATACTAAAAATGATCCTTCCTCTCCTGGTACAAACACAACCTTGTACCAGGACAAAGGCAGGTAAATACAGAACCAGAACATAAGTGCCATAATAACGTTCTGTGCAAGAGATTACTAGAGGAACTGCAAATTAGTAGTTGCCAGAATTTGCCTGGGAAGATCAGACAAACCTCTACAAAGAAGAGACTGTTTTTTGTTTCATCTTGAAAAATGTATGGAGTCTTTCTAGGCAAAGTACAAATTCAGTAAGAAAGATAAAAACCTAGGAAGAAAGAGCAACATTTAAAAAAAAAAGTCTCCATATTTCAAAGAAATAAATGTGGTTGTGGGAAGATAACCATTCCTGAACTTCTTTATGCCTTTACCACTTGTTATACTGATACAAGTGTGACTGTGTATAGAGCTTGAAGAGGGAGTGGTACAGGATGAAGCCAGAAAGATTGTACAAACTGTACAGAATTGTACAGAACTACGCATACTCTGCTGAGATTCGTTTGTCCAAAACCATATGAATCATTTATTAAATATTTTTTACTGTAAAGTAAGTTAGGAATATGAATTGCAGATTAGAAGTGTGTTGACATAAAAGTGAGACTGGAGCCAAAAGACTATCAGTTTAAGCTCTTACCTGGCCTCAGGGTCTTCTCAGACATTTACTCTGCCTGTAATGTTCTCACATCCCCCTTCCCCCTTACCTATGTATCAATCCTAGCTTCATGTCTCATTAGTCAAGTAAAAGCTTAATTTCTCAGAAAAACCTGGCCAATTCTCTTTTTCACATTATTCACTGAACTGTGTTTGTGTCCTATGCAATATATGTACATATATAATAGCTTGTCCCTTGACTAGACTGTAAACCCCAAGCAAGTGTGCCAAAATATACTCAGTTTGTAGTGGTATCTGTGAAATAATAGCTGCTTAATAATTCCTTTGAATGTACACATGAATTTGAGTGGGAAAAAGGGCAACAGATTAATTAATTAAGAGATAACTTAGAAATGTTTACTCCTGGAGTCTCTAGTCTTTCAGAGAAAAGAATACATATAAATAATTGCAAAGTTTGTGAAAAGGTTTCAAGTTGAGCTTAGATAGCTGACCTGGAGATATGAGAAGTGCAAACCAACTGATTGAACTAAAGTCCCTCACCTAAGTAAAGGTTTTCTACTTTTTCACCATACAGGATCTCCCAGGCCATTTTCCCGGAATTAATGTCCTTCATACCTGAGTTAAATACTCTGGTTCCATAAAGAGTTTTTGTAAGAAAGAAAATTACAATACTAAGATTTGTTAATATATTTCTGCTTGAGTATACCTTCTTTTTTTTTCAAGATTTTTTATTTTAGAGAGAGAACACATATGAGTATGAGAGGGGCAAAGGGAGAAGAAGATGGAAAGAATGCCAAGACTCCCATTGAGCATGAAGCCCAGTGAAGGGCTTGATCCCAGGACCTGGGATCATGACCTAAGCCAAAATCACAAGTCAGACACTAAACTGAGCCACTGTGGCACACCTCAAGTGTACCTTACAAAGTGATACTGAAAGGGGATGTGTGTCTTTCTTATCTGGAAGCCCTGGAGAAGAATCTGTTTCCATATTCATTTGGCTGTTGGCAGAAGCCAGTCCCTTGAGATTGTTCAATTGTTGTCTATCGGCCTTCCTCAGCTCCTTAAGGCTGCTCACATGATCTCTTTCATCACCAAACCAGCAACAACACATCACATCCTTCTCATATTTTGACTATCTCTAACATCTTCTGTTACCAGCTAGTTACAGGACTGTCTCTTCTTCTAAGGATTCATCTATCTTAAGGTCAGCTATGCCATATAGTAACACAATACCAGAAGTGATATTTCACATATTCAAAGGTTTGGGGAATTAGAACAAGATGTTGTCATGGGGTGTTTAGAATTCTCCCTACCACCGTGACTGAATAAATGGATTAATTAATGGGTGTTTCTATGAAAGTACACAGTCAGGGTATCTCACCTGTTCAAAGGATTAGGAATGGCTTTTCTCAAAATATAATTATGAAGATGTCCAAATTTTGAAGAGAAATTAACTAGGAAAAAATAGAGTGTTTAGGGAAAGTTATATTAGGCAAAGAAAGCCTTGTCTCCAAAGAGCTTGTAGAAGGTAAAGCATGGTGCAGTAAAGGAATGGAATGAAGAAAACAAATCCTGTTAAGCCTTGGATAGTGCCCTCAGAAATGAGCTGATTCCTGTGCTTCTATAATCAGTTTTCTTGTTCTATACCACACAACACCCCAAATAAAGCACATTCCTGAAGGATCCCTCATCAGCTACCTGTTACCTTCAAATGGCCAATGTGATCTCCATCTGCTCTCTCACACTTCCCATTTTAGGCCGTGGCTCCAAAACCTTGCTAACTATAGCTTGCTGAGCCCTATGCCAGGACCTCCTAACTCAGAATCTACAATAACTATAGGTCAAAGCAAAAATGAAAAGGGGAATCACTAATTATTTTGAACTGAATGAAAATGAAATATATTGAATTTGTGAGGTGCAGGTTAAAGTAGTAATTAGAAGGAAATGTATAGCACTACAGGACCTATATAAGAAAAAAAGACCCCAGTACCTCAGCTTCCACCTTAAGAACCTAGAAAAATAAGAGGAAATTACAATCAATATAAGCAGAAGAAAGAAAATAATAGAAAAATATCAACAAAACAGAAAAAGGAAAGCAATAATGAAAATCAATGAAACCAAAATCTCTTTCATTAAGAAAAGCATTGAGATTGATAAGCTTCCAGCCAAACTGAACAAGAAAGAAACAAGAGGAAGACACAAATTATCAATACCAGGAATGAGAGTGGTGACCTCACTACAGATGCTGCAGATATTAAAATGATTATTAATGTGAAGTGTGTAAACCTGGCGATTCACAGACCTGTACCCCTGGGGATAAAATATATTATATGTTTATTAAAAATAAATAAATAATTTTTTAAAAGATTATTAAAAAATTATGCCAATAAATTTCACAACTTAGATGAGATGGAAAATCTCTTGGAAGACTTAAAACATCTTAAGTCAGGATCAAGAAAGGGTGATACATCTTCTACTCCTTCTTAAAGTGTTCCTTCCCATTACCCCCTTTTCTAAAGATATTTTTTCTGGGTGATTTTCACTAGAAACAATGTTTACCTTCCAAATTCCACACTCTACCTTTGAAAGCGTGACTTCTCTTTACATTTGTATGTCTATATCTTTCTTTTTTGTATGTCTATATCTTAATACAGAACAAAAACTCACAAGAACAGCTTAAAAATAAAGGTAGGGATTATGCTGAGTGAAATAAGTCAAGCAGAGAGAGTCAATTATCATATGGTTTCACTTATTTGTGGAGCATAACAAATAGCATGGAGGACATGGGGAGATAGAGAGGAGAAGGGAGTTGGGGTAAATTGGAAGGGGAGGTGAACCATGAGAGACTATGGACTCTGAAAAACAATCTGAGGGTTTTGAACGGGCGGGGGGTGGGAGGTCGGGGTACCAGGTGGTGGGTATTATAGAGGGCACGGATTGCATGGAGCACTGGGTGTGGTGTAAAAATAATGAATACTGTTATGCTGAAAATAAAAAATAAATTTAAAAAAAAGGAAGAAAAAAAAATAAAGGTAGAGAAAAGATTTCCTGTCAATCATGGTGGCGAAAAAGGTGAAAAAAAAAGAATAAGAGAAGGAGGAGGAAATCAGTTTAGAAGTAAGTCAGGGCTCCGGACATGTCTGGGAAGACAACGAAAAGAAGCTCTACCTCCTATATAAACTACCCTAGGACCTCTGGTCTAAAGTTGACTTTCTCTCATCCATCCCAACTCTGCTCCAAGTGACAGACATTATAATTAAAAAAAAAAAAAGGATACTTTGCAAGCTCACATGGCTATTGCTAAGAGTAGTAAATGAAAAGTCTCTAAGATCAGGTTCTCTCTCTTACACTTCTCTATTTGTTTACCCCCCCAAAATAGTTCTTACTTTATATTGAATAAAATAATACATAAATGTGTTAATTATGTGATGCTGGGCTCATGACACTGTGATATGGTTTCACCTGCCTCAGCACTGATTCTCACTGTAACCTCTCTCAGGAATGTCCATTTTTCCAAGAGACTTCTTTGCCTACCCTTTTCCTTGGTGAAGCATTGCCTGGAAGTTTTCATGGTAAAGTCTAACATGTTGGTGTTAGAAATAATTGTGTCCTCTTCTATGTCCCCATTTCAGATATCCAGATTCTCCATCCCCCCATTCTTTAATTTTCTTAGAATTAAAAGCCCTGTATTCCCATTAGCTTCCTTAGGAGTGGAAAAGGCAAACTACAATCTGATTCTGCATCAGCTATATTCCTTTTGGATCAAGTTGAATATAAAGAAAGCTTTGAGATGTGAGGGCAATAGATAAGAAGTTGTTTTGAGAATACAGTATTTCCCCCCCTTTCCCACAGTTTCACTTTCCATGGCTTCAGCTACTTGCAGTCAACTGCATCTGGAAACAGATGAATCTCTCCCTGACACATCAGAAAGTCAATAGTTGCCTAGTGCTGCATTGCAATGCCTACAGAAATCACCTCACTTCATCTATCCTGTAGGCATTTTATCATCTTACATAATCACAAGAAGAAAGGTGAATACAGCACAATAAGATATTTTGAGAAAGAGACACCACATTCACATAGCTTTTATTATGTATATTATAATTGTTCTATTTTATTATTAGTTATGTTGCTAACCTCGTACTGTGCCTAACTTGTAAGTCAAATTATATAGTAAATAAGTATATACAGGAAAAAATATGTAGAGTATATATAGGGTTTGATATTATCTGCAGTTCCAGGCATCCAACCGAAGGTCTTAGAATGTATGCCCTGTGGATAAGCAGGAACTACTGTACCTTAAGAGATAAACAATAAATATCAACTCTGAAATCCTAAACCAATGATATAATATGGTCTTTTCCCAAATTCAGGTCTATCTTAAAGGCAAGACAGTAGAAAGGTTAACCCTCCACATGCATGTGCATCACACCCAAGGGAGTCTTATCTCATCTTAATTAAAGAAGTAGTAAAGGGTATCTTACTAATTTGAACATATATGACTCAGAAGTCTCACCCCAAACTTTTCTGAACTATAAATGGTCCTGTTTCAAAGTATGAGCCAAAAGGTCTGGAACACTGAAGAGAACATATTTCTTTTGGCCTGACAAATTGATAAAGAGCTTCATTTTGTAAGGTGTTACTAAAAAGAGAAAACAGCAAAAGGCAATTCAAAGGAAACAGAGTGAAAGAGAGAATTTAAAAGTGCAAGAAACCACTGAGAGCAAGTACTATAAGGTAGCTAAAAAATACTACATGGAAAAATTAGAGATATTACACAAAAAAATAAGATGGGGACCAGTATAAAAGTGAAAAAGAACGGCCTACTGTCATTCTAAGAAGTAATGCTATATGGCAGGCAATAAAAGACCCTCAGTGGATTTTAAGGAGTGGAGCAAGATAATTGGAATTGTGTTTGGAAAAACTCCTGCAAACTACATGGGATTTGGGGCTAGTGCAAAAGATGTTCAAGGCAAGGAGACAAATGTGGAGGTATGGCACTCCTCTAAGCAAGAGACTAGAGCACTAGTAGTCAAAATGGAGAACACAAGTCATGTTTATTAAACATTCCTAAATAAACCTTAAAAAATGAGTAACTTACAGACTGAGAGTTACTATTATTCAGACTTTGCCAGGACCCAACAAAAATCCAAGTGACTGAGATGGTAGGGACAGAGACAACAATGGAAATGGGGAAGGTAAAAAGATACCTGTGTGAAAGACACATGATGAAGGTCTTTGTCCAGAACATACCTTAACTTCCAGCCAAATCTCCTAAAGAGGCAGCCTATCCTTCTCATTCTAGTCTTTAACTCCAGGCCCTTCCAGGTGATGCAGTGAGTATTCATGAAATAAGTGACCAGAAATCTAATCTAGAAGTCAAAAGAGTCCTGCAATAACTTTGTCTCTATATTTGGCATTTAGTATTTATTAAGAAATTACATAAGGAAGGTAGTGGTAGTGGTGGTGGTAGTGGTGGTGGGGTGTGTGTGTGTGTGTGTGTGTGTTTATACCCACAAAATGTTTAAGCCACTTAAGATCAAACCCATGAAACTTACCCTGAGCATATTAACTATCACAAACTAGGAATCACTTCTCAAATCTAGGATAATGGCTGAATCTTTAAGTGTCTGATTCATCTGTTTAGGCTTTCAGATATATATTTTCAGCTATAAAACAGATACACACATTTATCATATGCCCATACAGAAGCATGCATTACAAACACTAATAAAAAGTCTGGAGAGAGGATCCTCAGTTGCTCAGTTGGTTAAGCATCCAACTCTTGATTTCAGCTTAGGTCTTGATCTTGGGGTTCTGGGTTCAGGCTCCTCGCTGGATTCCACACTGGGCATGGAGCCTACTTAAAAGAAAATCTGGACAAATAAACACCAAGATGCTAACAGTGTTTGTCATTTTATGTGAAAGTTTACTGGAATTTATTATATTTTTCTTTTATATTTTGAGAGTGGACAAGTTTGTTTACAGTGACCATATATTGCTTTCCCACTAAGAACGAACATCTTCCTCTTTCATTCTCTCTTTCTCCCAATCCCTCTATCAGGGTACTACTGGGTAAGAGGCTGCTCCGCCATTCAAAATGACCAAAGACTGTACTGGCTCTAGTTTATGCTCCTAGTTCTGCCGGCCACCACCTAGCTGAACATACCAGATTCTATACTGCTCACAATTCTCATCTTCTGGATTCCAGTCCAAGGAATCAGAAATGCTCTCTCCATACCCTCTCTACCAAGAAGTCTGATAACCATAGCCAGAAAATTCTGGCTGGCTCTGTGTCATGCTTTCTGCTATACTATCTACTTCTCACACTCATGTACCTCTCTTTGGGCCTGATAAACCCCCTCCACCATGGGTGGTAGTCTCATTTCTGCTCTGTCTATTCCCACTGCTCTCCTGGAGTGCCCACACCAGGGCATTCTGCTTTCTTTCCCATTCTGCTTTCTTCTAGAAGTGTTGTGTCTACCTTGTGAGGCTCTTAGGTAGACCTCTGGGATCATATTCTTGCTAAGTACAGCTGGCAGGGGTGTAGTCTTTATTGGCCTCTCCTACGGTCTTGTTTTACAAGCACTAATCCTGTCAGCTTCCCCTGCAGGGCCATTCAGAGTCTAAGGGATATGTGGTGCCCAGTTATGTGAGCTACTCGGTTTCTTTTGAGCCATGTTTGCCTTAACCTTGCTTTCTGACTAGCCACATGGGCCACTGACCTTGCTCAGCTTCATGATGTTCCCTGCTCTTGATCCTGGTCTGTGGGAGACTTTCCATTTCTGACATGAGCTTCTAGTTGTTCTGAGCTGCATTTCTCCATGAAGTGTTTCTCCAGGTATCCAATGAGTGCCTTTACTGCTAACCACACTATTTTCCAAACTAGCCACTTTTGGGGAGTGACCCAAACACACTTATGTTGCTACTACTCAGGTATGGTGGCAAATGGACCCAGGACTATTGGGATTAAAATCATCAGCAACATTAACAGGAAATTCCTATATGAAATACTAAATGAGTGAGGAAGAAAATTAAATACCTCCCCTAAAAAAATGAAAGACTCTGGAAATGTCTAATTCACTAACTCACAGGTTTCCCTAACAGACCCTCCCTCATAATATGGCATTGGGCATCAAAAGACAATTTTCTGTGACCTCATATAATTCATTGATCCCCATTAACATCAATTTCCCCACTGGTATAATAGTGATACTAATCATATTCCTTCCCATACAAAAGGTTTATCAGAAAATTAGATAAGTAAAAGTCTCCACAAGCTGTGAAACTCTCAAAACAGAGTACGTTCTCTTTCATTAATGTAGGTAACTATAGTCTTTTTAAGGTTCTACTTCTAATCCTTCTCTTAAGGGCTGGTGTCCAGAAGAACAGAAATTATTTATTCTCTGTGGAGATTATTTTAAAGAAGAAGATCCAAGTATATCTCTTCCTGGGATCCAATACAGTTAGGGATTCTGAAAAGGAAATCACAGTTTTAAGCCAGATTATCTGATTGTATTGCACTCTTGTGTTTATTTTACTTTGCCATGCTTAACCCTTTCTTCAATATCTCTTAGATGTGTCACTCTCATCTCTGAATGCTGTAGAGTATCAGTGCAAGCAATTAGAGATTTGGGCTAAATAGTTAAATGGGAAACAATAATCCTCCAGCCACAACCACCTCATGGTTCTAATAATTATATAGAGAGAATTATAAAAGGAAAATAACATTTTACAATGGGGCTTGGTAGGATATGAGTTTACCCCCATCTTATAGAGATTCTCCAACCGGTTTCATGTTTAAAGAATCAGTTGTTTTTCTTAACTAGGGAAGATTTTTTTTTTTCTAATACTGTATTCTAAAATGTTATATTAAAATTTGAACTGAAAAACTTTGAGTAAAAAAGGAATTTTCACTGACACCTATGGATCTGAAGTAGGGGTCGTCACATGGAAAAGACAAAGGATGCGCTGCCGAATCTCCTTTGTCTTGACTCCATAAACAATAGGGTTAAGCACAGGAGGAACAAGCAGGTAGATATTGGCCATGATGATGGGTAGAAGGGAGTCATGCCGCTTGCCAAAACGGTGCACCATAGATAATCCGATGAAAGGTACATAAAATATGAAAACAGCACATACGTGAGAGACACAAGTGCCAAATGCCTTTGCTTGGGCTTCACGTGTCAATCCCAATACAGTCTTGAGGATAAGTAGATATGACAAGGAGATGAGAAGTGAGTCCAGGCCAATGGCAGAGATGATGACAATGAGGCCATAGATGATATTGACACGGATATCAGCACAAGCCAGCTTCATGACATCTTGGTGTAGGCAGTAGGAATGGGAAAGAATGTTGGAGTGGCAGAAAGGCAGCCGTTTGATGAAGATAGGCAGGGGTGCCATTAGTGCAGTACCCCGTACCACAGCAGCCATGCCAATCTTGGTAACACGAGGCAATGTTAGCACAGTGGCATGGCGTAATGGGTGGCAAATGGCCACATAGCGGTCAAAGGCCATGGCCAGCAATACTGTGGACTCCATGCCAGATAAGGAGTGGATGGCAAACATCTGTAGTAGACAAGCATCAAATTGGATGATAGTGGAATTGAACCAGAAGATGGCCATCATTTTGGGCATAGATGAAGTGGAGATAAGGATGTCAAGGCCAGAAAGCATGCAAAGAAAAATATACATGGGCTCATGTAGGCTGTGCTCAGTCCTCACAATGTAGATAATTGTCAGGTTACCTAGCACAGCAATAAGGTAGAGGGAGCACAATGGAAAGGCCAACCAGAACTGCGCTTCTTCCAAGCCTGGAAGACCTATTAAAATAAAATATGTGGCACTGGATTCATTGTTTTTGGGGTCCACCATAGTGAAGAAGCTGAGACTCAACCAGTGCCAGGCAGGTAAAGGCTGGAATAAAAACACAAGCCATTGTCAGATCCTCCAGGATCCCAATGCCATGTTTTTTCCCCTCTACCCTGATGTCTGTTCTCTAGCCCAAACTCTAACTTCATTGACTATCCAAGCTCTGATTCTATTCTAAACTCAGCCTAACCACCTTTTGCAACTCAAGGCCAAGTTCTAATTACTAATCCCACCTCTAAAGTCAATACTGAAAACAAATGAAATACTAAGACAAGTTGCCAGAGAGCAGTTGAGTGTGAAGAAGAGCTCATGGCCAGCATCAGGAAGGACTTATACCATTCACTGGGCTCAGGTTGTATCAGGAATCTTTGTTCCATCATTGAACTATTCCACGAGGGTTCCCTCAGACCAGACAGAGAGCAAAACACTGGAAGCATGAGATTTAGGGCAGAGAATGAAAGTTTAATTCAAAGTGCTGAAGGGAGAAGGCATAAGGAGCCATATTTAACTTAGAATTTCAGGCAAAGAAGCCAAAGTCATCAGTGTCTTAAACCTTCTGTGCTGACCTCTCTATAACCTATGACACTACAAGGAGTTCCCTTCTTCTTAAAAATTCTCTCTTCTCCTCCTACTGCTCCTAAGCACTCTATGATCACCAGTTCTTGGTCTCCTCTCTGGATCTTCAGCCTCCCATCCTTGACCCTTAAGCATACTTTTAGATAATAATGCTCTCAGAAATTTATTCTTAGTTTTCCTCTTATTCTATACCCTCTACCCTGAGCATCTTGTCCCTTTCTATAAGTCCATTTGTTATGCCTAAACTACAGATTCCAAATCTGTTTAGCAAGCTTTGAACTGTCTCTTGTGATCCAGATTCATAACTCTAAAGCCTTACTGAAAGGAATCACCTGTGTGTCTCTCAAGCACATCAAACTCGCCCTGTCCAAAAAACAAACTCTTCTGCAGGCTGTATCGTATGGTTGTTAAGACTATGAGCTTTGAAATCAATCCTGGATTCATATCCCAGTGAATAACTTCCCTGGTAAAACCAGCTAACCTTCCTAAGCCTCAGTTTCCCCATCATTAAAATGAGGATAATATTTGCTGCCTAACAGAGCTCATTATGAAGATTCAGTAAGATGATGAGTATAAAGTATTTAACACAATGCCTGACACACAGTAAATGGGCAAAAAATTACATCTGTTGCTGTTGTTAACTGTTTTCCTCTAGTATGTCCTCTCTTCTGCAGGATGGCCTGAACAGCCACACAAGCTCAGAGACTCTTAGTCTGTCTTCCATGCTTCCAGTGCCTCCTTGTTTATCTGCACAATTCCAATGATCTTCAAAGCAAATGAACTCAGATCACTATCTATTGCTCAAAAAAAGAAAATACCTTTCAAAGTCCCACACTAATTCTAGAAAAAAGATCAAACTGTTAGGCTGTGGCAAAAAAGTCTGTCTTCCAGCATCTGGCCGTAGGTTTCTCTCTTACCACTGCTGACCATGGCTCCTGTGCTCTAGCACATTAGAATGCATGCCATTTTATGAAGATGGCATTGATTCCAATGCTTCTATGTCTTTTCATCTTTTTTCTCATCCCTTCATCAAGATCTTCCCAGATCCCCTTCCCACTGAGCAAAATCTTATCCATCTTTCACACCCTGGTTTACTATCTCTCTCCTATGCTGTTTTGCTAAGCTTCTACCCCTGGTTATAATAAAATGTTTCCTGCCCTCTGCGCCCAAAGAACTTTGTTTAGGTCTTTTTTCATGCATTTATAGTCCTGAACTATATAATTATTGCTATATTTGTTTTTCCCTGAATTATGGATTCCTGAATGGCAGGAACCCTACCATGTTTTTTAATTAGTATTCAGTTAACATTTATTGAAAGTGAAAGTGAGTTTTATCAAAAGAAGAATCCCTCGGGGCGCCTGGGTGGCTCAGTGGGTTGGGGCCTCTGCCTTCGGCTCAGGTCATGATCCCAGGGTTCTGGGATCAAGCCCCACATCGGGCTCTCTGCTCAGCGGAGAGCCTGCTTCCCTTCCTCTCTCTCTGCCTACCTGTGATCTCTGTCTGTCAAATAAATTAATAAAATCTTTTAAAAAAAAAAGAAGAAGAAGAATCCCTCAATACACATCTAATGAGGATAGCATGGCCAAGGAGGTAAGAAGGACTGCCAGTTGTATGAGCTACAGAGACACTGAAGAAGAATGGAAGAATGTTTAGAAGGTCAGTACATGATAGTCTTCATTTTAGAACAAGAATCTTTAGGGTCAAACAGAAAAGGCCTTTCTTACCCCGGGATCCAGAAGGCACAAGAGAATACATGGAATATGGGGCAGGTACAAAGCCTTGGCTCTACACAAATGCAAAGTAGGCACACAGGACAGTTTATGTCCAAGAGACAGGGTGACCCAGGATCCTTCCTCTGCAGACATCAGCAAGAAGGCTCTGCTACTCCAGAGAGCCAGGTATCTACACCATCCAAAAATTCCACGGAACAGACATGGTAGAATGGGGTCACAATGTGCCACTTTAGGAAACACTGGATTGGCATATTCCATCCTATTACCCCTCAGGGCCAAGTGATGTGGTAAGCAGAATTCTGGAGCTAGAAACTCAAGTCTAAGCTCAGAATAAATGTAGAAGACAGTAACAACCTTACAGTGCTCCTGCAAAATTATGAGGTAAGACCTGTCAAAGGGTATTATAAAACACCTATCACTTCGTATGATGCACTTTTAAATTTTTTCCATTAAAATGGGGAACAAGTCTCCTCAATACGTAGAAAGTTTCCAAAAAATTTCAGTTCCCCCTATTTGTCACCTAAATTGGCACTCCACCTTAAGCACACACTCATGCATGCATGTGCACGTACAAACACACACACACACACACACACACACAGTAACAGACAATCTCCCACAATGGCAACAAGAAGAGGACACAGCTGTCCAGGAAGGGAGGCACCTCAGCAGTATAAAGTGGGAAGCTACTATTGGTAGAAAACATCAGGCTGGGACACAGAACACTCCAGCAAAAGGAAAATGAAGGAATGTTACAGGGACCTGCCAGAAGGCACAAGCCCTAAAACATCTCAATCTCCCACAGTCCTGCCAGGAGGCGGGAAGAGGAAACCCGTGCCATCCAGCCTAAATGGGCTGTTGGTAATTAAAACCATTTGCATCCACTCAGAGAGAGAACATTTGGAGCTCTAGGGGAAACAAAAGAAAGAAAGTCTTTTTTCTTTTTTCTTTCTTTCCTTCCTTCCTTTTTGTTTTTTGTTTGTTTGTTTTTGTTGTTGAAAGCCTGATTACCCTAGCCCTAGGGAATAGGCCTGGGATTTTCTCTGAAAAGGTCACACTATCTCAGCAAGTCCCAGCCATGTACCTTGGAGAACTATGAAGTACATCTTGGTCCTCTCCTGAGAATGGAGGGAGCAGAAGCTGCCAGCAACACAGAGCAGAAACACACTGTGAGGCCTTCCAACCTCATTCCTTCCTCCTGGCTTCCAGACTCCATCGCCCATTGCCAGCTAAGCTCGCACCATCAGCCCATTCTCGCATTCTTCCCAGAGCTCTCCGAACTCCCTGTTTCTCAGAGACCCGTGGAAAGGCAGTCAGAGAAGTAGACCAGGGACTACAAGCTCTATTTCTTCTGATCCAAGAGAAGAGTAATGAGGTCATTCCCAATGCTAATTTTACTGCTTTTTATGGTAACAGAAATCACTAAGTGTCTACAAAACATGGGACACTGTAAAAAGAAGATCTCTAACCTTAGAACAATTCTGCATGATTGGAATTCTTATGTATCTTCTCTATATTATAGCTCAGAAAACCAGGTCCCAAAGGATTAAATAATGTTTAGGGTTTAACAGATTGAATGGAAAACAGGGTTTAACAGATGAATGGAAAAAGCAGAAATTTAACCTGAACTAACATCAACGCCCATACACTTTCTACTATTCTAAGCTGCCCTTAATTGTGCTGCACCTTTTGAAAGCAATCAAATCTTTCCAAGAGGCAGGGTAGAATGGCCAGATAAGTAGGACACCTGGCCCAGGTAGATCCTTAGAAGGCAACTCAAGAGGCAGGGAAGAGAACCCCCACCCCCAGAACAGGACTCAGGCACTCTCCTTTCAGCCCCTACTCCTCTGGTAGTAAGTTTGGGTTGGTCCCATAGTGGAGATTAAAAAACTTTATCCTCTACCCAGTACTTCCTTCTTATATGATTAGAGCATCTCATCAACCTGTCAGGCAGGTATTATTAATCCCATTTGACTGATAAGGATGTTGAGGGTTAATTAGAGCTCTCAGTGACAAATCCCTATGCTTTCCAATAGGCCAAGCTACTGCCCTGCCCTCTCTCAGTCTCCTTCAGAATGGACCAATGTTTTATAAGGATTATTTTAATGTTAATCTCCAAGAAATCCAAACTTTGAGGACCTGTGAGTCTAGAGGGCCTCTCCAGGACTCAGAACACCTGACCAACTCTCCCCACTTGTGTGCAGCAGGGAAGGGGAACAAGGAGGGAATGGAAGATGGGATTCATAGTCATTGCCATTGTCTGGGCTAAACACACAGAATGCTCTATGCCGAGAGCAGTGGGGTAGGGACCTCTGGTGCCCCTGCCAGTCTCTGTGGGAACATCTGGAAGACAATGTCCTTGGAGAGAATCCAGAATACCTGGGAGCCTCTGGCTCCTACTCGTAGGCCCAAATAGAGAAGGCAGTCTTCAGTGGTGGACAAGAACTGTAAGATCTAATCACTCACTTCATTAGAGGGGGGCACTTTCCTTAATACTCCATGGGTGTGGTAGCCCCAGAATCACTTTGACCCCAAATCATCCACATCCCTTGCCCCTCTTACTTTGCCTTGATTTGATAAAGCAGATGAACCTTTGCAGAGCCTTGGCCACTCATTTTAGAATGGCCAAAATGAGAATAGAAATTGCATTCTCTCATTTTTCCAACTAAAAAACTAGAATGAGGCTCTACTTTTAGAGCCTTACTACAGGCTCGGAGTCTCATTTTACTCATTCTAGTCAGCCTGGCCCTCCAAAATCACCCCCAAACAGAGCTCCAGGGATTCAGGTCCCTGCCCCTCCACATCCCACATAGGACCAGAGTCAGTAAAAGTCCCACAGACCTGCAAAGCTTGACCCGATAATCAGTGCCCATCAGAGTTACTCTGCTGCCTACACACAGGCAAATGTGGTGCAGTGGAAAAGCCTGATCTTGGACTTTGATTGATCTACTGATCTTTTTCCAGTAATTATTGATTTACTGACTGCCATGTACCAGAACCTGTGCTAAGCATTAGAGATAATGAGACATAGAGTGAACAAGGCACAGCTCAGAACTCCAGGGGTGGGGAGAAATTGAGACAAAACATGAAGCTATCACAACATGTTGTATTAAATGCTAGCATAGGGATAAGTACAGACCCCAGAAGCAAAGTAGACAATAGGTTACCAAGTTGTCAGGCCCAGAGGACTTCCCTGAGGAGGCAACCTCTGAGCCAAGACTTACAGAGTTAGTCAGTTAACCAGACAGGATGGAGAGTATGGGGCCAGCATCATCCAGTTAGACAGGAAAACACTGAGTATGTTTGGCTCCATGTACCAAAACTGGAGATAAAACAGTGGATGAAACAGAAAAGATCACTACTTTCGTGGAGCTCACGCACTATGAAGGAAATAACAAAAAGTAAACAAATAAGCAAGAACATGTCAGGGAAAGATAAATGCACCAAGATAAAATGGAGGAAGAGGGTAGGGGACAGGTAGAGAACCCATATTTGAGAGGGGGTCAGTGACAGCCTCTCTGAGGAGGTGACATATGAACCAAGAGCCAGCCATTCTAAGATCTAGGGAAAGAGCTGAGGAAACAAAAGGAGGTCTTCTGTTCTGAGGATTCACAGAACAGAAAGAAGGTCAATGGAGCCAGAGATATAGAGAGCACAGGAGAGTTTTAGAAGATGAGATCAGAAAGGAAGAAAGGGGCCAGATCATGTAATGGCTTACAGGACATGGCAAAGGGCCTTCATCTAATTCTGAGTGACTTGGGGGAACTAAACCAACAGACTGGATGTAATTTGTTAAAAGTAAACACTGGTGGGGTACCTCGGTGACTCAAATGGTTAAGCAGTGTTTACCTTTGGCTTAGGGCATGATCTCAGGTTCCTAGAATCCAGCCCCTGAGCAGAGAGCTTGCTTCTCTCTCTCTCCCTGTGCCCCCAACCCTAGCTTGCGCTCTCTCTCACTCTGCTGTCTCACTCTAAATAAATAACTATAAAAATCTTAAAAAAAAAAAAAAAAGTGCACACTGGCAAATTTGAAGGCCTAGAGAGAGAGTATACCTTGTTTGGAAAGCTATGAGTGGTTTAGTGGAGCTGGGGAACAGAGTACATGGCAGAGGAAGTCACAGTGTGGCAGTAATGCACTTTTTATATGGGATGAAGACTGGATCCTGACCCCAGGCATAGACAGAGTCAGGGCCAGAGCTCCAGGAGGACTGCTAAGTCCCAGTATCAGCCACAGTCTGACTCCCAATATAGATGACAGAATAAGGCCTAAACCTCCAATCACAAACTAAGCTTTACCCACACTAACACCTGGGACTGTCCTGTTAACACACAAACACCAACTTAACTCTAACCCAACCCCAACCCAGTTTGTTTTCTGTCCCTTCACCTTCATTTAGACCAACTCCTGCCAAGCCCTAGATGGGCACCCCCAGGAAACTGATCATTAAAAATTGCTTGAAAGCTACCCACAGGCAACATCTACCACTGTCCACACTTCCCTTCATCCCACACAGAAACTGTTAACACTGTCCTTTGAGTCAGGAACCTCCTTCATGTTCCTCGGCTCCACCCCTATACTTCTGGTTCATCATACCCTGGTTTCTCCTCCCTTAGATTTGGCAGGTCTAACGAGAATTCCCCACCTACAAGAAACCCACACATCTCTGCATACCCCCTGGTCTCCTGCACTCACCGCAATGACCTGGAAATAATGTGTGTCTTTTTCTCCAGTCCTCTTCCCAAAGATGTCTGGCAGACTGTGCTGAAGTTCTGCATTCTCTGTCTCCACCCCCTTCTTTGGGCCTCCCTGATCAAGGTTATTTTTTCTGTCTTACCTTCTCCCTCCTTCTGCTTCCCCCTCCTGGGGGGCAGACGTGTTGCCCAGAGGGTCTATCTATCAGCAAGTACCCCTCAGTAGCCAACTGTGCGTCTGATGTCCTTCTTGGCTTTTGTGTCCTGGGAAAGTGCACCTCGGGTATGGGGAAGGAGGGACAGTGGGTAGAGAGGGTCTCTAGAGTCCTCTCCAGATGGGCCCTGTGCCAGTCAGGATATTGGCAAGTTCCCAATGTAAAGTTTGACAGGCGGATGAGTAAGGAAAGGCTAGAAGAAACTCATTTGTGTGGCTGTGGACTTTGTGAGGAGCGTTTTTCCACGTTTCTTCCCAGGCTCAGTAAACTCAGACAGAGGAAAAACAGAATAAGCCTTCAGTGAGGCCCCACAATTAAGTACCACCCCCTCTTCTTCCTGGAGATTTCTCTATCCTCTGCCTTCTTCCTGTTCATGGCCCCTGTTGGATCCTTGCTGAGTCTGGATCCCAATGGACCCATCCGCCTTTCCCCAAAGCTCTAGGACTACATTTTCTTTGTCTACCAGGCTCTGGGCCCTGTGTCTAGCTAACTCATAACATGGATCCCTGGGGAACATGCTATCTTCCACTCCCTGGCCTTGGATTCCTGAACTTCTGGCTGAAGAAAGAGGATGTGGTTTCCTTAACCCTCTCCTACCTCCAATACCAACCATAAAAGACCAATACCATCTGGTTTCTCTCTTAAGGGCAAAAATAGTAAGAGAACATTTTAGAGAGCTAGAGAACAATTTTAATGTAAAACTAAATGCCTTACATATTTAAATATGTTTTCCAACGTGCATAAATAAAGCAAAGTGAATTTTAGTTGGCTTCTCCTTGTTGTCTACTTACCAGTTTTACAACTCTTAAGTTTAAAATATACAACCCAGAGCATGCTAACTCAAATTATGCAAAAATAGATCATGTCAAATCAGGCCATTCCATCTCAAACCACATGAAAACTAGTGATGACAAGGGCTCCAGCTGGCTGCAGAACCTGTAGACCATGAGTGCAGGAACTCACTGCCATCACCCTCAAGCCATCTCTGTTGTTTCCCTAAGCCTCCCAAACTTATGCTGTGTGAAGTCTTCAAAAATATATGCATCCAAGGGACTTCTACTTCTGGGAAAATGGGAGTAGCAAGAAGGAATATCCCTCTGAAGAAACCAAGAAAGGGACTATATACATAAACAGTGCTTTGCAAGACTGGGTATCAGGCAATGAAGTACAGTGAGCCCTGAGATACAGGAAACAAATAAGGTGAAACCCTGTGGATTCTCTAGCTTCCTGCCCTAAGGAAGTTTCCATGTTGCAGTGCAGGCAAGGAGAACCCAAGCAGAGTCCAGAGGACACCCTAAGTGAAGGACATGGAGATGAAGAGTTCAATGAAGATGAAGAGTTCAGATCAAGCCAGCTAGATCTGAAGAGAGAATATCAAAGATGAGAGATCTACACATAGAAAGAACCCCAGAGATGTAGAGGATCCTCCTTCAACTGAGGTCCTGATCAACACATGCACGTGAACAAGCTACCTAAAGCTGGGGAAAGAGCCACCTGAAAAGATGAAAGGTAACACTATCCAGTGTTCACACAGGGTCAAGGATAGTGACTGTCTCCACCAGCCAGACTGGAAAACTTCAAGATTAACAGGGCACTAAGTAGAGAATGCAGAAGGATCTTGCCTCAGTAGTGGGGAATAACGAACCTTAGACTGAGCACTGCTCTAGTCCCACCTAACAATTCTTAAAGGCAAAACCCAAATGACCTAACTATGTATAAGTAACTTGACTGATTCCCTAAACAAAACAGAAGAATATCTATAGGGATACGAAAATACACAGAACCAAGGTAAAATCTGCACAGTCTCACATGTGATCAAATTGCCAGACATGCAAAGAAGAAAAATGACCCATAATGACGAGAAAAATTAAAACTGATCTAGAACTGAAACAGATACTAGAACTACAAGATATTATATATTAAAGATGATTACAACTGCATTAAACAGAATAAAAACTTAAGTAGAGACATGAAAGATATTTTTTAAAGTTGAAATCGGGGTGCCTGGGTGGTTCAGTAGGTTTAGTGTTTGCCTTCTGCTCAGGTCAAGATCTTGGGATCTAGACCTGTGTCCAGCTCCCTGCTCAGTGGAGAGTCTGTTTCTTCCTTTCCCTCTGCCTCTCCCCCCTTCCACCCCTATTCTCAATCTATCAAAAAAATAAATAAAACCTTTAGAAAAAATAAAATAAAATTGAAGTTAAACTTCTAGGGATAAAAACTCCAAGGAATGAGATGTAAAACTCTCCAGATGGAGATACATTGTGGGAGAAATGATTAGGAAACTTGAAGACACAGAATTAAAAACTATTCAAAAGGAAACACAGAGATAAAAAGCAATATTTAAAAAACAAACACAGGGGCACCTGGGTGGCTCAATGGGTTAAAGCCTCTGCCTTCAGCTCAGGTCATGATCTCAGGGTCCTAGGACCAAGCCCTGGGTCAGGCTCTTTGCTCAGCAGGGTGCCTGCTTCCTCCTCTCTCTCTCTCTCTCTCTGCCTACCTCTCTGCTTACTTGTGATCTCTGTCTGTCAAATAAATAAATAAAATCTTTTAAAAATTTTTTAAAAATAAAAAACAAACACAGACTCAGTGAGGAGTGGGAGAACTTCAAGTGGCCTAATCACATGCGATTGGAGTCCTCACTGGGGGGTGGGGAACAAAAAGTTTTCCAAATTTGATATACACTATAAACCTATAAACTCATAGATGCAAGCAGCTCAAGATAATGATATTTTAGGTATACAAAAGCTGAAATAATTCATTATCATATCACATCACAAAGTATGATAAACTCTTCAAGTAGAGAAAAACAATACCAGATAGAAATAATATACATCTACAGAAAGAAATGCAGAGCAGTAAAAATTGTAACCACCTGGGTACATACATAAAGTTTTTTTCCGATGATTCAAACCTCTTTAAAGATAATTGTTTAGATGAAAATAACAATAATGTGGTGTGGAGTTTATAAAACATATAAAAGCAATATGTACAACAACAGCACAAAGGTTGGGAGGAGAGGAATGGGAATACAGTACTGTAAAATTCTTCCACACATTAAATGGTTAAATGAAGGTAGGCTGTAATAAGTTAATATATATTTAAACCCTACACAGCCATTAAAATAACAAAAGAATAATAGCTAACAAACTATAAAAGGAGATAAAATGGAACCATTAAAAATATTCAGTTAATCAAAAATAAAGAAAAAAAGGCAAAGGGGGGGGAAACAGATGGTACAAATAGAAAACAAATGGGATACCCCTAGTAAAATACAGATATCATCAAATCAGATAAAAATGTAAGAAGTGACAATATCCTTTCTATAAAAAAAGGTACTCCAAACCAAAAGACTCAAATAGGCGAAAAGTAAGGAATGAAAAAAAAAGATACATCATGGTTACATTAATTACAAGAAAGCTAAAATGGCTTTATTAATATCATACAATGTAGATTTCAGAGTAAAGAATATTACCACAAATAAAGAAGGCCACTTCATAATGATAATTCATTATAAGAAAATTAAAAATGCTAAATACTTAAATCCCTGTTAAGAAAACTTCAAAATATTTCAAGCATAAAGTGACATAACTACATGAAGCAATAGACAAATGTAAAATTTTTTTCTTAAAAATTAATAGAACAGGGACATCTGGGTGGCTTAGTCGGTTAAGTGTCTGCCTTTGGCTAGGGTCATGATCCCCGAGGGCAGGGATCAAGTCCTGCGTGGGCGTCCCTCCTCGTCAGGGAGCCTGCTTCTCCCTCTGCCTGCTGCTCCCCCTTCTTGTGCTCACTCACTCTCTCACTCTCACTCTTTAAATAAAATCTTTAAAAAAAATTAATAGAAATATTCAATAGTAGAACAGTAGATATTTTCCCCCTAAGATCACGGATACTTATTACTTCTATTCACAATATCCTGGCATTTCCTGCCAATCCAATAACACAAACTAATCGATTAAATGTATCCAAATTTGAAAGAAAGAAGTAAAACCATCTTTACCCACAAGCAGCATGATCATCTATGTAGAAAATCTAATGCAAAAAAAAAAAAACTTATAGAAATAATGATTGAGTTTAGCAAAGTTCAAGATTCAGAAGTAATGTAAAGAAGTCAGTTATAGTTCTGTACACTAGCATAATGGACAATCAGAAAAGTTAACTAAATAATACCATTTATATAATAGTATCAAAATATGAAATACAGATAAGTCTGATGAAAGACATGAAAAACCCATACAATAAAACTACAAAACACATCTAAAAGAAATTGAGGGAGATCCTAAAAATGAAGATACATACTATGTTCATGAGTTGGAAAACTCAACAATATCAATTCTCTCTAAACTGACCTATATAAATTCAATACAATTCAAGTCAGAATTCCAAAAGACTATTTTGTATAAATTTTAAAACTGCTGCTAAAATTCCTAAGAAAGTATAATCAGAGCACCTTTGAAAATGAAGAACAAAGTGAAAGGATTAACAATACTGATTGTAAGACATCTTACAAAGCCACATTAGTCAAAATGACGTGGTATTGACATAAAAAATAGCAAAATAGTCAGTGAATTAAATAAAAATTCTAGAATAAGACTCACGCATACATAGATAACTGATTTTCTACAAAGATACAAAAACAATACAGTTGACCATGGATAGTCCAGTAGCATTAAAATAACCAGATGTCAATATGGAAATAAATTAACTTTGACCCATACCTTACACCTATATATACAAAAACTAACACAAAACAGATCACAGAGCAAAATATAAAACCCAAAACTATATTGCTTCTATGAGAAGAAAAAGAACATGGATTTTTGTGCGATTGTGATGAGTTTTTAGATACATCAAAGTGTTGCTATAAAAGAACAACTTGATAAATGAGACTTCATTGATTAAGAATACTTGATTTTTTTAAGATCATTAAGAGAAGCAAAAGACAAGCCACAGACTGGGGGAAAATGTAAAGTATATATCTGATAAAGGACTTATATGCAACATATATTTTTACAAATCCAAACTCAGTAATAACTAAACAACACAACAGAAAAGTGGCAAAGATTTACAAATGACAAATAAGCACATGAAAAGATATGAAACATCACTATTTATTAGGGTCATATTGAAAGCACAATGAGATGCTATTACAAACCTACTAAAATAGCTAAAATAAAAAATACAGACTATATCAAAAGCAAGCTAAGATGCCAAAAAATTTTAACTCTCATACACTATCAGTAGAAATGTAAAATGACACAACCACTTTGGAAAGTGGTACAACCACTGTGGAAAACACTTAGGCAGTTAAAAAGTTAAACAATATACCTCCCGTATGATCCAGCCATTTCATTCCTAAGTATTTACACAGGAAGAAAAAAAAAACATGTCCAAACAAACACTTACATGTTCATAGCAGCTTTATTTGTAACAGTCAGTCCTGGAAACATTCTAAATGTCCATCAGGAGATGAACAGATAAACAAACTATAACATAATTACACAATAGAATGCTACTTAGCAATAAAAAGAATTAAGTAACTTAATACTACTTAATATAAGTATATATGCTATAGCATGGATGAATCTCAAAATAACTGTGCTGACTAAAATAAGCCAGACAAGAAAAGGAGTACATAGTGTTTGGTTCTATTTATCTAAAATTCTAGGAAATGCAAACTGATGTAGCATAAAGCATTTCAATGGTTATCTGGGGATTGGAGCAGGAAGTGACCAGGAGAGATGGGAGTGAGGGACTTCAAAAGGGTATAAGGCAACTTTTGGGGAATGAGAAATACGTTCATATCTTGACTGTGGTGTGGTTTTATGGGTGTATACATGTTGAAACTTAACAAACTGTGAACTTTAAATGTATGCCATTTGTTGTATATCAATTATACACCATAAACTATTTAAGATTAAACTAAATACACCGAAGGGCTGGAGGCAGAAAATACCTAAGTCCCCATACCATGGGCCTTAAGTGGCTGAAATGTCTAAGGTCAGATGCTGTGGCAGCCATGGAAGTGTGATATTCAAATCTCCTTCACAAGAGCCTGCTGCCGGGAGTATAGCAGACTGACAGTGCCAGCCACTGCCTCTCAGGCTCTACCTCCATGTTAGCAGCAAGGCCACACTTGTCCAGCCTACCCCACTAATGACTTAGTACTGACCCATTCTTGCTAATGTAGGAGCCTTCTGATGAGAAACCTTTGCTTGGGGCTGTTCCTTTGGCCTAGCCAAAACTTTCTCAGAACCACAGTTTTGTATTGACACATTCCAGATATCTGGAAACAGACAGCCCAGTAGGTTGGATGCTCCAATCCCCAAGACATTCACAAGGTCATAATCTTCTCAGCTTTGGCAGGGATTGAAGGCACTAGGGAGGTTATTCTGCTCACCTACCACCCTGTGAGAACATATGGAGAATCCGTGAACGGATCTCCTTGGTTTTGGCTCCATAAACAACAGGGTTGACCACAGGTGGTAGTAGTAGATAGATATTAGCCATAATCACATGGAGCAGGGAAGTAGGGCCCCCCAACCTGTGTACCACTGATAGCCCAATGAGGGGCACGTAGAAGACCAGTACAGCACAGAGATGGGAGACACAAGTGTTGAAAGCCTTGAGTGCTGCCCCCCGAGAAGACAGCTCCAACACAGTCTTCAGGATGAGAATGTAGGAGAGACCGATGAAGAGGGAGTCCACCCCCATCACTGAGAGGATAATGAAGAGTCCATACACTACATTGACTATGGTGTCAGTACAGGACAATTTCATGATATCTTGGTGCAAACAGAAGGAGTGTGTGACGGTATGTGTTTGGCAGTATGACAACCGCTTCAGGAGGAAGGGCAGTGGGAAGAAGAAAACAAATCCCCTGGTCAGAGCAGCTAGTCCAATCTTGGCCACAGTAGGCCCTGTGAGCACAGAAGCATGCCTCAGTGGATGGCAGATGGCTACAAAGCGGTCAAAAGCCATGGCCAGCAGGACAGCTGACTCCATGGCTGACAGAGCATGGATGAGGAACATCTGGGCCAGACAAATATTGAATCCTATTTCCTGGATGCCTGTTAAGAAGAGGCTGGCCATCTTGGGCATGGTGACAGAAGACAGGACTAGGTCAATGGTGGAAAGCATAGCCAGGAAAAGGTACATGGGCTCATGCAGGCACCTTTCCACACGGATGATGAGGACAATGGCCAGGTTGCCAAGGGTAGCCAAAGCATACATAAAACACAGTGGAAAAGCCAGCCAAAAGTGTATGTTAGGCCCCAAGCCAGGGATGCCCACCAGTAGGAAATACGCTGGGTGTACCAGAGTTCCATTTGGAGTGGCCATGACAGGAACCAAGCACTGAGGCTTCTGCATGCCAAGGCCAGGGTCTATGAAGGGGAGAAGGAGAAACACCATTTAGTCATGGTTCAGAGGAGATGAAGGAATAGCAGGAAAGGACACTGGAGTCGTGATGACAGTAGCAAACAGAAGATTAAGTACTTGTAATTCTGAACTCCAGTCTCTCTATGCTCTGTGTCCCCTTATACACATTTCCTAGAGGTCCCATTAATCTCAGTGTGTGACAATCCACTCAGAAAACATGCAACAGCTCTTCTTCTTTCCAGAGCTAAAGCTGTGGACAAGGCACTGCTCTTAACCACTTCTCCAACATAGTGGACATGTACACTATGTACTCCTCCTCCAACAGAATGTTCCACACTGACCCAAGCTCTGCTGGTGCATATAAGGTTAAAGTTCATTTGGGTCCCAAGCCTAAGGCTCAGTCTGTGATTGCCTTTAAGTTCCACTCTAATCTGATTTAGGGCAAAAAGCAGGAGTTTGGTCTGGTATGGGGTGTCAAGAGACAGGTTTGCGTTTAAGCCTGAAGAGCATTTCCCAAACTTACCTGATAGATTCATTTGAAGTAGTTCTTGAAAACCCTATACCCAAGGTCTGATTCCAGGCCCAGAGAATCAGAATTTCCAGGGCAGGGGCGTCCAGGAGTCTGGTTAAAAACAGTAATTCCCTTTTCCCCAGGTGATTTTTGTTTTTAATCAGAGAAATTTGTGAAAAGCAGTTCTGGTGTTCTGGGAGGTAGAGAGATGGGGATGAAGAAAGATTATAATTTCTAGCCCCCAATGAAGAATAGAACAGAATTTTGCATCAGATCTCTGGAAAGCTGCATGAGAGTCAGTCCCAGACTGTGGCTTGGCTACAGTGTGACATGGAAAGGACATACACCTGAGACATGGAGAGAAAAGCAGTCCATACTGAAGCTGGTACTTTGTGATATCCACAGGCATGCCCCCCTTCCACCACCACTCTCCCTGGTGATCACATAACCACCAGGCTCAACTTCCTTCAGCTCACATACACTCTGTTCTAAGCTTCTGTCCTGAGATCCAACCCTATAAGCTGCTGCCTCTTCGTACTTCTTGGATAGCCTATGGACCTCACACTTATCTTGCCCCAAAAGGAACCCCTTCCAAACGGTACCACCCACTCACCCAAGTCATCTAGGTCAGGGCAGTTTCTTCCCAACCTCATTATATTATCCATTCTGCTCTGATTATGAAAGGAGCTTCCTAATTCACCTCCCTGCCTCCAAACCCACATATTTCAGTGCAACTTCTGCATCACTGCTATCTAAACAGCAAAACTCGACATGTCACGCTCCTGTCTAGCAAGTTACTGTTGACTCCCATAGTGCTCAAAGTTGAAACCGTGTGGTCCGCATTCAAGGTCCTTCATAAGGTGGTTCATACTTAACTTTAAAGCCCAGCTTCTAGGTGCCTCGTTAGCGCAGTAGGTAGCGCGTCAGTCTCATAAAGCCCAGCTTCTCAGTGTCCTTTTTCATTATGGATCACCCACCACCGCTACCACCACCACACATCTATTTGTCCCCCACATGTAATTTCCCTGGATAAATTCATTTCCCTTGCCTTGTTTCTTAGGTGAAGGGTAGGAGGCTGGAACTGGGGAGTCCTTCCTGGCTCAAGGGAGAGACATAGTTTGGAATGGACCTCACAATGTTTGAAGAAACTCCTCTTTGGCTGATTGCTGAACAAGGGCTGGGATCCCAGGCACTGTAGTCTGGAAGTGCACTCGCAGACAGACTTCTCCAAGAAACCAAGAGAACAGAGCAGAGGCCAGGTTTCCTCCTGCAGTGCTTCCTGCCTGGATCTGTGGCCAAGACTCCCTGTCGAGTCTCCCCTCCCCGGGGCTGAGCCTGGCTCACTCAACACAGAGCCTCCACCCAAAGCCACAGCAAGTTTATAGCTTCTTCCTGACCCTAGGGAGTGAGAAGGATAATGAAGAGTAAATTAGCCCGGGCTCCCTGGGACCTACACTTCACTCAGGCACTCCTACCCAAAGTGGCTGTGCTGTTACTGTTCTAAGTTTCAGAAGACTAGAGAAAGGCGAGTGCCATTGGACAGAGAGAAGAGGGATGACCTGCTGGAAGAAAAGGAGCCCTGAATGGAGGTGTGGGTGTGTACTAGAAAGTGCACAGCGATGGATACTTCAAATCACACTCCCAAAGGCACTATCCAAGTGGATCCCGACAGTGCTCCTTGACAGCCTAATGCTTCTTGATGCTGCCCTCTTATGGTCATACCAGAAAGCTACAGCTTCATGGTCACCAGGCCATAGCTCTAAGGATGCCCAAGGACCTAACTCAGTGGTCTTGAATTTGAACTCCTTCCATTGCAGTATGCTGCCCCTTGGCTCACCTTCCCTCTCAGGCCAACTCTTTCCTCCTTAAGCCATTAATCATAGCTTACCTGTCACACCACAAATGGGACAGTGTACACAGGCTATTTAAATGTGGGGCTCTGTCAGGAAACAGTTGTGTCCAAATTGGAGTACAACCACTTGCTCATGGTGTGGCCACCTTTAGCCTCAGTTTGATGTGAAAAATAAAATGAGATATTTGCAATTCTCCAGTGAATGTCTGTGTTCATTATTATTACTCAAAACAACTGGAAGAACAAAAGAAGTAAGAAATTCAGTTGAGATAGTGCTACAACAACCAGAGGAAGAAAGCACATTGGGGAGGAAGAATGGACAGTAGTACAGAAGGCAGCTGAGAGATCAAGCACTATAAGGACTGAAAATAAAAGATCACTTGTTACCTTGAGAAAGTCTTATGGGAAAAGAATCTTGAATGCAGCAAGTGAGGAGTAAGGGGGTTGGGAAGAAAGGGAGAAAGTGGATGTAGACAACTCCTGGAATAAGTCTGCATGTGAAGAGAAGGAATGAAATGGAAACTATGTCAAACACTGATAGCTCTAAGGATTTTTTAAATGTGTATTTGACCTACAGGAGATTGAACACAAGTATATGGACTTGGTAGGGAAGCTCCCTGCCCTTAACATTCCTGGTGGGGATCTTTAAGGCTATGGCCCTTCAGCCTCTATAGAGTAACAATGAAAAATCTTACCTGTGCTCATAGCTTCTTTACCAAAACAGGCCTAATATTCTGAACTGCATATTTTCTACTGGAAATCACCATTTTGGTGCTCCTCAGGCACCTCAAACTCAGTGCCTCCAGCTAAGCACATTATCTCTGATCCCCAGTCTATGTCTATGCCTCCAATCTATGTTTTCTGTTGCCTGTCACAAAATGACTCTGTTACCCAGTAGTAACCACTCCATTTTAGGTGCTGCTTCTAGAAGGAAACCTCTCCTGTAAGAAAATGTTCTCTTGGGTGCGTGAGTGGCTCTGTCAGTAAAGTGTCTGCCTTTGGCTCAGGTCATGATTCCATGGTCCTGGGATTGAATCCCACATCAGGGTCCCTGCTCAGTGGGGAGCCTGCTTCTCCCTCTCCCACCCCCCCGCTTATGTACGTGGGTGCACACTATCTTTGTCTCTCTCTCTCTCTCTCTCTCTCTAAAAAAATAAACAAAATCTTTAAAAAAGAATGTTCTCTTATTTCCAAGGGTATCCAAATTCCATTTGTAGATGAATAATGCCATTGTCTTTCATTAGAATATATTAATGGATGTGTAAATACAAAGCCACAAACACCCACCATGAAAGGAAAGCATGGTTTTACCTGAAGATAAAAATGATTTCTTGTGTTAACAACCTGTAATAAGGCAAGAGAAAGAAAGGTATGCTATGAGATTTAGGAAAAAAATTAGTCATTATTTGTGAATTAATGATTTTATATGTATAAAAATCCAAAAGAATCCATTGATAAGTAACTTAAATTAATAAGAAAATATATAAAGTTTGCTGAATACTGATAATTTGAATTAATAAGTAAATATATAAAAGTTGCTAAAAACAAAGTCAATGTACAAAATTCTACCATATTTCTTTATAAAATACACATGATTTTTTTTAAAACACTTACAATGGCATAGAAAAATCACATGTCTAAGAGTAAATCTAACAAAGGATACAGAGGACCTTCTATACAGAAAACCAGAAGGCATCTTTAAGAGAAACTGAAGAATAAAACAGAAGAAAAAACTATGTTCTTTTATAGGAAAACTCAAAAATGTGAAAAATTTAATTATCTCCCCAAAATTTTTCTACAAATTCAATGCAATCTTAATAATATCCTAACAGCTCATTTTTGTAGAACTTGATAAGCTTAATTAAAAATTTATAGCAAAATATAAATGGTTGAAAATAGCCACAACACTCTTGAAGAATGGAACCAACATGAGGAAATGTGATATATCAAATAGCAAGACATTATAAAGCTACAGCAATTACAAAAGTGTGATATTGGTGCCCAGACAACTGGGCCAATGAACAGAAATAAAACCCCATTTAAGGCCAGTTGGGTTTTTTTGTTTTTTAAGATTTATTTCTTTATTCGAGAGAGTGTAGGAAAGCACAAAAGCCAGGGTGGGGGGCAGAGGGACGGGGAGAATTTCAAGCCAGCTCTGCACTGAGTGCAGAGCCCAACACGGGGCTCAACTGCAGATATGGAGATCATGACCTGAGCCTAAATCAAGAGTCAGACACTTAACTAACTGTGCCACCCAGGCACCCCAACAACCAGTTGTTATATGACAATGGTAGCACAACAGAGCAATGAGAAAAGGATATTTTTAATAAATGATACTGGAACTGCTGAATATCCATAGGGAAAAAATGAAATTCGAGCTCAAACTCATACCACTCACAAGTATGAATCCTTCATAAGTTATAAGTAGAACTATAAAAAGCAAAGCAATTAAACTTTCCAAAGTAATACAAAAGGGTATTTCCATGGCCTCAGGTAAATATTGATTTTTTAATGCCGGCTAATTCATTCATGAATATTTATTTGTATGTGACAGGCACTCATATCATTGATGAAAATATATCAGTGAACAGAACAAATAAATGCTTTTGTGGAGCTCACACACTACCCACTATGACTTAGCATTACTTTGTAGATATATCTGTCTAAATGTATGCCAAATAGTCTTCTTTTCTTAGATCTCAGAAATTTTATCTGAAATTATCTAGATATGGAGCTTTCATTTTATGAGTGAGAAAGCATCTTAAGGCTTCAGTCTTTATAGAATTTTTTTCCTAGTTATTTCTTTGATTATTTATTTCATTCCATCTCCATCTCTGCCTTTCTTTCCTTCTGGAATGCCTATATTTGCCCTCCATGTCTTTTCTCTTTTCTTTCTCAAGTCTATATATTCACTGAAAAACAAAGAACTATGCATGATCAATTTGAGAGATTTTTCCCAAAACACAGTGCCAAAAGACAATGGCTATTCTGTTTCTATTCACTTTCTCTCTCTCTCTCTCTCTCTCTTTAATTTACACCTTGGAGTTTCAGGGGTTTAAGAAAATGTTCCTATCTCTTCTCTTTCTTGGTTCAAAACAACCAAACATTCCCCACAAAATTTGCACACTATACTTTGTTGTTATGATTTCTAATAATTTGCTATTGTTTGCACATTGCTTTTCTTCTGTAGTCATCTTCTTGGTTTAAGACAATAGGATATTATCACCTCTCATTAATGTTATGCTTTCATCTTTTAAGTTTCTCTCACTGCTTCCCTGTTTTTTACTGGGTTATTTAGTTTGATTTCTCATGTCTGTTCTCTTTTTTTTCAAACTCTGATATTCTTCCACATTCCTAGCTTTGTATTCCTGGTTATGAATGATGGTTTGACAAATCACTCTTCATAGCTGACATATATTCTCATAATGTTCTGCATTTTCAGTGAATGTAGATTGGGTTTCTTTCTAGGAGGGTTATGAGGAACATCTCAGGTGATCTGGCCACCAATACTCTAAGACCCATAGGGACATGAGTCAGAGTTCTTTCCACAAGTGCCAAATACTGGAGACTCTGAAGTGAGGGACTCCTTGTATGGTTTCATGACAGCTTTCCCTCTATCTTATTCTCAATAGATTCACAAAATTAACAAATTTGAGAATGAATTTTTCTCTCTTTTGCATGACAAGACTGTAAATTCTTGATAAATTTTATCCTCTTAGTTGAACTTCTGGACACACGAAATTAGAAAGCAGAAATCAAAGTTAAGTTTCCATCTTCCCCAAACCTTCCTGGATGCAGGGTTGTGGAGCCAGGAAATCACCTTGGAAGGCAGGAAACTTTTTCATTAGATCAGATTGTAAGAATGGAATAACTCTAAGTAGGCTAAGAATGAATTAATCCCAAAGTCAGTTTTGATTTAGTGAGGTCATTTTAGGTCTCTAGGATGTTTCTACTATGAATTATTCCCCAAATTTTGGTTGTTTTCTTCTTTAAACTATATCTAGGATTAAGGTAGGACTAACTTTTAAGGAACTGTGTATCTTGTCCAAAATCTGTCTCTGGGCATTGTCTATGTATCAAAAATCATATTTGGTTTCATTTATTAGTTAAGCCCTGATCAAAGCTATTGATTTCAGAGACCTGGAATGTGGTTCCAAGAATAATAAACGTCATTAATAAGCAGATAAGAAGCAGCCTCATTTTAAATTCCTGGAGGGCAAGAGGTGTGAATAAAATCATTATAAATCCTCAAGTCAATAAATAATTAAAGAAAATCTATAACAAGAATGTCATTGCTTTGGTAATCAGATTGGCATAGAAACTACAGTGTCAGTTATATGCTCATCACAGCAGGTAAAATAATGATGGTATATATATTAATGATGAGATAGAGGGATACCTGTGAACTTTAGAAGTGATAATAGACAAAGTAAGGGTGTGTCATAATTTGAAGGAGGAGAGGATCCTCCTTTGGAATTGAGTTAAAAAAGCAAGTGAGGGGAAAAGTGGGGCGGGGGAATAGAGTCATATCTTACTAACCAGGAAGAGGTAACAACATTTACAGACGTTCTGGAAAATATAAGAGCTCAGTGAGAAAAAGTAAGAATACAGGAAGACATAGCTAGACCAAGATAAGCCATTCTGGGTCCCTGAAGACTTACTCTGGAAGAAAACAGCAGCTCTGGTTCAGGAATGAGCTGGTCATGAATATGCATATGAATATAAACAATAATGGGGAACCACACAAGAAAGCCAAACTCACAAATCTAAGGAAGTCCAGCAGCACACTAGCCACTTTGGTGAGAGCTGGAGTCCTTGTAATCCTACAGTAGCTACAGAGAAATACAAAAAATAAATAAATAAAAGCAGTTAATCAGGATTGTGGAAAATGTTGGGTCTTAACTTTGACTGAAATTTGTTTTTGTTGAATGTTATGCATCCTGCTCAAAAGAAAGTAGATGTTGTATCCTCAGAAAAAGCATACTCTCCATTCTGCAGCTGGGATGCTTGGAAAGTATGGGGACAAAGAAGAGATAGGAAAATATAGAGGTTTTATAATACACATAATAAAACCTAAGGGAAGAATGGAACATTGAAAATTCCTAAATTGAGAAGTTTTTCATAAACCATTCTCAAAAGAAAATTGTTTAAGTAAGTGAGTGAGTGTTTGTTTGTTTCATGTTGTGTGAAAATCATAGCATCACTCTTCTAACTTCTTAATTAGGGACACTCCTGAGTCTGGCTATATACACCAAACAATGGGCACTGGTTGACAAAAAACAATTTCAAAATCGTGAAACCATCAATCCTTTGTTTTTCCTTTCTGCCCCCTCCATAGATGACATTATATTTCTCTGTAAGGACTATGGCTGGTAATGGCAACATTCATGTGAACATCCTTTGACAAAAGAAATACTATTATACAATGTGGTGGCCACATTTTGTTCTGAGAACTTATGTGTGTTTTCTGATTTTTATGAATGTAGAGTTGGTATATGTAGTGGATATTTGTCATTCACTGTAGCCACTCAGCATTTGGACTGGTCTTCCTCTTTGAGGAATTTCCCTCCTTATGATTCTACATCCCTCCAAAATGGAAGCCATAAACTCAACTTCCTGGCTCTATAATCAATTTTCCTACCATGATAAAAACTCCAAAATCAGAGGGGCTTACAACAAACATTTTTCATTCATCTGTCGTCCTCAGCTGCAGGTAGACTATTGGGACTCTGATCCATAGGTCTTCTCATCTAGGACCCTAGCTGAAGGAGAAGCTCTTCTTTGAGACTTGTCTTTACAGTGGCAGAGCGAAAATATGAAGAAGGCATGCATGTCTCATAATTCTTCTGTAGGAAACTGAAACACACCCTTACCTCTCATTCCAATGATCCAAGACAGTCATATAGCCAAGTCTGATAATGGCCTGGGGAAGTATTCTCCACCTATATAGAGGCACTCTGGGTCATAAGGCCATGGATGGGGTTGTATATTGCCCTTACAAGAAAATCGATGAGAACAATAATCGAATCTACTACCATGGGTGAAAGCATGTGACCTAGTGCTGTCAATCATGTAAACTTGCAAGAAGCAGACTTGGAAGCTAAGAACATAAAAAAGCAGATGCTACATTGAATTGTGCTGGTAAAAATCATTAATAGAAGACTCCATCTTTGGGAGGAGTCAAGATGGCGGAGGAGTAGCAGGCTGAGATGACATCAGGTAGCAGGAGATCAGCTAAATAGTTTATCAAACCATTCTGAAAACCTACAAATCCAACAGGAGATTGAAGAGAAGAAGAGCAGCAATTCTAAAAACAGAAAATTGACCACTTTCTGAAAGGTAGGACCTGCAAAGAAGTGAAGGGAAGTGACGGGAAGATAGACTACAAGGTGAGGGGCCAGCTCCCAGCAAGCAGTGGAGCAAGAGGGCACAAAATCAGAACTTTTCAAAGTCTACTCCACTGAAGGGCATCACTCCAGAGGCTAAGTGGAGTTGGAGCCTCTGGAGATAGCATGGGCTCAGGTCCCACAGGATCACACAAGGATTGGGGGTGTCTGAGTGTAGCAGAGCTTGCAGGTATTAGAGCGGGGAAGCCAGCTACAGAGACAGAGCTGAGGAGTGAGCTCTCAACTCGGGGTTACCTTAAACTATGATCTGTGGCACAGTCAGACCACTGCTCTTTGAGCAGGGATCCCACAAGTGGCAGATCCAGGGAGACTGCCCTGGAAGAGTGGCAGGGATCTGCTGGGTTTGGAGACTCCAGGTAGGGCTGTGTGCCAGAGACAGAGATGCTCGGTCACAGGCTGGTGAGCTTGGCGTGCGCAGGGATGTGAGAGTGATCGAGTACTCTTCTCAGAGGGTGCACTGAGGCGTAGGGCCCTGAGCTCTTGGCTCCTCTGGGCTGGAGATTGGGAGGCTGCCATTGTCATTCCTGGCCTTCAGAACTCTACAGAAAGTGTTCAGGGAACAAAAGCTCCCAAGAGGAACCGAGCAGATTACTTGGCTCAGCCCCTGGCAAGGGCGGTGCAATTCCACCTCGGGCAAAGACACTTGAGAATCACTTCAACAGGTCCCTCCCCCAGAAGATCAGCAAGAAATCCAGCCAAGACCAAGCTCACTTATCAAGGAGAACAGCAGAATTCCAATGGAGGAGAAAGCAAAGCATGGAATTCATGGCTTTCTCCCCATGATTATTTAGTCTTGCAAAGTTAATTAATTGTTTTTTATTTTTTTCTTATTCTAATTTTTTTATTCTAATTTCTAATTTTTTTTTCTTATTCTAATTTTACTCTTTCTTCTTCTAATGTTTTTAACTAGTTTATCTTAGCAATACCTTTCATTAAAAAAATCTTTTTGAACCTTCATTATTATAGTCATATTTTATCCTTCATTGTATCTAACCTTATTTTTTGTACACACATAGGGTTCTTTCTTCTAAAAAATTTTGGGATACAACTTCTTCTAATATAGCAAAATATACCTTAAATCTAGCACAGGGCTTTGTTCTAGTCTCCAGCCTAAACAAATTATCTCCACTTTCTTCTTTCTTTTCCCAGCCAACTTATCAACTCCTTTTTTAGAATTTTTTAAAAATTCTCATCCTTACAGTCAGAATATGACTTCCCCTCATTAAGTTTACCCTTATTGTGTGTGTGTGTGTGTGTGTGTGTGTGTATTTTTTTTTCTTCCTTTAAAATTTTTGGAGGTAGTTTCTTCTAAGAGAACAAAATACTCCCAAAATTAAGTTAGTGGCTCTGTTCTATCCACCAGTCTAATATATAAATTTTATTTTTTTCCTTTTTTAAAATTTTTTTAACTTCTTTTTATCCCCTTTGTTCCCCCCATGATATGGGGTCTCTTATGACTTGGTTAATGCACATTTTTCTGGGGTCTTTGCCACCCTTTTAGTGTTTTATTCTCTTCTTCATATATTCTTATCTGGAAAAAAATGACAAGGCAGAAAAACTTACCACAAAAAAAAAAAAACCACAAGAGGTAGTACCAAAGGCTAGGGTCCTAATCAATACAGACATTGGTAACATGTCAGATCTAGAGTTCAGAATGAAAATTCTCAAGGTGCTAGCTGGGCTCAAAAAAGGCATGGAAGATATTAGAGAAACCCTGTTTGGAGAAATAAAAGATATTTCTGGAGAAATAAAAGAACTGAAATCTAACCAAGCTGAAATCAAAACAGCTATTAATGAAGTGCAATGAAAAATGGAGGTTCTTACTGCTAGGATAAATGAGACAGAAGAGAGAATTAGTGATATAGAAGACCAAATGACAGATAATAAAGAAGCTGAGCAAAAAAGATGAACAACTACTGGACCACGAGGGGAGAATTCAAGAGATAAGTGATACCATAAGATGAAACAACATTAGAATAATTGGAATTCCAGAATGCCACTTCCTGACAGTGCACAGGAGAAGAATGAGGCACAAACAAGTCACCTGCAAGAGAAAGGAAGGAGGGGACAACAGTAGGAAAGACTGTTGACCCGAACAACTCCTTAGTCCCATATTTATTAGATATAGACAGTAATCACTAAAGGAGCTGAAGAAGGCTAAACATTAATCATATGCCTTGTAGATAAGCAAGAAGGAAGGCAAAATATATCTGGTCAAGCAGTATAAAGTTTACAGTTGAGAAAGCACATTCAAAGGGCTCATCTAATTAGCCACAGGTGCTCTCGGGGGAAGGGGAAATAATGGAAAAATGAAGCAGGGGGGAAGGGAAAATAACGGAAAAATGAAGCAGACAGCATTCCACCCTGAGTGGGCCGGGCGTTCCCAGCTGCTTGGCTTCCATGAAGCAGGCGGTATTCTGCCCTGAGTGAGCCAGGCATCCCCACCTGCTTGGCTTCAAGGACGTATATCGTCCTCTCCCCCAGAGGCCTGTTGCCAGTATATGTTTTTCTTAAGGCTATATCTAAACATGCTTGGTAACTAGTATAATTTCTCATGAGTTATACTTTAAGTAACACATTGTTCTGAGGGTCAGTTACACAGAAAAAGAAGAAAGAGAGGGGAGCAGAAGGTATATTGGAGCGAATTATTGTAGAGAATTTCCCTAATATGGCGAAGGGAACAAGCATCAAAATCAGGAGGCACAGAAAACCCCCCTCAAATTCAATAAAAATAGGTCCTCACACCTCCCCTCAAATTCAATAAAAATAGGTCCACACCTCATCATCTAATAGCAAAATTTACAAGTCTTAGCAACAAAGAGAAAATCCTAAAAGCAGCCCAGGACAAGAAGTCTGTAACATACAATGGTAAAAATATTAGATTGGTAACAGACTTATCCACAGAGACCTGGCAGACCAGAAAGAATTTTCATGATATATTCAGAGCACTAAATGAGAAAAACATGCAGCCAAGAATACTATATCCAGCTAGGCTATCATTGAAAATAAAAAGGAGAGATAAAAAGCTTCCAGGACAAACAAAAACTGAAAGAATTTGTAAACACCAAATCAGCTCTACAGGAAATATTGAAAGGGGTCCTCTAAGCAACAAGAAAGTCTAAAAGTAGTAGACCAGAAAGGAACAGTGACAATATACAGTAACAGTCACATTACAGGCAATACAATGGCATTAAATTCATATCTCTCAATAGTTACCCTGAATGTAAATGGGTTAAATGCCCCCAATCAAAAGACACAGGTATCAGAATGAATTTTAAAAAAATCAATATGTTGTGTACAAGAAACTCATTTTAGACCCAAAGACACCTCCAGATTTAACGTTAGGGGGTGGAAAACAATTTACCATTCTAATGGACATCAAAAGAAAGCTGGGGTGGCAATTCTTCTATCAGATAAATTAGATTTTAAGCCAAAGACTATAATAAGAGATGAGGAAGGACACTATGTCAAACTCAAAGGGTCTGTCCAACAAGAAGATCTAACAATTTTAAATATCTATACCCCTAATATGGGAGCAGCCAACTACATAAACCAATTAATAACAAAATCAAAGAAACACATCAACAATAATATAATAATAGTAGGGGACTTTAAACTACCCCCCCAACTGAAATGGACAGATCATCCAAGCAAAAGATCAACAAGGAAATAAAGGCCTTAAATGACACACTGGACCAGATGGACATCACAGATATATTCAGAACATTCCATCCCAAAGCAACAGAATACACATTCTTCTCTAGTGCACACAGAACATTCTCCAGAATAGATCACATCCTGGGTCACAAATCAGATCTCAACCAGTATCAAAAGACTGGGATCATTCCCTGCACATCTTCAGACCACAATGCTCTGAAGCTAGAACTCAATCACAAGAGGAAATTTGGAAAGAACCCAAATACATGGAGGCTAAAGAGCATCCTTCTAAAGAATGAATGGGTCAACCAGGAAATTAAAGAATTGAAAAAATTCATGGAAACAAATGATAATGAAAACACAACAGTTCAAAATCTGTGGGACACAGCAAAGGCAGTCCTGAGAAGAAAATATATACTGAAAGAGGAGAGATCACTACCAACACCAAAGAAATACAAACAATTATAAGAACACATTATGAGCAACTATACCAGCACATTTGACAATCTGAAATAAATGGATGCATTCCTTGAGACATATAAACTACCACAACTGAACTAGGAATAGAAATAGAAAACCTGAATAGACACATAACCAGTAAGGAGATTGAAGCAGTCATCAAAAATTTCCCAACAAACAAGAGCCCAGGGCCAGATGGCTTCCCAGGGAAATTCTACCAAACATTTAAAGAAGAATTATTTCCTATTCTCCTGAAACTTTTCCAAAAATAGAAATGGAAGGAAAACTTCCAAACTCATTTTATGAGGCCAGCATCACCTTGGTCCCAAAACCAGACAAGGATCCCATCAAAAAAGAGAACTACAGACCAATATCCTTGATGAACACAGATGTGAAGATTCTCACCAAAATACTAGCCAATAAGATCCAACAGTATATTAAAAGAATTATTCACCATGATCAAGTGGGATTTATTCCAGGGCTGCAAGGTTGGTTCAATTTCTGCAAATCAATCAATGTGATATAATACATTAATAAAAGAAAGAACAAAAACCATATGATACTCTCCATAGATGCTGAAAAAGCATTTGACAAAGTACCACACCCCTTCTTGATCAAAACTTTTCACAGTATAGAGGGTACATACCTCAATAGCATCAAAGCCATCTATGAAAAACACACAGCAAATATCATTCTCAATGCAGGATAACTGAAAGCTTTTCCCCTAAGGTCAGGAACTCGGCAGGGATGTCCACTATTACCACTGCTCTTCAACATAGTACTAGAAGTCCTAGCCTCAGCAATCAGACAACAAAAAGGAATTAAAGGCATCCAAATCAGCAAAGAAGAAGTCAAACTATCACTCTTGGCAGATGATATGATACTTTATGTGGAAAACCAAAAAGACTCCACCCCAAATCTGCTAGAACTTGTACAGGAATTCCGTAAAGTGTCAGGATATAAAATCAATGCACAGAAATCAGTTGCATTTCTATATACCAAGAAGACAGAAGAAAGAGAAATTAAGGAGTGGATCCCATTTACAACTGCACCCAAAACCATAAGATACCTAGAAATAAACCTAATCAAAGAGGCAAAGAATCTGTACTCAGAAAACTATAAAGTACTCATGAAAGAAATTGAGGAAGACACAAAGAAATGGAAAAATGTTCCAAGCTCATGAATTGGAAGAACAAATATTGTGAAAATATCTATGCCACCTAAAGCAATCTACACGTTTAATGCAATCCCTATCAAAATACCATCAACTTTTTTTCAAAGAAATGGAACAAATAATCCTAAAATTTATATGGAACCAGAAAAGACTTCATATAGTCAGAGGAATGTTGAAAAAGAAAGCCAGAGTTGGTGGCATCATAATTCCAGACTTCAAGCTCTGTTACAAAGCTGTCATCATCAAGACAGTATGGACACATAGATCAATGGAACAGAATAGAAAGCCCAGAAATAGACCCTCAACTCTATGGTCAACTAATCTTTGACAAAGCAGGAAATAATGTCCAATGGAAAAAAGACAGTCTCTTCAACAAATGCTGTTGGGAAAATTGGACAGCCACATGCAGAAGAATGAAACTGGAACGTTTCCGTACACCACACACGAAAATAGACTCAAAATGGATGAAGGACCTCAATGTGAGAAAGGAATCCATCAAAATTCTTGAGGAGAACACAGGCAGCAACCTCTTTGACCTCAATTGCAGCAACTTCTTCCTAGGAACATCACCAAAGGCAAGAGAAGCAAGGGCAAAAATGAACTATTGGGATTTCATCAAGATCAAAAGCTTTTGCACAGCAAAGGAAAATGTCAACAAAACCAAAAGACAACTGACAGAATGGGAAAAGATATTTGCAAAGGACATATCAAATAAAGGGTTAGTATCCAAAATCTATAAAGAACTTATCAAACTCAACACCCAAAGAACAAATAATCCAGTCAAGAAATGGGCAGAGGTCTTAAACAGGCATTTCTGCAAAGAAGACATCCAGATGGCCAACAAACACATAAAAAAGTGCTCCACATCACTCGGCATCAGGGAAATACAAATTAAAACCACAATGAGATACCACCTCACACCAGTCAGCATGGCTAAAATTAACAAGTCAGGAAATGACAGATGCTGGCGAGGATGCAGAGAAAGGAGAACCCTCCTACACTGTTGGTGGGAATGCAAGCTAGTGCAACCACTCTGGAAAACAGTTTGGAGGTTCCTCAAAAAGTTGAAAATAGAGCTACCCTATGACCCAGCAATCGCACTACTGGGTATTTACCCTAAAGATACAAATGTAGTGATCCAAAGTGCACGTGCACCTGAATGTTTATAGCAGCAATGTCCACAATTGCCAAACTATAGAAAGAACCTAGATGTCCATCAAAAGATGAATGGACAAAGAAGATGTGGGATATATATATATATAGATATATATAGATCTAGATATAGATATATTAGAATACTATGCAGCCATCAAAATAAATGAAATCTTGCCATTTGCGATGATGTGGATGGAACTAGAGGGTATTATGCTTAGTGAATAAGTCAATCAGAGAATGACAATTATCATATGATCTCTCTGATATGAGGAAGTTGAGAGGCAACATGGGGGCAATAGGGGTAGGAAAGGAATAAATGAAACAAGATGGGATCAGGAGGGAGATAAACTATAATCTAACAAAACAAACTGAAGGTCGCAGGGGGTGGGGAGGGAGAGAGTGGTTGGGTTATGGACATTGGGGAAGGTATGTGCTATGGTGAGTGCTGTGAAGCGTGTAAACCTAGCGATTCACAGACCTGTACCCCTGGGGCTAATAATACATTATATGTTAATTTAAAAATTAAAAATTTAAAAAAATAAAAATAAAAAAGAAGACTCCATCTTCTAGAGAAAGCAGAGGTAGAGATTATAGTGACAGCTTCTTTTTTGTGGTTTCCCTTTTTATCTAATCAAAGACTGGTGGATAAACATAAATATAGCACAATTAATTCAGATCATTCTTCGCATTGTATATACACAGGCCAATGAACATAATCAGAAAGAAACATGCAGTTGGCAATGAAATGTATACAGATTTTCCTTCCCCCACTCAAAAAAATTTAAAAATGCACAAACTTAGAACATACTCAGCACATACTCTCCTGTGACAAATGATTCAGACATAAATAATGGGTGCAAAGAAACCATATGCTAACATATGTAGAACCTTTGGGTTTTTTTTTTTTACTTTTCTTTTTTTTATTATGTTATGTTACTTACCATACAGTACCTCATTAGTGTTTTATGTAGTGTTCCATGATTCATTATTTGTGTATAACACCCAGTGCTCCATCCAATACATGCTCTCCTTAATACCTGTCACCAGGCTCACCCATCCTCCTGCCATCCTCCCCTCTAAAACCTTCAGTTTGGGGGCACCTGGGAGGCTCAGTTGCTTAAGCAACTGCTTTTGGCTCAGGTCATGACCCTGGAGTCCTGGAATTGAGTCCCGTACTGTGCTCCCTGCTCAGCAGGGAGTCTACTTCTCCCTCTGACCCTCCCCTCTCTCACGCTCTCTCTCTCTGAGATAAATAAAATCTTAAAAAATAATAATAAAATTAAATTTAAAAATTAAATAAAAACCTCAGTTTGTTTCCCCCTCTAACTTCCCCCTCTTCATTTTTCCCTTCCTTCTCCTAAGGTCCTCCATGTTAGTCTTTTTATGTTCCACTAATAAATTAAACTGTATGATAATTGACTTTCTCAGCTTGACATATTTTGCTTAGCATAATCTCCTCTTGTCCCATCCATGTTAATGCAAAAGTTGGGTATTCATCTTTTCTGATGGCTGACTAATATTACAGATAAAGTGCTAATATCCAAGATCTATAAAGGACGTCTCAGACTCAACACCCAAAAAAAAAAAAAAAAAAGTCAAGTCAAAAGATGAGCAGAACACATGAACAGACACTTCTCCAAAAAGACACACACGTGGCTAACAGATACATGTAGAACCTCTGTTAATGAAAACCCAGAAGCAGCCATAGGATGAAGATATGTTCAGTGATTCATAACTAGTTGTGCCCTAAAGGGGCACCATCAACAGAGATTGTGTTGTGGGAAAAAATCTATGTACACACACAACCAGAAAATAAACAGCAAGATCAATGCATGTATGTTTAATACTGGAAAAATCATGGCCTTCCAAAATTTCTCCATGTTTCTTATAAAAGCACTCCGCACTCAACTAAAATTAAAATGATCTTTAAAGGATAATACTTGTAAAGTTTACTTAAGTCTTTTTAGCCACAGAAACTGCAATAGAAATAAATGTCGAGTCATTTTCAAAACAAAAACAAAGATCTATTCTTCTGATGACATGCATGATTAAAATGTCTATGCAAGATACACTGCTCTACATTCGTAAAGACCAGGGGGAAAAAACCTTAAGTCAATTTTTAGTTTGCAGATGATCAAAGGATTTTGTATTCCAGTAGAAGTTGAAATTCTCTGGATCTTTTTAGCAACAACTACTGGATGTTCTTTTCTGGTTTTCTCCACAGCAACAGCTTTGTAAGAGCAACTGTGTACACCGGAGTCACGGTGTACGCCCCACTGAGCATTTCCACACCTGCATTGAAACCCAGTAAGTTGCACTTTCTTCCTATACATGAAACAGTGATTCTATTTTTGTTTTGGTTTTTCAAGAGCCTTGCTTTGCTTTTTAGATGGTCGCTTTGCCGTATCTGACACTGATGCTTGTAGGTCTTCTGTTTCAGGTACTGTTTTGTCCGCAGATGCACTGTCCACCTGGGAAGATGCTGCAGATTCTGATAAAGGTGACTGATTTGATACAGCACTTGGCTGCACAGATGCAGATGTGGATTCTAGCAGAGACTGAGCATAGGGGACACTGCCATCCGTGCACTGGGATGGGTAAAAATTCAGGCAGACTACTGACAGAAGCTGTGGGTGGGCTTATTCTACCATTAGTGCTATTCCATCTTTGAGGATGTCCTTTAGAGCACACTGAACACATGCCCTTTGTACAACGGTTTCCATAAAATCCGCAGCCAGCAGAACAAAGCAGAGGCACTTGGCTTTGCTTAGTTTCTTGAGCAATGTTCCTCTGTTGCACACCACCAAAACCTCCAGTTTTCTGTTTGCTTCCCCTCAGATTAACTTCACCTGAAGCTATCACAGTGACAGCTTCTAGTGCCCATGTTTGAGAGTGACATCCAAGTTAACCACACACCATGGAGGTAGTAGTGACATCTCTACCAAAGTGAACCTACAGAGTAATTTGATGGTGTTCCTGCCTGCATCATCCATGAGCTACCTAATATTCCTTAGTAAGTCCTTTTTCTGATTAAAATACATTCCTGGAACTTTAAACTCTTGTTATTAGTCAGCATTTTGCTGGCTGGCTCCTGATTCAGTCTTCCACTATCCACATCCAAGGCAATGAGTTTGGCCAGATACTTCTAAACACTATCACACTCTGATAAAGAGACTATATCAATTTAATCTTTTCTACTGTAGAAATATACTTCCTTTTCCAAAACCTACTGAATAATACTATATTTATATGGTTGGCCATAAAATATTTTCCCAAAGGCAGGTTGTAAGGGCATTTTAAAAATAAATTTTTATGCCATGGGGTCACAAAATAAGAGCCAATCTAAAAAAATTACAGGTCGCCCTTGAATAATATGGAGGTTAAGGGCACTAGCCACCCCACATATACCCTGTACAGTCAAAAATCCACATTTAGGGGCACCTGGGTGGCTCAGTGGGTTAAAGCCTCTGCCTTTGGCTCAGGTCATGATCCCAGAGTCCTGGGATCGAGCCCCACATCGGGCTCTCTGCTCAGCAGGGAGTCTGCTTCCTCCTCTCTTTCTCTCTCTCTCTCTGCCTGCCTCTATGCCTACTTGTGATCTCTGTCTGACAAATAAATAAATAAAATCTTTAAAAAAATCCACATTTAGAGCCTAACAAATAGCATGGAGGACAAGGGGCGTTAGAGAGGAGTAGGGAATTTGGGTAAATTGGAAGGGGAGGGGAACCATGACAGACTATGGACTCTGAAAAACAGTCTGAGGGGTTTGAAGTGGCGGGGGGGTGGGAGGTTGGGGTACCAGGTGGTGGGTATTATAGAGGGCACGGCTTGCATGGAGCACTGGGTGTGGTGAAAAAATAATGAATAATGTTTTTCTGAAAATAAATAAATTGGAAAAAAAAATCCACATTTAGCTTTTGACTCCCCGCAAATTTAACTACTAATATCCTCCTGTTAATTAGAAGCCTTGCTAATAACATAAATTGTCAATTAACACGTTTTGTATGTTATATGTATTATATACTTCATTCTTACAATTAAGTAAGCTAAAAAAAAAAAGAAATGTTATAAGTAAATCATAAGGAAAAGAAAATACATTTACATTACTGTACTTTACAAAATCTGTGTATAAGTAACCCACACAGTTCAAACCTGTGTTGTTCAAGGGTCAGCTGTATTTATATAATTAAAACTTCACTTGTCAGTCATTAAGCATCTGCCTTCAGCTCAAGTCATGTTCCCAGGGTCCTGGTATCAAGCCCCGCATCGGGCTCCCTGCTCAGCGGGAGGTCTGTTTCTCCTTCTCCCACTCCCCCTGCTTGTGCTCCCTCTCTTGCTATGTGTGTCTCTGTCAAATAAATAAATACAACCTTTAAAAAAAACAAAACCTCACTTATGGTGACCATAACATAATATAAAGACTTGTCAAATCACTGTTACACACCTGAAATCAATGTAACATTGTGTGTCAACTATATTCAGTTTTAAAAAACAATACCTAATTCAACAATTTCTGGAGAAAACTAAATTCAAAATTGTAGTTACAGTTTACTTAATGACAATGAATACATCATTAAATGTATGAAATATAGTCTGACATTAATTTAGAGAAAACTTTACACTCTCCAATAAATAAAAAGTAATGCAAGAAGCAAGGGGGGGGAGGAGAATGAGCAAAAGTTAAAAAAAAAAGGAAAATACAATAGGGATGAAATCAGGAAAAAAAGCAAGTTAAAATAACCATAAATTAACAGGTACCCTGAATAAACATAAATTAAACAGACATTTGGCAATAAACATAAGTCTCTTGGGAGAAAAAAAAGTAGTGGTAAGCACATACTATTAGAGATCATAATCAAAAAAAGCCTAGAAATAGAGAAAAATAAAAGTTATTTTAATTTAGATTGCTGGACCCAATTTCAACCTCTGAAGGAGTGGGGGTCATTTTTCCACGGGAACAATCAATTCCCAGACATGAGCAGGGTGAAAATTCAACTCAATTCTGACACTGTCTACCTGAAAATAGCATCAGATCCACAGGTTAAGGGATCAGTCCTACAAGACTGCCCCCCCACCACCACCTACACACAGGTTGTTACCTGTACTTCTACCTACTGGCTATAAACCACAGATTCCTCTTTGGGTTCAATTAATTTGCTAGAGCAGCTCACAAAACTTAGGGAACCATTACTAGATTACTGGTTTATTATTAAAGCATATAACTCAGGAACAGCCATGTGAAAGAAATGCAGAGGGCAAGGTACAGGAAGGGGTGCAGAGCCCCCATGACCTCTCTAGGCATGCCACTCTCCCAGGACCTCCACAGTTACCAAACCAGAAGCTCTCCCAACCCTGTCCTCTTGGATTTTTATGGAGGCTTCATTATGTAGGCATGACTGATCAAATCATTGGCCATTGGTGACTGATTCAACCTCCAACCCCTTTCTCCTCCCCTGGATATCAGAGGTAGTGGGGAGGGTATGACTAAAAGTCACAACCCTCTAATCATAACATGAGTTCTCCTAGCTACAAGCCCCCCTCAATCCTTTGGTGAGGTCCAAAAGTCTTCTCGTTAACATAACAAAAGACACCTTTAAGGCTCTCATTACACACAAAACAAGGGTTTCAGGAGCTCTGTGCCAAATGCAGGGAAGAAGACCAAATATGTATTTCTTATTATAAACCATAATATCACAACTTTGTATAATTACACACTCATAAATTATGGAAACACTGACATTTTGAAGATAATAACTTACTAAAACAAATTAAAGTTGAAAGAAATCTAAATAAATACCAATACAATGAATGTAAAGCTATTTCTTCTTTTTTGTAATCCAACATAACACTGATATCAAAACCAAGAACAGTATTTGTCTGGCTCGTTCTTCAGCCAACCATCCAAACACCTTGTCATTTGTATATATTGTTATATTAACAGTTGCCATTGTAATATATAGTTATATTCTCATATATAGACAACAAAGATATAAACATATTTCAGTAACTATAAATAAAAAAATAGAAATACATATTTATTTTTGAGAACATCTCACACACACATCCATACTCCTGAATTCCCAGCCATGGCATCTCACATTGAAGTAGGTCTTCTTCATACTATTGCTCCTTTCCTTTGCCTCTAGAGCTGCTCCCTTCTCTCTACTCCCTGTTCTCAGTATCTTGGGATAACTAATATACACTCTCAATGATTCCTCAGTCAGTTTCAGAGGCCCTCAGTGACTCAGGAGCACTTCCAGAAAGGCTCTTCATGTCCTCTAGACAGAATTCTAGGTTTTAGCTTCTAGGCTCTTTCCCTGCCTAAGTGAGAGTATTAACAAAGGTCTGCAGCTTTGCTGCTCTGAGCTGGGACTTCTCTCTTAGCCTGGGCTAACATTGAGTGGGTGGGGGAAGAAGACCTAACTTCCCCTCCTTGGGACTCTGAAGAAGTATCAGCCTTGCTGATACTTTGGAAACCAAAGACAATCTAGAATACTGGAAGAACAGGAGGCTTTATTCTATTATAAAAGGTCTAGAAAGAGACTTTCGAGGTAGAGTGGGGCAACTAACCATTGTCTGGGTTGCACTCCTCTTAGCCTCCACTTAGCCTCCACCCCTCACAGGTTTTTCTTCTGACTGCTGTGCCACTATCATGGGCAGCTCTCTTCTGAAGTTCAAGCCTAAGTCTGCATGAAGCTTATTGAGGCCCCAGGGTTTGCACTGGCTTCCTACCCCTTCCTCAGCCCCACTTCCTCAGCCCTACTTCCTCAGTGCCCTCACCTTCTTCCTTGCCCCCCAGTCAGTTCTCAGTCTTTACTTTTTTTATGGTAACATTCCTCACCCACAGCACAGACAACATCTCACAGCTAGCCACTCACCTTGTTGTACTGGTCTGTGTTGGATTCAGGCAGAGGGTTGTGGTCTGCACTTACAGCCATGGAATATCTCTGAAACGGAGCCTCGCCTGCAAACACATGTCTGCCTTTCACAGCAAACAAGGCACCCTGAGTGAGGTTGGGAAGGACAGCTTCTCTGGAGGGGTGATGGGCTGATATGCCTTCAAAAGCTCTCTGTCCAGCCTTCCCTTGGTGAACACAAGCCCTCTCCCCCAGCAATCCTAAGGTGCCCCTTTGTCTGGGCCCTTGAGAGTCAGTCATGCTCATGGACAATTGCAAGTTACAAATGAAAATGATCTCCCCCTTAACTATTTTAACTTCACAGAATGTTCAAAATACAACCAACTTGATCCTGAGTTCCTGAAGAACAGAGACTATGTGGCTCATAGTTATAATACCAGCACCCAGTACAAAATGTTACAAAAAGATGGTGCTCAATAAATGTTTAAAGAGGCTTGGTAAACTCAACCCACTGACTCTTCTGTTATGGCAGCAATTCGTCCACATCCTGGTGAATAAGATGATCCAACTGAGACATCAGTTACCTCTTCTTTTTGTTTTTTTGCTCATGGCCCCATTTGTTTCAGGAATTTTCTGGTCCTCACTCTTCAGAATTTTAACTATGGTCTGAGTCCGGACATTGGCATGAGGATCCAAGGAGTCCCAACAATGAAATCATCTGGAACTGGGCTTCAGTTGCAGCATTTCCTGGTTATAGTCCGTGCCCACACCATATGCCCTTATTTGCTTATTCAGTAAACACCTAAATATCAGGAGGACAAGGTGCTGTAAGTGCAAAGAAAAACCCAAATCACTGCCTTAAGTAGCAGTTTGTGTGTGCACGTGACCGATTCTATGTCTCTGGGTGCGCGGGGGGGGGGGGGGGCAGTCATTTAAAATTTACAAAATAGTAATAATGATGGCAATTTATAACCAGGGATTCCACTTCGACTCTACCAGATCCCAGTATGTTTCTTTTTTTTTTAATCTTTTTTAAGTTTTTATTTCACTTCCAGTTAGTTAGCATACAATGTTATTGCTTCAGGTGTCAGACAGTGATTCAACCGTTCCATACAGCACGGGATGCTCATCAGAAAAGTGCACTCCTTAACCCCCATCTCTGTTTGTAACTTTAAAGTGGATTGTGGCAATAATAAGAAGCTGCCTGCTTAAATATCAAAGGACAAGAGTTTGCCAGGAAAACGTAGGAGGGCTTTGGGGGGGGGGGTGTTTTTTCACTAAGAACCCAGTATCTGCAGTTGGAGCCAGGAGAGGTCGCTCATCTTACAAGAAACTGCACTTGAGCGCTCAGCCCCGCGCTAAATTGGGGGTCACAGAACCAGACGCGACTGACCTCACAGGCTGCTGAGTTTAACACAGAAAACTGGGAAAGGAGTAGCGTTAGGTCTCCGGTGCTATTACCTGGAAGGAACAAGGCTCGCTCTGTCGTCAGAGCAGAAGCGTGAGACTGAGTGTGTCCCGTGGGTCGAGAGTCAGCGGGGCCTCTGTTAAGGCTGGGCTCCAGCGGCCTCGTTCGGGAGCCGACACTCCTACCCCTGACGTGGGAATGACTCCCGAGCCCCTTCACAGTTTAAATGACTGGGAGTGGAAGGAGCCAGAAAAAACGACGTAGCAGAGAAAAAACACCGGCACGCCGAGAGCCTATCTCCGATTGGCCAGAGTTGTCTGGATCCCTGTCTGTGATTGGCTGTTCCCACAAAGACGCCGGCGGCGTGCGATCCGGCGAACGGGCCCTGCCCGCCGCTCATTGGCTCCGGGCCTGTGGGCGGGGCCTGGGAGCCCTGCGGGAGCAGAGGAACCGGGCGTTGTGGGGCCTTCATCTTCCACGGGCGGTAAGTGCTGTGGTGGCTTGACCTGGCGCTTGTGCCGCCGGGGAGTGCTCGGCGGTGGCAACCGGGAGTCTCCACGTTCGGTTTCCGCCACGGGGCGCTAGACCGGCTGAGGAGGGAGGTGGGTGGACAGCTGTGCTTGTTCTAAAGTCGGAAGTCCTGCAGGCTCACTTTCTTCCGTCCGCACCCCTCGGCTGTCCGGCTGTCCGGCTGTCCGCGAGCCCTGCTCCGCCTTCTCGTGGCCGGGAGGTTACCATCCCCCTCTGCTCCAGAACTCCCCGGAGGTCAGGGCCGCCCTCGCCCCTCGCTTCACTCTGGCCTCTCCTCCCCAGGCTTTTCCACGCTCTGGTTCCCGCCCTGAAATGTGTTTCTCACACTGGCTCCCCACCCTGGTAAAGGCAAGGTCGAAGCAATCAAACGTTTAATAATTAAAATTTTGTCAAAGCAATTAATGTGTAATAAAAAACAAATCAATAAAGTCGGTGTTATATGGAAGAGCAAAAGTAGCTACGTGACCCTAAGTCCTTCTTGCGGAGGCCACCAACTTTGAACTTTTTCACGTTTAAATTTTTGTGACTCAGAAATCTAAAATATGCTTTTGCCTCATTTCTTGATGTATCGTTTTGATATTTCTTTACCTCACCTTCCTACTGCCACCATCTCAATTTTCGATTTCTGTTGGTGTTCTCCTGTTGATCTTTGTGGCTTTAAATCATAGATCTCAACTTTTCGTGTCACCCTTAGGTGGTAGCTCTTAGTGCCCCACTGGATATTGATACTTCCACTCCCAACCTACTATCAGACCTCAAAGTTTATACTTAATTCTTTCATATTCAAAAAATGTTTGAGGCACTCTCCTTTATGTTGGGGATATAGTGGGGAACAAAGTAAGAGAATATCCCTATCCTTGTCAAGCTTCCAGTGTGGAAAGTAAGATGATAAACGTGGGCGTATCAGATGATGTTAAGAGTAGGATCATGGAGAAGTCATTCCAAGCTGTGAAAACAGCAGGGACCCAAGTGAGGTAGAATAAATGGACATGGGGTCTGTAAGAAAGTGAAAGTTTCTCTCTTTGCTTAACTGGGCACAATTGCTGTTTCAGGGTTAAAGAGAGAGCTTCCCTATTGGACTGAGGGTGGGGAACCAGGAGAGGACCTCCATAGGTTAGGGATTTCACAAAACTAGGTTTGAGGATACTGGGTCCTGCATTTTGGCAGTGATAGTGGGAGGTGGACAGTCAGGAGGCACAGAGTCCAATGAGAAGGCGTGGCCTGCTGCTAGCCTGTAACAGAGAGTCCTGCAAAATCTGCATACTACTCCAGGTTCTTCAGGAAGCCTACTGGGCTACCCTAAATCACAGTGATTTCACTCTCTCTCTCTTTTTAAAAAAAGATCTTATTAGGAGAGAGAGAATGCACACAAGCAGGGGGGAGGGGGAGAAGGAGAAGCATACTTCCTGCTAAACAGGGTGCCTGATGCAGGACTTGATCCCTGAGGACCCTGAGGTGACATGAGCCAAAGGCTTAAGCACTTGAGCCACCCAGGCACCCAGTTTCTCTCTCTTGAATTTTTATTCTACCTCGAAGGTAGAGAGGTTAAGTAATTTGCCCAATATAGAATGGTGGGCCCTAGGACCAAGTATCTGTAAAATGAAAATAATAGAATAATGGTTTTGATTTAGGGTTGTGAGATAAACTGAGTTAATCTGTGTAAAGGGCTCAGAATATTGCCTGGCACACAGTGTAAGTGCTTGAGGAGTGTTTGCTATTATTTTTACTGTATTATATGCTTTCAATTACCTAACAAATTATAAAAAGTTTAGGTCTAGGAGCTATTTCCTGTCTGGCTAGTTTATTTATTCAATAACAGCAGCATGGCAGGCACTGTTTAACTGTGTAGGACACAGCCATGACTAAGCTACAGGGTTCTTCCCTTTATAGATTCTAGCCAATAGCACAAACTTGGATAGTAAACAAAGAAATACTGTCTACTGAGCCAAGAGCCTGCCATTGATCATTCAAGTTCCATATCTCATATCTGGTCCAGACAGAAATCTCAGGTTTCTTGCTGAGGTAGTGACTTCCATCAATATGGGTTTGACTATCATCAAATGAGCTGTATTTTTATCTTCCATTGGGTGTTATTTCATCACTGCTTCTAAAAATATCACTGAAGGTGAAGGAGAGTGTCTTGGCAACTTAGTGAATGCTCTAGAGAAATGGGCAGGGGTTTAGAGGCTGTGGAGAAATTTACATATATTTTATATTCTTTATACTCAAGTGTGCAACACAGGAGAACAAAGGGAGCATATAGGCAATGGTCTTCCAGCGTATTACCTCTTCTGCACCTTGAAATATATATACATATATATATATACATATATGTATGAAATATATGTTTATATACATATAAACAAACTAGAGAGTAAGGCTAGGGGTATTTCTGGCATTATTTTGAATACTAAAACACCACATTTTGTGGGACCTTTCCCAAGCTCAAGAGAAACAACACTGATTTGGAGAGTGTGATTGAAGTAGGGTGGAAATGGTCTGGTGAGCAAACTGAGAGGAGATTCGGAGATGTCCAAATGAATGAAAACGGAAAACTCCCAATATCCACTCACTTAGGCATCCCCAGATGTCTCTACAGTGGTATGGGTAACGTGACCCAGTCGGAACTTCAGTTGGGAAGGCCACCACTTATGTTAACCAAGGTCAATAAAGGACCCAAAGGAGGAAGTTGTTGGGTTGTTGGGTTTTGTTTTTTTTTCTCAGTCACTAATTCTCCCTTTTGCTGATCCCTGTGCTCTTTAACAGAAGAACATTTTTATCTTATTTCTTTCTTCTTTTTCTTCTTCTCAGCCTTGACTACTTCTACCTGGCTGTCTGAGGACAGAGTGAGAAGGAGCCATGGATCCTGCAGCACTGGTGGAAGCCATGGTGGAAGAAGTGGCCTGTCCTATCTGCATGACCTTCCTGAGGGAGCCTGTGAGCATCGACTGTGGCCACAGCTTCTGCCATGGCTGTCTCTCTGGACTGTGGGAGGTCCCAGGAGAATCCCAGAACTGGGGTTACACCTGTCCCCTCTGCCGGGCTCCGGTCCAGCCAAGGAACCTGCGACCCAATTGGCAGCTGGCCAATGTTGTAGAAAAAGTTCGTCTGCTGGGGCTGCATCCAGGAATGGGACTGAAGGGTGATGTGTGTGAGCTCCATAAGGAACAGCTAAAGATGTTCTGCAAAGAGGATGGACTGATCGTTTGTGAGGCCTGCAGCCAGTCTCCTGAGCATGAGGGCCACAGTGTCGTACCCATGGAGGATGTCACCTGGGAATATAAGGTGGGAGATGGGAGGCCAGCCATCCAGTCTCTCCCTGCCCCTTCTTCCCTGTCTCCAGATCTAGAACTTGACCAGGAGCCCCAGAGACTAAATGAAAGCTGATTCCTTTGGCTCCTCCCACCGACAGATCCTGGGGCCCTGATGCAATTGAGCCACACCTCTCCTTGCATGGGAATCTCCCATGTCCACACCCCTTCCCTGATCCCAGCATGGCTAATGCCTAATCCAAGCATACTTTCAATCCCGAGAATTTGAAGGAGGCCAATTTGGGTTAGCTCCCCCCAAGTGCCTTGAAGGAGTTTGGGCATGAGATAGTCAAGGCTGCAACCTACAGAACCCACAGACTCCTCACTCTACCACCAATAGTCATTTGGCAGTCACTTCAATTCCCTCTTTTATCAACAAAACTGAGGCTTAGAAATTTGAGGGCATGGTCATTGATTTTAGAGCTGGAAGGGACTGTGGCTGAATTATTTAGGACTGAATGGGAATAATCTAACTTTATAAGATGCCTCTGACTTTAAGTTAAATTAAGTAAAGGAAGATCAAGGGCCGGGACTCAGGTCTTGCTCTTCAGCCAGTGTTCTTTCTCCTCTCCCTACCCTTCCTTTTTTGGGGGGCAGGGGTCATTTCTGTCACACCTGCTACTCCGTTTCTGTTGTTACCTTCATCAGCTTCCAGATGTCCATGCTGACATGTCTTTATCAGATTCATTATTCCAGTGACTGTGATCCATTGATCTAGTACTGGTCTTAATTCTTTTTCCTGAAGTTAAGGTTAGAAGGTAAGAGTGTATGACAAATCCCCTGAATTAGGTGTTTTCCTATGCATGAATAATTTCTAAAAAATTACAAGTATTTACTCACTCATTTTACTTTGAGTTTTAAAACAAGGAGGCAATGAGATATAGGCGTAGCAGTTAGAGAACTAGGTTAAATCCCAGCCCAACCATTTATTAGCTGAATGACTTTGGGTAGTTCACTCAGTAAGCCTCAGTTTTCTTATCTATAAAATAGGAATAATACTTAAAGGGTCATGAGTACTAAATGTAGGTTTAGTGCTGAAGCCACATATGGCACCTGGTAAATCTTTAATAAAATGGTTAATATTTTTATCAGAACACTTTATGGTTTCCAGCAATATACTACTGTTGCAGTATTTTAGGATAGTGTTTCTTTCCTATAATTTGCATGCAATCCACCTGAAAATCTTGCTAGAATTCAGGTTCTAATTCAGTAGTCCTGGGGTGAGGCTGGGGTTCTGCATTTCTGGCAAGCTCTGTGGTAATGTGGTTACTGCTAACCCTCTTGGACCACACTTTGAATAACAAGGTTTTAAGATGCCTTGAGATAACAAGGCAGCTATGGATAAAAATAAGCATGGATAGGAATGTCTAAGGTTGGAGATGGCTTTTCTTCTACTTCACAGAAACTTAGAAACTGTAGGAGTTGACATGATTGTGGGTTGGAAAATTGCCCTGGACGTCAACTGGGCAGGAATCACTCCCCCTATGACATTCATTCTGGCCCATTGCCCAAGGGATGCTTGTTTTCCGATCACCTGCCAACACTAGGAAGCCTCATCATCAACCTGGGCTGCCTGATGTGTCCTCACAAGGTTTTTACTTCTTTCAGTGGAAACTCCACGAGGCTCTGGAACATCTGAGGAAAGAGCAAGATGAGGCCTGGAAGCTGGAAGTTGGTGAGAGGAAACGTACTGCCACCTGGAAGGCAGGTTGCCACCTGGGGAAGGAAGGCTGGATGGTCGCTGTATTGTCTGGGAGCTGGCCTGTGGTCGCTTCTTCCTGGTCTCTGAGGCAGAATGTGGCGTTGAAGTCAGAGAGCCTGGGGGTCTCCACCAGCATGCTCTACCTTAGGCAGGCCATGTACCCTCCCAATTCCAGTTTCTTGGGAGTGATAAAGGGATAATCTCTGGGTTTATGTCTGCGTATGTGAAAAAGGAAAACCATGGGACTCAGGTATGTGTTGTTAGTTCACAGTGGTAAGAATTATATAATGCTTAGTAAAGCCTGGTTTCTGTTTCACTTTCCCAGGTAGAGCATTTTTACTAAAAGTTATTAAAATATTAGAAAATCATCCCTGTAATAAATTTGAGGACAAGAACGTTTTATCCACAAAGGGTAACACTCAGCCTGCCTAAGAAAGCATAGTGAACTGATAGGGTATCAGTAAGGAGTGAAGCTCACAGTGTAGTTAAGTTACACTGCCTTAGAGGTCTAAGTGCAATCCCTCTGGTCATTATTCTGAAAATGGAATATATTATTCTGAGACTAGAAAATAGTGTAGAGCATATAGTACCAAAATAATATTCTAGGCCCTACTAGGCCTAGTAAGAGTAGTGATAGGGACCCAGAAGCATGTGCTGGAGCTCTGGGAACAGAGAAGTAGGTAAAACAGTCTCCTTTCTTGTGGCTTTTGCAGTGCCTGATACATGGTACCCACACATTCCAGAGTGTGTGTGTGTATATGCATGTGCCAATACCCTCAGTCCTGGGGCGTCCTATCAGAATCAGTGCTGATTTCTGGTCCTGCCTGGCCCTCCAGATACAGGTGGAAACCCGAAAGCAGAGTATCATGTGGGAGTTTGAGAAATACCGGCGATTACTAAAAAAAACACAGCCTCCAGGTCGGCGGCTGGAGGTGGAAGCAGCCGCAGCTCTGGCCAGCCTAGAGCAGGAAGAGGCGGAGACTGTGCAAAAACTGGAGCAGAATCATAATGAGCTCATCCAGCAGAGCCAGGTGCTGTGGAGGATGATTGCAGAACTGGAAGAGAGGTCTCAGAGGCCTGTCCGCTGGATGCTGCAGGTGAGTGGCGGATTTTTCTGGGCACTCTAAAAGAGAGCTGAAGATGGTGTGGGGCTCTAGGATAGGATTAGCTAGTCTTCAGTGGGACCTGTCAGCACTGTGCCCACCAGACGTGGATCCCGTCGTATACCGCCCCCTCCACTATGCTGCTGCTCTACCCCTGGCATGGCCTCTTGTCGCCTGGTAGGTGGGACAGCACTTGGGCAGCTCTGGCATAATACCCACCCCTACCCTCTGGCCTGGGAACCAAGGTGGAGCCTGAAGTTAAGAAGTCCAGCCTTGCTCTCTACCTCCCTTTCCCTCAGAGAAACCCCCTCCCAGAGCTCATTGCTGTCTGGTCCATCTGAGGAATAACACATACTCATATGCTGCTTTTTTTGTCCTTCCTTCTAGGGTATTCAGGAAGTCTTAAACAGGTATGTTCCATCCTTGGAGCCCCTAAGCAGCCCTATAAGGGGATAATGGGCCCGGGCCAGAGGCAGAAGTGGGAAAGGAACATAGACCCAGTACCCACAGAAGAGTGGTGCATAGGCATCATCTTTCATTATATTTGCTAAAGAAGCTTTGTTCCTCATTCTTTTTCCTTTGTACTCAGTCAAATTCATTTCAAGTGTTAAGAATTTCAGACAAAGTTATAAATTACGCAGTCTCAGGTGGATTGCCCAAAAAAGGAACAAAGACCACAGATGTCTCCAGTTGTGCTCCAGCCTGAGTATCCGCCTTCCTCCTTTGTGGCACACTGCTTCCTCTCCCAGTGCCAGAGGCACATCTGCCTCTCCCCCCAGCACAGGGATGCCAGGGTTCTCTCTGTGCCACCAACCGTTCAGGCTCAGTCAAATAATCACATCTCTGCTTTGCCTGGTGTTGCTGGGGAGGGGCACCCCACTGACTATCTCTGGCCAAGCCTGTCTTTCCTATAGTAAGGAAGGCCCATATAGCAAAGCAGGACTTCTGGCCCCAAAGTTTACCTTTTCTCTGCCAGGAGCAAGTCTTGGAGTCTGCGGAGGCCAGAACCAGTCTCCCTGGAGCTAAAGACAGACTGTCGTGTGCTGGGGCTAAGAGAGATTTTGAAGACCTATGCAGGTAACGAATGCTAGGAGAGGTTATGGTGGGCAGTGGGAGGGACCCCTCCTAGAGAATGAAAATGGTTCAGTGCCTTCTGGATGCCCCCGCTCTCCCCCATCCTGCTCGTCTCTGAGAAACCTGTGGCTGTGTTTATCAGACCATGCCCACACCCTCTGCTGCATGTCAGTGTCTCCAACCAGGATCTTTATTCCCAGCTGACGTGCGCCTGGATCCAGACACCGCCTATTCTCGCCTCATTGTGTCTGAGGACAGAAAATGTGTGCGCTATGGAGACACCAAGCAGAAACTGCCTGACAATCCTGAGAGATTTTACCGCTACAATATCGTCCTGGGAAGCCAGTGCATCTCCTCAGGCCGGCACTACTGGGAGGTGGAAGTGGGAGACAGGTCGGAATGGGGCTTGGGAGTGTGTAAGGAAAATGTAGACCGGAAGGAGGTGGTCTATTTATCCCCCCACTATGGATTCTGGGTGATCAGGTTGCGGAAGGGAAATGAGTACCGAGCAGGCACCGATGAATACCCACTCCTGTCCTTGCCTGTCCCTCCCCGCCGGGTGGGGGTCTTCCTGGATTATGAGGCCCATGATATCTCTTTCTACAATGTGACTGACAATGGCTCCCATATTTTCACTTTCCCCCACTATCCCTTCCCCGGGCGTCTCCTGCCCTACTTTAGTCCTTGCTACAGCATTGGAGCGAACAACACGGCTCCTCTGGCCATCTGCTCCCTAGACGGGGAGGACTAAGAGCGCCACCATCCTAGCCAGAGGCCTTGGAGTGTCACCTGGTTTTGGAGGGTCCACCACCAAAAGGATCCCCTTGAACTATGCTGAGTCTAAGATCCAGGGAGCCCTCCGCCTGACCCAGTAGTCTGTTGCTACTGGGCCAAGGTCTCTCACTAACCTACTCCTATAAAAAAGCTGAGGTGCAGTCAAATGAGCATGGCACCCCAGTGAGGGAAGCATGACAGGGCTAAGAGCAAGGATCTGAGCAGTTGTAAGGTAATGTGTTGCTGTGAGAGTCAGGACTCTGTTCTTTCTGTAGCTCATGTTCCTCTTCCCCAGTCCCTGTAGGTGCCATAATTAAGTCAGCAAGGATGATGAAGTTGATCCAACCTAGAGGAAACCCTTTGCATAGGGTTTGCCAAAAAGCCAAAAGATACTTGTTCATGTCCAGAGCTGGTTGCAGTGCTGATACTAGTAGAGGATGCTTTGCCTGAGGTTTCCTGTTACTGAGTAACCCATATTTGACCCCAACTCTCTGACTCCCTAACTAGAGAAGTGCCTTGCAGCATTGCACAGGCCACCCCAATATGCATAACCTCTCTCTGAGCATAAGCCGGGAAAGTCACTCTGTCTCAGACCTAAGGAGATCTGTGTCCTGGTCCTGCCTTTTCTCCAAGCGTCAGGATCAGAAAACCTGTGAGCTTTGTTCTTGTGTTCATTTTAAGGATGAAAAAACTGAAGTGGCCTTAAATGCAGTAAATTACTTCTCACAAAACGGTTGTAAAGCTTATAAAGTATTTCCCACATTCAAATGAAACAAGATGGACAGACTTGCTTCTCAGGTCACCTGTCTGCATATCATTCATTACAGTTGGGTCTGAAACATCCCAGTGTTGGAAGGGTTTTAGGCGTCCTCAATGGAAAAATGGGTATAGAAATTGCAGACTCTCCTACCTCACAGGGTTGTTTTGAAGATCTCAGATCCATCCTGTATTTTTCCTTTCTCAGGCGTGGAGAAAGGCAGGCCATGGATTTTGCCTGCAGGAGCCTTCCTGCCTTGCCTGCTTAGAGCCAGCATCCATACAGCAGTGCCTTTGTTTCATAGAGCCTCTCCTGATAATCTCAGCCAGTTAGACAGAAAGGTCTCTTGCCAATGGCAGATTCTGGGCCACCGTGATATGCTGTGCATCTATTGTATGTGTTATTGTTTGGATTAGAATGGGGACTGTGACATCAGGGTAGAGAATGGAAATAATAAAAAGAAAAATTTAAAACAGATGCACTGGAAAGAAGGCTCACCCACAAGCTAGTTGGGCTAAAGTTTGGATCTTTTTGTCACCAACGGACTCTTCATGGATCTGGTAACTACATAATAGTCTGCCTTTCTCTTCTCTAAATCTATGACAGAAGAAGGAAAGGGCATGAAAAGCCAACTTAGGAGCCATACGTTATAATGAAAGGGAAGTAAAACTATGTATCTGGGCTGTTGACCTTAGGGTGATGGTTATACGTGCCAAAACTAATACATTACAGGGATTAAGAGTATGATGTGGGAGTGCTTGTGCCTGGAGATAAATTGCAAGGCAAGCATGTGGAAACCATTGGCCTTGCCTGTTGCAAGGGGCTCTGATGTGTACATCAACACTGTCGCCATGGTACTGTGGAACACAACTTCTGATGTAGTGGAAGCTTGAAAGTAGTGACTGTTGAATCAGGATTGGGCAGCAAAATAATTACCAGGTCAGGTATAGGCAGAAGCAAAGTAATTCCTGTAATAAAGAAGAGTAAATATTGTCTTTCTACTTTAATTGTGTTGGTTGTTCACATATGGAAGAGGTAAAACAGACTAAAATGAAGAAATAAACTCATTCTGCCCACTATGCTTCTAAGTCACTCCTCAAGCATTAGCAGAAGGGGAGAAGTTTCCATTCCCTGCTTGGTTCCCCGCTTGGAGAGGAATGAACTGGTAGGTCACAGACCTGGTCTTGGCAAAGGATTGAGCTGACCTACATTAAAGGGACCATATGTCTTTGTATAGGGAGACTCCCTGGGGAATTGTTTATAAACTTGAGAAATCAATTTTTAGGAAGTTCTTTCAGTTATGTCCATGGACGCTTAGCAGAAGAAGCTAGGAAACAAACCAGTGTTGTTCTTTTACAGTGGTTTTATTAGGACTAATCCTGAAAGTCTCTTAGAAAAAGGATTTTTAGCTGATAAAATCATTTAAAAGTAGAGTGAATTGAGTAGTGGAATGACTTCATTGTTAACATGCTGTTTTGGGAAGGGTTTTTTTGTTGTTGTTTTACTTTTATAAGCTGATTTGGGGACTATGATTACCTGTGAGAAGTACAAGGTTAAACACATTGTTTATTTCATATTGTCTGATTTTTAAGACCAGGCAAGAATCTTGACTCTTAAGTATATGAAAACCCTTTTCTCTAGGATAACTGCTTATACTTCCTTTCTAAGAACGCCATGAAGACAAGAACCTTATTTGTCTGGTTCACAATTTTAGCCCAGTCTAGCACTCTGTGGCGGGGGGGGGGGGTGTGTAAATATTTAAATGAGGGAACTTTCATTCATATGCCTAGAATCAAAACAAAAGTAAGCTTTTGTGTCCTAGGGATGTGAACAACTATATGGTATTTAATTATAATTCTGTTGAAAAAAAACATGATTCAATAGATAATCACAAAAGTGGCCCAGAAAAGGAGGAAGCAGGGGTTCATGTAGAGAAGAGTGTCTGTGCCACTCCCTTGAATGTCTAGGATATCTCCTCCATCTAGGTGAGATCGTTCACTGCAAGGCAGGGATAAGCTTTGCCCATCCTTATTCTACTAGCAGAGAAACAAGGGGTGCAATGAGCCTTGAGGCAAAAGACTGAAAGGGGGAAATAGTCCTGCAGAGAGACAGGGAGAATTCTTGGACTCCCTACAGGAAATCCAGTCTCCCATTTTTCAAGCAGGATGTATTTTAATCTCTCAAGATCTAAACACTGAGACTCTTTGTGGGTCCTAGGCACTAGTTAAATGGCATATATTGATTAGTGTGAGAGGACAGGTGTCATAGCTGATCTGTTAGGAGAAGCACAGGATTTCCTGTTTGGGGGTAGCCATGGCAGGAAACTAGTCCACTTTGGAAGTATGTAGTTCAATATCTGAGCACCAACAGTGGGTCCCAGTTAGTTTCAGGGAATACCAGTGTGAATGAAACACAAAGCAGGGCAGACTTCTGAGGGAAATGCTGGGGAGAAATTACTGTTTTGAGTGCAGGTTGAACTATGCCTTTGTTGCTCTACATCACATTCTAATATTCCTGTATTTGATGAACATAGTTGTTTGGGTTGCTTATAGGAAAACAGCAGTTCTTTGGGTTGCTTATAGGGAAACAACAGTGTGACTTTTCAAAATAGAAATCTTATCAAATGCATTTAACCACCTCATGATATTGATTTGTTTTTACATTGAGGAGGAGTTTCATTTTCATACTCTTTGGGAATTCAGTGCATCACTACCAGGTTTTTAGAAGCTGATTCCTACTTCACTGGTATTCAGAAATAGAATACATTCTAGGTAGGCAAGTAATTTTAGTACTGGCAAAAGGTATGGATGCCAAGTTGTTAAGCAGATTGTTTGGAACAGCTATCACATGAGTGTTGACCTACACAGGAATACACTTTCAATAGTGCCTTGAACTACTCCTTAAAAGTATGGAATTAGAAATTTATTTGGTGTATTTTTAAGTACAGACAATATGTCAGATGTTGTGTTATATGGTTTCTATCAATCATTTCTTTAATCTTTACTATGTTTGAATTAACATTGTATCCTCCACCAATAGCAAGGAAATAGTAAGACTCAGATATAATAACTTGTTATCAACACTACTAGGAAATTATGTTTTATTAAGATTTTCACATGTACCAGTCAAATATATGTATCTTTTACATTTGAAATCTTTTTCTTTTAATATACACTGGTTATTCACTTTAAGACTTTCTGAAAGGGAAAAATAAAAACAAAGACCAAATACATGTCTGGAATGTAGAAAAGAATAGGGACCTTTCAGCTTCGTTACTGATACTGTATTCTATTAACCATCTCATCCCAGAGCATACTTCCATAGTGGTGTCCAGTTGAAAAAAGACGTATATTATATTTGATCCCTTTCTTTTATGCCTTGCAGTTAAGTTATACAGAACCAGACTGGGAAGCAAAGAGAAAGATGTCCACAATCAAACTCACATTGCCTTAGCTTCTGTTACTTCAAAGCAAAAAGCTGGTGATTAGTATCCTGACTCCGACTAGCTTAACAGTAGGGATAAATTGAAAGAATATAGAAGTATCTTACAGAATTTAATAACAGGGATGCACCTAGGTGCCCAAAATGAATTGGAATCAGAGAACCAGAGACTCCCATTTCTTCATCTCATCTTGCTAATCTGCTTACCTTGCTGTGGAACATGTTTCTCTTCCCAAGTTCACGGGTTAGAAAATGACCGTAGTCAGTGATCCCAAGTTTATATCTCCTCAGATAAACTGGGACTCAGTTTGACTAGAGGACTCTGGTCCATGTATAAGCACATGACCCAAGTAGACCCAGATTGAGTGGATTCATAACTGGGCCAGAAGGCATTAATATTACATATTAATAATCACATGAGTAAATTAATAATCCTGATAAAAATCAGTCAGGTGTGAGGGGCCAAAGAGTTGGTTCAACTGATACTCATTTGAAAATAAGGGTCAAAAGCTAAGGAAAGAAAAACCCCAAATCTATATTCTCTGCCCAGACTTACACACAGATACTAGTTGATTGAAATCATTAAAAATGTCAGAAAATTAATCATTTCATACGCATTCTTGCTAGAAGTCGGATAATTGGACGAGAATACACTTTATAGCTTCATCTTAGAACTCTTTATGGTGCTAGGCACACCAAACCAGCTCTACAGATTTCTAAGACATCTTTGAATGCTTGATCTTGAGTCATCTTGATTGCTCGAGATCTGAACAGAATGTGTGTTTATGAACCCAATTTGGAGTGGTCTAAGAGGCAGTGCATTAGCAAACTCCATGTTCGCTTCCGTATTTGTTTGGTCCTCAGGCCATAAATGATGGGGTTTAAGGTGGGTGGGATGACCAGGTACAAATCAGCTAACAGCACTTGAGTGTGGAGGGGCACTGTATCCTTCCCTAGCCAGGCCACGTAGATGGATGCCATCCCAGGTAGGTAGTACAGAGCCATAACCCCCACATGAGAGCCACATGTGCTTAATGCTTTCAGCTGAGCATTCTTTGAGGCAAGACCACATACTGCCTGGAGAATCAGGTGATAGGAGGCAGCAATGAAGGCCACATCAGAACCCACAATAATGGATGAACCAATCACACTGTAGAGACTACTGGGCATAGGGTCAGCACATGACAACTTGGCTACAGCTATGTGCTCACAGTAGGAATGGAGAACCACATTGGAGCCACAGAAAGGCAGATGACTTAACATCCAACTCAATGGAGTCATAAATATGACAGCTCTGACAATGATGGCCACACTCATTACCAGCATCAGTTGAGGTGTGAGAATTCTCTTGTAGTGTAGGGGCTTACAGATGGCTATATAGCGGTCAAAAGCCATGGCCAGCAATAGCCCTGTCTCCACAGATGTGGCTGCATGGACAATATACATCTGAGTGAAACAAGCACTAAAGCTGATGGAACCGTCTCCTGAGAAGAAGATGCTCACCATCTTGGGTACCACGGAGGAGGCCATAACAATGTCCATAGCAGCCAGAATATACAGAAAGCAATACATGGGCTCTTGTAAAGTGAAATCCATCCAGATTACAGTCATTATGAGTACGTTTCCTAACAGAGAAATGACATACATGGCACTCAGTGAAATAGCCAGCCAAAGATGTGAAGACTGCAAACCTGGGATGCCCACAAGGAAGAAGGTGTCAGGGTTTTCCATTGTGTGGTTATTTGGTATCCCCAGCATCACAGATGAAACTGCTTTCCTATTAACACATAAAACAATGTAAGAAATGGATGTAGTTCTGTAAGACTTGTTCCCCATTGTATAGTGCTAGGGACAACTGGTGGCATTTTATTTTTTTTTAAGATTTTATTTATTTATTTGACAGACAGAGATCACAAATAGGCAGAGAGGCATGCAGAGAGAGAGAGGAGGAAGCAGAGAGCAGAGCAGAGAGCCCGATGCGGGGCTCGATCCCAAGACCCTGAGATCATGACCCGAGCCAAGGGCAGAGGCTTTAACCGACTGAGCCACCCAGGCGCCACCACCTGGTGGCATTTTCAACTCAGTGGACTACAAGATCAGAAAACTGAAATCTGACAATTTATCCTGTTCCTCCTTCCATCTTAGTATTCTTCACCTTCCTAATTTCTGTTTATTATTCAAGTATTGGCTCATGGCTTATCTCTTTGAGGAGTCTTCTCTACTTCATTCCCCATCCCATGCTGAGGCTCAATTAGGTATCTTTTTCTGAGCTTTCATGGAATCTCCCATGTTGACCTCTGAAGGACGTAAACTGAAAATCCTAATACTCTACCTATGACTTTATTGTATTGTTAACTATGTGTGTCTTATTCATGGCCTTATACCAAGTGTGTGACCCATAGCTGTGATACACAAGTCTATTAAAAAAAAAAAAAAAAAGATCATAGCAAACAGTTTCCATAGAATGAATGAGAAAACAGAGGAGTTTGTCTTCTAACTTTTTATGTTAAGTTTCTGATCCTTAATTATTGAATGAAACAATGAACTTCTTAAGATTGAACACATCACATTTGTGTCTTCAGTACAGTGCCTTGACAATAGATGAATAAAGCATCCTTGAAGAAATAAATTGATGGATTCAGGAAGAGAACAATATTAGTGCTTTCTGTGGGAGATAATAAACTGTCCAGAAATATTTATGATCCCCACTTTCCCTTTTAATTTTTCATCATGAGTATATTCCTAAATAATTGGTTATGTCAGATTGATGGAAAGGACTGCCCCAGGATCCCAGACTACAATAGACATGTTCTCTGTTAACCAACTAGACACTCTTCCTGTTTCCCAATCCTAACCATAGAACATATATTTGCTCCTTCTATTTAGCCGCTAGCACTAATTGACTTCACACACAGATACCAAGAGGCTTGATGGGAGTCCTCAGAAGTTTTCTAAAAATCCAAATTTCTAGGATGATTACAAACTGGTCTTTATTGAAACCGACAAACCAGCACCACCAACAACAAAAATCCCTAACTGAGCTCTGCTTCATGGTCATATTAGAAAAACTTTGCTGTGTATAGCCACTGGGTGAGACATTGTCAGTGATAGACAATGAGAAGACAGTGGAAAGCTTTTTGAAGTTGGATGATAGTAAAGAATGGGGGGAAAAATAATTCATCATATCCTTAAGACTGTCATGTGTTTTCTGGATGCCACAAACTCAGTTGACCCATCATTGCTTAAAGAGCTGAAGAGGAACCTGAGGGACAAGAATGCCTCCCCCACCATCCCACTCACCTCTGATCCAGGATTTTCCTCCTCTGGCACTGTCCTATATCCACCTTTCTTCTGAGGGCTGTCCCAGCTTTCCTTGCTCATCCCTCCTTTATCCAGCCCTGGCAACTTCTTGCTGGGCATACCTTTCATTCCCTTGAGGGTTTTTTGTCCTCATATGTTTTACATCTTAATTAGAACAGCTGGAGGTTTATATATAATTTATTAATCTTTTCAAATGACAGGACAGGTTAGTCGTCTTTTCATTTCTATTTCATTTTTTATTCCTACTGAAAATTTTCTTGCTAAAATCAGTGGTGGTCCCCATCAATGATGTGTGGCCGATCTAGTAGTTTCTTTTCATTATTTATTTTACTTGCCCTATCCAAAACATTTAACATTACTGTTTGTTCCCAAGTTTGTTAAATTTTTGTTTGAAGTATAACGTACATACTGTAAAGTATACAGATTCAGGTGTACAGTTTGATAGATTTTTATAAAGTTAGCACATGAACACACCCACATAGCTACTACCTAGAGCAACATTCAGATAAAATTGCTTCCTGATTGTTGAGGTGTACTGTTAAGAAAGCTTTAGTCAAGGGCGCCTGGGTGGCTCATTGGGTTGAGCCGCTGCCTTCGGCTCAGGTCATGATCTCAGGGTCCTGAGATCGAGGCCCGCATCGGGCTCTCTGCTCGGCGGGGAGCCTGCTTCCCTCTCTCTCTCTGCCTGCCTCTCCATCTACTTGTGATTTCTCTCTGTCAAATGAATGAATAAAATCTTTAAAAAAAAAAAAAAAAAAAAAAGAAAGCTTTAGTCAAGCTCTTCTAAGACTTTTCTAACTCAGAATCTGCCTCTTCCTTCAATCCTGTAGACATTTACGTGAAAACCTGGAGGGCCAATCACTAAAGAAAAGTTTACACAAGTCAACTTCAATAACTAAATCACAAGATACATGGGATTATTCATTCCTATTTAAAGTGTCAGAAATACACAGTTCAAATCTAAATTGTCTTAAAGAAAAAAGCAATAATGCATAACTTACTTGAATGGAGCCTTTGTGTTTATAATAACCCTGTGCCTCCCCTCTACAGCCAAATAAATGTGCACCCAATCAGTCCTACGGCTCAGTTTCTTTTCTCAAAACTCCCCCTTGGACTCTGAAAACCAGCTCTCCCTTATCTAAAGTTTGGACTTACTCCTTCCTTTCTCAGTTTTGAAGCAAAGCAAAGTGTTCCCCGTTCCTTCTTTCTCCTTCCACCCTCTCACCATTTCCAAGTGGTGATCTTCATATCAACACCACCCCCCAGACCTGGCCAGCCCTTTACAGTGTGATGGAGGACTTATATCTTCCTTTGTAGGTTGATCCTGGTCTTTAAACTCCCATCAGCCCCACACCAAGTCCCCAGGTCAGTTACCCACATTGCTGTTGTATTCTCTATTCAGCTTCCTCTGATGTGTCCACATTTCTTTTCACTCAAAAGAAGAGGGATTTATTCAGTACCCTTCAGGGGGAGCAGGAAGAGCCACATAAAATCAAAGATGAACAGCAGAGTCACAATGAGGAGTGTTATCACTTTCAAAGATCTCCCACTGGAGTCCTCTTTTCCCCTTTAGAATCTCTATCATCCTGCTTTCCACCTAGACACCCCCACTTCTCTTGGCCTCTGCCAACAGCCAAATACTGCAACTCCTCCAGAGACTGTTTTTTTGTTTTTTGTTTTTTCCCTCTGTGTTCTGGCCTCTGGGACTTTCCAGATTACAGAAGGAAGCAGATGATTAGTGGATGAAAAGTCTTTTTTTTTTTCAAGTGCTCAGAAGATACCTAAGAGAATATAGAGTGATCCCTGAAAAGAAAACAAAAGGCCCACAATGAGTTAGATTTATTAAAGCCTGCTTTGTGCCAAGTGCCCTGCTAACGACTTACAAAGGTGATCTCTTGTTGCATTTTCACAACCCTCTAAATGATCATCACATCAACATTTTATAGATGACACTGAAGTGCATAGAAGGTCATGAAGCTTCTAAGTCAGAGAATCAGGATTCAAATTCTGTAGTCATAATTCGTTTTACTTTGTTGTAGAATTTTTCATGCTGATAGTATACTTAATCTCTCAAAGTTCATTTCACTGTTCCTCAGTTCTGCCTGGACTTTTAGGTTAGGCTAAATATATATCACCTCATTGTGTTATAAAATCTTATTTGACAGAGAAGGGAAAGAGTATAAGGTAGACCAAGGAAGATAAGCTTTTCAAACTGGGGGAAGGGCATGGACCTCAGCACAAAAAGACAAAATATTCTCCAAGCAGAGAATAAACCAGAGAAGATAGAATGTAGGGTACTTAAAAGAGAATGACAGTAGATGAGGCTAGAGGATTGAATGGACCACATTTTAAAGGCTGTGACTTCTGCCTAGGCATCATGATGGGGCAGGAATGAGAAGAAAGAAGACAAAAAGAGAAGCCCAACCAGCACAAGTTAAAATTTCTCTTTTTTTAGTGGAAAAGGATATAGAGATGTTGGAAATACAAAAAAAAAAAAAAAAAAAAATCAAGAGACAATGCTGCATGCTCCCAGCTCCCTAATTCCTCATCAGAGACAGAGTTCTCAGTGATGTGAATGGTGAAGGCATTCTGTTGCCTTTGACAGGAGGAAGGGTGCTTCATGTCTTTCTCAGCCTGACAGCATATTCCTAATGATGACACAGGGTGGTTTAAGTTCAATTTACTAGGTTTAGCATCTATTAGAAGGTCCAGCAAGAGAATTAATCCCCAAAACTGCTGTGCTAAAAAGTTTAAAACTTGTGGGTCCCTATTGTCTACAGGATAATTCAGAGAACAGGCCAGATTGTAAACCTAAACAACAATGTGGAATACAGGTAGGAAAAGCAGGCAGGCAGTGAAATGCAGGAGACAAAAGGACTGCTAACCCAAGTAGCCCCAATGTGAGATGAGGCAGCTAAGCTGCAACAGTGCCAATCGGGACAGATGGACTGCTTTCCCCTGGGGTTCACCCTGGCCCCTGCAGAGGCATAAGTGGCAGTGGTGGATTCTCACAAACAAGAGGTGGCTTTTAGGTCACCACACCCAGACCCACGCAGAAGAGTTCCAAGAGGAAGAAAAGGCACTCCCAAAAGGGCAAAGACCCAAGGGAATAATGATAAAGGAAAGGTATTCTATGTAGAAGCAAGACTTTTCAGCATCTTTTTTTTTTCTCCTTTCAGAATGTCATAGCCTGCATAATATGGAAGGATACCCAGCTTTTTATACCACTAATTATTGGACAAAGCTATCACACATAGCCTGAAAAGGAATAAAGGAATAAAGGTGTGGTACAAGAATTCTGCATTGCTGATAATAGAATTTTATATCAGTACTTGTAAGGAAGTTAGTCTTTAGTTTCCCTTTTTTTGTGCAGCTTTTATCAGGTACAGCCATCAGTGTAATACTTTGTAAGGAAAAATATGACTGTTTTTATTTCTCTACAATTTCTCTCTCTCTCTTTTTCTGCTAGTCTCCTATAAAATTGTCTGAATCTAGTGGGGTTTTGTGTTTTGTTTTTGTTTTGTGGAAATGAGAGCAGGGACTGGACTCTTGTCCTCTCAACCCTAACCACCAAGTCCAGCAATCCTTGGTAGCTGAAGCTGTATGTCCCAAGTAATAGATCTTCCAGAATAGCTAAAACTCCATGCTCTTACATAGCATATGTTTCAGGAATGTGGGGCACCATGCTTACTGAAAGGAGCAGGCTTACAGAAAGGAGAGACTAGACTACAAAGACTGGTGAAGACCTGACCAAATGAATCTCCTCCAAGATGGACCCCACTGCTGAACTATCACCAACGCTTTCCCATCATTTTAACACTAAACATCATGCCCAGGTGTGGAGATTTAACATATTAATTAGACATGCAGCACATGAGGAAGCATGACATTTAAGTGCATAGGTGCTAAGAAATACCCACCTCTCCAGACTTAACATCATCCTTTTACCACCCGTGTTTCTTGAAAAAACTCTCCCTTACCTCTCCTTGGGCAGTCAGTCTCAGGATTCTTTCCTTTGTGCTGCCTCCCTTGTGTGCTAGCATAAACCCAAAAAAGCCTTGCCTGAAACTCCCATTTGGTCTCTTACCAATTTCCGTTGTTTAGAGAGCCCAAGGGCTCAGTTCGATATCAGGAGTAATTCTTAACTTTTTTTTTTTTTAAGTGCAGATTTGTGCTTTCAACTGAGATCATTTTTTTAAAAGATTTTATTTATTTATTTGGCAGAGAGAGATCAGAAGGAGGCAGAGAGGCAGGCAGAGAGAGAGAGAGAGGAGGAAGCAGGCTCTCTGCTGAGCAGAGAGCCCAATGCGGGGCTCGATTCCAGGACCCTGGGATCATGACCTGAGCCAAAGGCAGAGGCTTAACCCATTGAGCCACCCAGGCACCCCTACTGAGATCAATTTTGATAGAATGTACTGCATTATACTATATCATTTTCATTTAGGTTTTCTAATTTATGTGCATAGAATTGTGCAAAATGTTCTCTAGTCATTTTTATTTTCTTTAATCAGCTTCAGTGGTTATTTCCTCTTGTCCTTTTTTTATTTTATATTTTGGGATATCCCTTTTATCCTTGATTTGATTAGCTATGATGTGGGCAGGCTGAGTCCAAGGACCCAGAGGGGGTCCCACAGAACCCGCTAAGAGAATCCTTGGGCTACATACAGGGTAGAAATCAAACATGAGCCCAGACGGAGTAAGAGCAGAGTTTACTGAAGATATAGAGAGAGTGTAGACCCAGACAGAGCACCTAAGAGACTCAGAAAGGAAAAAGTCTCATCTTTGCTTGGGGTCTGGGGTTTTTTTTTTTTTTGAGGATGGTGGTCTGCTGTGTGTGTCCTCTCAGGCTTCCAGAAATCAGTTACAGCAAGAACAATGGTCCAGGTGTCTTTCATAAGTCATTTATTTCCTTGGAGCCAGGGGGTCTGAACATCAAGATGTCTAGTGCCAGTGGTCTGGAATATGCATATGATGGTCATCTTTGGATGTTATCTATTGTGCTGGAAGATTCCAAAGAAATCATCAACTCTTTGTCTCTTACAAGGAGGATATACATTGCTTGTATGTGTAAAGTAGGGATGCAGGTCCTAGCAAGAACAGAAGCAGGAAAAGAAGAAAAACACAGACTTTTTAATGGAGTCCTTCAGTGTCCCTATTTCAGCTAGTTTATTCTGCTGTGTTCACTGTATTACATAACTAGGATTTTTATGTATTCTATTTATTATTGTTTTTAAACTATATGTATTTACTTATTCACTAATCTTTATTCTTTTTGGTTTATTTTAGCTTAATTTGTTCTAACCTTATAAATTTCATTTTCTTATTTTATTAAAATGCATATTTGGGGCATCTGGGCACCATAGTTGATAAAGTGTCTGACTCTTGATTTCAGCTCAGGTAATGATCTCACGGTAGTAAGATTGAGCCCTTTGTCAGGCTCTGCACTGGGTGTGGAGCCTGCTTAAGATTCTCTCACTCTCCCTCTGCCCCTATCTCTTTCCCTTTGTCTCACTCTCTGTGTCTAAAGAAAATAAAATTTTTTTAAAAAGTGAAGCTTTTTTCTTTGACTTCTGCTTTTATTTTATCACATATATTCTAATGTGAAGTATCTTAAGTATATACCTTTTTTTTTTGAAATTCTACATTTGTTTAGTTCTTCCTTTCCACCCAGAGTTGTTTAATAAGGAGTTTTTAAATTTCCTGGTAGAAGAGTCTTTATACTATAAGAAATGATCAGGGTCTATTAAACTCTTGCTACTCAAAGTATGATCCTTAGTCAAGTAGTACAATTACCTGGGAGCTTGTTAAAAATACAAAATTTTGTCTTCCACTTCAGACTCGTTTTTTTTTTAATTTTATTTTTTTAAGATTTTATTTATTTATTTGAGCATGAGAGCAGGATGAGGGACAGAGGGAGTAGCAGACTTCTTCTCACTGAGAAGGGAACCCAACATGGAACTCAATCCTGGGATTCCAGGATCATGACCTGAGCTGAAGTAGATACTTAACCAACTAAGCCACACAGGCATCCTCACTTCAGACTCATTTAATCAGAGTCTACATTTTAACAAGACCTTCCAGGTGATTTACATGCATATTAACATTTGAGAAGCTCTAGTATGGACCACTCTTTTGAAAAATCTCATCAGGGTGCCTGAGTGGCTCAGTCAGTTGGATGTCTGTCTTTGGCTTGGGTCATGATCTCAGAGGCCTGGGATGGAGCTCTGCATCCAGCTCTCTGCTCAGCGGAGTGTCTGCTTCTCCCTCTCATTCTTCCTTTGTGCTCTCTCTCTCCCTCTTTGAAATAAATATATAAAATATTTAAAAAATAAAAATCACATCAGGGGTATGGCTTTAAGTCCCAGAGTGCAGCCAGGAAGGAGAATGTAGAGGCTAATGATTTAGCTAATAATTTTTTAAAATGGCTACAATCAAAAACCTAAGAAATACCAAGTGTTGGCAAGGTCATAGGAAAAAGGGAACACTCGTGCTCTGTTGGCGGGAGTGCAAACTCTATAGCCACTGTGGAAAAGAGTATGGAGTTTCCTCAAAATATTAAAAATAGCATTTCCATGTCATCCAGTAATATCACACTACTGGATATTTAACTAACAAAAATGAAATTATTAATTTAAAAAGATATATGAACCCCTATGTTTATTGTACCATTATTTACAATAGCCAAATTATGGAAGCAGCCCAAGTGTCCATCAGTAGATGAATGGATAAGGATGTGGTATATATACAATGGAGTATTACTCTATGGTCTTTTTAAAAATAAAAATCTAACACTTAACTGGCCTAGGACACATAAAATAAGAAAGTAGAATGTGAAAGGAAGAGAGGGTTTAGTCAACAGGTGGATGGATTTTAGGCAGTAGTGGGAATCTTCACGGACTGCAGGCATTGAACCTCAGAAGTTATGTTGGAGGAACTAGGAAATTTTGTCTACAGTTCATTAGGTCAAAGCTTTGGACATAAAACCTAGGCATAAGGGCAAATGTCAGGTGTATATGTGCAGGAGTGTTTGTGTGTGCATATGTGTATACTGACAAATAAGTACTGATACACAATCCCATTTCAATCACACAGCCCTTTTTGCTGGAGATACTATTCATTAGGACCCTGTTTTACCTTCCAAGGGAGGAATTTCAGTTTGTGGCATTAGGAGCCAACCACAATACCACCTAATGAAGATTTCAGTTGTTTCTTCACCAAAACTGTCTCTTTGTATAGAAAATGCAGCAGAATTTTCCAAACAGCAAAATAATCCTCCTTAGAGTTGGATCAGTTTAATCAGTCTCTTGAGGTCAGGGTGCAGTTAGAGACATCAATTACTAAAGATCTTTGGCTCCTGCTATGAGAATCTGTTATTTCCAGCTCTCTATATGGATCCCTCCCTAAGGTTTCCATTGCTAGAAAGTTAACCAATAGTTGACCACAGAATGGAGGGTCTGTTTTTGGATTCTCTATTCTGTTCCATTGATTTTTTGGTCAGCTGATCTTCAACAAAGCAGGAAAGAATATATAATGGAAAAAAAGACAGTTTCTTCAATAAATTGTTCTGGGAAAAATGGACAGCCACATGCAGAAGAATGACACTGGACCATTCTTTTTTTTAAATTATTTTTATTAACATATAATGTATTATTTGCCCTAGGGGTACAGGTCTTTGAATCATCAGGCTTACAGATTTCACAGCACTCACTGTAGCCCATACCCTCCACAATGTCCATAACCCAGCCATGCTATCCCTACCCCACAACCCCCAGCAACCCTGTTTGTTTTGTGAGATTAAGAATCTCATGGTTTATCTCTCTCCTGATCCATCTTGTTTCATATTTTTCATTCTGTACCCCCCACAAGCCCGTTCCCTGCCTCCCAAATTCCTCCTATAGAGAAGTCATATGATAATTGTCTTTCTCTGGTTGACTTATTTCACTCAGCATAATACCCTCCAGTATCATCCATGTCATTGCAAATGGCAAGACTTCATTTCTTTTAATGGCTACATTTTATATATATAGATATAATAGATATCTATTCTAATTCTTCTTCATTTTCTATACAAAGAGACAGTTTTGGTGAAGATATCTATATAGATATCTATATCTATATATATAATATATAGATATATTATAGATATATAATATTATAGATATATAGATATACAGTCCTAGATATAGATATCTATATATCTATATCTACATATATAATATATGTAGATATCTATATAATATATCTACATATACATATATATGTATATAATATACCACATCTTCTTTATCCACTTTATCCACTCAACTGTTGATGGAAATATAGGTTCATTCCATAGTTTGGCTATCGTGGACATTGCTGCTATAAACATTTGGGTACACATAACCCTTTGGATCACTACATTTGTATCTTGAGCGTAAATACCCAGTAGTACGATTGCTGGGTCATAGGTTAGCTGTATTTTCAGTTTTTTGAGGACCTCCATGCTGTTTTCTAGAGTGGCTGCACCAGCTTGCAATCCTGCCAACAGTGTAGGTGGGTTCCCCTTTCTCTGCATCCTCGCAAACATCTGTTGTTTCCTGACTGGTTAATTTTAGTCATTCTGAATGGTGTGAGGTATTATCTCCATGGTTTTGATTTGGATTTCCTTGATGCCCAGTGATGTTGAGCACTTTTTCATATGTCTGTTGGCCATTTGGACGTCTTCTTGGCAGAAATCTTAGTTCATGTCTTCTCCCCATTTCTTGGTTGGATTATTCTTGGGGTGTTGAGTTTTGGTAAGTGCTTTCTAGATTTTGGATACTAGCCCTTTATCTGATATGTCATTTGCAATGATCTTCTCCCATTCTGTCAGATGTCTTTTGGTTTTGTTGGCTAAAATTAACAAGACAGGAAACAACAAATGTGAAATCCCAATAGTTCATCTTTGCCCTTGCTTCCCTTGCCTTTGGCAATGTTTCTAGGAAGAAGTTACTGTGGCTGAGGTCAAGAAGGTTGCTGCCTGTGTCCTTCTCAAGGATTTTGATGGATTCCTTTCTCACATTGAGGTCTTTCATCCATTTTGAGTCTATTTCTGTGTGTGGTGTAAGGAAATGGTCCAGTTTCATTCTTCTGCATGTGGCTGTCCAATTTTCCCAACAGCATTTGCTGAAGAGACTTTCTTTTTTCCATTGGACATTCTTTCCTGCTTTGTTGAAGATGAGTTGATCATAGTGGTGAGGGTCTATTTCTGAGTTCTCTAGTCTGTCCCATTGATCTATGTGTCCGTTTTTGTGCCAGTACCCTACTGTTTTGATGAGTACAGCTTTGTAACAAAGCTTAAAGTCTGAAATTGATGCTGCCAACTTTGGTTTTCTTTTTCAACCTTCCTCTGGCTATTTGGGGTCTTTTCTGGTTCCATATACATTTTAGGATTATTTATTCCATTTCTTTGAAAAAAAAACTGATGGTGTTTTGATAGGGATTGCATTAAATGTGTAGGTTGCTTTAGGTAGCATAGACATTTTCACGAGATTTGTTCTTCTAGTCCATGAGCATGGAACGTTTTTCTATTTCTTCGTGTCTTCCTCAATTTCTTTCATGAGTACTTGATAGTTTTCTGAGTATAGATCCTTTACCTCTTTGGTTAGGTTTATTCCTAGGTATCTTGTGTTTTGGGGTGCAATTTTAAATGGGATCCACTCCTTAATTTCTCTTTCTTCTGTCTTGTTATTGGTGTATAGAAATACAACTGATTTCTGTGCACTGATTTTATATCCTGACACTTTACTGAATTCCTGTATGAGTTCTAGCAGTTTTGGAGTGGAGTCTTTTTGGTTTTCCACATAAAGTATCATATCATCTGCAAAGAGTGAGAGTTTGAATTCTTCTTTGCTAATTCAGATGCCTTTTATTTCTTTTTTTGTCTGATTGCTGAGGCTAGGACTTCTTTTAGTGGTCGATTTTCTTTTCCTAGAATTGCTGCTCTTCTCTTTTATCTCCTGTTGAGTTTGTAGGTGTTCAGAATGGTTTGATAACTAGCTAGCTGAAATCCCAGGACCTAATGCTATTTCAGTTTCCTACTCCTCGACCGTCTTGCTTCTCACTGGACCATTCTCTTATACCATACACAAAGAAAAACTTAAAATGGATAAAAGACCTCAATGTGAGAAATCCATCAAAATCCTAGAGGAGAACACAGACAGCAACCACTTTAACCTCAGCTGGAGCAACTTCTTGGTAGAGACATCTCTAAAGGCAAGGAAACAAAAGCAAAAATGAACTGTTGTGACTTCATCAAAGTAAAAAGCTTATGCACAGCAAAGGAAACAGTCAGCAAAACTAAAAGACAACCTACAGAATGGGAGAAGATATTTGCAAAGGATATATCAGATAAAGGGCTGGTACCCAACATCTATAAAGAACTTCTCAAACTCAACACCCCAAAATCAAACAATCCTGTCCAGAAATGGGCAAAAGACATAAACAAACATTTCTATAAAGAAGACATACAAATGGCCAACAGACATGTGAAGAAATGCTCAACGTCACTTGGCATCAGGGAAATACAAATCAAAACCACAATGACATACCACTGCACTCCAGTCAGAATGGCTAAAATTAACAGGACAGGAAACAACAAATGTGGGCAAGGATATGGAGAGAGGAGAAACCTCTTACACTGTTGGTGGGAATGCAAGTTGGTACATCCACTTTGGAAAACAGTTTGGAGGTTCCTCAGAAAGTTAAAAATAGAGTTACCCTATGACCCAGGAATTGCACTACTTGGTATTTACCCCAAAGATACAGATAAGTGAGAAGAAGGGGCACCTGCACCCCTAGTTCATAGCAACAATGTCCACAAGAACCAAATTGTGGAAGAAGCCGACATGTCCTTCAAGACATGAATGGATAAAGAAGATATGGTTTATATATACAGTAGAATATTATCAGCCATCAAAAAGGATGAAAGCCTACCATTTACTTTGACGTGGATGGAACTGGAGACTCTTATGCTAAGTGAAATAACTCAAGCAGAGAAAGACAATTATGATATGGTTTCACTTATGTGGAATATAAGAAATGGTGCAGAAAGAATCATAGGGGAAAGGAGGGAAAACCAAATGGGAAGAAATTAGAGAGGGAGACAAACCATGAAGGACTCTTGATTCTGGAAAAAGAGTTGTGGAAGGAGAGGTGGGTGGGGGCATGGGGCAATTGGGTGATGAGCATTAAAGAGGTCATGTGATGTGATGAGCACTGGGTGTTATACACTGATGAATTCTTGAACACTACATCTGAAACTAATGATGTATGTTGGATAATTGAATTTAATTTTTTTGACAAAATTTATTAATTTTAAGTGAATATTATCATACAAAATCTTTTTCTTAATTTTTTCACTGTTCCAAGATTCATTGTTTATGCACCACACCCAATGCTCCATTCAATATATGCCCTCCTTAATACCCACCACCAGGCTAACCTAATCCCCTCTCTCCTCCCCTCCAAAATCCTCAATTTATTTCTCAGAGCCCACAATCTTTCATTTAAATTAAAACAAAAGAAAGTTAACCAATAAATACAAAAGAAATTATTTGATTTTATTTTCTGAACTTATGCGTTTCTCATATTTTAGTTGTAATAGTTATATCTCATTTATTTGTATCTTAAAAGTAACAATCAAAATTGAGGTGGGTGTATTTTTGTTATAATGTCTGTTTACATTCTTTCTCTGGGATTTTTGTCTATTTGTTTGGTCTTAATAATATCTTTAAAAACTGTTTTCACTTTTATGGTATCTATTTCATGATTTCTTAACCAAGAAGAAATATGATATTAAGCACAGAAGCAACAGTAGAAGAATCCATTCTCCAACCAGGAAAACTTTTAAGGGTTTATTTCCTCACCCACCTCCAAGTCCCCTCAGAAGACTACTTAGTTATGAACATTCCCTAGTTCTAGACTGCAGAGCAACACACAGATCCCCCTGCAGGGTTGAAGCATTTCACTCAGTAGCTAGGAGTGTTGACCACTGAAGGCTCACAGCTGCATTCCTTTCCAGGAATTACCTTCAGCCAGAGGATCACCTTAAATTATGCACCCTCCTAATGCAATGACTATATCCAATGTCTGCTTGATCCTAGGTATAAGGATTTGTCCCCCTTACCCAATCAAGACAAGTGTACAGGGCTATCTCCATTCCAAACTACCTCATAGGATCAGCTGAGAAGTCTGGGGAAACTGTTGTAATTCACCTTCTGTCTGCATAGTTCACACCAGGTGTTCATCCTGAGCATATTCCATGAAAAACTTTGGGCATGAAAAACCTCAGAGTCCAAGACGGTTGATGGCAAGAATAGCCATAGAAAGTAGATTCAACTGGGATTACAAGCTGGCAGGCTGAAAACAAGGCCCACAGACTGCCCTCTCAGCTGGCCTGGGCACTATTCCAGTTGGAGCTCTTAATATATGGCACAATATGCTTCCCTTTTCTTCTTCTCTTTCTATATTAAAAAGTACTTATTTTAAGAGTAGGAAAAGTTAATTAAAAATTAACTTTTTAATTATATGGGGGTGCCTGGGTGGCTCAGTTTGTTAAGCATCTGACTCTTAGCTCAGTTCAGGTCTTGATCTCAGGTAATGAGTTCAAGCCCCTCAGTGGGCTCCATGCTGGGCATAGAACCTACTAAAAAAAAAGAAATAAAAGTTAACTAATATGAGTTGTGTGTCTTTATTCTGAGTTGGTTTTAAATCTGACCATGGACATTAGGGTTTAAGCAGGAGAATGTGGTAGGCAGCCTCTAAAATGGGGGCCAGTGATCCCTACTCCCCTGGTATTCATGCTCTTGTGTAATTACTTCTCCTTGAGAGTGAAAATACCTAGTGACTTATTTCTAACAAGTAGAATGTGCCAAAAGCATTGAAATTGATTTTGAAAATGAGGTTACCAAAAAACTGATTTCCGTCTTTCTGACCTTCTTATTTTCTCCCTCTCAGAGCCTCTTTTATGGCGAATCAAGTCAAACTTCCATGTTTTGAGAAGCCCTATGGAGATGTTCATGTGGCAAGGAACTGATGTCTTCAGCAAGCAGCCAGAGAGGACCTGAGGCTGAGCTAGATGAGTGAGCTTAGAAACGGATCCTCCCTTAGCTGAGCCTTGAGATGACTAAGGCCTGGATGACACCTTGACTGCAGACCATCCAGCTCAGTCATGTCCAGATTTCTGACTGCTGTGACATGATAAACATTTGTTTTAAGCTACTAAACCTATAATTTTAAAGCTTCAGTGAGCTATAATTGACAAACAAAAATTTATATCTATTTAATGTATACATTTTCTTCAGTTTGGATATGTACATATACCTGTGATACCATCATCACAATCAAAATACTAAACATATCCACCACCTCCAGAAATTTCCCTATATCTATATGTTTGTGGTAAAAATCACTTAACATGGAACTATTCTCTTAACATGCATTAAAGGGATATATACTTCATTGTTAACTATGAGTATTATACTGTACAGCAAATTTCTAAAACTTTTTCAATATGCAGAACTGAAATTGTATATCTATCCAACACCAATTCTCCATTTCTCCTCCCCCCAGTTCCTGGTAACCACCATTCTATTCTCTGCTTCTGTGAGTTTGCCTATTTTAGATACCTCATATAAGTGAAATTATGCAGTATTTATCCTTCTATGCCTTCTCTTATTTCACTTGGCGTAATGTTCTCTAGGTTGATCCATGTTATCACAAATGGTAGTATTTCCTTCTTTTTAAGGCAGAATAACATTCTATTCTATGTATATACATATTTTCTTCTTCCTTTCAGCTGTTGATGGACATGTGGGTTGTTTCCATATCTTTACTATTGTGAATAGTGCTGCAGTGTACAAAAGGGTGCTGATATAACTTGAAGATCTTGATTTCAATTCAGAATAAACATTATATTTATATGGGGTCGTTAGTTATACAGCAATAGGTAACTAAAACAGAGGGTTGATACTTCTTACGGTATAATTTCCCCTCGTCCTATTAATATGAGCCTTTCCAAATCAAGTGCTAAGCATAGAGCCCCAGAATCTAGTGATAAATTGTATGTTTGGAATCATATAAAAAGGACATGGCTTTGGGGTTAGGATAGTAGTGGATAACTGAGTACTGTATTTCCTCACAAGTTGACTTCAAAGACATCTGTCTCTAAAAATAGTGTCATTCATTTTCTTTTTGAATGTTTTATGTATTTTTTATTAAGTTCAATTAGCCAACATATAGTACATCATTAGTTTTTGATGTGGTGTTCAATGTTTCATTAGTATTCATTTTTTTAATGATTCAAGAAGGTGGTATTTAAGTTTTGCATATAATTGACATTTTTTTTATCCTCATTTTTTTCAATTTATTTATTTTCAGAAAAACATTATTCATTATTTTTTCACCACACCCAGTGCTCCATGCAAGCCGTGCCCTCTATAATACCCACCACCTGGTACCCCAACCTCCCACCACCTCGCCACTTTTTCAAACCAGCATGAAAGCAAAGTTGATGGAGTGGTAGAACAATTTTTTCAACTCCATAAAACATTTTAAATATGCATAATCATTGAAATAGTACAATGAATATCAGTAAACCCCCCACCTAGATTAAATTAACATTTTGCCATATTTGTTTTAAATGCACACATGGATAGGTGTATGAGTATATTTATATATAAACCATATCTTACACATACGCTTGATACACATATGAGGACAGTGTACCTTTACTCCAACGTGCATCTCCTAAGCATAAGGACATTCTCCTACATAACTGTTGTACTCACTGTGGTAGAGGAGCTGGATATCATGGGGCATGGGTAGATATGCATGGTGCAAGGAGTGCAACATACCTAACTCTTTGTACACACCATTTTGGATCCTCTCATCATCAGCTGTCCCATGGAAATTTGTCTGCTTGTTTCCTTCCAGCTCCAGCTGTAGCAGCTTCTCCATGTGGAGCCTGATCAAGTTCATGTGTACACTAGCAGATAGTTCTTGCCCAAAAGAACCTATCTCTCACTTCTCATCTCTGATTTTTCTTACTGACACTAAGTCGTAAGATCCTATAAAATCTGCTTGGTGCTCATAGAGGGACAATGCAGAAGCAGGACCTGTTAACTCCTAAAACAACCAACCTTTATTTTTTAACAAGATATGGAAGCTAGCAGATAAATTCTCCTCCCTCTCTCCTTACTCTGAGTAGGTTTTCTAAAATGACAAGATGGTACCATGATGGTAACATTCAGTCACACTTGTTTCAAAATGGTAACCAGCTTGGTAAAACATTACACGGACTTGTCTATTTTGTCTAATCATTTCCCCTTTCTGTCTCTCCTGCTTGCCTGAAATTACAACCCTCAATAAAGCACTAGTAAATATGCTAATGTCTCGGGCTTTCCTTCCAGTGGAACCCAGGCAAAAACACTTTTCTTAAGCTTCTACTCTAGAATTGTCCTCTATACAGGCAGGTACTGTGTCTTTCTGGTTTGCCCCCTTTTTCCTCAGTGACATTCTTATCAAGTAATAGACAGTTAAACATGTGTTAAATAACTGAAAGAAATAGTAATTTTGTGTTAATTCTATTAACATAATTGAAAGGAAATGATATTTTAAGAATTAAAGAAGCTGGAGGTGGAAATGTTATTTAAAGATTCAGGCAAAAAAAAAATTCATGGGCACTCATTCTGCTTTCTACCCATGAATGAAAATTTTACCTAATTCGCATGGAGTTTGGTTCAAGAAGACAGAGGAGCTGATGCCTGTGAACATTCCCTTGTAGGACACACATAAAATTCGTGCTTGTTACTTTTTAAACTTTTCTCTTTTTTTAAGATTTTATTTATTTATTTGACAGATAGAGACCATAAGCAGGCAGAGAGGCAGGCAGAGAGAGAGGGAGAAGCAGGCTCCCTGCTGAGCAGAGAGCCCAACCCTGAGATCATGACCTGAGCCAAAGGCAGAGGCTTTAACCCACTGAGCCACCCAGATGCCCCTTTAAACTTTTCTTGAGTGGTGACATAATTCCCCAATCTAAGAGGGCAGGTGCAACAAGGTTTAAGCTTCCATATATGGGGAATTTTAAGTATTGCTAGTAGGATCCCTGGCAGCTGTGAACCCCCCCCCCCACAGAAACCTTTTGAAATAAGATGCATCTACGTCTTCTCTGGGTGGACACCTAACCTCTGATAACTTTCTGCAACCTAGGAAAAATAAATCATAGATTTAAAATAACCATATAGTAACCACACCTGAGATCTCTTTATTCTTGTCTGAAACCTGCCAAGAATACTTAGAAAAATGAATTGCATGAATAAGTACAGATAATAATTGTACTCCTGCTGCCTTCCTTAGAGATTTCACCAATTTTCCTAAGTTCAGTGCTGAGGACGTGGATTTATTGTTGAGAAAGTCTCAGACATGAAAAGTAGGTTTTGATATCAAGAGAAGCCATCTGCTTGAGACCGCAAAGTGACTGGATGGCCACTACTTCCACATTCTTGTTTTGTCCAAATATGTTTCTGGAGGAAGAAGTTTAGTCTTCTTAGAAAAGACTTTAAAGGGGCGCCTGGGTGGCTCAGTGGGTTAAGCCGCTGCCTTCGGCTCGGGTCATGATCTCAGGGTCCTGGGATCGAGTCCCACATCGGGCTCTCTGCTCAGCAGGGAGCCTGCTTCCTCCTCTCTCTCTGCCTGCCTCTCTGCCTACTTGTGATCTCTCTCTGTCAAATAAATAAATAAATAAATCTTTAAAAAAAAAAAAAAGAAAAGAAAAGACTTTAAAAAGGTGTTGGCAGTGGTCTCTGTTTACACAGAAAGTTATATGACTTGGGTCATCTGTAGTAATAAGGAAAAAATATTTATTGTTTTTCATGTGGAATAGAGTCCTATCACTATTTATTGAGTTTATTTTCTTTACTACCAAATTTCAGATTCAATCCTATTTCTGATAGTTGCAGCATTTTTACCCCCATGTGAATCCTGAGAATAAATGCTGGAGAGTTAATTATCTTTCAGGTGTACATACTGAGGGGAGTATCCCAATTTAAAAAAAAAGACACAGGCTAAAAATACACAGGAAGCTCATTGGCTCCAGCCTGACTAATCATGTCCAGCTTCCAACTCTGCCCAATCATGTCCTTTCACCTTCTATTTAAGTGAGACTTCCGGAGTCCACTAGGGTCTTTGTGCTGCTAACTAAGGTGAAGATTGGATGTGGGTGACTGGATCTATCAGTTAGTTTCTTTTCTGTTAGTGTCTTTCTCTCTGCTTTTCTCTTTCTGCCTTAAGAGACCGGGAATTTCCTGCTGTCTAATTTCCTGTGGGAAAGACAAGCAAGATGGACGAGACACCTAGACTCAATTCCCTTTATCTCACTAAATCACAAAATTTAGTTGAGAACTAAGCAGTAAACAGTACTTTATTTTCACTAACATCGGAGCAAAATTTGGTATTGAGTTGAGAGAAGCGCTTTGAGCTTATCAAATACTAGAAACCATTTTAGACCAGATGGAGCTCATTTTCCTATCCAGGCTTCCTTTACTTTGCTGTTATGGGGTTGCTGGAAAACCTGGGACAGGGAACAGTGTCTAAAGAACATTGGAGGTTGATGCTAGCTACCGGTTGGGATAAGAGAACCCCCCCTTTTATTAGGAAGATGTATTTCTAACTCCTAGATTTACTGTGTTTTACAATGCAAGGTTGCATGAAGGACTTTCTTTAGTTGTTTCAATCTTTGGTTCTAACTCTGGCATAATCTCTTAAAGCGACCCTCCCTCATTCTTGATAGTGTTACTGGCTGTTATCTTTCCTATTCTGACTTAAAATATCTCACGTCAGAAGATCGCTTTACCTGTAGCCCATTATCCTCCTGGTGCTTTCAGTAGGCTGGCTTTATAGCTACTTTCTGTCTCCAAGCCATCCTAATCTTCTTTGAGGAATGATTCATAATGTCTAGAGAAAGCTATAGGATAACTGCCTTGTCTGAGATCTTTTACAAATCCTTTCCTCAGGACCCCTGGACTGTTTGAACATTCCTTAATTCTATATTTCCTCTCAATCAGGTAGCTTGAAACCAGAGAAACACTTTGGTGTTCACTTAGGTTCTGATTCATCTTGCTGGAATTTGAGAGGCAGGCTCTAAATGAATGGCTTTTACTGGGACCTAGTTCTACTCCTGTTCAGTTCTCCCTTTCTTTGAAGCTCCTGACTTGGTATTTATTTTGTCCTCATAAAAGTATATGGTCCCTCTTGTGTATTTCCTGGGCCCCTAGCTGTTCTAGTCCTTGAGCTTTTATTTCCGTCTCAAGTGGCCTCATTCCAATCTTTCCTGCCCTTGGGGTTTAGATGACAGTAGATCATAACAGTCCTTTAAAGTCCAGTCTTCAGTGTTTTTGTGGGATCCTAGACCCAAGAGTTCCCTTTCCTACTTCCTCATGTTGAACCTACAGATACTTCAAAAATCTGCCTGAGAACTCCATTTTCTCCTAGGGCTTTGTATTCAGACATTGCTCAGCCTAAAGGGTCTCCACTTAACACTGATTTAAGCAACAAGATTCCCATAACGTTTATGAGCTGTAGAGGTGATGGAACTGAACCAGGAGATGGGATTGTGATGCTGATCCTAAAACTTTTCTCGTTCCCTCATGCTACTTCTGTACACAGGGCATGAATCCTGATACAAGCAGAAGTAGCCATGAAATGTATTGAGAACCTATTGAGGGGTGAACTCTAAGGGCCCTTTCCTATAGAAGAAATCTTTTGTCCTTTATAGGGCATTTTAAGGTTATTTTTTCCTTGAAGTATACAAGCACTTACTCCTGTCTGAGGGATGAGCTGTGTCCTTAATTCAGAAACTCGGATGCTGTTCATCACTCATTAACAAGACAACCCAGCAGAGTTGGATCACCTCACTGTGGCTGCTTCCCTGAAGAGCTTATGCTGATTCAGTGTAAAATGAAAATTCCTGTTTTGTGACTCATGATAGAAATATCTTAGGATCTATTTCCTAGTAATTGTCAGAGGTTTGGATCTAAAGATGTCCTACAGCAGACAAACTACCCCCTAACAATGGCAATTAGAGTGGTAGAAAGTGCGAGCTGACCTTTGGCGGGGAAGGAAGGTGTTAAAAACCTGGATCAAATGTTGAAGGAGTTTGGAGCAGGGAAGACAAGGGTGGGGACAACCCTGCTGGCTCCAGGAGGTGTTCCTGGTAGTGGGGCACCATGGCTGTCAGTGTCTCAAGGATTCCCTTGGGGAAATGCAGCAGGGCTCCTGGAATTGCTGCTCAACCCAACACATCCTAGTGCTGACACTTAGAGACATTACATCCCAGTGGAGATCTTCCTGTTTCCGCACTGGTTCCCAGTATTGCTTTGGTCTTACCATAGGATTTTTTTTTTCCCCCTTACGAACTGAAGGTTGATGGTCCAATTGATGGTTCACTAGATTTCTGTACCTGAGTAAGGTCTTCAGCTGAAAATTATTCCAGTCCCCTGGGGAGTTTTTTGTTTATAGTTCTGACTTGATGGCTCCTGAGCTGGATTCAGTTTAGGATGCTTTTTTTTTAAATATTTTTATTTATTTGACAGATCACAAGTAGGCAGAGAGGCAGGCAGAGAGAGAGAAAGAGGGAGGAAGTAGGCTCCCTGCCGAGCAGAGAGCCCGATGTGGGGCTCGATCCCAGGACCCTGAGATCATGACCTGAGCCAAAGGCAGAGGCTTTAACCCACTGAGCCACCCAGGTGCCCCTAGGATGCTTTTTAAAGCACTCTTATACCTGGGCTGTTTGGTCTTATGACAACAGTCAAGGTCAGGGCAAGGTGAATGGTCAGTTTCAGAAAACATGGCCATGGTGACCGCATCTTCCTTCAGCTGTCATTGCTGTGTTCTGTCATGGACAATCCCAAGTCCCATTCAAAGGCTCCCCAGGGTTTGCATATCCTGCATTTGTACTAAGACTTCGCTTGAGTAGATGGAGATAGGAAGCAGTCCTTCTGGAAACAGGAAAGCCCAGATTCCCTTCACAGACCTACACTAAAGGCCTTTCTGCAGTGAGATACCTGAATTTCCTGTAGCCCTTACTAATGACTGCAGTACATGTATCTTTGAACCCATTCTTCTCACCTTCAAAAATGCTTGATTTCAGGCTATATTCAACTAGCATAGGAGAAAAACTCATAATGCAAGTTATTTTTCTCCTCTCTGTTCCTAAAAGCAGACTTGTGATTATGTGCTTTACTCCAAGTTTTTATAGAGCTGGTGGCATTAACAACCATGAAGGATGTGTTGGTGGGAACATAATACAAATGTAGTACATTTTTTTTCCTTCCAGCTGCTGTTACTTGTTGCTTTGTCATATTTGTAATCCTGCAATTACTTTAATAATGCATATTCTCTATCACATTGTCAAATCACAAGACACAAACACCCATCCTTTTAACAGTAGCTCTTATAAGCAGTCCTTTCATCAGTGATGGACGCCTAATGTTCAAAACATTTCTTATCCTTGGCCACAAAAATCATCTTCAGACTTAATGAGGTTCTCTTAGAACTTTGCATGTGGTTCCTGAAATTGGAATTTTGCTTAAGTCTCTAGTCTTCTGAATGCACAAACTCTGGTGTACTACGGGAATCCCATTCTTGCTTGCCTCCACTGCTGGATCAATGAAAAGATGACCACTTAATCACCATGTCCCTGAAGTCTGACCTCTTCACCCCCATGAAGGGAGCAGCACTGGAAACCACCTGTGACTCCTCTCCACCACACTGGCCCTTTCACAAGGGATGCTTATCAATCCATCAGCTTCATGGAGATGGCAAAAGCCAAGTACTGGTCCACACTGTTCTAAGCCATTACATCTAATTGTGGTGCCATCTGTAGCCTGCAATAAAAGGGGACTTCTTGGGGCACCTGGGTGGCTCAGTGTGTTAAAGCCTCTGCCTTCGGCTCAGGTCATGATCCCAGGATTCTGGGATTGAGCCCCACATCAGGCTCTCTACTTAGCAGGGAGCCGGCTTCCTCCTCTCTCTCTCTCTTCCTGCCTCTCTGCCTATTTGTGATCTGTCTGTCAAATAAATAAATATTTTTTTTTTAAAAGGACTTCTTCACGAAGTGGACTAGTGTTTTGCTCAGCCCGCTAAACTATCCTTTTGGATTGAGAAGCAGACGGGTAGTGAATGGCTTTAGGTCTTGTTCCCATACTCCAATTCAGTTGAATCCATCAAACCAATACTTCAGTTCTTATGGTGAGGCAATTGTTTGTTAGAAGCCTGGATGCTGGTGCCAGACTATCTGGGCTTGATTCACAGCTCTCCTACTTGTGTGTCCTCTGAAACTAACCTCTGCTCCTCAGTGCCTGTGAAACAGGGTGATAATACTGAGACTACAAGATGGTCATGAAAACCAAGGGAGTAAATGGATATAAAGAGCTTAGAGTATCTAAATGATAGGAGGCACTAAAATATTGGTTCACAGCTGCTAATTGTTTAAGCACCTATAGGAGAAGGAATGTAACTATCACTTGGGAACCCCGGCTCTTCTATAGTTTATCCACACCAACTCTGTTTCCTGGGAAATACCAAGCTCTGTCCTTCTCCATATCTTCACACTTCCAGTTTCTTCAGTCTGGAAGATTTCTTCTTTTTTTTTCTTTTTTTTTCTTTTTTTTAAAGATTTTATTTATCAGAGAGAGAGAGGGGGAGAGAGCGAGCACAGGCAGGCAGAATGGCAGGCAGAGGGAGAAGCAGGCTCCCTGCCGAGCAAGGAGCCCTATGTGGGACTTGATCCCAGGACTCTGGGATCATGACCTGAGCTGAAGGCAGCTGCTTAACCAACTGAGCCCCCAGGCATCCCTGGAAGATTTCTTAATAGGTGTAATTTTGTCTTCTATCACTTAGCCTTCAGCTATCACTTGAAGAAACCTTGCTTGAAGCATGTCTTTTTGAGGCCCTTTCTCCTGCTAGACTAATTCCTATTGTGAGATATGTTCACCTCTATATGACCAATAGCTGAAACCTTGTAGTGGCAGAATATATTTCAATATATTGTCTGTGTGAAAACGAATGCAGGAGTATCTCACCACAAGACCAGAAATGAGAGGTCAAGAATGATACCTTGTTTAATGGGATAGTGGGGCAGCACAGAGTTTGGGATAGGAGGGGAAGGTCCGGGAAGGTCTGAGATACAACCACTCTGTCTCTTGGGGAAAGGGCTATGTTATGCTGTTGAGAGTGTGATACAGTAGTTGAGGCTTAAAAGCCTATGTTTCCAAGAATTATTTCCCCCTCAGGAGGCAACTCAAACTACAACATCTGTAATTTAGTAGGGAGTCTGGGAAAATCAAACCACCTTGTAGTACTGAACTAAACTAGTTAGCTAAAGTTTATAGGGTTAATTGATCAGGAGAAATGAAATGATTAAGGAATTTAGTTATACACCCAAATTGGCATCATGCTCTTCAGCCTTCCCATCTGATTATGGGTTCTCTCCTAGCAACAAGGTCCTAAGTAGTTTTCCTTGAAGCACATGAAAAGTTAATTCTTCCTGAATATTTAAGGGTTTGAGGGGCCCGTGATCCAAGGAGCTAGACTGATACGAAGCAAAGGTCAAGCAAGGCTTTATTTTGCACCAGCACCAAGAATCAAAAACCGGCCGAGGCCGTCTCTTACAGAGACGGCGACCACCCCCAGCTTCACAGACTAGCTTTTATAGAGCAAAGGCCATGTGGTCAAGCCTGGCCAATGAGATTGTCTCCACTTGGCCTGACTTGTCCTTACATTCTGGGCTTTGTTATCTCCACCTGACCTGACCTGTCCTTGTATTTGGGCTCTGTTATCAGGGACTGGTCGAGCATATTTTACTGGTTTCCCAGACTTGCTTTTAAGTAAGTTCATCTGGGGGGAGGGGGGCAGGGTCAGTTTAAGTTTTACTGCACAAACAACAAAATGGCTGTTTAACCGAGATGGAGTCGCTCTGGCTAAGTAGGCCCCTACAGGTTGACCTAGGTCATCAGACTCAAATTCCGGAACAGATTCATAACTGTATTTTGTTAAGAAATTCCAGAACCCCCTCATCCCTAAATACAGCAGCTCACAAATGGCTTTCTACACTTCCGGAGACTGTTGACCCAGCAGGGTTAGATTGTCCTCACCTGTAGCTACCTTCCTTTGGCAAACTTCTCTGGATCCAGAGTAACTCAAATGAAATCTTCTGTGTCGGGCTGTGATGGCCCTTCATCAAGCATATCTAGGATCCTGTGATTCCTGCCACATAAGAATGGAGCAAATCAGCGTCTTTGCCATTCTAAGCTCTCTGTGTTCCATAATCTGAAAGGAACAGATGAAATCAAACAGCTGAGCAGACTTCATGATGTTGCACAGAGTAACTCCTTAAACAGGTGGGAATAGAGGTTATCAGCCCTCCCAGAACACAAAACCTCTCCTTCCAGAGGTTGTCATTGACAATGGAATCAGCACAAGCAACCAGATCAGAATAGAGCATCAGCTTTATTAACATACAATCAAATATTTTCCTCTTGGGAAGGAATAAGTCCAAGAAGGAGCAAAAGTGTTCATTTCTGGGAAAGAAACCCTCATGGGAGAAAGCACAAAAGACAGGCAACAGGGGTTTCTTCCTGCTCTCCTGACCAAAACCGTTTGTTTTTCCAACTACTGAGCTTAATAACAATTGTTCCATTTTATTTCTCTCTAGAAGGGACTAGGATTACCAGCTGGGTAATCGGATACTCCTATTTCTAATGTGACTTACTAAACAACTTGTTTAGTTGTTTAGTAGTTGTTTACTTCCTAAACAACTATTTTTATATATTCTAAATATATTATATAAATATTTTATATATAAATATTATATAAATAAATATATACTAAACAACTTGTTTAATTGTTTAGTAGTAGTTTACTTCCTAAACAACTATTTTTATGTATTCAAACTTGTGATGTTTGATTCCTTTGTTCCTAAAAAGCCTCTCAAATCAATAAACAACTTGGACCAATTAATATAATACTGCCTACTTGTGCATAGCTCTAGAAACTTGGAGTCCCATACACCATTGATTTCTAGAGCACATGAAACTCAGTTGATTTTTTTGTTTTGTTTAAAATGTTTTAAAATGTTTTGTTTGAAAATGCAATCCTGGCTTAAAAGCGGTAAGGAGAACTATGCTGTTGGCAAAAATCCTTCTGCCAATCCTTAAAACAGATGTACTGAAGTTTTTAGGCTCCTACACTCCATGTGGGACTCAAGGCCCTAGGAAAGTATGACTGCCCATTCAATCCAAGGTCTGAAGAAGAGAGGATTCTGACCCCAGGATATGCTTTCTTCCTCCACACTCTCCCTCTCCCTACAAGTTAAGGGTAACTTCTTTACCTTCATCCCCCATGAAGTTAACCAAGACACTTGAAGTACAGTTGCTGAGTTTCTGGGGACAAAGCCAGGATATTCTGTTACCTAATGATGGTTCAGTGCTGTCCTCTAACCTAGAATTATAATTACATGCACAGAGGCTACCCACAGAGCTTCCAGTTGCCCCCTCCAGTGGAATGAGACAGCACTAACTTTCGTGGGAACAATGTGACTATACAGGGGTACTTCCCGGAAACTTGTGTCCAGAGATTTTATTAGAGCTTGGTCACATAGATCAGACTGACTGCTCATGTGACCAAATTCAGTCTCCTGTCCCTCTTGAGATCAAGATAAGTGTGATCCAAAACCCGACCCTAAGCCACATTATCAAGTGAGGTCCAAAATGTCCCCCCATCCCGCCTCCCTCACCTGGTAAACAAAGACATAGGCATGGCTTGCCTAGAGCTCAGAGGATAGGCAGGCCCTCGATTTGGGTAATTAATTCTTCACTCATTTCTTAGAATTTATTCTAAGAAATTAGAATAATTTCTTAGAATTTTTCTAAAACGAGAGCTTTTTTTTTTGCTTTTTTAAAAATTTATTTATTATCAGCATAACAGTATCATTACCAGTGCTCCATGCAATCCGTGCCCTCTATAATACCCACCACCTGGTACCCCGACCTCCCACACCCCCGCCACTTCAAACCCCTCAGATTGTTTTTCAGTCCATAGTCTCTCATGATTCACCTCCCCTTCCAATTTACCCCAACCCCCTTCTCTCTAACTCCCCATGTCCTCCATGCTTTTTGTTATGCTCCACAAATAAGTGAAACCATATGATAATTGACTCTCTCTGCTTGACTTATTTCATTCAGCATAATCTCTTCCAGTCCCGTCCATGTTGCTACAAAAGTTGGGTATTCATCCTTTCTGATGGAGGCATAATACTCCATAGTGTATATGGACCACATCTTCCTTATCCATTCGTCCGTTGAAGGGCATCTTGGTTCTTTCCACAGTTTGGTGACCGTGGCCATTGCTTCTATAAACATTGGGGTACAGATGGCCCTTCTTTTCACTCCATCTGTATCTTTGGGGTAAATACCCAGGAGTGCAATGGCAGGGTCATAGGGAAGTTCTATTTTTAATTTCTTGAGGAATCTCCACACTGTTCTCCAAAGAGGCTGCACCAACTTGCATTCCCACCAACAGTGGAAGAGGGTTCCCCTTTCTCCACATCCTCTCCAACACATGTTATTTCCTGTCTTGCTAATTTTGGCCATTCTAACCGGGAGTTTTTGAATTATGTGGAACTGGCTGTGAAATCTCATACTCAAAGATTCTCAAGTTAAATTTTTAGCCGAATTTGAAATCTAGCTATTGTTAAACACATGTAATAAGGTAAGTTTAAAAGGATTATTTTGCTTTCATTTAGTCAACATGAAGGCCTCTGTGAGCTTTTTACTGAAGTGCATTTTAAAGATTTTATTTAGATGTGAGCAGAGGGAGAGGAAGGGGGGAGGGGAATCTCCAGCAGGCACTGTGCTGAGTGTGATCAGGGAGCTCAGTCTCAGGACCTGACATCAAGAGTCCATTGCTTAACAGACTGAGCCACCCAGGCACCCCATTACTGAAATGCATTTAAAAGTATTTGCCATTTTTAAAGGGTCAAATATGGCTACTTCCTGAAAGCGTTTTCTACCTGAACTGTAAAAATATGTATCCTTCTTTGAAAATGAGTTTTGATTACCAAAAACTAGACCAGCTAGGCCAATATCACCTATGGCATCTATAGTAAACATTGATTTTTTTCTCAACCCATGTAAGACTCCCCTAAGCGAGCTCAATAGGGTTCAACTTGTACTTTCAATAGGTTTACTGAGTATGTATAGTCAAGTCTGGGATCTGCTCCAAGTGAAAAGGATACACTCACTTCTTCCTTGAAGTGTTTACAGTTCACAGCCATGATAAGCAACACAAGAGCTACAGTTAATTTGATATTCTAGGCTTTTGGTATTTTGGTTTTCTTATAAACAGAAGTTATACTTTAACAAGTGATATTAACATCCAATGTTCCAAACTCTGCTTTTAACACAAACTCCTATAAAGAATGCAGTTGTGTAAAGTTGCTTATGGAGGAAGCAAGTCTTCTAAAACTAGTTTTAAAAATTCTGGTTTTCTGACAAGAGATCAATTGAGCCCCAGTATTCTCCTCTAAATATGGAATGTATCACTAACTTCTAGCTTTCTAGAAAAAGAAACTTTAAGGATATGGAAATTACTGTTTGTCTCCTGGAGTCGTGTTTGGGTGTATAATTAGGCAAAGCCATAATCTCCCTGCCAGGATCTGAAATAACAGGTTTGCATACTTCTAAACCTGCTTAACACAAAGAAACCCACTATATGTACCAGTACATACATATTAGCTAGTATGTGAGCTGAATCTTGACCAAAATACTAACTGCATAACTAGTCCTCCAAATGTATATTTGCTAATTAACTGAACATACAGCTTTAACTACTTGGAATATAAGAATATCCTCTTAGGGGCACATACCTCAATATCATCAAAGCCATCTATGAAAAACCCACTGCAAATATCATTCTCAATGGAGAAAAACTGAAAGCTTTTCCACTAAGGTCAGGAACACGGCAGGGATGTCCATTATCACCACTGCTATTCAACATAGTACTAGAAGTCCTAGCCTCAGCAATCAGACAACAAAAGGAAATTAAAGGCATCCAAATCGGCAAAGAAGAAGTCAAATTATCACTCTTCGCAGATGATATGATACTCTATGTGGAAAACCCAAAAGACTCCACTCCAAAACTGCTAGAACTTATACAGGAATTCAGTAAAGTGTCAGGATATAAGATCAATGCACAGAAATCAGTTGCACTTCTCTACACCAACAACAAGACAGAAGAAAGAGAAATTAAGGAGTCAACCCCATTTACAATTGCACCCCAAACCATAAGATACCTAGGAATAAACCTAACCAAAGAGGCTAAGAATCTATACTCAGAAAACTATAAAGTACTCATGAAAGAAATTGAGGAAGACACAAAGAAATGGAAAAATGTTCCATGCTCCTGGATTGGAAGAATAAATATTGTGAAAATGTCTATGCTACCTAAAGCAATCTACACATTTAATGCAATTCCTATCAAAGTACCATCCATCTTTTTCAAAGAAATGGAACAAATAATTTTAAAATTTATATGGAACCAGAAAAGACCTCGAATAGCCAAAGGGATATTGAAAAACAAAGCCAAAGTTGGTGGCATCACAATTCCGGACTTCAAGCTTTATTACAAAGCTGTCATCATCAAGACAGCATGGTACTGGCACAAAAACAGACACATAGACCAATGAAACAGAATAGAGAGCCCAGAAATAGACCCTCAACTCTATGGTCAACTAATCTTCGACAAAGCAGGAAAGAATGTCCAATGGAAAAAAGACAGCCTCTTCAATAAATGGTGTTGGGAAAATTGGACAGCCACATGCAGAAAAATGAAATTGGACCATTTCCTTACACCACACACAAAAATAGATTCAAAATGGATGAAGGACCTCAATGTGAGAAAGGAATCCATCAAAATCCTTGAGGAGAACACAGGCAGCAACCTCTCCGACCTCAGCCGCAGCAACATCTTCCTAGGAATATCGCCAAAGGCAAGGGAAGCAAGGGCAAAAATGAACTTTTGGGATTTCATCAAAATCAAAAGCTTTTGCACAGCAAAGGAAACAGTTAACAAAACCAAAAGACAACTGACAGAATGGGAGAAGATATTTGCAAACGACATATCAGATAAAGGACTAGTGTCCAAAATCTATAAAGAACTTAACAAACTCAACACCCAAAGAACAAATAATCCAATCAAGAAATGGGCAGAGGACATGAACAGACGTTTCTGCCAAGAAGACATCCAGATGGCCAACAGACACATGAAAAAGTGCTCCATATCACTCGGCATCAGGGAAATACAAATCAAAACCACAATGAGATATCACCTCACACCAGTCAGAATGGCTAAAATCAACAAGCCAGGAAATGACAGATGCTGGCGAGGATGCGGAGAAAGGGGAACCCTCCTACACTGTTGGTGGGAATGCAAGCTGGTGCAACCACTCTGGAAAACAGCATGGAGATTCCTCAAAATGTTGAAAATAGAACTGCCCTATGACCCAGCAATTGCACTACTGGGAATTTACCCTAAAGATACAAACGTAGTGATCCAAAGGGGCACGTGCACCCGAATGTTTATAGCAGCAATGTCCACAATAGCCAAACTATGGAAAGAACCTAGATGTCCATCAACAGATGAATGGATCAAGAAGATGTGGTATATATACACAATGGAATACTATGCAGCCATCAAAAGAAACGAAATCTTGCCATTTGCGACAACATGGATGGAACTAGAGCGTATCATGCTTAGCGAAATAAGTCAAGCGGAGAAAGACAACTATTATATGATCTCCCTGATATGAGGGAGTGGTGATGCAACATGGGGGCTTAAGTGGGTAGGAGAAGAATCCATGAAACAAGATGGGATAGGGAGGGAGACAAACCATAAGTGACTCTTAATCTCACGAAACACACTGTGGGTTGCTGGGGGGAGGGGGGTTGGGAGAAGGGGGGAAGGTTATGGACATTGGGGAGGGTATGTGCTTTTGGGTAAATTGGAAGGGGAGATGAACCATGAGAGACTATGGACTCTGAAAAACAGTCTGAGGGGTTTGAAGTGGTGGGGGGGTGGGAGGTTGGGGTACCAGGTGGTGGGTATTATAGAGGGCACAGCTTGCATGGAGCACTGAGTGTGGTGAAAAAATAATGAATACTGTTTTTCTGAAAATAAATAAATTGGAAAAAAAAAAAGAATATCCTCTTAGTTCCTTCAGTTGGGTAACACTGACATGTGAACTAAATGTGCATTGATTGCAATTGTCAATTCTGACAAGCTATCTATTTGCTGTAGTCTGCAGAATTCATACAGGGTAAGACTTGGAACTCCTATGTAAACACATTGTGCTAAGGAGCACAGATAAGGTATTTAAAATAAATGTTGGGGTGCCTAGGTGTTTAAGTCACTTAAGCATCCAACTCCTGATTGCAGCTCAGGTCATGATCTCAGGGACCTCGGATCAAGTCCCACTTTGGGTTCCATACTCAGGGGGCAGGGAGAAGTGTGCTTGAGGATTCTCTCTCTGCTGCTCTTTAGCACACTTGTTTGTTCTACTTATTTTTTTTTAATGGCTTAAGTCCTCCTGTGAGAGGCACATTGTTCACAATTCCACAATCTCTAGGTAACCGTGGGGCAACTAGCATACAGGTCTTTGGAGTGCTTTAAGCTGCACTTGAAATTGTCCTCCATAGCGTTTTCAAAGCTCTAGACTGTAATGAGGGTGGGAGTCAAGTTAAAACAAAACAAAACAAAAAACCTACTAAAACCAAGAAAGGTGGCATTTTGCCAAGAGCCTTAATGAAACACGGGTCTACTACATAATCTGAGTCTAAAAAAAAATCAGGGGCTGGAAGTCAAGTAATTTAAATCAAATTTGTTCCAATGCAATATTCAGAGTACTTTACAAACTAATAACATTTATTATGGCAGGAGATGCTTGCTTAATTCTGTGAAAGAGGTTGTATGACCCTGAAACAAGTGATCCAATTACAATACCATCTCCCAGAACTCCTTGCAATCCAATATAAATAAAATGGGTCACTGCCAGATTGGATCAGAGCATTTCCTAATGTCAGATAAGTTATCTTTCATGGATAACATTAAACCCATTCCAAACTGGGAAAGTCTTCCTTATAACTAAACTTAGTCTGAGAGATTCTGGTTGAAGAATATGAGCTACCCATAAGAATCGGAGATACCCATAAATTTAGCATCCTGCAGCTAGGATTCTGAGGCTTTGTATTGTCTAGCTGCAACTCTGCTTTGAAGTCTCAGGAAAACAGAAAAACACAATGTCCTGGCAACAGAACCTCTCTACAAAGGTAGAAGAGAGAAGTTCTGAATAAATACTAGCATGTGATGCACATGACAAGCAACAGTCATGATTACAAAGACAGAAATTACAAATTACTAGAGATTACAAATTACTAGAGATTACAAATACAGAAATACTATACACTTAGCATGCATGTAATGGGTATATCTACTTGGCTATCAAGATAGACAATAATGAAGAACTTAATAGCACTTCTGGCCGCCTCATCCTAAATTCACCTGGTGGTTGAGATAGCCACCTGTGCTTAATTGCCTTTATCCAAAGGAAAAATTTCTATCTTCAGAATGAGAAGTAGATTTGCAACATGGAGACAAGTATTAGCTGAAAAGTGCAGCCATGAGCATCTTTACATGTCTACTACCATACATGTTGGCCTCTTGGCACTCTTAGAAGTCAAGGTATAGCGTAAACAAAATCAGTCTCAGGAGACAATACCAAACCATCAGCCAAAGTCCTTGCATTAACTTACACCATAGGAGGAAACTCTGAACCAACATCCTCTCCAACTTTTAATTTTAGACCTTTAATTTTCAAAAACTAATTCACTACAATTTTGATGTATATTTCTGAGCATGAGTCACTTCTCATGTATTTAAAGATTTTCTTCTCTGTGAAATAACTTGTCATTTTTGTCTCTTGATATTGATTCTTCATGGTAGTTCTTTATAAGTCATTTGTGTATATCCTGAGTTTCCATTTGTAACCTCTCAATTTAAGGCAGTTCTTGAGAATTTAGTCAGAAGTTCTAACTTTCTTGTAGATCTTTTTTGAAAAGTTCATCGATCCCAAGGCCTGAAACTTATACATATTTCATTACCAAGAATTGAAATGTTATTTTCATATATAAATCCTTAATATGTGGAGCTTATTTTTACATATGGAATAAAGTAGTATTTTTACATATGGAATAAAGTAGTCATATTTTTACATATGGAAAAAATTTACTTTCTATGTAAATGATTTTTTCCCCAGCTGGACTAATTGAATAGCCCTCCTTTCAGTAAGTGACCTTATTGAGTTAAGAAAATATTGTGTACAAAGAGCTCATGGTCTTCTTTAGGAGTCTGCTGTCTGAGACTATACCTGGACTTGGGGGGGCCTGAGAGACTGGTCTTGGATGTGTATAGCTGAAATAACAAGACTCTCATAGGAAATCTATGCTGTGATCTATACCAAGATGGAATATAACGTTTCAGCATCATCCTTAACAACTCTTCATACCCCTGTGGGTATGTGGGATCCAAGAAGCTGCAGATATAGAATGTACCAGTGGGATTGAGCATGGTGAGCTGCTTTATGCCAGGTTAAAATTTATTTTGCCTTATGAAGATACTAATCCAAGTGTGTGTGACTGCTGCTAGTAATGGTTCATCTGCCCTAATCCTACTTCAGTGGGTTGTTTACCTACTGGATTAGTTGTTTCTTAAACAACATCTGCCCTGTGAGTTCACTTCCCTGGTAGTATTGGCTACTATCAAACAATATGTGATTCACATGGCACTGCAGATTCCCAGCACCAATGAGCAGGTGTATAAGCCCCAAAACAAGTGCCCAAGGTGCCAAATTTAGATAGTAAATCTTGTCCTTTCCCACAAAAGTCTAAACCTTCTGTGTTCCCTAGGGAGAAGACTTAAAGGAGAAGTCTCCTTGGGTAACTTGTCAATTTTGAGAATGTCAGAGGGTAGGGATGCAGGTACTTGAGGTTAGTTGTACCCTACCTGTTTCTCATGTGACCTCATCAGCACAGAGCTGCTCTATGATGGGACTTCTGAGGACAACGGAGTCCACACAAACAAGTGTTAACTAGACACTGCTTATTCCAAGGCAATGCAGGGGAAGAACAAGACCCAAGATCCCGCTGTCTGTTATTGATTGCATTTTCCCACAGCCATGCTTGGAGGTCTCTCTTCTATCTCAGGCCAAAGTTACTGTCCCCAACCTGCTGGTTCTTTCCCATCCCAACCTCCCCCAGAATTTCAATTTCTGTCTTAGTTTCCCATTTAGGGTAGAAACCTTTGAGATTGATCTTGGAAAGCAGCCAGCAGTTATACTGGTCTACCATTTAAGATTAAGAGCCCTGTGGACCTCACACCTGGAAAGACCTTCTCAGATGCTCAGGAGGCTCAGTCTTAATCTTTCACAATTACCCCTGTGGTGCTAATTGGGTTAGCCTTCGACTTCATGTTGGAGGTACTTGTGTGTGATACTGCGCTGTAGAACTTTGAAAAATATTTTCAGGGGTGCCTGGGTGGCTCAGTGGATTAAAACCTCTGCTTTCAGCTCAGGTCATGATCCCAGGGTCCTGGGATCAAGCCCTGCATTAGGCGCTCTGCTCAGCAGGGAGCCTGCTTCCTCCCCTCTCTCTGCCTGCTTCTCTGCCTACTTGTGATCTCTGTCTGTCAAATAAATAAAATTTTAAAAAAATAAGAAAGAAAAATGTTTTGATCTGTGTATACACCTACTTATAACCATGCTGAAAACATATCATTCAGTAGCACTCTGTGTTAGAGGTATAGTCTGAGTAGGAAGCTATTTTATCTTGTGTATGAAGCAAATCCCACTGTTTGTCACAAAGCCTGTGCAAAAATATAGCCATGAATGTTCTAATAGTAAATCCTTTGCTTGGGGATGAAAATGTCCATTTTAGGTAACAAATAACAGATTTTCTAAGAGTGGGCTTAGTAGAGCTGAGCAGAAGACTGCCTCATGGAACAGAGATGGAGAATGGGACCTCCACACAAAAGATCCTAGCAACTCAGGTAGTCCACACAATGAACATTCAGCTGAGGGGCTGAAGTTCCCCCAGGAGTATTCCTTTTTTTTAACTTGCTCTTAGAACCCAGAGCTGTTCAGAAATTTTGCCCTTGTAAGGGCCAGGCAGTTGATAATATATCCTTTGTATTCTCATCTATTCTAAGTCCAGAAGTTGGGAGGGAAAGAGAAGTAGCTTAGAGTAGAAACCTAAATTCCCTATCCATAAGTAAACTTCACATATAAACAAGCTTCTACAAAGAAATTGAGGAAATGGAGTTGTAACAATAGCCTAGGACTGCTCTAATAGATATTCTTGTGCTCTCTCACTTCCATAAAGTGCCACCGATTCTGAGGAGTGCCTATGGTAATATCAAGAGAGTGGCTCTGCCTAAGGCTGCACTTTGAACTCAGTTGGTATAACACATATTTGACACTAGGTCTTACAGATTTAGATCAGCACTAGAATGTCCCCCAGGTCTTCTGTTCTAGTGTAAGAAAGGCATTGTTGAGCTGCTTACTGAGGATTGTGATGCTTATGTGACTTTTGTTATCTTAAATTATGGCCCTCAACCCGCAAGGACGACAATCAGCCTCGTTGTCTTGTGCTCTTTTCTTTTTTTATTTTTCCAGCGACTTGCTTATATATCCTCACACAGCCAATGAGCGCATAGGGTACAGAAGGGGGCAAATCACAGGGGGAGCCTAAGCAAGATGACTGAGCCAGCAACCAATGCTATACGCTTCCTCTTAGAGCGTTCTGCTTAGTCTTATGAGGCAACTTTTCTTGGCAGCTCGCCAGGCGCCATCTTTTAGTGGCGGAGGCCACCCTGGCCAGGGGCCTGCCTCCAACATCTCCCCCTTTTTTCTATTATGGCGGGGATCGTGCCTGCCTTAGGTTGTCAGTAGCGGGAAATACCCTTACCCGTCATCAGACAACAGATATCAATGATCTGTGTCCTGTCTTAGGTTGGTATATTTCCCCCACCAATCTTACCCGTCCTTGACTACCGATCCAGCATGCTCAGCCATACTTGGGCAGAAGTGCCTGTCTCGAGAGCTGCCAAGGCTTGCACTATTACGCATTGTTGTTCCTGTTGCTGTTGCCTCCAAGCAAGCATTTTTCTTGCTAGCAGAATTATGCCTACTAAGAGGAGTAGTACAACACCGAATAGGCTGGTCCATTCTTTTGCAAAGGTGAATGCTTCTTTTAGGATTTTGAGCATTTCTGGGAGAATTACAATATCTACTCTGGTATTATTAATCCTGGTTATTTATATCAACAGATGTTGGGTGTAACTTTGGAACTCTGCAGACCAATTTCCCTGCAAGTACTGGGAGAGCCGTTGGGAGGCATTTCGTATCTTGCTAGTGTTCTTGTAAGTTATAGGAGTAACAGATTGCCGAAAAAGGTGCTATACATCCCAATCCCATTATTTCTCCCAATAGGTCCAATTGTTCTTGTATTAAGTCCACTCTCTGGTTGATTATCAGGATACTGGCTTGCAAATGTGCATTGAGCTGAGTCTGTGTTCGAAGGGCTGCTACTGTTCCTTCTGCAAGGGTGTTTACCGCTTCTGCAGTAGCAGCTGCAGTTAAAACGGCCACAGCTGCCACGATGGCGGCTGTAATTCCAAAATCCCTCTTCTTCCTGGATAGCACCACCGGTAGCTTGTCTTCTGGAATGGAAACTGGGATGGGAACATAGGTAGGAATGTGCATTACCACAGCTAGTGAAAAGGCTGTAACGTTCCAGCACTGGGAAAGATAACAATTGTCTGTGCAATTTAAGTTTTCTGTATGTATACTATCATTAGTTAAAAGAAAGAGGAAGGGTGGAGACATGCATACAGGCGTGGGTTGATATATTTTATCAGTAGCATTATTATGGCAATTTACTTTAACTGTATTCTCAAAGGATGCCGTATTATTTTGTTCATAAGAACAGTTGAGGAATTTTCCGGAGATGTCCGTACACGCTCCAAACAGGTTACAAAGTAGCCATGCATCAAAAGGGGATGAGGGGTTGCCCAGCGTAGGATTTTGATAGGAATAATTTAATTACACCCAGGAAAGGTTGAATTCTTAATAGTAGGGAAATGTGGAGTGAAGGTAAGGCTATGCTTACAGTTGACATATACTGATCGTAAGGTGCTCTGGCAGCCGGACCATTCTGGCGGCCATGTCCTTTTCGATGTACATCTAGGCAGCTTAATAGGTTGATAAGGCCCTAAGGCATTAGGAGGTTTTACAGGGGCTAGGCCTTGGACCACAGTAACATTGCCTTTATCTGAAGTATGGTTAAAAGGTTGAAACTGTCCCAAGGTCTGATTGCTAAGGAGGATACAGTCTGGGCGGAGTTCTGCAGATGTATTGAGGTATAGCGAAAAGCAGAGGGTGCCCGACAAGGGGATAGTGATCTTAGACGCCTTAGCAATATCATTGGTTAAATGAATAGTAGGTAGCCCTATAGTTGAGTTGGTAGTAAAGAAAGGAGGGAACCGAAGAGAGGAGTCAGTAACCGGTGAAGGATATGGCCAAGCTTTCACCACCGCCCACAGTGCTCTAGCTTGCGTCTGCCGCAGGAGGAGCATTATCCCCACGATCATCCTCATCATCATCAGCGTCGTGGCTGGTGGCCAGGGGCAGAACAGCGCGTATCAATCGTTCTGGAATCCAAATTGGGGTCTCCTTTTCCTGTGGAAAGACACACACAGACCCCCTACTCCATACTAACACTGGGTCTGGTCCATTCCATTTTCCTGCAAGGATGTCTTTCCACAGGACTAACGGCTTGGGGGGAGCAGCAGCGGCATTTGCATGTCTATCTGCCACTGATTTACCTTCTTTGTCCAGCGTTAAAAAATTTAAAATAAAAAGAATAGTACTTAGTTTATCTTTTGGGGACCTGAAGGTGTCCCCTATTCCTCCTTTTTTTTTTCCAATTTATTTATTTTCAGAAAAACAGTATTCATTATTTTTTCACCACACCCAGTGCTCCATGCAAGCCGTGCCCTCTATAATACCCACCACCTGGTACCCCAACCTCCCACCCTCCAGCCACTTCAAACCACTCAGACTGTCTATTCCTCCTTTTTGTTTATAAAGTGCATTTTTAATGGTAAGATGTGCACGCTCCACGATGCCCTGTCCTTGTGGGTTATAGGGTATTCCGTGTATTAATTGAATCTCTAATTGTTGTAGGAAACTTTTAAAGTGTTATGATGTATAAGCAGGGCCGTTAACTGTTTTCAGTTGGTGGGGTTTTCCCCATGTCGCAAAAGCTGAGAGACAATGGGATATTACATCCTTAGCCTTTTCTCCCGTATGTACTGAGGCAAAAATTATGCCAGAGCAGGTGTCAACGGAGACATGAACGTATTTTAACTTTCCAAATTCTGTAATGTTGTGACATCCATTTGCCATATATGATTGGGCAATAGGCCTTTGGGATTAACTCCCAAGGATGGTGTGGGTATCAGAGTTACAGTTTTTGCGGGAGACTATTATGTCTCATGCTTGTGCCTTTGTTATTTTGAATTTAAGGCGAAGAGTCAAGACATTTACATGGAATAACTTATGATATGTTTTGCTTGCTCTATAGGGTCCTTAAGAGCAAAAATGAGGTCTCCTCTGGTTAGTGAATCTGCCAATCAATTGCCCTCTGACAGAGGACCTGGCAAATTTGTGTGGGCCCGTATGTGGCCAATGTAAAATGGAACCTTTCTATCCCAGATTAAAGTCTGGATTTCCTGTAATGCTTTAGCAATTGTGGAACGAACATTAATAGTACCCACATTCTCAATAACAGAGACAGCTTGAACTACATATTTGCTGTCTGATAGTAGGTTAAAGGGTTCTTGATCAAACATTTGAAATGCCTTTGTTCCTGCAAGAAGCTCAGTCTCTTGAGGAGAGGAGCTAGGAAACAGAAATGTCCAATTTTTATCCTTAGTAACTATAGCTCCTATCCCTTGTTTTGAGCCATCAGTGAATATGAGCTTCACATTAGGGAGGGGTTCTCTATGTGTAACCTTGGGGTAGATAACTGGATTGGATAAGCTGAATTGTAACCAGGGATGTGAAGGGTAATGATTATCAAACTGGGCATATAATGTGGTCAATAGAATGGTCCAGTCATTATCACAGGCAGCCAAGCAGACTATTTGCTCCTGTGTATAAGGTGTTATAATAGTATCTGGTTGCTTGCCAAAGGCTGTAACACTGGATTTTATTCCTTTAAGTATAAGTTGTGCTATACCACTTGGGTACCAAGGTAGGACTTTCTTTGGAGAATGAGCTAAGTTAATCCATGAAATAGGGCCAACTTGCCAAAAAACTGCAGATGGAATCTGTTCTTGAATGATCTATGTGAAGAGATACCTTTAAGGGTTTAACCTTGGTATCTTCTAACCTAGTTCCCAGATATTCCTTGATAGGTGTTACTTGTACTTTCTCAGGTGCTATATAGTCCAAATTTATCAAAATGCTTGAAGAGGAAGGAAAGGGCTTCTTCAATATATTGTATTTTCTTATAACATAACAATATGTCATCCATGTAATGATATAAGATTAACAGGGGAAAGTGTTTTCTTACTACTTTTAGAGCGCGGTCCACATAGATCTGACACATTGCTGGACTATTGGTCATGCCCTGTGGCAATACCACCCATTCATAGCGTTGATCTGGGCTGGAGTGATTAATAGTGGGCACTGTAAAGGCAAAACGTTGAGTATCTTGGGGGTGTAATGGAATGGAAAAGAGTCCTTGATATCTACCACTATTGTGGGCCAGCCAGAGGGTAGGGCTGACACTAAGGGTAATCCCAGCTATACTGACCCCATGACTTCCATTTTTGAATTGACTGCACATAAGTCATGTAACAGTCGCCATTTTCCTGATTTCTTTTTTATTACAAAAATGGGTGTACTCCATGGTGATGTGGACCGGCAAATATGACCAGCAGCAAGTTGTTCCTCTACTAATGTGTGGGCGGCTTCGCACTTTTCTTTTGGTAGGGGCCACTGAGGGACCCACACAGGTTTATTATCTTTCCACTGAATTTTTAACAGTTCAGTGGCCCCTAGGAAAAACCCAGCCCAGGTCCACCTATTCTGTGAGAAGTGTAATTGGTTAGGGGAATTGGTTCAGGGACGCCCTGTAGCTGTTTCCCAAGGCCTCCTGTTCCTGAATAACCAGATTTTTTCATTAGCTGTTGAGCTTCTGTACTATAATATAGGTCTGTGGTCAATTTTAAATCCATCTGGGTTAAGATGTCTCGACCCCATAATGAAATGGGAATCCTTAAGACATATGGTTGTACCAATTCTTGGTGACCTTCCTCATCTTTCCATTGCAGTGTAGCTGCACTGCACTTGGGGCCATGGGCAATTCCTAATCCCCGAAGTGTTTGGTCAGCCTTTTGTACAGGCCAGTTTTTTGGCCACTCAATTTCATTAATGATACTGCGATCTGCGCCAGTGTCTAAAAGGCCAATAAATTTCTTTCCTCTTATCCAAAGTGGGTATAGGGGTCTATTTTCCATGCCTAATGTGACACATGCTAGGGGGGCTCCAGATGATCCAAAACCTTTTTGCTCTTGTGTGGTCTTATGACTTTCAAAAAGCTTATGACAACTAGGTAATATCAGGATTTGTGCTATTTTATCACCTGAATTAATAGCTATGATCCCACGAGGGGAAGACACCAATATCTTTACCACTCCAGTGTAATCAGCATCTATAACCCCGGGATGCACAATGAGCCCAGATAACCCAGTGGAGCTCCATCCTAGCAACAGGCCTACGGTGTTCTCAGGTATTGGACCTCTAAAGTCTGACTCAACCATTTGGGCTCCCATTTCAGGAGTTAATATGAGTCTGGTGGCGGCACGGATGTCCAGTTCGGCGCTCCCTTCTGTTGCTCGCCTTGACTCGTCGGTGGATGGTGCGTGCGAGCTATTTGCTGAAGCACCCCATACATATGAGGGCCCTAGGGTGTAGGGCCCCCCTTCCCATTTTTTGCCTCTCTTGGGGGCAGAGGGTTTCCTTGTATGTCTTTTGTTGAGCGACATTCATTCGCCCAACGGACACCTTTCCCACATCTTGGGCAAATGCCCGGCTTTCTAGGCTCTTGATGGAGCACTTTTCTTTTAGGGCATTCACGCTTGACATGACCTGGTTCCTTACAATAATAACAAACCCCCGGGGGGTATCTTTGTTTGAATTGCTGAATTCCTTGTAACCCCTGAGTTATAGCTGCAGCCATGACCTGTCCCTGAATAACGCTTTCATTGATATCCCTACAAACTTTGAAATATACATTCAAGTCCTTGTTTTTCCAAGGTCTAATGGCCTCCTTGCACCATCTATTAGCCTGCTCGTAAGCTAGCTCTTTTACCAAGGGCATGGCGGCATCTGTATCTCCAAATATTCTGCCTGCTGTCTGTAGCAGTCTCGCTACAAAGTCAGCATATAGCTCATTTGGTCCTTGTATCACCTTAGACAGCTGGCCTTGTAAACTCCTCTACCTTGAATTGTTTTCCATGCTTTGATGGCTGCCGCAGATATTTGCATATATACTGCTGGATTATGTAATATCTGCGCCTGCTTCCCCATATATTGTCCCATCCCCATTAGCATATCTAGGTCCCATTGAGGATTACCGGCCGCAGCATTTCCATGAGCTGTATCTTGAGAGTATTCATGCCAGGCTGTTTTCCACAAGGCTGCACGGGCTACATTACTCCAATCCTCTGGGATTGGTTCATTCCTGCTATAGTGTCCAACAAGGAAACTGTAAAGGCCGCCTGAGGGCCATATTGCATTACTGCTTCTTTCAGCTGTTTAACTAATTTAAAATCCAACGGTTGATGATATCGTTGATTATTTTGGTCCTCTAAAACCGGAAAAGCGGAGGTTAGGCCGCTTCCTCTCCAATCTGAGCCTTTGTCATTACCACACGTGGCACAGCAACTACAAGCTCCTTGGCACGTCATAGGATTATATGGCGGAGGGACACTAGGTGTTGCTGGAGCCGACAGTTTCAATCGTACAAATTTTGAGCGCACTTGGCGGTCTAACTCCTCTCCCGACAGTTCCTCAACCTCTTCACTAGAACTGCCCCATTCTGAGGCAGGAGAGGATCTATCCTCTTTCACTTCTGCTAGTGCCTCTGCTCCTTCCTGCAGGGCTGGCTCACATTTTGGCTTAGGCCCCACCAAGCAGCCGCGAACTAAGGTCCATATTGCTAGAGTGCCAGGTGCCAAGGGGTTTTTAAGATCCTGCTTCTTTAAGTCTTCCCCTAGGTGATCCCATTGAGGTATATTTAGTAAGCCTTCATCCAGAAACCATGGGGATATGTCCTCCACTGTTTTCAGAAAAGCCTGTGCAGTTTCTGTCTTTAGTGGGGTCCCATTAGCTTTCAGCAGGTTTCTCAAGGGCCCTTCCAGTCGCAATTTTGACACTTCAGACCCCATACTGTACACACACTAGCGAACTCAACCACACACACACACAAACTAACACATTAACATATACACATTAGCAGACATTTAATTTGCTTCCTGTTATCTCCCGCTTTGCCACAGATTTCCCACTTTTTAAACATGGCTAATGTTCCCGCTTACCTGCAGATTACCTTGCAAGAATCCTTTATGCATTCCCGGGGTTTGGCACCATTTATTGCCCTCGACCCCCATGGACGACAATCAGCCTCGTTGTCTTGTGCTCTTTTCCTTTTTTATTTTTCCAGCGACATGCTTATATATCCTCACACAGCCAATGAGCGCATAGGGTACAGAAGGGGGCGAATCACAGGGGGAGCCTAAGCAAGATGACTGAGCCAACAACCAATGCTATACGCTTCCTCTTAGGGTGTTCTGCTTAGTCTTATGAGGCAACTTTTCTTGGCAGCTTGCCAGGTGCCATCTTTTAATGGCAGAGGCCGCCCTGGCCAGGGGCCTGCCTCCAACATTAAATGTCTGAGCATTCGGAAAGTCAGTCTTCATAAAAGGTTTTTGTTTTGTTTTGTTTTGTTTTGTTTTGATATTGCATTTTTTTTATTTTTTTTCCTATTTATTTATTTTCAGAAAAACAGTATTCATTATTTTTTCACCACACCCAGTGCTCCATGCAAGCCATGCCCTCTATAATACCCACCACCTGGTACCCCAACCTCCCACCCCCCCCCACCCCTCCCCACCCCCCCCACCCCCCGCCACTTCAAACCCCTCAGATTGTTTTTCAGAGTCCATAGTCTCTCATGGTTCACCTCCCCTTCCAATTTACCCAAAAGCACATACCCTCCCCAATGTCCATAACCCTACCCCCCTTCTCCCAACCCCCTTCCCCCAGCAACCCACAGTTTGTTTCATGAGATTAAGAGTCACTTATGGTTTGTCTCCCTCCCTATCCCATCTTGTTTCATGGATTCTTCTCCTACCCACTTAAGCCCCCATGTTGCATCACCACTTCCTCATATTTCATAAAAGGTTTTATATTCATATGTGGTATTAGCTCTTCCCATAGGACTAACTTGTGAAAATGAATTGAAGATTTTGCAGTGGGATTCCCCATAATTGCATCAGAATAGGTTCTGCAAAGAGCTGTTGCCAAGATGGAATGAGATGTGTCAGAGGTTTCTTCATTCAGGGGGAAATGCCCTTGAAGGAAGATACAAAGGGATCCTGAGGTGGGAAGAAATATGAGATTATAGTGCAGGTCTGATCTCTGGGAGGGAGGGAGGTTAAGGGAAGCAAGGTCTTAAACTCTGCATTTCTAAGAAAGCTTTGTCAAGGCCAGAGATTCCCTGTGCCAAAGGCATCCATAAGAGGAGTCCAGTTCCAGCATCCCTCAAGAATGGGTGTTCCTCTTAATATTAAGCTCATTGATTTGGTTGGAAGCCACTAACTGGCTGTGGAACCTAGACAGTGCTGTGGATTTCTAAGCATAGTGATAGAGGCTGTCAGTCAAACATGCTCTCTGCAGTCAGATCTGAGCAGCATGTTTGCATGGCGACTACAATGCATTCTTCCACTGTATAGCAGTCATTCAGATTTTGGTAGCAGCACCTCATAGTTTCCATGAGCACTTGATAAGGGTAGATTAGATGAAGGTTGATGGGAGAACGGCAGCTCCAGTCTCAAACTCCTATCAGAACCACAACTTTCACTTACTTCTCCTCCCATTGTCTACTTGGAGTTCCTTTCACCCTCTACTATCACCACTGCAATCCTGGTGGCTTACCTGATGGAGTAACATGATTCTTCATTTATGAGGAGGCTAACACTTGGTAATCATACTCTTCAAATGTGGGGTTGTTGCAAATGTACACTCCTGCTTACAATATGGCATGGATACCAGAAAATGCCTAAATGGATCCCCCTGGCTTCTCTCTTACAAATTCTTCCCTGTTTCCACTGTAAAAAGCAGCTGTATTTTCAATTAGGTCAGTTACTTCTGCCAGTAAGGTAACTCCTTAGCTGTTGGTCCCTGAGCACTGGAGTCCAAAGTAGCCTGATGGCATCTGTAAATTGTAGCTCAGTAGAACCCTTGCTGTATCCTAGGAGGATCCGGATTTCCAGTATTGAAGAACTGAAGAGTTCCTGGGACAGGAAACCAAAGTCCCCTAGTAGATCATGGAGACTGTAGAATATTCTTGTGTTTACCCTTTTGTTCTGGACTTCTGTGTCCTATTGTGTACCAAGCACCAGATAGAGATCTGATTTAATGCAAATGTGGCATACTAAAGGAAGATACTCTTGTCAAGTGTTGCCTCTGAGCTGCTTATTTAGCCTTTAGAGGACTGCTCCAGCATACTGAGGCCAACTGCTCCTGGTTTGTGTGAAGTAATGTTAATTCTTGCAGTGGATTCCTGTGGCCATGAACCCTATCCTGCATATCCTACTGTGAAGAATGCCCATTCTTTTTTTACCATGTCATGTAGGATCTCTTGCCCATAAATCAGCTATTCAAAGCCCTAAAAGTACTGCTATCCAAGGCTCTGTGGACAAGAAAAGCAAATCCATATCCAGAAGTACATAGCACTGACAGTACAAACCTTCAGCATAGTTGACTTGCCATCGGGTGACCTCCTTAAGGAACAGTATTACGTCTGGGTTTCAGCATTGATCTCTACTGCTGAACTTCACAGGCAGTAGTAGCTACTCAAACTTGGTCTTTGGGACTCTACTTGGATGGGCCCACATAGTCTCCTTTGCTGTTATGGCTGCCAGTCTAATAATCCATCATACGAGTTCTGAACTGATAGCTGATGAATGTCAACTGGCACAATCACCTCAATGGCTTTGTTGTATTATGTATTATCTGGCCTGTAGGTCAGAACTGGCCCTTCTGTTCTGGATGCCAAGAGCTAAAATCATGTCCCCCACCCAGCTCCAGGCTTGGTTGGGACCCCAGAATGGAATCCCAGAGGGGAGGCAGACACACATAGCCCAGGCTCCTTGAGAATCTGGAAACATGCTAACATAAAAATGCAGCTCGCTCCAGACTACACGTAGGCAAGCAGATATTTAGTTTCAAACCCTATTATTTGTCCTATAAATCCTAGCCCTTACAGAGATGATCATTTGGATGTCTCCCTTGAGGGGAGGATGCTCCACCTAGGCCTCTAAATCAGAACTCCAGCCTGGCTATTTCCACTGGGTATCCCCAGCTAAGGAGGTTGGCTGTTTTAAGTACCTGATTTGATGTAACTTGGCCTTATTCTCATTTATTGCCTGCTACTACCTTCAGTTATGTGTAGATTCCTTTCTTCTATTAGCTTTTTATAATAGCTTTCTTCCCTTTTCTAAGCCAAAACATGGTTACAAAATCTTGTACAGAACACATGCCTCCCAATTCCTAATGGAAACCAGCCCCTGATTTTTTTTTCCTCTTTCTGTTGGTTTAATAGACCCTTCATACAGCCACTGATGTGATTTGGGGGAGAAGGACTGGTGAAAATGCTGTGGAGGGCATGAATCTAGGATACCTGCTCCTGCAACTTAAGCCCTCCGGTCTTTCTAGGTTTGATTCTGGATGAACCACTTCCATCTCTCACTGCTGCTGGAGCTGTGATCCAACCAGATACCCATTTTACCTTCTGCTTGCTCTGACCACCCTTGGACCTCCAAGAAGTTAACCACATGATGGGGTTACACATGTGAAATTTACTGGAAGCTATGCCTATGAGGGAAATGCAGAGGGAGCTAGATGCTGGGCAAGCTATCAGATCATAATGCCAGTCTGACATCTGTAGAAGACTGAAGAAAGCTAAGGAAGAAAAGGTCTCAGACTTCACTGTACATATAAAGCATCAGCAAGGACATTGAGGAGTCCTAGAGCCATAGTTCCCTGTCAGAAGTAATAGGCCTACTTTACATCCCTATAATGCCTAGTCATTAGCTATGAGCTGCTTGTGAGGAAATGTGACCTTGGCAGAACACTGTGATGGGTTTTTAGATGGCAACAGCTAAGGCTATCAGTGGATCACACTCCTACACTGATCTGGGAGGCATATTTAGAGGTTGCCACAATAATCTCCATGGTTTATTGTATGCTCTCTAAACCTTAGTCTTTCTGGCTAGGTACCCAACTGAATGCCTCTTGGATACATGCAGGTTTCACAATATTTAGGTGAACCTGGTGGTGGGTATTAAGGAGGGCACATATTAAGTGGAGAACTGGGCGTGGTGCATAAACAATGAATCTTGGAACACTGAAAAAATAAAATTAAAAAAAAAAAACTTAGGAGCATCTGGGTAGCTCAGTAGTTTAAGTGTCCGACTCTTTCTGCTCAGGTCATGATGTCTGGGTCATGGGATTGAGCCCTATATCAGGCTCTGTGCTCAGTGGTGGCTCTCCTTGAGATTCTTACCCTCCCCATTTGCATGTGCTCTCTATCTCAATAAATCTTAAAGAATACATTAAGACCGTAGAATTGAGGGACTGTGGTATTCCAAAGCCAGTCTGACAAAATTCAGTCTTTGGAGTATAAAGGCAAATTCACATGCTAGGCTCAATTCCAAAGTATAGGTGCCATAAATTGGGTCCAAGCTTATGTCCAACTTCCTTAAGTATATTCTCCTTCAGAAAATTTAAATGCTCTGCACTAAAAGAGAATAACAAGGTTTCTAACATTCCAATCTTAACCTGCTTAAATGCTAGAGCTTCAGAGGCAATCCTGGGTCTTTGAGCCTTACCCTTCCTTGCACTCCAACAAGAGGTCCCTGAGAGCCAGTGAGCTGTATTTGGCTCTTAACTCTAAACCTCTTCCCTTAGTCCCCAACCATGGTGGGGATAGGCAAAATAGGATTATGACTGGATTGGTTTTCCATTCATATGGAGAATATTTTACTCTTCCCAAATTCAGACATAAGGTTCAGGAAAAAGGAACATCATGATGGAAAGATGGGATGGGATGGGATAGAAGTTAGATATATTAGAAGAAATATGGATATAATCAGAACCCTAAATGATCACACATTTAGATACCCCAGTCGTGAGGCAATTAATGAGTAGCCAAAGCAAAATGAGAAGTCCTTTATTCAGGTTGTCCTGTAGTGATCTTTCTTTTGTACTTGACTGCTTCCCTTTATACTAAGCTCTGTGATCACTTGTATCTACTAGGCTTTGGATACACAACATCTCCCTGCCTAGTTATACTTAGGGATTTGTAATCAAACTTGGATTGAATCCAGCTCTACCCTTGTGAGAGGAGACTGAGCTGGGCATTCCGAGGTGGGAGTAAGGAGTATGTCTGCTGTATAAGGAACATTAAATATACAACCATTTAGTCCTTGGGGAAGAGGCATGTCAGCTTTTCCGTGGCTGAGTAAAATGCAGGTTAGAAGGATTAGAAGCTTTGGCGTTTTTAAACTGCCAAATTCCTGATTTTTTTTTAAAGATTTTATTTATTTATTTGATAGAGACCACAAGTAGGCAGAGAGGCAGGCAGAGAGAGAGAGAGAGGAGGAAGCAGAGAGCCCGATGCGGGGCTTGATCCCAGAACCCTGAGATCATGACCTGAGCCGAAGGCAGAGGTTTAAGCCACTGAGCCACCCAGGTGCCCCCAAATTCCTGATTTTTACTGAGTAACCTTGGACAATCCTATCAGTTCTGGGAATGTCAGTTTTTCTCCTCTGCAAACCAGAGATAATTTCTGCCTGTACAGTGTGGTTGTAAGGATTTCATTAGTAACTTTCAGCAGCTACTTAACTAGCAAAGTGCTTTATAGTCACCTTGTAGATACTGAACTAATGGTTTGGAAGGTAAGATTAATGTTCCTAGACAGGCTAGAATTCATAACTTCACCTTATTTTGTGATTGAGTCAAAAGAACAGACCTCATGATCAGGGATCCTACAGATAGATCCACGGAAACTTCCTGTTTCCTGTCCATGAAGAAAAGGCTCTCCTTTTCATGGAGGAGGCTCTCCTCTTCATGGACCCTTCCCATGCTTCAGGCTACTTGACGGGAGTGGGCCTGCAAGGGAAGTACAAGTGTTGTGTTAAGACCTGGTGGTCTTGTCTCATTACTCTGACATTCTCCCAGGCCACGTTCTTTTAGAACACTCCATGCTTTCTTAGTACAAGTGGTTTTTAGTAGCATCTGCTAAAGGCTTAAATCAAAACGGCTTTGCTTGTTGCTAAGGCCACCTAAATGAAATGATTCCAGGTTTTTAGGGTTTATTTAAAAAACATACATAAAAAAACGTACTGAGTAGAATATATTATATAACAGTGTTATCAACCAAAGCACTTGATCTATGCATTTTTTAAAAGATTTTATTTATTTGACAGAGATCACAAGTAGGCAGAGAGGCAGACAGAGAGAGAGGGGGAAGCAGACTCCCCGCTGAGCAGAGAGCCCAATGCAGAGATCTATCCCAGGACCCTGGGATCATGACCTGAGCCGAAGGCAGAGGCTTTAACCCACTGAGCCACCCAGGTGCCCCTTGATCTATGCATCTTAGAAACCTCATATGCAGTTTATAAATTAAGAGTATTCTGTCCTGTTTCCAATGTGTAAAATGTGAACAAAACTAGCTACCTCCTAAAGATGTTAGGATATCTGTAAGACTTGCATAAGTGGTGACTGGACACTAACTGCTATTTATATTACTGATGTCATCATGATTTCACCTTGAAAGCTCAAATACCCTTTAGTCTTTAAAAAAAAAAAAAAAGAAAGAAAGAAAAGAAAAGTAAAAACAACTACCCTTAGAATTTAGAGTTGTCCTGTCTTGGCATTCCTTTGGAATCACACAAACTAGAGAACACTGGGCCCAACATCTCAGACTGGTTGAAATTCCCATTTGGCAAGCTGCCTACCATATTACAATTCCTTCTCTATGTGCTTATTTGAAAGAAAAGAAAGTAAGTCATTTAATCTTAGTTTCTGTCTTTAGGATTTGAAGAAGCCGCTCACGGATCTGCTTGGTACGGACAGCATAGACGATGGGATTGAGGATTGGAGGAATGAGGAGGTAGAAGTTGGCCAGTAGAGTGTGGACTGGAGGAGGCACTTGGTGACCAAATCGATGAATGAGAGAAGAAACAGCAATAGGAACATAAAAGATCAGAATGGCACAGATGTGAGAACCACATGTCCCGAGGGTTTTAAGCCGGGCCTCAGGTGTGGCCAGCCCCATCACAGCCCGGAAAATCATCACATAAGAGGCAGCGATGGCCATGGAATCCAGGATCAGGACCAGAAAGCCAATGCTCAGCCCATAGACATTGTTTACCCTGCTGTCACCACATGCCAAGGTGACCACCGCCATGTGCTCACAGTAGGAGTGGGAGATGACACGAGCTTTATAAAGGGGTAGCCGCAGGCGGATCATCAAAGGCAGAGGTCCAATGTATAGTACACCTCAGAGGAGGGCAGCCAGCCCCAAGCGTCCCACCACAGCATGAGTGAGCACTGTAGTGTGACGGAGTGGGTTGCAAATGGCCACATAGCGGTCAAAAGCCATGGCAAGGAAGATGCCTGACTCGACTGTGGCAAAGCAGTGGATGAGGAACATTTGAGCCAGGCAGGCATCCAGGCCAATGTCCCCAGCACCAAACCAGAAGATTCCCAGCAGTTTGGGCATAGTAGAAGTGGACAGAACCAGGTCGATGACAGCCAACATACACAGGAAGAAGTACATGGGTTGGTGCAGGCTATGTTCCACCTTTACCATAGCCAGAATGGTGACATTCCCCACCACAGCAACCAAGTACATTGAGCCAAAGGGGATGGAAAGCCACATATACAGGGACTCCAGCCCTGGGATGCCGGTAAGCTGGAAGGAGCTGGGTATTGAACAGACATTGTGAGAAGGGAGCATGATTCATAAATGAACCTTCTCATCTGTGGCCCAAAATGCAGAAGAAACTTTTTCTAGAAATAAAAAACAAGAATATTTTATTAAGTTCTATAATAAAGAATAAGATTGTTGATGCCACAGACTTTCTTAGAAGAAACTATAGAACAATGTCCTAGTTTAAGTGTTGTGTTCATGCTTTCATAGTATTGAAAAATTGCGAAGTAAAAGCTAAACACATATTCAAATGAATGTAGGAGTATTTCTTTATCATAGGACTCTCAGAATAATGTACTTGCATCAATAAATAAAATTACATGAGACAGACTAGTACTAGTTTTTAGTCTTAACTCTGCAGGTAGGCTATGTGACATCTCCCAGGATTATATTAGGATTATATTAGAAGGTCTTAAAATGCAAGCTCCTTGAAAAGATGAAATAGTTGATGCTGAAAGATACAGTGAGAGACTCCTGGGACTGTCTAGGCTCTATGGCAAATTTGAAGTTTAAGCTAGAGGCCAGCATTTGCGAATACATGAGTTGAAACATTTAGCCTGCAGGCCAAAAATCACAAAGCAGAGACATGGGTCAATAAAGGACTTCAGAGGATGGAAACAAAGGAATTCCTGAAAGGTGAAAGCTGCTGAATGTAGCGCAGTTTGTGCATCTGCCCAAAGGCAGGTCCTTGTAAGGGCCTTCTCCCTTCATGGAGGCTGAATAGAGAAGATTGCAGAAGAGAAGAGGGTCATCCCTAGGAAGAAAGAAAACACATTAAGCTCTACTGGCAAGAAGCCTTAGAGGATAGTATTTGGTCAGAGAAAAAATACCATACTCAGAGTCCAGGGCAACCGGCTTCAGAGAGATTAGTATGAAAAAAATACGTGGGAACAGTTTCGGAGTTTTGTTTTCTAGGATCTAAAGGATCATACTGGAATGTTTCCTATCATATTAGAGGAATGTCAAGGACATGGAAAAGCATATAAGAAGCTTTGTCTCCTAGATCTTGTGCATTGTAGGGTTGAGTGTAGCAGGGTAGTTAGTAGTCTGGGCTTTGGGATTTTCCAGATCTGGTTTCAGATTGTGGCAGTAGAAGCTGACACAAGTACTATTATCCTATCAGTTACATGAATGACTTCATACGACAACAAACTTAAACAGTTGTGGCGTAGAGGAGGCATGAGGATTAAAGGAGAAAGCAATGTGCAACACATTAACACTAAGCATTATTAGCTCTTTCTAGTTGTTGAGAATAATGTTCAAAACCAAAAATACATCCAATAAAGCTCAAACTTTGGAATGCTTGTCTCTGTAGGGAGCCATGGAACAGGGAGGATGACAACCATACTAGTGACTTTATCCCACAAAATTCTTCATGAGCTGGGTTTCCTCTCCAACTCCAGATTCTCCTAGGTCAGTACAAATGTGAACAGTGTTGGCAATAGCCAAAAAAGGCAAGGTAAGAAGGCTGAGTCAGTGGGGCTGGGCAAGACAAGCACAGAGGAATCAGTCCATGATTGAAGAAACCAGGTGAGCTTGGATAAAGGAAGCCTTTCTTGGTCTTCTCACCCTGTGTGCTAGTTATTCTCCATTTGTCCATCTGAAGCTCTGTCCTAGGTCCCTAGAAACTGATATTTATGGATTGCATCACTCAGGTTCCCTTCTCTTGTGGTTTCTGGGTGGGCTCACCAAAATGAGGCCACTAGGAGATAGGAAAGTGAGACTAGAGATTACGAATCTGTTCCCCCAGTTCCCTTCCTGCCAAACACGGCACGACATGGTGTTCTACCAAATGCAATAGTGTCTTCCCTTTTGTCATCAGGCCTGAGTTAGGTAATGCTGTGCAAAGTTTGTTCTGGTGCTTCACCATCGCTTATTCAGTTTCCTTAACTCTTCCCAGGCCTCAGCAAACAGTCCCTTCATTTGCTCCCTTACACCAGGCCGCTAGTTTGGGTCAGACCAGATCCCAATAGTACACAATCTTTACTCAGTATTGTCTTTGCAAAGCAGTCTGCGTCCTCAGCAGGACACATAATCTAAAAGTTGTCAACTTTACTGAATTGGTTCTAAAGGCAAAACAATTTCCTAGTAGTCAAGGGCTAAATGACCTCTACCAGGACTTATAAGCTGAAAATAAGAGAGGACTTGGCTCCTTCACCCCTGCTTCTACTTGACTGGCCTTCATAACCTGATGTTATACTAAGCAAAGTTATATTCAAGTGGACAGTAAGCTTTACTCCAGAAAGGGAAAGTCTTTGAATGGAAAAGTTGGCAGGACTTGCCAAGCTAATTTGTCTTCTCTTCCCATGCTCCTCCCCCATCATAGCAGTTACCCTTCTCCTGTGAAGTGGTTTCAGCAGTCTTATTGCTTTGATGCCATTTGAGTCCCAGCACTACTGAGTCACACCCTGGATCAACAGTTTTCTTCTGAGTTTGGGCAGGATCCTCCTGTTGTAGGAGGATCTCACAACCCAAGGTACATACAAGGCTAAATATACCAAGAGAACTCTAGAAATGGGGAGAAATTTCTCTTGAAAGCCAGCAAGCCAGCCTCTACTACATCATAGACCTTCTTAAAGCCAACCCACAAGTCTTCATTCCTCTGGACTAGTTTCAAGCCCTGAAGATAGATTTGGTTTCTTTCCCTCATCCTATACCTGACAACATACAGAGCTGTTTTCCCAATGGCAGCTTCCTCTTCCTATCCATCTCCAGGAGCACCCCATCACAACAAAGAAGCTACCCGTGACTGGAGAGATGTGAAATGCGGTTGGGCTGAGCCTTGGTTAACTCTGCCAACCCCCATTCAGTCCCTAAGATCCTAACTTTCCTTAGCTTATGCCTCCCAAGTCAGAATCAACCTTCACACTTTAAATACAATAGAAAAGGGCTACTGCTGCTCCTGCTCAGAATGATTATGAGGGTATGAGTCACAACATGCCACCTGAGCTCTATGCAAAAACACCAGCCATGGCTCTTACTGTTCTTCACGCTGCCCACAACCTTCCAACAAGGCTGAATTTTCCCACTTCCCAATTGTAGCATGTTCTTTTGCCTGAGAATTACCCATGTTTTCTCCTGGTGTTGTGATGGTATACTCCTCTTCCTCACCTAGCTAATCCTTATGATTGCTCCTTGCCATAGCCTAGATGTCCTCTTAAACCTGCTCTAACCCTCCCTCTGTGCTCAGTGCCTATCTTTGTACTATATACACAGTGTTCTGAGCTCCTGCTCTCATGCATGATTCCTCAAACAGAATCTATATTTAATAGAGTAGAGAGCATGCCTATCTTATTCTCTAGTGTAATCCCTGTGAGAGCCCAGCACCTGGATATGTCAAATAAGAATAACCTACTGCCTATTTAAAGCACCTGGAGGTGTTTTGGAGGGCCTTTTATTGGCATTGAACTAGAGGCTGCTTCAGACTTCCTGAGTGGGACTCTGCAAATTCCACACTTCACATCTCCTTGCAAGAGAATTCCTTCCCTTGGAGTCTGGTCTTGGAGAGTTCTACAGGAATATAATCAGAAGTAGAATGCCTAAGGGTCCCAAGGCCATTCATCCTAAAAGGCTTGGAACCCTTCCTGATGATCTCTGTTCTTTCAGATTCCCCTTTACAAGATGCTCTTACCTGGGCTGGGTAGTGTCAGAGCAAGAGCCTAGGGCTCTGCAAATGTCTCTGAGGCCTGGCACTTATAAGCATTCTGTTTAGGGGCCAAGGGAATTCCACCTTGAGTGGTAAACTTCCCACTTCCCTCAGTGGACATGGGAAATAGCAGGCTTTTTCCCAGAAGAATGAATGTAAAATCTAAACTTAAGCACAGCTATGCTTAGCATGTCAGAGTTCAGCCAGAGAGGTCTAGGGAAAATAGACTTTCTAACTGAGTCATGATCCCTTGGGTAGGGTCCAAGTCCTGCTCTTGCTGGTTGTATCTGGCCTCCCTGGTGTCTGCAGGTATTCTGAGGACACTGAATAGAAATCAGAAGGGTCTTTCTAGAGAAAGGATGAGGAATCTCCTTAGAATTAGAGCTCAGCCTGGCTGTAAATCTCTAATGAAGTTTGATATCTTACAGTATGTGGAGGGGATAATAATTTCTCTAACTTTAAGACAAATGAATGCCTATTCCCTAAAAATTAGATACTGTGCAATTTTCTCTCCCCACTCACATTGTGAGAGGTATGCCTATGGGCTGTATAAAAACATTAAAGGTATTAACTTCTCCCATAATTTAGTATCTTAAATCTATGTTAAATGTGTCTGGTGTCTATTCAGCCTTGAAAGCAGAGGTGAATCAAGAATAAACATGGTCCCGGGGTGCCTGGGTGGCTCAGTGGGTTAAGACCTCTGCATTCGGCTCAGGTCATGATCCCAGGGTCCTGGGATCAAGCCCCGCATTGGGCTCTCTGCTCAGCAGGGAGCCTGCATCCTCCTGTCTCTCTGCCTGCCTCTCTACCTACTTGTGATCTCTGTCAAATAAATAAATAAAATCTTAAAAAAAAAAAAAATGGTCCCTATTGATTCTAGCACTGTCCAGGAGAGGGCATCCTGGCCCAAGGATGAGATACCAGGACAGTCTGGGTTCCACAACAAAAAAGAAAACTTCAAGATTTATTAGATACCATAATCCTTCATTTGAATGTGCTGACTTGGCTTATCTTCATCCAGTGAGCCTTGTCTTAGTACAATTTGGCTTACCATGGAGGTCAAAGGTGTGAAATGTAGAGGTCAGGCCAGCCTAAGGATACCAGAGTACCTAGATTTCTGGTTTATAATTTTATCAATGAGTTGTACTATTCTTGCTCTGAAATAAGCCATCCTTCATGTGCAATTCTAGAAAAGAACTCTTAAGCTTGTTAGGCTAGCTGCTGTATTAGAGTATGTGGGAATAAATATTTGGGTGCCATGAATACATCTCTGAAGTCTAAAGGTGAATTTTCTTATATATAAATGGGAATGCTGATGCTCAATATAAAGAATTTTGCCAAATCTTCTTACAAGTGGTAGAGCCACGATTTAGAATCTGGGATCAAATTTGATCTCCTGCTCACTTCTGGGGGAACTGGTCTACCATAGTGGTTAGGAGCATGACCTGAGCCCACATCTGTCTAGTGAATTGCCAGTACTGACACTAACTAGACCTATGCCCTTGATGAAGTTATCCTTAAACCTGGTTCACTCTGTAAGCTTCCCCACATTCTTCCTTGTCTTGAACCCCCTGTATATCCTTATTCCAATAAACTTTCTCAGCTTGGACCATCCAATCTCTAGTCTCCCTCAACCAGTCCCTACACAGGGCCATTAATAATCTCCTCTTTTCTGTGTTTTCCAGTATGTGGAAGGCTTCTCTTAGAGCCTGAAGCAACTATGGATGTACAGTTGGATGAGGGAATCCCCTTCAGATCTATGTCCTCATAGACAATGAGATTAGTCTAGATACCACTTGAAATCTCTGCTCATTCAGGTGTCAGAATGACTTGACAAATGATAGGTTGTAATATACCAATGAGAATTAGAAGCTCTTTTAATGTTTAACTCATTAAATGAAATTGCTATGCCAGTATCAAGTACTGCTCTTCTGTCTCATGTTCTCATACCCTTACTATATTGTGCTGCTATACTTTGGGTCCTCTGGCTATCATTTCCCAAATCCTTCTTCTTCTCACCTAAACAACACTCTGAGATATGCGCTCCTTGAGTCCTCACTTCTCAGATCAAGATACTGAGGCACAAAGAAGCTAACTAATTTGCCTGAATCTTACATAGGTAGCAATGAAAAACAAAAGTTTGGGTAGGCTTAAATTTTACATTTTTAGTCCTAGTTTGCTAATAGTTTATGAATGCCAGATTCTTTTTCTGCATCTATTGATAACATGAGTTTTTTCTTTAGACAATTGAGATAAATTACAATATTTTGCAATGTTGAGTCAGCCATGCATGCACAATAAATCCATTGGTCACAGAGCATATACTTATGCATTGTCAGATTTGGTTTGCTAGCCTTTTGCAGAGGATTTTTTGTTTCTGAGACATTTCCCAGGGAACCCATCTGGACCAGGTGTCTCATTATGGAAGGTTATTAATTACTTTCCTTATTTGAGTTTGGTAGCCTGTCTTTCAAGGAACTGATCTGTTTCATTAGGTTACCGAATGTATGAGCATAGAGTGGTTCAAAATACTATTAATCCTACATGGAATCAGTGGTTGTGGTCCTTCTTCTATTTCTGTTATTAGTAACTTTTCTTTCTTCCTTGACCTGGCTATAGGTTTATCACTTATACTGATTCTTTAAAAGAACCAGCTCTTGGTTTTGTTGATGTTCTCCATTGACTTCCTGATTTCAACTTCATTGATTTCTTTTAATTATTTAAATCCAATTAGCTGAGACGCCTGGGTGGCTCAGTTGGTTAAGCAGCTGCCTTCGTCTCAGGTAATGATCCCAGCATCCTGGGATCGAGTCCCATATCGGGCTCCTTGCTTGGCAGGGAGCCTGCTTCTCCCTCTGCCTCTGCCTGCCACTCTGCCTGTGCTCGCTTGCTCTCTCTCCCTCTCTCTCTGACAAATAAATAAATAAAATCTTAAAAAAAAATCCAATTAGCCAACATATAGTACATCACTAGTTTCAGATGTAGTGTTCAATAATTCGTCAATTGCATATAACAGTCAGTGCTCACATCACATGCCCTCCTTAATGCCCATCACCCAGTCACACCATCCCCCTACCTACCTCCCCTTCAGCAACCTTCAGTTTCCCATAGTAGAGAGTCTGTCATGGTTTGTCTCCCTCTGATTAATTCCCATTCAGTTTTCCCCCCTTCCCTTATGATCCTCTGTGCTACTTCTTATATTCTACAGTGAGTGAAACCATATGATAATCTTCTTTCTCTGATTTCACTTAGCATAATAGCCTCCAGTTCCATCCACCTTAATGTAAGAGGTAGGTAATATTCTGTATATATAAACCATATCCATTCATCTGTTGAAGGACATATCTATTCCTTCCACATTTTGGCTATTGTGGGCATTGTTGCTGTGGATGTTGGGGTAAGGTGCCCCTTCTTTTCATTATATCTGTATCTTTGGAGGAAATACCAAATAGTGCAACTGCTGGGTCATATGATAGCTCTATTTTCAACATCTTGAGGAACCTCCATACGGTTTTCCAAAGTTGCTCTATACCTTGCATTCCCACTAACAGTGTAAGAGTGTTCCCCTTCCTCCACATCCTCTCCAACATTTGTTGTTTCCATCTTGTTAATTTTTGCCATTCTAACTGGTGGTATCTCAGTGTGATTTTGATCTGAATTTCCTTGATGCCAAGTGATATTGAGCATTTTTCATGTGTCTGTTAGCCAAATATATGTCTTTGGAGAAGTGTCTGTTCATGTCTTCTGCCCATTTTTTTTTGACTGGCTCATTTGTTTTGGGGGATGTTGAGTTGGAGTTCTTTATAGATCTTGGGTACCAACCCTTTATCTGTACTCTCATTTTCAAATATCTTCTCCCATTCCATAGGTTGTATCTTAGTTTCATTGACTGTTTCCTTTGCTGTGCAGAATCTTTTTATCTTGATGAAGTCCCAAAAGTTCATTTTTGTCTTTGTTTCCCTTGCCTTTAGAGATATATCTTGAAAGAAGTTGCTGTGGCCAATGTCCAAGAGGTTACTTCCTATGTTCTTCTCTAGGATTTTGATAGATTCCCATCTGACCTTGAGGTCTTTCATCCATTTTGAGTTGCTTTGTGTATGATGTAAGGAAATGGTCCAGTTGCATTCTGTATGTACCTGTCCAGTTTTCCCAGCACCATATACTGGAGTGTCTTTTTTCCCATTAGATATTTTTCCATGATTTGTCAAAGATTAATTGACCATAGAGTTGAGAGTCCATTTCTGGAAATTCTATTCTGTTCCATTGATTTATGTGTCTGTTTTTGTGCCAATACCATGCTGTCTTGTGATCATAGCTTTGTAATATAGCTTGAAATCAGGCAATGTGATGCCCCAGCTTTGTTTTTCTTTTTCTTTTTTTTTCAATTTATTTATTTTCAGAAAAACAATATTCATTATTTTTTCACCACACCCAGTGCTCCATGCGAGCCGTGCCCTCTATAATACCCACCACCTGGTTCCCCCAACCTTCCACCCCCCACCCCTTCAAAACCCTCAGATTGTTTTTCAGAGTCCATAATCTCTCATGGTTCACCTCCCCTTCCAATTTCCCTCAGTTCCCTTCTCCTCTCCATCTCCCCATGTCCTCCATGCTATTTGTTATGCTCCACAAATAAGTGAAACCATATGATAATTTGACTCTCTCTGCTTGACTTATTTCACTCAGCATAATCTCTTCCAGTCCCGTCCATGTCGCTACAAAAGTTGGGTATTCATCCTTTCTGATGAAGGCATAATACTCCATAGTGTATATGGACCACATCTTCCTTATCCATTCATCCCTTGAAGGGCATCTTGGTTCTTTCCACAGTTTGGTGACCGTGGCCATTGCTGCTATAAATATAGGGGTACAGATGGCCCTTCTTTTCACGACATCTGTATCTTTGGGGTAAATACCCAGGAGTGCAATTGCAGGGTCATAGGGAAGCTCTATTTTTATTTTCTTGAGGAATCTCCACACTGTTCTCCAAAGAGGCTGCACCAACTTGCATTCCCACCAACAGTGTAAGAGGGTTCCCCTTTCTCCACATCCTCTCCAACACATGTTGTTTCCTGCCTTGCTAATTTTGGCCATTCTAACTGGTGTAAGGTAGTATCTCAATGTGGTTTTAATTTGAATCTCCCTGATGGCTAGTTATGATGAACATTTTTTCACGTGTCTGATAGCCATTTGGAGAAGTGTCTGTTCATATCTTCTGCCCATTTTTTGACATGATTGTCTGTTTTGTGTGTGTTGAGTTTGAGGAGTTCTTTATATATCCTGGATATCAACCTTTTGTCTATTAATAATAAGCGTGTGGAGGCAGTGCATTACTTCAGAACACTGATTTGTACAGAGATCATGATTCAACATAACTTCTATAATTGTTAACCAAAGTGGTCCTTATGAATTGATAGACTGCCAACTTCAATTTGGGCCTTAAAGGAGTTAAACTGTTACTAAAATGCAAAACCAGAGTGTGGAGAAATGGGAGCACTGTGATTACTCAGTATCTGAGTATCCATCCACCACTAAATAAGAATTGTACTGAGGCCATATACCCCCAGGAGGGGACTCCTTTCAGGGTCTCCATCCACCACTAAATAAGAATTGTACTGAGGCCATATACCCCCAGGAGGGGACTCCTTTCAGGGTCATTGTTAGGGATGGCATTGAAATACAAAGTTCATAAACAATCCTGGAACAGTGCAAAAATAATTAAATTTTATTTTATTTTTTAAAAAAGACAAAGTTCAAGGATAGATCTCCCAGTGTATGCAATCTTTCAACTAATTGACAAATGACTTTCCAGGTAATAGAATGAGTTCTTTTATCAGGTAAATGGGCAAAAAGTCTTGTAGGCATCCATGGAATAACTTGTGGATTGAATGTGTGTTTTCCCACCTTCCCCCACCCCACCCCAAATATCATAAAGCCCCAGCATGGCTACTTGGACATGGGTCCTCTAAGAATTGATTACGGTTAAGTGAGGTTATAAGGGTAGGGCCCTGGTCTCATGGAATTAAACACTAGAGAGCTCTCACTTTCTCTTCATGTATGCACAACCGAGGAAAGGCCATATGAGGACATAGCAAAGAACTGGTGGACTACGATCCAGGAGAGCCCTTACTGTAGATCAACCATGCTGATACCATGATCAGACTTCCTGCCTGTAGAACTGAGAATTTAAGATTTTATTTATTTGACAGAGTATGCACAAGCAGGGGGAATGGCAGAGGGAGAGGACCCTGGGATCATGACCTGAGCTGAAGGCAGATGTTTAACCCACTGAGCCACCCAGGCGCCCCCTAGAACTGAATTTTTTTTATTTTATTTTGTTATTAACATATAATGTATTATTAGCCCCAGGGGTACAGGTCTGTGAATCACCAGGTTTACACACTTCACAGCACTCACCAGAGCACACACCCTCCCCATTGTCCATAACCCAGTCACCCTCTCACTACCCCCTTCCCCCAGCAACATTTAGTTTGTTTGGTTAGATTAAGAGTCTCTTATGGTTTGTCTCCCTCCCGATCCCATCTTGTTTAGAACTGAATTTTTATTAAGCTAACCAGTCTGCAGTATTTTGCATTAGCAGCCTAAGAAGACTGATTCATCTTATTTCTGGCTGTCAGTGGTCATTTGATCACCTCCTCTACTCCAAATTATAACTTCCCCTTTCATTGCAGTTATCTTGTACTTGCTTCACCATTGTCTTTAGATGTTTGGATGATGGATAAAGTTGTTCAACATTTGTAGGTTCCTGAGGAGCTATACTCAGTTCTAGAGAGAACAGTGGGATTGAAGGGAAATAGAATGATTTTGGGGGAGGGGGGATTCTAAGGTACTTGTTATTTATTTATTTATTTTCAGCGTAACAGTATTCTTTGTTTTTTGCACCACACCCAGTGCTCCATGCAATCCGTGCCCTCTCTAACACCCACCACCTGGTTCCCCCAACCTCCCACCCCCCGCCCCTTCAAAACCCTCAGATTATTTTTCAGAGCCCATAATCTCTCATGGCTCACCTCCCCTTCCAGTTTCCCTCAGTTCCTTCTCCTCTCCATCTCCCCATGTCCTCCATGTTATTTGTTATGCTCCACAAATAAGTGAAACCATATGATAATTGACTCTCTCTGATTGACTTATCTCACTCAGCATAAGTAGATGAGACTGGGGAAGAACTCAGGAGTGAATAAATTGTACTGCAGTCTGTCCAGAAGGATCTCAGAACTTTTCCTAATCTCACCCAAGCAGATGTCTGGTGGGGAGATGGGTTCCTTCCCTAGTAATTAGTCAGGCCTGTGCTTTATTAGTATTGCATGGAGCACGGGGTGTTGTATACAAACACTGCATCATAAACTAACATAACACAACAACAAAAAAAAATTTTTTAAGGTACTAAAAGAGTTATACACATTCCAAAGTTGAATTATGCCAACCCTAGCTTATGTCTTTTCCAAAATTCTAAGAGGCCATTAAATAGCATGCCCTCTCCATACCCACAAAACTCGGGGTCAGCAATGAGGTCCCCTCTTCCATTCCTGGTTTTAGTACTTGCCTCTTTTTCTCTGAGTCTTAACTAAAGACTGAATAACAGTTCTTTTTAAATGAACTAGCTTTTGGTCTAATTTTTTTCCTCTGTTGACTTTTCTGTTTTATTTTACAGATAGCCATTCCAACTGTTATTTCTTGCTTTGGCCTGCTTTGGGTTTGATTTGCTCTTGTTATAGTTTAAGATGGAAGCTTAGACTCTTCATCTGAGATCTTTCTTCCTTATATGTTTGGTACTTAGAACTATATATTTCCTTCACAGCACTGCTTGAGCTCCGTCCCATAAATTTTGATAGGTTATGTTTTCATTTTCACTCAGCTCAAAATGTTTTCTAATTTCATATAAGACTTCTTTTTGGAGCCATGGATTACTCAGAAGTTTAATTTACATAAAGTCAGGACTTCCTGAATGTTGACTTCAAACTTAATTCCATTGTTATTAGAGAACATTTACACAGTTTCAGTCCTAAATTTATTAGCTTGTTTTATGGAATACCATATGGTTCATCCTGGAGAATGTTCCATGCATGATTGAAAATATGTGTGTTCTACTACAATTATACAGCGTTCTATAAATGTCAACTATGATTTGGTTGATGGTATTTAAATTTTCTATATTCTTTCTAATTATTACATAAATTGAATATGGTTTTAAAATTTCCAACTATTTTTCCCTTCAATTCAGTTTTTCCTCCCTATGTTTTGGTGCTCTGTTATGTGTATATAGGATATACATAAATAGGTCAATAAATGAAGAAAACCTAATTGTTGTCATGAAATTTCCCTTGTTTCTGGTCTTCATTCTTTTTTACATGCTTGATTTACCCTCTGGTATCCTTTTCTTTCAGCCTGAAGGACAGCCTTTATAATTAAACTCTGCTAGCAATGAATCCATTCCTCTGGGAAAGTCTTTATTCCCTCCATTTTTAAAGAATAGTTTGGAGATTTCTTGGTTGACAGTGTTTTTCTTTCAGCACTTAAACAGCAATTTTTTAACTGAAATTATGTTTACATATTATGTCACAGTGAACAACATGTTGATATATTTATATGCTTTGCTATGACTGCCATTGCAGTGATAATTAGCTATTTCCATTACATCACATAATTTCTTCATTGGTTGATATAATTAAGATCCAGTCTCTTAGCAGCTTTGATTATAATAGAGTATTGTCTATATTCACTGCTGTGCATTAGATTTCTAGGACTTATTTACTACTCATTCAAAGTTTGTACCTTTTTTTAAAAGATTTTATTTATGTATTTGACAGACAAAGATCACAAATAGGCAGAGAGGCAGGTGGGGAGTGGGGGGGAGGGGAAACAGTCTCCCTTCTGAGCAGAGAGCCTAATGTGGGGCTTGATCTCAGAGTCCTGAGCCGAAGGCAGAGGCTTAACCCACTGAGCCACCCAGGCGCCCTGAAAGTTTGTACCTTTTAAACACTCATCTTCTCTCCTTCACACACACATACACACACAAACACCCATTCTCTACCAAACTATGTTGTACTTTTTTTGAGTTTAGCTTTTTTAGAGCCCGCATATCATATATATCCATATCTATATATGATATGTGGATATATATGTCACATTGTATTTGTCTCTTTCTAAATTGCCTCACTGAGAAGGTCTTCAAGGTACATTCATATTGTTACAAATGCCAGGATGTTCTCCTTTCTCATGGCTGAATAGTATTCCTGAATAGTATGTGTATCACATCCTTATCCATTCATCCATTGATAGGCACTTAATTTGTCTCCATTATTTTGGCTATTGTGAATAACTGTAGTAAACATGGAAATACATACATCTGTTATTCTGTTTTCATCTACTTTGTGTGTATACACCCAGAAGTAGAGTTTTTGGATCACATAGATCTATCTTTGACCATTTCGGGAATCTCTATAATATGTGTCCTGTTTTGTTGGTGATGGTGGTGATTTTTAATCACATATCTGGGCTTAATCCTTAATACCTGGTATGTGATTACCACCTAATCTATTTTATGAGACATGTAGCCCATTATTCAACAATGATATACACCATATAACAAAAACTTTGTTCAGTTCTGAAAGACAGAATGTTCTTCCTTCCCTAATGCTACAATAAGATAACTTCTATAGTGTTATCCATACTAAGGACAAATAAATCATAGACCTGTACAATGAATCCATCAATTAAAGCACTGATCTAGGAGTAGTGGATGATACTCAGAGAAGCAGATTTTCACCCATGGGTCTACCTGGTGCAGACAAAAGAACATGTGCCTGAGATACACGGAATATATTCCAGTGGTGGCTCACTCTCATTCTCCTTCCTTCCTCCCACACCATCCCTCACCCTTGTTTGGGAAAATAGCCTTACTCTATGTTTTCTCATGTGATAGGGGTTTTTTTATACTAGCAGTGAGATCTTTCTGCTTGGTACTTAGCACTCATAAGTGCCCTCATAAGGGTTGACTGAAGAATAAATACCTCATAGCAGTAAGAAAAAGTGGCATAAAACATAAAACCATAAAAAAGAAATCCTGCAGGGGGTGGGAAGTTGGGTCAGCCTGGTGGTGGGTATTGTGGGGGGCACATATTGCATGAAGCACTGGGTGTGGTGTATAAACAATAAATTCTAGTACACTGAAAAGTAATTAAAAAAAAACTTAAAAACTTTAAAAAAATTTAAATTTTAAAAAAAGTAATCCTGTCATTTGACAGTGTGGACGGACCTTTATTGTTTTACACTAAGTGAAATGAGTCATGAAGAGAAAGGCAAATAGCACATGATCTCACTTCTCTATGGAATTTAAAGGCCAGACTCCTAGCAATGTAGAATTGTTTGCCAGCAGCTGGAGGTTAAAGGAAATGAGATGTTTATCAAAGGATTCAAACTCTGAGTTATAAGAAAAATAAGTTTTGTGGATCACCTCTATAACATGGTAACTGTAGTTAACAATATCTTGAAAGTTGCTAAGCATGTTGATCTTAAGTGTACTTATCATCAAAAAACCATAATCATGTGAGGTGATGGATATATTAACTACCTTATTGTAGTAAATATCTGAAAACATATATGTACCAAATCATCACCTTATACACCTTAACTCAAATGTAATATACCAGTTAGATCTCAAACCTGGTGGAGGGGTTGGGGGTGGACTTTAAAATCCAGTTTGATGCCTCTCCCCTACATCTAAATTTCTATATCTTTCCAGTTTTGCCTAAGATGTTAACAGTTATTTAATTTGAATCTTCACAGAGAAGACCATCCTCCCTTGAACTACTTGGAGATCTTAATGTATGTTAAAACAGATTCTTCCCAGAGATGGTTGGAAGATTTAGAGCTGGATGGAAAAAAATCAAAGTTTTATTAACATTTAGAGAATGCACAGTCAACTTCGTACTTTCATAATGGCATCCAAGAACTAGAAAGGAGAAAAAGAGGGAAAGTAAGAGCTAATAAGGCAAGTGAAGAGCTGAAGGCAGACACTTAACCAACTGAGCCATCCAGGTGCCCCACAAATCTTATTTTTAATCAAACATGCTTTATTTTTTTATATATATTTTATCCATTTATTTGACAGAGAGATAGCACAAGTAGGCAGAGCTGGCAGGCAGAGGGAGAAGGAGAAGCAGGTTCTCCACTGAGCAGGGAGCCCAATGTGGGGCTCGATCTCAGGACCCTGGGATCATGACCTGGGCCGAAGGCAGAGGCTTAACCAACTGAGCCACCCAGGTGCCCCAAACATGCTTTTTTAAAAAGAAGGGAAATTCACAATGTTGGTGAATATACATAGTATATAAAGTAAACCTAGGCCATACCTTAGGTTTTTTAAATAACATAAACAATAACTAAAGTATCCATGGGGATTATATAAACAGCTGGTGGTTTTTCACCCTTCTCTTGTGAACTTTCTCCCAGTATCCCCTTTGGAGTCCTTAAAATACCTCCGTCTTGGGGGTTGGGTAGTCAGAAACCTGGAGCCAGTCAAGAACCCCAGCTAGGGGAATAGAGGTTAAGTCTATAATCTAGTGCTGGGAGTGAAGTGGGATTAGAAGTTGAAGACTGCTCCCAAGGCAGGGTGACTGAAGGTCCAGGGGAAAGTGTTTAGGTTTCTTTGTGCTGCCCTTGGGAAAGAACTGGCTATTTTCAGCACCTGGATTAAGAGGACACAGGACAAAATAGTGAAGAGATCCGGGCTATGCCCTCCCCTTGACTCTAAACTAAATTTGTCCAAGTACACAGACAAGAGATGACCCCTGTCAGTAACACAGCGTAGGGCTCTGTGGACAGCACTCCCAATGGGTAAGTACATTTCAGACAGGGGGACAAAGTCATTGGGCACAAATTCCAAGTTCCAGAAACTACATTTGTCTTCTGGTTCAGCCAGGACTTATCTTTTTCCTGGGTCTAGTCAAAAGTAGAATAAAGAGTACAATATGGCCTGGGCTGTGAAAAAAAGGAGAAACCCCAAGGCAGGAACCGCATTGCCTCATACTGTCCATCAGAACACAAGAGGAAAAATTGGACTATTTTAACCTTATTGGGCTTCTGGTCTCTTCCCCCATAGTCAGACAAACTACTCTCCTGAGTTGATCCTTATACCATCAGCAGGTCTCTTCCACTGACTATACCCATGTTAAAAGAGCTATTCATAGAGTTAGGAAAGAAGGATATGGAGTCACCAAGGTCCTATGGAAATAGTACTATGTGTCTGTGTTCTGTGGAAGAGGGCAAAGAACAGAGGGAAGGAGTAGATAAGGAGGGAACACAGTACCTATTCCGAGGGGCGGGCTTCCTAACACTTGACCTTCTGCATGCTCACAGAAACTCACACATTTATAGACAGTCGATTTGATACATGAAGAAACTCTACAGTAGCTATTTCCTTCACTTTACAGACTAGGAAACAGGATTGAAAGCAGAGGCAAAGTATACACTCCCTCAATCAGAGCCAGAAAGAGCAATTAGTAGTTGAACCTAAGTTTATCTTGCTGCTAAACCATTTTGCCTCAACAAAATCTCTTTCTCAGAAGCCTCAGACCTACCAGGACGCTTCTAATAGGACTTGGAGATGGTGTCCATGTGGGGAAGCCTTTATGCAGGCTGACACAGAAACTGTTTCTCTGCAATGTTCTATGTAAAGTAACACAATTCCAGGGCTGCAATCTAGTTCAGACCACCCCTTAAGATGCCAGTTATCACCTGGGGATTTTACTTTTAAAAATATTCATATTCAGTTTGTCCCAGCACAAAATTTGGGTTTGGCACAAATCAGAAATCTGGGTTTAAGTCCATCCTATGAACATTAATTACTTTTTTCATAAGTAACCTACCTTACAGAGTAATCAGGCCTCTTTCTGCTTTGGATTGGGGGTCTATCACAATATTTTTAGACAACACTTCATTCTCCTTGGTGTGAAATAAAATTATATAATTATTACCATTCCACTTAAATCCCTGTAATTCCTATATTTTTGAGACCTCCTCAGATGTCCCATGTAACAGAGAAAAAGGAACTATTCCAAATTGCAGAATCTAAAGTTCTGATCTGTTCCCCATAGTGAACAGTAAGAATTCAGGGAGAGAAAGTTGCTGCCATGTGCCAAGAACCTCATACTAATTTTCATTTGTTCCTTATAATTATCCTTTATAGTAGATATTCTCTCCATATTTTATATGGAAAAAATGAACTGTCAGAAGGTTAGGCTACCTGCCCAGAAACCAAGTAAAATAAAAGTCTGGGATGGGAAATCTGGTTTATTAGATGGCAAAGCTTGTGCCCTGTGGTGCAGCCTCCAGATGCCTTTCCCGTCCAATAAATCCACAGAAGCTCACAATTGAGTTCTGAAGAAAAGACTTCAGATGTTATCACTTACTGGCATATTAAAGTTCTTAATTCAAAGAATTGCTGAAGTTGGTGAGATAATATAACAAGAACACTTGTGGAATATTTTAAAGTTCACAAATCTTTTTCTTTTCAGCAATTAATGGCTGACCAAGAATTAAGCAACCCTGTAAAAACTTATGTTGGAGCTAGAATTAGGAATCCCTGAGGTTACATAGGGCCATTTTCATGCTTATTTGCCATGAAAATAACTAAAATATAAAAAACAATTAAAAGAATATTTGAAATGTGCATGGGCTTGTTTGAATTTAGTGACTACTCACCCATTCTGGTATAGACTACAGATCCCAAAGAAGGCTTTGTAGAGGAGAAATGATCTGGGATGGGCCTTGAAATATTTGGGGAATTTGCCTGGGTAAAGACCAAAAATGTGGTGAAACCTCTCAGCACAAACTTGGCTGTGTGAAGAAAGTCACCCTGGTGAGGATGGGGAATCTGAGACTTAATGTTGCTGAGAATCTGATGGGAAACAGCAAGATGGCAACCCTAAGCAGGACAGGACCCGAAGTAAACTCTGTGCTCTTGGGGTGCCTGGGTGGTTAAACATCTACCTTAGGCTCAGTCCAGGGATCATGACCTGAGCCAAAGGCAGATGTTTAACCTACTGAGCCACTCAGGCACCCCATGTAGTTTCTTTAATAAAATCTGTAACATACCAAGGAAACATTCAGAATTCTTTATTATAGGCTCCACCAAATGCACGGGATGAAAGTAAGAATCTAGCTACAGTTTCCAGAAATTGTATCTCTCATAAGAGTAAAAATCAAGTGCTCCTGACTCCTGGATACTCCACTGCCTGAAACATGTTCATGTCTAATAATGCCTGCTTGGTGCCTAGTTCTTTCTGGCTTACTGGCATTCCAGGGCTGCAATCCCTGCACATCTGGCTCTCCATCCCCTTCAGCTCTATGTATCTAGTGGCTCTAGTGGGGAATGTGACCATCTTGGCAGTGATAAAGGTGGAACGCAGCCTGCACCAACCCATGTACTTCTTCCTGTGTATGTTGGCTGTCATTGACTTGGTCCTGTCAACCTCTACCATGCCCAAACTGCTAGCCATCTTCTGGTTTGGGGCCCACAGCATTGACCTGGATGCCTGCTTGACCCAGATGTTCTTCATCCATTGTTTTGCCACTGTTGAGTCAGGAATCTTCCTTGCCATGGCTTTTGACCGCTATGTGGCCATCTGTGACCCATTACGCCACACCTCCGTGCTCACTCATGCAGCAGTGAGCCGTTTGGGCCTGGTTGCCCTCCTTCGTGGAATACTCTACATTGGACCCCTGCCTCTGATGATTCGCCTGAGGCTGCCTCTTTACAGGACCCAAATTGTTGCCCATTCCTATTGTGAGCACATGGCCATAGTTACCTTGGCATGTGGTGACACAACAGTCAACAACTTATATGGAATGGGAATTGGCTTCCTGGTATTGATCCTGGATTCATTAGCCATCACTGCCTCCTATGTGATGATTTTCAGGGCTGTAATGCGGTTGGCCACCCCTGAGGCTAGACTTAAAACCCTAGGGACATGTAGTTCTCACATTTGTGCCATTCTTGTGTTCTATATCCCTATTGCTGTTTCTTCTCTCACTCACCGCTTTGGCCATCATGTGCCTCCCCATATCCATATCCTTTTAGCCAACTTTTACCTTCTCATCCCACCCATCCTCAACCCAGTTGTCTATGCTGTCCGCACCAAACAGATTCGAGAGAGACTTCTCCACATTCTCAAGGCAGGCACTCAACCCAAGTGACCATTCTGCATCTGCAGGGCATACAGATAAGGACAGCAGGAAATGACTCTGACTGGGGAAGCCAGTATAATCATACCCATGAAGATCGGGCTTACCTGAGATGAGCCATAAAGTTCTAAGAAAAATGCTAGCATATATTCCACTTGACTGTGGATTTTCTCAAAGTGGAGAGAGGACTACCTGGGGAAATCAAGGTATGAGTTTTTATACAGTATCCCTTTTCATATTTGACATAAAAGTAATTACAAGGCCACAGAAATAGGTTTATTTGACATTTTTTAAAAGTTTTTTCAATTTATCTATTTTCAGAAAAACAGTATTCATTATTTTTTCACCACACCCAGTGCTCCATGCAATCCGTGCTATTTGCAAATGACAGTACAGACAAATGTTGATATCCAGGATCTATAATGAACTCCTCAAACTCAACACACACGAAACAGGAAAACATATCAAAAAATGGGAAGAAGATATGAACAGACACTTCTCCCATCAAGACATACAAATGGCTATCAGACACATGAAAAAATGTTCATCATCATTAGCCTTCAGGGAGTTTCAAATTAAAACCACATTGAGATATCACCTTACACCAGTTAGAATGGGCAAAATTAACAAAACAGGAAACAACTTGTGTTGGAGGGGATGTGGAGAAAGGGGAACCCTCTTACACTGTTGGTGGGAATGCAAGTTGGTGCAGCCTCTTTGGAGAACAGTGTGGAGATTCCTCAAGAATCTATTTGAAATCCACACACATTCTCTGTTCCTCAAATTCCTCAATCTATTCCTCAAATTCCCTATTTGACATTTTTTATAAAGGATTTCTCGTTTCTCTTTGAAGAATGTTTTGCACAATTTGTAGAAGATAAAATTCTACTCTGACACCTTCTTGAAGACTGTTTACAAATTTTTAGTAAAGACTTTAAAAATTCAACTGCATTGGCTAGTTGTCCAATCTTTTTGGCTTGCCCCAGAAATTAGATGAATAGCAATATGAATGTGAGAAATCTTTATCTAATGGGACTTAGAGTGGGACCTTCCTGCCCATAAACGTTAAAGTTCTCAAGTCAGGTTATTCCCCCATTTAAATAAATGGAAATACACTATTCCACATTTCTTCTTAATAATTAACTGGCAACAGGGAGGAAAAGACAGAAGGACACTAAGAGATTTTGTTTTGGCGGTCCTGAAATGGTCTTGAAGTACAGTAGCCACCCTGAAATAATAAAATGACAAAGAGGGAAGAAAGTAACAGTGGGATTACTGACATGAAAGAAGTTGGGTAGGAAATGGAGTAAAAATGAATAAGTGGTAGACACAAACCTTGAAATAACTTCAGATCTTTTTTAAAAATTCTTGGTTCATACTTATTTTGTTATGATTTGACACTTTTATTGATCATAGAAGTTCTGTAACAAGATGATTACTTCAGGTTAGGAACCTACAAGAATCTTGTGGTAATGCATGAAAAATAAAGCAACTAGTCCCAATTCTAGTGATTCAGAATTATGGTATGTCTATTTTAGTTCTAAATCAAAATGTTCAAATGAATTTAACTTCATTTTACAAACCATTATTAGTGTTTTGAAAGCATAATCTAAAGAAGCCAGTGATTAAACAAGAACAGTACTCAAACCTCATATCTTCCAAAAAAAAAAAAAAATGTTTAAAGGAAAACAAACTTGGAACTAGCTAAGGGTTTAAGCTAAACTTTAGAAAAGGGTTTGTGATACTTTATTTGTTCAGAATCCTATGCCTAACACTAAGGTTAGTTGGGGCATATTAATTTTTCTCTATTTTGGGATGGGGTGTTCATTCCCCATCTTCTTATCAAGGACTCTGAAGTCCAGTGCCAAACCCAAGTTCACTTATTTTAGAAAGGTTGTGTTCTATGAATATAAATTTTGGTGCTAAATATAACCTACCTACTTATATTTTTGTTTTTAATTAGGAGTTGATGAAAAGATAGAAGCTCAGAGCTAAAAGTTTAACAGAATTATCTCCTAACCACAGCCCTGGACTTCAGAGAAAATAAAGAAAAATGTTCAAACCCAACAGTGGCACCAATGCTAAAGGGAATGACAAGGAACCTTTGTCATGGGATAGTTTTTTGGCATATTGTCTGAAGTCTGTGATTTATACTACATAAGGCAGAGAATGTGTGTGGATTTCCAAGGCTTTTATTCTCGGCTTAAATTGCATTTAGCAGGGTTACTACTAGAAACTTTTTAGCCAAATAATCTCAGAAATACCCCATATGGTGTTTCTAAATGATCTTCTGTGTCTACTACAGACCAAAACTAAATACCATCTCCAACTCCATCCCCCTATGACAGTGAATGATTGGGAGTAAAGAGGAGAAATACCAGGCAAACGTGTGCTCCCATTCCATCCAGGGACAACCACCCATGACAACACCCAGACGTATCAGACTCAGGGTGTAAGCTTAGTTATAATACGGCATTTAATCCCATTGTCAACCATAGTCTTGTCTGGGCTCTTTTGTAACTTTCATGAAGGGGCTAAGCTCAGAAGAGTATGGAAGGGAATGTACCCCAGTGAATGTAGTCTGGGGACATGACAAGTCCAGTAACTGAACCTCTTATTCAAATCCAGTATCTCATTTCTCCACACAAATATGACTATTTAAATTTTTATTTAAATTCAATTTAACACATGGTGTATTATTAGTTTCAGAGGTAGAATTCAGTGATTCATCAGTTGCATACAACACCTAGTCCTCGTTACTTCAGGTGCTCTCCTCAATGCCCATCACCCAGTTACCGCATCTTCCCACCCACTCCCTTTCTAGCAACCCTCAGTTTGTTCCCTATAGTTAAGAGTCTCTTATGGTTTGCTCCATCTCTGTTTTCCCTTTATTTTTCCTTCCCTTCCCCTATGTTCACCTGTTTTGTTTCATAAATCCCACATATGAGTGAAATTATACAATATTTCTTTCTCTGACTTATTTCACTTAGCATTATACACAAAACCCTCTAAGACCTCCTCCTCATTATAAACATTATAAACATTGGGGTGCATGTGCCTCTTCAAATCTCTGTCCTTTTTCTATCACCCACACTGAAGATGGGAATAAAAGATACTCGGCACCTCTTGGGTCTGCAAGTAAGTCTTTTTGTTTTAAGATTTTATTTATTTATTTGACAGGCAGAGATCACAAGTAGGCAGAGAGGCAGGCAGAGAGAGAGGAAGAAGCAGGCTCCCTGCTGAGCGGAGAGCCCGATGTGGGGCTTGATCCCAGGACCCTGGGATCATGACCTGAGCTGAAGGCAGCGGCTTTAACCCACTGAGCCACCCAGGCACCCCTGTAAGTAAGTCTTGATGGAAGAAGTGAAGACTGGGGTAAAGTTGAGGGAGGGGACATCCTTACAGTTATTTGTAAATGGTCATGTGACACATGTGAGTAAGAACTTGGACTCTGGATTTAGGTAAAAGGCAGAGATGGATGTGAACCAATAACTGGCAGGCTTTGGATATATTCACAATCTAAGCCCCAGTTTTCTTTTCTTAAAAATGAAAGTAGCAATAGTAGCTTCTCTTGAGTTTATTATAAGGATATAATGAGATGATCTAAAATGCCTGCATAATTCCTCACATAAAGAATAAACTTGCCTTTTAAAAATAATAGTATTTTATTGTGCACTGAGAGACCCAGCAGAGGAAAAACTGAAGCAAGTTCCTGGAAAAGCAATAGAATATCTGTAGTTGTTTCTCATTCATGAATATATCAACCTCTGCTTTAGGAAACTCTCTTCTTTGCTTCTCTCAGAAAGTCCATTCACAGAGCCAGCTTTCCTCTGGTCTCCTTAGCTGCCCCAGCACCCATTCGTGTACATCTGAGGATTTTCAACCAGTGACACCCATTTATTTAGTCTTGGGATGGTAAGAGGCCAAATACTTCTAAACATCTCCCGTATAACCAGTGAAAAAGATCCAAAGTCACAGGCTCAGTTGTACAAAATGTCACTTCAGGTTTTTTTCCTGCATCATCCACAATAGGGTTTAAAATTAAAATTGAGTAAAATTAAAATCAAATTGAGCTATAAAACTTAATTCCAATTTATAGTTTAGTCTGATACAGGTTTTAAGAGTCCCCTAGAAGTTTTTCTGTCACCTTCTTCTTTGTGTTAAACTTAAAATTGCAGTATGGGATGGGTGTGTTCCTATAAGATTTCCACCATGGCAGTCACATAGGTGAGGACTATCTCCTTCCTTATTCCTTATTCCCTGGTCTCTGACCCCAAGTACATGCTTATGCTATATTTATGATACTTTTTCGTATTGTGACTATGGGAAATGACCGTCTCTTATTAGATTCTCTAGTTCTGTTGATCCACTGATACTGCAATCATGTCCCCAAACGTCTTCCTTCCATTTATATAACTACACACTCCCTTTCCTGCGGGTGATATTCCTGATAATGACAGAAGCTTACAAGAAGGTGAACCAAAGTCAGGAGACTGGAAGAAACAAGGTGTCAAATAGACTATACTTGGACTCCAAACTAATTCTTAGGCAAAACTTTGAGCAGTCAACAAAAAACCAAACTATAAAAACCAATGATGTACTATAAGTTGGCTAACTGAACATAATTTTAAAAAATAAGCTTTAAACAGATGATAAAACAGAATTAAGGCAGAATGGGCTGTTACAAATTGGGTGCTGAAGAGACAGTGGTTCTAGCTCCTACCATTCAAGTTTCTTTGATATGAGTCTGTCACACTGGCCTATTCTGATCCTGTAATTCACGAGTACAAAAATGCCACCCATAACATATTTAAGGCATCAACAAATGTTTGGACATATGGATAAATGAATTTAAGAATGCATGAATTTCTTTAAGTTCAGATGGATGAGATGATCAAATATCATCCAGGTATTTTATAACTTGATACAATTAAGATGTTGCAGTCTTAAGTCTTCAGGAAAAAAAACCTTTGGGTCATAGACAGCTGTTTGTTATAGCCCAAGCCAAGTGTTAACAATGGACTTAGCAATCAGTATTAAGGATCAAATATTTTCATATTTATCTATAAGCTGACATTGCCATGCACATGATATTAGTCCCTCAGCTAGTGTGTAATATCATTAGGGATTGAGACTGGTATCACAATCAGAATACAGTCCTGAAGCATAAGATAAGGTATTTGATTTGCATTTCGAGAATGAAAATAGGCCCATCCAAATTCTGCCCATTTTGGAAGTCTCAAGTCAAACACTAGGGTCTACATATGTGCATTAAAGAAGAGATTCTGCATGGAGCACTGGGTGTGGTGAAAAAATAATGAATACTCTTTTTCTGAAAATAAATAAATTGGAAAAAAAAAAGAAGAGATTCTCTAACTTCTTGGAAGTGAATTCCTTAACTGCATAAAGAGATATATAATTTTTCAAAATCAAGTTAACATCTAGAATTTTTGTCCTCTAGTTCAAATATCTAATTCCTGGATTGCATTAAATATTGGCATTGTAAAATAAAACTGCTATACCAAACTTTTAAATGGATTCAGTGTTATAAAAATATTTTGATACCCATCTGTTTAAAATAAGGATAAGATCTCCTTTAACAGTCAAACTTTACATCATCCTTCTTTCTCTGTAAACTATCACACTTGTCTTGAAATGTGTTTTTTACATTGCCAGTGTCACAAAAAGCTTCAGAACTAAGGAGGGACCAAAAGAAAAAAAGAGAGAGAGAGAACTAAGAAGGGATACAAAGCCAGGACCAACCAACCACATTCTCAGAGGGCAGTCTCCGCATTACAGGAACTCATCAACTAAAAGTGACTAGACACCTCCCAAACTGGAATCTAACCCAAAGGAGAGGTCCTCAGATCCCTGGACTTTAGTCATGTCATTTGTGGAGATGAAACTATAGTGAGGGTAGCATCGAGGACTATTCTTCGGTCTGGTCCTGGTAAGTTTGGTCTCTCTGTCTTTAACTCACTTCCCAAACATAGGCAGGCAAGAATCTCTTCAAAGAGTGGTGATAGAAATATTTTAGAATTCAACTCTACTTGATGTCAGTACTACCTGAAACACAGACCAAGTGCCACTCCTGGGAATAGGGAGGGATTTAATGCCAAGATTAGAGCAGAAAACAGAACATGCTTCCCCAAGAAAGAGGTACAAATGGCTGGAGTAGATCTAGGAAATCCAAGTCAATAAAGTATAAATTCGATCATTTACATGTGTATATATATAATTACACATATGCAAATATTAGACACATTGATTATTATATTTCTATAATTGTACATAACCTAAAATATGTACTTAACCATCACATACCATTATATTTTATATTAGGAAACCTACAATGATGTAAATATTAAAAGGCTGAAAAAAGTAGCAACAAATGAATTCTAAGATTTTTCTCTACCTGAGCAGGCCATTTTGTGCTCCTTTTTTGCAAACCATCCTTTTTAGACAATTAGGGATCTTGGAATCTACAGAATGATATATGTGCAACTTCAACATCTTCTGTAGTTTTTGGATGTTCTATCACTTCCTGACTCCTCTGGTCTTTTATCCAACTTTGTATTTAAAGTTCTGAGGACCACTCCTGTTTTCATGTCATTCTTTTTTTTTATTTTGAAAAACCGTTTTATTGAGGTATATAATTCACATGCCATACAATTCACACAAAAAAGTATATAATTCATTGAATTTAGGATATTCACAGAAAAATACAAACAGGAACAACAGTTAATTTTAGAACAATTCATCACTTTAAAAAAAAAAAAAGCCATCACATTCCCTAGCCCTGCATTCCCCCAGGAGCCCTGTGCAACCATGAATCTACTTTGTGTCTCTCTAGATTTGCATATTTTGGACATTTTATATAAAAATCATATAGTATGTAGACATTTGTGACTGATTTCTTTCACTTGATGTAACATGTTCAAGGTTTATCCATGTTGTGGCATGTATCCATGCTTCATTCTATTTTATGGTCAAATAATATTCCATTGTATGAACTTAACACGTTTTAAAAATCTATTCATCAGTTTTCATCATCTGGCTATTTTGAATAATGCTGCTGTAGACATTTGTGTATAGGTTTTTAATGAATGAAAACACATGTTTGCATTTCTCTTGGGTGGACCTAGGTCATATGGTAACTGCATTTTTTTTTATTAACATATAATGTATTATTTGCTTCAGGGGTACAGGTCTATGAATCCTCAGTCTTACACAATTCACAGCACTCACCATAGCACATACCCTCTCCAATGTCCATGACCCAACCACCCATCCCTCTCCTCCCTCCCCAAGCAACCCTCAGTTTGTTTCCCAAGAGTTTCTTATGATTTGTCTCCCTCCCCTGTCCCATCTTGTTTCTTTTTTTTCCCCCTCCCTTCCCCCCACAACTCCCCTTGCCCTGCCTCTCAGGGTATTATGCTAGGTAAAATAAGTCAATCAGAGAAAGATAGTTATCATATGATCTCTCTAATATGAGGAATTTCATATCATTCTTGACTTTTGTTCTATTCCATGGCAATAGAAATGCCAGGATCCAGGCACACCTGGGTGGCTCTGTTGGTTGAGCAACCAACTCTTGATTTTGATTCAAGCATGGAGCCAGCTTAAGACTCTCTCTCTTTCTCTTTCTGCCCCTCCCTGCCCTGCTCACTCTTGCTCTCAAAACAAAATAATTTTTTTTTAATACCAGGCCAGGATCTAGCTATGTCCTTGGATTATTCTATCTACATAGGTGATCACATACTCTTAAAAAATCTGACTTCTAATTTCACATATGTGGCACTCCAAATAATATATCAAACATAAGTGTCCAAAGGAGCTAGAGTTCATAAGTTGGAATACCAGGGAAGAGAGAAAATGCATTAGAGATCTGCAGTCCACCATCTGAGTACCATTCAGATTACTGAACTCAGATAACTGAGTACCAAGTGATTACTTGGGAGGAAATTACCCAAAACGCAAAACCACCCCCAGAATATTAGAGGAAAAAATCTCCGGTTTTCACCCTGGACTGGGAATAGTTCTTGTTCCCACAAGCCAGAGTGGAAATCCTCATGAGTCATCACATTTTTTTTTTTTTCCCCAAAAATGCTTTTACTCAATGGTGGTAACAAATTAAGCCTAAACTAAAAGCTGCTCTGGTCCTGACTAACAAAGCCTAAAAACAAAACCGAAAGGATGAAGTGGTTTCATGTTTCAACAACTTAATGATGACCTAGAATAAATCTCAAGAATATGATATAGAAGTATCCAGTTTCCAAAAGTAAAATTCAACATATCTGACATTCAATCAAAAATTATCAGGAAATACACATAAGAAAAACAAAAACAAAATTTTAAAAAGGTACAGATAATAAAATTAGTAAATAAGGAGGTTGAATATACAGTAAACATTTATAACTATTTAAGAGGCTAGAGGAAAGATTGAGCATGTTTAGAGACATCAAAGATATAAAAAAATGCCTAAATCAAACTTTCAAAAAAGGAAATTATAATATCTGAGATAAAATATGTATACTTACCTACTAATTACAATATCAGATGAAATGTACAATATCAGATTAAAAAATACAATAAATGGATATAACAGACACAGCAGTGATAGGGAAGCATCCTGAACAAAACACTACTAATTATATTCAAGGAATTGTGCTTCTTTCTAACATTGCTTATTAAAATACTGGGTGAAGCTTGTCTTCTTTATGTTCGTTTGCATTCCAACTCTGTCAGTTGGCCATTCTAAGCTATCAATGGGTTTGGGGCTACCATAGCTAAAAAGGATGTTGGGTAAGTCAAGGGTCCATGAAGAAGCATTGTTGGGGCAACTTACAGACAATTACTCAGGCTCCAAAAAGCCAGAACTGGGGTGCAAGAATTGTTGGAAGTGTTATGATTAAGTTTGAATTAGTACACATTTTTCCATATCCTCTTGATTGTTTATATAACTGTAAAAATAGCATGTATGTATTCTCATACTGCTATGTTCCATCTAAGCACATAGTATTAATATATGATGATAAATCACCTTTGACTATTGTGAATAAAACTAGACATGCAGAACATTGTTTATTACATAGTAATTGAGTTCATATATTACTAGACTTATATGTTGGACAAAATCACTCTCTGTGGAGGGTAGGAGTATCACCTGAAGGGCCGGTTCATTTCTGTACCAAACATAAGGACAAATCAGATCTTGAAGCCTGGAAACACTTATTTAGTCCATTTGCTATATTCAGTTTACTAAATAACAACGACAGATAATTAGTTTCCAAAATGTACTGTGGAAAAAAATATCCACAGACTCTGTGGCTTATAACAATAAAAATCTATCTCTCATACATCTGGAGATTGGCTAAGATGACTCTGCTGGTATCAGCTGGATTTGCTTATCCATGCACAAGTCAGATGGGGAATCTGCTGATCCAAGGTGGGTTTGGTTGTTAAGGTTCCACTTCAAGCTGCAAGCTGATCAGGCAGTTCTACTCCACTTTTTCCTCTTATCATTGGATAAATGGGCTAACCAGGGTATAGCCTTATGGTGCAGCAAAGTCAGAAGATGACAAGCCCCATTGCACAAGCAAATTTCAAGTTTCTGGTTGTACCACATCTACTAATGCCCCATTGACCAAAGTGGTGCAAACAGCCAATCCCATAGTCAGTGAGGTTTTATACCCTGAGAGAGTAAGTATTTTTTTTTTTTTAAATCTAGTCTATCACACACAATGCTCCATCTCTACTGAAGAAAACCAAGCAAGAGTTTGGGTAGGGTCAGGGAACAGTCAAAGGCTCTTGGTCTAGGTTGAAGGAAAAATTCTGTCCTGGGACATGCCCATTCTTTTAACACAAGCAAAAAGCAAGACAGACTAGACCAAGCTACAGGAACATATTTTGAAGTTTGTAATTATCATGGAATATTTTAAGACCACTCAAACTCCAGTGGCTGAAGAAAGTCACATATCAATATTTAACATTCCAAGAGTGAAAAAATTCCCCTTCCATAGTAGATAGATGGGAGAGTAAATATCTGTGAACAATAATACAGCCTATCACAACTATATATTTTAACTTCTTTAGCTTCAGAAGTCTCAACTTCAAAAGGAAAGGGTATTAATCTTTGTTTCCATAATACATAGCTCAAAGATGGTATTCGTCTCTTCATTCAATAAATATTACTAAGTGGTTTGAGAAAAAAATACATATACACATGAAAAGTTATGTGATATAAATTTACATAAAGGAATGTCAGAAGCCTCCTTTGCTAAATGTTTGACAAAGGAATTGGCTATTAGTTCCTTGGATTTCTTTTCTGACTCCTACTGATTTAATAGAAGAAATAAGTTTGCTTAGAAGTGTAGCTGTTCAGGGGCTCCTGGGTGGCACAGTCGGTTAAGCATTCAGCTCTTGGTTTCAGCTCAGGTCATGGTCTTGGGGTCTTGGGATTATGGGATAGAGCCCAGCATTGGGCTCTGTGCTGAGTATGCTTGGGACTCCCTCTTCCTCTGCACCTCACCTCTCCTCTCTCTCTCTATCTCTATCTCTCCATTTCATTCTCTCTCTCAAGTAAATCTTTTTTTTTTTTTAAGTGGATCTATCCAAATGTAGACCCAATAACATTGGGTGGTAGTAAGCTAATAGAGTGGCAGAGGCATGAATGCCATTTAGAAAAGATATGGAAGCAGTTTTAGTACTTGAAGTATTGTTGGTCTTTGAGTCACAAAACGTGTGGTTCAATTTTTCATTCATAGTCTAGATGAAGAGTTCACCAAAACCTCAAATTCTTGTGCCAACCTCAGCCAATATTCCTATTATCTTTCACCTAGATAACAATAGCATTTTGGAAGCTTCTTTGTTTTCTTTAGTCATGTGATGAGCTTATGAGAATAGGAAGGTCAAATCTCTGCTATCAGTTAGGTAAAGTTTGATCTAACTGCATCTGTGAAGAATGAAACCTCATTTTCCTTGTCATACTAAAGAACTGCCAAACATGGAGATTACAGTTTTCCTACTTAAGATAATTCCCTACCACCTCAATCCAACATCCATATACTCAATAGCATCTACGCATTCTTTCTCCGGAATAGACTGAGCACATGGTCACGAATCTGCTTGGTCTTGACGCCATAGATGATGGGGTTAATCATGGGTGGAAAAAGAAGATAGAAAATAGCAAGAAGTATATGGACATGAGGGGCAGCCTGGCGAGCCACACGGTGCATGACTGAGGAGATGACCACAGGTGTGTAGGTGGACAAGATTGCACCTATGTGAGAGACACAAGTCCCAAAGGCCTTGTAGCGGGCCTCCTGAGAGGCAAGCTGTAGGACTGCCCGAAGGATGAAGATATAAGACAAGATAACAAACAGCAGGTCCAACACCACTATAAACATGGCCACAGCAATGCCATAGATATTGTTGAAGCGAGTATCCCCACAGGCCAGCCTTACCACGGCCATGTGCTCACAGTAGCAGTGGGCAATCATGGGGCCTCGGCAGTAGCGGAAGCGTTTGAGCAGAAAAGGGAGTGGAGTCATTAGTGTCACAGCCCGAGTCACAGCAGCCATGCCAATCTTGGTGATAAGGGGCCCAGTCAGCACCGTAGTGTAGTGCAGGGGCTTACAGATAGCCACGTAGCGGTCAAAGGCCATGGCCAGCAGCACTGCTGACTCCATGATAGAGAAGGAATGGAGAAAGAACATCTGGACCAGACAGCCATAGAAGCTGATCTCCCGATCTCTGAACCAAAAAACAGCTAACATTTTGGGAAGTGTTGTAGAAGAGAGGACCAGGTCAATGGTTGCCAGCATGGCCAGAAAGAGGTACATGGGCTCATGGAGGGCTGCATCAGCCTGAATAATGAAGAGGAGGGTACAGTTGCCTAGCAGGGCCAGAGTATAGGCGAAGCAGAATGGAATGGAGATCCAGACATGCAGGTGCTCCAAACCTGGAATTCCTACCAGCAAGAAGAAAGCTGGATGGGTTGTGGTAATATTGGAGGTTGTCATGGTTTGTAGAAGTTTTCTTTGTCCGTTTTTACAGGGTCCCTTCACCTTCTATACATACCTTCTTAGGAGAATTAGCTCTTGTTCCCATTGCAATACCTTAAGCAAAATTAGTTAGTAGTCCTCATAGACTTGGATAGGCATAATCCATATTTTCTACCCTTAAGAAACTTTGAATCTCATTGAGTAGGTAGAACATTAAACATCATTAGAATTGATATCACAAGACACTTACATAAAGGAATGGAGAAAAGGTAGTGTTTTCTGTGCTCGTGGTAACACCAGGAATACCCTGATAAAAAAAAAAATTTTCATCATCACTAGCCATCAGGGAGATTCAAATTAAAACCACATTGAGATACCACCTTCCACCAGTTAGAATGGCCAAAATTAGCAAGACAGGAAACAACATGTGTTGGAGAGGATGTGGAGAAACGGGAACCCTCTTACACTGTTGGTGGGAATGCAAGTTGGTGCAGCCACTTTGGAGAATAGTGTGGAGATTTCTCAAGAAATTAAAAATAGAGCTTCCCTATTACCCTGCCATTGCACTACTGGGTATTTACCCCAAAGATACAGATGGAGTGAAAAGAAGGGCCATCTGTACCCCTATATTTATAGCAGCAATGGCCACGGTCACCAAACTGTGGAAAGAACCAAGATGCCCTTCAATGGACAAATGGATAAGGAAGATGTGGTCCATATACACTATGGAGGATTATGCCTCCATAAAAAAGGATGAATACCCAACTTTTGTAGCAACAGGGACGGGACTGGAAGAGATTATGCTGAGTGAAATAAGTCAAGCAGAGAGAGTCAAATTATCATATGGTTTCACTTATTTGTGGAGCATAACAAATAGCATGGAGGACATGGGGAGATGGAGAGGAGAAGGGAACTGAGGGAAATTGTTGATCTATGTGTCCAATGCCACAGGAAGAATCACGTAGAAGACACCTCCGAATTGTCCACTGGAGACATGGAAGAGGGGTATATTTAACCACTGGTTTCCACCCCACCCAGGGCAAGGGTTCACCCAAAGAGTGTTAATTTCTTCATGCTTCCCGGTTCACATATGCACCAGGGTAGCTGAGCAGTCTCCTGCAGGTGCCCAGAGGCAGGATGCAGCTGAAGTCAGGCTATTATCTGCGCTAAGGCTATACCTGTGGCTGTCACAGCATTGACCAAAACAAAAAAGTGAATGAGAGGAAGTGAGGCATAAGAGATGAAAAATATAAAGAAATAGACCCCAGTGACAAACTCTAAGCAAAAAGAACAGTCATAACAAATGTTCTAAAACAGAAATATGCTCAAATATGTTCAAAGCTGAGCTACCAGGCCAGTGTAGCTAGATGATGTGAATAAGAGAGCTATAGAGGCCATAAAGATGGGGTCAGACCACACAGGGCCTTGTAGCCCTTTGTGGAACTTGGCAAATGTTCCTTTCTCTCAAAGATATCTTTAGAGCAAAGAAATGACATCCTTGACAAATTTTAAGATTCTTCTAACCTCTATGATAAGAATTGCATGAAAGTGTAAGGGTGTAAGGAGAAAAGACTCTGTGGCTATTCCAGAGATTAGGGAAGGGAGGATGTTAGTTAAGAACCAGGATGGCCCTGTTTGTGGTGAGAAGCAATCCAATTTTGGATATATTTGAGAAAAGAACCATGGAATCTAACAGATTAAATGTAGGTCATGCGAGAAAAGGGAGTCAAAGATGTCAGGGAGAGATTTGGCTTAAACACCAATAAAAGGAATTTTCTCAACTGAGGTGGGGGAAAGTTGTGGAGGAGGGGATCAAGATGTTACCTGTGTATATGTTGTTTGAGAGGTCAATCAGTAATCTAAGTGAACATGTTGACGCATTTGTATACTTGAGACTGGAGTTTGAGAGATTTTTGTCTGCTGATAAAAACTTGGTATCACTGGGAGCAGGTAATATCTATAAGACTGAAATCACCGAGACAGTAAGTGTTCATGAAGAACAGAGAACCAAGGGCTCAATCCCAACAGTAAGAACTAGGGTGGAAAGGATTTGGGGTAAGGAGTTGAGGAAGAGTCAGCAAAGGAGACTGAAAATGGCATCTTGTCCACATTTCCAGAACATCTGCTTCTTGAAAGGCTATTGAATGTAATGAATGCATCAAGGAGGAGGGAATTATTACCATGTTTAATGCTACTAGTGAGTCAGAGAATTCCAAAACAGAACTGGCCTTCTGTTTAGAAATGCAATGGTTAGATACCTTGGTAAGAAATTTTTCTAGAATAGAGGGAGACAACGCCTGTTTTGATTGAGTTAGATGGGGGAGGAGGACTGTGGGAAGGAACTAAAGTCGGTTAATATGGCTCCCTCTTTTGAGGAGATTTGCTGCAAAGACCAACAGTAAAAGGGACAGTAAAAGGGATACTGGCTGCACAGGAAAGTACAGTAAAGGGAAGGCTATTTGTGCATGTGCGTGTTTGTATGCATGTATGTGGGTTGTGTGTGTGAATACTCAATTGTTTTTAAGAAGGAAAGGGGGAAATGGCATGTTTTTAAATGGAACAGAATTATCCAGTGGCAAGGGGCCTTAAAATATAGGACAGAAATGAAACTATTGCTTTGTAACAGTCTTTTAACATAATCCTTTTTCTAGGTGTTCTACTACTTACCCTGAATTTGGTTATCAGATCCTAAAACCTTGAATATAAATTTCCCTATCTTCCTCTTTAAGCAGCAATTTGTGCACACTTCTTAAGCAGCAGCAACCAATTTGATATTCCAATGTAGCAGTCACAGATATCTCAATTCACTTTCAAGGCATTAATCTTCATATGCATTCCACATCTCAGGACATTGTATCCTCTCCAACCAGTTGCTCAACATAAAATCAAGGCATCCTTGATTTAGTTTGTCAGCAGGTCCAATTGGGTCAACCTCCACAGTTAGTTGGAAAGTTGCTTACTCCAATTAATGTCCACACTATTCAAGCACTATTATCTCTCACGACTGGAAAAAAAGATGCCTAACAAGTATACAGATTTCTGTTTTTGTCCCTCAGTTTCTATCCTTCTCCAAATACCATCCATATTGCAGAATGAAGGGATTATGCCTTATTCACTTCTATAACCTCAGCCTCTCGCATACATGGTTAAGTGTTAACTATTTCATCAAATGAAGCATGAACAACCAGACTACTGGAAAATAGGTCTTCTCACCCTGTTCAGACCTTCCTATACTATCCATGCCCAGAATATTTGGTCATATTCTAATTTAACATTGAATCAGGATAGAAATTCTAAGAAAGCTACACCAGCCTTGGTTACATGTATCAGAATAAAATCCAAATCCCATTGGAGAGGGTTTTTCCATGTGTTTTTAATATTTGCACTTCTTTACCAGGTTGAGCTCTTGGCTTTGTAGGAAACAAACTTAAGACAGCAGGAACTTGTTTCATTTTTCACTAGCATATGTTCACAGTTGCCAAGAACAGTGCCTGCTACATAACACACTCTATAAATGATTAGTGTTCCAACATACCTGTTGCATCTTAACCCTCAGTAAATATGCAAAACCTAACATAATTGACTTTACCTCTCAGTCTCTATATTATTCTGGCTTACTGTCTACCTTCTGAACATAACTTATGACCCTATGACTTGACCACACTTCCTCACACAATGAAAGTTACCTGTTCTTTGCAATTTCTTCCCCCAAACACAGGGTGTCCAATAGTGCATGAACCCTATTTCTGTTGAAGCTCATAAAAAATATACCTCTCTCAGAATCAGAATCTCAGTATAGGAGAATGAATGGAGCCAGTCATCTTCCCCTACTATCCAGAACCTAGGAACCTGTTTTGTAGTGAATATTTTATCCTGTCTGTACTGTTTCAAGAGCCAAAATGTCAACACTAGACCACAGAACTTGTCTATTTTTTTTCTCCCAAAAGTGCTTAGATAAGTCTCTGTACACAGAAAGTACTCAGTTATGCTTGCAATAAATATATCTTAAAAAGACATCCAAATGATGAATTTGAAAGACTAAAACCCAGAGACAGGAAGATAGTCACTGACCTAAAGTCCTTTAAGGATGTGGCTTGTGGGAGAAGAACCTATAAGAAATGAATCCCATTGCACCACTCAAAAGGTGCCAGAATGATTAGGCCATCAGCAACTCTGGAAGAACCTGGAACTCCAAAAAATGGAGGGAAAAAATAAAATTTTACAAAGTATCTGTCTGCCTGCTCTAGGAATAGTAAAAGATTTTGAAGATTACGGATATTTTTACCTATGGAGTTTCAAAGGTATGGACTCAAATTTATAAATGTGAGATGCTCACACATTTTGTTTGCAAGATTTAAAAATTTATTTCCAAGTATAAATACTGAAGTATAAAATGATCGAACTCATAGGGGATATAGCAAAATGTGAGTTTTTATTGGAGAAGAACATGAAGTAATTACCACTAAAAAGTCTTTGCTGATGATGATTAAGCAAGAGTGAAAGTTTGCACTGTTGTGACAATTTGTGCACACTTCTAAAACCAGTCTCTATTGTATCAATCTCTACTGTACGGTCTCTATCATAATACTCAAGTGGGTCTGTTTCAAAAAGAGAAGAGGAGAATCACATTTGTTTTCTATTATTTCTTTGATTTATAATCTTGAATTTCCAAGACCATATTCTTATTGCAAAGATTATTTGGGCTCCATATATTTGAAATGGCATTGCAAAATGATTTCCTGTAGAGCTTACAGTGTGGCAGAGGTTGTTCTAAAGACTATTTTAAAGAATAATGCCAAAATAAATGGCTCTAGTTTTTTCCCTTAATACACATTTCCCCCCCCAAAAAAATTTAAAAAGCACGAATTTCCTAGAAAGAGACAATTAGACAGTGGTGGAACTAGCATGTTTCAATAAACATGTCATTGTTCAAAAATACATATTTTTGACCTCTCCCTGTATCTTTTTAGTTCAGTCCTCATTTTCTCTCTCTTGACTAATGCAGAGCCTCCTAATTGGAACAGTGATACTGGCAAATTTGGGAAAAGAAATGATCAGTGAGAAGTGACAGGATCCATTTAGAAATAATCAGCCAAACTTCTTGGAGGTGAACTAGTGTCTGGCATAGAAAAGTGGGAGTTTCTGGAGTTTGTAGACAAAATATTTGGGTTGGACTGTTAGGACTTCTACCTCCTCAACTGACGAGCCAAAATACTTGTAGAACATAAGGAATAACATGGAGAACATTAGGAGAAGGAAAGGAAAAGTGAACTGGGGGACATTGGAGGGGGAGACAAACCATCTGACTGTGAACTCTGAGAAACAGAGGGTTTTGGAGGGGAAGTGTCAGGGGGTAGGGAGAACCTGGTGGTCGGTATTGAGGGCACGTATTGCATGGAGCACTGGGTGTGGTACATCAACAATGAATCTTGGAACACTGAAAAAATAAAATTTTTAAAAAGAGCCAAAATAGGGGCACTCCGGTGTCTCAGTGGGTTGAAGCCTCTGCCTTCAGCTCAGGTCATGATCCCAGGGTCCTGGGATGGAGCCCCACATCGGGCTCTCTGCTTCGTGGGGAGTCTGCTTTTTCCTCTCTCTCTGCCTGCTTGTGATCTCTGTCTGTCAAATGAATTAATAAAATTAAAAAAAAAAAAAAAGAACCAAAATAGAGACAATAAAGGGATTGGGAAGAGCGAGCAGGGAGCGGATACTGAGGCTAACTGTAGGAGGAAATTGAGAGTGCCCTTATCCTTTCTCACTCTCCACACCTGTTACCTCTTTCTTGTTTCCCTTAGTCCAGCTTTGTTCGCAGTGATTTGTCTGATGTAGAATTCTTGACCAGTCCATTAGCTTCATGCAACTTCAGTGGAAGGAGTTTGAGAAGGAGGGAGCTGGGAAGGGAGCCACTGGCTTTGTCTTTGCAAGCCTCTGATCTCCTCTGAAAAGGTTGTAGAAGCACAAACTGGGTTTTCAGGGACTCATGGAAGGCTCCACCTCTTCTCTAGGGATTAACACAAGGGAACTCCCCTGACTCAGGGCTCCCACCCCTGGAGTTTCCTGCAGCCCATGCCCCTCTCTCCTTTGTGGTACATATCCTACCTCCCAGGGGTCATGCTTAACTCTCCAGACACCAAGCACTTCAGGTAGATCCTTGTGCCTTAGTTTTTTAATTTGCTTCTGCTTACCTCTACCCGCTCCTTGCAGTGTCTTCTAATAAAGAGAGCCTTATTAAAACATAAACTTCACCCAATTCCTGTTTGACTGTGACCTGCAAAGGGAGGATCTCCACCTTAACCAAGCAAAGTTATCTGATCTTACTTTGCATACATTTTACATATTGACTGAAGCTAAGCAGATTCTAGCTAACTTTGGAATGTAATTAGTAACTTTGGAATGACACTTCCCTGATCTCAGATCTGTTTCCTTCCTATAAAATGGAAATAAGTCCAGTTGATGAGGGAGCATGGGGCTGGCTGAAGACCAAACAAAAGCTGGCGCCTTGCACCCCCCCCCCATCTGCTCCCCGTCTGTCATATGTGTAGCATCCCTCAGGCAGCCCTGACTGCCATGAACAATAAGCAAATAGTTAACTTGCAGAGCTCACAATCCTGCTAGACAGGAGTCTCCCTTGGCTTACAAATGTCCTAAATCTCACTAACAAAGGCGATTGATAGCAGGATTGTGACATCCCACGAAAAAGTCTCCCAGCTATCTTAATGTTAATAGCTGGTCTAAAGACAACATTGATCAAGCCGCAAGGGCCTTAGGCCTCTGGTTTCCTCTGACATCCTGGCACCTTGTAGGCCCTCTTTAGCATATGAAAACTCCCCGGGGGCGGCTGCATCTCTGCCTGCCCACGGGTCCTGTCCCCGTGCTTTAATAAACCACCATTTTGCACCAAAGATGTCTCAAGAATTCTATCTTGGTCATCGGCTCCGGACCTCAGCCCACTGAACCTCACCTAGGTTCTAGAACTTCATCACAGTTGTTCCTAAATCACTGGAAGAATAGATCACTAACTATATAATCAAGAAGCCATTATGATGTTGATGATGTGATTACTTATTAATAATTCAGATATTTATAAAAGTGATAGTCTACCTACAGCTGACTTTCATGCTATTTTTCAAAGAAGGAAACTAGTTAATATCAGGGTCTGCCATGAACTTTGCTCACTACAGTTTTCCATAACTTTAATTTTAAAGACGCTTTTTAAATTGTCTTTATTTTGTCTTATTATGATAAGAGGATAGCTCTCATATTAAGTGTTCTTAACAAATTTTTAGTGTATAATACATTATTGACTATAGGTACAGTTTTTGTACAGAGTCATGGTTTTTTTGTTTGTTTACAAATTTGAGAAGGAGTAAACCAACAAATTTTGTTTATTTACAAATTTACAAAATTGAGAAGGAGTTAGTTATTTAAATATTTGGTAGAATTCACCAATGTAACCCTGTGTTTCTGGGTTTTTCTTTAATGGGAGGTTTTGATTACTGATTTAATTTTCACACAAGTTATGCTTAGGGTTTCTATTTCTGCATGATTTAGTTTTGGTAGGTTATGTTTTAAAAGCAATCTCAAAGCTCTATGCCCCAGCTATCCATATTCCCTTTTGACAGAAGTATACTGGATCCTACTTCATCTTTCCTAACTTTGGCCTTGGTGTAATGTGGACTCAGCACTCTCCCATGATAGATGATCACCTAGGATATTGAGACAAAGTGAGATTGCCACATGATACCTTCATTTTTTTTTAAGATTTATTTATTTATTTTAGGGAGCATGCCCGAGCAGGGAGTGGGATTCAGAGGGAGACAGGATAGGAGAAAATTCTCAAGCAGACTTCTCTCTCTTTGGACATAGACATAAGCCTATGACATAGACATAGACATAGACATAAGTACAGCATGCCCATCTTAAAGATATAGATATAGATATAGATATATTCCCAGTACCCAGCATAGATTTGGTACTCGATGTTTTGTGACTGGATTCTCAAGTAAATGAAGAATTCACATTCTTGGTGAAAACATAAGCTACATGTATTTGCAAAGAAAGTGGTGTATGATGGATAAAGAAATGTCAGAGGACATGTTTTACTCAAAATGTTTAATGAAAGAGATTGGCCATGAGAATATAGAGGTCAAAAGAAGTCAAAGACGACATAAGCTGATTCAATTGAAGAAATAAATTTTAACAAGCAAAACTGACTTAGAACCTGTAGTGCTGGAAGATCATGAGCTCCCCCAAACTGGTAGTATTTACCCAGAGACTGGACATCAGCTTTCAGATTATTACAGTTACTCTTGCCTCAGATGAAATTTTGGTCCTTCCCAGGTCCTAATCCCAGTGACTCTCGAGAGAAACTCAGGTTCTCAAAGTCTTAGTAAAATTGAAAGCATCTTTGTGTCTTTAGATGACATTACCAAAGATAGTGAGTCAAGCCTTTGTCATGCCTCGTGATAGAGTGGGCTCTTTGGGAAGAAAGCAAAGTCAGCAGTTTGAATCCAAAGGCTATCAAAGGACATTGTACCATGAATCCTGATCAGACTGATGACTGAGTTTCAGGGCATCAATTAATTTTTTTTCATTATACCAGGACATCATTTAGTTTTCCTCCTTGTACATGTAAACTCTGGCATCCTTCTATTTCCTCTCATACCCCTCCCCCGATTCCAGCACTCAGTCTATCCCACTCTTTCTCTACCTGCCTCTCACACTACACTTAGACATTCTTTCTTGGGAATAGTCCTAAGACTCGCTCACGAATCTGCTTGGTCTTGACACCATAGATGATGGGATTGATCATGGGTGGGAAGAGCAGATAGAAATTAGCAAAGAGTATGTGGACATGAGGAGCAGCCCGGCGAGCCACACGGTGCATGACTGAGGAGATGACCACAGGTGTGTAAAAGGCTAAGATTGCACCTATGTGAGAGACACAAGTCCCAAAGGCCTTGTAGCGGGCCTCCTGAGAGGCAAGCTGTAGGACTGCCCGAAGGATGAAGATATAAGACAAGATAACAAACAGCAGGTCCAACACCACTATAAACATGGCCACAGCAATGCCATAGATATTGTTGAAGCGAGTATCCCCACAGGCCAGCCTTACCACGGCCATGTGCTCACAGTAGCAGTGGGCAATCATGGGGCCTCGGCAGTAGCGGAAGCGTTTGAGCAGAAAAGGGAGTGGAGTCATTAGTGTCACAGCCCGAGTCACAGCAGCCATGCCAATCTTGGTAATAAGAGGCCCAGTCAGCACCGTAGTGTAGTGCAGGGGCTTACAGATAGCCACGTAGCGGTCAAAGGCCATGGCCAGCAGCACTGCTGACTCCATGATAGAGAAGGAATGGAGAAAGAACATCTGGACCAGACAGCCATAGAAGCTGATCTCCCGATCTCTGAACCAAAAAACAGCTAACATTTTGGGAAGTGTTGTAGAAGAGAGGACCAGGTCAATGGTTGCCAACATGGCCAGAAAGAGGTACATGGGCTCATGGAGGGCTGCATCAGCCTGAATAATGAAGAGGAGGGTACAGTTGCCTAGCAGGGCTAAAGTATAGGCTGAGCAGAAGGGAATGGAAATCCAGTTATGTAAGTGCTCCAGGCCTGGGATTCCCATTAACACAAAGACTGCCGGATGGGTTGAGGTGATATTGGAGGCTGATGTGGCCATCGGAAATTTTCTTCCTGTCATCCACTTCCACAGGGCTCTTCCAGAAGGTATCCAGTATCAGCAGAATTATAGCATTCAATTTCAAACTCTGACCATTCACATGGAAGGATTAGCTCTTGATCTCATTTCTAGTCCTTCAATTAGAAAATAATCCTAATATACATTATGAGAAATACATGATCTCTGCCCTCAACATATTTAAAAAGCATTGGGTAAGTGGCACCTGGGTAGCTCAGTGGGTTAAAGCTTCTGTACCACCCCCCACCCCTGCCTGCCATTCTGCTTGTTTGTGATCTATCTGTCAAATAAATAAATAAATTATATATATATATATATATATATATATTTTTTTTTAAATCATTGGTTATATATATATATATTTTAAATCATTGGTTAATCAACATTCAATACCAATTAAGTGAATATTACAAGGCACTCTTCATTGAGGAATTGAGTGGAAAAAAAGCTTTCTGTGGTCTTTTGCCCAGAACCACTTTGTAAAAGATATAGACCCCTGCTATGTTCAAATCTTACCCAAGACATTCACTGTCTTCCAATTGGTTCCAAACTCAGGCTGCATCTCTAATTATGAAAGGAGTGTCTCTGTCCTTCAGATGTCTATCTTGCCTGTATGAAAAATAATTAAGACTAGCACCTTCTGATATTTCACTTTCCTCCATGTTCTATAAATTTTTCTCTAGCAAGGGTTCCATAGGTCTTTATTTAATGCTCAGCAATCTCACCAACTAAAGGCGTATTTTTTTTAAAGATTTTATTTATTTATTTGACAGATAGAGATCACAAGTAGGCAGAGGCAGGCAGAGGGAGAGAGGAGGAAGCAGGCTCCCTGCTGAGCAGAGAGCCCGATGTGGGGCTCGATCCCAGGACCCTGGGATCATGATCTGAGCTGAAGGCAGAAGCTTTCACCCACTGAGCCACCCAGGCGCCCCTAAAGGCGTATTTGCAGCCAACTTAAGAACATGAAAAGACCTATCATTGTTTTGCTTCACCTAACTTTAACTTCCATTTCTACATGCTTCTACTTTCACCCACTTTTCTTTCTAACATCCAGGACATTCAAAGGAAGAGATGCTCCACTCCCACCTTTTTGGAAGACTGAACTTTACGCCATTCTTTTTCCTTCTCGGATCCTTTATCTATCTCCTTTTTATCCCTTTTATCATTCTCTTTGAAAAAGCTTAAACATTTGTTTCTCAAAAATTTGATCTGTGCTTCCTTCTCTGTTTTCTCAGTTTATATTTTAAAGGTTTATTCTGAGAATGGAGATATCATTAAACAATTAGCACAATGGATAAATGGATAAAGAAAATGTGATATACATGGGAATATTATTCAGCCATAAAGAAGGAAATCTTACCATTTGTAGTAGCATAGATGGAATTTGAGAGCGTTATTCTAAGTGAAATAAGTCAGATAAAAAATACTGTACAATTTCGGGGTGCCTGGGTGGCTCAGTGGGTTAAGGCCTCTGCCTTCAGCTCAGGTCATGGTCTCAGGGTCCTGGGATAGAGCCCTGCGTCAGGTTCTCTGCTTCCCCCTGCCCCCGCCTGCTTCTCTACCTTCTTGTGATCTCTGTCAAATAAATAAATAATATCTTTTAAAAAAATACTGTACAATTTCACTTTTGTGTTTAATCTTTAAAAAGTGAATAGATAGAAAAAGGAATCCTCACGCAGTATTGGTGGGAATGCAAATTGGTGCAGTCACTCTGGAAAACAGTATAGAAATTCATTAAAATTTGGAAATAGACCCTATGATCCTATAGTCATAGTGCTGGGTATTTACCTAAAGAATACAAAAACACTTCAATACAAAATACAAAATTCAGTACAATGCAAAAACAATTCAAAGAGATACATGCACCTCTGTTTATTGCAACATTATTTATAATAGCTAAATTAAGGAAGCAGCCCAAGTGTCCACCAATAGACAAAAGGATATGGAAGATGTGATATATATACACAATAGAATATTCAGCCATAAAAAAAATGAAATCTTGCCATTACAAAAACATGGATGGATCTAGGGAGTATAATGTTATGTGAAATAAGCCAGTCAGAGAAAGAAAAACACTATATGATTTCATTCATATGTGGAATTTAAGAAACAAAACAAATGAACAAAGGGGGAAAAAAAGACAAACCAAAGACGCTCAACTATAGTGAGCAAAGGGTTACCAGAGGGGAGGTAGGTGGGGGATGGGTAAAATAGGTGAAGGGGATTGGGAGTATCTTGATGAGCACTGAGTAATATATGGAATTGTTGACTCACTATGTTGTACACCTGAAACTAATAGAACACATGTTATTTACACTGAAATTAAGATTTTTTAAAAATGAACTCAGAAAAAAAAAATGAACTCAGGAACAAAACAGATTTATGGCTACTAGGGGTGGGAGAAATAGGTGAAGGTAGACAAATGGTACAAACTTCCAGGTATAAGTTCTGGGGATGTTCTGTACAGCCTGGTGACTATAGTTAATACTATAACATATATTTGAAAGTTGCAAAGAAAGTAGATCTTAGAAGTTCTCACCATCAGAAAAATATTGTAGCTATGTGATGTGATGAATGTTAACTTGACTTATTGTAGCAACCATTTTATAATATATATATCAAATCATTGTTGAACACCTCAAACTAACATAATTCTATGTCAATTATATCTTAAAGCTGGAAAAATTCATTTTAAAAATAAAAACCATTAGCACAAATCTAGAATACAAAAATGTGCTTAGTAAATATGGGCATTTTTTTGAACTGCAGAAACTAAAAGTTAAGTCACTGACAATCACATATTTAGAAAATGTCAAATATTCAACCTGAACTTTGAGAACTCTTGTTTCCCGCCTTCAAATCCAATGTCTTAAGTTGCTGTATTCTTCCTCTACCTTGTTGTTCCACAGACAGTTCAAATTCAGCATGTCCAAGTGAAAGAAATAAAACTCTTAACTCCTCACCATGGTATAGGGAAAAGTTTTAGAATTCTTAGGCATGAGTAATGATTATGTCATCAGTCTACCAGCAGAAACTAACATTAATCTCTGATATTTTTAAAGTTTTAGCTTCTCAACCTATAACTGAAGGTAATAACCATACTTCCCACGATATACTTCCCACGACCATCTCACCAAGTTTTATGGTAAGGAAAGACAAAAACATGTGAGAATAGACCTCGCAAACTGTGACCCATTGTGCACTGTGACCCCTTTCTACAATGTTTATTTTGACTAATATCAGCACCATCATGTATTCTTTGGCTTTGACTCTTCCATCTAATCACCCCTTAACTTGGTTCCCCTTCACAGCACAATTTTATAAAAACTTGACTGTATTTGATCTCTACTTCCTCATCCCTCATTTAATTTCCAGTCCTTTCCAAGCCACCTTCCATCTCTACTCCTTCCCTTATGTTTTTTCCCCTTACTCTCTCCTTCTCCTTTTCTGTCTTCTTTTATTCCCTCTTTTATTTTCATATTACCTTACTAGGTGCTCGCTTTTGTTCCACTTGGATTTTTGTTTTTGTTTTGTTTTGTTTTGTTATCATCTACATTCAGGGGATTATCAAATGCATAGCTTCTACTCTGAGTTCCAGACACGTGTATCCTACTGCGTATTGGACCTCTCCACTTAGATGTTCCACATGCATATCAAACAATACGGCCAAAATGGAAATCTTTTTCTCTCCCCACAAACTATTTCCTCCCCTTGCATTGTCCATCTCAGCACATATTCTGGCCATCTGTCCTGTAGCAAGGTCAGAAACCCAGGTATAATCCTTGATTCAATCCTCTCCCTCTTCCTTATTATCCAGCTCATAAGCAAATCCTATCAATCTGAAAAATTTATAATTTTTTATTTATAATCTGTAATTTATTCCATACTCTTTTCCTTATCCCCTGACAGCATTCTCATTTAATTTACCATCTTTCATCCAGACCACAAAAGCCTTATATCTGGTCTCTGTGGTCCGAATCTTGGGTGCTTCATACTCCATTCTCTATACTACAGCCAAATAATCCATTAAACAGGCAAATTATACTGGGCCAGGGCTTGTCCCAAGACCTTCATGGAATTACCATTGCATTGAGGATGAAATCCACACTCCTCACTCTGGTTTACAAGTCTCTGCATGGTCTGGCCCCTGTTCACTATTCAGCTTTATCCCCTCTCACCTCTCCCTTCATTATGCTCCAGTCATAGACTACTACCAGCTGCCAAAGCTCCTGGAGCTCTTTCTAAGTCAGTGATGCCCCCTTGATCCTGCCCTTAAATTGTCTCCCGTGCTGCTTTTCTCCTCTCAATGACTTTTGTCTTCCCAGATTCATATCACTGGCCTGTGTCACTATAATGACTACCCCTTTAAATAAATTAAAGATGACACAAAGAAATTCCATGCTCATGGGTTGGAAGAATGAATATTATTAAAATGTCAACACTATCCAAAGCACAAAGCTATCTACGGATTCAGTGCAATCAAGGTATCACAATCTTAGATTTCAAGATAGTCTACAAAGCTGTAATAACCAAAACAATATGGTACTGGCACAAAAATAGACATATAGATCTGTAAAACCAAATAGCTCTCCCCTGGCAAGGGAGAGAGACAAAAGCAAAATTAAACCATTGGGACCACACCAAAATGAAAAGCTTTTGCACAGTGAAGGAAACTATCAACCGAAAAAAGCAAGCTACTGAACGGGAAAATATACTCAACACCAAAAAAAGCAATCTGATTAAAACATAGACAGAGGACCTGAATAGACACTTTTCCAAAGACATACAGATGATCAACAGACACATGTTTGGTGATGTTGAACATCTTTTCACCAGAGAAATGTGAATAAAAACCAGGATGATTTGAATCTCCCTGATGGCTAATGAATCTTGGAACACTTAAAAAATAAAATTATAAAAAAAAACAACCCAGGATGAGCTACCCCTTTCTACCTGTCATAGTGCTAAAATTAAGAAGAAACACACAAATATTGGTGAGAATGTGGAAAAAAGGAAACTCTCTGCACTGTTGCTTAGAATGCAAGTTGGTGCAGCCACTCTGGAAAATTGTGGAAGTTCCTCAAAAAATTAGAATTACCAAAAAACCCAGGAATTCCACTACTGGATATTCACTGGAAGAAAATGAAAACACTAATTCAAAGAGATATGCAGCCCTAGTTTATTGCAGGATTATTTATAGTAGCCAAGACATGGAAGCAACCCAAATGTCCATCCATAGATGAATAGGTAAAGAAGATGTGATATGTACACATACACCACACAATATATGGAATATTTCTCAGCCATAAATAATGATATCTTGCCATTTGCAATAACATGAATGGACCTAGAAAGTACAATGCTAATTGAAATAAGTCTGAAAGACACATATCATGTGATTTCACTCATATGTGGAATTTAAGAAACAAAACAAACAAAAAGTCTTAAAGGCAGAGAACAGACTGGTGGTTGCCAGAAGGTAGGTGGGTTGGGAGATGAGCGGAGTAAAGGGGATTAGGAGTACACTTATGAGTGCTGAGTAATGTATAGAATTATTGAATCATTCTGCTGTAGACCTGAAACTAAAATAATACCATATTAATTATATCTGAATAAAAAACCTCCTCTTCAGTCTTCTACCCCTACTCAATCTACTACTATAATGTGACAGACCACATATTTTATCCCTACTGAAAACTGCTTATAAGAACTTACTGCTACAAGGAAAATTAAAAACTACTCAATATGCTTATTAATTTGTTCCTACCTAAATTACTAACCTGACTTCTTCACCATTCCCTAAAACATTCATCCTGGTTTCAGCCACACTGGATTATCTCTCACTTCCTGAAAAGCATGCTTAAAGCTCATACTATTTATCTGAAATGCTTTCCTCTGCCCCTTTCCATACCTGGCCAAGATCCTGCCACCTTCTTAGTAAAGTCTTCTCAGACTCCTCCAGGCAGATTTTTCTCAGTGTTGTCAATGAGAACTCATTAATACCCTGAATTAAATAATATAAGGAGAGTATGATCCTTGTTGCCAGTGCAAATGTCTGTCCATTTGAATGAGTACTGCTAATACAAGGACTGTGACTTATTTCTATATTCATAGACTCTACTGAACATTATTGATGATCAGTAAGTGCTATTTAAATAAATGTACGAATGACTCTCTGGAGAAAGGTTCTCCTCTCCTGCTGATGTATTATATACTACCATCTAATTCAAATTGAAATTTACTGAGTATCACCCAGTTTTGAGCACATCCACAGAGAGAAATCCTGTGAAATCCTCACTAATTTTAGTTATGTAGATCAGATTTCAAACAGGTCCCTCCTCTTCTCTGAGTGCCCCTGTCTCTTACTTTCTGTATGCTCCTGTTGCCCATATCTGGCCCTCGGGTTTATTTGTCCATATACCTCATTCTCACAGCTTGCCTATTCTGTTTAAATGCCTTAATAATTCCTCAAGCTTCCTTCTTTCCAAGTTTAAATGAAATCTAGCTCTAATTCTGTTCACAATCCAACCCTGCTTATCCAGTCTCCTCCGACCCCAGCACTCTTAACCTGCTTGGGATAAGTGTTTTATCCAGTCCTTACATGTCATTGTACTATGCCTCCTGTTTGCATAGTCAAGACATCAGCAAATGACAAAAGTCTGGGTCACTTGTTTCTTTGTCTCCCCCCAAAGTGCATGTGGCTCTGTACCTAAAATATTCAGTCAGTATTATAAACTGGCTACCCCTTTAACTTGAGAGGACTTTAGAAAGATGGAATTGGGAAACTGAGTCCCCAAATGGTCATGGAGGAAGTAAGTAGCAGAGCTAGGACTAGATTCCACAACTTCTGACCCTCATGCCAGAATTCTGTTTACAGGACCATGCTGCAATGATACAGCTAGTTGTTGCTAACACCTTTAATAAGCAAGTATACCCGACCTGGTCCTTCCATCTCCCTATTTCAGATTTTTCCTTTTTGTCCCAGGACGATCACACCAGCTCTGACTGCAGTGAGGCCAGAATGTGAAGTAGGAGGAAAGCAAGTGGCACTAATAAGGGATTAACTAACCTGGTATGGGTTATTTAGTTAAGGCTTTCTTGAAGTGGTCCCTAATGCACCATACAGAAGGAGCACAGCCTGGGAAACAGAAAGGGATTTCTTCAAATGGCGACATGGGAGGATCTGAAATCTGTAGAAGATAAAGTCTTCAGGAGGATAGAAAGCAGGTCCTCTGTTCAATAGACAGACATATAGGATGAGAATGCTAGAAGACAAGAGAATCAGGAGGTGAGATAATGCCTGAGACAAAGATAAATTGTTTGGGCATGAGAGGTACTGAGGAAGGGACTCTGCCCATGCACTCCAAAGCTCACCTCCCCATACATACTAACCTAGTCTCTTCCCCTCAAACATTACACACACTTCTCCTAGTGGTTCTCCACTTAGCCTTTGGGTATTCCTTCTAGTCATTACTATTTTCAGTCTGATTTCTGCCATTATCCTGGTTATTCTAATTTTCTCTGTCAGCCTAGCTCACATGGCTGCTTATGTCCTCCAGGTACCCTGTTCCAGCCCTCTAGGAGCCAGCTGACTTAGCATAAGTGCCCCTCCTCTGTCTGCTTGCTCCTCACCCCATTCACACTACCTCCCTGACTATGCTTTGTGTACGCCTGGTCTTCCCTGCCACCAATAACCTGGTGTGCTCTCACCCCCCCAGCTGGAGGCTCAGTTCTTTTTCTGCTGGTTTTAGGAAAACCTGTTACAGTTTTCCTTAGTGAGAGAAGGCTGGGAAATAGAGAGTTGGAAAGGAGAGGCCTGGCTATATCCTCATAATCACCTACTCTTTCCCCAAAAGAAACAGCAGGCCCAATCCCTGAGGAACATCCTGAAAGGGACCCAAGATGGGCCTGGTGTCTTCCCTGGAGGTCATTCTAGAGACTTCTGTCCCAGTCTCTGATCTTCAGGGGTTCCTGCTCCTGGCTTCCTACAACCCTACTCTCTCACCACTCTGTGGCACTCAGTGCCTCCCTTGAGGCACAGTGTAGTCTGGCTTCACAATCACTGGGCCTCTTTCCACCCTCACCTTCCTGCCCTGCAGTGCCTACTGAGAAATAGAGCTGCCTCAGAATATGCAAATAGATGCCTGCTGTGTGTACTTGGATTGTGGACTTAGAAAGCTGGGGTTCAGTTTTAACTAGGTCAAGGTTATTGTTTTTTGTTTTGTTTTGTTTTTTTGGTTTTTTTGGTTTGGAGTTTTGAGGTTTTGTTTCATTTTGTGGATGGAACTGTGAGTTGAGGTTATGAGTGGGAGATTAGGTTTCAAGCCTAGTTTGTGACCTTGATGAGGCACTTAACTTCTGTTTCTTGGATTGTTTCCTTATCCAACGTATGGGGACAATTATCCTAGTCCTGCCTACCTCTCACAATTTGGGATCCAGTGAGATCACTGAGCTACACTCATCCATGTTTTTATTACTCAGTTAACTATCAACCATTAATAACAATACCAAAGGTAATGCTTTCCTCCTATCACTGGTCTCAGCATCTGCTATTCTGCCATAGTCCTGAGAGGGGAATTTGGTTTTCACAGGGGCTTCTCTGTCATTTATCCTGAACTAATTCTCCATGAGACAGCCCAACAGCTCCTACTGAGACTATATACTTCTGGTTTCCCATCTCATCTGACAGAAACATCCAGAGTCTATATTAGATGTTCTAAGTCTTGTCCTTCAGGAACAAGCACTGAATTGTCTTCACCTAGAGTCTTCAGAACACATTGGTTTTAGGCAAACCTTCTATACAGAGCTTGTGTTAAAGTCTGAGTTAAACTGCAGAAACAGAGACAGGTGGTGATCCTGATTTGAGATTCACAAGCTCATTTGGGAGCAGTCAGAGAGGAAGTACCCAGGTTGAATTAGGGAAAGATCATGGTAGTTTTATGTTTAATATTTTATGGGGAACTACCTACCATCCCATTTTCCACACCAGCTGTACAATTTTGCATTCCCATCAACAAGGTACAGGATTCCTATTTCAATACTTCATTAACACTTAGAATTGTCTGTTTTTTTTATAATAACCATCCTAATGGATATGAAGTAATACCTCATGGTGTTTTTATTTGCTCTCCCCTAATGATTAGTGAGGTTGGACATCTTTTCTTGAGCTAATTGGCCATTTGTATATCTTCTTTGGAGAAATGTCTATTCAAGTCCTGTGCCCTTCAGATCACTACATTTGTATCTTTAGGGTAAATACCCAGTAGTGCAATTGCTAAGTCATAGGATAGTTCTATTTTCAACTTTTTGAGGAACCTCCATACTGTTTTCCAGAGTGGCTGCACCAGCTTGCATTCCCACCAACAATGTAGGCGGGTTGGTCTTTCTCCACATCCTTGCCAACACATGTTTCTTGTGTGGTTAATTTTGGCCATTCTGACAGGCATGAGGTGATATCTTTGTAGTTTTGATTTGCATTTTCAAGAATCTTTTCTAGTCTTTGTATCTCTAAGACAATGTCAGAAAAAAATTGAGTCATCAGTAGGTTTGTTGACTTATTGTCTGAGGTCAAGCTTCATGTCTGCCTGCCCTACATTTAATTAGAATCCCATCTGTTCATTCAACAGTGTTCTCTCTATACCCTACATCATTACTATCTTCTTTTGAGTACTATCAAAGACTAATTCATCCTGGTATCTGCCTTCACAAAACCCACTGTATAGGAAGATGACTGAAAGGTAATAATGTAATGATCATAACAATAATAATCAGTGAAGATTTTTCATGTCACATAAACTGTATTAAACTGTATTGTTAATATTATTATTAATTATTAATATTATTAATACAGTTTATTAAACTGCTCTTAGTGAGCATATTATGGGGTTGAATATACAGACAGACTTACCAAGTCTGGGGCAGGGAGTGGTGGTGAAGTCTCAGGTCCTGTAGGGATTAGTGTGTGGGGAGCAAAAAGGCTTTTTAAAAGTTTTTAAAGTTTTTAAAGTTTTTTAAAACTTTAAAAAGTTTATTAAACATAAACTGTATTAAACATCTTATATGTACTATCTCATGATAACCCTACCCATTTTTTTTTTAAGATTTTATTTATTTATTTGACAGAGAGAAATCACAAGTAGACGGAGAGGCAGGCAGAGAGAGAGAGGGAAGCAGGCTCCCCGCTGAGCAGAGAGCCGGATGCGGGACTCGATCCCAGGACCCTGAGATCATGACCTGAGCCGAAGGCAGTGGCTTAACCCACTGAGCCACCCAGGCGCCCCAACCCTACCCATTTTTACAAATGGGGAACAAGAGACTAAGAGCTGTTATTTGACTAAGGTTACACCAATAAAATTCAAAGTGACAGTATCACACACAGTAGCATTTGATAAAGTGTTGTGAGGATGAAAGGAAAGAAAGGATACTCACTACAGCTCAGGTTATCTTTGATTTGCATTTTCCTGATTAGTGATGATGAGCATATTTCCATGCGTCTGGCCATCTATATTTCTCCTTTAGAAAAATAACCTACTCAGTTTCTTTGCCCATTTTTTAATTGGATTTTTTTTTGGTGTTGTATGATTTCTTCATATACTTTGGAAATTAACCCCCTTTTAAAATTTTATTATGTTAGTCGCCTTGCAGTACATCATTAGTTTTTGATGCAGCGTTCCATGATTCATTAGTTGTATATTATTGGATATGTCATTTGCAAATATCTTCTCCTATGTAGTATGTTGCTTTTTGTTTTTATAATGATTTCTTTCACTGTGCAAAAGTTTATTTTGAGGTAGTCTCAATATTTTATTTTTGCTTTTGTTTCCCTTGTCTTAGGAGACTTATCTCCTTTGACATTGACACTCAATGTCAAAGAAATTACTGCCTGTGTTCTCTTCTAGGATTTTTACCATTTCAAGTCTCATATTTAGGTCTTTAAACCATTTTGAGGTTTTTTGTGTGTCTGGTATTAGAAAGCAATCCAGTTTCATTCCTTTGCATATTGCTCGCCAGTTTTTCCAGCACCATTTATTGAAGAGACTGTCTTTTCCCCATTGTATATTCTTGTCCCCTTTGTAGATTAATTGGTCATGTAGGCAAGAGTTCATTTCTGGGTTCTCTGTTCTATTGGGTTGGGGTGAGGGGATGGGCAAAATGGATGAAGGGGAGTGGGAGATTCAGGTTTAAATAAGTCACAGGAATAAAGCAGAACATAGGGAATATAGTCAATGATATTGTAATAGTGCTGTGTGGTGACAGATGGTAGCTACACTTGTGTTGAGCATAGCATAATGTATAGAGATATTGAAATACTATTTTGTACACCTGAAATTAATGTAATGTTGTGTGTCAACTATAGTCAAATAAAATTTTTAAATGTTAACTTTGAACTGGGCTTCACTGGTTGCCAGAAAATGCCTATTATCCTGTGTGTGCCATGTTTTACACCTGCTGTCTTCTCTCCTTCATGTACACCTTCCTCCAAGCCTACCTTCTACTTCTGAATATTTGGCTAAGTTTTACAGCACTAACTATTTTCTGCTTAATGAGCCTGTGTCTTTTTTTATATCTATAGTTCTCATTAAATTATAACTAATTTTTTATGTCTGCCAGTCCCAAACCAGACAATGAACAAAAAGGTGTGATCCTTCAACTCTATGCCCTCACATCTAGCATAATTCTTTCCATATAGTAGATGCTCAGTCAATGATCATTGTGTTAGATAATGAAATAATTTTTTACCAAGTGCTTGGCCCAGACCAGGCAAAATAAGTGCCTTGCATATGTCATCTCATTTAATATTCATTGCCTCTCCATTTTGCAGTGAAAACTGACAGAGAAGCTAAGTAGTTTAGCCAAAAGAAACATTGAGAAGTAAATATCTAGGACACATGGAAGGGGCCAGGAGAAAAAGTGAAATTTCTTAAATTGTATTCCTATGCCAGAAAGCCTTTAATATTATTTGTGTGCAGGTGTCTGTCCACCCCTTTCCTATCTACTCCAAGCTCTCAGGATAAATATGTATTACCCTATTTTCCCCCTTCCCTTAGCCAAATATTCTAACTTCAATTTTCCACCTCTTTCTGAATCCCAAAGGTCTTTTTAAACATCTTCATCCCTAAGGAATTTTTACTCTCAAATAGGGCCTTAATAGGATAAATATTCCAGCCTTTTTGCTCCCCACACACTAATCCCTACAGGACCTGAGACTTCACCACCACTCCCTGCCCCAGACTTGGTAAGTCTGTCTGTATATTCAACCCCATAATATGCTCACTAAGAGCAGGCCAAAGACCTGGCTGCACTAAGATCATTTTCTCACTGAGGTGGTCTTTGCTTCAGATAAAAGGGACTTACAAATAAATCACACTTCTTGACCACTGCTATGCACCATATAGTACTCTTCAGATGAATGTCCCCCATCAGGACTCCTCACAGTAACCTCTGAAGTAGGAATCAACCTCTCCAGGCCGCAGATGAGGAAGCAGGTTGACAAAGGTTGGGTGACTTGACTGCGACCACACAGTTGGTGAGTTAGGAGAGCTGAGATTTGCATTGAGCAATGGATGTTATATGCAAACAATGAGTCATGAAACACTACATCAAAAACTGATGGTGTCCTGTGTGGTGACTAACAAAACATAACTTAAAAAGGAGAGCTGAGATTTGAAGTGGGCTGCTTTTACTCTTCCACTAATAAAATCGCATCCTTGGCAAGTAGCCTTCCAGATACTCATAAGCACTTCCAGCAATGAACGACTTGTTCCTTTCCTCAGGAGGCAGATTTGTTGCTGTACTTGAGCTCCTGTTCTAACATATTTTAGGTAAAGCCTTTTTAAATACAAAATGCTAAGGCAATTCAGAACAATGGGAGGGACAGAAAGTAGAATTCTTCTGGATGAGTTATGTGGAAGGGGCTGAGAGTCTCTCCTTGCCATATCTCTAGAGAAAGATAAATCAGAAGAAAATTACAATATAGCAGAAGAGCATTCACAGGTAGAGAGAAAAAGTTGTAAGTGTCTCTAGCCACTCACCTCCAACATGGAGAAGGTTTGGGAGCCATGCCACTCAGCTCCCAACCCACAGCCTAGAGATCATTGAATCAGAAGTGGCAAAAGCTCCTTTAGATGCTGGCTATGGTAATCCACCTCCTGTTTTGTGTCACTTCCCAATGCCCTACAGTCTTATCCTGGACATTTTTTATGTGATCTAACTCAAATATTATTGAAGACAGGAAGTGAAGACCCCCAAGACTTTCACCTTGATCTCTTTTAGAATCCGGACACACTATGTTCAACATATGCTTTTCCAACTTCATTTTCTCTATCTGTGCAAATGGGTCTGAGGCAAGGGGAGCAGGCAGTCATTGCGCTATGTAACTTCAAAGACAGAGTGAACATTCTTTGAGAGGCAACTCAGGCTGAGGTAACTGAGTCAATTATTACAAGGCTGAGTGGAAGAAGGAAAAAGGGGAAAAGCAAGACTGTCCCATTTATGTCTGGATTATTCAGTTGTCAATTTTCTCCACACCAAAGAAAGGGCCTTGAAGTATGGACACTCCAAAACAGTGTCTTAACTAAATGTATGTACCTGTGTCTTCTGAGTATAGCCTTGTTCATGCATTTTATTCAGCAACATATATAGACACACAGTTACATGCTGAATTAAGCACATAATATGCTCATTCATAGAACAGAACAGGTTTACATATACCATTTTACAAGGACCGCCCTCCCACATTGTTCTGTCCCTGACCCTTCAGCCACCAACAAAACCGAAATACCCTCTGGATATATTTGATCCCAAGCTGAATGATAGAAATTCAGGGAGGGGAAATAGTACAGAAGAAAAAAAATAGGAAACACATGGAAGAAGGGATGATGAGACATAAAGGGACAAGATGATTATCTCAGTATCACAGTGAAAGCCACAGTTGGCACTGGGATGGCATACTGGTCCAGAGTCCCTTCACCCAGACCACATTAGAAGAGCTTACTTTCCCTTCTTGCCTCTTGTTTCTGGGTATGGATAGCTGATATAAGGGATTGTAAGGAGCATTGCGGTTTAATGTTGGGGATATAAATGGGCTATCTCCAGAGGTTTCAGTTAATTCCACTCTGTCCCAACTAGCAACCAGAATACAGTTAAATCCCATTATATTAGAAATCAATGTGAGAAAGATACTTTCTCTCTCCTATTTCTATTCCTAGTTCTTGTTCTCAACTTTCCTTTTCATACTCCTGTTCCTCTACTATCCCCTTCTTGACTTTATTATTTAATTAAATTCTTTCTCAAATTCTCAGTTACTGGCTGGCTAGTGGATAAGAGAGTAATGAGAAGGTACACATAGGTAAGGGAAGATCAGGGGACATGGAAAGTGTGGATAATAGGCAAAGATACACAGTGGACATAGTTAACATCTGCTTACAGTTAACAGTTGTGTCCCCAGTGATTAAAAATCACTTATACCATCTTTATGTACCTTCGATTTTTATGAGACTATGTTTTCATCCCTCAATAACTTTATCAGATCACATATTATGGCCAAATTAGCCTGACCTCTGCCACTGACCAATTCTGCATCATCTCACTGTTTCTACCAGTGTACAGTCTGTAGGTGTACAGACACCTACAACAACCACAGGATCCTAGTACTAACATGAGCCAGGCAATGTTATGGCTTTAACAGGCTGTAAGAGACTCAGGCCCTCACCATATGGTGGTTGTTCTGGGTCAGAAGCCAGGTTCTGAGCCTCATCCATGAGTAACCATGAGCTCAGTGCCCTGAAAAACCCATTGAATATCCCCCACTTTCCTTTCTATTACTTCTCATCCTGATCTTCCCATCTTAAGAAGTAACTTCATTTGAGTCTTCCATCCAATCTGCCTGGCCTTTCATCATTATGTCACCCTTTCATTGTCACACAGGCAGATGGATCAGAAAGAAATGAGCATTTAGACAGAACAGGATTCTGTAAGGACTGGTAAGATTCTCTAGTCACTTACCTTCACCATAGAGTGAGTTCTATAGCCATGCCACTCACCCTGCAGTCCCAGCCTAGACATCATTGAATCAGGCACAAGTGGAAAGGACTCCTTTGATCCCTGGTAATGATAACTTCACCTCGTGCCTTGCATCACTTCCCAATGCTCTACAACCTTCTTATCCCTGGATATTTCTCATGAGATCTAACTCAAATATTTTCTGCTGCCCACTTCATTTCAGCCACAGAATAAGAATGAACCCCTGTGGCTTCATCTCTCAGGGCTTCCTGGGGCTCAGAGCTGGGTAGTAAGGTCTTCTCTACCCACCCTACCTGGACCTGACCATGCAGTTCACAAACCACAGCCATCAGAACCCAAACTCTTTTCTGCTCATGGGAATTCCTGGCCTGGAGGCATCCCACTTTTGGATTGCATTTCCCTTCTGCTCCATGTATGCCCTGGCAGTACTTGGCAACATGGCAGTGCTACTGGTGGTACGATCAGAGCCTGCCCTGCACCAGCCCATGTACCTGTTCCTAAGCATGTTGTCCATCATTGACCTGGTACTCTGCACTTCTACTGTGCCCAAGCTCCTTGCGCTTTTTTGGACAAATGCTACTGAGATCAACTTTGAGGCCTGTGCTACCCAGATGTTCTTTATCCATGGCTTTTCAGCTGTCGAATCTGGTATCCTGCTAGCAATGGCCTTTGACCGCTACTTGGCTATCTGCCGGCCACTGCACTATGGGTCATTGTTGCCCCCAGAGGCTGTGGGCAAGCTGGCAGCCGCTGCTGTATTTCGTGGCTTGGGGCTCATGACCCCACTCACCTGCTTACTGGCAAGGCTGAGCTACTGTAGCCGAGTGGTGGCCCACTCCTACTGTGAGCACATGGCTGTGGTGAAGCTGGCTTGTGGGGGCACACGGCCAAACAACATCTATGGTATCACTGCTGCCACGCTGGTAGTGGGCACAGACTCCATTTGCATCGCTGTCTCCTACACACTCATTATCCGGTCTGTGTTAGGCCTTTCCTCCAAAGAGGCAAGGGCTAAGACATTTGGCACTTGTGGCTCCCACCTTGGTGTCATCCTTCTCTTCTATACACCAGGACTCTTTTCATTCTACACACAGCGCTTTGGCCAGCATGTACCCCGGCACATCCACATCCTCCTGGCTGACCTCTACCTTGTTGTACCACCCATGCTCAACCCTATCATCTACGGCATGAAGACCAAACAGATCCGGGATGGAGCCCTCCGACTGATGAAGCGGGGCATTGTTCACTCTTAAGCCTTCAGCCCCACCCTGGAATTGTCTTCTTCCTTTAGGCCTTGAGCAACTCTTGGAGGAGGCCACTGAGAAGATGTAACCGCCAGTTAACCTATGAGTTGGCTGGAGGCATTTAGGCAATCCTTATCCATGTTTCTGTCCCTGGAACGTACATTCTTCCCACCATTCCCACAGGGAGAGCCATTCCATGTAAACAGCCTTGAGAGAGTAAAGTATTGTTGGGCCCATCTGGACAGTATATCTGACTGAACCCAGTTAAGGCCTTTATATAAACTTTTAAGATTTAGCAGATGGGGGAAAAAAAAAAAGATTTCGCAGATAGGCACTTATCTTGTGGCCACCAAGACTAATCTCATAAGGAAGTCCCTTGCTTATTTAACCTGCCACCTACCCGTCTTGAGTGGCCTGCCCCTTTCCTTCGTCTCTTCTTGCTCTTTGTGTATGGGAGCCAGTTTGTGAACCAATAGCAATGGTCTCTTGACCATTGCTGGTCAATGGTCAATGGTCTCTCCCCACCAGCATGGTGGAGAGAGAAAAACACATACCCAGTGGTATCCTTACTTTGATAAGGAGATATAGCATCAGTCTCTTGAAGAATCATCAGATGTTCCCACTTGTGATGTAGATATGGTTACAAAGCCAATGGATCCCCTGTCTATTGGGAAACATGGTCACCAAGCTGATGATGGCCTCCCAGGGAATTCTACACTGCTCTTCTAACATGGCTCCTACCTTCTAGGAGACCTTGATAAAATGAGAAAGATAGGACTGATGATAAAAAGGAAAAATAATCCTCATCCATAGTCAGGTGTTTCAACTTGGGTATGGATACATGAATACTTCCCTCAGTGAACTCCAAGTTTGACAGGAGAAACACATACACAGAGAGGAGAAGCAGAGAAATGGAGACAGAACACTCAACAATGGACCACAGGGACAACTGTGTCCACGGCACAGAGAAATAAGCAACAAGGTGTAATGTCAATCTAGGAAGGTGAAAGTTTTCATCTCTTCAGTGAGCATTTAGTATGTTAAAAATCTAGGGGTATGGACTTGATTAGGTCAAAAATCCTGTGGAGACTGTTCACTGTTCACTGTTCACTGTTAAAGGAGAACTACATGTAGGGAGACAACAGTAAAACAAATTAGTTTAATTAGTTAAATTAAACAAGTATGTTTAGGAAAAGCACAGGGACCATGGGTATTGAGTAAGGACACCTAAATTGCTCAGAGAAAAGAGATCCTAGTACCCACCTCTTTCATTCCACGTCTGTACAGATAGGAAAGCCTGTTTTCTCAGAAGCCTTCAACAATGCCTGGGTGTAAGGTGCGGTAACAAAGTCTCAGGATAGATGATATCAAGCCTATTCTCCGGGAGTGGCCATGTGGAGCTGCCAAGAAGCCTCAAATATCCAGGGAAAAGACCAGACCCCTTCGTTGGAGAGAAAATCAAGAAAGCAGTCCAGTTTGACCTCCAGAGCAGGTTTTAGAATTGAGAGTGATGGCTATGATTAGAAGGCCCATTAGGATCCAGAGTTCAGAGTCTCTGGTTTTGACATCCCTGCTTAGAATCCACATGCAGATAGAGAGTTAATAGGTATTTGGCTCCCAAGCAAAGCATTTTAGTAAGTTAGGGAAGAGCTTGCACAGAAGGCCACTCGCAGGCTCAGGAAGACCTAGGTCTTCAGAACTTCCTCCAGTTATAGCAATGGATTAGCTAACACTCTGCAGTGCCTCACAAGAATATGCATCATCATCTTATAGTCTCATAACCATCTGATGAGGACGTATAATTACCCATACTTTACAGAGCCAGAGGCAGAAGATTAAGAAGGTAATAACTTGCCCAAGAAATCAGTAAATATCAGAGCCAGAATACAGATCTTTTTAATTCTAAATTCTGTGTTGTTTACCCCTTACCTAGTAAGTTCCTATAAATCTAGACCCTGAAACCAAAAATCTAATAATATTTAATCTAGGAATGAGGGGATAATTATTTCCTAATATTACTGACCCTTCTGAGAATATGCAACATGCCAAACACTCTTCTAAGGTTTGGAAATATAATGATGATTCAGGAAGATAAATCCCTGGTGACAGCTTGAATAGGCAACCTCAGCAAAATCTTCCCACCCATGTACTCTCAATGACTCCTGTGTTATGAAAATAATTCTTCCTTTACTTTAGGGCTCAAAAGTAGTAGCTTTAATTTGCCCACAAACAGCCCAGGTTTCCAGGCAACTAGAGACCTCAGACTGGTCAATAAATTCTAGTCTCCAGGATATTTAATTCAAATTATTGGGGAAATCAAGAAAACCAGCTATACACTACCTGGGACTATTGATTACAGTTGATTTATTTTTCTAAAACTATTTTTTAATGAGGTATAATTTACCTAAAAATGCATATGTTAAATATATAGATGATATCTGACAAATGTGTGCATCAGAATAACCACCACCTTAATCAAGATTCAGAATATTTTTATAATCCCAGAAAGTTCCCTTGTGCTCTTTCCAGGTAAAACCCTTAGGGGTCTCCCAATGAGAAAACCACTATTTGATTTTGATTACCTTGGATCAAATTTAAGCGTTCTAGAAGTTCATATTAGTGAAATAATGTAATATATATGTGTCCAACTTCCTTGGCTCAACATGTTTTTTAGATTCATTCATATATTGTGCATGAGCTGTGAATTCCTTTTTATTTGCTAATATTTCATTGCATGAATACACTGAGTTTAACTACTTGGGGACACTTGAGTTGCTTCCTTTTTTTTTTTTTTACTATTATAAAAAACTGCTATGACTATTTCTTACACTAAAAGTAGAATTTCTGGGTTATAAGGTAAACATGTTTAATAGAACCTGCCGAATTGTTTTCCAAAGTAATTGTACCATTTTATACTCTTGCCAGGGCTGTAAGACACTTCTCAGTTGTTCCACATCCTGATCAACACTTGAAACTACAAAACTTTTTTTATTTTAACCATTCCAATATGTGTAAAATGGTAATTTATGGGTTTCATTTGCATTTTTCTGATGACTGACATTGAGCAACTTTTTATACACTTAATGTTTGTGCATACACCTTCTATAAAATGTCAATGCCTTTTGTCCATTTTTATTGAACTTTTTGCTTATTGATTTGTACTAGTCATTTATATATTTTGAATACAAGTCATTTGTTATATAAACATAGTGAAAATATTGGCTAATTTTGTGGCTTGCCTTTTGATTTTCTTTTAGATCTCTTTTGATAAAAAGAAATTTTTAGTTGCATATAAAGTAACTAATGAATCATTGAACACTACAACAAAAACTTATGTACTATATGTTGGCTAACTGAACATAATAAAACAGATTTTTAGTTACAAATTCAAAATTAGCAATCTTATTCATGGTTAGTGCTTTGTTTTATAGATTTAACTTTTAATTCTATGTCTGTGATCCAACACAAAAAATAATTGTATATGGTGTGAAGTAGAGATCAAGATTTATTTTTCCATTTACAGATACTCAGTTCCTGAATTTGTTGAAAAGGCTCTTTTCCAATTTGAATTGCCTTGGCAACTTTGTCAAATATCAGTCAACTCTTTATGTGTGGATGTATTTCTGGATTTTCTTTTCTCTTTGATTAATCTATTTGATTATCATATCAATCTCATATCCTCATATCAACACTGTCTTAATAACTTTATAATAAGTCTCAAAATAGTATAAGTCCTCCTACACTGTACTTCCATAGTGGCTGATATATATATATGTGTGTATATGTACATATATATGTAAATATATATATATATAAATTTGTTAGAAAACATATAATCAAACCCTAGTAATAATTTTTTTTAAAGATTTTATTTATTTACTTGACAGAGAGAGATCACAAGTAGGCAGAGAGGCAGGAAGAGAGAGAGAGGAGGAAGCAGGCTCCCCGCTGAGCAGAGAGCCCGATGCGGGACTCGATCCCAGGACCCTGAGATCATGACCCGAGCCGAAGGCAGCGGCTCAACCCACTGAGCCACCCAGGCGCCCCCCTAGTAATAATTTTTATAGAAATTATTTTTTTAGGGGGGACCTGGGTAGCTCAGTGGGTTAAAGTCTGACCTGCCTTCGGCTCAGGTCACGATCCCAGGGTCCTGGGATCAAGCCCTGCATCGGGGCTGTCTGCTCAACGGAGAGTCTGCTTCCTCCTCTCTCTCTCTCTCTGCCTGCCTCTCCACCTACTTGTGATATCTCTCTCTGTCAAATAAATAAATAAAAATCTTTTTAAAAAATAAGATTTTTTAAAAAAGAAACTTTTTTCTGATCTCATATTGGCTAGGACCTCTGATACAACATTCAATAAATTTAGGCAAACATCCTTGTCTTATTTCTGATCTTAGGAGGAAAGTATTCAATCTTTCTTAATTAAGTATCATATTAACTATAGGTTTTTCATAAGTTTTCTTTACTAATTATTGAAAATTATTCCGATGGTATTGAATTTGGTCATCATTTTTTCATATAGTTAGGCAATCACATGATTTTTCTCCTTAATTCTACTAATGGAGTATACCAATTGACTTATTTTTCAATGTTAAACTACCTTGTATTCCTGGAATAAACCCCACTTGGTTAGGATGTGCTATCAAATTTGTATATTACTGGAATCAGTTTGCTAGTATTTTGGTAGGGATAACTGGCCTGTGTTCATGAAAGATACTGATCTTGTAATTTTCTTTCTTGTAATTTTCTTTCTTGTAACTTCCTTGTCAAGTTCTTATATCAGGGTTTTGTTTACCTCCTAAAATGTATTAAAGTATTCCCTATTGATCTATTTTCTGAAAATGTTCATATAACATGTATTGTATTCCTTAAATATTTGATAAAATTACATGGGAAAGAAATCTGTATCCCACATATTTTAATATGTTGTGTTAACATATTTTGTACTACTGTTTAATTTCCCTTATGACTTTTTTAAGACCCATGGGTTATTTTAAGTGCGTTGTTTACTTTTCAAGTACTTGGTGATTTCCTATATTTATTATTGCTTTTAATTTATAATTTAATTCCATTATGGTTGGCAAACCATAATATACAGGGCTGACTGTATTTCAGCCCTTCAAAATGTATTCAGACTTGTTTTATGGCCCTTATATAGCCTATCTGAGTAAATAGTCCATGTGCACTTCAAATTAATATTTCTTCAGGTTTAGAGTATATTTTATGGTTATCACTCAGGTCAAGTTGATCAATGGTCAACTTTACCATATCTTTAAAGATTTTTTATCTGGCTCTCCTATCAGTCACTGACAGAACTGTTAAAAAGTTCTAGTTACAATTGTGGATTCTCCTCTATTTTTCCTTTTATTTCTGTCAGTTTTGCTTTGTGTATTTCAAAGATCTGTTATTAGGTGTATACATATTTTTAATTTTTATATATTTATCCTTAAATTTTTTGGTTGAAATTCAATTTAGGTAACATATACTGTACTGTCAGTTTCATGGGTAGAACTTAATGATTCATCAGTTGCATATAACACCCAGTGCTCATTACAAGTGCCTTTAATACCCATCCCCCAATTACCCCATCTCCTCATCCATTTCCCCTCTAGCATCCCTAGTTTGTTTTCTACATTTAAGAGTTTCTTACGATTTGCCTCCTTCTCTGTTTTCATTTTATTTTAATTGACACTTTTAGCATTATAAAACGAGCCTCTTTATCTTGAGTTGTGATCTGCTTTTAAGTCAATTTTGCCTAATATTATACAACTAACTTTCTTCTGGTAAACTGAATAGTACATCATTTTCCATCCTTTTACATTTAAACTGTCAGTGGGTTTATATTTAATTAACTGTAAAGAACTAAAATGCTTATGTATCTAATCTGACAAATTCTGCTTATTAACTGGAATGTGTAGTCTGTTTACATTTAATGTTATAATATACTTTAAGTCTGTTTTTCTGTCTTACTATTTGTTTTTTATTTGCCTCCTTTGTTCTTTATTCCTTTATTTCTGCTATATTGCATTTGGGGGAGGGAGGTAATTGAACACATACTGAAATACCATTCTATCCCCTCTACTTGTGGTTAGCTGTACTTCATATTATTAAAATACTTGGATACTTAGGTATACTTGAAATACTATTCTATCCCTTCTACTTGTGGTTAGCTGTACTGCATATTATTTTTGTACAGATAGTTCCAGGGCTTACCCTCTATATCCCTAACTTATAACAATCTTCCTTAAATTCATATTATATCTCTTCATGTAAAACATAAGAATATTAAACAGTTCAGTTCCATTTACTCTGTCCTTTGTGATATTTTTATACATATTTTACATAAGCTATATATTTACATATATTTTATATGCATTATAAACTTAACTACTTCAAAGAATTTAATAAAACTATTTTATGCATATATTTACTATTTTCAGTGCTCTTTTTTCCTTCCTATAGATCTAAATTTTCATATAGTATTTCTCTTCAACATGAAAAATTTCCTTTAGCATTTTTGTAGTATAAGTTTGTTGGAAAGAAATTCTCTCACTTTTTACCTGAAAATATTCTTATTTAAAATGTGTTTTTGAGGGTCACCTGGGTGGCTTTTAGTGGGTTAAAGCCTCTGCCTTCAGCTCAGGTCATGATCTCAGGGTCCTGGGATAGAACCCCACATTGGGCTATCTGTTCAGCAGGGAGCCTGCTTCCCCCTCTCTCTCTGCCTACTTGTGATCTCTGTCAAATAAATAAATAAAATCTTTTTAAAAAATGTGTTTTAGATTTAAAAAATTTTATGCTAGCTATAGAATTCTAAATTGATAGGTTTATTTTTCCTTTTAGCACTCTAAATACATTGGCCCTTCATTTTCTTACCTCATTTTTTATGAAAGTCTTTCATAATTCTTATTATTCCTATAATTATATCTTTTTTCAGAAGTTTTGATTACATTTTTCCTCTGTATTTAGTTTTCATCAGTTTGACTTTGTGTCAGTGTGTAATTTTCTTTGTATTCATTTTGCTTAGGACTCTGAATTTCCTGGGTCTGTGGGTTAATTTTATAATTTTGTAATCAAATTTGGAAAATGTTTTTAATTCAGTTATTTTTCTGACCCATTTTTCTCCTCCTGGGACTTCAACTACTTATATGTAAGACTACTTGATAGAGACACAAATGTCATTCTACTTATTTAAACTCTTTTCTGTTTCTCTTAACCGGATAATAGAATACTGAATAACTTTTATTGACTTGGTCTTCAGGTTCTCTATCCTTTCTTTCACATTATCCAATCTGATGTTTTTCCCAACAATGATTTTACTTCAGATATATTTTCAGATATATAATTTTAATTTGATTCTTTTATGCAGTTTCTAAATCTCTCCTTAAATCCTCATATCAGGAGGTAATTAGGAGAACCATTGGACCCAGACAATCAGACACTCTCACCTCCTTTCCTGTCCTTGGGAGTATGCTCTGCCTACCATCCTCACACTGGGAGCTGTTCCCAGGACATATCCTTGAGAGAGTAAGTTGTCTGAGACCATCTGGGTGGTCTACTTGACTAAGCTCAGTTAAGGCCTCTATACAAACTTTTAAAGTTCTGGTGGGTGGATGTAGAGATCAACTCACCTTGTGGCTGCCCAAGACAGGACTCATATGTAAGTTCCTTTATTAAATCTTCTACCCACCAATCTGGAGTAACTTGCCTCTTTCTTCGATCTTTCCTTGCCTTCTGTGTACAGGGACCTGTTTCAGATTACACCTAGGAAGCTCCCAAGAAGGTTGCCTACTAACAATTATTACCTATTTACCCATCTTCTTTGTATTTTTTAAACTGTTTTTATAGTTATGGTAAAATATTTGTTTTAATATTTAATTCTAAACACAAAGAGAAAATATTTGTTTAACCCAAATTATGATCTATGAGAAGTCTCTCTCTGCTAACTTTGTGTCCCCTTGATTATGCTTTTTTGGTATGTATAGTAATTTTTCAATGTATACCAGACATTGTAAATGATGTATTGAAAAATCTCTTGATCTCATTTTCTTGCCTTGAGGAGTTTTTAGTTTTTGTCTAGCAGGCATGATTTACTTATTGATGTGTCAAGATCTTATCTTAAGAGGTTTAACTTCAGGCTTTCAGATTTTATTTTCCTATATTTCTCTTAGTCTAAGATCAAAGTCTTTAGTATGTGATGTACTATTAAGGCACAGCTTTTATGAAGGTTTAAAGTCTGAGATGTTACCAATTGTTCTCAACTTACTGAAACTAAAATACCGAACTCTGTCTTCCCAACAGGAAATTGCTGATACTAGGGATGCTACCCTAATTTAAGCTGTTGTACAGTTACTTTCTTAGTTTCAGTCTCTCTGACCTTGTAATACAGGAAAAACTATATCTGGTGTCCAGGATCACTGCTCCTTCATTCTTGTCCAACCGGTTCATCTTAACATGTACTGCTCTATTATCTCATCTTCTCTTTAGGTCCACCTATTCTCCTCACTTACTGGTCCACTCTAGAGTCCTTTGTTTCTCTTTCCCTTCTGATATCCACTATTTAAGCAATCTCCCAGCAGGGTTAGAGGTCCAAGTCCTTCTCATGACACTACTTTTCTCTATTTTGTAACTCTAACAGGCCTGGGGCCAACATTATATCCTATTCAGATGAATGACTCAAACAAGTGTCTTAAATAAGTTACTACTATAATATATGCTTTGAAGTAATGAGTAGATATAAAGTATCTGTCTGGACCATCTCAAGAGTCAGAAGATGGATATTAAATGTTTTGGTGGCTAGAAACAGAAGACTATCCTTGTGAAGTGGGTCAGGACAATCCATTCAGTTTTTCTAAGAAATAGAGACAGTTGCAGTCTTAAGATTGGTATACAGAGCCTGAGCCACCCTAGGATGCAAGGTCAGAAGGGGAAAAAGACAGCAAACAAGGGAAGAAACTGATGAACTAAGAATCTGTATAAGAATGTATTATGTTAATACAGTGTTTCTCAATGGGGATTCTGACTTCTGGGATTCTTGGTGGAGGGAGACAAGGGGTATACCCCTTGTCCTACAACTTTCTTGCATAGAAGTTATTTCCTCTAAAAGCAAATACTGTATTTCTCTACCTACACTGTACTAAGGTATAACCAGGCTTGAAAACCATGAAAAGTGATGAAGTAGATCTTCTTCTTAAAGAGAGCAAGAAACTTCTTGCAAAGCACCTTCTTCAAATAAGGTCATGTCATGATATTCAGGCAGAGAAACTTTTCTCTCCTTGTGAAGGGAAAATAAGTGCTTCTGCCAGCCTGGAAGATTCAGAAAATATGGAAGGTTGAGCAGTTGTAGGCTCATTCACTGAAATGCTTCATTTCTTGCTCTTTCTGTATCAGGTCACTTTCTGTATCAGGTCATCTACACCAAAGCAAACTTTTTATTGAGACTGAACATTCAGTTGTCTTCTTATTTATGCCCGCCTTAAAATCCTACCCTGGGTCTGATTTTCAATAGTCTGTCTTCTGGCTACAGAAATCTTTGAAAGCTACCATGGAGGACCTCTGCCTTTTACTGGTATAGGCCAAAAGTAAGATTTTTTAAAACTCCAATTTTCTGCATGGGTGGGGGATAGTCTTTTTTTTTTTTTTTTTAAGATTTTACTTAATTATTTGACAGAGAGAGAGGAATGCACAAGCAGGGGGAGCTGCAGGGAGAGGGAGAAGCAAGCTCCCAGGCCTGATGTGGGTCCTGGGATCCCAGAATCATGACCTAAATTGAAGGCAGACACTTAACCGACTGAGCCACCCAGACATGGTTGGGGGGATAGTCTTATTAGCCCAAAGATTAAGAGCAGGAGCTTTTAGATACATGTACATAGAATTTTTTAAACTAATAATATATATATAATCTCCCACTTTGACAATTTTAAGTGGGCAAACTAGTAGCAAAACTTCCTAGAAACCATCTTAGGATTCTGCCTGTGCCAGGCTCAAATACTTCTGTGGTTATCACATCTGTGGAGCAGAGGAATGCATTATTGGAACATGCTGGGATGTCTGTACCCTGAAAGTAAAGTAGTAGAGACACAGACTCTCCTCCCCTCCAATCTCTTCCAGTTTTTGATGTCAGTAGAGCCACAGAATCTAAGAGTAGTTGTGCACGGTGACAGCCATTAAAATGAGAGAAGTCTCCAAGTTCAATGTTGCTGTTTAGAAAAGGTAGAAATGACAAAGCCAGGGGTGCCTGGGTGGCTCAGTGGGTTAAAGCCTCTGCCTTCAGCTCAGGTTATAGTTGGTGCAGCCACTTTGAAAAACAGTGTGGAGATTCCTCAAGAAATTAAAAATAGAGCTTCCCTATGACCCTGCAATTGCACTACTGGGTATTTACCCCAAAGATACAGATGGAGTGAAAAGAAGGGCCATCTGTACCCCTATGTTTATAGCAGCAATGGCCATGGTCACCAAACTGTGGAAAGAACCAAGATGCCCTTCAACAGACGAATGGATAAGGAAAATGTGGTCAATATATACTATGGAGGATTATGCTTCCATCAGAAGGGATGAATACCCAACTTCTGTAGCAACATGGACGGGACTGGAAGAGATTATGCTGAGTGAAATAAGTCAAGCAGAAAGAGTCAATTATCATATGGTTTCACTTACTTGTGGAGCATAACAAATAGCATGGAGGACAAGGGGAGATGGAGAGGAGAAGGGAACTGAGTCAAATTGGAAGGGGAGGTGAACCATGAGAGATTATGGACTCTGAAAAACAATCTGAGGGTTTTGAAGGGGTGGGGGGTGGAGGTTGGGGGAACCAGGTGGTGGGTATTAGAGAGTAATGGATTGCATGGAGCATTGGGTATGGTGCAAAAAACAATGAATATTGTTATGCTGAAATGAAATTAAAAAAAAAAAAAGAACATCCTCTTAGGGGGCACCTGGGTGGCTCATTGGGCTAAGCCTCTGCCTTCAGCTCAGGTCATGGTCTCAGGGTCCTGGGATCGAGTGCCACATTGGGCTCTCTGCTCAGTGGGGAACCTGCTCCAGCCCCCGCCTGCCTCTCTGCCTACTTGTGATCTCTCTGTCAAAGAAATGAATAAAATCATTTTTTAAAAAAAGAAAAGAAATGACAAAGCCAAATGATCCCTACAATCCTAGATTGGGTGTTGAATGTCCAAGCTTAATTTTGCCAACACTCTCAATAGAACTTCTCTAGCCTTGGGGCATGTATACACTTTTTGTTTTGTTTTTACACCCCAGGGCTGCTTGTGGTCCTAAACACCATCACCACATCGGCTGTGAGTTTCTAACAGAAATAGGTAGGACCCTCCTCAGAAAGATGAACTTGCTGTATCTCTGACCAGAACCTTCCTGTTTTGGGGTGGTGGATGAAGTGGGCAGAAGGACCTAGATAACATGGGCTTGTCATATACAGGCTTGTCCAGTCCAGGATTTGTGGCCCTGATGAGGAACCTTGTCCTATAACACAAGCGATCTTTTCAAATGACCTCCTCTTCAGTAGCCTGTCAAACTAGACTTATTTTTTTGCCAGTACCATGCTGTCTTGGTGATCACAGCTTTGTAATGAAGTAATGTAATTACTTTCATTACTTTCATTTCACAGCTTTGAAATGAAGTAATGTAATGCCACCAGTTTTATTTTTGTTTTTCAACATTTCCTTAGCAATTCGGGGTCTCTTCTGATGCCATACAAATTTTAGGATTATTTGCTCCAGCTCTTTGAAAAATACCGGTGGAATTTTGATCGGAATGGCTTTAAAAGTATAGATTGCTCTAGGTAGTATAGACATTTTAACAATGTTTATTCTTCTGATTCAAGAGCATGGAATGGTCTTCCATCTTTTTGTGTCTTCTTCAATTTCTTTAGGTACTGGCATAAAAACAGACACATAGGCCAGTGGAACAGAGTAGAGAGCCCAGATATGGACTCTCAACTCTATGGTCAAATAATCTTCGACAAAACAGGAAAAAATACACAGTGGAAAAAAGACAGTCTCTTCAATAAATGGTGCTGGGAAAACTGGACAGCTATATGTAGAAGAATGAAACTCAACCATTCTCTTACACCATACACAAAGATAAACTCAAAATGGATAAAAGACCTCAATGTAAGACAGGAATCCATCAGAATCCTAGATGGACAGCAACTTCTTTAAAGATGTGTCTCCAAAGGCAAAGGAGACAAAAGCGAAAGTGAACTTTTGGGACTTCATCAAGATCAAAAGCTTCTGCACAGCAAAGGAAACAGTCAAGAAAACAAAGGGGCAACCCATGGAATGGGAGAAGATATTTGCAAATGACAGTACAGACAAAAGGATGATATCCAGGATCTATAAAGAACTCCTCAAACTCAACACACACAAAACAGATAATCATATAAAAAAAAATGGGCAGAAAATATGAAAAGACACTTCTCCAATGAAGACATACAAATGGCTATCAGACACATGAAAAAATGTTCATCATCACTAGCCATCAGGGACATTCAAATTAAAACCACATTGAGATACCACCTTCCACCAGTTAGAATGGCCAAAATTAGCAAGATAGGAAACAACATGTGTTGGAGAGGATGTGGAGAAAGGGGAACCCTCTTACACTGTTGGTGGGAATGCAAGTTGGTGCAGCCACTTTGGAAAACAGTGTGGAGATTCCTCAAGAAATTAAAAATGGAGCTTCCCTATGACCCTGCCATTGCACTACTAGGTATTTGCCTCAAAGATACAGATGGAGTGAAAAGAAGGGCCATCTGTACCCCTATGTTTATAGCAGCAATGGCCACGGTCACCAAACTGTGGAAGGAACCAAGATGCCCTTCAACGGACAAATGGATAAGAAGGATGTGGTCCATATACACTATGGAGGATTATGCCTCTATCAGAAAGGATGAATACCCAACTTTTGTAGCAACATGAACGGGACTGGAAGAGATTATGCTGAGTGAAATAAGTCAAGCAGAGAGAGTCAATTATCATATGGTTTCACTTATTTGTGGAGCATAACAAATAACATGGAGGACATGGGGAGATGGAGAGAAGGGAACTGAGTCAAATTGAAAGGGGAGGTGAACCATGAGAGATTGTGGACTCTGAAAAACAACCTGAGGGTTTTGAAGAGGTGAGGGGTGGGAGGTTGGGGGAACCAGGTGGTGGGTATTAAGGAGGGCATGTATTGCATAGAGCACTGGGTATGGTGCAAAAACAATGAATACTATTACGCTGAAAAGAAATTTAAAAAAAATAGTGGGTTACTAAAAAAAAAAAAAAACTAGACTTATTAAAGCCTTTAGCTGGTTACTACTAGATATAATATTCTGAAATGGTAACTCTAAACTAGTGATTTATTATCCTTGCTTCTTGACCTCTATGGGCAGGATCTGTGACCTTCAGACACACCATGTTGGCAGTGGCCTCCTCCTAGTTGTTGATAAGCATGGGGATCTGAGTTTCTTAGAATCCTACAGTGGATACAGTGGCCAAAATGAATACCTCTAATGGGGAAACAGCCTTTCCAGCTAGAACTGCATGTATAGGGCTCGCAGCTACCTATCCTGCCTCCTGCCTCTGAGTTCCTATTCTCTCCTCTCAGTTCGTGAAAATGATACATAGAAATGACTATAATCAGTAAATTATCAGTTATCTAGGTAGCTATAGATAAAAGCAAGAATTTCCAAATAGCTTTATTGTGGCTTTTTCTATTAAATTTGAGTAGTGGTTTTCTACCAGAATATCCCTATTTCAGTTCCCATCAAGTGTTTGGTTATTTTAGGGCTGAGCAGGCCAAGGGCAATGCTAGTTCTAGTGTGGGGTACCCTTCAGTTTCTGGGTAAAATTCCTTCTGGAAATTTGCAAACAGCTTTGGGGAAATTTCCACAAAAAAAAATTGAAGCTCCTCTCTGAGCTGCATCCTTGGAAACAGGCTTCCTAATCATGTGATATCATCACATCCTGATGTCCTGATCATGTGATTGATATCTGACATCCCATCCTTACCTCATTCCACTGCAATTTATCAACTACTCATTATCCCCACAGGCCTCAGACATTCAGATCTCTTAGTCCTTTCCCTTCCTGAGGACCAGCCATAAAGTCTTTTTTTGTCCCTTTGTCTTCCCTACTCAATATATATTCAACAATATATATTGAGCACCTATTATATGGTAGGCACTGTTCTTGGAGCTGGGGACATATCAATGAACAAAACAGTCCCCAAATTTCTGGTCTCATTGAGCTTATATCCTAGCAAATCATCTACATTGGAAGTGAGTGGGCTGTTCCACCTGTACCATTGATGCTCCAGCATGATCCAGGAGTTCTGCTGAGCAGAACTGGGTTTACCAGTACCAAATTTCAAGCTCAAAGCAGAGACATGCCTGAAGAGAATCAAGAGAAAAATATCACTCCCTAGGCTGTAAATAAGTGCTAGATAAATTCAACATATGCAGTGTCACCCTGTGTGTTTCCCACCATCCACACCCCCCCACCTTGTCTGTTTCTTGATTTGTGAGCTGGTTAATATTGAATTTGGGAGAAAGCAGTGTTAAGGTGAATATAGTTTACTTCTACCTAACCTTATATATAACAGGAATATAGTTCTTCCTTAGGCTTGGAAATGAAATGGGGGAAGGGGAATCCAGTGGGGAAAAGGAGAGAGGTGCCTGCACAAATTGGTATGCATACACATCCTCTCAGGTGCTGTGGGTAGGACCCCTAGAAAAGGAGATGTCACAGTGTGAGTCTGAAATAGTATAACTCTAATAAGAACAATGAGAGGACTAACAAGGTAATACTTAAATATACTTTTCCGTGGTTTCAAGTCCCCCCAAATTATAATTATATAAGCTGATTGTGTCCCCACAAAGGGCTCAACCATGGAAGCTGAATCATTCAAACCTCAAAAATTAACTCTCCACCACTAATTCTCCCCCACCCAAAGACCCAGGTTTCCCCACAGAGGTCTTGTGTTTCTGGGTCCTTCTGCTCTTCTGGGATATATCAACCCTTTTCTGCTGGAAGCGCTTTAGGAGGCCCTGACGTATCTGCTTAGACTTAATGCAGTAAACAATGGGGTTCATGAAGGGTGGGACCAAGAAGTGCAGGTTGGCCATGAGTACTGCCAGAGCAGGATAGCTGTGCTTCTCTACTCGGTGCAGCACAGATAACCCCAGTTTGGGCAAATAAAAGATGAGAACAATGCAGAGGTGTGAGACACATGTGTTGAGTGCCTTGAGCCTTTCCCCAGGTGATGCAATGCCCAGCACTGTTCGTAGGATCAGGGCATATGAGAGCATGATGAGGAAGGAGTCAAGGCCCAGTGACAAGAGGATGGAGACCAGGCCAACCAAGCTGTTGATCTGGGTGTCTGAGCAGGCCAATCCCACAAGGTCACAGTGTAGGCAGTAACAATGAGAGAGTACACTGATCTGGGGAAAAAGCAGACGCCGCAGGAGGATGGGTCCTGGGAGGTTGAGCAGGACAGCCCTCACCAGGATGGCAGCCCCCACTCTGGCCATGGCTGAGTGGGTCAGAATTGTGGCATAATGCAGAGGTTCCCGGATGGCAACAAAACGATCAAAGGCCATGGCCAGCAGCACACCAGATTCCACATAGGTGAAGGCATGGATGAAGAACATTTGTGCTGCACAGAGATCAAAGGGAAGCTCACGAGCACCCAGCCAGAAGAGCCGCATCATGGTGGGGAAGGTAGAGGCACAAAGTCCCAGATCAGAGGCTGCCAACATGGATAGGAAGATGTACATGGGTTCATGTAAGGATGGATCTGTGCGGATCAGGAGAAGGATGAAACTGTTAGCCAGGACGGAAACCACACAGATGAGGTTGATGGGGATGGAAACCCAATGATGAGAGGCTTCCAGGCCTGGAAAGCCAGTGAGGAGGAATGTAGAATGACCAGAAGTGCTGGTGTTGCAGGAGAACATTGTGTTTCCAGGAGGGAGTTGTCCATCCTACAAGTAGAGACATTCATTCATTTGATCATCACTTATATAAAGTCCCTAATAAGTGTAGTATGGAAAGGAAAATCTGCCCCATAACCCTTTCTTAGGCCATGAAAGAAACCTCATTCCCCTTAGAAGCCCATTCCTCTCCATCTCCTGGCTACTTTAGCCTTCTCTTTGGATATAGGGACAATGAATACATTGTAAGAGTTGATCTCTGCTTACTGCTTTAGCTACTCAGTATCTTTTCTTGGGCCTAAACAACCTTCTTTATTCACTTAAGCTATACTCAAAGGCCTATCTCCAGAGTGTCTCCTCAAATTAAATAATGAAGAATGGAGAATAATTTTCTGTCAAGATTTAGGTATTATGGTATTATGAATAAGCAGAAGAGACTCCATTTTTATTTATTCTTAGAGGCAGGTTTTCCACAGCCCAATATACAAACAACACTATTAACAGACAACACTAGAAAGGACACAGGCACACAAAGGATGTATTTTCAAAATCTTTGTCTGAGGAGGCTGGTTTTGGTTTTTCCTCTAGTGCTGTATAAAACCAACATTTTCTATATTTCTTTTCTGGACATTCCTTTGGGGCCACATATAGGTTCTTTTGAATGTGTTCAATAGCGACAAATTTCTCTCCTGAGAAGAATGGGTTGACTTAAGAGTAAGTATCCAAGAGTCCTTCAAGCTAAGTCTGGCAAACAAGATAGGAACTCAGATGATACACTTTTGTTAAAATGCCATCTTCCCCAGGCCCATCTCCACTCCCTGGCTGCTTGAAGCTTCTGACTCTGCTTTTGAGACAGTCCTATGGACATGGACTCAATAGGAAGGCACTATGCTGTGAAATAATCTCTTTCGGCCCTCTTGCCATAAAAGATCTTATGATAGCCCCCAAGTACTTTGAAGTTCTCCTTTGTGTGGGCAAAAGGATGAGGCTGACAGGCCTGAGGGTAACCATCTGAAGAGTTAGAGCAGCTGAATTTCCAGAACCCCAGGATTAATAAAGTTAAGCAAGGAGGCCAGAGTGTAGTGTGAAAGTTCCTCTGATCCCATAACTTCCCATCACACCTTCAGACTCTCCATTCTCTCCAGCTTCTCTCTTCAGCAACAGCACTGCATCTTCCCTGTGTCTACTAACTTCACATCTGTTTGCATTATAAATTGAATGTCTCACAGAAGCACAAACTGTAATTCCCCTACTTTGTCCCCAGGGCTCACTCTCTAATACCTGCCAGGCCTTCCTTCCATTCCTGTTATCCATGAAATCTCTCGGGGATGGGGGGAGATCTGGTTTTTTGTTGTTGTTGTTGGTTTGTTTTTTTTTTTTTCACTCCAAAACATATTCCTCAAATCAGATTCCAATGAAACTACAAATTGTCATCATTTGTCTAGATATTTATGCCTCCTAACTGTCCTACTTTCTTCAGTCTTTCTGTATTCATTATCAAAATTTCCAACAGAATTCTCAGAAAACTTTAAAAAAGGCAAGTATGGACAATTAAATGAGTACATGCATAGAGAGGAAACAGTGATCAGATTTGTTATAGGAGGATGTCTCCTATCATAACTTCTTTTAATGATCTGGCCCCTCATTCTGAAGGATCAGGTCTAAGTAAGATCTTTATACTGGGGCAGAGAGGGAGAGACCTTGTCCGTGCTACATCTGTAGCTTATTCTATCACCAGTTCCCTAAGCATTATAAACACTACTCATAAGATATCTTTCTACCAGCAAATTTACTATACTTGTTAATTCTTTTTTGTTAAAGTATATAAAACACATAGAAAATCCTACCTGTCATTAAGTGTCAAGATTGAATTTCCTTGAAGTGAAACAGAACATTGTCAGCTCCCCAAGAACACTCTGGGACCCCTTCTGGTCACCCCATCCTCTCAATGATCACCACCTTTCTGACCTCTAATATCACAGATTAATTTACCTGTTAGAATCATGCAGTATACACTCTTCTATGTGCCTTCCTTCGTTCAATTTTGTCTATTTGCTGAAAGGATGAATAGATGACTTGTCTTAAAAGCACTATCTTACTAAACTGACTTTCTGGTCTATGCTAAGCACTGTGCTAGGAAGTGGCATATAGCAATGAAAATTCACATAAGGCAGGGATAGACTAAAGGAATGTGTTTTTGCTTCAGTGTGAGTGTATATGGATCCACCCATCAGTCTCTGATGATGATGATGATGATGATGGTGATGATAAGAATAGTTGCTATCATTTATTGACCATGTACCAGACACTGAGTAAGGATGTTACCTACACTCATAACAATAAGATGAGTCTCAGGTTGACTAAATTGCTGTAAGTGAATGATCCTGATCTCAGCTCAGCACTGATTCTCAAGACAGTGCAGTAGACAGTTTACAAAACTTGTCCTAATGTCAGGCAAGACATGTATTATCTGATAGACCAGAGCCCAAATGGAGGGGCTTTTCCCCTGTTCAAAAAAACGCAATGGTCTATTCAGCAAAGGAGCAGCTTAGGGACCACCTAAAGCAACACTTTTGCCAACTGCCATTCCATATAGTGTCATTTTGTACAAAGCTTTTGTCCATAGCAGAGTGCAATGACAACCACAAGCCCACAGTCACACCTGAGAAAAAGTCAGTGTCTGACATCTCAGGCACGTGGAAGCTGATCTCTGATTCCTAGGGATCTGTATATCAGTGTGCTAGTGTTAAATCTACTCTGCTCTACCCCATTTTTCCCTTTTTGCTATGATCCTTGCTTTCTTCCTTCTCCTTCCTTCATCTTCAGGGTCATAGGTCTTTTTTCTTACAAAATAATGTAAAAGTCAGAAATAACACATTGGCCTTTTATAAATGTTCCATACACATATTGCTGGCTTAATCCTCAACCCTGTGGAGAAATCTTTTCCATTTTCTGATGAAAAAAACTGGGGTTCAGAGGGGCTAAGTGACTTTGCCAAGGTCTTGAAACTAGGTTGTAGTTCTGGGGATTTAAATCCAAGCTGGCCTAAAGAGAAAGCTATTTGCTCAATTGCTTTATACAAGGAAGAATTGTTCTGGCACTTTATGATTATTAGGTGCCTAGCCCTCAAGATAATTTAAAGGCCAGTTTTTCTGTCCCCTCCCTCCAAAGCCACTTCCTCTAAAGCAGATGCAGAAGTTGGACACTGGAATGAGGTCTCCCAATAAAAGCTGTCTTCAGATCCGTCCAGCTAGACCCTTCTGCTCCAGTCATTTCTAGTTTTTCTAGCCTTTTCACACAGGTTGTGACTCATCCCCTGGAAGCAGTGGCCAAGTCCCCTTCCATAGCCCACCTGCACCCAAGACCCAAGAGTGTTGTGGTGTTTGATACAGGGAGGCTGCTCCCTCCTCTTCCTATCCTGTGCTGCAGGAGTAACAAGGAGTTCACCAAAAAGTAGTGTTCTTGTCATAGAAAGGACAAGAACACTGACATCACAGAGCATGAACACAGGGAAAGATTATAAACTGTTTAGCACATGGTAGGCACTGAAATGTAATAACAAGCATATTTCACATTCATTATCTCATGAAGTCTTCCTACTTCCAAAGTCTATTAGTGGCATCACACACACCCCTTCTGGAAATGAAGAAATAGTCTGAGAGATGCAGAAACTTGCCAAGGACCACACAAAAAGTCCACAGAAGGCCAGCTTCAAGCTCCATCCATTTGACTCCAAAGTTCATGTGGCTGTCCGTTCCTCAGAATTCTCACCTCTAAAATCTTTGAAAATAATATTTATCCCTTAAGAGTATTGTAAAATAAGAATGCATGCAAAGCACTTAGGACAGTGCCTGGCACATAATAAGCACTTAAAAATGATAAAAGCTAATATTCGAGTATTAACTGCTTTGTAAGGTGGTTATTATTATCATTCCCACTTTGCTATGTGAAAACTGAGCCTCCAAGTCATTGGAAAACTTTCTTAAGATCATGAGGTAAGAAAGTGGATGAGCCTGGGTTCAAATCTAAGCAGTCTGACTCTAGAACTGTCATTTTTTAGCACGGTGTTATGCTGCTGCTTTGTGCTAGCTAGATCATTAGTGCCACAGATGTTCATCCCCAAAGAAGTGCAGGACTATAGATGTATGGGATCCCCTTGTTTACCACCCTTGCCTCCTCTCCAATCACTTATAATATGCATCAATCTTGAATTTCCACCATAGAAAAGTTTTAAGTTTATAAGGGGCCCATGTGCTTATTAACTGTCCCTGTGCTGCATAATGCATAAGTTTAATTATAGGCTCATGGTTTAGGAAGAAGAACTTTCTCCTCAAAGTAGTAGTCTCCTGAGAAAGCAAAGGAGAAACATGATAAAACTGTATCTGGAAAGAAAAAAGAGGGAGACAGAGAGGGAAACAATGCAGAGCAGATCCTTCTGAGGACGGGGGTGGGGAGGGACAGAATTAAACTACACTTTCTGCCCCTCCGCAATCTTCCTCATTCAGGTTCCAGAAAGAATTTGTCTTTCTCTAGTCAGGGAAGTCTGTGCCCATATGGCCTGTAGCTGAACTATGAGCCACTGAAAAGAAATGACCCAGCTTAGAGATGATTGGAGACACCTTCCCCCACCCCAAAAGATTTCTATGGCAACCAGGCATCAGTCCCCAGCACTCAAGGCGATGTAAAGCGTTAAGCCTCTGGATTTGCCAGCTAAGTCCTAGGATTGAAGAAGCCCCAGGCCTGGGGCCAAGAGGAAGTTTATGGAAAAATCAGCTTTGGTATGGACAGCTCTAGCCTAGCAGAGACCAGCATCTTGGAACTAGGGATCCGAGTTTTCCTCAAGCCCATGATGCTGTTTTGCTGTAGTCAAAATTAGCTCTATCACTGCTCTGCTCAGAAATAAGCTTAGCATAAAACTGCCTGGGTCACACAGCTATAACTGGGCAGTCACAAACTGTCTGCAGGGTCTCTAACTCCCCAGAAATAACTCAGGCTCCTTCCACCTCCAGCTGCTTTCTAGCTGTTTGAAGTTGCTATTATGATTTATGAATGAATGGGGATGTGTGGGGAGATTTCCTGCCCTCCATACATCTTTCTTCCTCCTACCACATATAAAGAGAGATTCTCAGAGCCTACAGCTTCAATACAGGACTTGGATCCCAAAAGCTATCAATGAGATTGCAGTGAAATCTGAGTGGAGGAATAAAATCAGAGTTCCTCAAAAGGTTTTCATTTATGTATCAATTTAGGATCTATATAGGATTAAAAATCATTAAGTAAGTCTGATTCTATCAGTCTTTTCTAAATCACTTTAAATATTTTTGAACAGTAGATCCCCTTCAAATTTAACTGTATCTATTGCCTGATTTCAAAAGCTGGCAACTCTGAATCCTTGATTAGATTGAACTGATGCAGTCTGGTTATTTATAATGAGATGCCAAGGTCTGGGATGGGGTGGGAATATCTCTAGTACTGAATGGTATTAAATTTTAAATTATAGCATCATCCTGGTGTACAGGCCTGTTTGTATAAATCAGCACCTATCAATGTGTTATAACCCAGCCTTCTGTGATCTTCCCTCCAGAATCAACACACAAGGCAAAAGTGTCTGCGAAAGTAATCTCTCCAACTTCCTTGAATGTTTTTTATAGCATGACTACTGTATGTTCTATTAAAATTATGTGTCTTCTCACATTAGCATTTCAGAGTTTGGGACAGGCTGGCCTCTAACCTGTATTTTATTCTGGATGGGCAGTACAGAGTAGAAGTATATACCAATAGACCCAGACAGCTTGGGTTTGAATCCTGGCTTCATACTACTGATCAGCCACATGCCTATGGGCAAATTTCTTAACCTCTCTGTCCTAATGTTCTGACCCATAACACATAATGAGTACTTTTCTCATTGAGTTTTGGTGAGGTTAAATGAGTTCATCAGGAAATCATAATCTTTTCGATGTTTACTATGATTACCTCTTACGTAGCTGACTGCCTTCTTGACTTAGAATGAGATGGAAAGTGACCCCTCCATACTGGCCGAAACTAGTCAGAATATGCTGTTTCAAGGGAGGTTTGGTCACACACCTGAACCCCAGACTGAGGCAGAGTCCATCCCCTATACCTGTCTTTGTCTCAAAATCAGAAACCCCATACTATGATGCAGGAAATCTGTCAGATTCAGCCTGTCCTACAAGAAGCCTCTGCAGGTGAACCTGGAGATTCATCTATAGCTCATTTGGCCCAGATTTGGCCGGGTAATTGAAGACTGAGAAGGAACGGTGTTTCCTATTATCATGAAGTAACCATGTTTCTCAACCCAGAACGGCAAGGAATGGTCTAGCTCAAAAGACGGCATTGATTAATGTAATAAGAACGCATTACAGATGTCCACCAAAGCATATTATGTTATAAGAAAAAGGATCAGCAAAAGCCTTAAAGTAACACTCATCTCTGGGATTTGGAAAGACCAGAGGGTGGTTGCCAGCCCTGAACAGAGACTGTTCAGTGTGGCCCAGAGGCAGAAATGCTGAAACAGGCTGAAGCTATAAGGATTCCTCACCCTGGGCCCCAGGTTTGACCTTCCAGTGCCAGTACTCACCATCGCTCCAGAGTGGGAATCTCTTTTCATCTGTTCCTCTGTTTGTGAAAAGCATTTTTTTTTTGGCTGTGTCAGTAAAGACCAATACTTTATAATGCTCCTGATGGAAGTAGGGGAATAACTGGTCTTCTGGGATCCAAGTGCAAATCCAAGAGATTTTCGTAGTTGAACTTCCCGAACCCCCTGAGTGCTGCTAGGCAGCTCTGGGACTTGGAAGGAAGCATCAAGCAGAAAATCCTGATGATTTTTCATAGGGGGCATCAGAAGAACACTAAATTGTCCCAGATTGAGCATCTGTCTTTCCCAAAGGGTCAGCCCCATGAACAGCCTGGTGACGGATGGAGGCAGGTAGGGACCAAGAGGACAGTTAGAGACCAGGGCACCCAACTGTCCTGCTGGAGCACCAGAGGCCATGAAAAATTTCCATTTCTAGAAAGAATAGATATAAGTTCTTTCCAAATTCTCCCAAAGAGAAACCCAGGTAGTGTAGCCAAAGAGATGTGCATGAGTGCTTCATACATGGGGAACATGTTAGGAGAAAACAGTTCTCTTTTTGCCCATACCTAGGGAATGAAGGCGGTTGAAAATGAAGCTATAATGATGAAGCAATGTCTCTCTCTCATGGTAATACCCTCTGAGGTCACACATCAAGCATGATGTAGTAGAAAAGCTGGGATCTATTTCTGGATCTGTCACTTACCAACTGTGTGGTAATGAGCAAATTAACCCCTTGAGCCTTTTATGCTTTACTTATAAACTAGGAATAATGCTTATTTCATAGGATTGTTAGAATTATGCTAGACTATGAAGGCATGCAGAAAAGGACTTGGCACATCATATAAGCTCTATAGACCCTCCTTTCCTTTCCAGTAGGAAATCGAGAACAGGCTTTCAGTAATGTCTGGACACCCCTATCTTGCCCATCCACAGGTCACATTCCCCCTAACATTCATAGAGGTTTGGGCAGGGTCAGGAGTGAGAGGGAGGTGGTTTAAATAAACTTTTTATTTGAAGATATTTTCAGATTCACAGAAAAGTTATAAAAACCATGCAGTTTCTACATATCTTCCCCTCTACTTTCCTTAATGTTAACAACTTACATACACACGATACATTTGTTGGAACTAAGGAATTAAGAGTGGTACGTTACTAGTAACTAAAGTCCAGATTTTATTTAGGTTTTGACAGTTTTTCTATTAGTACTGATTTTTTGGTCCTAGATCCAGTGCAGAGAACCATAGTGCAATTAACCATCATGTCTCCTTAGTCTCTTCCAATCTGTGATAGTTTCTCAGTTTTTACTTGGTTTTTGTGACCGTGAGAGTCTTGAAAAATATTGGCCATTTTAGAATGTCAAATTTTAGAATGCCATTTTAGAATGTCAAATTTTAGAATGCCAGAGCATTTAATTCACTAACTTCAACCATCCCCTCTTCCTTTCTCTCTAGCATGGAAAGGGGGACGATATAGAGGAAACAGGCTACCCTGCAGGATGTCCTGACTCCTCTTTATTCCACTCCAAGTCCTAGTGTGTCCTGCAGATTCAAGAACAGGACATTTCAAGGTTCTGTCTGCTTGAGGCCAACAGCATCTCCTGAGGTTTTCTTAGTGGTTTTCCCAATTAGGAGACCAAGATCGGTCCTCCATGGGATGTACCCCAATATAAGCTTTTCCCATACCTACCACACACCCCTTTTTCTCATTCATTGAAATCTTAGAAATTTTTCAGTTTCTTATGTTTCAGGATCTAAAAAGTTGACATGATTTTTAATAGAGTCTTAACTATTTTTTTAATTAACTATGTTGACATTTGGGCATCTTTCTGATGAAATTGTTTCTTTAGCTTTTCTAGCTCTGCATTCTGAGATGCATTCTTTGCCTTAAAGCTAATAAATATGGCTAATATTAGGTTGTCTCTCAAATCTGGAATGGGAGGGAAGATGGCAAATGGAGGTAGATGGATGAAACCTAAGAGCAATTCCATCTGCTCCTGAGAGACTGTTCTATTCGCTCTGAAGTCTACATTATCCAGTAGTCTTTGAAATGGTTCACAATATTGGGGTTCCACTTTACCTACAGATTAATCAGGCACCAATCCTATCCTAATTTATGCCTCCAGAAGAAAGTAAAGTATGTGTAAAAACTAAAATGGACTCTTTAGTAGACAAGAGAGAAATAGAGAAGTCTTTATATAAAGAAGATGTTATTTGAGTTGAGACTGGGAAAAGTTGGTCTTAAATATGTTGAAATAAAAGGCTTGCTGGGGTCGGGGGGTGGTACCTGGGTGTCTCCGTCAGTTAAGCATCTCCCTTCAGCTCAGGTCATAGTCCCAGGATCTTAGGATTGAGCCCCACATCAGGTTCTCTGCTCAGCGGAGAGTCTGCTTCTCCCTCTGCCCCTTATCCTGCCCATGCGTGCTCTCTCTCTCACTCTCAAATAAATAAATATTAAAAAGCCTTGCCAGGACTGTTGTTAAGATCATTGCATATGGAATCAAACAGGGCTTAAACCCTTATTACTAAACTAGATACCCTGTGCCAGGTACCTAGACTCTAAATGCATCAGTTTTAATTAGTAATAATTAAACCTATCCAGTGTTGCCATTCAATGGACTTCTGTGCAAGAGTCCATATCAGTAGAGGTAAACAAAGAAGCCTCAGTGAGGGGAAGCCCGTGCTCAGTTAGAGCCTCCATCCCTGCTGCTCTGGACAGATAAATAAAAGGCCAACTCTAAGCCTGAATTTTCACTATTTCTAGAAGAACCTAGACAGTCTTCTAGTGGCACATTAGTTGCATTGAACCAACAGCAATTTGTCCTCACAAAATAGGTAGTAATATTTCAAAGACAGATTCATCTTCTCTCCTACACTGCTTCTTCCAGCACTACCATTTTTAGACTTAAACCATCAGGATATCCCAACATCACTTGTAACTGAGAAACTGATTTTGCAATTAAAGAATTCTGAGAATAGGATTGCCCTATGGAATGCATTAGTCTTACAACATACACCATCAGCCAGAAAAAGTTGGCCCAATAACACTATGAGATGCCCTGCTAAAGGCACAGCTATGACACCAGTATGGAAACCCCAACGTATGACATAGGAAGGTTGTCCCATAAACTCTGATAAGTGATTAAAATCAACAAATACATGGTGGCATTTTTTTAATATCTACTATATACACACACTTCAGAGAATCAAGGGGCCCCTATTATCACCAAACTAATAGCTCCTTTATAGAATACTTTCTTTCCATCCCCCAATATAGTGCTCAGCCTGTTTAGTAAAAAAAAAAAGGGGGGGGCACAATGACAATGACTAGGACTTTCTACCAGAGTAAGCAAAGCTGGCTCTAATAAATTGGAATTTGCAACTATCCCTTGGCTCTGGGGCTTCTTCAGCCACTGATAAATAGAGGATGGGGTTTCTATACTGGCTGTAGTGAATTATCCTTATTACCAAGAAGAATTCAAGTGGCTGGTACGTAATGGGCCAAGAAAGACTATGCCTAAAACCCAAAATATACATTGGAGAGATTCCTAGTTATGATTGCCTGATGGCAACGGCCAGTGCATTAAAGACAAGAACATTAAGGATACTGATCCTTCAGGAATGATTTGGTTGACTCACCAGGAAAATAACACTGGAGGACAAAGGTACTGGCAGTGAGTGAGGGGAAGTTGGAATGACTAGCAGCTTTGGTCTTACAGCCAGTACCAATACTGAGCATGCCTGTGTTCTATCCATCAGTCTAGAAGCATATTATTGAATATTACCAAAGCAACCCTGTGTTATTTATTAATATCTTACTTAATAGGTTAAAAAAAGGAAACTCAGAGAGGTGGCACAGGGCTGGTAAATAGCAGGGTTAGCCCTGAATCCATGTCTGCCCTATCATGGGATCTGTGTTCTCTTCTACCACACCCAACAGTGACTTACTCACTGCCTATAGGAGTGAGTGAGTGCAGTGATGTGAAGCAGAGCATTTTCTGAGTGTCTGCAAATTCATACATGGGTCTCTTCCTTTGATTTTTTTTTTTCCACTTTGCTTTCTGGAACTATGGTCCAGGAATCGAATCAGTACAGTGATGCAACTTGGATGTTAGATGTCACCTTATAACCTTCCACTACACAAATTCTCTTAAAAACAGAACTGGAAATTTCAAAAAGGCATGAAGCATTTTTAGGTTCCCTAAATCTATAGAAAACATTAAGCAGTTATACAGGGACAATATATATATATATATATATGTATATATACACATATATATATAAAAATAATTCTCAATTATTCTGTATATATGTATATATATACATATGTATATATATATATGTGTGTGTATGTGCATATATATATATATATATATATGAGAGTTGGAAGGAATTGAGAGTCATTCTAGTCTCCTCGCCCTTCCTTTTTTCCCCTTCCTCCTCTACAGCTTATGACCACATCCCTCCCAGCTGCTCCTACAGCCTCTGCTTGAGCTGACGGGGCAGCCTGTTATCTCTGGGCTGTCACTAAAATAAGGGTCTTCCCTGGACCTTTAATCTCATGCATCTACTTACTATGCCACTTCAAGCAAGTCACTTTACTCCATTCAGACTCCATGTCCTCTCCTGGGATGTGAGTTTAAGAATTCCTAAATCACTAAATTGTTATGTGGCTTAAATCATACAACCTGCCATAGCAACAGTATTCACAGTAGTCAAAAGATGGAAGCTACCCAAGTGTCCATTCACAGATGAATGGATAAACAGAATGCATTTATAAACATTGGGATATTATTCAGCCTTTAAAAGAAAGGAAATCCTGCCACATGCTACAACATGGAGGAAACTTGAGGACCTTTTGTTAAGTGAAATAAGTCAGTCACAAAAGAACAAATACTATATGATTCCACTTACATTGGGGCACCTAAAGGAGTCAAATTTGTAGAGACTGAAAATTGAATGGTAGCAGCCAGGGGCTGAGGGGAGGGTATAATGGGGGAATTATTGTTGAACAGGTAACAGTTTCAGTTGGCAAGATGAAAAAAGTTCTGTGGATGGTACTTTTGGTCACATAATGAAGTGAATGTATTTAATGCCACTGAACTATATACTTGAAAACGGTTACAATGGTAAGTTTTGTTTACTACAATTTTTAAAATAAAAAATAACTTCAGAAAATCCCTAGTTCAGTGACAAGTACACAGTTGGTGCCCAGTAAATGTCAATTCCCTTCTTCTTACCAGTCACTGGTGTGACACCTGCCTTGGGGTCATGTGGTATAAATCCCTTACCCCCTGATGTTAAAAGAATATCAAATCTTTGGGCACCTGGGTGGCTCAGTTGTTAAGCATCTGCCCACAGCTCAGGTCATGATCCCGGGGTCCTGAGATCAAGCCCCACATTGGGCTTCCTGCTTGGGAGGAAGCCTGCTTCTCCTTCTCCCACTCCCCCTGCTTGTGTTCCTGCCTTTACACACACTCTCTCTCTGTGTCAAATAAATAAAATCTTTAAATGAATGAATGAATGAATGAGTGAATATCGAGTCCTTCCTCAAATGGACTTGTTTCTGGAAGTAGGAAGCTGAGGGTGGCCTGTAAGAGAGACCCCCAAGCGCTGTTGTCGCCATCCAAACCTCCCTAAGAGCAGCTCCCGTAAGTGGGCACGGCACAGCACGTTGGTGTGGAGTGATGGTGAACAGTGTCAAAGGAGGCAGCATGACTCCTCCATATTAGATGCGGTATTTTTTCTTATTAGATACTGAGGACATGGGAGGGAGCGGGAAGCAAGGACCAAGAGTTAAGGAGCTCTCACTAGAGCCAGCCTCGGCTTCCGCCACCTGCTGCGCCCTAGCTCCGCCCCAGCTGGCTTGTCACGCTCTCCTCCCATTCTCCGCCCCTCCGCCCGCCTCCCTTACAGACGCGCCTCTGACGGGAAATCGAAAGTGAAATAGGCAACTTGCCGCCAGCTGGTGAGTACCCTGAAAAGGTAAGTGACTTGCCCCGACCCTAGTGGCCCAGAGACAGGGGGACCTCTTTCCCCTGCCCCAGATCCGACGGGCCCCTTCCATCCCTGCTCACCCCTTAGAGCCTGCAGTCCCAATGGTGCAGCACCCTGAGCCCCAGTCGGGGCCACACCCCAGCCCCTGCCTGAGGGCGCCTGGCTCGGAAAGTGACTTCCAGGCCACCGGGAAGGAGGAGGGGGTGAGGGCTGCCTTCCTACTGGGGCCTGACCACCTTGAGCAGGAGAATGGGGCAGCAACCTAGCCTGGAGCGTGGCCCAGGGACCCCTGTCGACAGTTAACCCTTTGAGGGTGAGAGGGGCAGGATGGTTTCCGGTGTTAGAAACTTAAAACTACATTGAGATACCACCTTACACCAGCTAGAATGGCCAAAATTAGCAAGACAGGAAACAACATGTGTTTGAGGGGATGTGGAGAAAGGGGAACCCTCTTACACTGTTGGTGGGAATGCAAGTTGGTGCAGCCTCTTTGGAGAACAGTGTGGAGATTCCTCAAGAAATTAAAAATAGAACTTCCCTATGACCCTGCCATTGCGCTCCTGGGTATTTACCCCAAAGATACAGATGGAGTGAAAAGAAGGGCCATCTGTACCCCAATGTTTATAGCAGCAATGGCCACGGTAGCCAAACTATGGAAAGAACCAAGATGCCCTTCAACGGACGAATGAATAAGGAAGATGTGGTGCATATACACTATGGAGTATTATGCCTCCATCAGAAAGGATGAATACCCAACTTTTGTAGCAACATGGACGGGACTGGAAGAGATTATGCTAAGTGAAATAAGTCAAGCAGAGAGAGTTAATTATCATATGGTTTCACTTATTTGTGGAGCATAACAAATAGCATGGAGGACATGGGGAGATAGAGAGAATGGAGTTGAGGGAAATTGGAAGGGGAGGGGAACCATGAGAGACTATGGACTCTGAAAAACAATCTGAGGGTTTTGAAGGGGCAAGGGGTGGGAGGTCGGGGTATCAGGTGGTGGGTATTATAGAGGGCATGGATTGCATGGAGCACTGGGTGTGGTGCAAAAATAATGAATACTGTTATGCTGAAAATAAAAAATAAATAAAAAAAAAAAAGAGTTCATGCCCCAGAGGCAATGGAGACAGCTACCAGGTTCCCCCAAGGAAGCGCACTGGTCTACAAGTTTGTGTGTGTGTAGAAACACAAACATATCCACACATGCATACCTACAGGTATAGATACATACAGATAGACATATATAATAAATATATTATGTACATAATCACAGATATGTGATTGCCATTATCATGCATATTAGTGATGTTTGCAGAGCACACAGCACCTTCTCTGGCATAGGGAGTGTGCGTAGTGAACGGCCCCTATCATGATGATGAGCTACTGAGCAGAGGACTGGTGACCAGGGAGGGGAGGGAATGGATAGGAAAAACCTGGGCAGGCACAATGAAGCAAGGATGGCCATGAGGAGAAAAAAGTTGTAAACAGCTTTATCTCTGAAGTTCTCAATAACATTCACAGTCTCTGAGGGGACTCAGTTTTCCCTTCTATCTGACTAGATTAAGTGGATGAGACTAGAGAGGTTCTTATTATTTAAATTACTGTTCTGGTCTTATTCTTACCCCTTCCACTAAACTCGTTCTCATGTTTTCCTTTGGACTGTTTTTTCTCACACAATGCTTATGATCTTCTCATTTCCTTTTCTTCTCTCCCCACCAGGCTACCCCCAGGATCTCTGCATTGCTGCTTTCTAAGAACATTAGCCCTATGGCCTCAGTAGCGCCCTTGGCAATGATGTGGGAGGAGGTTACATGCCCTATCTGCCTGGATCCCATGGTGGAGCCTATGAGCATTGACTGTGGCCACAACTTCTGCCATGAATGCATCTCTGAAGTCGGGAAAGATGGGGGCGGTGTCTGTCCTGTGTGTAAGCACAACTTCTTGCTCCAAAACCTCCGACCCAACTGGCCACTGGCTAACATGGTGGACAACCTCAAACAAATGGCCCAGAGTGCCAAGGAGGACACACAGGGGGACCGATGTAAGGTGCATGGAGAGAAACTGCACCTGTTTTGTGAGGAAGATGGGAAGACCCTTTGCTGGGTGTGTTCCCAGTCCCAGAGACACCGTAACCACCACATGGTTCCTATTGAAGATGCTGCTCAGGAATACCAGGTGAGGCCCTAGCATAGAGGCATGAGCAGGTAAAAGGAATATGGGTCCCTGGAGTTCTTTGTTCCCCAGTGGTGGGCAGGCAGCATCGCCTGTGGAAGTGGAAGTGGAGGGGTTGGGGAAAGATAGGGGGTCTCCCACCTTCCGTATCTAATGTAAGCAGAGAACTGCAAGCTCAGCACAACTTTCTCATTCCCTAGGAGCAGTGAATATACATGGGGAAAATGCTGCAAGAATCACATTTCCTGTGGCCTCCTGTTAATTAGGAATGAGTAGTGCCCCACCCCTGCAGCCCAACAACAGTTTGGTTTCATTTTTTTTTATTATGTTATGTTAGTCCCCATACAGTACATCATTAGTTTTTGATGTAGTGTTCCAAGATTCATTGTTTGCATATAACATGCAATCCTCCATGCAATACATACCCATCACCAGGCCAACCCATCCCCTCACCTCCCTCCCCTCTAAAACCCTCAGTTGGTTTCTTGGAGTCCACAGTCTCATGGTTCATCTTCTCCTCCTCCAATTCCCCCCTTCACTTTTCCCTTCCTTTTCCTAATGACCTCCATACTATTCCTTATGCTCCACAAGTAAATGAAACCATATAATTGAGTTTCTCTGCTTGACTTATTTCACTTAGCGTAATCCTCTCCAGTCCCATTCATATTGATGCAAAAGTTGGGTATTCAACTACCCTTTCTGATGGGTAATATTTCATTATGTATATGGACCACATCTTCGACTGTAGAAGGTCATCTCGGTTCTTTCCACTGTTTGGCTATTGTGAATATTGTTGCTATGAACATTGGGATGCATATGGCCCTTCCTTTCACTACATCTGTATCATTGGGGTAAATACCCAGTAGTGCAATTGCCGGGTCATAGGGTAGCTCATATTTTTAATTTTTTGAGAAACATCCACACTGTTTTCCAAAGCAGCTGTACCAACTTGCATTCCCACCAACAGTGTAAGAGGGTTCCCCTTTCTCCACATCCTCTCCAACATTTGTTGTTTCTTGCCTTGTTAATTTTTGCCATTCTAACTGGCATAAGGTGGTATCTCAATGTGGTTTTGATTTGACTTTCCCTGATGGCTAATGATAATGAACACTTTTTCATGTGTTTGTTAGCCATTTGTATATCCTCATTAGAGAAGTGTCTGTTCATGTCTTCTGCCCACTTTTTGAGTTGATTATCTGTTTTTTAGGGTGTTGAGTTGGAGAAGTTCTTTATAAAACTTGGATATGAGCCCTTGGTCTATAGTGTCATTTGCAAATATCTTCTCCCCTTTCATGGGTTGCCTCTGTTTTGTTGACTCTTTCATTTGCTGTACAGAAGCTTTTTATCTTGATGAAGTCCCAAAAGTTCATTTTCACTTTTTTCCCTTTGCTTTTGGAGACGTGTCCTGAAAGATGCTGCTGTGGCCAATGTCAAAGAAGTTACTGCCTATGTTCTCCTCTAGGATTTTGATGGATTCCTGTCTCACATTGAGATCTTTCATCCATTTTGAGTTTATCTTTCTGTATGGTTTTAGAGAATGGTCCAGTTTATTCTTCTATATATAGCTGTCAATTTTCCCGGCACCATTTATTGAATAGACTTTTTTCCACCGGCTATTTTTTCCTGATTTGTCGCAGATTAGTTGACCGGAGAGTTCAGAGTCCATATCTGGGCTCTCTACTCTGTTCCATTGGTCTATGTGTCTGTTTTTGTGCCAACACCATGCTGACTTAGTGATCAGCTTTGTAATAAAGCTTGAAATCAGGCATTGTGATGCCCCAGCTTTGTTTTTCTCTTTCAACATTTCCTTGGCATTTCGGGGTCTTTTCTGGTTCCATACAAATTTTAGGGTGGGTTGTTCTAGCACTTTGGAAAATACTGATGGTATTTTGACCAGGATGGCGTTGAAAGTATAGATTTCTCTGGGAAGTATAGAAATTTTAACATTGTTTATTCTTTCTATCCATGAGCATGGAATGTTTTTCCATCTTTTTGTATCTTCTTCAGTCTTCCATGAGTATTCTATATTTTTCAAGTAGAGATCCTTTACCTCTTTGGTTAGGTTTATTCCAAGGTATCTTGTGTTTTTCTGTGCTATTGTAAATGTAATCCCTTCTCTATTTCCCTTTCTCCAGCTTCACTGTTAGTGTATAAGAAACTGATTTCTGAGCATTGATCTTCTATCCTGCCACATTACTGAATTGCCGTATGAGTTCTAGTAGTTTGGGGGTGGAGTCTTTTGGGTTCTCCACATAAAGTATCCTGTCATCTGCAAAGACAGAGAGTTTGACTTCTTTGCCAATTAGGTAGATCTTGTTGAGAATCTTGGCATCCACATTCATCAGGGGTATTGGTCTGAAACTCTTTTTGATAGTGTCTTTGCCTGGTTTGGGGATCAAGGTAATAGTGGCTTCATAGAAAGAATCTGGGAGTTTTCCTTCTCTTTCTATTTCTTGAAACAGCTTCAGGAGAATAGGCATTATTTCTTCTTTGAATGTTTGGTGGAATTCCCCAGAGAATCCATCAGGTCCCGGACTCTAGTTTTTTGGGAGGTTTTGTTTTATTTTGTTTTGTTTTGAGATTTTTTGATTTTTTAATCTTTTTATTAACATATAATGTATTATTGCTCCAGGGGTATGGGTCTCTGAATTATCAGGCTTATATATTCCACAGCACTCATCATAGCACATACCCTCCCCAATGCCCATAACCCAGCCACCTTATCCCACCCCCCACCAGCAACCCTCAGTTTGTTTTCTGAGACTAAGAGTCTTTTATGGTTTGTCTCCCTCCCAATCCCATCCTGTTTCATTTTTTTCCCTCCCTATACCCCACGACCCCCTGCCCTGCCCCTCAAATTCTTCATATAAGAGAGATATGATAATTATCTTTCTCTGATTGACTTATTTCACTTAGCATAATACCCTCCTTCCACATCATTGCGAATGGCAAATTTTTAAGGTTTTTGAAGTATTCCATTGTGTGTGTGTGTGTGTGTGTGTGTGTGTGTATCACATCTTCTTTATCCATTCATCTGTTGATAGACATCTAGGCTCTTTCCATAGTTTGGCTATTGTGGACATTACTGCTATAAACATTTGGGTGCATGTGCCCCTTTGGATCACTACATTTGTATCTTTAGGGTAAATAACCAGTAGTGCAACTGCTGGGTCGTGGGGTAGCTCTATCTTCTGGTGGCTCCCTTCCCCTTCTGTTTATCCTCTGATACCAGTCTGTGCACCCTCAACAACTTTGTACTACTCCGCTGCTGATCCTCTGCCCCTGTAGAGATCCAGAAGTGTATAATCTTACAACTCAGGCTTATTTCACAGGTGTTCAGGGTGCTCTGATAGATAACTAGCTCAGTTCAGGGGACCAGCTGAAATAGGTTCTCCTATTCCTCTGCTATCTTCTTGGATGCATTTTTTTAAGAAACAGACTTTTCCCAAAGTCTTCTTATCCACAGAATTCCTATCCCTCTCAGACTGTAGTTTTCCCTCTTTCTCTGCACTCAGGTTTTTCAAAGTACCAGCATGGTCATCTTCATGCCACTCCACCCCACTTCTTGGTCTAATTGGGTGCTAACCTATCTTTCTCTGCAGAAGAAGCTTCAAGTGGCATTAGGGAAACTGAGAAAAGGACAGGAGTTGGCCGAAGAGATGGAAGTGAATATTGCAACAAAGAGAACAGCCTGGAAGGCAAGTGTCACATCCAAAGGGAATCTCTGATCAGAAGCCAGGGCAGAGTCCAGGGTCCTGGTCTCAAGCTCTAACCATGGCTATGCCCATATGTGTGGAGTGATAGTATATCTCACTCTCGAAGAATCAGCTGCCCTCTAGATCTTCCGATAGAGAATAAAAAGGAGAGCGTTCCCGATCAGAAAAATCAAGAGTCTTAGGAGAAGGTGCCAAGAGGAACAAGCCATACCTTAAATTCCCAATCCTTGAGCCTAGTCTTAAAACATGATAGCATGCCTGCCCTTGGTGTCTGGGACAGAGGTTCCCCAATAGAAATATAGAGATCACCAATGACTACACCTGTCAGGAAATGACAAAGGCTGTGAGTAACAGACTTACAGGAATGACCAAGGCAAAACATAGAAAAACCAGTGTGACTGGGTAGGTGCTTGACCTTGTCCAGATCACTGGTCCAAAGTAGAATGGAGAACTAAAGCTTGTTATGCCTCTGTAAGTGGGGTGGGGGGGCCGACAGGGGGCAGGGATTAGAGGAATGGAGGGAACTCATGGCCAATAGAGCCCAGAAAGGGAACATTTGGGATTGGAGAAGGGTAAGTCAAGCTGTGATGACAAAAGGAGTCATCCTGTGTCATCAGGTGACCTTCAGTCACTAATAGGAGATGACAAAGATTATCCCAAGGACTCTCTTTCCTCAGGACTGAGGACAGTGTTGCAAGGGAGGTTGTTGGTGGTGGGGACAGGTGTTACAGTCTCAGGAACTCATGGAGATATGAAGACAGAGCAGCACAGTTGGGTACTGACTGGGTTTTGAAAGAGGCTGTAGAAAGTCTGATACCATGGGCCCATGCAGCTGTGGTTGTAGGGCTGCTACAGTGTGCCCCCGTCCCATAATCCCATCTCTTTCTTAGCCCAGAAGCCTCACCCTTGTACTTCCCCAGCAAAATAGTGTGTACATATGTATGTTCTCAGACCCAGAGTGATGAGTCTACAGGGAATAGAAATAGATATAAGCATCTTCATTCCTGAATCTTCTCTTTCTTCCCACTAACACTAAAGAATCAGGTTGAAACACACAAACTGAGAATTCATGCAGAGTTTGTGCAGCAGAAAAACTTCCTGGCTACAGAGGAGCAGCGGCAACTGCAGAGGCTAGACATGGAGGAGAGGAACCAACTGAGAATCCTGGGGGAGGTGGAGGCCATGCTGGCCCAGAAGAGCCAAGCCCTGCAGGAGCTGGTGATGGAGCTGGAGAGGAGGAGCAGGGGTTCAGCTGTCGAGCTGCTGCAGGTGAGCCGGCCTTCTCCCTGAGGCTCAAGGATGAACTGAAAAATGGGTAGCCTCAGAGAGCTCTGGCATCAGTAAATGAAACTCGGTGTCTGGACTAACCAGAATTCAGACCCATGAGTGGTCTGCTTTCAAGCCATGGAAAGGTCCAACTTAGGAGGGAATTTTCCTTGCAGCAATTTAAAAAAGCAGGCATCCCCATTAGAGCTGCTTTGACACATACCAGGTTCGCGATCCTGAGAAAGTTCCTTAACCTTTCAGAGTGTCAGGTTTCTCCTATGTTAAGTGGACATTATAATATTACATATCTCAAAGGATTTTTGTGAGGATTAAATGAGAGAAACCACAAAAGCTTCTTCATGATGGTTTGGCCATGGGAAAGTTCTTAGACGTAACGGAGAACATGGCACTAGAAATTAAGAGACAGTAGCCCAGCCCCAGCCCTGCCATCGGTTCTCTCCATAATTCTAGGGCAAGTGCTCTTCTTTTCCAAGACCTACTTTCTCCACTTGTGAAACAAGAGGGAGGGAGTGGACTGAATAACGAAGATTCCCCAGATTTTAGTCACGATGTATCATCTTCATACTTCCTGCCATTTCTATGAACTACCCAAATCCTGTTAGCATTGGGTTTTCTTAACATGGTCTCACTCTTTCATTGGAAGAAATTCAGCATAAAAGGAAATTTGTCCTAAGCAATAGTAGTCACAAAATTATGTGTTGATATGTTACTGATTTTTTTGTTGTTGTTTTCATGTCTACAACGGCCATTTCTTAAATAGCACATAGGACACACCTCAGTGTATTCATTCTGTCACAACAATGCAGTGAGGTGGGTTCTGTTATCCCCATTTCATAGATGAGAAAACAGAAGAGCGGAGAGGTTGAGAAACTCAGAGACTAAATAACTAAATAACTAAACAGCTAAATAACTTAACCACTTTAGCCCAAATAGTAAGAGCCATAGCTAAAATTAAAATAAGCATATAACTGTTTAAAAAAAAAAAAAAAAAAACAAACCTCATCCCTGTATGTTCTCTCATCCCCTATATGTTTACCTTGTTATGGGAGACCAGAGTCTAAAAAGTCCCCTCTGCTCTGATGTCCTACAGTTTCCCTCTTCCCAAACTTTTTCAAGGTGTCTGTCAGATGTGGTCATGAAGCCATTCTTTGTTTTTGTTTGTGCAAAAAGGCTGACTGGATTGGCCTGATTTGGCAGACCCTCTTCCACTCTAAAGCTTGCTTCTTCCCACCACTGAACCATGCTTTCTAAACACACTTTTGACTGGGCCTAGGAGGGTGTCAGTTCCTAGTGAAGGGCTCCCAAGGCCTGAAACAGCATGTTCTCAAGTGATGCAATTTCACATACGTGAGAAAGTAGCATTAACTCCAGCATAAAAGCCCTTCCTTCCCAAACAACACAAGCCTGCAAATGAGATGGAGCAGTTTCTGTGCACCCTGACTTGGCCATTCTCACCCTGTGACTGCCTCTGGGCTTTGGCCAAGCTGGGCTACTTGTTCCTTTCCACTTTCCTCCCACTCCTCTACCCACAAGTCTGGGCATTCTCATTTATCTTCCGAATCACAGTCCTTAAACTGGTCATTCTTCCCCTCGCTAGAGGTCACACCCATGCTGGTTACCCCACAAATATCCACACCCTTTCTCCTCCAGGCTGGTGGGAAATATTTCAGGTATTGGCCCAGAGGAACAGGGTAGAGCAATGTCCCATGGGCCTCTGCGGGGAAGGGCATCACCTCACCCACAGAACTGAGGTCTTGAGGTCTCCATGATAAACCAGTGATCCAGAATTCATACTCTTATCTCTTTTCTCCTCAGGAGGTGAAAAATGTCCTGGGAAGGTAAGAGGAGGTTTTCTTTATAAGAGGAGGGGGTGGAAGGAAGCATACATATATACCTGTGGGAAAGGTTTTCAAGTTAGAAAAACATGCACTGATGTTTTCCCCATTCTCCTCCCTATTCTTAAAGATCCAGTCTTCCATAAAATATTTTCTGGTCTGATGCTAATTAATGGACATCTCAGTGAGCTGCCCAAAGTAATTGGACTATAAGAGCTTTACAAAGTGAAGCCCCAACAAACTGGGAAATTCTGTGAAGTTCTAAGTCCACAGCCTCCTAGAACTCTTTCTTTAAAAAGAATCTAGTTGGTTACACATCTCCCAGAAAGAGCCAGGTAGGGAGACCAGCAACATGGAATCTTCCTTATGGAAGTAATTCCATCTGTAGCAGATACCTCGCCTGTAAAATGAAACAGAATGTGCTTGCCTGCTGACCTCAGGCTTGAAAAGGAGATAGAGACTATGCAGTAGCTTCAGGAGCCCATGTAATCAGGAACACCTAGTTAGGAACTAAGTTCTACCACTTTTTGCCTTCCACCCTCAGGGGTCCTAATACAGGTGTTTGTAAATTTGCACCAAAGTGTTATCCACAAGTGAGGTTATAGTATCAGGGTTCAGGAGGGTGAGGCAAGAGTTGGAAACAGAGTCTATAACTGTTTGCCCAGGAGTGAGTCTTGGAACCTGAAGGAGCTGGACATCACCTCCCCAGACCTGAGGAATGTGTGCCTTGTGCCAGGGTTGAAGAGGATGCTGAGGACATGTGGAGGTGAGGCAAGCACCAGGAAAGTGGGACTGGGGAACACAGGGTGTGTTAAGGGTGCAGAATGGGTCCCAGGGTCAGGGAGAGATAGCCAGTCAGGGTAGGTGAGGCAGGGACAGATAGGTGGTTCCTTCTAAAGTCAGGCTGGGGGGTATTTCCTACCGCAGTGAGGCCGTGCTCACCTCTCATCCTTACCTCACACCACAGGCCCAGGGTTCCTGATTCCCCTCCCTCTCCCCGCCTGACTGTGGTCCTCTCTCTGCAGTACACATCACTCTGGATCCGCACACAGCCAATTCGTGGCTCATCCTTTCAGAGGATCGGAGACAAGTAAGGCTCGGAGACAGACGGCAGGAAGTGCCTGAAAATGAGGACAGATTTGACCATTATCCCATGGTCCTGGGTGCCCAGTGCTTTGACTCTGGACAGGTTTACTGGGAGGTAGATGTGACAGGGAAGGAGGCCTGGGACCTGGGTGTTTGTAGAGACTCTGTGCAAAGGAAGGGGCAATTTTTGCTCAGCCCTGAGACAGGCTTCTGGACAATTTGGCTGTGGAACAAACAAAAATATGAGGCTGGCACCTGCATCCAGACTCCCCTCCACCTTCAGGTCCCTCCACGCCAAGTTGGGATTTTCCTGGACTATGAGGCCCGCATTGTCTCCTTCTATAACATCACTGACCACGGCTCCCTCATCTATACCTTCTCTGAATGTGCCTTCACTGGACCTCTACGGCCCTTCTTCAGTACTGGTTTTAATGATGGAGGAAGAAATGCAGCTCCTCTTGTCCTCTGTCCTCTGGAGATGGGGTGATAGGGATCCACTGACCTGTTGTGGCATTCTCTGGACACCAATACCTCTCCTGTTGGTGCCCTTCTCAGCCACTGACCTTCCTCTTTTCCCCAGGAACTCTGAACCACTTTGTCTCTGCAGAGGGTCAGGATACCAGCAAGCCGACTTTGGCAGGGGAGTTCACTGAAAATCTACATCAGCATTCCTAACACTAGATTGCTTTATGATTCCTTCCATGAAATAAACTACTTCTATTTGGCTCAAACCACCTCAATCAACCAAAATTTGTTTCTGCTATCTTATGTTACCCAAGTCTTGTTTTCTCCTCTCTAGCTCTAGCCCTTTGGTCAGATCTCTTATACACCTTGCATGGTTTGCAAAAGGGCTTCCTAAATGCATTGGGCCTTGACATATCCCATTTGATACTTGTTCTTGTATACATATAGGATTACTGTTGTAACATACACACATAAGATCATAAATGGCTCCACACCACCTATAGAAAAACAATCATCCTTTGAAAATAAAGGCTGAATGATGCATGCATTACATTACCACATCACATATCCAGCTCCTGTGCTCCCCTATCCCTACCATGCACTTCCAACCACGTCTTCTTAATGGAGTTGGTCAAAAAGTGTATCAATCTAAATGGAAGGTGGGATAGATTTTTGGTATGTCAAATTGGCTAGGCCATAAGCCCCCAGTTCTTTAATCATTAATCTAAATGTTGCTGTGAAGGCATTTTGTAAATGTTATTAAAGTCCATAATCATGTGACTTTAAGGAGATTTTATTAGGCCTGCCCAACTTGTACGGACCATTAAGTAAAATACCTGAAAAGCAAAGCTTTACTGAAGATGATCCATTTACACCTAGCAGCTTTAGCTCCTGCCAAAGTTATAGCCTGCTGTTTCTGATGCCCTGTCTTGTGGATTTAGGACCTGCCTTGTCTACCCCCACAATTGCATAAGTGAATTCCTTGCAATAAATCTCATCATATTTATCTCCTACTAGTTTCTGCTTCTTTGGTGATGAGAGAGTTTTAAAAGCACCATGATAAAAGATAGTTATATACAAGGGAACCCCATAAGCCTCTCAGCAAACTTTTCAGCAGAAACTTTGTAGGCCAGAAGGGAGTGATATGATAGAGTCAAAGTGCTGAAAGGTGAAAAAAAAAAAAAAATGCAGCCAAGACTATTCTATCCAGCAAGGCTATCATTCAGACTGGATGAGGTAAAGAGATTAGCAGACAAACAAAAGCTAAAGGAGTTCATGAGCACTAAACCAGTCCTACAAGAAATGTTAAAGGGGACTCTGAGTGGAAAGAAAAGACAAGTAAAAGTAGGAAGCATGCTCTAGCTGCCATCTTGCATCCCCACGTGTGTGCACCTAATCTCAGCTGGTCCGCCCGAGACCCCTCTCAGCACCCTAGTCCCCTGTGTGGTCCCACTTCTGCTCGAACAAGATGAAAGAAACTTATGAACCAGGAGAAACTCACCAAACTGCAAGCACAAGTGCGCATTGGTGGGAAAGGAACTGCTCGCCGAAAGAAGAAGGTGGTTCATAGAACGGCTACAGCAGATGATAAAAAAAATACTTCAGTTCTCCTTAAAGAAGTTAGGGGTAAACAATATCTCTCGTATTGAAAAAGTGAATATGTTCACAAACCAAGGAACAGTGATCCACTTTAACAATCCCAAAGTTCAGGCATCGCTGGCATGAACACAGGCCATGCTGAGACAAAGCAGCTGACAGAAATGCTACCCAGTATCTTAAACCAACTTGGTGCAGACAGGTTGACTAGTTTAAGACTGGCTGAAGCTCTGCTCAAATAGTCTCTGCATGGAAAAGCACCACTTGCTACTGGAGCAGATGATGATGATGAAGTTCCAGATCTTGTGGGGAATTTTGACAAAGCTTCCAAGAATGAAGCAAACTGAATTGAGTCAACTTCTGAAAAAGATAAAACTTGAAGAAGTTACTGGGAGCTGCTATTTTATATTCTGACTGCTTTTTAAGATTTTGCTGATGGATCTGATAAAATCTAGATCTCAGATATTTTTAAGCCCAAACCCCTTGGACACTGCAGCTCTTTTCAGTTTTTGCTTATACACAATGCATTCTTTGCAACTAATTAAGCTGAAGAAGCCTGTGAATAAAGTTTGAAACAAGGTTAATAAAGTTCTTTGCCTAGGATACAGTTTTATTTTTTATTTCATTAACACTGATTTATACACAGAAAGCAAAGTTGTTTATAGAAAGCTAAGCATGGCATGTAATATGGCTGGTAATCTTTGATGAAATTTGATTAAAGATTTTAAATGGCCATATAATATTTTTTTAAAAAAAGTCAGAAGCATAAAAGAAGTACGAATGAGTATATCTGTAAAAATCAGTCAAAAGAGTCACAAAAAGATGTAAACTATGACAATATATACCTAAAACATGGGGAGAGAAGAGTTAAATATGGGTTCAATCTTAAGTGATCAACTTAATATAGACTGCTATATGTGGGTGTTATATACAAATTTAGTATATATAACCACAAATCAAAAACCAGTAATAAGCATGCAAAAAAAAAAAAAGAATCCAAGTATATCACTAAAGAAGTTCAGCAAACCATAATAGGGAGAGAAGGATGAGAAAAGAACAACAAAAACAGCCACAAATCTCTATTACAAAGCTGTCATCATCAAGACAGTATGGTACTGGCACAAAACAGAAACGTAGGTCAATGGAACAGAATAGAGAGCCCAGAAATGGATCCTCAATTCTATGGTCAACTAAACTTTGGCAAAGCAGGGAAGAATGTCCAGTGGAAAAAAGACATTCTCTTCAACAAATGGTGTGGGCAAAGTTGGACAGCCACATCCAGAAGAATGAAACTGGATGATTTACTTACACCACACAAAAAAGTATACCCAAAATGGATAAACTACCTCAATGTGAGAAAGGAATCCACCCAAATCCTTGAGGAGAACACAGACAGCAACCTCTTTCTTTGACCTCAGCTGCAGCAACTTCTTCCTAGGAACATTGCCAAAGGCAAGGGAAGCAAGGGCGAAAATGAACTATTGGGACTTCATCAAGATCAAAAGCTTTTGCACAGCAAAGGAAACAGTTAACAAAACCAAAAGACAACTGACAGAATAGGAGAAGATATTCACAAACAACATATCAGATAAAGGGCTAGTATCCAAAATCTATAAAGAGCTTATCAAACTCAATACCCAAAGAACAAATAATCACGAAATGGACAGAGGACATGAACAGATATTTCTACAAAGTAGACATCCAAATGGCTGACAGACACATGAAAAAGTACTCAACATCACCCCGTATCAGGGAAATACAAGTCAAAACCACAGTGAGATACTACTTCACACCAATCAGAATGGCTAAAATTAATAAGTCAGGAAACAACGAATGTTGGTGAGGATGAGAAGAAAGAAGAACCCTCCTACACTGTTGGTGGGAATGCAAGCTGGTGCAGCCACTCTGAAAAACAGTATGGAGGTCCCTCAAAAAGTTGAAAATAGAACTACCCTAAGACCCAGCAATTGCACTAGTAGGTATTTACACTAAGGATACAAATGTAGTGATCCAAAGGGGCACATGCACCCAAATGTTTATAGTAGCAATGTCCACAATAGCCAAACTATGAAAAGAGCTTAGATGTCCATCAGCAGATGAATGGATACAGAAGATGCGAGACACACACACACACACACACACACACACACACACACACACACGGGAATACTATGCAGCCATCAAAAAAGAGAAATCTTGCTATCTGCAACAACATGGATGAAACTAGAGGGTATTATGCTAAGTGAAATAAGTCAGAGAAAGACAATTATTGTATGATCTCACTGATATGAGAAATTTGAGAAACAAGAGAGGATCTTAGGGGAAAGGAGGGAAAAATGAAACAAGACGAAACCAGAGAGGGAGACAAACCATAAGAGACTCTTAATCTCAGGAAACAAACTGGGGGTTACTGGAAGGGAGGGAGTGGGAGGGATGAGGTGACATTGGTGAAGGTATGTGCTATGATGAGTGCTGTGAATTAATGTAAGAGTGATGAATCACAGATGTACCTCTGAACCAATTCATTATATGTTAATAAAAAAAGGATTTTTAAAAACCCACAAGTAACAAAATGACAATAAATACATATGTATCAAAAATTACTTTAAATGTAAATGAACCTAAATACTCCAATCAAAAGACATAGGGTGACAAAATGGATGAAAAGACAAGACCCATCTATGTGTTGCCCACAAGTGACTCATTTCAGACCTAAAGACACATGCAAACTGAAAATGAGGGGATGGAGAAACATACCATGCACATGGATATGAAAAGAAAGCCAGGTAACAATACTTGGATCAGATAAAATAGACTTTAAAACAAAGACTGTAACAAAGGACAAGGACACTATAATAACAAATGGGACAATTAAACAAAAATTTGAACAACTGTAAATATTTATACCCAATATGAGAGTACCCAAATACATAAAATAGTTAATAACAAGTAAAGGAGCTAATAAATCATAATACAATAATAGTTGGAAACCATAACACTCTACTTACATCAAGGGACAGATCACCGAACAGAAAAATCAACAAGGAAACAGTCACTTTGAATGACACTGGATCAGATAGATTTAACAGATATATGCAGAACATTCCATCCTAAAATAGCAAAATACATATTATTTTCAAGTACACGTGGGACATTCTCCAAGCTAGATCACATAGGAGGCCACAAAACAAGTCTCAATCAGTTTGATCATTGTATGATCGAAGTCATACCGTGTATCTTCTCTGACCATGACATTATGAAACTAGAAAGGAACCACAAGAAAAAAATCTGGAAACTGCACAACCCATGGAGGTTAAATAACATGCTACTAATCAATTAATGGCCAACCAAGAAATTTTTTTTAAAAAGTCAAAAATTACATGGATAGAAATGAAAAAAAAAAAAGTCCAATACCTCTGGGATGCAGCACAAGTATGCTAAGAGGAAAGCTTATAGCAATAGAGGTCTATCTCAGAAAGCAAGACAAATCTCAAGCCACCTAACCTTACACCTAAAGGATCTAGAAAAAGAAGAACAAACAAAAATCCCCAAATCACAGAATGAAGGAAATAATAAATGACCTAGAAACTAAATAGAACAGATCAATTAAATCAGGAGCTTGTTCTTTGAAAAGATAACAAAATTGATAAACCTCTAGCCAGACTCATTAAAAAAAGAGAACTCAGAAAAAATAATGAATACTGTTTTTCTGAAAATAAATAAATTGGAAAAAAATGTAAAAAAAATAAAAATAATTAAAAAAAGAGAACTCAGACAAAATCACAAATGAAAGAGGAGAAATAACAACTGACACCACGGAAATACAAAGCACTGAAAGAGAATATTATGGAAAATTATATGCCAACAAATTGGACAACCTAGAATGAATAAATTCCTAGAAATGTATAACTTACCAAAATTGAAGCAGGAAGAAACAAAATTTGAACAGACTGATTACCAGCAGTGAAACTTAATCAAAAAACTCCCAAAGTAATAAAAAAAACCTCCCAAAAACTAATGATTTAAACTGTATGGTGACTAACCTAATTTAAAAGGAAAAAACTCCATCAAACAAAAGTCCAGGTCCAGATGATTTCATAGATGAATTCTACCAGATATTTAAGAGTTAATACCTGTTCCTCTCAAACTTTTCCAAGAAATAGAAGAGGAAAGAAAACATCCTGATACCAAAACCAGGTAAAGATACCACCAAAAAAGACAAGTACAGGCCACTATCCCTGATGTACATAGATGCAAAAATCCTCAACAAAATATTAGCAAACCAAATCCAACAATACATTTTAAAAAATCATTCACTATCAAGTAGGATTTACTCCCTAGATGCAAGGGTAGTTCAGTATTCACACATCAATCAACATGATATATCACATCAACAAAAGAAGGGGTAAAAACCAAATGATCATTTCAGTAGATGTGAAAAAAGCATCTGATAAAGTACAATATCCATTCATGATAAAAACCCTCAATAAAGTAGGTTTAGAGGGAACATATCTCAAAGTAATAAAGGCCTTATGTGAAAAACCAACAGCTAACATCATCCTTAATGGGGGGAAAGAGAGAGCTTCCCCCCTAAAGTCAGGAAAAAGACAAGGATGTCCACTCACTACTTTCATTCAATACAGTACTGGATAAGTCCTAGTCACAGCAATCAGATAACAAAAAGAAATAAAAGACACCCAAATGGGTAACGAAGAAATAAAGCTTTCACTATTGCAGATGACATGCTACTCTATACAAATAAACCCTAAAGACTCCACCAAAAGACTACTGGAACTGATAAATGAATTCTGCAAGATTACAGGATACAAATTTGATGTACAGGAATCTGTTGCATTTATGTACACCAATAATGAAGCAATAGAGAAAACAATCCCATTTACAACAAAAATTATAAAATATCTATTAATAAAATTTAAAAGATGAAAAACTATACTCTGAAAACTATAAAACATTGATGAAAGAAATTGAAGGTAACACAAAGAGATTCCATGTTCATGGATTGGAAAAACAAATATTTTTATTTTTTGGAAACAGCTTCAGAAGAATAGGCATTATTTCTTCTTTGAAATGTCTATCCTACCCAAAGCAATCTACACATTTAAATGTAATACCTGTCAAAATACAAAGAGCATTTTTTCATAGAACTATAACAAAGAATCTTGAAATTTGTATGGAAAAATAAAAGACCCCAAATAGCCACAGTGATCTAAAAAAAGAAAAACAAAACTGGAGGCATCACAATTCGAGACTTCAAATTATACTACAAAGCTGTGGTGATCAAAACAGTAAAGTACTGACACAAAAACAGACACACAGATCATTGGAACAGAATAGAAAGCACATGAAATAAACCCACAACTATACGGTCAATTATTCTTTGACAAAGTAGGCAAGAATATGCAATGGGAAAAGGACCATCTCTTCAAATGGTGTTGGGAAAACTGGAGAGCTACATGCAAAAGAATGAAACTGGACCACTTTCTTTCACCATACACAAAAATAAACTATTTAAATATGAGACCTAAAAATCACAAAAGTCCTAGAAGAGAACACAGGCAGTAATCTCTTGCTATGTCATCAGCCATAGCAACTTTTTTCTAGATGTCTCCTGAGGCAAGGGAAACAAAAAGCAGAAATGATCTATTGAGACTACAGCAAAATAAAAAACTTCTGTACAGCAAAGGAAACAACAAATAAGACTAAAAGACAATCTACTGATTGAGAAGATATTTTCAAATCACATATTCAATAAAGGACTTATATTCAAATTAATTTTTAAAAAACTGGGGTGCCTCAGTCGAGTAAGCATACAACTCTTGATCTTAGCTCAGGTCATGATCTCGGGGTTGTGAGACTGAGCCCCACATTGGGCTGCATGCTGAGATTTTCTCTCTCCCTCTACCCCTGCCCCTCCCAACCCTACTCATGCACTAACTCTCAAAAAAATTCTATGTATCACTTATACAACTCAACACACACCCCCAAAAAAATCTAATTAAAATGGGCAGAAGATATAAACAGATATTTCTCCAAATCCCAAATGGCCAACAGACACATGAAAAAATTCCCAAAATCATTCATCATCAGGGAAATGCAAATCAAAACTACAGTGAGATATCACCTCATACTTGTCAGAATAGCTAAATTAAAAACAGAGCTATCCTTCAATCCAGTAATGCACTACTAAGTATTTACCCAAAGAACATGAAAACACTAATTTGATGGGATATATGCACCCCTATGTTTATAGCTATTTACAATAGCTAAATTATGGAAGCAACCCAAAGGTCATCAATATATGAATGGATAAAGATGTGAAACACACACACACACACACACACACACACACTGAAATATTATTCAGGCATAAAAAAGAATGAAATCTTGGCATTTGCAACAACATGGATGGATGTAGAGAGCACAATCCTAAGTGAAATAAGCCAATCAGGTAAAGACAAATACTGTATTATTTCACTCATGTGTGAAATTTAACAAAACAAAGAACAAAATAGAGAAACCAAAAACCATACTCCTAACTATAGAGAAAAAACAGATAGTTACCTGAAGGAAGGTGAGTGGGGGAATGGGCAAAATAGATGAGGGGGATTAAGAGTACATTTACTTGGGGGAACCTGGGTTTCTCAATCAGTGGAGTCTCCAACTCTTGACCTCAGCTCAGATCTTGATGTCAGGGTTGTGAGTTCATGCCCCATGTTGGGCTCCACACTGTGTATGGAGCACACTCTTTAAAAAAACAAACAAATGGAATACTATGCAGCCATCAAAAGAAACGAAATCTTGCCATTTGCGACAACATGGATGGAACTAGAGCGTATCATGCTTAGCGAAATAAGTCAAGCGGAGAAAGACAACTATCATATGATCTCCCTGATATGAGGGAGTGGTGATGCAACATGGGGGCTTAAGTGGGTAGGAGAAGAATCCATGAAACAAGATGGGATAGGGAGGGAGACAAACCATAAGTGACTCTTAATCTCACGAAACAAACTGTGGGTTGCTGGGGGGAGGGGGGTTGGGAGAAGGGGGGAAGGTTATGGACATTGGGGAGGGTATGTGCTTTTGGGTAAATTGGAAGGGGAGATGAACCATGAGAGACTATGGACTCTGAAAAACAGTCTGAGGGATTTGAAGTGGCGGGGGGGTGGGAGGTTGGGGTACCAGGTGGTGGGTATTATAGAGGGCACAGCTTGCATGGAGCACTGGGTGTGGTGAAAAAATAATGAATACTGTTTTTCTGAAAATAAATAAATTGGAAAAAAAAAACAACAACAAACAAACAAACAAAAAAACCAGAAAGTATGGTGTAAGAGAATGGTCGAGTTTCATTCTTCTGCATATAGGTGTCCAGTTTTCCCAGCACCAATTATTGAAGAGACTGTCTTTTTTCCACTCTATATTTTTTCCTGTTTTGTCGAAGATTAATTGACCATAGAGTAGAGGGTCCATATCTGGGCTCTCTACTCTGTTCCACTGGTCTATGTGTCTGTTTTTATGCCAGTACCATGCTGTCTTGGTGATTACAGCTTTGTAATAAAGCTTGAAATCAGGTAACGTGATGCCGCCAGCTTTATTATTGTTTTTCAACATTTCCTTAGCGATTCGGGGTCTCTTCTGATTCCATACAAATTTTAGGATTATTTGCTCTAGCTCTTTGAAGAATGCTGGTGGAATTTTGATCAGAATGGCATTAAAAGTATAGATTGCTCTAGGCAGTATAGACATTTTAACAATGTTTATTCTTCCGATCCAAGAGCATGGAATGGTCTTCCATCTATTTGTGTCTTCTTCAATTTCTTTCATGAGTGTTCTGTAGTTCCTCGAGTACAGATCCTTTACCTCTTTGGTTAGGTTTATTCCCAGGTATCTTATGGTTCTTGGTGCTATAGCAAATGGAATCGATTCTCTAATTTCCCATTCTGTATTTTCATTGTTAGTGTATAAGAAAGCCACTGATTTCTGCACATTGACTTTGTATCCTGCCACGTTGTATGAGTTCTAGTACTTTGGGGGTGGAGTCTTTTGGGTTTTCCATATAAAGAATCATGTCATCTGCGAAGAGAGAGAGTTTGACTTCTTCATTACCAATTTGGATACCTTTTATTTCTCTCTGTTGTCTGATTGCTGTTGCTAGGACTTTTTTTATTCCAATTTATTTATTTTCAGAAAAACATTATTCATTATTTTTTCACCACACCCATGCTCCATGCAAGCCGTGCCCTCTATAATACCCACCACCTGGTACCCCAACCTCCCACCCCCCCGCCACTTCAAACCCCTCAGACTGTTTTTCAGAGTCCATAGTCTCTCATAGTTCACCTCCCCTTCCAATTTACCCAAATTCCCTACTCCTCTCTAATGCCCCTTGTCCTCCATGCTATTTGTTATGCTCCACAAATAAGTGAAACCATATGATAATTTGACTCTCTCTGCTTGACTTATTTCACTCAGCATAATCTCTTCCAGTCCCGTCCATGTTGCTACAAAAGTTGGGTATTCATCCTTTCTGATGGAGGCAGAATCCTCCATAGTGTATATGGACCACATCTTCCTTATCCATTCATCCGTTGAAGGGCATCTTGGTTCTTTCCATAGTTTGGCGACCGTGGCCATTGCTGCTATAAACATTGGGGTACAGATGGCCCTTCTTTTCACTCCATCTGTATCTTTGGGGTAAATACCCAGGAGTGCAATTGCAGGGTCGTAGGGAAGCTCTATTTTTAATTTCTTGAGGAATCTCCACACTGTTCTCCAAAGTGGCTGCACCAACTTGCATTCCCACCAACAGTGTAAGAGGGTTCCCGTTTCTCCACATCCTCTCCAACACATGTTGTTTCCTGTTCTGTTGATTTTGTCCATTCTAACTGGTGTAAGGTGATATCTCAATGTGGTTTTAATTTGAATCTCCCTGATGGCTAGTGATGATGAACATTTTTTCATGTGTCTGGTAGCCATTTGTATGTCTTGATTGGAGAAGTGTCTGTTCATATCTTCTGCCCATTTTTTGATGTGTTTGCCTGTTTCATGTGTGTTGAGTTTGAGGAGTTCATTATACTTCCTGGATATCAACCTTTTGTCTGTACTGTCATTTGCAAATATCTTCTCCCATTCTGTGGGTTGCCTCTTTGTTTTGTTGACTGTTTCCTTTGCTGTGCAGAAGCTTTTGATTTTGATGAAATCCCAAAAGTTTATTTGGGTCACAGAGAAATTTTTTAAGGGTAAATTATAAAATCCACTTTTCTGCTGCATGTCTTTGCCTTGGAGTGATTAATGTAAATGATAGTTTGTTCATTTTTTTTCTTTTAATGTTCAGTTAGCCGCTGTATAGTACATCATTAGTTGTTCCCTTTAATTGATATTCTAGTAGGAGAAAACTAACATGATGATATAAACATAATATTCTCATTTCTCAAAATCCAAATACCTTGGCATATCTGGTTACCCCAATACTTGGAGATATCCACTACACAAATGACATACTACCATCCCCCTGGGCCCCATTGAAAGGAATTAAATTGTAAAGATTTTAGAGTATCTCAACTTCTAACCCATCAATAATTACTAAAAAGTGATCCAGGATGAATGGATAAGGAAGATGTGGTCCATATACACTATGGAGTATTATGCCTCCATCAGAAAGGATGAATACCCAACTTTTGTAGCAACATGGACGGGACTGGAAGAGATTATGCTGAGTGAAATAAGTCAAGCAGAGAGAGTCAATTATCATATGGTTTCACTTATTTGTGGAGCATAACAAATAGCATGGAGGACAAGGGGCATTAGAGAGGAGTAGGGAATTTGGGTAAATTGGAAGGGGAGGTGAACCATGAGAGACTATGGACTCTGAAAAACAGTCTGAGGGGTTTGAAGTGGCGGGGGGGTGGGAGGTTGGGGTACCAGGTGGTGGGTATTATAGAGGGCACGGCTTGCATGGAGCATGGGTGTGGTGAAAAAATAATGAATAATGTTTTTCTGAAAATAAATAAATTGGAAAAAAAAAAGTGATCCAGGTACACCCTGCATATCAAACAAAAATTATCTTGAGAAATGAAGAAAGATTGTACCAGCAATAATTCTAATTCTAATATTTTCCACTAAAATGCAAGTAAGTCCTGTTGACTTTTGTGGTCTTTGATTCTACAACTTCCTTTTGTATTAGAAGAGGCAGAAATTATCACACCAAATATTTAAAGATAAACAAGCTAAGAAGTTAAAAATGTATCCAGTGCTTACTCTGTCATACATATTCAAGATCCTGTTTATATTTTTTTAGTTCTATCACAGCCATATGATAAAGGTATAATCAAGGAATTTAGAGATTATGATACTTTTATGAAACTATCCACTACATTCTAAGTTTTTTCCAGTGTTGGTGTGGTTAATGGGCATAAAAACTGTATACACTTAAGGTGTACATATATGTACACTATGTACATACATGTATACTTTATGAAACGATTACCACAATCAAACTGATTGACAGATTCCTTGCCTCACATAGTTACATTTTGTGTGTGTAGTGAGAACATTTAATGTCAACTCTCAGCAAGTTTCAAGTATACAATAATATATTAACTATAATCATCAGACTGTACATTAGATCCTTGGGTTTCATAACTGAAAGCTTGTAACCTTCAACCAACACCTATTTCCCCCACCCTGGTGCTCCTGGAAACCACCATTCTACCCTCCACTTCTGTAAGTTTGCCTTTTTTAGATTCCACATATAAAAGATCATATATTTGTTTTTCTGTGTCCAGCTTATTTCACGTAGTATAACACCTCCTGCCATGTTGTCAAAAATAGTGGCATTTTCTCCTTTTTATAGCTGAATAGTATTCTATTGTATATATGTACATTTATCTTCCAGCTTTATTAAAATATAATTGGCATAACATTTTATAAGCTTAAGGTATAAAACATAATGATTTAATACATCTATATTGCAAAATGACTACCACAATAAGGTTAGTTAACTCATACACAACTTTACATAATTAAATTTTTCTCCATATGTTAAGAACTTTTAGAGTTTACTCTCTTAGAGACTTTGAAATTACACAGTGCAGTATTAACTAACTATAGTAGTCACCATGCTATACATTACATTCCTAGAACTTATTCATCTTATAGCTGGAAGCTGTACACTTTGTCAACATTCACCCCTTTCTACCATCCCCCACTACTCACCTCTGGAAACCACCAGTCTGTTCTGTTAGTATGAGCTGGTTTATTTTTAGATTCCACAGATAAGTAAGATCATACAGTATGGGTCTTTCTCCAACTTATTTTACTTACTGTAATGCCTCAAGACTCATCCATGTTGTCACAAATGGTTGGATTTCCTTTTTATATCTGAATAGTATTCCATTTTGTGTAATAGTGTGTATATGTGTATATCACATTGTCTTTATCCACTCATCTCTCTAGACACATAGGTCATTTCCATGTCTTGAATATTGTAAATAATGCTGCAGTGAACATGAGGGCACGGTTATCTCTTTGAGATAGTGATTTCATTTCTTTCATATATATATATACCCAGAGGTAGAATTTCTGATTATACAACAGTTCAAGTTTTCATTTTTTTGAGGAACCTCCATGCTTTTTTCCTTAGTGGCTCTACCAATTTATATTCTAAGAGTGCACAAGGGCTCCCTTTTCTCCAGGCCCTCACCAACACATGTTATCTCTTGTCTTTTTTACAAAAACCATGCTAAAAGGTGTGAGGTGAGATCTCATTGTGGTTTTGACTTGAATTTCCCTGATAATTAGTGATGTTGAGAATTTTTTCATGTACCTGTTGGTCATTTGTAGGTTTTCTCTGAAAAAAAAAAAGAAGAAGAAGAAGTCTATACAGTCCCTTTGCCCATGTTTTAATCATGTTATTCTTTTGCCACTGAGTTTCATTATTGAGTTGTATGGGTTCTTTGTATTTTTTGGATATTAACCCTTTGTCAGATGCATGATTTGCAAATATTTTCTCCCATTCCATATGTTGCCTGTTTTTTTTTGTTGTTGTTGATTGCCTCCTTTAGTATACAGAAGCTTTTTAGTTTTATGTAGTTCTGCTTGTTTATTTTGTTTTTATTGCTTATACTTTGATATACAAAAAGGGCCTTAGAAAAGGGCATGAACTTTCTAAACACTACCTAAACACTACCCTTCTAAACACTACCCTTCTCAAAGCAATATGGCAATCTATCTTTCAAAGTCATAATGTATCACTTTGTTCACAACCAATAGAACCCTTAGTTCATAAGGCACTACAAAGCAGGGGAAGAAAATGTGAGGCCCTAAAGTGGTAAACATACCACCTGATTAGTCACACAGACTCAGCATGGTTCCACTGTGAAAAGTACTGACCACACGCTCTCGAATCTGCTTGGTCTTGACCCCATAAATTATAGGATTCAGCATGGGAGGAGCTAACATGCAGATATTGGCCAACAGAATGTGAGTGTGGAGGGGAACATGATGCCCAAACCGCTGGGTAATTATTGTAAAAATGCCAGGCAAGTAGAACATGGAAATGACTCCAAGATGGGAGCCACATGTGCCTAGGGCCTTTTGCCGAGCTCCTCGGGAAGGGAGATGGAAGACTGCATTGAGGATGAGGGTGTAAGAAACCAAGATGAGCAAGGCGTCTAGCACTACAGTAGAGAGGAGAACAGACAAGCCATACCAGACATTGACACGAATATCAGCACAAGCAAACTTGGCAACCGCCATGTGCTCACAGTAGGTATGTGGTAGCACATTGCTATGGCAGAAAGGCAGTCTCTTGACCAGGAACACATCTGGGAGTATCACAGAGAAGCTTCTCATGACCACAGCCAGGGCAACCCTTATGATTATGGCATGACTGAGCACTGCAGTATAGCGCAATGGGTCACAGATGGCCACATAGCGGTCAAATGCCATGGCCAGCAGAATCCCTGATTCAGCAATGAAGGTGGCATGGATGAAGAAGATTTGAGTGACACAGCCATCAAGGGAAATCTCCCCAGCATGAAACCAGAATATGGCCAGGGCTTTGGGCACAGTGGTAGTAGACAGGATAAGGTCAGCCACAGCTAGCATGCAGAGGAAGAGATACATGGGTTCATGGAGGCTACGTTCAGTGATGATGATGAAGACAAGGAGACTATTCCCAAGGACAGCAACCAGGTAGGAAATAAAGAAAGGAAGAGAAATCCATGTGTGTTGGTCTTCCAGGCCAGGGATGCCCACCAGAATGAAGAATGAGTGGCTGGTACCAGTATAGTTGAGGGTTGCCATTCCCAGGACAAGTCACCCAGTGTTGATGTCTAAGATCTGCAGTCACCTCTTCTCTTTTGCCAAAAAAGGGTGAATACAGTTGAAGTAGGGGAGGTAGGAAAAGATCATTTTTCACTGGATGAGCTGTGGAAAGAATCCTAGTCAGAAGGTCCAGAAATGTGGGTTAAAAAACTCTTTGACATTTTATGCACTATGTGATCTCAGTAAAATTACTTCCCTGCTCTGGGTCTTTCTTTAATTGCCTTAAATTTAATGTTGGGAAGAAGTTGGATTATTTAATTTGAAATAGAGTTGTTCCAGCTCTAGAATGCTATAGATCTCAGTCTCAGGTTGTTATAAACAGTTAAGAGCTGTGAATAACAAATACTGGAATTTCCACTTTGACTATCAGAATATAATATGCCTCTCAATAGGAAACTGGTCACAGTTGACAATAATTTAACAAGCCTTGCTGAGCACCTACCATAGCTCTTTAGGGAACCTACTTGGGGGAGACAATTAAGTAAAATATCTAAATGATACAGATAGTGTAAAGGAAAAGTTAAACACTAGAAGTTGTAGAAGCATGAAGAGCTTCCCAGGAGTTCAGAAAAGGTTTTCTAAAAGGCACTACTTTAAGTGGAACCTTGACGAAGTAATGTTTTATCAAATAAAGTCATGTGAGGAGGGAATAACATGAACAAAGTCTAAGAGATCTAGAAGGACATGGAGTTTAGAGGAAAATTATGATTCACTGTTACCAGAGCAAAGAGGATGTGGTACAAAGTGGTAGAAAATAATGTCATGCAGTGAGGTAGGAGTCATCACTGAGGACTTTGAGTACCAGTGTAAAAAGGTCAGAATTTATGTTGAAGCAGTAAGAGCCACTGAAGGATTTGTGGTGAAAGAATGGCATGATGAAGTTAGCAATTTAAGTAGTTCTCTCTCTCAGTTTTGTGTAAGATGGATGGTGGAGGGAGGAGACAAGTTGGAAAATGGAGACAGATCAGTTAGGAGGAGCTCTGTACTAAGGGCTGCATGTACATTATTTCACACTGTGGTGACTGAGATAAATGCAGTCATTTCCCTCATCTTACTGATAGGGGAGCAAACAGAGTGTACAGGGTTTAAGTAGTACCCTACCCAAGGTCACCTGGCCAGTAAATTGTGGAGCTAGAGTTTGGCTACCACACCATCCTTAGAGTCATTCATACCTGCCCTACTCCACGTTGGTCCCCTTCGTCAGGATTGTGTTTTCCTTCCTCCTGGCTTAAGGTGAACAAAAACAATAAAAACAATTATTTTTCATTCGTTTAAACTTCCCACCATCACTCTGCCATCTACAAATTTATATTTGAATCACCTTTTCCCCCTATTCAAGGCTCAGCCATCCATCTGACTGGACCCCATCCACACTGGATCCCAACTTTCTCTTTAAGCCTCTCCGCACTAATCTGTCACTCTAGTAACTTCAAACTTTCCCTCTCTGTTAGCCTCTTATATCATGTGAAAATATGTTCAACTATCTCATTCCCCTTCATCTTAGTCTCACAGAAGAATGTGCTCTCTCTCCTTCTACCCTCTTATCATCCCCTAATCTTTACCCAAAGCCACTTTACTTATAACCCCAATATGCTGCTAAGGCTTCCTTCTCTAAAATAATCTATCATATCACAGTTGCCAAATCTAATGTTACTTTTAATTTGCTATTAGGAATCTCCAATTTCTGTCAATACTTTTGTGTGATCACTAAATACCTATTAATGTCGTGTGCATAAACAATGAATTCTGGTACACTGAAAAGAAATTTAAAAAATAAAAAATTATTTTAAAAAATTTTAAAAAGTGTTAGATATTTCATAATCATCGCACTAAATCTATGAAATTGAGTGTAACACAAGTTCGTGCATGAAGAAATTGACTCTCAGACAAGAAATTGCTCAAAGTCAAACACCTAATAGCTAAGCTGATATTTAAATCCAAGATCATTAGAATCAAAGCTTCCATTATCTTTAAAAACTTCCATTTTGTTATTTTTTACTACCTAAGCTACCTTTCTTTGGCTTCCTCCCCACTCTCTTCTAATCCTATCTATTCCACAATATGTAAGGCATGCAAGGCAATGTAATATAGAAAAAAAATCACAGGGGTTTAGAACCAGACCCACTAGGATTTGATTCCAGTTGTGCCTGCTACAGATCCACATACAGAAACACAATCTTCCATTCAGGCGCATATTATCACAAACATTCATTTATATAATCACCATGTGTATAATCACTCTTACCAATTTTGATGAAGATTTATACACTAACACACATTTTCACTATTGATACAAATAGCCCCTCACTGTGAACACATTAACGTGCACATACACACTTTTAAACTTTTCCTCACAGACATACCCACCCAAATTCACACACAGTCATTAACCAGTCAAACTCAAACTCACTCCCACAGAGGTAAGTTACGACTTATCTAGGTCATAAATTTGCCATCTTCATTCAGCACACTGATTCTCCTCACATGAAATCTCTTTCTTCTGAGAGGTAGAGATTCCAGAGACTATTCCACTCTTTCCCTGTCTCCAGGCTTATAGCCCTTACCACTGCCAGAAGAAAGGACTCTCACAGAAATGCAACCATAGGACAACACTCCCGTGTCACCAGTTCCACTCAATATTTTAGATCTCTGACTCATGTTTGGGTAGATCAATTCTGGTTGGCACTTTACACCAGGGGTCATCAAACTACAGCCTGTGGGCCAAATCTTGCCCATCACCTGCTTTTGTAAGGAAAATTTTATTGGAACACAACATTCACCATATTTACTTATTCTTCAGGACTACTTTTGTGGGACAGAGTAGTTGCAACGGAGACCATGTTTAAACGTTAAGACTTTTACTCTTGCCCTTTACAAAAAAAAAATTTTACCAACCCCTGCTTTAGAATGATCATAAAACTTTTTGCCAAGGCCACAGACAGAAAGGCAATTTTCCCAAGTTTTTAGAGAAAGTGAGTCAAGAAGGTCTCCTGCTTCTCCTTCCACTCATATTTCCACTATGCCACAAAGCATCTAGGGAAACATTTTGGTCTTTCCTCTCTGTCTGTGCCACCAGGGGATGGAGAATTCCAAATACAGCCTCTAAAGGGTTACCAAATGATGATGGCAATCCATCATTTTTCCTATATATTTCAACAATAAATTTATCTCCACGCTCAAACCCCACCATTGATGCTTATGAACAGGAGAGCCCAGAGAGGAATCAGGCTATCCTGAGTCAATACCAACCCACATGTCTCCTCACCCAAACTGTCTGTCACAGCCCTGAGGAACCACAGACAGAAGCCATGCCCCTGCCCAGATGACAGGGTGTTCCCACAACCAGGAGACTCTGTGCAGGGGCCAGGGGACCAGGTTGAAAGAGGAACTGCATCTGAGCATCTTTGAAATATCATGGCGACCATGAACTTATTCATGTGACTCTCTTCTCCCTTGGGATTTCCACTACTGCAGTGACATAACAGTAAGCACTTAACCCTTCGTTGCCTGAATACCAGAAGCCCCCTATGAAAAGTACCAAGAGGCTGTATGGACTTGGGAGAACAGAGAAGGAGAGAGAGGTTTTAGAGGGGAGAGGGCAGGGCAGAGATAGGATTGTGGTTTGGGATTTTTATCAAGGCTCCACACCTCACTCTAGGTCATCCTTTTCATCCTTGACTTCCAGAAGGCACAGAGGCATATTAGGAGCTAAAATCCTATAGATTCTCTCAAACATTCATTTATTCTTTCACCACCCATTCAATCAATATGTACTAAGTGCTATGTTGACCATGCCATGATAAAATGTTAATAAAATCAAACCCACAGAAAGTTTATTTATATCACTTTGTATATAGGACTAACCCTTTGATTCCAACATCCAAGGATTATCTATAGAACATTTTCATTGATGACCTTCCAAGATTGTTTTCTCCCTTATTCATGGATTTATATATTGTAAGATAAAAATGTACATGTTGCATGATTTCAAAATATAGGAATTTTGAATTTACAATTGGTAATAAATGTCCCCAGTTTGTAATAAATCTTCTATAAGCCACATAGCTCCTTTAATTCAGCTGCATATGTCTCCAGTCTAATGCAATGCCACATTGTAGTCTATAAATATTCCCTGAAAAATCTGAGTGACTAAATAGTCCACATCAGTGACATACTATAATACATTTATAAAACTGCTATTTTTCTGGTGCTGGGAAAACTGGACAGCTATATGTAGAAGAATTAAACTCGATCATTCTCTTACACCATTCTTGTACACAAATATAAACTCGAAATGGATAAAAGACCTCAACATGAGACAGGAATCCATCAGAACCCTAGAGGAGAATATAGGCAGTAATCTCTTCAATATCAGCCACAGCAATTTCTTTCAAGATATGTCTCCAAAGGCAAAGGAAACAAAAGCAAAGATGAACTTTTGGGACTTCATCAAAATCAAAAGCTTCTGCACAGCAAAGGAAACAGTCAGATAAACAAAGATGCAACCCACGGAATGGGAGAAGATATTTGCAAATGACAGTACAGACAAAAGGTTGATATCCAGGAACTATAATGAACTCCTCAAACTCAACACACACGAAACAGACAACTATATCAAAAAATGGGCAGAAGATATGAACAGACACTTCTCCAATGAAGACATGCAAATGGCTATCAGACACATGAAAAAATGTTCATCATCACTAGCCATCAGGGAGATTCAAATTAAAACACATTGAGATACCACCTTATACCAGTTAGAATGGCAAAAAATTAGCAAGACAGGAAACAACATGTGTTAGAGAGGATGTGGAGAAAGGGGAACCCTTTTACACTGTTGGTGGGAATGCAAGTTGGTTCAGTCACTTTGGAAAACAGTGTGGAGATTCCTCAAGAAATTAAAAATAGAGCTTCCCTATGACCCTGCCATTGCACTCCTGGGTATTTACCCCAAAGATACAGATGGAGTGAAAAGAAGGGCCATCTGTACCCCAATGTTTATAGCAGCAATGGCCACAGTCGCCAAACTATGGAAAGAACCAAGATGCCCTTCAACGGAGGAATGGATAAAGAAGATGTGGTCCATATACACTATGGAATATTGTGCCTCCATCAGAAAGGATGAATACCCAACTTTTGTAGCAACATGGACAGGACTGGAAGTGATTATGCTGAGTGAATTAAGTCAAGCAGAGAGAGTCAATTATCATATGGTTTCACTTATTTGTGGAGCATAACAAATAGCATGGAGGACAAGGGGAGATGGAGAGGAGAAGGGAGTTGAGTCAAATTGGAAGGGGAGGTGAACCATGAGAGACTATGGACTCTGAAAAACAATCTGAGGGTTTTGAAGGGGCGGGGGGTGGGAGGTTAGGGGAACCAGGTGGTGGGTATTAGAGAGGGTATGGTTTGCATGGAGCACTGGGTGTGGTGCAAAAACAATGAATACTGTTTTGCTGAAAAAAAAATAAATAAAAATAAATAAATAAATAAAACTGATATTTTTCTGTTAAAAAAATTCCATAATGAACATATTTACATATAAATTTGCATTTTTGTCCTAGATTATTTAAATGTTTGATATTTCAAGGAAGGAACTGTTAGGGCAATGTTTCTATTTCCATGTAGTATTTTTTATTATTGATAGGAATTTTTCTTTAATAATTTTTCCCATACTAGTGCTCATTCACTTTAGTGTAGGAGCTAACACTGCTTTGAGATAATGTTATCTACCTTCCCCATTCCTCAAAGTGGTCTCAAGATTCTCTCGATACCCTCACAAACAAATGTGTGCATGTTTTACACTCATGTCATAGAGATTCCAATGTTCATTTGGAAAACCATTTCTTTACCTTTTGCTCTTGCTCCCATTTCCTCCTCTGATTTCAATTGCATTTTCCTTTACTTTACTTTACTTTACTTTATTTTACTTTACTTTACTTTACTTTACTTTAGTTATGCATTCCCATTACACCTTTTCTCCACCTCCAGGTTTACTAATTCAAACATCCCACTGCCTAGCCACAATTACTTGCCCAACTATATGCTGACTCTATCTGCTTACTAATCTCACCAAACCTGCTAATCAATACCACGATTTCCTTTCTAACCCTCCAACCCACTCTGTATGATTCCCTTTCTTAATTACTAATCAATACCATGATTTCCTTTCTAACCCTCCAACCCACTCTGTATGATTTCTTTTCTTAATTAACTTTTAAATTATGTTGCCCTTCATTATAATACCTTTAAAGATGCTCAAATCCTTCAAATCTTTTTTATTTTTCTTTCATTATGTTATGTTAGTCATCATTAGTTTTTGATGCAGTTCTCCATGATTCGTTGTTTATGTATAACACCCAGTACTCATTGCAATACATGCCCTCCTTACTACCCATCACTGGGCTAATCCATCCCCCCACCCCAATCAATACCTTCAAATCTATTTCTCCATTCTATCTAGTCCATCTCAACATTATTATGAACCAAAACAAAAACCATAGTTGGCTAGTCACCTGGAAAGCAAAATGGTGCCACTAAAATGATTACCAACCTAGACTATTAGCAGAGCCCAGCAATCTTACACATATGCTCAAGTCAGCTAAATCAAACCTCCTAATCTCTCCACCTAATTAACCTAAATCTCTCTACCTAATTAACATTTCATATGTATATTCAAAGCTCCAACCTTGATTCTAAAACCTAGCTCTTTATGCTTGGCAAAAAACCTTGCCTACTAAACCAGAATAAATCAGTTGGAAACACACAAATTCAAGAAACTGAACACAAAAACATATCTGCATCTGCTCCCACCCATTTCTCCTTATTGGAGGAGCCATCTCTCCTGTCAAAGAATAATCCCTCCACCTAAGGAAGATAACCATGAGCATTCATAACTATGGTCCTCAAAAGCATGATTTTGGGGTAAAATTTGCAGCATATGTTCTGTCTAGGAAAACAAAATATGAGAAATCTGATATGGAGAACCCATGATGTGGAAAATAAGCAGATGAGAAGATAATCAACATCATATTTCATTTAAAAATTGCAAATTAAAACAATGAGATACCACTATACTTCTATTAGAATGGCTAAAATCCAACACAGTGACACCAAATGTTGGTGAGGATGTGGATCAACAAGACTCATTCATTGCTGGTGGGAATGCAAAAGGGTACAGCCATTTTGGAAAACAATGTGTCTGTTCTTTAAAAAGCTAAACATACTCTTTTCATATGATGTAGCAATCACCAAAAGAATTGAAAACTTATATCGATACAAACACTTGCACACAGATGTTATAGAAGATTTATTCATAGCTGCCAAAACTTGAAAGCAGCCAAAATATCTCTGAACAGGTGAATGAGGAAACAAACTCTAGTACACCCATACAATGGAATGTTACTCAGTAATATAGAGAAATGACATATCAAGCACGCAAAACATGAAAGAACCTTAAGTGTATAACACAAAGTGAAAGAAGGCAGCATGTAAAGTTTACACACTGTAGGATTCCAACCTTATGACATTCTGGAAAAGACAAAACTATAGACATAGTAAAAAAAAATTAGTGGTTTCCAGGAGTTCAAGGAGAGCAAAAGAAAAACAAATAGGGGGTACAGGGGTATTTTTGGGGCATCAAATACTCTGTACAATACTGTAATGGTGAATATATATCATTATACATTTTTTTAAACCCATAGAAGTGTGTAACACAGAGTATATGTTAATGTAAGCTATTCATTTTATTAACAATGTATCAGTATTGGCTCATTAATTATAACAAATGTATCACACAAATGCAAGATGCTAAAAATAGGAGAAACTCTAGGCAACTGAGGAGGTAAGGATGTATATGGGAAATGTGTACTTTCAACTCAATTTTTGTAGAAACCTAAAACTGTTCTTAAAAATACTTGTTAATTTTTAATGCAATTCTTGAAATTAAAAAAATTCAGTGGATTTGTTAGTTTGTTAAAAGGAACTAAAAGATCTTTAGAAACTTGGAGAGAGAAGCAAAGAGATGCAAAAAGACAGGCTAAACAATTTGCAGGATAGAGACAGAAGAATCAACTTCTTAAAACAGTATATTAAATTCATAAGAAATATAACTGGAAGAGATGCTGAATTCTAGGACACAAACTGAGGGCTGCTGGAGGGGAGATGGGTAGGAGGATGGGGTAACTGGGTGATGGGCATTAGGGAGGACACTTGTGATGAGCACTGGGTGTTATATGCAACTGATGAATCACTAAGTTCTACCTCTGGAACTAATAAAAAAGAAATTAGAAATAAAAAAGAAAATTGGACTATGCATAGCAATAAAACTTAAAGATTATCAGATATGGAAACAAAAAATCCAGTTTTACATTTAAAGAACATCAACTTAGATCATGAGCACAAAATGCTTGGGAGTAAAACATATAAATGGGTCACTAAAAGAACACTAACCAATAGAAAACCTATGTAGCTATAATCATAGCCTACTGAACAGTATACTAACAATCTCAAAACTGTTGTGTTTCAAAGATCAGCTGTTTCAGAGAAAAAAAATTACAAGAATTACACAAAACTTCCAAATAATCACTGTGAGGAATTTAACTCTTTTCACAATAATTACTGAATCATTTTTTATTGGTATGTATATAGAAGGCTTGAACAGTACAATAAGTTTTACCTGTTCTTTAGCTCATAAAACATTAGAAAATTTGTTTTCGGACATTTTAGTGAGTGACAAACATGTTACAGAAAAAAGTTAACTATATCAAAAAAAAAGAGAAAAAAGTTAACTATATCATATAGTCAGAAAGACATAGTCATATAAAAACTGAAAAACATACTAAAATTTAACAGTCATGCCCCAGTTTTCTTATTATTGGTCATTGAAGTTTGTTTTCTTTTGTTTAATTTATTAATATATTTCTTGAAAGATTAACTATAGAAAATATGCCATAATAAACTAGAAGATAATAAAAATAATCAAATCATAGGTTGAAGAAAATATTCTAAGATTAAAACAATAAAACCGACAAAAGGAAAAGAAAGATAGATTTGAAAATATTTCATGCTCTATTTCTCCAAGTAAAACAAAAGCCAACCAAACCATTCAAAGAAAATTACAGAATTTGTAATTTAAACCACCTGAGAAAATACTATCAATAAATATTAATACATTGGGGAAGTTATATATTCTCACTAAGCTTCAAATTACATCTGCAAAATGGGTAAAATAAAAGCAATAACAAGTTTAATGTGAAGATTCAATAAGATAAAGTATGAAATAAGTTTTGTGTAGGTTCAATAAATGGTTGTTACTATTAATCCACAAAGAAATAGAATATCCATAACAATTATCCAAAGTATCTGTTAACTAAATAAATTCAAATGAAAGAATATTGAAAAATGGTTTTACTCTGTCATGTGGCAGATTTTTATAAAATAGAACTACTTACTAAATATTAGTAGGGGATACAATAAATTTTGGCACTTTCATGTATTTCTGATGAATGAAAATTAATAACTTCCCTAGATGCCTTTTTTCAATGTGCCAGAGAAGACTAAAATCTTCATACCCCTAACCTAGTAATTATTTTGAAGGCTGAAAATATGCAAAGCTTATTATTAGATAAATCTTATATACAAAAATGTCCCTAACACAGCACTTATGTTGTTAATGATTACAAAAACATAAGTATTGTCGAATCTTCGACAATAACAGGAAAAAATATACAGTAGAAAAAAAGTCTCTTCAATAAATGTGCTGGGAAAACTGGGCAGCTATATGTAGAAGAATGAAACTCGACCATTCTCTTACACCGTACACAAAGATAAACTCAAAATGGATAAAAGACCTCAATGTGAGACAGGAATCCATCAGAATCCTAGAGGAGAACATAGGCAGTAATCTCTTCGATATCAGCCACAGCAACTTCTTTCAAGATATGTCTCCATACCCAACTTTTGTAGCAACATGGACGGGACTGGAAGAGATTATGCTGAGTGAAATAAGTCAAGCAGAGAGAGTCAATTATCATATGGTTTCACTTATTTGTGGAGCATAACAAATAACATCGAGGACATGGGGAGATAGAGAAGAGAAGGGAGTTGGGGGAAATTGGAAGGGGAGGTGAACCATGAGAGACTATGGACTCTGAAAAACAACCTGAGGATTTTGAAGGGGTTGGGGGTGGGAGGTCGGGGTACCAGGTGGTGGATATTACAAAGGGCATGGATTGCATGGAGCACTGGGTGTGGTGCAAAAATAATGAATACTGTTATGCTGAAAATAAAAAATAAATTTAAAAAAATAAAGTTATTTGATTCAAAAAACAAGACAAAACAAAACAAAAACAAAAACATAAGTATTTAAAAAATACAAGGATGAGGGGCATCTTGGAGGCTCAGTTGATTAAGCATCTACCTTTGCTCAGGTCAAGATCTCAGAGTCCTGAGATCAAGCCCAATATCAGGCTCCCTGCTCAGTGGGGAGTCTGCTTCTCCCTCTGCCTCTGCCCCTTTCTGCCCACGCCATCACTCATTCCCTCTCTCCCCTTCTCTCTCTTGCTCCCTCTCAAATGAATGACAGCTTTAAAAATTAATTAACTAATTAATTAATTAAATGATGAATACTACGCCAGCTATTGTTTAAAAAAAAAAAAGAATGCAAGCATGCTTTTTAAGTAAATGATTAAAAGACAAAATAGTCATTAACAGATTTCCAAATGTACCGTCATTTAAAAATAGCCACACTATGGGCCTGTATGATAATATTGAATTACAGAATCATGTCTAAGTTCTGAATATGTGTGTATGGTTACAGTTGTTGGAGTAAGAGTTATGTTTAAAATCTGGAAAATTCTATACTAAAATGATAACAGTAAATTTCTTTGGGTGGTGGGATTATATACAATTTTCATTTTCTTATTTCTTTATGGAATCTTTATATAAAAAACAAAGTAAATGTTTTCAAAAGAAGTCAAACAATATAGTATCACCTCATAGAGGAAGTCATATCTCTATTTGAGATGAGGTGGTTATAATTACCTCACTGAGTAGATGACACCAAGCTAGACCTTGAAAGATGAATAAAGGGAATTTATTAAAAAGTCAAGGACAGGGACACCTGTGTGACTGAATTGGTTAAGCATCTGCCTTAGACTCAGGTCACAATCTCAGGGTCCTGAGATTGAGCCCTGCTTGTTCCTTGTTCAGTGGGGAGTCTGCTTCTCTCTCTCCCTTTGCCCCTCCCTACTACTCATGTGCACTCTCAGATTTTTTAATTTTTTTTAATATTTTAAAAATAAAAGATCAAGGACAGGAGAGGTCATTCCAGGCACATGAATCCCATAGGGAAATGTACCAAGACAACATGACTGAACGTGGAGAAATTAGAGACAGACAGTTCCTTGAGACTGAAGCACAGACTGTGTAAAAGTAATTGGGAAAGTATTGCTGGAAAGGAAATCTGAATTTGTTCTGTACCATCTGAGGGGGATGATTTTTGAGAAATAACTCCCAAAATGTCAAAAGTTAGGAGTACAGTTGACTTAAGTCCTCTTAATGCCCATGATAATTTGAGAAAGCATATGAAGGGATGAAGGGTTTAAATAGGTGTCCAAGCATGTGATGAGGGGTCTCAGGGCTTGACACAGTTCAAGACAGAAAACTATTTATCTAAATGAGACTTATTATATTGTCTATTCCCAAAATTGAGTTGAATATTACAGAGTTATACATGATTACTACAGAGAAACCGGTCCTTTCCCCAAATAATGAGCTGTAACTATCTCAGTCAATCCACAGGGGTTGAGAATCAATCTAAGAACAGATTGATTAAGGGGGCAAGTCTGACAGTCTTAGGTAAGTTGCTCCAAAGGCCCATAATTCAAGGACCTATTTTGCTGGGGATTCATTTCTAGTTCTCTGGTTCACTGCTGTGAAAGCCCATCTCACAAATGACCAGAGTTTCTGAGAAACCAGTCTCTGCCATCCCGTTATTTCTGCTTTGGAAACAATACATAAAACACTTGGTCTCTTATCTGTTTTGTTCTGACCCCATAAATGATGGGATTCAGCATAGGTGGAGCAAGCATGCTGACATTGGCCAACAGGATATGGACATGTAGCGGGATGTGACGGCCAAAGCGCTGAGTGAGAACAGAGAAGATCCCAGGCCCATAAAAAAGGACAATGACACAGACATGGGAACCACATGTGTTGAGAGCTTTGTGGCGAGCGTCTCGGGAAGGGATACGAAAGACAGCACGGAGAATCAGAGTATAGGAAACAAAAATGAGGACAATGTCTAGGATCACTGTTGACATTAAAACAAAAAATCCATACCAGATATTTACATGGATATCATCACAGGCATACTTGGCCAAGCCAATGTGTTCACAGAATGTATGTGGTAGGATGTTATTTCTGCAAAAAGTCAGCCTCTTCAGAAGAAATATCATGGGAAAAATTGTACAGTGTGCTCTCATGAAAACAGCCACACCAATTTTCCCTATCAGAGAGTGGGGGAGTATCATGGTGTATCTCAGTGGATAACATATTGCAATGTAGCGGTCAAATGCCATCATCAGCAAGATGCCTGACTCAGAAATAAAGGAGGAATGCTGGAAGTAGAGCTGGGCAATGCAGCTATTAAGAGAGATCTCCCTACTATTGCACCAGAAAATGGCCAATGCCTTGGGTTCTGTGGTTGTGGCAAAGACAATGTCAACTCCAGCCAGCATGCAGAGAAAAAGATACATAGGTTCATGGAGGCTGCTCTTGATGAGGATAATGAAGATGAGCAGACCATTTCCAAGGAGAGCAAAGACATAGGAGATGAGGAAGGGGATGGAAATCCACATGTGTAGGTCTTCTCGGCCTGGAATTCCCAACAGGTAGAAGACTACATGGTTAACACCAGTGTGATTGAAGCTAGCCATTTCTGAGTCAAGCGAATGTGGACTTTAATTTCACCTAGCAGAGATAAAGAGAGACACAGATTACATATAAATGTTTTCCTTGAGGTTTCTGATTAAATATATCTAATTAAATGCCTGTGTTTACTACTGTTTCCTCCTACTACCTGTTAAAACATCAGTTAAAATAACAAAAACAAATATAAAAACAGAAGAAGAGATAATAACAGAGAAGGGACAGTTTGAGAGCAGATAGAGGACTACTGACCAAGCACATGGGATAAAACTAATAGGCTTGACATAATCTCGAGATTATGCTAAGTGAAATAAGTCAAGCAGAGAGAGTCAATTATCATATGGTTTCACTTATTTGTGGAGCATAACAAATAGCATGGAGGACAAGGGGCGTTAGAGAGGAGAAGGGAATTTGGGTAAATTGGAAGGGGAGGTGACTAAGAGACTATGGACTCTGAAAAACAATCTGAGGGGTTTGAAGTGGCGGGGGGGTGGGAGGTTGGGGTACCAGGTGGTGGGTATTATAGAGGGCATGGCTTGCATGGAGCACTGGGTGTGGTGAAAAAATAATGAATACTGTTTTTCTGAAAATAAATAAATTGAAAAAAATAAAATAAAAAAACAAACAAAACTAATAGGCTTGAACTCTGGAAAACAGTATGGAGGTTCCTCAGAAAGATGAAAATAGAGCTACCCTACAACCCAGCAATCGCACTACTGGGTATTTTCCCTAAAGATACAAATGTAGTGATCCAAAGGGGCATGCGCACCCAAATGTTTATAGCAGGAATGTCCACAATAGCCAAACTATGGAAAGAACCTAGATGTCCATCAAAAGATGAATGGATAAAGAAGATGTGGTTTGTGTGTGTATATATACATACACACACACACAATTTTATACACACACACACACACACACACACAATGGAATACTATGCAGCCATCAAAAGAAATGAAATCTTGCCATTTGCAATGACATGGATAGAACTAGAGGGTATTATGCTGAGAGAAATAAGTCAATCAGAGAAAGACAATTATCATATGATCTCCCTGATATGAGGAAGTTGAGAGGTAGGGCAGGGGGTCGTTGGGTGTAGGGAGGGAAAAAATGAAACAAGATGGGATCGGGAAGGAGAGAAACCATAAGAGACTCTTAATCACATGAAACAAACTGAGGGTTGCTGGGAGTTGAGGAGAAGGGATAGGATGGCTGGGTTATGGACACTGGGGAGGGTATGTGCTATGGTGAGTGCTGTGAAATGTGTAAGCCTAATGATTCACAGATCTGTACCCCTGGGGCAAATAATACACTATATGTTAATTTAAAAAAACTAAGAAAAACTAATAGGATTGAGTAGAAAACAAAAATCAAGTTAATTTTCACTTCAGAACCCAGATCATCTCAAAAATTAAAGCTATCAGGAAATTTTCTAAATAGAGATAAGGATGGGCTTTTAAAAGAAGATTATTGGTTGAAAATCTGTATAAAAATCAGCTAGACTCCTGGATCCTCTTTCCCAAACTGTCCATCTAGGTACCACATTTCCTTAGAATGCTGGAGGTTTATTCTCTAATCGAGTTAAGGCTGGAGACTCTTAGCATACTACCCCCACCCCAACCATGTCCAGAGGACAGGGTAAAATTAAAGGCTACATACTGAACAAAATGAAACCTCATTAACTTCTGTTCATTTACACCTGGTAGTGTTAGCTTACATACCATATACCCAGATCTTCCAATTCCTTTTAAGAATGAAGCTCCAAAAAGTGAATCGAGGTGCTATGTGTAGTATGAGATTTATTCAGGGAGACTTCCTGCCAAATGACTCAAAATCCAGAACTTTACACCCAAGTAAATAAAAAATTTGTAAGAGTAAAAAATTTCTTTAAGACCTTCAAAGATCTCAAAAGACTGACCTCCCATTAAGCCTTTCAAAGAAGTTACTGGGAGATAAATACCATCAAAGTGAGGAAATGAACCAAAAATGAAGAAACATGGGCTCCAACAAAGTTGCTAAAACAAAGTGCTACAATGCCAGAGAGGGCATAGGCTGTGAGAAAGTGAGGGACCTCCACGAAGAGCGGTGAAGGTCAGTCACTGTCTTGAGGCCTGGAGTATCATGAGTCTGGACTGGATCAAGGGAGGAGAGATCCTAAAGGAAAGTCTCAAAGAGAAAAAAGGAAAAGATTGTTTTGAAATGTAATTTATATTTCTAGTGCAAAGTAAGCCACATCAAAGTTAAGCAAACAAAAAATAGACAATTATTTACTCCTGGAAAGAAAAAAAATTTTTTTAAGAATAGAAATATAACCATATGTCACTGTATAATTCAGTTATTATAATCACAATAGTGGAAACATAAATACACATCTTAAAAATCATGATATATCATTTAATAAAATCAGGAAAAGGGAGATTTGTGTGTGTCTCAATGTGCATGTATGTATTTAGTTGGGAGGGGTTTACATGTGGGATAGCTAAATGCCCATCTTCCTTATAAAAAGGTCAGTGTATGACATACGAAAGCAATCTTAAAATAAGAATCAAGAAATAACAATATAAATGTATTGTATATATGGAAGTAAGTAATAAAAGAAATAGAAGTGTTAAAGTGGTTTTTCTGAGGAGCAAGAATCAGTTGTGAGATGGGGTAGGGAAACTATTTTTTATGGTAAAGACAGAGGATATTTGAGGTTTTAAACTGTATGTATAATACTCACAAAAATTTTTTTAAAATCTTAATAGAGTACCTAGGCTCTTCACCTAACAAATTTGTAACTCATACAAGTTATCTTTTCTTCTCTCTCTCTCTCCCTCCCTCCCTCTTTCTCTGTCTCTCTCATTTAATTTCTGAATTAAAATACTCCCCTTCTTTGGGCACTAAATTACCCTCTGAGAAAACACAGATTGGCTCAAATGAACTAACTCCACTCTCCTGAGAGAAAAGTCTAGGGATACTGGCATTGGAGGAGGCATAGACAGTCTGACAGAGATTTTTCCTCCAATGGACAATTGCCTTCTGTACATTGCATGGTCAGATACTGTAATAATACTTTTCTAAGAAATGCCACAATCCTAGAAGAAATAGAAAAGTGGCAAGTGGCACCCAAAACATTGAGAACCCCATAGACCTAATGACAAAAGAACAGAGCTGGAGATCAAACACAATCAGAAGCAGGGAAAGAGAAAGTCCTTCAGAAACCGATGGGTATCTTTGAGAAAAGGAACAACCAAGAGGATTGGCTTTGTTTACAGTCATAGAGGAAAGCCAAGGGGTTGGAGAACATGGCCTTTGGAACAGCTGCCTAGGACAGCTGCTAGTCCAACTCCAAACTCTTTTTAGATATTTTCTTTATTTATTTGAGAGAGAGAACAAAAGAGAGCATGAGAGGGAGAAGATCAGAGGGAGAAGCAGACTCCCCATGGCGCTGGAAGCCCAATGTGGGACTCCTTTCCAGGACTCTAGGATCGTGACCTGAGCTGAAGGCACCCACTTAACCAAACTGAGCCATCCAGGCATCCCCAATTCCAAATTATTTTAAAAGACTGTCCCTCAGGTCTCCTTCCAAAAGAGGATTCCCTGAGCCTGCCCCAGACATCACCCTGCTTTGTACTGCTGAGTCCTTTCCCTGCCCCTCTTACCTGGAATTTCTTAGTATCTGCCAAGTATAGCAGGGCTTTGCCTACATGATCCAGCTTTCTAAATATTAGAAAACATGTCTCATTAATCATGAATGACTTTCTTCTCTATCCAGCATCTCTAACAACCTTTGATTTCCTTGATGGATGGGGCACGTCCTTTCATCAATGTTCCTAAAGCATAGCATAGAAGGAAAGGCAAACGGGGCAGTAGGAGGGGAGGTAGGAGGGAAAGAAGACCAAGAAAGAGAGATTTAAGGTAAGTGACCAAAGCAGTGTTGGCCGTTGGTCTCCTCTACAGTCTGTTCACAAGACTCCAAACAAAGATCCTCACATTCCAACATTCAAAATCAGTTCCATTACCTTGGGCCTATAAGGCCTATTATCTAGCTCAACTCTCCCCTACTCCTAGAATCTCACCTCACATATGACAAAATCAGTCATCAGCTTCAGACTAAGTCTTTCAAAGCAGAAATGGAATCAGTAACTGGAGGAAATTTAATGACTTACAGATTAGACTACAGAGTGATTATCTTTGTGAGACTTAGGAGGTCACTTTTATTCCATGGCCCCAGTGCCCTTGGGTTCTGACTCCACCAACAAACCCACAGTCCCAGAGGGGCTGAGTCATTATGCTTACTTCCTACCACCGTTTTCTCTTGATGCCTAGTCCTCTGGCACCTTCCCTGTTATTTGATCTCTATCCTCAAATTTTCTGTGTGCATCTTTGTGGCTTTCTATACTCAGACACTCTCGCTCCTAGTATTTCCTTCTAAGAAATCCCTGTACTTCTTTCCAGAAGCATTACATTCTGTGTAATCAACACTCTCCATTATTTAAAACCAATATCTATTTAATAGGCATCTTTTCCCAGAAAATATTTCTTCATAATCAAGACAAAATCCAAAGTTCAATTTATCTAGCGCTGTGATAAAATTTGTATTTTGGAGTCTTTAACTAAAGGAATGTGTATGACATGCAGGAGCAACATGTGAATTATAATTGTTATGAAAGCATGATTTCCTTTGGCTGACTAGAACTGGAACAAGCCATTTGATTTTTAATGTAAAATATGCCATCACCAGGATCAATAATTTATAGTCACTTTTCTGCATATTCCTGTCTTCCTTTGTTTTTGTCCTGATTATAAATGTTTGATTATAAGAGTAATGCATTAGCAGTATAAAAGAAAAAGCATTGAGTAATTCAAATCGGCATACAATAGTAAATAACAATTATGTATATAATTCACTAGTGAAATCCATCCTAATACAGACAATACATATCATTGTGGAGGTCATTAGAAGGCTATCAACACATTTTTATTTGTTCATAAAATTAACTTTAAGGCAATTAAGTTGTTCTCATATACTGGGCTTCTCATATACTGGCCCTCTCTGGGTGTTGAATTTGATATTCCTATCTCTACTTGCAGGAGAGGAGCTTGGTGTAGAACTCATGTCGTGGGAAGTTCAGGGAGTCAAGATATGAAACTCAGAGAAAGACAACCATCAGCATGTCTGCATCCTCTCAATATCTGACTCAAAACTAAGCACATAGTGAGTATGTGTAAATATAGTCACCTCTACTCTCTTCATCTCTGCATTTTATTTCTGTAGTAGGAAAATGCCCTCCTCCTTTTGTTCCTGTACAACTCTCTAAGTTATGGTGAAACAACTGAAAATTATTCTTGTAAAAGGAGTGCCAATAGAGGCTTGTGAGGACCAGCCTGCTGAGGACAGCTACCAGCAGATCATTCTGTGGCCACACAACCACTTTGAGAACACACACCTCTGAGGAAAGCTATCTTCCAGGAAGAGATGGAAGGACCAAAACTAGACAATGATAATACTACTGAAGTTTGGTGGCTAGCTGTTCATCAACACTCATTAAACAACAATAGATAAAAGGTGATGAATCTGAAGCAAAATAGAATCCTGAAGAGGACTAGTTTACAGACCATGGAACTCACTGGATACTTCTCGAGGGCAAGGAAGAGTTTTTCCACTGTGGGAAAACAGAAGGTAAGAGGCTCAGGAATTGGGATCTGGTGTAGAGGTGAAGTTCTGTATACTAGAGCTGTTGATTGTCTAGCCCGGGTTACTCTCAATAATTTCTAAAAATGCCTCATGAGGGGTGCCTGGGTGGCTCAGTGGGTTAAGCCTCTGCCTTTGGCTCAGGTCGTGATCTCAGAGGCCTGGGATTGAGCCCCGCGTCGGGCTCTCTGCTCAGTAGGGAGCCTCCTTCCTCCTCTGTCTCTGCCTGCCTCTCTGCCTACTTGTGATCTCTATCTGTCAAATAAATAAATAAAATCTTTTAAAAAATAAATAAATAAAAGAGAATGCCTCATAAATCCTTCAGTAGCCTTGATCTAGGTGCTTCCACAATCCTAGACAATTCACCTCTAGCTCCCAACTTTATGCTAGCAGTGTATGCAAGTGCTGTTCTTCCTCATAATCTTGCCAGCAGAGTCTGGTATCAAGCTTTTGAACATTTGTCAGTCTGACAGTTTGTCAAATGTGGTTGACACTCTGCAAGAATGGCTGCCAGTCATTTTTTCTTGACTGCACACACAAGCCAAATTCCCCCATCATGAGATGCAGTCTATTACCCATTCCTTTGAATCTGGAAGGGACTTCTGACTTGCTTTGACTAATAGAATAATGTTATGTGAGTTTCAGGAAATATGACCCTTGCAAATTCCATTAGGCTTTCTTGGAGGCTAGTAGCCATTTAAAAAGCTTAGAATAGAGAGAGGGGAACCCTCTTACACTGCTGGTGGGAATTCAAGTTGGTCCAGCCACTTTGGAAAACAGTGTGGAGATTCCTTAAGAAATTAAAAATAGACCTACCCTTTGACCCTACAATTGCACTACTGGGTATTTACCCCAAAGATACAGATGCCGTGAAAAGAAGGGTGTACCCCAATGTTCATAGCAGAAATGGACACAATTGCCAAACTGTGGAAAGAGTCAAGATGCCCTTCAACAGATGAATGGATAAAGATATGGCTCATATATACAATGGAATATTATGCCTCCATCAGAAAGGAGGAATACCCAACTTTTGTATCAACATGGACAGGTCTGGAGGAGATTATGCTGAATGAAATAAGTCAAGCAGAGAAAATCAATTATCATATGGTTTCACTTGTGGAGCATAAGGAATAACATGGAGGACATTAGGAGAAGGAAAGGAAAAGTTAATTGGGAGAAATCAGATGGGGAAACGAAGCATGAGAGACTGGACTCAGAAACAGAGTTTTGGAAGGAGGAGGGGTGGAGGGACAGGTGAACCTAGTGATGGGTATTAAGGAGGGCACATATTGCCTGGAGCACTGAGTGTGGTGCATAAACAATGAATCTTGGAACATTGAAAAAATAAAATTACCTTAAAATAAAAATAAAATAAAAAACCACCCAGCTGAGCCTATCATCCCACAGAATAGTCAGACATAATAAAGTAGTTCTTATTTTAAGCCAGTAACTTTTATACCACAGCAATAGGTAACTGAAGCAAACTTTATGTCTCTAACTACTGTGATTATATGGCTGCTTCTACTATTAGTCAGCTTATGGCAGAATTTTTGTCATTGCTAATCCACTGGGTATGGAAGCAGTTCAAACTTTCGGGACTGGTGAGCTAATAAAACAAGTGAGTGGCCAAGAAAAAAGAAAAAAAAAAAAAACCTTAGGATAAATTGGTGCAGAAACTGTTGAAAAAGGTATGGACATTCCTCCAAAAATTAAAAATAGAAAGACCATACGATCTAGTAATTGAGCTACTGGGTATTCAAAGACAATGTTGGCTGTCTCTTAGTTTTCAGTTTAATTGTGATGCATCAAGGCATAGCTTTGTTTTTATCTTCTTTGAGATCCACTAATCTTTCTGACTCTGCAAAGTTATGATTTTTAATCTAATTTGGGAAACTTCGGTAATTCTTTCAAAATTTTTTTCTGTCTAATCTCTCTCTCATTTCATCTTAGGACACCAATTACACATTAGAACTTTTGGCATTGTTCCAGCAATACCTAAGGATCTCTTTTTTTTTTTTTCCTTGTTCTTTTATTCTCTCTTCATTTAGATAATTCTATCAATAAATCTTAAGGTTAATTACTAAAAGTGTAACTATCATGGTCAAGGCTTAAGTGCATTTGTAGACTTGTTAGATTTGCATTTCCCCCAGAGTGGCTGTACCAATTTTCATTGCCACCAGTAATTTACGTATATTTCTTATGTCCCTACACTATACCGAGAACAGCTCAGGTTTAAGCTATAAAGCAATTAAAGTAAAACCCTTCCCCAGGCTGGTGATGGTTATTAAGGAGGGCACATATTGCTTGGAGCACTGGGTGTAAACAATGAATCTTGGAACACTACATCAAAAACTAATGAGGAAGGGGTGCCTGGGTGGCTCAGTGGGTTAAAGCCTCTGCCTTCAGCTCAGGTCATGATCCCAGGGACCTGGGATCGAGCCCCATGTTGGGCTCTCTGCTCCACAGGGAGCCTGCTTCCCCCCTCTCTCTGCCTGCCTCTCTGCCTACTTGTGATTTCTGTCTGTCAAATAAATAAAGCCTTTAAAAAAAAAAAACTAATGAGGTACTGTACAGTGACTAACATAATAATAAAAAAAAAGCAAAACCCTTGCCTTTATGCTTGTCAGCTGTTATGCTTTTATGACCTTACTATGTTTTCGCTCTATATGGTCTCATATTCATTTATCCTAAGCTCTTTGTTATTTTTAAAAATTTATTGAAGTATCATTAATACATGACATTACGTTAGTCTCAGGTGTACAACAGTGATTCAGCAAGTTTATATGTTATACTATGCACTGAAAGTATAGCTATCGTCTGTCACTATCCAGTGCTATTATAATACCATTGATTTTATTCCCCATGCTGAACCTTTTATTTATTTTTTATTTTTATTTATTATTTTTTATTACTTTTATTTTTTTTACTTTTATTTTATTTATTTCATTTTTATTTATTACCTATTTTATTACCTTTTATAGGTAATATTATAATTATGTTATAATAATTATAAATACCTTTTATAGGTATTTATTACATGCGACATTCATTCTATAACTGGAATAAATATAACAATAAATGAATATGAGACCATGTAGACCATTTATTACCTGTGACTTATTTGTTCCATAACTGGGAGCCTATACCTCCCACTTCCTTTTACTCATTTTGCCCATCCTGCTCCACTTTCCACACTTGCAATCACCAGTTCTCTGTATTTATGGGACTGTTTTTGTTTTTAGAATTCACATATAACTAAAAGCGTATGGTATTTGTCTTTCTCTGACTTATCTCACTTAGTATAATACTGTCTAAGTTCATGCATTTGTCACAAATAGCAAGATGTCGTTCTTTATTGCTAATATTCCATTTTGTGTGTGTGTCTGTGTATGTGCGAGACAGAGAGAAACTTTTGAAAACTTCAACATGATCGTTTTTGAGAAGAGCACAAACTTACAAGTTATTGGTACATATTAATCACAAGCATTTACACTGTTATATTGGAAATGTAGAATGAATTCTGTATTTAGAATGAGTTAACATTCATTAAAATAGGTCTCTAGCAAGGCTAGGTTAGATGGAAAAGGCTTTCCTACCACAGCATCTTGAGAGAAGCAAGAGAGAAGATGTTCAGTAGGAAAAGAGGGAGACAGGAAATGGTTTGACAGAGCCAGCCTATTTGGAAAGAAGGTGAGGCTGGTGGAGACTGGTTCTGTCCCTGGAGCCCAAGTGGAAGTGTTCCCTCCATGGTTCCACAAAAGAGGATAAACAGCTCAACTCCAGACCCACAAGCTGAATTTTATTATGCAGCTCATGTGGTCTGCTCCTGGACAGCCAGCCCAAGGCTGGTGAGTGAATTAGACATCTGGGGATGGGGAGGTTTCCAGATCAAGGTAAGGACTAGGGTGGTGTTCTGTCCCCAAAATACCAGAGGTGACGGGACTCTTGGAGGCTACTGGTACATGTAGACAAAGTGCTAAAGACCAGAGGGGCAAATATGATTGGTTCTAGCAGATGTGGAAAGTAAGGTCTGGGAAGGGAACTGAGGATTATCTGGGCAGGATGGAAGTTCCTGACAAGTAGCAAATCAGGAGAAGCTATCCTATCAGTGGCAGGTGCCCTAATAATTGTAGATTAGAGATGATAAAACAGTAAACGCATTTACTTAGACTACAGACTCCTCCTAGAAAACCATGCAAGGTGCCCTGAAAATGGCAGCAAGCTGGCCATCTGCCCCAAGCCAATGTTGGAGGTGACTTTGGGAATAGAGCCAGAGCATCTCTGCAGGTATGAGAACTAGGAGCCAATTTTCCTTCCCAGAAAGAAAAAAAATCAAGGCAGTAAGAGAGGGAGCTGGAATGTAACCAATGCTAACATTATTAGCAAGCGTAAGATTTATCTTGGTCCCTGAGCTAAATATTTTAAGATACCACTTCATCTAATATCTTCAGAAACCCCGTGAAGAAGATACTTTATTATTGGCTTCATTTCTTCTTCATTCTGGAGAAAACAGGATGAGATATGGTGCTCTTCTCAGGAGGTGCCCTCTGAGCCACACCTGGAACATTTTACTGATCCTGTCTGTGTACATACCCAACACTCTTTCAATCCATGAGCCCAGTTAGGATGGTTGCCTGAAATACAGTCCACACTCCAAACAAGCTTCCTGAATGATTAAGCTAATGAATGAAGGAAAGTCTTCTAGGAAGCAAATGGTAAAATTACTTGTTAGTTTCTAGCAGAAGAATCTTCCAAGTATCAATATTCCACAACCTCCCTCAGGAATAATGCCTTTCTTTTTCCACTTCCATTTTTTTTTTTTTTAAGATTTATTCATTTGTCTTAGAGGGGGGGGGTGTGCATGAGAGAAAGAGAGACCCACATGGAGGGGGAGGAACAGAGGGAGAGAATCAAGCAGACCCCCTGTAGAGCATGGAGCCCAACTCAGGCTGATCTCACAGCCCTAAGACCATGACATGAGCAGAAACCAAGAGTCAGACTCTTAGCCAACTTTGCCCCTTAGTCATTTCGAAGCTTAGCTCCCCAACGTGAGAAGACTGAGAAACTGCTACCTCTTAAAGTTCTCTGATTGTCTTGACAAGTGAGCAAACTGAATGTGGTGAAGCCAGAAATTTTGAAGACAGTAATTATGAACAATTTATGTAAACACATCTGAGCCGCATACTTAAACAGCAAGGAGAATTGAGCCTTGATTTGTAAATATACAGTCTTTTTTTTTCAATTTATTTATTTTCAGAAAAACAGTATTCATTATTTTTTCACCACACCCAGTGCTCCATGCAAGCCATGCCCTCTATAATACCCACCACCTGGTACCCCAACCTCCCACCCCCTGCCACTTCAAACCCCTCAGATTGTTTTTCAGAGTCCATAGTCTCTCATGGTTCACCTCCCCTTCCAATTTACCCAAAAGCACATACCCTCCCCAATGTCCATAACCCTAGCCCCCTTCTCCCAACCCCCCTCCCCCCAGCAACCCACAGTGTGTTTCGTTTTTTTTTTTTTTAAAGATTTTATTTTATTTATTTGAGAGAGAGAGACAGTGAGAGAGAGAATGAGCGAGGAGAAGGTCAGAGAGCGAAGCAGACTCCCCATGGAGCTGGGAGCCTGATGTGGGACTCGATCCCAGGACTCCAGGATCACGCCCTGAGCCGGAGGCAGTCGTCCAACCAACTGCGCCACCCAGGCGTCCCCCACAGTGTGTTTCGTGAGATTAAGAGTCACTTATGGTTTGTCTCCCTCCCTATCCCATCTTGTTTCATGGATTCTTCTCCTACCCACTTAAGCCCCCATGTTGCATCACCACTTCCTCATATCAGGGAGATCATATGATGGTTGTCTTTCTCTGCTTGACTTATTTCGCTAAGCATGATACACTCTAGTTCCATCCATGTTGTCGCAAATGGCAAGATTTCGTTTCTTTTGATGGCTGCATAGTATTCCATTGTGTATATATACCACCTCTTCTTGATCCATTCATCTGTTGATGGACATCTAGGTTCTTTCCATAGTTTGGCTATTGTGGACATTGCTGCTATAAACATTCGGGTGCACGTGCCCCTTTGGATCACTACGTTTGTATCTTTAGGGTAAATACCCAGTAGTGCAATTGCTGGGTCATAGGGCAGTTCTATTTTCAACATTTTGAGGAACCTCCATGCTGTTTTCCAGAGTGGTTGCACCAGCTTGCATTCCACCAACAGTGTAGGAGGGTTCCCCTTTCTCCGCATCCTCGCCAGCATCTGTCATTTCCTGACTTGTTGATTTTAGCCATTCTGACTGGTGTGAGGTGATATCTCATTGTGGTTTTGATTTGTTATTTCCCTGATGCCGAGTGATATGGAGCACTTTTCATGTGTCTGTTGGCCATCTGGATGTCTTCTTTGCAGAAATGTCTGTTCATGTTCTCTGCCCATTTCTTTTTTTTTTTTTAAAGATTTTATTTATTTATTTGACAGAGAGAGATATCACAAGTAGGCAGAGAGGCAGGCAGAGAGAGAGCGAGGAGGAAGCAGGCTTTCCACGGAGCAGAGAGCCCGATGCGGGGCTAGATCCCAGGACCCTGGGATCATGACCTGAGCTAAAGGCAGAGGCTTTAACCCGCTGAGCCACCCAGGTGCCCCCTCTGCCCATTTCTTGATTGGATTATTTGTTCTTTGGGTGTTGAGTTTGTTAAGTTCTTTATAGATTATGGACACTAGTCCTTTATCTGATATGTCGTTTGCAAATATCTTCTCCCATTCTGTCAGTTGTCTTTTGATTTTGTTAACTGTTTCCTTTGCTGAGCAAAAGCTTTTGATCTTGATGAAATCCCAAAAGTTCATTTTTGCCTTTGCTTCCCTTCTCTTTGGCGATGTGCCTAGGAAGATGTTGCTGCGGCTGAGGTCAAAGAGGTTGCTGCCTGTGTTCTCCTCAAGGATTTTGATGGATTCCTTTCTCACATTGAGGTCCTTCATCCATTTTGAGTCTATTTTTGTGTGTGGTGTAAGGAAATGGTCCAATTTCATTTTTCTGCACGTGGCTGTCCAATTTTCCCAACACCATTTATTAAAGAGGCTGTCTTTTTTCCATTGGACATTCTTTCCTGCTTTGTCGAAGATTAGTTGACCATAGAGTTGAGGGTCTATTTCTGGGCTCTCTATTCTGTTCCATTGATCTATGTGTCTGTTTTTGTGCCAGTACCATGCTGTCTTGATGATGACAGCTTTGTAATAGAGCTTGAAGTCCGGAATTGTGATGCCACCAACTTTGGCTTTCTTTTTCAATATCCCTTTGGCTATTCGAGGTCTTTTCTGGTTCCATATAAATTTTAAAATTATTTGTTCCATTTCTTTGAAAAAGATGGATGGTACTTTGATAGGAATTGCATTAAATGTGTAGATTGCTTTAGGTAGCATAGACATGTTCACAATATTTGTTCTTCCAAATCCAGGAGCATGGAACATTTCTCCACTTCTTTGTGTATTCCTCAATTTCTTTCATGAGTACTTTATAATTTTCTGAGTATAGATTCTTTGCCTCTTTGGTTAGGTTTATTCCTGGTTGACCCATTCATTCTTTAGAAGGATGCTGTTTAGTCTCCATGTATTTGGTTCTTTCCAAATTTCCTCTTGTGATTGAGTTCTAGCTTCAGAGCATTGTGGTCTGAAAATATGCAGGGAATGATCCCAATCTTTTGATTCCAGTTGAGACCTGATTTAGGACCCAGGATGTGATCTATTTTGGAGAATGTTCCATGTGCACTAGAGAAGAATGTGTATTCTGTTGCTTTGGGATGGAATGTTCTGAATATATCTGTGATGTCCATCTGGTCCAGTGTGTCATTTAAGGCCTTTATTTCCTTGTTGATCTTTTGCTTAGATGATCTGTCCATTTCATGAGGGGAGTGTTAAAGTCCCATACTATTATTATATTATTGTCAATGTGTTTCTTTGATTTTGTTATCAATTGGTTTATATAGTTGGCTGCTCCCATGTTAGGGGCATAGATATTTAAAATTGTTAGAACTTCTTGTTGGACAGACCCTTTGAATATGATATAGTGTCCTTCCTCATCTCTTATTATAGTCTTTGGCTTAAAGTCTAATTGATCTGGTATAAGGATTGCCACTCCTGCTTTCTTCTGATGTCCATTAGCATGGTAAATTGTTTTCCAGCCCCTCACTTTAAATCTGGAGGTGTCTTCAGGTCTAAAATGAGTTTCTTGTAGGCAACATATTGATGGGTTTTGTTTTTTTACCCATTCTGATACCCAGTGTCTTTTGATTGGGGCAATTAGCCCATTAACATTCAGGGTAACTATTGAGAGATATGAATTTAGTGCCATTGTATTGCCTGTAAGGTGACTCTTCCTGTATATTGTCTCTGTTCCTTTCTGATCTACTACTTTTAGGCTCTCTCTTTGCTTAGAGGACCCCTTTCAATATTTCCTGTAGAGCTGGTTTGGTGTTTGCAAATTCTTTCAGTTTTTGTTTGTCCTGGAAGCTTTTTATCTCTCCTTCTATTTTCAGTGATAGCCTAGCTGGGTATAGTATTCTTGGCTGCATGTTTTTCTCATTTAGCGCTCTGAATATATCATGCCAGTTCTTTCTGGCATGCCAGGTCTCTATGCTGCCAATCTAATATTTTTACCCTTGTATGTTACAGACTTCTTTTCCCGGGCTGCTTTCAGGATTTTCTCTTTGTCACTACGACTTGTAAATTTTACTATTAGGTGATGGGGTGTGGACCTATTCTTACTGATTTTGAGGGGGATTCTCTGCACCTCCTGGATTTTGATGCTTGGTCCCTTTGCCATATTAGGGAAATTCTCTCCAATAATTCTCTCCAATATACCTTCTGCTCCCCTCTCTCTCTCTTCTTCTTCTAGAATCCCAATTATTCTAATGTTGTTTTGTCTTATGGTGTCACTTATCTCTCGAATTCTCTTCTCGTGGTCCAGTATTTGTTGGTCTCTCTTTTGCTCAGCTTCTTTATTCTCTGTCATTTGGTCTTCTATGTCACTAATTCTTTCTTCTGCCTCATTTATCCTAGTAGTAAAAGCCTCCATTTTTTTTCCAATTTATTTATTTTCAGAAAAACAGTATTCATTATTTTTTCACCACACCCAGTGCTCCATGAAAGCCGTGCCCTCTATAATACCCACCACCTGGTACCCCAACCTCCCACCCCCCCCCCCCGCCACTTCAAACCCCTCAGATTGTTTTTCAGAGTCCATAGTCTCTCATGGTTCACCTCCCCTTCCAATTTACTCAAAAGCACATACCCTCCCCAATGTCCATAACCCTAACCCCCTTCTCCCAACCCCCCTCCCCCCAGCAACCCACAGTTTGTTTCGTGAGATTAAGTACTTGGATGGGAACGCCTCCATTTTTTATTGCACCTCATTAATAGCTTTCTTTATTTCAACTTCGTTTGATTTTAGTTCTTTTATTTCTCCAGAAAGGGCTTTTATCTCTCTGGAGAGGGTTTCTCTAATATCTTCCATGTCTTTTTCGAGCCCTGCTAGAAGCTTGAGAATCGTCATTCTGAACTCTAGATCTGACATATTACCAATGTCTGTATTGATTAGGTCCTTAGCCTTCAGTATTGCCTCTTGTTCTTTTTTTTGTGGTGAGTTTTTCTGCCTTGTCATTTTGTCCAGATAAGAAATATGAAGGAGCAAATAAAATACTAAAACCATGGAAACGACCCCAGGAAAATGTTCTTTAACCAAATCAGAAGAGACCCCAAATCATGGCGGGGAGGGGGGCGGGAAGAAAAGGGATAAAAAGAAGTTCAGGAAAAAAATTTTAAAAAGAAAACAAAGAAAAAAAAAATATATATATATATATATTAGACTGGTGACTAGAACAGGTCACCCAATTAATTTTGGGAGTATTTTGGTCTCTTAGAAGACACTACCTCCCAAAATTTTAAAGAATGAAAAACATATATAAGGGTAAACACAGTGAAGGGATGGAATATGCCTATAAAGATGAAAAAAATTTTTAATTTCTAAAAAAGGAGTTGATAACATAAGTTGGTTGGGAGAATAAGGAAAAAGAACGTGGAGAGAATTTGCTTGGGCTGGAGACTAGAACAAGCCCGGAGCTAGATTTAGGGTACATTTTGATCTATTAGAATAAGTTTTACCCCAAATTTTTTAGAAGAAAAAAAAACCCTATGCATATACAAAAAATAAATTTAGATACAATGAAGGATAAAGGATGACTATAATAATGAAAGTTCAAAAAAGATTATTTTTTTATGAAAGGTATTGTTAAGATAAACTAGTTAAAAACATTAAAAGAGGAAAGGGTAAAAGTTAAAAAAAATTTAGCAGAAGAAAAAAATTAAATTAAAAAAATTAATTAACTGCAAGACTAAACAATCATGGGGTGAAAGCCATGAATTCCATGCTTTGTTTTCTCCTCCTCTGGAATTCCGCAATCTCCTTGGTAAGTGAACTTTGGCTTGGCTGGATTTCTTGTTGATCTTCTGGGGGAAGGGCCTGTTGTAGTGATTCTCAAGTGTCTTTGCCCGAGGCAGAACTGCACCACCCTTACCCAGGGCCAGGCTAAATAATTCACTCAGATTAGCTTTCAGGAGTTTTTGTTCCCTGAACACTTTCTCTAAAGTTCCAGAGGACAGGAATAAAAATGGCGGCCTCACAATCTCTGGCCCAGAGGAGCCAAGAGTTCGGACCCCACTCCTCAGTGCACCTTCAGAGAAAAACACTCAATCACTCCCATCTCCCTGGCCTCCTGCTGCACTCGGAGCTCACCCAGCCTGTGACCAAGCATCTCTGTCTCTGGCACACAGCTCCACCTGGAGTCTCTGAACCCTGCAGATCCCTGAGCTCTTCCAGGGGGTGTCTCCCTGGATCTTGTGGTGACCCCACTCACAGAGCAGTGGCCTGTGCCACAGATTATAGTTCAAGGTAACCCCAAGTTGAGAGTCCACTCCTCAGCTCTGTCTCTGTAGCTGGCTTGCCCGCTTTAATACCCACGAGCTCTGTGACACTCAGACACCCCCGATCCTTCTGTGACCCTGCAGGACCTGGGGCCATGCTAACCCCACCTGGGCTTCACCCAGGGTTGCCTCTGGAGCGATGTCCCTCAGTAGAGCAGACTTTTAAAGTCCTAATAGTGTGCTCTGTTGTTCCACTGCTTACTGGGAGCTGGCCCCTCCCACCAAGGTCTATCTTCCTGTCGCTTTGGATTCACTTCTCCATCAGTCCTACCTTTTAGAAAATGGTCAATTTCTGTTCCTAGAATTGTTGCTCTTCTTCTCTTCGATCTCCTGTTGGATTTGTAGGTGTTCCGAATGGTTTGATAAGCTATCTAGCTGATCTCGAGCTATCTGATGTTTTCTCAGCCTGCTATTTCTCTGCCATATTGACTCCTCCTCAGTGTTTTGTTTTTTGTGTGTAAATACAGCTTTATCTTAGCTTCTTCTTGAAGTGTATTTTGCTACAGATTTCTGGTTCAGCAGCTCTCTTATTTACTCCTACACTTTAAGATTTTTTTTTACTCTCAGGATGCCTGGGTGGCTCGGTCAGTTAAGCATCTGCCTTCAGCTCAGGTTATGATCCCAGGGTCCTAGGAGTTCTGGGATCCTGCTGCCTTGGGCTCCCTGCTTAGTGGGGAGTCTGCTTCTCCCTCTGCCTCTGCTCCTCCCGCAACTTGTGCACTCTCTTTCTCTCAAATAAATTAAAAAAAAAAAGAACCAACTGGTAGATAACTGGTAGTTTTAAAAAAGAAGACACTGAAAACACTAATTGAAGAAGATACATGCACCCCTGTGATGATTACAACATGATTTACAATAGCCAAGTTATGGAAGCAACCCAAGTGTCCACTGATAGATGAATGGATCAAGAAGGTGATGTTTATAATGGAGTATCACTCAGTCATAAAAAAGAATGAACTCTTGTCATTTACAACAACATGGATGTATCTAGAGGGTATAATGTTAAGTGAAACAAGTCAGACAGATAAAGACAAATACCACATGATTTCACTCAGATGTGAAATTTAAGAAACAAAGAAAGAAAAAAGAGACAAACAATTCAGATTTTTAAATACAGAGAACAAATTGATGGTTATCAAAGGGGAAATGGGTTGAAGGATGGGTAAAATAGATAAAAGGAATCAGGAACGCACTTTTCTGGATGAGCACTAAGTAATGTACATGACTGTTGAATCATTACATCATACACCTGAAACTAACATAACACTATATGTTAATGATGCATCAACTAAAAAAGACATTGATATTTTGAAATAATGTTCACTAAAAAATATATCATTATAATACTAAGTTAAGTTTAATATATAATAAATACTTTGAATGCCAAAGAAAATTCTGGTTATGTAATAGTAAATAAAAATGTAAGACATAAGAATCATATAATGATTTCTAGAACAATGTGTGAAAATATGCTTAAAGAACAAAATATTTTCCAGAAATTAATGATTACTATCTGGGTATGGTTATTATGATCATTACAAGGTTTCCTATAGCCTATTTTTTAAATGAACAGATGTCATTGATATATTAAATAGAAAACTGAAACTCTAAAACGAATGTAATAAAAAATAGTAAGTAAAGGACTTATCTTAAAGTGATGAAAACTGATATGAAAAACAAGAACAATCAAAGGAAAAAATGAATGATTTGACTATGTGGAAATCAGTAGGCATCAGGGTACACAGTTCTTAAAGAGTTTCTACCAGGGGGATGCCTGGATGGCTCAGAGGGTTAAGTGTCTGTCTTTGGCTCAGGTCATGATCCCGGGGTCCTTGGATCGAGTCCTACATCAGGCTCCCTGCTCAGCGGGGAGTCTGCTTCTCCCTCTCCCTCTGTCCTTCTGATTTGTGCTCTCTCTCACTCTCACTCTCAAATAAATAAGTAAGATATTTTTTAAAAAGTTTCTACCAGCAACTACTATAAATATGGTTCATTCATTCATCCTCTCATTACTTCTTCATTCAACAAATACTTAACAGGTCCCAAAATGTGCTACCAACTGCCACAGGTGGTGCTACAAATAAAGTAGGTAAAGCACAAAAGTGCTTTTCTCTTCAAACTTATACCTGGAAGAATGTGGAGATAAACAAAATAAGTAAGCAAAGCTGGGAGGCGGCCAGCTCTATACGATGGTTGACTATCACCACCAGCACCGGCAGCAGCAGCAGCATATGTTGTAGAGAAAAATAACATCTGAAAAGGGCTTAGAGCCACAGAGTGGTGAGATATCACAGCGACTGCAAACTTAATATGCGATGTTACGATGCTTATTTTTATGTGTCCACTTGCCTAGACCCTGGTACCCAATTGTTTGGTTAAGCATGAGTCTCGATGTTGCTATGAAGATATTTTTTAAATGCATTAATATTTAAATCGTTAAACTCTGAGTGAAGCAGACAATCCCCCATAATGTGTGTGGGCTTCATTCAGTGAATGGAAGGCCTAAAGGGCAAAGACGGAGGCAGAGGAGGATGGAGTTCTGCCTTCAGATTGCAACCTCGTCATCATTCTGCCAGAGCTTTCAGCCTTCTGAATCAAAACTGTAACATGAACACTTCTTTTTTTATTTAATGAAAAGAAAGAAAATATTATTTTTCCAAAAACAACATGGCTATACATTTGTAGGAAAAACTACAGATAGAATCTACAACAACAAAGCTGCAAGAGTTCGTTGAGTGGAGTTAGGAACCCGGCAAGATGAAAGTCAACATACAAGAATCAACTCTATTACCAGTGATGTAGATTTTGATATTGTAGGGAAATTTTGGAAAACAATACTCATTTGGAAAAGAAAAAAATTTTTAAATACCATTTATAATAGCTTCTCAAAACGTAAGCTGCTTAGGGACCAAACACACACACACACACACACACACACACACACACACAAACTTAACTGCCTCATAAATACAGAGAATAAACTGACAGAGGGAGGAGGGGTCTGGGACTGGGAGAAATAGGTGGAGGGGATCAAGATGTACAAACTTCCAGTTATAAAATAAATACATCACAGGTGAAAGGAAAGTTCAGCAACTGCCAGGAATAAATCACTGTCAAAGATTTATGCACTGTCATTCTCCCATCCACAGTTAGAGAGGAAAGTGAGTGAGACTCAGAGAGGTGGCCTGGGCTAGTCTACGGCCATACCACCCTGAACGCGCCCGATCTCGTCTGATCTCGGAAGCTAAGCAGGGTCGGGCCTGGTTAGTACTTGGATGGGAGGTGGCCTGGGCTAGTGGTCAACTCTACGGGGGAGAAAGCTAATTAAGGCCACAAAGATACTGATGTTTAAATATCGGTATTATTTAAATAATTATTTAATTATTTAGTGACACCTTAGAGACTATGGAAGAAACATGCACAAAATCACACTGAAATCACTAGAAACAGCAACATGACCTGATGGCATTTGACAAGTACCTGACCCGCTGGCATATGCTGGTGTTGAAGCTCATTTTATGCATGGAGAGAATTGCTAACAAAAAAGAACACCAGCTTCCAACATCAAAGTTATTTCTGCTTTGTAAATAGCACGTGAACCACATGGTCCCGGATCTGTTTGGTCTTAATCCCATAAATGATGGGATTTAGCATAGGAGGGGCCAGAATGCAGACATTGGACAGTAGGACGTGAATGTGGGGTTCAATGTGGTGTCCAAACCTCTGAGTAAGGGTTGTAAAGATCCCAGGCCCATAAAAAAGGACGATGACACAGACATGGGAGCCACAGGTATTGAGAGCTTTGTGGCGAGCATCTCGGGATGGGATGCGGAAAACAGCACGGAGAATCAGTGCATATGAAATAAAAATCAACACAATATCTAAGACCACTGTTGACACTAGGACAAAAATCCCATACCAGATGTTCACTCGAATGTCATTACAGGAAACATGGGCCAAGACAATGTGCTTACAAGCTGTGTTTGGGAGGATGTTACTTTTGCAGAAGGTCAATCTTTTCAGAAGAAATATTACGGGGAAAATTGTACCGTAGCTTCTTAGACAGACAGTCACTCCAATTTTCCCAATCAGAGCAGGTGTAAGAATAGTGGTGTATCTCAGGGGGTAGCATATGGCAATGTAGCGGTCAAACGCCATCACCAGCAAGATCCCTGACTCAGAGATGAAGGTGCAGTATATGAAGAAGAGCTGAGTGATGCAGCGATCCAGGGAGATCTCCCCAGCACGGAACCAGAAGATGGCCAAGGCCTGAGGTACGGTGCATGTGGAAAGGATGAGATCTGCTCCGGCCAGCATGCAGAGGAAGAGGTACATGGGTTCCCGGAGGTTGTGACTTGTGAGGATAATGCAGATGAGCAGGCTGTTCCCAAGCAGGGCGACGACATAGGAAATGAGGAAGGGGATGGAAATCCACACGTGCTGGTCCTCTAGCCCAGGGACGCCCAGTAAGCGGAAGACCATGTGGCTAACACCAGTGTGGTTTAAGGCAGTCATGCCTCGAACAGACCTTCCTATTCACAAAGAGGAAAATTCCGTTTATACACAAAGATTTTCTTTGCTGTTACCAAAGGCTTTTCACATCTACTTAATGCTATTCCATTTTGAGAGTGCCAGGAACTATGATACCAACAGAAAATAAGACAGTTTGTTCAAGAATAAGGGAAAAAAGAGGGAGATACAGAGACAACCCAAGAAACAGACACTTAACTACAGAGAACAAACTGATGGTCACCAGAGGGGAGGTGAGTAGGGGGATGTGTGAAATAGGTGATGCTGATTGAAGGAGGGCATTTGTTGTGATCAGTACCCACTGATGTATGGAAGTGTTGACTCACCATATTACACACCCGCAACTAATAGTACACTATGTTAACTAACTAGAATTTAAATGAAAACATTTTTAAAATTAAAAAAAAAATTTAAAGGTGTGATTTGTTTTCTGAACAAGGTCATAAGCTCAGAAATAAGACAGATATTTATATAACTAATGAAAATTAAATGATTAAGTCAATATTAGTTATACAGGAAATTTTTAATATGGAAACACAATAGAAGTAATTCTTGTTATTCATATTTATAATGGCCTTAGGAATGACTTCAGGGGCACCTGCGTGGCTCTGTAAGTTAGGCATCTACCTTTGGCTCAGGTCCCGATCTTGGGCTCCTCAGATAGAGCCCCATGTTGGGCTCCCTGCTCAGAAAGGAGCCTGCTTCTCCCTCTCCTCCCACTCACTCACTCATGCTGTCTATCACTGTCTCTCAAATAAATAAATAAAAACTTTAAAAAAAAAAGAATGACTTCTTATCTGATCTTAACCTTGAAAATAAAGTAGGATGTCTTCAAGTTAAGAGATTGTCAAGTGATGAATGGAGAGAAGTTGTCTGGGAGTCTTTTAAAAAAAAAAAATGTTTGACCTACAAATACAAAATATGTCTAAAGCACCTTTCAGTTCTGTGAGGTTGAGATGTTGCAAATTTGGAGCAATTGGGGGGAAAAAATGGCAACAAAAGTAGATTGGCTCTGAATATTATTTAAAGAGAACAGACTTCGTCTGTTATGAAAAATGGTCAGCCATAAATTGTTTTGAAGTTGGAAAGCATTTTGGATATATTTATCTGACAGCTATATAGAAAATGGAAAGGATGGAAAAGGGAGCAAAGACTAAAATTTGATGAGGTTTGCCCTAGTGAGAGAAATTTATGTACTCATGCATTGCTATCGCAGTGAAATAAGATCAAGAAATTAACCTTTTTAAAGTAGCCTCTCAGTTTTAGGCACTAATCTAAAAATGTTACTTACCCCACACACCATTCATTTCTTCTGCCAACACAGCCAGTAGGGACTGTCACGACCCACTTTTTAAAACAGAAATTTCAGCTCCAAGAATATTGTCACATGAACAGACACTTCTCCAATGAAGACATACAAATGGCTATCAGACACATGAAAAAATGTCCATCATCACTAGCCATCAAGGAGATTCAAATTAAAACCACATTGAGATACCACCTTACACCAGTTAGAATGGCCAAAATTAGCAGGACAGGAAACAAAGTGTGTTGGAGAGGATGTGGAGAGAGGGGAACCCTCTTACACTGTTGGTGGGAATGCAAGTTGGTGCAGCCTCTTTGGAGAACAGTGTGGAGATTCCTCAAGAAATTAAAAATAGAGCTTCCCTAAGACCCTGCAATTGCACTACTGGGTATTTACCCCAAAGATACAGATGTCGTGAAAAGAACGGCAATCTGTACCCCTATGTTTAGAGCAGCAATGGCCACGGTCGCCAAACTGTGGAAAGAACCAAGATGTCCTTCAACAGACAAATGGATAAGGAAGATGTGGTCCATATACACTATGGAGGATTATGCCTCCATCAGAAAGGATGAATACCCAACTTTTCTAGCAACCTGGACGAGACTGGAAGAGATTATGCTGAGTGAAATAAGTCAAGCAGAGAGAGTCAATTATCATATGGTTTCACTTATTTGTGGAGCATAACAAATAGCATGGAGGACATGGGGAGATGAAGAGGAGAATGGAGTTGAGGGAAATTGGAAGGGGAGGTGAACCATGAGAGACTATGGACTCTGAAAAACAATCTGAGGGTTTTGAAGAGGTGAGGGGTGGGAGGCTGGGGGAGCCAGGTGGTGGGTATTATGGAGGGCACGTATTGCATGTAGCACTGGGTGTGGTGCATAAACAATGAATTCTGTTATGCTGAAAAGAAAGAAAGAAAGAAGAGAATATTGTCACAACTTAAAGAACAGAGCTGGAAACTTTTCTAAATTTCCTAGACATAATTTTCTCATCTTTGAAATGGGTTAAGAAAAAGAGACCTTTCTAGACTACTGGAAATGAGATGCCCTCCTGACCTGGGCCTGGGGGGTGGGGGTTGGGGGGCGCGGGGATGGTAGAGGGCAGGATGCAGGAAGGGGTGAGAGCAGTGGAACAAAGGCAGCCCCAGCAGGCAGCCATGTCCTAACCCTTCACCACAGGGTAGAGACCAGGTAAAATACTGCAAAGTCTTCATGATTACTTATTGAAACTCCACCAGTTTTGCTATTTGTTTCCTTGGTAATATCTCTAAAAAGAAAAAGGGAAAATTCTGTGCATCCTGTATCCAAGCCAGGGGAAGACTGAGAAGTTGAGAGACAGTTCTGTTGTCCAGTGCACTACAGAAGAAAGAACCAGAACCTGCATAGAGGGCAAGCACACCCAACTATGAGAACTGGTGAGGAAGACCACAAAAAGTCTCCAAATGCATTGTTGTATTTACTCCATGCCTGCTCAGTACCTAGCACATAGAAAGCACACAAAATCGTTCAATCCCTGGCCTTCCAGGTTTATTCCCCTCACCCTCTAAATTTAATTACCAGTCTAGGAAAATCCACTCCTATGTTCATTGCTATAGTACCCCTGAGAAATGGCCAACACTGTCCTGAAAATAAAATCACATGAACAGAGCCCAGGAGAGGCTTGTGAGGATGGGCCTGCTGTGGAGAACAGCCACCACCAGGTCCATCTGTGGCCACACAACCACTGCAAGAATATGTAGGGACCAGAGGAAAGCCATTCTGCCAGAGAAGCTGGAAGAAATCAAAATCAATATGAAAACACCACTGGGTCTGATGCACAAAGGAATAGCAAGCTAAAGTGATGGAGAGAGAGCAAGTCTTAAGTAACTGAAAAAAGAGAAGTGAAGAGGACCAGTTCACAGATGTTGATGGACATTGGATACCTTGGCAGCAGCATGCAGGAATGTTCTTTGGAGTGGAAAACTATACCTGCTACAGAGCTTGCCAGGTGGGGGCTGGTCTCTGGGTGAAGTTGCATGAACTGGAATGGTTCCTCAAGGAACTCAAGGGCACCTTAAAAAAACTCTAGTGCAGGACACCCGGGTGGCTCAGTGGGTTAAGCCTCTGACATTGGCTTGGGTCATGATCTCAGGGTCCTGGGATCAAGCCCTGAGCTGGGCTCTCTGCTCAGCGGGGAGCCTGATTCCCTCTCTCTCTCTGCCTGCCTCTCTGCCTACTTGTGATCTCTCTCTGTCAAGGAAATAAATAAAATCCTTAAAAAACAAGCAAACAAACAAAAAAACCTCAAGTGCCTCATGGAGGCTTCTGCAGCCTTAACCCAAGCATCTTCTCTCCCCTGGACAAGTGTTCTATCCCTGATTTGTGTTGTGGAGTTGCTGCTCATACCCAGGGCCCTCTCACTATCTGCCCACTGTGTCAGTGTGCCCACAGCTTATTCTTTCCCCTCTGACTTCATGAGGAGTCTGATCATCAGACCACCTACCTCAGGGATGGTAACATATTGTCAATGTTTCCCAATCAATTGTAAACTTTCTGAGGTCTGAGAATGGTCTGTTAAGGTTTGCATAATCCAGCACACTGATACACCGTGTGATTCCCCAGTAATGATAAATACTGAATGGGAGGCATAAACGGTGATGATAGGAGCCATGAATGAGGCCCTTCCAGAACCTAAAATGTTTACAGTAATCAGGCTCTGATGTCAGTGTGGAACCCTCTCCGGAGAGGCTCAAAGCGCCAGGCACATTGAGAGCTAAGGCATGGATGCAAGCCCAAAGTGTCCCCTCTCCCCCTCCCAGACAGCCCTTTCCACTCTACTGGGAAAGTCCGTATTTGTGACTCTGGTCCAGTGGTGTGCTGGTAAAATAGTCCTTTAATAATAAATTCTTCAGGGGCGCCTGGGTGGCTCAGTGGGTTGAGCCTCTGCCTTCGGCTCCGGTCATGATCTCAGGGTCCTGGGATCGAGCCCCACATCGGGCTCTCTGCTCAGCAGGGAGCCTGCTTCCCCCTCTCTCTCTGCCTACTTGTGATCTCTCTCTATCAAATAAATAAATAAAAATCTTTAAAAATAATAATAATAATAAATTCTTCAAAAAGCCCTGTTTTACATTATGGTGTCTGCCAATTCCTTAGGTGAAAATACTGCTGTGTAGTCAGTTTCAATTTATGAGCATGATGTCCCTATACACAGAGTTTGAAAGAAATGTAGCATACATATCTTAAGCAGATCTCAGAAAACCAATTGGGAAACACTGACAATATGCCACTAACCCCAGTAGGTGGTCCTTGTGAAATCAGAGGGCAAGGAATGAGCTTCAGCCCCCCACAGCTGTCAGCACTCCTATTCTACCACTTAGCTCCCCACAAAGCTCCTAATACTTTCAACCATTCTCCTTAGGCCCCACACCCCCACAATGGCCGGTTTTCCTCCTGAAATATCACTTCACAGCAGTCACCTGCTTCAGAGGGAGTTCTCAATGGCTAGATTGGGATGAATCGAAGGATTCTGAGCAATAGGCAGCAGGCAGCAGAGTCTTTATGCATTTGCCTAAAGACCGCAGAGGAAGCTGACACCCAAGGGACCGCAGCTGAATGCACATGCCTCAGGTCCTGAGGGTTCCCTGGTCACGCCCACACCAGATTCCATGTACACATGGACTACTTTCAAGAAATGCAATGTTAGCCTTGTTATGTAAAATAGCCCTGTTTCTGTTTCAGTGGAAAGTAGTAAACACATTAATCCCATTACCAATCAAAATATATAACCTGAAAATCAATATACAAATTATTTTTTATAAATTTGCTTTCTTAGGACAGCTTTCTATTTAAAGAAAAACTGTACAGTACACGGTTGCCATAGACCCAGTTTCCCCTGCTAGCATTTTACATTGGTGTGGCATGTTTGTTACAATTAATGAAACAATATGGATGAATTTTCATTAAGTAATATCCGTACTTTATTCAGACTCCTTTAGTTTTTTTTTTTTTTTTTAAGATTTTATTTATTTATTTGACAGAGAAAGATCACAAGTAGGCAGAGAGGCAGGCAGAGAGAGAGAGAGGAGGAGGAAGCAGGCTCCCTGCTGAGCAGAGAGCCCGATGCGGGACTCGATCCCAGGACCCTGAGATCATGACCTGAGCCGAAGGCAGCGGCTTAACCCACTGAGCCACCCAGGCAGACTCCTTTAGTTTTTACCTGCTGTCCTTTTTCTATTCCAAGAGCCCATTCAGAATACCACATGGTATTTAGAAGTAACTTCTCTTTAGGCTGCGCTAACTTTCCTTGTCATTGATGACTTTTACAAGCTAAACCAGTAGAGGTGGAGTATTTTATAAGATGACCCTCAAATGGGATTTGCCTGATGTTCCTTTTGTGATTATGCTGAGGTTATAGGGTTTGAGGAGGAAGAAGGCAGAGGAAAGTTACAGTTTTTATCACATTGTAACAAGGGTACTTAGTATAACATGCCTCATGCTGGTGATGTTGATTTCATTCACATGGCTGAGTCTTTCCCGCTCCTCCACTGCCGTTACTCTTCGTCTCCCTTTCCAGAATGAACTCTCCAGAGGAAAGTCACTAACTGACTTTCCTAACAGCCCACACGTAGGTGGGGAGTTTTGCTCCACTTCCTTGTGGCCAGAGTATGTATATAAGTTGTAAGAATTCTTCTGCACAGGAGTTCTGTCCTCCCCCACACTGATGTACTTATTCAATTATTTGTTGATTTTAGTATGGGAGCTTGGATATTTCTTTGGGTTATAATCCACTATTGCTTTATTTTGCTGCCCAAATTCTTCATATTTGGCTACTGGAAGAGCTTTTAGTTGATTCTTGTGCCCCTTTAATATCTACCATCACTGTTTTGCTTGGTTTTGTTTGGCATGCCTCTACTCTCTGGCACAAGATGCTCCAGAAACACCTTATGCATGTCCTGCCCCAGGCCTAAGATCAGCAATTTCTCCACAGGACCCTGTTCCTCTTAGAGGAGAATCGTTTTAGACACCAAAATCTGGACACTGAAAAATCTCCTGTGTTTCACCTCATCAACCATCTCCCTTCTCTTCAGACTCCTGGAAACCACTGGTCCTTTAACCACTGCTCTAGTTTGGCTTTTTCCATATTGTCATATCGAATCATACCCATATAATCTTTTCAAACTCTCTTCTTTCACTTACCAATACATATATAAAATTCATACTTTTTTTTCCTAACTTCATAGCTCATTTTGTTTTGTCACTGAATATTCCATTGTACGAATATGCCACAGTTTGTTTCTCCATTTATCTTATAAAATAAATTTATCATTTATTTCTCCATTATTGCTTGCTTCAAGTTTTGGTGACTATGAATAATGCTGCTATAAACATTATTATGTAGGTTTTTAAGTGGGCATCAATTTAGAATCAGTGGAGTAAACACCCAGGAAAACAGCTGTTGAATCATACAGTAAGGCTATGCTTAGCCTTGTAAGAAACTCCCCACTGTCTTCCAAAGTAACTATCTGTTTGTCACACTCCCACTAGCAGTGAATGAAAGTTCTTTGCCACATCTTCACCAACAACCTGGATCATCAGATTTGCACATATAAGCCATTGTAAAAGGTGTGTGATGGTATCTCTTTGTTTTCATTTAATTTTCAATTTGCCAATGACAAATGATGCTGAGTATCTTTTCATATGCTTTTTTAACCATCTATATATCACTCTTGCTAAGGTATCCATTCAGATATTTTGTTCATTATATAACTGGGCTGTTTCTCATTGTTGAGTTTTAAGAGTTCTTTGTATACGTTGGATATTAGTCCTTTAGCAGAGATACATTTTTTTAAAGATTTTATTTATTTATTTGAGAGACAGAAAAAGAGAGAGTGAACACGAGTAGGGGGCAGAGACAGAGGGAGAGAGAAAAGCAGACTCTCCACTGAGCAGGGAGCCTGATGTGGGGGCTTGATCCCAGGACCCTGAGATCACAATCTGAGCGAAAGGCAGACGCTTAACTGACAAGCTCCCCAGTACCTGCAGAGATGCAGTCTTTTTCTTTTCTTTCTTTTTTTTCAGAGATTCCTTTTGAAAGTATTTTCTCCTGGGGCACCTGGCTAGCTCAGTCATTGCAACATGCAACACTTGATATTGGGGTTGTGAGTTCAAGCCCCACGTTGGCTGTAGAGATTACTTTAAAAAATAGATTTTAAAAAAGAGAGAGAAAAAAAATATTTTCTCCTAATTTGTGGAATGTATTTTCATGTTTCTCAACAGTGTCTTTCAAAGAAAAACAGCTTTTTGGTTTTTGTGGTCTTTTTTAATTGAATAGTTTATATATAATGTTATATTCTTTTCAGGTGTGCAACATATATTTTATACATTATCAATGCTTACCATGATAAATGTAGTCACCATCTATAACCATACATTATTACATAACATTATTCTAATATTATTGACTAATATTATTCTCTGTATATGCTATACTTTTCATCTTCCGTGATTTATTTGTTTTATAACTGGAAGTTTGTACTTCTTAATCCCCATCACCTATTCACTCATCCCCCTAGTTCCTTTCCCTCTGGAATCTGTAAACCACCAGTTTGTTCTCCATATGTATGCATCTGTTTCTGTTTATTAGCTTCTTCATTCATTTGGTGGGGGGTTAGATTCCACATATAAGTGATATCACATGGTATGCTTTTGCACAGTGAAAGAAACCATCAACAAAATGAAAAGCTTTACTGAATGGAACAAAATATTTGTAAATAATGTATCTAATAAAAGGTTAACATCCAAAATATATAAAGAATTCATATAACTCAACACCAAAATAATATTAATAAAATAATAATCTAATTAAAAAAGGAACAGGGCAACTGAATAGACATTATTCCAAAGAAGACAGAGGGCCAAGAGTTGCTGAACACCAGTCATCATCAGGGAAATGCAAATCAAAACCACAATGAGGTGACACTTCACACCAGTAAGAATGGCTAGTATCAAAAAGTCGAGAGATAACAAATATTGGCAAAGATGTGGAAAAAAGGGAACCCTCATGCACTGTTGGTAAGAACATAAACTGGTGCAGCTACTGGTGAGAAACAGTATGGAGATTCCTTCAAAAACTAAAACTAGGGGTGCCTGGGTGGTTCAGTCGGTTAAGTGTCTGCTTCGGCTCAGGTCATGATCCCAGAGTCCTGGCATCAAGTCCCCCATCAAGCTCCCCACTCAGCAGGCAGCCTGCTTCTCCCTCTCCTCCCTGCTCCTGCTCTCTCTCACTATCTCTGCCTCTCTCTCTCTCCAATAAATAAAATCTTAAAAAAAAAGAAAAAGCACTAAACTAAACTAGAAGCACCACATGATCCAATAACTCCACTTCTGGTTATATACCCAAGGGAAAAAAAACACTAATTCAAAAAGACATATAGGGGCGCCTGGGTGGCTCAGGTCATGATCTCAGGGTCCTGGGATCGAGCCCTATATCGGGTTCTCTGCTCAGCAGGGAGCCTGCTTCCCCCCCCCATCTCTCTGCCTGCCCCTCTGCCTACTTGTGATCTCTGTCTATAAATAAATAAATAAAATCCTTTAAAAAAAAAAGACATATATACCCATGTTTACTGCAGAATTATTTAAAATAGCCAAGATATGGAAGGAAGCAACTAAAAAGTCCATAAATAGATGAATGGACAAAAAAGATGTGGTACATATACATATGCAGGAATATTACTCACCCATAGAAAGGAATGAAATCTTGCCATTTGCAACAACACAGGTGGACCTAAAGGACATTGTGTTAAGTGAAATAAGTCAGAGAATCATTTATTGAAATGTCAGTCCTTTCTCCATTGAGTTGCTTTTGTTCCTCTGTCAGAGATAACTGACTCTACATGTGTGAGTCTATTTCTGGGCTCCCTATTCTGCTCCGCTGATCTATGTGTAAATTCTTTCAACAATGTCATACTGTTCGGATTACTGCTGCTTTACAGAAGATCTTGAATTCAGGTAGTGTGAATACTTCAATTTTGCTCCCCATTAGTACTGCGTTGGCTATTCTGGCTCTTGCCTTTCCATAAGTACTTTAGAATCATGTTTGTCAATACTTATAAAAACGTTAAATGGGGGATGGGGGTGCCTGGGTGGCTCAGTTGGTTAATCAGGTCATGATCCCAGGGTCCTGGGATCAAGCCCCACATTGAGTTCCCTGCTCAGTGGGGAACCTGCTTTTCCCTCTGCCCCTCTCCCTGGTCATGCTTTCTTTCTCTCTCTGTCTCTCTCTCAAATAAATAAATAAATCTTCAAAAAAAAATATTGGGATACTGATTGGAACTACATTCAAAGTTAGGAAAAATTAACATCTTAACAATACTGTATTCTAATCTATAGGCACTGAATCTCTATCCATTTCTCCATACTTTATTTGATTCTATCATCAGAGTTTTGGGGGTTTTCACATATATACCTTGCACATATTTTGTTAGATTTATACCTAAGTATTTCATATGTTTTCCTAGTGGTATTTTATTTTATTTTATTTTTAAAGACATTTATTTGAGAGGGGTGGGGGGAACAGAAGGAGAAGGAGAAAATCTCAAGTAGACTCCCCACTGAGCACAGACCCTGATGATCATGACCTGAACCGAAACCAAGAATCCTAGCTTAACCGACTGAGCCATCCAGGTGCCCCTCCTGGTAGTGTTTCAAATTGTATTTTTCTTTTAATTTGAAATCCAATTGTCTAAGGCTGTATGGAGGAAAGAACTGACTTACTTATATTTACACTCGTTGGTTCCGGAAGTGGTTTGGGTTTTGCTTTGGGTTGTTTTTTTTTTTTTAATCAGTTCTTTGGAATTTTCTACACAGACACTTGCATCACCTGTGAGTAGACATAGTATTGATTTTTCCTTTCCAATTAGTATATCCTGTATTTCCTTTCTTGTTACACTAAGTAAGACTTCTAGTACAATGTTGAATAAGACCGACAAGAAAGTACATCCTTACTTGGTTTCCTGTCTTATGGGGAAGGTATTCAGTTTATTACCATTAAGTATAATGTTATCTGTAGATATGTTTATAGACTTCTCTGTCAGGCTGGGGGAGTTTCTCTTTACTCCACTTCCCTGGGAGTTTTACCATGAGTTAGTGTTTAGTTTTTTAAAGTGCTGTTTCTGCAATAATTAGTAAAATAATTAGTAAAAAAAATTATATTTTTTACCTTTTGATGTGGTAAATTACCATGATCAATTTTCAGATACTGAGCCAGCTTTGCACACCTGGAATAAATCCCACACACACACATGGTATACACTTCTTTTTAATGTTGGGGGACTCTATTTACTAATATTTTCCTTGAGGCTTTTTGCATCTATGTTCATGAACTTGCCCTGTAGCTTTCCTTTTTGGGGTTCTTCTTTCCAGCTTCATTGAGGTAGGATAGACCAAAAAATTCTATCTGTTTAGCAGTGGAAGAAGTGATGCCAACACGGTGGTGGCCTAAGTGGTTTCTCTTTTCTCTCATTTTTTAACAACTGATCAGACTGATCTATAACTGAACAAAATTGCCTCTACATAGCACACGAAGGAACCCAGGGGATAGGTAGCCCATCTGTGCATCTGAATATAAAGGGAGGCTCTGGGTAAGGGCTATGGATCCAAAGGAGTCCACAAGTCTGCCCTGCCCCATTTCTGGAGACCCCGTGGTGGGATGGGTGGGGGTGGGGGGAGAGAAAGAACACCAAACCCCTGGTGAGTGCAAAACTGGGCATACACCCGTGGTCAAAAGAGAATTTACAGAACTCTGGCCTTCCTGAAGAGAGATTCCAGCACATCATGGGAGCGGGATCCAGGTGAGTTTGGAAGAAAGGGATGAACTCACAGAAGTACCCCCTTTCCCAGTTGACCCTGAAAGGGCTAAACTTTTGGCAGCACCAGCTGGCAACTTCTCCAGCAGCGGGGTGGGAAGCAGCTTCTCCCATGCAGGAGGTGGAAAGCAAAAGCCTGGTGTACCTGTTGCCTGGGTTAGGGCCGGAGAAACCCGTTTCTCTCCAGCAGCACCCAGATTTCTGAGGTGGGTCCTCCATGAGTGGAGGGAGTGAACAGAAAGGAAAGGAAGCAGATAAGAATATCAAAGAGCATTAAAGAAATGCACTTGGAGCTGTGTGCTTCAGGACTTCAGCAGGAACTCTACGACAGACCTCTGGGAGTACCCCAGCACCCCACAGAGCCTCAGGTGCTAAGCCACATCTCCCCCCACTCTGCTACCAGCTCCCTGGACACCCTCCCAAGTGTATCCTGGAGAGCCAGCTCCCACAGAAGAAACCACAAAATCGATCTAGGGCGCCACCTTCTGAACCATGAAAGAAAGGTTTCTTTTTTCTTTTTTTTTTCTATGCTACTAAGTTTGTAGTGTTGTGTTTTGCATTTATGACTTCATTCCTTTGTCAATAAGTCTTTGTTCTATTCTTTCAAAAATGACTTAGATATTTTTAGTCATTTATTCTTCTATATAATATAAAAAATAAGCTTACTATGTACCTCTAGAAATCCAACTGGAATCTTAATTAGGAATTTACTAAACTTACAGAATAATTTAAAGAGAATTATAATTTTTTATAACTACATCTATACTACTCCAGTTAATCAGAAATATTTTTATGATCTTTAATAGATTTTTGTAACTTCACTGTAGAAGTCTTATATATTCTTTCTTTAGCTAATTCTTAGCTATTTTATAGATTTGTTGCTATTATAAATAGTATCTAATTTTATCTTGTTCTTGTTTCTTTTTTTTAATTAAATTAATTTATTTATTTTCAGAAAAACAGTATTCATTATTTTTTCACCACACCCAGTGCTCCATGCAATCCGTGCCTTCTATAATACCCACCACCTGGTACCCCGACCTCCCACCCCCCCGCCCCCTCAAAACCCTCAATTGTTTTTCAGAGTCCATAGTCTCTCATGATTCACCTCCCATTCCAATTTACCCCAAGTCCCTTCTCCTCTCTAACACCCCTTGTCCTCCATGCTATTTGTTATGCTCCACAAATAAGTGAAACCATATGATAATTGACTCTCTCTGCTTGACTTATTTCACTCAGCATAATCTCTTCCAGTCCCGTCCATGTTGCAGCCTCTTTGGAGAACAGTGTGGAGATTCCTCAAGAAATTAAAAATAGAACTTCCCTATGACCCTGCCATTGCACTCCTGGGTATTTACCCCAAAGATACAGATGTCGTGAAAAGAAGGGCCATCTGTACCCCAATGTTTATAGCAGCAATGGCCATGGTCGCCAAACTGTGGAAAGAACCAAGATGCCCTTCAATGGATGAATGGATAAAGAAGATGTGGTCCATATACACTATGGAGTATTATGCCTCCATCAGAAAGGATGAATACCCAACTTTTGTAGCACCATGGATGGGACTGGAAGAGATTATACTGAGTGAAATAAGTCAAGCAGAGAGAGTCAATTATCATATGGTTTCACTTATTTGTGGAGCATAACAAAAAGCATGGAGGACATGGGGAGTTAGAGAGAAGGGGGTTGGGGTAAATTGGAAGGAGAGGTGAATCATGAGAGACTATGGACTCTGAAAAACAATCTGAGGGGTTTGAAGTGGCGGGGGTGGGGTGGGAGGTCAGGGTACCAGGTGGTGGGTATTGTGGAGGGCACAGCTTGCATGGAGCACTGGGTGTGGTGAAAAAGTAATGAATACTGTTTTTCTGAAAATAAATAAATTGAAAAAATTTTTTAAAAAAAGAATCAGGAAACCAAAAAAAATAAACAAATAAAATAAACAAATAAAAAAATAATGATACTGTTATGCTGCAAATTAAAACCACATTGAGATATCACCTTACACCAGTTAGAATGGCCAAAATTAACAAAACAGGAAACAACATGTGTTGGAGAGGATGTGGAGAAAGGGGAACCCTCTTACACTGTTGGTGGGAATGCAAGTTGGTGCAGCCTCTTTGGAGAACAGTGTGGAGATTCCTCAAGAAATTAAAGATAGAGCTTCCCTATGACCCTGCAATGGCACTCCTGGGTATTTACCCCAAAGATACAGATGTCGTGAAAAGAAGGGCCATCTGTACCCCAATGTTTATAGCAGCAATGGCCACAGTCGCCAAACTATGGAAAGAACCACGATGCCCTTCAACGGATGAATGGATAAGGAAGATGTGGTCCATATACACTATGGAGGATTATGCCTCCATCAGAAAGGATGAATATCCAACTTTTGTAGCAACATGGATCGGACTGGATGAGATTATGCTGAGTGAAATAAGTCAAGCAGAGAGAGTCAATTATCATATGGTTTCACTTATTTGTGGAGCATAACAAATAGCATGGCGGACAAGGGGCGTTAGAGAGGAGTAGGGAATTTGGGTAAATTGGAAGGGGAGGTGAACCGTTGGAGACTATGGACTCTGAAAAACAATCTGAGGGGTTTGAAGTGGTGGGGGGGGTGGGAGGTTGGGGTACCAGGTGGTGGGTATTATAGAGGGCATGGCTTGCATGGAGCCCTGGGTGTGGTGAAAAATAATGAATAATGTTTTTCTGAAAATAAATAAATTGAAAAAAAATAAAGAAGGAGAAAGGGAAAAAAAATAAATGAATGAAAAAAAATATTTAAAAAATACCATCAACTTTTTTCAAAGAAATGGAACAAATAATTCTAAAATTTATATGGAACCAGAAAAGAGCCTGAATAACCAGAGGAATATTGAAAAAGAAAGCCACCAGGCCGGTAGTGGGTATGATGGAGGGCACGTGTTGCATGGAGCACTGGGTGTGGTGCAAAAACAATGAATTTTGGAACACTGAAAAAAATAAAATTAAATTTTGAAAAAGAAAACCAAAGTTGGCAGCATCACAATTCCAGACTTCAAGCTCTATTAAAAAGCTGTAATCATTAAGACAGTATTGTACCAGCACAAAAACAGACACATAGATTAATGGAACAGACTAGAGAACCCAGAAATAGACCCTCAACTCTGGTCAACTCATCTTTGACAAAGCAGGAGAGAATGCCTAGTGGAAAAACGACAGTCTCTTAACAAATGTTGTTGGGAAAATAGGACAGCCACATGCAGAAGAATGAAAATGGATCATTTCCTTACACCACACACAAAAATAGACTCAAAGTGGATGAAAGACCTCAATGTGAGATACTGATCCATCCAAATCCTTGAGGAGAACACTGGCAGCAACCTCTTCGACCTCAGCCACAGCAACTTCTTCCTAGAAACATCGCCAAAGGCAAGTGAAGCAAGGGCAAAAATGAACTATTGAGACTTCATCAAGATCAAAAGCTTTTGCACAGCAAAGGAAACAGTCAACAAAACCAAAAGACAACAGACAGAATGGGATAAGATCATTGCAAATGACATATCAGATAAAGGGCTAGTAACCAAAATCTAGAAAGCACTTATCAAACTCAACACCCAAAGAACAAATAATCCAATCAAGAAATGGGCAGAGGACATGAATCGACATTTCTGCCAAGAAGACATCCAAATGGTCAATAGACATGAAGAAGTGCTCAACATCACTCGGCATCAGGGAAATGCAGATCAAAACCACAGTGACATACCACCTCACACCAGTTAGAATGGCTAAAATTTACAAGTAAGGAAACAACAGGTGTTGGCAAGGATATGGAGAAAGGGGAACCCTCTTACACTGTTGATGGGAATGCGAGCTGATGCAGCCACTCTGCAAAACAGCATGGAGGTTCCTCAAAAAGTTAAAAGTAGAGCTACCTTACCACCCAGTAATCGCACTACTGGGTATTTACCCTAGAGATACAAATGTAGTGATCTGAAGGGTCACGTGCACCTGAATGTTTATAGCAGCAATGTCCACAATAGCCAAACTACGGAAAGAGTCTAGATGTCCATCAACAGATGAATAAAGAAGATGTTATAGTGGAATAATAAGCAGCTATCAAAAAAACAAAGTCCAGCCATTTGCAACAACGTGGATAGAACTAGAGGGTATTATGCTAAGTAAAATAAGTCAGTCAGAGAAATACAATTATCATATGATCTCTGATATAAGGAATTTGAGAGGCAGGGCAGGGGGTCATGCGGAGAAAGGAGGAAAAATGAAAGGAGATGGGACCAGGGAGCGAGACAAACCATAAGAGACTCAATCTCAGGAAACAAACAGGTTTGCTGGGGTGTGGGGAGGGATAGAGTGGCTGGATGATGGACATTGGGGAGGGTATGTGCTATGGTGAATGCTGTGAATTGCATAAGACTGATGATTCACAGACCTGTACCCCTGAAACAATTAATACATTATATGTTTAAAAATTTTAAAAAGAAATGAAAACAGAATGTCAAAGAGATATATGCACTCCCATGTTTATTGTGGCATTATTCACAGTAGCCAAGACATGGGAACAACCTTTATCTGATGAATGGACAAAGATGTGGTAAATATATACATTGAGATATTATTCACCCATGAGAAAGAAGGATATCTTGCCATTTGCAACAACATAGATGGATCTAGAGGGTATAACACTAAGTGAAATAAGTCCATCAAAAAAAGACAAATACCATACAATGAAAGGCAAATACTCATATGTGGAATTTAAGAAACACAACAAATCAAAAAAAGAGAGAACAAAACGACAAACTCTTAAATATAGAGAACAAGTGGTTGCCAGAAGGGAGGTGGGTGGGAAACGGGTGCAATAAGTGATGGGGATTAGAAGGACACTTATCACGATGAGCATTAAGTAATGTGTAGAATTGCTGAATCATACATTGTATACCTGAAATTAATAAAACACTGAATAAAAAAATTATTTTTGTAAATCTGGGGCTCAAATTCTAGGAATCTATCATTAAACTTGAAGTGGAAAACTCAGAGAACTTTATGACAAAGATGTTCTTAGCAGGCTTATTTATACTATTAACATAGAGAAAACCTATATTGAAAATATTGCTATAGAATATTATGCAAACATTAGAAATTATTATCATTTAAATTTTAATGACTAAATTTATCATATATAGTAAAAGCTAAGATTCCAAGATTCTGTACAAATTTTCATATCAATATATACACAATGAACAAAGAATAGAGGGCATTACACCAAAAAAGGTATCAGTAATTTTCACCTGATTAGAGTTATTCTTTATATTTTTGTTATTTTCCAGTTGTCTTACATGGTCTTATTCCACACCTTATATTAAAAACAACCCCTAAAAATAATTGATTTGGAAAAAAGTGGGCTGTACACTTAGGAAAATTGAGTCATGAATTTGTAAAGAAACAATCAAAGCCAGAGAAAAATGTCTCAGAAAAAACCAGCTTGATGAAAATCACTACGGTAAAACTGTACAATGAATACAATGTATATGTAGAAATGTATTGTAGAGATCTATATATTTTCAAATGATCAATGCCAGTAATGTGTCACTGAGTAAGAAAAATAGGTTACAGAATCTTAGGTGCCGTATGATCAGTAATATGTATACATATATACACAAGAGAGAGAAATATGGCAAATAAGATATTTCTCTCAGAGAGGATGTACCAACTGGAGACCACCCTGGAAAGGAGCTGTGGTTAGAGAGCATGTCACAGAGGAGACCAGATGAGAAGTGGGCGTGGAAGGAGGAACAGGCTTTTCCCCAAGCCGATGGAGGTTATCCCAAGGCAGAGCAGGGGCGTGAAGAGAGTGGCATGGTCTGGGAAAGGTGAGGCGTTGATGGCCTGGTGTGTCTGACACCTGGGCCTCTTGGAAAGTGACATGGGCAGTGCTGTTATAAAGAAGGTCAGGAATGAGGTCTTCAAAGGCCTTGAATGCCCCAGTGAGGAAGAAAAACATGGCCTGATACTAAGATTTAGGGCATCCCCTTCCTCAGCATCTCCCCAGCCACACACCACCCCTCAGAAACCACAGGAGTCTTTACCCAGTATGAGTGATCAGCCTCCAGCTCCTCAAATATTATTCTATAAAATATGAAACATGTAATTCATTTACATCCCTCTATAACAACCACATGTGATGGCAGGATATGAATTATAATAGAAATAACTGTGAAGCCTAGGAATCCCTGATTCTAAGAATGTCATTTAACTGAAATGAGGGACATAAAGGAATGAAGGTTTGTATATGATTGCCCAGATATCATAAGATGTTTAAGAAATTGCAAAACTCCATGAGGAATAGTTGAGCAAATTCCCAGGATAGAGCACTGCTCTTATTGATGCATTTCTAATAATCAGACTATTGTTTAAAAGGACAAACTTCAGGAAAAAAAAATCATGCTGTCTCGGGTTCATTGCAGATGGTAGTTGGCCCAGCCAGACATGACAAACATCTCTGAGGTTATTTGGCCAATAGAAAATATAACTCTTGAAAACTCCCTGATAAATTTACTCCATAAATTAAAGTTACTGAGCTTTTCCTACTGTTTCAGTTGACCCACACCATGCACCAATTTCACTACACTTTCACTGATAGCAAGAGATGCCAAAAATGCTGTTCTTCTGCCAAGGTTATTTCTGCTTTGGGAAAAATATGTAAGACACCTGCTCCCGGATTTGCTTGGTCTTAATCCCATAAATGATGGGATTCAGCATAGGTGGAACCAGAATGCAGACATTAGCCAATAAGATGTGGATATGAGGTGGAATGTGGTGTCCAAACCGCTGAATAAGACTTGTGGAGATTGCAGGCCCATAAAAAAGGATGATGATGCAGACATGAGAGCCACATGTGTTGAGAGTTTTGTTGCGAGCGTCTCGGGAAGGCATATGGAAGACAGCACGGAGAACCAGCACATAAGAAACAAATATTAACAGGACATCTAAGACCACTGTCGATATGATGACAAAAAGTCCATACCAGATGTTCACTCGAATGTCATTACAAGCATATTTGGCCAAACCAATGTGTTCACAAAAGGTGTGTGGAATAATATTATTTTGGCAGAAAGTCAATCTTTTCAGAAGAAATATTATAGGGAAAATTGTACCATAACTTCTCAGGAAGATGATCATACCGACTTTCCCAATCAGTGCACCTGTAAAAATAGTGGTGTATCTCAGGGGATAGCATATGGCAATGTAGCGGTCAAACGCCATCATCAGCAAGATCCCTGACTCAGAAATGAAGGTGGAAGAGTAGAAAAAAACCTGAGTGATGCATTGATCCAGAGAGATCTCCCCAGCATGGAACCAGAAGATGGCCAAGGCCTGGGGTACTATGCAGGTGGAGAGCACAAGGTCTGCTCCAGCCAGCATGCAGAGGAAGAGGTACATGGGTTCATGCAGGCTGCTCTTTATGATAATAATGCAGATGAGCAGGCCGTTCCCAAGCAGGGCAATGACATAGGAAATGATGAAGGGGATCGAAATCCATCTGTGCTGGTCTTCAAGGCCAGGGATGCCCAACAGGTAGAAGACTCTGTGGCTAATAGCAGTGTGGTTTAAAGAAATCATGCCTGGGGAGATCTTTCAGAACATCACCTCCTATGCCCACAGACAGGTGAAAACACAGATTTTCTTGTAATATTCTTCGTGAAGACACTAGGAGACTTGGGCATATCTTAAACTCTGTCTTCATGGAACATGCAAATAATAAGACACATACAATGGTGAATAGAAAATATTCCCTGCCCTCAATGAGTGACCCTCTAATTAAAGGATACATGTTTCCAATAACCAAAACTATTGTTGTATGTTCTTTCCCTACAAGCAGGTGGTTATGAATGTAGGAAGGAGACAGGGCGGTGGGGGCAGAGGGGCTGAAGGCAATTACAGGATGATTCTTGACTTTGAGATTGAGTCATCTAACATAAGGTAAAGAAGGAAAAGGGGGAATCACCATGAAAAAGGTTTGAATTCTTGAAACATTACCAGCCCAGGGTAGCTGATGCACAGAAAACACTGAAAGGGGGAAGGGGAGGGGCCGCATAGGCAGATTTTTCCTGATGGTGAAGAGCCTTAATCACAACTTCATACTTAGACTCCATCCATCCTTTACACAGGGGGCAGCCAGTAGATGTCTTTAGCCAGTAGTTTAGAACAATTACGCTACTTTAGAAGGTTACTTGTGGACATTTCTTGGAATAGTAATTGGCTGAAGAGACAGAATTCTAAATGGCTAGGAGTATTCTGGGAATAGAATATTATACTGTCACAAAGAAATTAATTTATGCCAGAGATTATAGTAACACTTTGTAGTCCTTCATATTCTTTGTATTTAGATACTGAAGATCCACTCCAGGAATTGGGTATTTTTCCCATTTCACACGAAGAGTAAATGACACCCAGTGAATGTGAATCACCAAATTTCACAAACCAAGTATGGATAGAAATGAGATTTGAAATTTCAGAATCTATCACATAATTTGCCTACCCATAAGGAAAGTCATGAGTCCATATACCCCAATGTTTATAGCACCAATGTCCACAAAGGCCAAACTATGGAAAGATCTGGGATGCTCTTCAACAGACGAATAGATAAAGAAGATACGGTCCATATATACAAGGGAGTATTACTCAGCCATCAGAAAGGATTAATACCCACCAGTTTCTATCAACATGGATGGAACTGGAGGGGATTATGTTAAGGGAAGTAAGTCAAGCAAAGAAAGACAATTATCATATGGTTTCACTCATATGTTGAACATAAGGAATAACATGGAAGATACTAGGAGAAGGACAGGAAAAGTGAAGGGGGGAAAGCGGAGGGGGAGACGGAGCATGAGAGAATGTGGACTCTGAGAAACAAACTGAGGGTTTTGGAGGGGAGGTGGGTGGGGGGTTGGGTGAGCCTGGTGGTGGGTATAAAGGAGGGCACAGATTGCATGGAGCACTGGGTGTTATATGCAGATAATGAATCTTGGAACACTACATCAAAAACTAATGATGTATGGTGATTAACACAATAAAAAAATTGTGAAAGAAAGTCATAAGCCCTATAAGAGAGAATATTGACAGGGCCTGTGACCCCAAGGTGAGGGAGGAATTCCTTGGGTTCGCACCTTAGGAAACTAAAAACTATTGAAATTGGAAAGGAGAAAGCTCATTTTTGCTGGGCATGCAACAGCATCAAATTTAGAATATTTTGTTGAAGGTAGAAATTTTATCATATGTTTGCCAGTAAACTTTCATTCATTAGTCCTTTGGCAAGTATATTTTGAGCATGAAACTATTTTTCAAGCACCATAGTACAAACTGGTGATATGAAAAACTGAGACCCTCCCACAAACCTAGGGGCTTATGATGAGATGAATCAAATTTATACAGGTAGCTTTGGAGAACTGGGGACAAATGTTTATTCCCTCTGAGGAAGAATATCCCAAAATACCTATCTCAGTAGCTGAGTTATAGCTTACGCTCATTAACATCATATCTTCCACCCTCTGACTCCCCCTCTTGGTGCCTCTGCTTTTTTTCTTTCTGGGAAGGAAAATCAGCTCCAGGTGATGGGAGAAACAGTTCTACCGTTAGGTACTCAAGGGAGTCCAGCTGGCTTGAAGGAGGGCACTGTCTCTAGAAAGCATGTAGCTGCTCTGTGGAAGGCAAAGGCCAGCAAAGACAGAATGCGCACAGGCTGGGGCTTGAAGTGAGGGAAGATCATAGAAGCTGCTGATGCCAGATGGTTGCAGGAAGGGAGAAGCAGGAATATCTTTATTAATTCAGCCGAAGACCAAAACTAGGGAGCTCAGGGAATGGAGAGCTCCCTGTTTAGTTGGTCTCTTGTTGGAATAACCGTGTTCTAGCACATGTTCATCCTCCATGTCTCCTCTCAGACATCCCTCCCTCGCACTTTCTTCTCACATCTGCCCATGAGAGCCTGGCTGTCTCCTCAAAGCCCTTCCTCCCACACCCTGCTTTCTAAAGCCCAGCGCAGGTCCCCATCCTTCCCAGGGCTCTTCTCATATTTGCCAAGCTGTGTTTGCAGTCTCAGTCAGTATCTTTCTGTTATCTCATACCCACCCTAATTTTTAGGGTACCTGTTACTTTTTGGATGGCGTCTCTTTGTCTACTAACTGTCAGTAACATCAGAGAGCCCATGTACTCCCACCTGCCTTCCCAGAACTCCCGCTCCACATTGGCCATGACCAACCAGATTGGTGTCTCCAGTTTTCCATTCTTCATCCACATATATCAATAGCCTCCAAGACTCCTGTCACCTCTGGCCTGTCTGGGACACAACACCAGCCCAGTCCTTACCTTGATCCAGGAGCCTTTCTACTCCCAGACAGACATGCACTCAACAGCCTTAGATTGAGTCTTCAGGAACTGACATGAGGACAGCAATTGGGCTGTTTATGCTCTGTCATGAGAGCCCTTGAGGGAACACTACACCAGGGCCCCAGGGACAGAGCCTCTCCACCAGCCTCACCCTCATCCCAGGTGGGCTGGGTCTCTAAGACCATGGCCCACCCCCCTTCACCTCTTCCTGCTCCATTTCTCTTATTTCTCCACAGATGCTCTGATACAGAAGCTTTCTACCACCTAAGCCAGCATGGCTGCATGCCAATTTTACTGAAATTGTAATATAAATGCTCACAATTAAGATGGCCTCAGTTTTTAGTGTTTTATTCTTCGTAAGAAAGATAACGTGAAACTTTCATGAGTTTCAAGTTGCAGTCATGAATCTGATGTTGAACTCTGTTGTCTAAGGGTATATAAATGTACAAGCTTAACAATTAGTAAAGGCATGTGATTCTTGATGACCTTAGCCAAGTTTCTATAGCCTTTGATTGACTCCTTAGGCTGCATTCAAGACTTTTCACTTCATCTTAATTTTCAGTTCAGTTTGGATGGGCCTACGCAGAGCTTTCCTTGTGTTTATCCTCTCTGAAGTTCATGAAGATTCTTGAATCTCAGTAAGCTTATTATATTTATCTCATTTAGATACAGTCAGCAAATATTTCTTAGAAAACATTGGGTGGTGGGTATTGTAGAGGGCACGGACTGCATGGAGCACTGGGTATGGTGAAAAAATAATGAATACTGTTTTTCTGAAAATAAATAAATTGAAAAAAAAAGAAAACATTTTTCTGTCCTATTCTCTTATTTCATTTTGAAACTCCAACAATATATATTTTGACATTGTTGTACCAAGACCTGAGAGTTTGCTTTTTTATATTATTTTTTCTCTCTCTTCTTCAGTAGGATAATTCTTTTTTTAAGATTTTATTTATTTATTTCACAGAGAGAGAGAGAGAGAGGGATCACAAGTAGGCAGAGAGGCAGACAGATGGGGAGGGAAGCAGGCTCCCCACTGAGCAGAGAGACCAATGCAGTGCTTGATCCCAGGACCCTGAGATCATGACCTGAGCCAAAGGCAGAGGCTTAACCTATCAAGCCATGCAGGAGACCTTCAGTTGGATAATTCTTGATAAATCTTACAGTCTATGTCTAGAAGTAAGATGACCTTGCCTGAGGGGTAATTGCATTCGCAGTCGGATTGTACACAGAAAGATTCCCTTCTTAGAGACTATCTTACTTTCGTTCCTGCCAGCCATGTATGGAAGCAAATTCTTCTCACAGCCTTGCCAGCACAGCATATGTCAAGCTTTTGAATATTGGTCAGTCTAATAGTTTGTCAAGTGTAGCTGACCATCTACACAAACGGCAGCCAGTAGCTCTTCAGTCTACCACACATACGAGTCAATTCCCCCATCATGAAGGACAGTCTTTTACCTGGTCCCTTGCATCTGTGATGGCCTCAGGATTTGCTCAGACCAACAGAATGAGGCTAAAGAATTATGTCCCCTGTTTACTGGATCTAGAGTGAAGTGAAAGCAGAAACAATCAGAATATGATTATACAATCAAGGAACTTTAGGGGAGATTGGATATGAGTTGTGAGGGATATGAAATATTTTTATAAAAATAAAAAAGTTATTGACACATTCATAATGTTAGGCTATTGCCTTTCAGACTCTAAAGGATTTCTCTCATTTGGGGGAGATTTGTTGTTTAAAAAAGAAACACGTTCCTGATGGCTGAGTAATATTTCATTGTGTATATGGACCACTTCTTTATCCATTCTTCTGTTGAAGGGCATCTCTGCTCTTTCCACAGTTTGGCGACTGTGGCCACTGCTGCTATGAAACTTGGGGTACATATGGCCCTTCTTTTCACTCCATCTGTATCTTTGGGGTAAATACCCAGTAGTGCAATTGCAGGGTCTTAGGGTAGCTCTATTTTTAATTTTTTGAGAAACTTCCACACTGTTTTCCAAATTGGCTGCACCAACATGCATTCCCACCAACAGTGTAAGAGGGTTCCCCTTTCTCCACATCCTCTCCAACATTTATTGTTTCCTGCCTTATTAATTTTTGCCATTCTAACTGGTATAAGGTTGTATCTCAATGTTGTTTTGATTTGAATTTCCCTGATGGCTGATGATGATGACATACTATATGGTGACTAACATAACATAATAAAAATAATAAAATAAATTAAAATTAAAATTAAATAGAAAAGAAACACAAAAACAGAAAATAAAAGAAATGAATTGCTTAATGAATTACTTATCATAGAGCAAACACAACCTAGGTCAAGATAAAAAATTTTGTCATATACATCTTTATCGACATCCATATGCCCACTTTCATTGACAAGGCCCCTCTTCGCAGCCTAACTAACTGCTATAGTAACATTTACATTCCAGTCTCTTAGCAATCAGCATCCAGTGCTGTTGTTTTTTCATCTTCAACAACTTGTGAACATTCCACTTGCCTCTTCATCCTGACTAAAACCATGCTGCCTACTCAAGAAACCACTGTGGTATCTCCAACTTAGCAAATCCAAATCTTTATACCCACTCCTCATAGTGGAGCACAGATGCTGGGAGTCACAATTACAACTCCCAATTGTAATCTCCCCTCCCCTTAGTAAAAACACCAACACGAGTAATGTCCATGCCACCTGGAAAACATTCTCTCACTGTATTTACCTACATATTACCTACCTATTTACCTATTAACACCTGATCGAGCCCCACTCTTCTCACTCCAGGATTTCTAATGATGATTTCAGTGCCAGACACACAGGCTTCCTTACCTTCAACTACCCCTATCTTTCTTAGGAACTGTAGCAACAGCAGAAGTTACCTCTCCAACACATTGTTTGGACTCTTCCCCAAATGCCTTGGTCTACGTGCTACCAGAGAAACCAACTTCTATAATAACATCCAGAACTCTGCCACTAGATCACAACTGGAAAAAGCACATTCACCAATCTTAAAGTTCCAACTTTTCTATCTTTTTAATTCATTTCTTTTAAACTATAGGTGCTGTTAAACCAACCATCATTCCACAGTTCACTGAATCTAGTCCCATTCCTTTTCTTCATCTCCTCTTGTACACTTGGGTTTTGCAATCCAACACTGTGATCACTCCCTTTCAGTACCCACAGCCATTTTGCACCTCTCTCCCTGTCATATTCCCTACCTTGCCCAAACAGACCAAAATCCAAATGGATTTTCTGGCAAAAATAATACCAACTGGACAAAACATTCCTGTATTCAGAAGAAGACCTCAAATACTTGTTCCCATTAGTCACAACTACAATCTCAAATGATCCTTCTCACACTTTCCCAATCATGACACTGCCTACCCACTGTCAGCTGAGGGAATTATCTTAAAGGACACTGAATCAGTAGGAAAACACTACCAGGAACTTACCTTAACACCAGCACTCCACAAACATACATATGGGTCTGGACATTAATTTCAAGGCAGAGAACTGAGAGCGATTTTTTTTTCTGCTTTTTTAAGTTTTTACTTAAATTCCAGTTAGTTAACATATGGTTAACCAATTTAACATATTGGTTTCAGGTGTACAATGTAGTCATTCAACACGTCCATGCAACAGCTGATGCTCATCACAAGAGCACTCCTCATACATATTTATACATATACACATACATATTTATACATAAAAAGACGTATATGACAAAATCGCCTATTTCACCCATTCCCCATTCCCCACCCCTTCCTTCAGGTAACCACCAGTTGATTCTCTTTAGATAAGAGTCTGTTTTTGGTATTCCTCTCTTTTTTCCCCCATGTTCTTTTCTTTTGCTTCTTTTCTTTCTTTTTTTTTTTTTTTGAATGTTATCTTGGTCACCATACAGTATATCATTAGTTTTTGATGTAGTGTTTCATGATTCATCGTTTGTGTATAACGCCGAGTGCTCCATGCACTCCCAGCCCTCCTTACTACCCATCACCAGGCTAACCAATCCCCCCTGACACCACAAACCCTCAGTTTGTTTCTCAGAGTCCATAGTCTCTCATTGTTCATCTCACCCTCTGATTCCCCCCCTTCATTTTTCCCTTCCTTCTCCCAACATCCTCCATGCTATTCCTTATGTTCCACATATAAGAGAAACCATATGATAATTGTCTTTCTCTGCTTGACTTATTCCATTCAGCATAATCCTCTCCAGTTCCACCCAGGCCAATGCAAATGGTGGGTATTCATCCTTTCTGATGGCTGAAAAATATTCCATTGTACATATGGACCACATCTTCTTTATCCATTCATGGGTTGAAGGGCATTTCTGCTCTTTCCACAGTTCAGCTATTGTGGACATTGCTACTATGAACATTGGGGTGTATGTGCCCCTTCTTTTCACTACATCTGTACCTGTGGGGGAAATATCTAGTAGTGCAATTGCTGGGTCATAAGAATTTTGGAGGAACCTCCACACTGTTTTCCAAAGTGGCTGCACCAACTTGCATTCTCACCAACAAAATAAGAGAGTTCCCCTTTCGCCACATCCTCTCCAATGTTTGTTTCCTGTTTTGTTAATTTTTGCCATTCTAACTGGTGTAAGGTGGTATCTCAATGTCATTTTGATTTGAATTTCCCTGATGGCCAATTATGATGAACATTTTTTTCATGTGTCTATTAGCCATTTGTATGTCTTCTTTGGAGAAGTGTCTGTTCATGTCTAATGACCATTTTTTGACTGGAATATTTGTTTTTTGGGTGTTGAGTTTGAGAAGTTCCTTATAAATCTTGGACATCAGCCCTTTGTCTGCAGTGTCATTTACGAATATCTTCTCCCATTCTGTGGGTTGCTTCTCTGTTTTATTGATGGTTTCCTTTGCTGTGCAGAAGGTGTTTATCTTGATGAAGTCCCAAAAGTTCATTTTTGCTTTTGATTCTTTTGCCTTTGGAGACATGTCTTGAAAGAAGTTGCTGTGGCTGATGTTGAGAGATTATTGCCTATGTTCTCCTCTAAGATTCTGATGGATTCCTGTCTCACATTGAGGTCTTTTGTCCTTTTTGAGTTTATCCTTGAATATGGTATAAAAGAATGGATGAGTTTCATTCTTCTGTATTTAGCTGTCCAATTTTCCCAGCACCATTTTTTGAAGGGACTGTCTTTTTTCCATTGGATATTTTTTCCTGCTTTGTTGAAAATTAGTTGACCATAGAGTAGAAGGTCTGTATTTGATCTCTCTATTCTGTTCCATTGGTCTATGTGTCTATTTTTGTTTCAATACTATGCTGTCTTGGGATCACAGATTTGTAATATAACTTGAAATCAGGCAACATGATGTCCCCAGCTTTTTTTTTCTCTTTTTTAACATTTCTTTCATAATTTGGTTCCATACACATGTATACATTGTTAGTGGGCAAACCACCTTTTGAGACCTCTCACCTCAAAGAGACATACCTCCGGATCAAGAAGAATGACTACAGTATTCTGAACACATCAACCCTGTGGCCGCCTCCCTCATCCAAAGGATGCTTCACACAGACCCTACTGCCCACCCCACCATTCACGAGCTGCCCAGTGACGACTTCTTTACTTCCGGCTCCATCCCCAACCGGCTACCCATCACCTGTCTCACCTCTGCACCCCAGTTTTCCATCGCTCTCACCAGCCTCAACCCCAGCAACTGAAGCCTCTCACAGTCCTCGGTAAAGCACGGAGACCTCCATACCCGAGCGGCCCAGGGAAAAAGAGGAGCCAGTGGTCCAGGAGACAAATGAGGCAGCTGACTGCCCCCGGCGACATGCTGCAACAGCTACACAGCGTCAAAGCATCCAAGCCCTTGGAGCGGGGGCTGGTGAGGCAAGAGGAAGCTGAGGATCCTGCCTGCATCCCCATTTTCTGGGTCAGCAGGCACGTGGACTCTTTGAACAATATGGCCTCGGGTACCCGCTGTGCAACAAGGGCATGGGGATGTTCTTCAACGACTCAACGCGCCTGAACCTCTACAATGACACAGAGCACGAAGGCACAGAGTCCTACCTCACCGTGAGCTCCCATCCCAGCTCCCTGATGAAGATCAGCCTCCTGAAGTATTTCCTGAACTACATGGCACCACTATAGGGGCACCACTTCGCTCTTGCTGAAGGCAGGCGCCAATATCACGCCCTGGGAAGGTGATCAGCTGGCCAGGCTACTCTACACTGCGCTCCTGGTTTCACACCCACAATGCCATCACATCTCATCAATGGCTATGTGCAGACCAGCTTGTTCCAGGACCAAACCAAACTCATCCTGTGCAGGCTGCTGGCAGCCATGACCTACAGCAAGGAAAGGCGGGACTTCCGCACCTGAATCTGAGCCTGCTGGAGGACTACGGAGGCCCCAAGGAGCTGGCCAGCCACTCCGCCACACCCACACTATCCTTGAGAAGCTGCTGAGCTGCTGCTCAACAGCCAACCGGCTCAAGAGGCCTACTCACAGGCCCTCTTCCCCTCTGGACTCACACCCCTTCTCATCCCCACAGCACCTTGGCCAGCACTGGTTAGCTCCCCTCCTGCCATTTTCTAGAATGTTCCCCTCAGCCCTGGGGGTGAGAGAGACCTCCATCATTCTTGCTGGTGGGGTGTCATAGTGTCAAGTTACTTTTGTACATGTTCAACTGTGTGTTCCAGGGCTTCTTCCCCTTCCCCCTCAGTCCCACCATATGCATTGTACAGAAAACAGTACAGAATAGTTTGGCTGTGGTGAAACCCTCCTACACTGTTGGTGGAATGCAAGCTGGTGCAACCACTCTGGAAAACAGCATGGAGAGTCCTCAAAAACTTGAAAATAGAGCTACCCTATGACCCAGCAATTGCACTCCTGGGTTTTTACCCCAAAAATACAAATGTGACCAAAATGTTCATAGCAGCAATGTCCACAACAGCCAAACTATGGAAAGAGTCCAGATGTCCATCAACAGAAGAATGGATAAAGAAGAGGTGATTTTATATTTGCATATATATATTTGTATATATATATATATATGAATATTAGCCATTAGAAAATGAAATCCTGTCATTTGCAATGACGTGGATGAAACTAGAGGGTATTATGTCAAGAAAAGTAAGTCAGTCCAAGAAAGATCATTATCACATGATTTCATTCCTATGTGGAACTTAAACAAAACAGAGGATCGTGGGTGAAAGAAGAGGAAAAATAAAATCAGACAAACTGGAGAGGGAGACAAACCGTAAGAGACTCTTAACTGTAGGAAAGAAACTGAGGGTTGATGGAGGGCAGGGGGTAGGGGGATAGGGTAACTAGGTGATGGGCATTAAAGAGGACAAATGATGTAATGACCACTGGGTGTTATATGCAACTGATGAATCCCTAAACTCTACCTCTGAAATTAATAATATACTACATGTTAATTAAATTGATGTTTTTAAAAAGAACATCAAGGGGCACCTGGGTGGCTCAGTGGGTTAATCCTCTGCCTTCAGCTCAAGTCATGATCTCAGGGTCCTGGGATCAGGCCCCACATCGGACTCTATGCTCAGGAGGGAGCCTGCTTCCCCCTCTCTCTCTGCCTGCCACTCGGCCTACTTGTGATCTCTCTCTCTCTCTATCAAATAAATAAGTAAAATCTCTCAAAAAAAATTCCACCTTTTCTCAAATTATAACTACATATATTTCCATTGACATTTATGAATATGTTTATATTTTCATTATTTTTAAACAAATGAAGATATATAGAGAAAAATATGGACACATACATATCAAATTGTTAACAAATCTAATTGTTGTATTTTAGGTGACTTTTTTTTCCTGCTTTATTAAAGTATAACTGACAAATAAAAATTACATATATTTAGGGTACACAATGTGACATTTTGACATATTGATACTGTGAAATGATTACCAAAATCAAGCTAATTAACATATTCATTTCCTTTCCTAGCTGCAATTCATGTGAGAGGGTGAGAGCACTTAAGATCAAATCTCTTACAGGGGCACCTGGGTGGCTCAGTAGGTTAAAGCCTCTGCCTTCAGCTCAGGTCATGATCCCAGAGTCCTGGGATCAAGCCCCACATCGGGCTCTCTGCTCGACAGGAGGCCTGCTTCTCTTCCTCTCTCTCTGCCTGCCTCTCTGCCTACTTGTGATCTCTCTGTCAAATAAATAAATAAAATTTTTTTTAAAAAAAGATCAAATCTCTTACATACACAATGAATTCTGGTACACCGAAAAGAAATTTTAAAAATAAAATTAAATTTAAAAAAAGATCAAACCTCTTAGCAAATTTTAAATATGCAATACAGTATTATTAACTATCGTCACCATGCTGTCCATAAGATTTCCAGAAGTTATTCACGCTGCAAAACCAAAATATTAGGCCCTTTCTATGTGATTGTCCAGGAATATCACAAGCTATCTCACAGGATGAGAAACGCAGTGAGGAATAACTTAACAACTTCCAAGACCAGAGCACTCACTGCTCTCATTTCACAGGGGCCAAGGGCAGTCTGCCTCAAAATGTGTCACTTTGGTACATTAATTATTTTCAATAAAATTAAAAATAATTGAAATTGAAATAAAAATATTTCAATAAAATAAACTTCAATAAAAATTACTTAAGAAAAAGCCAATGCAAGGACTCTCAGACTCAAACTGGCCCCCTGAAAGCAGAAAACAGATCTCCCATGTGAAGAATACTCTCTCTGTACCAAGTGAAAATACAACCTTATCACTAAAGATAGGGACTTCAAAGTTGAGAAAACCATAGAAACAAACCTTGTTTTTGTTTTTGTTTTCCTAATCTACTACCTCGGACTAAATTTCTGCATAGAATTCCCTACTAATTTAAGCTCCCAAACACCTGTTTTCTTTATTCTGTCAATCCCTCAAAAATTTATTGTCTCTTTCTCTAAAAAGTTTAAAAACTTCCTGCTTCAGTCATTTCTTTAGGTCTCAATTTCATTATTGGGCTTCTGTGCGCACATAATAAACCTTTGATTTTTTTTTTCCTCTTAATCTGTCTCATGTCAGTTTAATTCTTAGTCCAGCTGGAGCACCTTGAAGGATAGAGAAAGAATTTTTCCTTTCCTACAATTTCATTCATTACCAAAAATTAGGCTACCGGTAAGGACACATGACTCTGGAAATTCACATATCCAGTCACAGATTCCATTCAGGAGGTAACCAGCTCAGTCAATGGCACTGCTCTCTCTGTTGCTTTGACAGTGGAAGATGCAAGTCTTGTCACCTTCCTGATGAACATGCTCCAAAAACAGAATTCACTGAGCTATTTCCCAGTGTTTCCACCTACTGCTAGTGTTTCCACCCACTGCTTCCACAGACCACATCGTGGATAACTAGAGATGCTGAAAATGCTATTCCTCTGCCAAAGTTATTTCTGCTTTGGGAAAAATATGTATGACACCTGCTCCCGGATTTGCTTGGTCTTAATCCCATAAATGATGGGATTCAGCATAGGTGGAACCAGAATGCAGACATTAGCCAATAAGATATGGATATGAGGTGGAATGTGGCGCCCAAATCGCTGAGTAAGGGTTGTAAAGATCGCAGGCCCATAAAAGAGGGTGATGATGCAGACATGGGATCCACACGTGTTGAGAGCTTTGTGGCGAGCATCTCGGGAAGGCATGTGGAAGACAGCATGCAGAATCAGCACATAAGAAACAAATATTAACAGGACATCTAAGACCACTGTCGATGTGATGACAAAAAGTCCATACCAGATGTTCACTCGAATGTCATTACAAGCATATTTGGCCAAACCAATGTGTTCACAAAAGGTGTGTGGAATAATATTATTTTGGCAGAAAGTCAATCTTTTCAAAAGAAATATTATGGGGAAAATCATACAATAACTTCTCAGGAGGATGATCACACCGATTTTCCCAATCAGAGCAGGTGTAAGAATAGTGGTGTATCTCAGGGGGTAGCATATGGCAATGTAGCGGTCAAACGCCATCACCAGCAAGATCCCTGACTCAGAGATGAAAGTGCAGTGGATGAAGAAGAACTGAGTGATGCAGCGATCCAGGGAGATCTCCCCAGCACGGAACCAGAAGATGGCCAAGGCCTGAGGTACAGTGCATGTGGAAAGGATGAGATCTGCTCCGGCCAGCATGCAGAGGAAGAGGTACATGGGTTCCCGGAGGCTGTGCCTTGTGAGGATAATGCCGATGAGAAGGCTGTTCCCAAGCAAGGCGATGACATAGGAAGTGAAGAAGGGGATGGAAATCCACATGTGCTGGTCCTCTAGCCCAGGAATGCCCAGGAAGTGGAAGATTGTGTGGCTAACACCAGTGTGGTTTAAGGAAATCATACCTGTGGAGACTACCGGAGACATCACATTGGATTCACAGACAGAGCTGAAAATACAAATTTTCTTGCAAGATTCTTTGTGAAGGCACTAGGAGCTTTTGGCATATCTCATACTCTCCATCTTCTGTGAACATGCAAACAATAAGAAACATAAAAAGTCAATAGGATGTATTATCTACCTCAATGAGTGATAGTCTTAATTTAAGAGTCTAATTTATATCCCAAGCTAATCAAATAAAACACATTGTTGGATGTATTTTTCCTACAAACACAGGATTATGAATGCACAAAGGAAATCCTTACATGTATCTGGAAAGGCTCTAACAAGATGTTTCTTGAACTTGACGTTGTAGTAGGTGGTTCATCATAAGGGAAAGAATAAATAGGGCAGAAAGCAAGAGCAGGAAATGTGGGCATTCAAATCAAAGGATGGCATGCTCATTGGACAGTGTTTATTGGGCGCCAGTTAACCGTGTGTAGGGAATACTGAAGAAAGCAGGGTGGTGTTTGCACAGGCAGATTTGGCCTAACTGCTGGAAATGAGATTTGAAATCTCTCGGGCTTCACCACATTATCGGCTCACTTGTGGAAAGAGTCAACAGACCTTAAAGAAGTAACATTGATGGAATCATGCTCACACCTTAGGAAACTAAGTTCAGAAATGATTGAATTTGGAAAATAAGGCCTTATTGCTGGAAAGGGATGTGCATGACATTTGGGAGGTTTTCTGCAGGCGGAAATTTTATCAGTCCTTAGTATACATTCATTCATTCACTTGGTCATTCAAGAAGCAGTAACTGTATTTCAGCACCATATTATAAGCTGGGGAAACAGAAAAAATGGGAATTTGCCTGAGTTCTGCCTTCATGGTTTAGAAGAAAATCAAATCTGTAAGCAGATAGGCTGAATATTGGGCACAAATAGTAATTCCCCCTATGAAAGGGTATCTTAAAACATCTAGCTTAGTAGCTAAGGTGTATCTTACACTCATAAACATTATTTCTTCCATTCCAGTTATCCTCCTCATGCCCCTGATTTTTCTTTCTGGGGAAAAAAATCAGCTCCAATTTCCATCGTCCAGGTGCTAGGAGAAAGTGTTCTGCCATCAGAGTCACCCGTCAGAGGAGTCCATTCAGCTGACCTAGGTCAGGGCACTGTCTTCTACAGAGCATATGGCTGCTCTGTGACAAGGTTCTCTCCAGTGAGGGCGGCTGATCTGCAGTGGGATGGCATCGGAGGGGTGTAAGAGCAGGTATGTGTCCCCACAGACCTGATTGGGAAAGAAGAAAATGGCAAGAAGGAAGAAGCCGTAGAAGACACAAACTAATAAAGGCAGGGCTGGAGAGAGGGTAGATTTCAGTGATGGTCATGGGATGGTCATGTGTTTGGAGAAAGGGAGTAGCAGAAAAAAATTTATTTTTTGAATTTTTTTTTTCTTTTCAGTAGGCCCCACACCCAGGGTGGAGCCCAATGTAGGGCTTGAACTTACAACCCTGAGATCAAGACCTGAGCTGAGATCAACTGTCAGTCACTTAAATGACTGAGCCACCCAGGTGTCCTGAAGACATTTCATTAATAAGAACTAGTGAGAGAAAGCAGGGAGCTCAAAGGCTGAGGATTTGCCTGTTCAGTTGGTCTCCTGACCAAATTAAGACACAAGTTCATCCTCAATGTCCCATTCAGTGCCCCTCCCTCCTAATTCCCTCCTCACACCTGCCTGAGAAGTCCTGCTCTGCTTCCCATGACTTGCTTTGGGAACCTAGAAGAAATTCCAGTCATTCTCTGGGCTCTTGTCATGTTTACCAAGAAGATTCGAAGTAAGTCTGTTTCTGTTTTCGCATGTCTAACCTAATTATTAGAGCACTTGCCACACATTCAATTACTTCTTTCTTGAGCAGGCTTCATTAACCTCAGCTGCCCATGTACTCTAAACCTCCCTTCTCAGACCATCCCTTCCACTTCTGCTGTAAGCAATCCTATTGATAGCTCTGGTCATTACCACTCTTGATGCAGCAAAGTCCTGGGATGTGACACCAGCCCAATCCTTACCTTGATCCTGGAACTTGCCCCACTACACACATGTCTAATTTACTCACCAGATCTTACTGAGACTGGAGATGACATTCAGCTAGTTGGGACCCAGGCACTGGGCTGTTTATTCTCTTTCATGACAACTCTTGAGGGAAGTGCTTACATCAGGGCCCCAGGGACATGGCTGTCTCCATTAGCCTTGCCTTTCTCCAAATGGCCTGGATCCTAGGTCCCTAAGTACCATTCCCCTCCCTGGCCTTCTCCTGACTAGCTGCTGGCCCATTCCTCCCCACTTGCTCTAATCTCCAACCCACTTCGAATGTTCACGTTTATGGTATTTCACTACAAAAAAGCTCTCCCAGCTAAACCAACCTTGCTACAGACCTAGGTCAGGCATTTACTATTGAATTAATGAATAGTAAAGTTATTTGTCAATCTGCAATATCAATACATAGGCAAAGACAATTTTCAAATTTTTGGTTTTCATGTAAAGAAAGATATTTCATTATATTCATTCCAGGATTGGTCATGAGATTCATATTTTAAAGCCATAAATAATGAATCTTCATTCTTTCCTAAGGGTTCCTAAACATCCATGCATAATTTGTTTAAGTCACATGAGATTCTTGAGATTTATGACAAATTTCATTTGCCTACATAGTGTATCATTCTGCTTAGTGTTTGGTCATCAAAAATCCACATTTATGGTTGCTGGAAAAAATAATTCTCATGCTTTGTTTATATTCTTTTATAAGAAATTCTATTTGGTTTTCCTCATCCTGAATGTAGGATGTGAACTTCTTCCAACTCGGAAATAACTTTATATTCTGATTATAAAAGCAATCTTGTACATTGTCATTTTTAATCAGGAAGAAGAAAGTAGTCACACCTTCAGGGGGAGGAAAAAAACATCTTTGGATATCAATCCATGTTTTATCCTAGCTAGTTCTCCACACTTGATGCTCTTCTAAAAAATCATATTAGTGAAGAGAAGGAACAATTATTTTCTACCAATCAAAGTGTTCCAGCTGGACTAAGAATTAAATTGACATGAGACAGATTAACAGGAGAAAATAAAATGGGTTTTATTATGTGCTTCACGGAAGCTCAATAATGATACTACAGCCTAAAGAAATGGCCAAAACTGGCAGTTTTTATACTTCTTAGATAAAGAGACAATAAATCTTTAACGAATTGACAGGATAAAGGAAGCCAATTTCAGGTGCTTTAATTAGTAAGGAACTCTAAACAGAACTTGGGCTGGGGTAGATGATTAGTGCCAAGAAGCAAAGGTTGTCGGTACAGACTTCTGGGCTCTAAATTTCGGGCCTCTTGTGTTAAGGATGTCTCTTCTCCTGTTGGTGCAGGGAGGCAACTGTCCCAGGCATGCTAGAAAGGCCAGTATGAACTGTGTCTCTGCACAATGTCAGCTTTATTTCATCATAAAGCAAGGTGAAAGCAGGTTCAGGATTCCAAACTCAATGACATTTCACTACACATTAAATTTGGCTTCATACCAAGTCACACGGCCAACAAGATACAACAAGGGGTAAGAGGTTAAGGAACCAGAGGCAAAGTCAGTCCTGGCCTGCGGAGGTCAGAGGAGGCCTGGGCAGGTCTGGGTGCCCTCCTGCGGGTGGGGCTTCTCCTGTTTAAGCAGCCCGGGGTCTCTGTGGTGCTCAGACGTCAGTCTTGCAGACCCTCCAGCAGCAGTTGACTTTGAATGTTAATTCGCTGCCTATCCTTCAACAGATCCCTTGTGCTGCAGTCCCTTATAAGCGTTCCTTCCCTTATCTGCAACACACAGGCGATGCCAGGAACTTCCTCGCGGACCCATGTGAGCGCTCAATGACGTTTTGTGCCCAAAGGACCCAGAACAGTGTCCCCAGGTCTGGACTTGGGGGACTACTGGCCCTCTTCCTCGTTTCCCAAGAAATGCTTTTTCTTGCTGGACTCCTCCCTGGTGGAGAGTATATACCTAAAAATCAGACAAACAGAAGCTGGTGGAAAGGGCTTTCTCCACCGACTGGTCCAAAACGCCACACGAAAGCGGTGACCTAACGAGGGCGCCCCGTCCAGCCGACGCCGTCAGTAGAAGCAGACCTTGGGAAGAAAGCTCTGTCCTGTTTTCTCCTCCGCCGCCAGCAGCAGCTAACCCAGACTGTCCATGTCGCCAGCGCGCTGGAGGCTCTGGCACAGCTCGCAGATGAGGAAAGCCCCGAGGGTGGCGTCCTCCAAGGTGTGGGCAATGGCCACGTTGACCACGTGCATGGGCTGGAGGGTCGCCTGCTCCCTGGCCCACAGCTCCTGCACCACGCGGTCATGGACACTCTCCTCGCAGGTGAAGATGACGTCGAAGGGGTTGCTGCACTCCTGAAACCTTTCGGGGCGCAGCTTGATACCCTCGATTCTCCCCAGGAGGTGCAGGATTCCGTTCCTGCGGTCGCGTTCCTGGTTGTTCTGCAAAGTTCCTCGTACATCAGCTTCTACGTGGTGGAGAAGTCGTAGCTCACCCGGCGATTGCGAGAGGGTCTGGGATCTTCACCCGAGATCCGACTCCGTAAGACTGGACGCGGAAGCCTCTCTTGCGGAGGAGGCTGTGGGCTTCCATGCTGCGGTTCACATGGCTTCTGCACACCACAGCCACCCTGAGCGGGGACCAGAGCATGGCGTTGGCCGCTGGGGGCTGCGAGGGCTGCGGGGACGGTGCTGCCAGGGCGCTGACACACACCCCCCCCCCGGGTTTGGCTCTTCCCACGGGATGTGTGAGGACAGGCAGCGGACCGAATAAGCCCACTCCTTCCAAGTGGGCAGAGACTTCCAGGACTTCCTGGTGGACTCGGTTTCAGTGGGTGGAGTGTCATCTGATCCTAAGACCCAAACCTAATCACAACAACTGGGAGGTGATTACAGGCACTAAGTCACTGAATCCACTGAATCCCAGCTGAAAACCACTCAATTTCCATCACAGTGTGACCGCTGAGGCAGGGATGTGAAACCTGCAATTGGCTGGGTTGGTCTTCATGGGGAAGGAGGACTGAGGTTGACAGTGACCAGGTCAAGTAGGCTAACGGTAAGCGTGTCACTGCTCTACAGCGACTTGGTCAGGAATATGGGTGGGAAATCTGTTTTGAGGTTTTGAACTGACATCCAATTCAATTCCACATACAGTGACATGGAAGTGTTCTTGCACATGAATATACATTTGGATTTTCTAGAAAAACAGTAGTGTAAGCCGTAATATGGTTGAACACAGTTTTGCCCCAAAATTCATAAAATCGTTCACCAATGTAAACAAATCACATGCTGGACAACATCCCTGCTGATAGTATATTAGAAATTACAACACAGCATTTTCGGCATTTAGTACTCTCAAAATCGTGATTCTCAAGGAAAATCACGCATTAATCTTCCACTGGCTAAGTGTCTCAGAAAAAGAACCAAGTTTATTTGTACTCAATCACCTTCAAGGAGGGGGTGTAGACTTCTAGCACTTCTTGAGGGATTCAGTTTGATCAAGGAAAGTGCAATCTAATCATGCAAACCATAACCTGATCATTAGAACAGTTAGATGATTGAATCACTTGTACCTCTAGTTCCCTTCACAAGGGTGCTGCTACCAGTCGGAGTGTTATTTAAATCTGGAGTTTCACTTGTTGGTTCACTCCTTGTATTTGGCTAGAGAGGAGGGACAGGAAAAAGGAAGAAAGGAAGGCAACTTCTGGGGGAAATTATATTTTCACCACACAGATTGTGGAGATGGTTTCTCAGATGTCTATTTATCTCCAAACTCATCAAGTTGTATACATTTAATATATACAGCTTTTTGTATGTCAATCATACCTCAATAAAACTTTTTTTTAAGGAAAGCTTACGATAGCTATATAAATTCCAACTAAGAGCACTGTATGGAGGGACACCTGGGTGGCTCAGTCAGTTAAGCATCTGCCTTTGGCTCAGGTCATGATCCCAGGGTCCTGGGACGGAGTCCCACAGTGGGCTCCCTGCTCAGCCCACTGCCCTCTCAAAATAAATAAAATCTTTTTAAAGAATTTTTTACAAGACTACTGTATGGCTCTTCAAATCAGTGCAATCTGACCAGTCAATTAAACATATCTCAAAAAACTTACCAACATAGATCCCATTTTTCAAAACCATCAAAAAGGCCCATTTCAGATTAAGGACCTCAATGTGAGAAAAGAATCCATCAAAATCCTTCAGGAGAACACAGGCAGCAACCTCTTCGACCTCAGCCGCAGCAACATCTTCCTAGGAACATCGCCAAAGGCAAGGGAAGCAAAGGCAAAAATGAACTTTTGGGATTTCATCAAGATCAAAAGCTTTTGCACAGCAAAAGAAACAGTTAACAAAATCAAAAGACAACTGACAGAATGGGAGAAGATATTTGCAAACGACATATCAGATAAAGGACTAGTGTCCAAAATCTATAAAGAACTTAGCAAACTCAACACCCAAAGAACAAATAATCCAAACAAGAAATGGGCAGAGGACATGAACAGACATTTCTGCAAAGAAGACATCCAGATGGCCAACAGACACATGAAAAAGTGTTCCATATCACTCGGCATCAGGGAAATACAAATCAAAACCACAATGAGATATCACCTCACACCAGTCAGAATGGCTAAAATCAACAAGTCAGGAAATGACAGATGCTGGCGAGGATGCGGAGAAAGGGGAACCCTCCTACACTGTTGATGGGAATGCAAGCTGGTGCAACCACTCTGGAAAACAGCATGGAGGTTCCTCAAAATGTTGAAAATAGAACTGCCCTATGACCCAGCAATTGCACTACTGGGTATTTACCCTAAAGATACAAACGTAGTGATCCAAAGGGGCACGTGCACCCGAATGTTTATAGCAGCAATGTCCACAATAGCCAAACTATGGAAAGAACCTAGATGTCCATTAACAGATGAATGGATAAAGAAGATGTGGTATATATACACGATGGAATACTATGCAGCCATCAAAAGAAATGAAATCTTACCATTTGTGACAACATGGATGGAACTAGAGCGAATCATGCTCAGTGAAATAAGTCAAGCGGAGAAAGACAACTATCATATGATCTCCCTGATATGAGGAAGTGGTGATGCAACATGGGGGCTTAAGTGGGTAGGAGAAGAATCCATGAAACAAGATGGGATAGGGAGGGATACAAACCATAAGTGACTCTTAATCTCACGAAACAAACTGTGGGTTGCTGGGGGGAGGGGGGTTGGAAGAAGGGGGCTAGGGTTATGGACAGTGGGGAGGGTATGTGCTTTTGGGTAAATTGGAAGGGGAGGTGAACCACGAGAGACTATAGACTCTGAAAAACAATCTGAGGGGTTTGAAGTGGCGGGGGGGGGGTGGGAGGTTGGGGTACCAGGTGGTGGGTATTATAGAGGGCACAGCTTGCATGGAGCACTGGGTGTGGTGGAAAAAATAATGAATACTGTTCTTCTGAAAATAAATAAATTGGAAAAATATATATATATTAAAAAAAGGCCCATTTCATCAAACCATTTTATTGCTTAAATCTCATAAGTCATATAAAAAGAGAATGCACAGAATGAGTGTAGAATGACAGTTACCAATGGCTGGGAGAAATGGGGAGCTACCTCTCATTCTGCCCCCCAAGGTGGCCACAGATGCTGTAGAATGGATATAAAGTTGCAGTTATACAAGATGATTGAGTTCTAAAGATATTCTGTACAATGCTGTGCCCATAACTAACAATACTGTAATGCACACATACAAAATTGTTGAGGATTAAAAAAAAAAAAAGATATCAACACCAGGGGCCCATCCCAGACCAATGGAATCAGAATCTCTAGGTATGGAATGTACTATCATCCTGATTTTATTTGCTAATTCTGGTCATCCCTTTGACCACCCACCCTTTACATTTCAAAATGTATTAATGCCAGAATTTAGACCATACACATTTTGTGTTAAGGACCTTGTACTTCACTTCATTCCTTGTGTTTATTTTACATTTTTGTTTCTGCCCTTGATTTTCTTTATTTTTGAGATATTTATCCAGTTGTTATACACTCCATTTTGTCCTTGTTAATTTTGAAGTTATACTTTGATTTCCCATTCTATTAAATGGTTACCTACACTTTCTCTGCCCTTCCTAATCACATCCCCTTTCCCTGCTATTGGACGACAGAAGTTTTGTAAATCTCATCTTTTTCACTGACCATATTCCTAATTCCCAGGTTTTGTTGGTGGTCCTTATCTAATCTATCTTGGAGCTAGACCCTTTGATTTCTGGGTCCCTGTAACTTAGAATGAACTTTGTCTGAAAGCTCACCTTCTTTTTCCATTAGACTTCATAATAAATTATTTAACTATTTAATAGAAACTTCAATGCTTTCTTATATTTTCTTTCTTTTCTTCACATTCCCCCCACCTCCATTTTGTTCTGGTTCACATAAGTTATAATGTTTGAAAAGTCTTCTCTCAAGTACTTTTGTAGGTGGGCAAAATGAGAATTAGACCCTCAGAGCTGCTGTGTATTTTTCTTTCTCCCTGACGGATGAACCACAAGATGGCTGGGTAGAGGTTGGGTTTAGTCCTTAACTGCCATTTCACTGTCTTTGGTCCAGCATTAGAGATTTAAAAAAAAAATTCCAATCCTAACATGATTCTTCTTTTATACATAACATGTTCTTTTTTTAGCTTAATTTTTGTAGATTTTTCTCTTTCACCTCAGAGCTAAAAATCTTTACCAGCATCTGCCTTTCTCATCAGTCTAGTTCACTGCTTGTTCACAGTCTTGTTCACTTTTTATTATCTTTTATTCATTATCACTCACCTAAGGAGCCTTTTTAGACATTTTTTTCCTAATTCCCCCTCGGAAATTTCAATAGCACAGATAAGTCACACATCTGCTTCTGTACTGTATCTGGGCTTTATATATAAAAAGTGTAAGATTTTTGTCCCACTACCAGCACCACCACCAGCCCCTGAAATCATTTTTGGCTCCTTAAGGGCAATAACAACCCTGTTGAGGAAGCATGAGGAAGCCTGAAACACAGTGAGCCTTTTATAAACGCTCAAGAAACAATCTACTAGTCTATTATTATCTACTAGTTAATTATTGTCTCCCATCTGTTAATGAAACTTACTCCTTCTGAAATCCCAGTCATTTACATTTTGTTGTTCTTGATTTGTCTTTACATTTTTGCTGCTTGTTTGGACATGGTTCTCAAATCTAATTTGTATCTCAGAAAAGACCATCTCTTCCTTCGATTCATTCACTAAGTTATTTATAAGAGAAATAACATGGGGGGCTCAGAAAATGTTTTTTGTCATCCTCTTCCATCAATTTCTTGAATGGAATTTACCTTTCATCTGCATTGTCTTCTTTCTCCCCTGGTACCTGTATGCCACTGGGGAAATGTGCAGTTTGTTCTGATGAACTGGACAAAGGGCTGGGTCTACAAGCCCTGAGACTCTGGTCTGATTTTTCCTAGACCACAAATGGGAGCAGACCCAGAGATGGTGGAAGGCAAAGTGTTCTCTATTCCCCACAAGGGTGGTGGTGAAGAGCAAAGAAGGGGCATCCCTCCTCTGATACACCTGAAAAAGCCTTCTAGTCCCCTTGCCTCTTAATTACACACTTGACTTCACCTTGGCTTTTGGGGTCCACAGAGAATCCAGTCTCAGAAGACCAAAATCAACCTCCCCAACGTCCTTCCTTAGTGCTTAAGCCTAGGCACTAACTTAATAGCATTCAGAAAGCACTCCCACACGCCCTAGTTCCTCCATCAGGCCTTCAAGCAACCAAGATCTCCCTCCTATGCTATCATTTTACAACCCCCTTAGAGTGTGTGGTTCAGGTATAATGGTTTACTTACCCCAACTCTAAGTGAGCCCCTCTCTAAGATACCTCTACTGTCTGTTTCCTTAAAGGGTGGCAAAGAACTGAGGTTTATGGCCTTACTGTGGTCTCGCTGAGGGGGACCCAACTGGGATAGGGACTCGGGACCCAGGCTCAGGAACCCTGGGGCAGGAGTGGGGCAGGCTGGGGCCATTGGATGCCGGCTGCGGCACCTCAGAAGGGCTCTGGGACGTAGGGGGCAAGAGGGAGGAAGAATAGATGGTCAAGCAGAGAACTACAGAATGAGTATTCTCAAGACCAAGGAGAGAGTGTCCTCAAAAGCTGAGTGCTCACTGGGTTAGATGCCATCGAGGTGTCTTGTGGGGTAGTAAGACCGCAGAGAGGGTATTGCATTTGGCTAGGAGCACTTGGTAGGAACACAGTGTCCCACTTACACTGAAGTCTAGGAAGCTCAAAATGAGGCACTGGAAATTGAGTTTATAGAAGAGAGGCATGATTAAAATTCTCCCCTTACCTGCTTTCAGAATAATGAATTAGTCCTCTAGAACTTCCAAAGGGAGATCATTTTTTTCAGACTCAGAATAAACTCATATTAGATGGGTTTCAATCCATGGTAGACATTATTCTTTTTGATGTTGAAATTGTCCCATCTTGAGATATCTGTCCAGGCTACTATGGATGGGAAGGGGTAAGCCTGGAGGCAGAATTCTGTTACAACTCCTGTGACGGAGAATGAAACCTAAACCAGTCAGCGCCTTGGAACTTAAGGACCTTTGTGGATGAGAAGTGTATCCAGCCTCCACATCTGAGCACAGTGGAGGAGAGTAGGCCACACTAATCCTCCTGTCAATAGTAAATGTAAAGCTGGATAAAATACATAAAACCACGGGGTGCCTATGTGGCTCACTGGGTTAAAGCCTCTGCCTTCAGCTCAGGTCATGATCCCAGGGTCCTGGGATCTAGCCCCACATGGAGCTCTCTGCTCAGCAGGGAGCCTGCTTCCCCTTCTCTCTCTCTCTGCCTGCCTCTCTGCCTACTTGTGATCTCTGTCTGTCAAATAAACAAATAAAATCTTAAAAAAAAATACATAAAGCCACTGAATTTATTAGAGAGAAATCAAGTCAGACAGGACTGGAAGGAGAAACAATTGCTGGAGAGGATGTAGGTGCCCCCAGGCAAGCCCGCATTTGCTTATTGCATTTTCCATCAGGGCATTTGCTAAATCCTGGTGTGGGGAACAGACCAGGCTGAAAGAAGGGGCTGGGCTGGGACATCTGCCTGGGAGGCTGTCAGTTAAGCATCTGCCTCCTGCCTCCTGCTCAGGTCATGATCTCAGGGTCCTGGGATTGAGCCCCACATTGGGCTGCTTGCTCAGCAGGAGCCTGCTTCTTCCTCTGCATGTTTGTGTGCTTCTCTCTCTCTCTCTCTTTTTCCCTTTAACAAATAAACAACTAAAATCTTAGAAGAAGAAGAAGAAGAAGAAGAAGAAGAAGAAAGAAGGAAGAAAGAAGAAGAAGAAGAAGAGAAGAAGAGGATGGACTTAGGGCATTTCCAGTGGGCTGGGAAGAAGGCAATTTGAATTAGAGATATCGTGGAGTCTGAGACTTGAGGGGGAAGACGGAACCTTAGAGAAATGAGTCCAAAATTGAGCAGGCAGTTTCCCCTTGGGGTATTTATTGATTCCTAAGCTGTGCATCTCCACAGTGAGATTCCCAGCACCTAAGTTGAAAGCAACAGCTCTGAAGCTAAACAGCTATGTAAAAACTTTAGCAGCTCTGCATTGCTGGGGAGCCCGGCGTTCAAGATCAGGGCTTGAGCAGATGGGGAGGCACTCGTAAACACTCCAGGCTTATCTTTGAGACAGCAGCAGGGCTGTGCCTTAGAAGTAAAGGCAACCAACAGAAGACCAACACTAACAAAGTGCATCAGAACCTGTAAGAATTCTAGCTTCCTTTTTGGAGAAAGAGAACATTCGTCAAAATTTCTACAGTTTTCATATACAATATCTATTATCCAAGCAAACCCAATTGAATATTACCAAGCATGCCAAGAAACAGCACCGAAGAACTAAGAACAATGAGGGGCCAAAAGTGACAGAAACCAAACCACAGAAGATCTAACCATTAACCGGAACAGATGGAATTTTTAAATAAAATGATTATCCAGGTCCTGTTAGAAAGTACTGATTGGGGGGCGCCTGGATGGCTCAGTGGGTTAAGCCTCTGCCTTTGGCTCAGGTCATGATCTCAGGGTCCTGGGATCCAGCCCCACATTGGGCTCTCTGCTCAGCGGGGAGCCTGCTTCCCCCTCTCTCTCTGTCTGCCTCTCTGCCTACTTGTGACCTCTACCAAATAAATAAATAAAATCTTAAAAAAAAAAACAAACACTGATTGGGTCTTGAAGGTGAAAAACACACAAAAAAAGGACCCACACCCAGGATCTCCAGAACCTCAAGGACCATATCTGTTGCCACCACAGGAAGATAAAAGAAACATCCCACTGAGTATTGATCTAAACCTTAAGTATTGCTCTGAATTGAGCTAGATGTGAGCCTTCATATCGCAGACCTGATGCCTGTATTAAACTGACGTCTGTGGTCCCATTCACTAAAGCCTTCATTGAAATATTTGTCCTCTAGGTATTATGCTAAGCGAAGTAAGTCAGACAGAGAAAGACAAATGCCATATGACCTCACTCATTTGTGGAATTAAAGAAACAAAACAGACAAATATAGGGGAAGGGAAGGAAAAATAAAATAAGAGGAAAACAGAGAGGGAGATAAGTCCTAAGAGACTCTTAACTCTGGGAAACAAACTGAGGATTATGGAAAGGGAGGTGGGTGGGGGATGGGGTAACTGGGATGTGAACAGTAAGGAGGGTAATTGTGATAAGCACTGGGTCTTACATGCAACTGATGAATCACTAAATTCTACCCCTGAAGCTAGTTAATATACTATCTGTTAACTAAACTGAATTTAGGGGCACATGGGTGGCTCAGTCCATTAAGTGTCTGCCTTCAGTTCAGGTCATGATCCCAGGGTACTGGGATAGAGCTCCACATGGAGCTTCCAGCTCAGTGGGGAGCCTGCTTCTCCCTCTCCCTCTGCCCTTCCCTGCCCCTCTTTGTGCTCTCTGGCTCTCTCTATCTTTCTGTCAAATAAATAAATAAAATCTTTTTTAGAAATAAAAATATAAAAAAACAATAAATTGAATTTAAATAAAAAAATTTTTTAAACACAAGTATTTGTCCTCTGTACCTTAATATTCTAAAGAGAAAAAAAAAGAATTACCTCCATAGAAAAGTGGACTAAGAAAAAAAATTATCCTCAGTTTATATTTTCTTAGCCTCTTTCAAAACAAAAACCTACCCCTAGAACAAGAAGCCAATTGCCCAGCTCCCTTGGACAGCCCACATTTGTATTTCCTCTCTACAGAGTGATGAGAGGCGGGGAAAAGTCTGAATTTGAATCAGAGGTTAGAGTGCACCATATATTAGTGATGGAAGGAGAAAACAGGTTTCAGAAATATTTAGGAGTAATCCTGGTAAGACTTCACAACTGATTGGATCTGGGAAGGTCCAGGATGACTCTCAGGTCTCTAAACAGAGTGACTGCATGTGAAGTCCAACAACTAACATCGATAATTAAGGAGAAGTAGGAACTGTTACTTTTGCCATGTTCAACTTAAGGCATTAAGAGGCGAAGGTAGGCTGATGCTGTTCAGATCCTGAACTCTGAAGGCTACAGAAGAAGCCTTAGATGGAACCTCAGATTTCAGTAGTATTAGCCTGTGCAGGTGCAAGGTGAAACCACAAGAGTAGATGAGCCAGAAAAGAAAATAAATTAAATAAAATGTTGTATCTACTATTACTTGTTTATATCTCATCTCATTTCAAAACCAGACCTGAGGGGCACAGCACCTAAGTGGCACAGTCAGTTAAATGCTGGACTCAGTTTGGATTCAGGCCCTGGTCTCAGGGTCATGGATCAAACCCCCATCGGGATCTGTGCTCTGTGCAGAGTCTGCCTGGAATTCTCTCCCTCTCCCTCTGCCCCTCCCAATGTACCCCTCATCGTTCTCTAAAATAAATAAATATATCTATAATTTTGGGGGGAAAAAAACAGGGGCGTGTTGGTGGCATGATTGGGTAAGCATCTGCTTCTGGCTCAGGTCATGAGCTCAGGGTCCTAGGATTGAGTCCTGAGTCAGTCTCCCTGCTCAGTGGGGGGTCTACTTCTCCCTGTACCCCTTCCTCACCCTGCTCATGTTCTCTCACTCTCTCTCTCTCTCAAACAAATTACACTCTTGAAAAAAAAAAACAAAAAACAAAAACACAGATTTGAGTTAGCAGGAGAGCATATTGCCCAAAAATAAAAACCAAACCAACTGAGGATAGTTGCCTAACAGACTTTAAATTTAGGGTAAACAGGAACTCTCTCAGAAAACAGAGGAATTCAGATTTTGTTTCATTAAAGTAAAGATACAGAAAGTCTTAATAAGTTGAGACTGAGAAAAACGTTGGCTTCAGTGGAAAACTGAATTTTCAGTGGAAAATTCCTCTCAGCAGAAGAGGAATTAGGCTTTAACTTGTCAATGAAAGCCCTCAGGAAACTCTGCAGGAGTGCTAAGGTGTAAACCAGGTGGAGGAGGCTATGGAGGAAGTGGGGACAACACGCCTTAAGAGAGCCAGCTTGTAACAGATACATGAAAAAGTGCTCCACATCACTCAGCATCAGGGAAATAGAAATCAAAACCACAATGAGATACCACCTCACACCAGTCAGAATGGCTAAAATTAACAAGTCAGGAAATGACAGATGCTGGCGAGGATGCGGAGAAAGGGGAACCCTCTTACATTGTTGGTGGGAATGCAAGCTGATGCAACCACTCTGGAAAACAGCATGGAGGTTCCTCAAAAAGTTGAAAATAGAGCTACCCTACGACCCAGCAATTGCACTACTAGGTATTTACCCTAAAGATGCAAACATAGTGATCCGAAGGGGCATGTGCACCCAAATGTTTATAGCAGCAATGTTCACAATAGCGAAACTATGGAAAGAACCTAGATGTCCATCAATGGATGAAGGGATAAAGATGATGTGGTGTGTATATATATACAATGGAATACTATGCAACCATCAAAAGAAATGAAATCTTGCCATTTGCGTCTGCGCAGATGCAACTAGAGGATATTATGCTTAGTGAAATAAGTCAATCAGAGAAAGACAACTATCATATGATCTCCCTGATATGAGGAAGTGGAGAAGCAACATGGGGGGTTTGGGGGGTAGGAAAAGAATAAATGAAACAAGATGGGATCGGGAGGGAGATAAACCATAAGAGACTCTTAATGTCACAAAACCAACTGAGGGTGGCCAGGGGGAGGGATGTAGGGAGAGGGTGGTGAGGTTATGGACATTGGGGAGGGTATGTGCTATGATGATTGCTGTAAAGTGTGTAAACCTGGCGATTCACAGACCTGTACCTCTGGGGCTAATAATACATTATATGTTTATTAAAAAATAAAAAATATTTTTAAAAAAAGAGAGAGAGAGAGCCATCTTGTGAAGGGCATTAGCAGAGATTTGGCCCTGAAGAGGGCCCAGCACATGTGTGGAAAGCTGTCATGTTTGTTTTGAAAATAGGAGGTATTAGGGCACCTGGGTGAGTCAGTTGAGCATCTGACTCTTGATCTCAGCTCAGGTCTTGATCTCAGAGTCAAGCCTCACATTGGGCTCCAGGCTGGGCATGGAGAAGGGAAAAAGGAAGGAAGGAGGGAGAGGGGGAGGGGTGAAGGAAGAAGGAGGAAAAAGGAGGGAGGGGAGAAGGAAAATAGGAGATATTAAACTGTATCATCCTGAGGAGATTTAGAAAATGGTACAGGAGATCAAAGATAATTGATAGGGCAGGCCCTAGACCAGATGAAAGGAAGTGTGGAATGCAATGATCTTGAATAGTATGGACGCTCTGTCCTTGAGCCAAGAGGAAAGAAAAAGCAATTACAATGGTTACCATGCTGACACTCTTCACTGGTTAGCATAGTAAGACCTGAGGTATTTTATCCCCCTTACCGCAGGAGCCACTGAGGAGCAACAGCCATGGCTCTGCGATCCCCTGTGGCCATGGGCCTCAACAAGGGCAACAAGGTGACTAAGAGCCTGAGCGAGCCAAGGCACAGCCACCATGGGAGCCTCACCAAGCACACCAAGTTCATGCGGGAATGATGGAGCAGTGTGTACCTTCACCCTAAAAGAGCCACCCATGGAGCTGCTCAAGGTCTCCAAAGACAAGCGCGCCCTCCAGGTCACCAAGAAGACTGTGGGAACACACATCCAGGCCAAGAGGAAGAGAGAGAAGCTGAGCAGTGTCCTGACAGCCGTGAAGAAAGCGGTCCTCTGAGAAGGACTGAACCCGTGTCCCTCTGTATGTAATAAGGCCTTTTTGGAACTTGAAAAGTAAACAAAACAAAAATGCTGAGGGCATAGAATTATCTACTGAGAGACTGAGATATGAAGACATTTCCTAAATTCATTTCCATTTGGACCCTCTCTAACTAAAAGTCCCTTTGGCCAGTAGGTCCCACGGCTCCCATGGAGATTATAGGTGTCGATGACTCTGCATTGGAAAGTGGGGTGGCTGGAGGTTAGGGAGAACACACCCTGATACCTTCCTATTCTGATGATCCAACAAAGATTCAAACAAAGATACAATGTTCAAGGTTTGAATACAGGGCTTGGCTATTGTGAGAAGTTATTTGAAGTTGAGAAAACCTCCCTCATCCATCCTTCCTGCCTTCTTTTAATACTGTTCCCACACTTCATGCTTTCTTTCCTTCTGTCCTCACCACCCACACCTGAGCTGTCCCTCCACAGTTTGCTCACCATCACTGCTCCCTTGGTTTCCCATCAGTCTGAGTCTCCACCATGACCCCTGGCCCCATCCTTTCCATTTTCTTATCTGACAAGTAGACTGCCCTACCCCCACTCTGGGAGATAACAGAGTTCCTGACTGGACATAAATCTGACATATTTTCACAGCTTCAGTGACCTCACCTGGAAAGGAAGTTAAAGTCAGTGACCCCTGAACACTCCCCTACCCCAAAACCAAAGTTTAGGGGCCATGTTCTGGGTCAGTGGCTCACTAGTATCACCAGAGTAAAGCTGTAAGGGACCAAGACAATGTGCATGCTATCTTAGAGACCCTGTGGTAGAGCTTTTGGAGGGCCATGAACAACTCTGCCCTTCCTAGCCAGAGGCAGTGCACCCGACAGAGCTCTGAGGTAAAGGTCTCTAGTGAGGGAAGAGTCAGGTTCGCACTGTCCCTTCAGGATTCCTTTTCTATTTGAGGAAGGACTCAGGAGCACTGGGTGGGGTGGAAGTGCAGAGGGTACAAAAAGAGAAGGGATTTTTGTCCCTGGGAGCCTGTGCCATACATCAATGCCATCATTCTGTGACCCCCTTCACAATCTTTCTCAGCCTCCATACCTCCCGCAAGGACCCGAATTCTCCTTCACACTGCCCAGCACCCTAAATTGAGCACCCTATCACAACACAAGGGCAGTGGCGTGGGGTTCTATGTCTGCTCCTCTGAGACCCCATTTCTTCTGACATCCTTTGGTGGCCAAGTCCACCTATTCAGCCATCATCTTCTATATATTCCTAACTCTTGCAGATTTTTGGCGCTCCATACTACTGCAAATTTTTATTCTCCCAGTCTCCAACATGCACCTCAAAGCCTATGTCTTTGATGTACCATAAAGAGAAGAACCACGTCCCAATAAAAGGGCCACAGTGGTGCAGAGAGGAGAAAGTTAATTGAAAGCAATAAACAATAGGAGAGGCTATTCTGTAAACACTGGGCATTAAGCTGAATACTTCATAAAGCTTGAATTTTGTGGAGTTATTCTAACCCTTTGTATTTCACAGCAATAATATTATTTCACAGCAATAATATTTTATGGGAGGTCACTATGCTTTCATTTAACTCAGAATTTTTCTTCTATCCTCTCAACTCAAAAACATCTGTATCAATTACTAAAAATTTTTATCTGCTGGGACACCTGAGTGACTCAATCTGTTAAGCATCTGCCTTTGGCTCAGGTCATGATCCTTGGTCCTGGGATCAAGCCCTACGTTGGGCTCCCTGCTCACTGGGGAGTCTGCTTCTCCCTCTATCTCTGTTCCTCCTCCCCACTCATCTCTCTCTGTGACTAAAAATTCTGAGAAACATTTCCTCATATGTGTCTCTTTATGAACTCGTTTTTTTAAAGATTTTATTTATATATTTATTTCACTGAGAGAGAGACTCAGTGACTAAACCACCCAGATGCCCCCCTCCTCCCAACTTATAAACTATTGTAAGAATTTCTCTCGGGTGGTCATGGTGTGTGCTGCACCCCCTGCACCCTAAGGTTCCCTCCAGGTGGATGGGGAGTACTGTGCCCAAGTTCAACCTCCTAACAGACAATTTTTCTTGCGGTTCCAGGCAGTTCCCTCCCTGAGTTCCAAGGTATCTTATGGTTTTTTATACTATTGTAAATTTTTATTTAGGGGCACCTGTGTGGCTCAGTGGTTAGAGCCTTGGCCTTCGGCTCGGGTCATGATCGCAGGGTCCTGGGATCAAGCCCCACATCAGGCTTTCTGCTCGGCAGGGAGCCTGCTTCCTCCTCTCTCTCTCTGCCTCTCTGCCTACTTGTGATCTCTGTCAAATAAATAAATAAGATCTTTTTAAAAATCTTTAAGAACTGCAAAGCTATATCTCAAGCAAAGAGAATGAATCTAGGTATAGAGTGAAGAACTGGAGCCAATAATTCAATCTATCACAATGAGAAATCAGCTTTTGTTGTTATTGTTGGTGGTGGTGATGAATCTGGGATGAACTTCATTAAATGCCTTTTTCCAAAAAAAAAAAAAAAGAATAATTTATTTTTTAAAAAAGAATATGGGAAAGCCTTCAGGTACTGGAATGATCTTATCAGACATCAGAGAAACTTTGGGGATATCTTCAGTGTGGGAAGCCTTCTGTATGAGGTCAAGTCTCATTAAACATAAGCAGTTTCAGGATGCCTGGATGGCTCAGTCAGTTAAGTGTCTGCCTTAGGCTTAGATTGTGGTCCCATGTTCCTGGGATCAAGCACCACATCGGGCTTCTCGCTCAATGAGGAGCCTGCTTCTCCTTCTGCCTGCAGCTCCCTCTTCTTGTGTTCTCTCTCTCTCTCTCTAATGAATAAAATCTTTAAAAAATAAGCAGATTCATTTTGACAGGGGCAAGTAGGGAGAAGGTCTTCATGTGGAAGCCAATGCTTATTACCAGAAAACCCATAAATATAAATATGTGGGAAGGCCTTCACTAAAAGCCCAGTCTTATACATCAGTAGATCCACATTGGAACAAAACCCTATTTGGGGGACCATTCTGGGGATGCTTTCATGTTAGCTCAATTCTTAAAACATAGCAAAGATTCCATATGGAAAAAAGCTCTGTGAGGGTAAGTGATGCGGGAAAGCCTTATTATCAACAGCTATATGCCAATAAGTTAAGCAACCTGGAAGAAATAGATGCATTCCTGGAAACCTATAAACTATCAAGACTGAAATAGGAAGAAATTGACAACCTGAATAGACCGATAACCAGTAATGAGACTGAAGCGGTGATCAAAAACCTCCCAAAAAACAAGAGTCCAGGAACTGACAGATTCCCTGGAGAATTCTACCAAACATTCAAAGAAGAAATAATACCTATTCTCCTGAAGCTGTTTCCAAAAATAGAAACAGAAGGAAAACTTCCAGACTCTTTCTATGAGGTCAGCATTACCTTGATCCCAAAGCCAGGCAAAGACCCCATCAAAAAGGAGAATTACAGACCAATATTCCTGATGAATATTGATGACAAAATTTTCAACAGGATCCTACCTAATAGGATCCAACAGTACATTAAAAAGATTATCCACCATGACTGGGATTTATCCCTGGGATGCAAGGGTGATTCAACATTTGCAAATCAATGTGATAGAAGACATAAATAAGATGAAAGAGAAAGAAAAGAACCACATGGTCCTCTCAGTTGATGCAGAAAAAGCATTTGACAAAACACAGCATCCTTTCCTGACTAAAACTCTTCAGAGTATAGGGACAGAGGGAACATCCCTCAATTTCACAAAACACATCTATAAAAAAAACCCACAGAAAATATCATTCTCCATGGGGAAAAATGAGAGCCTTTCCCTCAAGATCAGAAACATGATAAGGATGCCCACTCCTTGGGGGCGCCTGGGTGGCTCAGTGGGTTAAGCCGCTGCCTTCGGCTCAGGTCATGATCTCAGGGTCCTGGGATCGGGTCCCGCAGCGGGCTCTCTGCTCAGCAGGGAGCCTGCTTCTCTCTCTCTCTTTCTCTCTCTCTCTCTCTCGCTCTGCCTGCCTCTCTGTCTACTTGTGATCTCTGTCTGTCAAATAAACAAATAAAATCTTTAAAAAAAAAAAAAAAAGGATGCCCACTCCTGCCACTGTTGTTTAACATAATACTGTAAGTCCTAGCAACAGTAAGCAGACAACAAAAAGAAATGAAAGTATTCAAATTGACAGAGAAGTCAAACTCTCTGTCTGAATGGAACCAGAAAAGATCCCAAATTGTCAAGGAAATGTTGAAAAAGAAAAACAATACTGGGGGCATTGTATTGTCCGATTTCAAGTTATATTACAAAGCTGTGATCACCAAGACAGCATGGTATTGACACAAAAACAGACACAAAGATCAGCAGAACAGAATAGATAGCCCAAATATGGACCCTCAACTTTATGGTCAACTAATCTTCAACAAAGCAGGAAAAAATATCCAATGAAAAAGAGACAGTCTCTTCAATAAATGGTGCTGGGAAAATAAGACTGCTATATACAGAAGAATGAAACTCGACTGTTCTTTTACACCATATACAAAGATAAACTCAAAATAGATGAAAGACCTCAGAGTGAGACAGGCATCCCTCAAAATCCTAGAGGAAAACATAGGCAATAATCTCTCGATATTGGCCACAGCAACTTCTTTCAAGACATGTCTGCAAAGGCAAAGGAAACAAAAGTGAAAATGAACTTTTGGGACTTCATCAAGATAAAAAGCTTCTGCACATCAAAGGAAACTGTCCACAAAACAAAGAGGCAACCCACAGAATGGGAGAAGATATTCACAAATGACACTACAATTAGCAATAATCGCGCCTCGGATAAACCTCATTGGCTACGATACTGCCACTGTGCAAAGCTACAAATGACACTACAGACAAAGGGCTGTTATCCAAGATCCATAAGGAACTTCTCAAACTCAACAACCATAAAATAAATGATCCAGTCCAAAAATGGGCAGAAGACATGAACAGACACTTCTCCAAAGAAGACATACAAATGGCTAACAGACACATGAAAAAAATGTTCATCATCATTAGCCATCAGGGAGATTCAAATCAAAACCACATTGAGTCAATTGTTTCTTAATGTTATGAATATCTTTTTAATACTATTACTTTTTTTAATGTTTATTTTAGGAAAAAATTTGGTTGCCCTTAAGATTATCTCATGTTTTTCTATAATTACCTTTATGAGATGGTTCGTATTCTCCAGACACTTTTTCATCTGGTATCAGTGAACTTAAATCTTTTTTTTTATTTTTTTTATTTATTTTCAGCGTAACAGTATTCATTGTTTTTGCACCACACCAAGTGCTCCATGCAATCCGTGCCCTCTTAAATTTCTTTGTCCAAACACATGAGTTTATTTCATTTAAATTACTTCAAAAACCCAGCAACAATTTATACCTAGTGTACCTCAGAATAGCAGCAAACTGAACTTTTTTTTTTAAGATTTTATTTATTTATTTGACAGAGAGAGTCACAGTGAAGGAGGGAACACAAGCAGGGGGAGTGGGAGAGGAAGAAGCAGGCTTCCCGATGAGCAGGGAGCCCAATGTGGGACTTGATCCCAGGACCCTGGGATCATGACCTGAACCAAAGGCAGACACTTAAAAACTGAGCCACCCAGGCGCCCCTGAACTGAACTTTTTTAAGCTACGTTTCTTCATGTGACTTCTTTGAGATTCTTTTTTTTTTTTAAGATTTTATTTATTTAAGAGAGAGAGTGTGTGTGAGAGAGAGAGAGAAGAAGAGAGAGAGACTCTGAAGCAGGCTCTGCACTGACGTGAGGCTCAACCCCACAACCAAGAGATGATGACCCGAGCCCAAACCAAGAATCAGATGCTTAACTGGCTGAGACACCCACGAGCCCCAAGATTGTTTTTTTTTATTTAAATTCAGTTAGAAAATTTTGCAGTGCAATTGTTTGCCCTTTTTAAAGGCAAGAGTTGACTCAAGCTAAGGGCCCAGTTGCATTCTTTGGATGTTGATACCCAGTTTTACCAGCAGCAGGTATTGACGAGAGACTCTCCTTCCCCGATGACATGTTCTGGCTTACTAGGCAAAGATAAGAGCTGACAGGACATGCCAGTACCACCCTGTACCTTCGTAGGATAGCTTGAAATCAGGAAGCGCTATGCCTCCAGCTTTGTTCCTGCTCAAATTGCTTGGGTTGTTTGGAGTCTTTTGTGGTTCCATATAAACCTTAGTATTGTTTTATTGTTTTTTCTATTTCTATTAAGAAAAAATGGCTTTGGGATTTTGATAAGGATTCCACTGACTCTATAGATCTCTTTGTGGTATGAACATTTTAAGAACATTGATTCTTCCAATTCATGAACACAGGTGGTCTTTCCATTTATTTGTGTTTGCTTTCCTCTCTTCCATTGATATTTTATCCTTTTCAGTTTATAAGTCTTTACACACTATGAAATTTGGTTGTTTCTTATATTTTTAAATCAAAATTATAAAACTTCTCATCTTATTTACAAATCTAGAAAATGTTTATAATCATTTTTAAGGGGTCATTATGACCTAGTCATTAAATTTCCCTAAAAAATTTACACTGTTTATAAACTTCAGAGTTCGAGTTTCCTCAGATACAAAAACACTTTTCATTCTAAAAGTGACTTTTCTGAGGTTCTAATAAAAAATTGCAATCTAATAAAATAGATTTTGAGATTTGTTAATTGTGTGATTCTCTTAAAAGTAAACTTACTGGAATATTATTTACACTTTAAAATGTATAGCAGTTACTGGTGTGCACATTTAAAAGTTGGAATCTGTTAAGTACTATATCTGCTAGGATTTCTAATATGTCAGATTTTCTTATAGATTATGAGATCATAAAATAACAAATATACAGGATTGTTGCCCTGCTAACCCAAAAATATAAACACAGTGACTGATCTATTTAGTTATCTCTCCACTCAATCACTGGCTGGGATGCAGGATTAATATCTTCTCTGTGATCAAGTTGGTGTTTTATTTGCAAAATCCTTGCAAGTAGGAAAATATGAATTTAAAAAAGACAAACTTTTCTCACTAAAAAACATAATATACACAACTTATAGGCTAGCCAGATTGACTTTAACAAGATGAAAAAGGTCATTATAATCAAAACAAAAAAATGTGTGGATGGTGAGCAATTTCCATTTTCTAGGACAATTTATTTCCTCTATCATGCATTTTTATAATGTTGCTTACTACTATGGACATGCATACAAGCTTTGAATCCTGAGGTGAAAAGTTGTATTTCACAACAGATAACAAATTCTTTTAATTTAATAAAATGTTATAGGAAAACTTCTTGTAGAAAAATTAATCTGGGAATCAATTTTATATCAAAGTAGAGAATATTCATATATCTAACATAAATAGGAAATTTGCCCCATCTCAGTAACGTTGTAGTCATTTTTATGCTTTTTAAAACAATCTGTGATTTCCTTACTGTTGAAACAAAGAAGAATGTTACCCATTAGGATCCCATTTCAAAACTGCTGTGTCCATCACTTCTTTTTAAGTTTTTGGTGAAATAGTATTCTATTTTGTATCCTTTGTTTTCAATTAAATTTTTAACTAAGGCTGTATTAAATTGTTTGAGGTGTATAAGTTTCGGTATCTGGTTGGTACCTTGCAAAGGGGAAGCTTGAAAGGAATGAAAGTGGGAAATGATGTGTGTTGGTCTCCCTCGGTGGCCCCCACAGTGAATGTGTGAGCCTTCCAGATCTTGGGAAGGGCTCCAGTGCAGGAGGACTTGTCCTTTGGTAAGCCACTGTTGCCACCATGGCCCTGGGACCAGAGAACCCACCAGTGGAGTTCTCCATGGACTGCCTATTCTATCCAGTCCTTCCTTCCTTCGGGGTGTTCTCATAAATGTCTCTTTGAAGATCCCACCCCACCATCACCACCCTCTGGGCTAGATGTCTGTTTAGAGGTAAGTCATCAAGGAGAGGCACAAAAAGGGAAGGTGAAAATGAACCACTTTTTTTCTGCTCGCATGAGCTAGAGATGGCCAATGCTAGTGTCCCACTGTCCTTCTTGGTCTCTTACAGCTTGCAAAGCCCCATCATCTCATGAAATGGACCCAACATTTGAGCTCTTAAATGTAGTAAGAACAAGGGCTTAGAGAGCTCCTATTTAATTCTGTCAATGTTGCAATGATGTATTTGTTCTGTTACCGTCGTTTTATAGAACAGGAGACTGAGGCTTAGCCAGGCAGCCTAAACTGATCCAAATCACATGGCTAATATGTGACATAGCCAGGCCTCCATCCCTAAAGCATCTGTGCTGAGATCTCATGCTGCTATCTCTGGTCATGGGACTACCTCCAGAGCACTCCATTCCCTCCAGCAGGAGAGGGCTAATGTACCCAGGGGTAGATTCTCTTGGGGAGAGAAGTGTAAATTTTTTTCTATTTTTTTTAGATTGTTTATTTATTTATTTGACAGACAAGTGGGCAGAGAGGCAGGCAGAGAGAGAGAGGAGGAAGCAGACTCCCCACTGAGCAGAGAGAGCCCAATGCAGGGCTCGATCCCAGGACCCTGGGATCATGACGTGAGCCGAAGGCAGAGGCTTTATTTAACCCACTGAACAACCCAGGTGCGCTGTAAACTTTTTATTATAACTGATACCACCCCTAATTCTGAAAAGTATTTGAAGGAAAATCCTTTTTCTTCCAAAAAAATTAAATTACTGAACAAGAAAATAACATACAGATCCGGCGCCGCATACTGGAAAGCAGAATTGTTCCATAACTTAGAAAATTTGTCTGCTATGATTATGCCTAATAGGGATCTCTGAGCTACCAAGCATCTGTGACAATAGCAGAAATATAAATCTAGTAGCTTTGTTCCTCAGGAGAAAGAACTTCACCACATAATTCATTCTAGGAGAGATTTGCCATGTGAGTCTACATATAAAGTTGTGGGGGGGGGGCTGCCTCGTTACTCCCACAGTGACATGTAAAGTTGGTGGGGGAAAGCTGCCTTGTTACTCGCACAGTGTATCTGATCTTAAGGAGCTTGGCATACATGCAGAATTATCAAACCCTCGGCTCTGAGGCCACATGAATAATTTTCTTACATTACACACTGTATTTGTTTAAGAGACAATTTGTATTTCTACCAGTAACTGTTCTAATTGTTTTATAAATATGTATTTATTCAGCAAAAATTATTTCAGTCCATGCCATGATCCAAACACTGCCCTAGTCATCTGAGGTGCCTCAGCAAAAATGGGACATTTCAAACATAGATTCTGCCTTTGCAATGCTTGCAGTGTGGTAAAAGGAGAGAGATAATAAACCATAAGTGCAATGAATAAGCAGATTGTATCATATGTTAGAATAAGAGCTGTGGAAATAGAAATTGTAGAGGTTAGGAGAGTTGGACTCTGTCTTGAACTGAACAGGTTGCAGTTCAGAATAGGTAGCCTGCAAATATGAGAGGTGAGCCAAGACTGGTACGTAGGGAGGGGCCAGCCAAGTCTACTGCCACTCCCGGAAGAGTTGGAATGGAGATCAGAAAGAAAGACGAGTACAGCAGCTGCCTTGCTGAGGGATCGCTGCTTGACTACTCAACAACCAGCAGGGAGATGTCACTGCAGTGAAAGCGAGCAAGGGTAAGAGTTAAATGATCCTCCTAAGTCACATCAAGACCATCCCTGGGGTGAGGCAGGATAGAGTGTACCCACTGGCTCCATCTCTCACTGAGTAGAAGCCTACCCCGTGGGGCATGAATCCCCCGCACACGGCTGAGGTGTGAGCGCCAAGGGCAGTCAGACAACAGCCTCAATGGGGAGGCGCCAAGAGGAGAGACAGGAGGCTCAGAGACCAGGCTGGAGGCTGGAGGAGATGAGCTGCAGGACTGCAGGAAGCTGGGCCATTGCTGTCTGCGGCAGCGACGGGACAGAGGGAAGAGGTCGAGCAGATCCGAAGTTGGACACAAAAGACCTGATTCAGTGATCACAGGCATTCACTTCCACATCCATAAAACTGAATTTCTGGGACAGCTTCGAGGTAGCAGCCCTCTTAGTTCTCTTATATTTCGTGGTGTCTATGGATTGGTCGTTATAATGGTAATAAGCAAGGTTTGGGGCAGCAGGAGATGCTGACGATGGTAAGGCCCTTTCAGGCTGCCTTCTCACACAAGTGGGGCCCTCTGCAGCCCAGAGACCCACCTCTCCAGAAAGCAGCTTCTCAACCATCCAGCAGAACATATAAAAGGTAAGTTCACCAAGAAAATCCCAGAATTTCTAAGTAAGACAAAATTAGACAAGTCAGTATGTCACCAGTTGAATCACCTCCCAATCCAGCAAAGATGAAAAAACATGCCAATTCCCAGTGTTGATACGGGTATGAGCAAGTGAACCCATGGACATACTGTTCTTGGGATTATAAACAGATAAAACCTCACTGAATGGCAGTTCAGCACTATGGAATTAAAGTTTTTTAAAAAAAAAAAAAAACCTTTAACACATGTGCCTACCTTTCACCCATCAATCCAAATCCATCAGCTTGCTCCCAAGAAATAACCAGAGAAGTTGTAAAAGGTAGAAAAGAAGATCATGACTGTATCATCATTCATAATGTGAAAAAATTGGAAGGAGCACAGAGAAAAACAAAATTATTTTCAAAAGGCTATAATAGTTTTTTAAAAAAAGGTTACGCTAGTTTTGACGCATCCAGCTAATGGACAGTCTGCACTCATTAGCTTTATAGTAAAGGAATATTTATGGACATGGAAAGCTCGACTTCCTATATTCCAGCAGGCAGTCCGATGTCCACATCATCCTCATGGAGCACAGACTGTACTGGAAACTCATTTTAGCACAACAGGAGTGAGTCCAAACATAGTGTCCTTCCATGTGGGTTATTTTCCCTGAACAGAGACAAGCAGCTCTGAGAAGAAGGCTGGAGTGTCCTGAAGGGCACAAAGCAACTCTTGTAGCAAGGATGGCCCGATGCCAATGCCACTCTTGACAGGCGGGTCAGGCCCGGAGGATTTGGAGAGCCCTGCCAGAGCACTTTGTTTTGTCGGTGTGAAATCAAGCTCCAGCTGTTACAAGGTCAAATGTTGCAAGTCACAGTGTAAGAAAACCTAGATACCATGAGGGGCCCATGGTGGGTAATCTTCCTTCTGACCTGTCTGAAGGGACAGTTACTAGATTCTGTCAGTGATGAGTTCACTTCAGAACAGTAGCTATGGTTTGGGTTTTTTCTTACATAGCAGAAGAAGACCACAGAGGTCAAAACTAATAGGATGAAGATAAAGGGGCTCTTGTTAGGGCACCAGAGGGTATCAGGGTATAATAACGGGCACCATAAATGGTGGCACTGAAGAATGTGAAAATGAATCTTGTTTTGTCATCTTGGGCAGAAGCTGCCCACTGCTGCAGTTAGAAATTTCTGGAGGTGGGATACCAGGTGGTGGGTATTATAGAGGGCACGGCTTGCATGGAGCACTGGGTGTGGTGAAAAAATAATGAATACTGTTTTTCTGAAAATAAATAAATTGGAAAAAAAACAAAAAAAAAGAAATTTCTGGAGGATTCCTAATAACTCTGAGTTTGGGGGTTTTTCATGGGGTGGATGCCCAGACATCAAGAAGAAGTGACTGTTCTTTGAAGCTGAGGAACTAGGATCAGCCCCTTGGAACTCGACTGCTATGTCAGGTAACAAACCGGATAATGGCCCGTCGGCTGAGGCTCAAGAACAATTTTTCCCTGATGCTGTTTTCAGAAAACCAAACCTCCAGGTTTCACCAAATACAGAGGCTGCATAGGTGGGTGTTTGGGAAATCCTGCTTTTACCCATTGGTGATAAAGCTGGAGGTATCATTTCAGTCATTAGTAATATCCATAATTAGTCATATCAGCCTGTACCAACAGTGCAGAATCTAGGATGACAAACAGGAAGGTAGCCTGTATGAACTCCACAGCCACTCACCTGTAGGTCCTAGAGGGACTGGTCTTATTGCCGTCATCACTTATTGCTCATTGCTGAGGGCAGTAAGACCCATCTCCACAGGACACCCTCCCCCCAACCCCCCACTTCAGGCCCTGGCAGTGTGAGGTTTTGACAATTTTGATAATTATACTTTTAGAATTTGTATAGTCCTCTCTCTTCCTTGAAGCTTATAAATGATAAGCTCAGTGGAAATTCTGAGTAAAAATGCTTTACTTTAAGCATTCTGGGGACATATGGGTGGCTCAGTCAGTTAGGGTCTGCCTTTGGCTCGGGTCGTGATCCTGGGATCCTGGGATCATGGCCCCCATCCAGCTCCCTGCTCAGCATTCCCCCTGCTTGTGCTCTCTCTCTCTGACAAATAAAATCTTAAAAAAGGAAAAAAGTAAAGCATTCTGTAATGAGAGTACCAGTGAAGTGTGTGTCCCTCTAACTGCAGAGATAGGTTGGGATTCCCCAAGTCCAGAAAACTATACAATCAAGTGAATCTAATGCACCTACATTACAGCCACAGCTTTCCAGTAAGGCAAAACCTCATCCCCCCTTGAGAATAAACAATAACCAGAAGTACTTGGGGCCCACTTGGAGGTGTTCAGTGGGACCACGAGACTTGGTCCATCCATCTCCTACCTTTACAGTTTTGCCAGGACTGTCATTGGCAAGTTAAGACCTGTGTTGGAAACATCCTTGGCAACACCTCCTAGAATTACCCCACCAAGGTTGGTTCACTATCATGGCCAGTTATCTCTTCTATTGTGGGTAATATCAGGAAGCACTTTCACCAATTTTCACTTATATAATAGCCATCTGTATAGGTTAATGGAAAAATCTCTCAAGATTCTTTTATTCTATTAATTTTTTTATTTTAATTCCAGTATAGCTAACATACAGTGTTATATTAGTTCCAGGTGTAAAATAGAGTGATTTAATAAATCTATACTTTACTCAGTGCTCATCATAAGTGTTCCCTTAATCCCTGTCACCTGTTTCACTCATCCCCCACCCACCTGCCCTCTGATAACCATCAGTTTGTTCTCTGTAGTTAAGAGTCCATTTCTTGGTTTGCCTTTCTCTTTTTTCCTTTGTTTTGGTTCTTAAATTCCACATGAGAGTGAAATCATATGGTATTTGTCTCTCTCTGATGGCCTTATTTCAGTTAGCGTTATACTATCTAGTTCCAACCATGTTGTTGCAAATGGCAACATTTCATTCTTTTTACAGTTGAGTAATATTCTGTTGTGTATATATACCACATCTTCCTTGTCCATTCATCTATCAGTGGACACTTGGGCTGCTTCCATAATTTGGCTATTTTAAATCATGCTTCAATAAAACAGGGGTGTATATATCCTTTCAAATTACTGTTTTCGTATTCTTTGGGCAAATACCTAACGGTGCAATTGTTGGATTGTAGGCTAGTTCCATTTTTAACTTTTTGAGGAAACTCCATGCTGTCTTCCACAGTGGCTGCACCAGTGCGCATTCCCACCAACAGTGCACCAGGGTTCCTTTTTCTCCACATCCTTGCCACACTTGTTTCTTGTGTTAATTTTAGCCATTTAGCCATGTCTTCTGCCCATTTTTAAATTGAATTATTTGGGGTTCTTTGGTGTTGAGTTGTTTCAGATCTTTATATATTTTGGATATTAACCCTTTATCAGATATGTCATTTGAAAATATGTTTTCCCATTCATTAGGTTGTCTTTCAGTTCTGATGACCATTTCCTTTCCTGTGCAAAAGCTTTTTCTTTTGATGTAGTCCCAATAATTTATTTTTGCTTTTATTTCCCTTGCCTCAAGAAACATCTCTAGAAAAAATATTGCTATGGCTGATGTCAGAAACATTGTTCCCTCTGCTCTCTTCTAGACTTTTTATGGTATCAGTTCTCACATTTACATCTCTAATCCATTTTGAGTTTATTTTTGTGTATGGTGAAAGTAGTCCAGTTTCACTCTTTTGCAGGTAACTGCCTAGCTTTCCTTAATACCATTTGTTGAAGAGACTGTCCATTGCATATTGTTGCCTCTTCCATTGAAAATTAATTAACCATATAATTGTGTGCTCATTTCTCGGCTTTCTGTCCTGTTCCATTATCTATGTGACTATTTCTGTGCCAGTACCATACTGTTTTGATTACTACAGCTTTGTATTAGAACTTGAAATCTGAAATTGTGATACCTCCAGTTTTGTTTTTCTTTTTCAAGATTGTTTTGGCCGGTCTCAAGATTCTTTGATTTGCTGTCCATTTTATAGGAGTTCCTATAACAGTCAGGAAATGTCTTTGTTTTTAAAGCATTTCAAAAGCAGTTCAAAAATCAACCCTAAATCATACCTACCATCAATACAAGCATTGGCTCTTATCATTCATTAGTTAGCAGATGTGGACAAAGGCAAATCTGAACTGATTTAGTTTCTGTGAAAAGCTTAAATGTAAATTCAAGTCAGCTTCGAAATTTTTACTTTTTCTTCTTAGGTATGAATCATCTACAAAGATTTAAACAGGGAATATCCAAAGGAGCGTCTGAAGGATCTGCAAGGAGCATGGAGAGTGCCTTCACAGAGGTAAGGCAATGCTGGGCTGCCCTTCTGTAGGGAAGGTAGAGCGGGGCGAGGAGGGGCAGGGTTTAGGGTCCTGCCGCCGGATCCCAGTGCTATGTGAAGAGGAAGGCAGTGATAGGCAAGAGCTGAGATGCAAAGTCGTGTTTTAAGAGGCAACTACGGGGGAGCTGTGAGGGTTTTCTGTCCTACAAGTCTGTTCAGCATGGGAAACCATGGAGTTTACTGGAGACCTCAGAATCCAGTCAACTGAGGCTTCTGTGAACTTTGCTGCTGCCGCCATAGTTCTTGAACAGGGACTGTGCCTTGCTACTGGATCTAATGGAAGACCAGAGTGAGTGATGGGCCTCCCATCAGCACTATGCTGAGCCATACTGGGGCCCAGACCCTTAGTTGCATGTTTTATGTATTGGTTAAGTGGTTAATCTTTTCCAGAACATTAAAACAAGTGAAAAAATCTTGAAAATTTGAAAAGTAGGTTATTAAAACTTACAAATATTTTATTCAAATATTTTTGTTATATTTTGTTATATTTCATTCAAATATTTTGTTCAAATATTTTATTTATACAAGGAGTTTGTTGTAACTTAATATTGCTAGGTTTAATGAAAGAAAACTAACCCAGAAGAATTAAAAGATTAATACATTGCTGTATATGAAAATAAAATTTTCTTTTAAAAAAATTTATTTATTTATTTATTTATTTATTTATTTGCAGAAAGAGATCACAAGTAGGCAGAGAGGCCGGCAGAGAGAGAGGAGGAAGCAGGCTCCCCGTTAAGCAGAGAGCCCAATGTGCGGCTCGATCCCAGGGTCCTGGGATCATGACCCGAGCTGAGGGCAGAGGCTTAACCCACTGAGCCACCCAGGCACCCCCAATCTTCTTAAAGAAACAAAGAAATGGCAAAAAAAAATGACAAACTAGAAGAAAATATGTACAACAATGTTTGCAGATAAATGTCTAACATCTCTAATATACAAGGAACTTTTAAAAATTGCGGCAGGGGAATGAGAGTTTGGAAAACCTGTAGAAAAAAGGTCAAAGACATGAAACAGACAATCTACCAAAAAAAAAATTTTTAATGTCCCTTAAACATATGAAAAGAATACTCAATTTCACTTTTAATAAGAGAAATGAAAGTTAATATAACACCAGGATACTATCTCTTACTGAATCAGATTGGGGAAAATTGAAAATTATACCTTATACATTCTGTTAGCAAGCCTGGGGGAAGCCAGACACTCTTATACATCACTAGCCAGAATGCAAATTGGTAAAACCCAATCAGGGAGAACTTGGCATTGTCTAACAAAAGGACACATGCTCTCCCCACTTATTGTAATTTACCCTGGTCAAACATCTCCAACTGTACACGAATATGTATGCTCAAGGGAATGCATTGTAGGATTATTTCTAATTGCAGAATATCAGAAACGACCCAAGGAACTTACACAGGAGAATGGCTGAATGAATATGGTACATCCAGCCAGTGGAATACTATGCAGCTATGGAAAGAGAACACTATCTACAAACTGATATGGAAAGTCTTCCAAAATGTATTATTAAGTGAAAAAGTAAAATGTGAGAAAGCCTATATAGTATGCCACCTCTTATGAAAGAAAGGGAAATAAGAAAATATATATGTTATCTGCAAAATTGTACAAAAAGAAACTTGGGAAAGGTAACCTGGAAGTTAGTAAGCTTGGTTATATCCAGGGAGTGGGGGGAACTGGGTGAAAAGAATAAGATGATGGACACAGGGTAGAAGGAGGAGGAGAGTGACACAGGAGAGTTACGAACTTGTCCAAGTCTGTGCCTTAGAGCCATGTTAATATTTCACTCAATTTTTAATGAATAAAAAAATTTTAGTGAGTCAAATCAAGGATAAAATGGAAAAATCTTAACATAGAATATACATGGGAGCAAGCAAACCTAATGATATTTCAAATGAGCACCAATGGTCTCACTTGGGTCCACCAACCCGGGGAAAGGAAGTCTCTTGAGCAAAGAACTGCATCTTGACTCTCCCATCTTCTTCCCTGAGCTGTCCCCCAACTACACTGCTCCCAATCCCCTTCAGAAGAGTCTTCTGGACTTCAGAGTCCAGAAGGCCATGCACCTGCATGGGCCCCAGCCCTCAGCCTCTGAGGAGCTCACCTGAGGCCGCAGGGATGCTGTTCCCCTCTCCCTGGTAAAGAAGAACATTAGCTGGTCAAGGAGAAATTCTTCCCAGAAGAATAGGCAGAGGGATGGGTGGGAGGCAGGCCATCTCCCAGAAGTACACCCAGAATTCACAAATTGTTCCATTGGAATCCAACGTCATCAGGGGGACATATGGTGTAAGGAGAGGGCCAAAAGCCACAAGGGCACAGCCAGCTGCAGGGGCAGGACTCCCACGCACAAAGCTCCTCAGCCCTGAAGACCAGCAGACCCAGTGAAGGAACCGGCAGACCACCATGAGGGAGCCAGCAATCCCCCAGTTATCCTAGAGTCCAGGTGAATGACCTGGGTGACAGACTGCTGTAAACCATCAAGAAGGAACCAAGCAAACCAGCCCTTACCAACTTCAATTTGCCCAAACTTTGACATTCAAGGTATCATGCAGAGGCAACTTAGGAATAAGCACCCACATCTTTCCCTAGTGCCCACCCCCCTCACCAGGTAGCTTCCTGGGCTCGCTCTCAGCCAGGTCTGTCTCCCTGTGGCTTGGTAATGCAGGAGCCCCAACCCACCAACCCTTTCTCACCACCCTTCCAGACTGACCCCAAAGCCATGACACTTGTGAAAAAAGTTCCCTGTTGGTTTCAGATCAGGCAAGCAGGGAGTCACAGCAGGCTCCAGATTTCCCTGACCCCTCTGATACCTGCCCTGGAAGAAGTCTCGAGGCCACCCTGTGCTGCACTGCCTGACACCTGCCCCATTTAGACCCACACCAAGCTCTGTCCCAGGGCCCAAAGGCAGAGACAGAACCAGTCCTCTGGGAACTCTGCTCACTCCTGGGCCCTCCAACTCAGGGCCACCTCTTGCTCTTTGAGGGGCTTCTGAGCACCTGATGGGATAAAATGTGAACGTGCTTTGGAAACAGTAAAACACCCTGCGAACACCCGAAGAGCAAAGGGAGAGAAATCCAGGGCAAAGACTGAGTGCTGTGCTCACAAGAGAAGCCCCGGGCAGGCTCCCAGGAGAATTCTTCGAGGGACAGTGGCCCCCGGGAAGGGTTCCGGGGAAATGGGGCCAGTGCCAGCAACAGAGGCAGGCTTACCTGGCAGACACCCACATGCAGCCCGCTCTGCCAGGGAGGGCTCAGTGCCAGGCCCAGGCCCCAGGGAGGAGATTAGCTGTGGCAGGAACTGGCCAAGGGGAGCAGGGGCCCAGCCTGCCAAGCACCCACAGAGGACAGAGGCAGAACTGCTCCCAGCATTTGGCAGGCACTGGCTCCCAGGTGCACTTGGCTCCCAGGAATATGTGGCTTATGCCAGGTGCCGAGATGGGAGGGCAGGTGACGGGTCTGCTGTGCCAGATGGGTGACCCTGCCCAGAGAAAGAGGAGCCAGAGTCTCAGGGAGCCCCTGCAGACTGGCTTTGGCACTCACAGCCCTCTCCATCACAGTTGAGGAAGACCACAAACTTGACAGGTTTTGCCACCCTATCCCCCCCGCAGAGAGACCAGAGGCCCAGAAGAGAATTCCTCCCCTGCTGTTTCCTTCCCCTCTCCAGGAGGGGTAGTGAGTTAACCACCGATACAGTTCACAAGGGAGGCAGGAGTCCCCACAAGTTGTCGTGTGAGAGTGACTGGCCCCATCAGAAGCCACAGCCTGAGGGGCTCATGAGTGGGTCTGGGAATTCCAGCGCTGTCCCTGGGATCCTGGCTGTGGTCAGGAGGACACAAGGAGACAGAGGTCAGAACCCAGGGCCTGGAGCAGGTGTGGGGGCTCCAGCTCTCCCACCCCTGCTGGTGCTCATGCAGGGTGTCTGGAGGCCAAGGAGACTGGGGGCAATCAAGGGGCTTGGGACCTAAGCTCTTCCTAAAGGTTACCTAGTGTTTTGATACTTTAGTGACTGATACTACCATACGTGGCACACGGGCTGACTATCTGGCCTGCCCTTCCCCATCTCAAGCTCTTCCTGACACCGAACTGCCCATCTCCCACACGGGGAGCTCCCAGGGCAGAGGGCATGAACCGTCAACCTGCTTCCTCAGCCCCCACACGTTGACATCCTGGCCTTACCCGTGACCGAGTGGCCCTCCTCCTTTACTCCCTCCTGCTTCATACTCATCAGCACGGCCTCACATAAGCCTCACAACAAGAGCCAAGCTTGGTGCCAGACAAGGGTGAGGAGATGGGAAAACATTATAACCCCTGGCACCAGAGGGCGTACAGTAGCCAACCCACCTGCGGCTCAGCTCTCGCCTCCATAAAGCCATAAGAGAGCCTGAAGGTCATCTTCCAGCCCCAAAATCATCATCTCCCTGTCCCATCCTCAGGTCCTACTCAGCCTTTCTTACCCAAGGCCTCCCTCCCACAGACCCTGCTGTGAAGGGTCCTATGCAGTCTACACCAAGGCTTTCCCTCCTGTATCACCGCCTGGGTGTGGAAGGAGGAGACTCAAGAGTTGAAAGATCCCATAAGGATGATTCTGCCCAAGCAGGACAAAGAACTGACTTGCTCAAAGCCCAGTGAGTTAGAGACTGAGGAAAGATGGAGCCAGTAACCAAAACCTGCCTGGTGATTTCTTCCCCGTAGCCCTCCAGACCCAAGAGGGACCCTCTTTCTTCTGAGCAGGAAGGAAGCCTGTCCTGTCAGCTCCTGCCAACATGTAGGTCCTCACCAAGCATTAGGGCCAGTAAGCCCTTGGGAAACAATACAAGCCAAAGAGAGAATCACCTTGGGCAGACCCAAAGGCACAACAGCCTACTGAGGAGAATCTGTTTGCCTGCTTGGTTTTATTTCGTGTGAGGGGATGGGAAGTTGTAACCAGGATGGTACCAAAGGTGAGCGTCCCCTGGCCTCCAGACCGCAACCCAGTTTCAGTGTCACCTCTGCATCTTCAGGAACAGAGTAGCCATGACTGCCACCCAATATGGTCTCGTCTGCTTCATCGAAACTGAGTCAGCAGTTACCATGATGGCTGTGACCATAGAGGGCAGGCCCAGTGCAGAGGGAAACAGAGGACGTATGGAACTGTCTTCCCATCCCTCCACACATATCTCTGCCTGGGAGCCACAAAAGTGCAGCCAGCCATCTAACGGGCGTTCGCCCCGTCCCTGCACCATGGCTGGCCTGGTCCCAGAGCCAGGCCTTCCGACAAAGACTCCAGTTGCAATTACCACTCGCCTCACAAACCCAGGTGAGGTCCTCCCCGGCCAGTTTTGCGCTGAGAGGACGATATGTGAGAAAGGAATTAAGTTTCTTTGTCATCCAGTAGCAAGATAAAGACAGCCTGCACATGTGAAAGGGAAAGACACGACACTATAAAATACGGGAACTTGAAGAGCCAGGTGAGGTCACTTCCTAGCCAAAATCCATCTTTAGCCAAGACATCTTGGCCTTTTCCGTAGCAGCCAAACCTTCCTGATCCCAGCGTGGTCAGACGTGACCCTGAGCGCGGAGGAGGGGGTCACAGTGGAGTGGTGAGGCGGAGGTATTACTACTGTTAGGCATCCTCAGACATCCTCCCCGCAGGGCACAGACTAACAGTGCAGGCACGGGAGAAGGCGGCCCGAGGATAGAAGGACACACTAGCTATTTGCAGAAGGGAAGAAGCATTATAGCTTTCTGGAGCAAGGGGATAATGACACAACAAAGAGGGAAGCCCGGCAGCCGCAGGTCCACAGTCGGGACACTGAGGCCAACCAGAGCATCGCAGGCCTAGGCCTGGTCTCTTCAGTCCTGAGCCCAGGCTCCCGAAGCCGCAGCTGGGCCAAGGCCAAGGGGCTCTGCTTCCCAACACAGGCTGCCTGGAGAACTGACGCAAACCGAGACCCCAGCTACTTCCACCAACAGGGTTGGTGCACGCTGTAAGACGCCCCAGAGACAACCCAGGTGGATTTTGTTCTTATTCCTCTAATAAGGGGAGGAGGAAGTTTAACTGGGTTTAAGGCTAGAACAGAGAACAGTCATTGAGAAAGACAGTAGCCAGGTAATAAAGGGGAAAAAAATTAAAACAATGAATCATTGAAAACTAATGATGTATTATATGCTGGCTAACTGAACATAATTTTTAAAAATAAAAATTAAAAGGGAATTTCTAAAGCTGTATTCCACCCAATAAAGAAAATACGTTGTGATGTTCAAAGGGCGGGGGGCGTCCAAAAATCTCAGGGTAATGACCGTCTGCCATAACGACCAGGCTTGGACCATGGCTTCAGGCCTTTCGCGTTACATTTAAAGTAGCTGAGAAAGCAAGAGCCACCCTGCGGCCCGAGGTCCCCCAGTACTGGCCCTGGCGCTAAGCGGCGTCTTCGGCCGGGCGCTCAGCTCGTTCCGTGGACTCGGGCGCCCCCGCGCGGCCGCAGCCGCAGCGCTGCTGACTCCGGCGTCCTAGGTCCCGGCGGCAGTTCCCCCGAGAGCCCCGCGGGGCCCGCTCAGCCCCAGCCTCCCCCGGGCCTCGTCAGCGCGCGGCGGATCCGCTGTTTGCGCGCCCGCGGGCTCCCGAGGCCGTGGCGACGACTGGCGGCCGGGTGGCGCTAACGAGCCCCGCGGGAGCGCGGCGGCGGAGAGGCCGGCTCTTGGCAACCACGCTGACTCTGCCGTGCCGCCCGGCCGCCGTGCGCTCCCAGCGCGGGGGCGGCCCTCGCCGCTTCCCGCCTCGCGTGGCCCGGGCGCTTCCACCCCGGCCCCCACGCTGCCCCCACGCTTGGCCCGGGCGGGAAGGGTCTCTACCGACACTCACAAGTTCGGGGGCCTTCGGAGCTACCTGCCAGCCTCTCTGAGCTCGGCTTATCTGCATCCGCTGGGTGGTCGTATGGATATTAACATTGGCTCCCCCTTTACCGCTTACCAGGAATCAGCCTGGGTGCACCGTTCCACCTTTTACCTCCTTTAGTCCTCAGAACAACACTGGTGGGGCCTGTCATGTGCGTGTGCTATCCCATTTCACAGATAGGAAAACTGAGGTGGAGTAACTTCACCTGAAGGCACACAGCCGGCGAGGGTCTCAAAGCCAGGGCTCCTTGCTCCAGTGTTTTCATAAGAACCTTCTAGGCCTCACAACCCCCACAGATGCTCCTCAGAACAAGTGAGTCCGTGGCCCAATAATTGAGGAGAAACTGCGTTCGTGGAGGCTGACAATACATTTTGGGGAGTTGGAGTCTCTTAGAAAAGAAAACTACTTGCTTTGGTTCTGGTGTTTTCCAAATTTAACTGAATGGGGAATCTCTTTAAAAAAAAAAAAAACACAGGAAGGGCACCTGGCTGGCTCAGTCCATTAAGAGTCCAACTCTTGATTTCAGCTCAGGTCATGATCTCCAGATCCTGGGGTCAGCCCTGTGGCAGGCCTGGGCTGGACATGAAGCCTGCTTGAGATTCTCTTTCCCTCTGCCCCTCCGCTCCCCTCGCTCATGTGCACACTCTATCCAGTAAACAAACAAACACTTAGGAGCCTTCTGGGGAACTATGTTCTGTGAAATATGCTTCAGGACACGCTGGCCTCTGCAGTCTCAAATGTGAGAACAGATGTGTAAGGCCCCACACCTGAAAAGTACTATGGAACCAGGAGGGTGTGTTCCATTATTAGGGCTATTGTGATCATCCTCACGTTCATTATCTTTTAGCAGTCCCCGCTGTGGTCTTGCTGAGCACTTCCTATGTGCCAAGCACTGTTCTAGCTGCTTTGTATGTATTAATTTATACATTATAATTATGCAGGTGTTGGCCCACCTTAAAAAAAAAAAGATCATGCTAATTGAATGAGTAATAGATGCAAAATTGTTAGAAGAAGGCACTTAGAATGACTATAAGCATTGGCTAGTATCATTATTCCCATTTTACAGAGAAGACTGAGGCACAGGAAGATTAGGTGATTTGCTCTAGGTCACACTGCTGGTCAGTGAATTGGAAGCCAGGCAGCCTGGGGGCAGGGCCTCTGCGGGTGACCAGAGCACATTCTGCCTCTGCCAGAACTGGAAGCCAGACCCCAGGTCTGGGCCTGTCAGCAAAGCCTTGAGTCCCCATGAGAGCATTTCTTCTCTGTGAAGGGCCACCACCCCCTATCCTGCCCATGCCCCCTGCCCGTCACAACCACCACTGCAGGCACCCCCATCCTGGGTTGGACCCCAGTCCCACCGTTTACTGGCTGAGTGGTCTCAGAAAAGTAACTTAGTCATCAGTTTCCACGTCAGTAAAAGGACAGGATCGTCTACCACACTGGTGAGTGAGGACGGACTGAGATGATGGATATAAAGTACTTAACACAGGGCCTGAGCCATCTGAAGCACTCAGTACATGACGGCTCAGCACCAGCCCCCACTCCCACCCCTGCTGCTGGGTCCCTGGTTTACCCCTCCTCTATCTACCCCTGCTCTTGAAACTATGGCTTTATGTATATCTGTCTTCCCCTCAAAATTGAGCCCCAAAGGTTGGTCTGGTTCACTGCTACCCGGCCTACCACACTAAACTCAGCACACACTAGAAACCTAATTAATGTTTGCTGAATGAACAACTGAATTATGATAAGGAAAAAAGCTATTATTAATTATTGAGAAACCGCTGTGTCCTAGGCCCAGTTCCAAATATTTTACATGGATTCTAACTCACTTAATACAATGACCCTATCAGGTAAGTACTATTGTTTTCCCATTTGAGGAAACTGAGGTACAGAGATGTTCCTGGTAAATACCGGAGATGGGATTTGAACCCAGGCAGTGTGGCTTTCGAGCCTGCAAGTTTGGCCACAGTAACCAAGCGAACAGATGGATGCATGCCCACACTTGCAGGGTTCCTGAGAAGGCCAAAAGATGCTAAAAGCCCTACCCGTGCACAAAGGTTTTGTTACTAAGCCCCAGAAAAAGAAGGAAGCCTGGGTTTGGGCCTGTTCCTCCCAGGCCTCAGTTTCCTTATCTGTGAAGTAAGGATTGGACTTGATAATATCGGGGCTCTTACACTCATGGTGGAGGGGAGGAGAAAGGTTTCCTGGGCCCAACCTCCCTTCCCCTAAGAACAGCAAGGAGCTGGATGGGCCCAACTTGGGGCAGAGGGCAGGCCAGCAGCCAGAAAAACAGAGCCTTTGGAGCAAGGACCCCGGTCAGAGTGGGCTCTGATTCACTAGGAGTCAAGGACCAAAGGTCAAGGTCCCAGCCAGAGTTGTGTGATACAGTAACTAAAGGCGATAATGACCGTTCACAAGTAGCTAGGTCTTGACAGTTTGTGTGATTGCACCTGGCCCTCCCACCAGCGCCGTGGCTACTACCCCTAGGAACTAAGGCCTAGAGAGGCCTGGGGCTTGTCCAGGGTCACACAGTGGGCCAACATCTAGATCCCACATGCCTGGGGTCTGTTGATTGACCATCAGTTTAAACTGCAGCAAGCCATACTCTAGAAATGGCTCTGGCTCTTTAAGGGGGAGTGAGCAGGACCCAGGTGGCAGGCCTGGCTACAGTTAAGTAAGAGAGTGGCCATTTCCACTCATTAAAAGTTTAGCCGGGCGAGCGAGGGACGTGGGCACCTGGGGCCAGAAGATCTCCTTGGGGCTCTGGACAGAGCTGGCCCCAGCATCGGGCCCAGGCTGCTGTAATGGGGCCCCAGGTGTCCTGCTGAGCCCCTGTTCCCCAGGAGAGCCTCTCGGGCCACCAAGGCCCAGCTCATTATGGCCTAATTGGTGGCAAATCATCAGCCAGCCTCAGGGACTGAGAGGGATGAGCTCAGAGCAAGAAAAGTTGGAACATCCACAACTGTCTCCCACGTGGTCACAACTTTCTCCGCAGTGGCCCAAACTTTCCCAGTCCTGGGGGGCACTCCCACGTCCCTGCTGGTGCCCGTGTTTGTCCAGGTTGCCCAGATCCAGCTGCACCCTGGATACGCTGCTGTCACCGCGGGGACTGGCTCAATCCTCAGCGGTAGCCTGGCAGTCTGGGTCTGAGGTGCCTCCAGTCCCCACCCCCTGAGCCTCAGCTTTGAGGGTGCCCTCAAACTGGTGAGGGGTGCCCTAGCTCTATCCCCACTCCTTACCCCATCCTAGGAAACCTGGTGGGGCGGCAATCCCCTCCACACCCCGGAGCAGGGCCGGGGCGTTCCCTCCCTGAAAGGGAGAAGATGTCTGGTTCTCTACACAAGCATGGGCCCCACATCCCCACCCCTGGGCCAGTTCACAGAGGCCGCTCCCCTCGCTAGCCCATCTCCTCTCACACCAGCTGAGGAGGGAGTGGGGGGGAGAGGGAAGTAAAGATGATAAAACAAAGGTTGCTAACTCAGAGCATCAGCCTGTTGAGTCTCCGGGGAAGCCTGGCAAGGTGCAAGTCCTATCCATATTTCACAAATAAGGAAACTGAGGCACAGAGATTTTGAGTTCGACCGCCTCGTGCAGCCTTTCCCTACAAAGAAGTGAGATTAATCTGGGCTCAAATCACTGTCACTGAACCAGCTGTGAAAACTGCCCCAACTTAACTTCTGAGTCTTTGCTTCTTCATCTACAAAGTGGGGATGTTATCATATGTATTCTGTGACATTGGGAGGCTAATGACAGTGTGTGTAAAATGCCCGTCATCATCCTGGCAGCGAACACATTCATTCATTCAATGACTGTGGTTAATACTTTTTCATAGTCCAGTGGAATGGAAAAGCACGGGCTTTGGGTCCAGAGGTTCAAAAACCATGATTGCTCCATGAATCCAAGCCAGCTTCCGAACCAGCCCTGGAGTTTCCAGGGTCAGTTAGATGCTCGCCCTGCCCTCCCCGAGCAGGAAGAGACAGAACATACTTGCAGTGGGAGGACAGGTCAGGGGTCAGTCTGAGAGGTCACCTACTTCTCCAAGCTGAGCTTTATCATTTAGTAAGCGGTGGGCAGTGTCCATCCCACAATAACGCCGGTTGTCCTGAGGCCTGAGTGCCATAATGTAGGTGATTGTGGCCTGCAAATTCTAGAATGGTGTAGAAATAGCCCCACTGCCTCACAGATGAGGAAACTGAGGTTTGGGACCTCGAGTCACTGCCCAAGGTCACCCAGATGGAGGTGGCTGAGCCTAGACAGAAACCCAGGGCTTTTCTGCCCAGAGAAGGCTCAGCACCCTGGCAGGACGGGCAGCCTTCCTCAGCCTTCCTCAGCCTTCCACCCCCGTCACACACTGCAAGGCCAGCGACACACACTAAGGTGCGCGATGTGTAGGGCAGACCCTGCCTCTTCACAGGGAACACACAACCAGGGGTCAGTAAGCCAAGCAAGAGATAGTCACATTACATGAGAAGGGGAGGCATCCCAGGGAAGAGGGGCTGACAGATGCCTTCCTGCCTCTCCCTGCTCAGGTGTAACCTTGAGCCCCAGGACCCTCTCTCTTCATCTGCCTTTGCCTCCAAAGAATCCCATGGCCTGTGCAGAAATGGGGAGTTTGGGGTAGACGTGTCCTGCTGCCCTCTTCCATTCAGATGGTGGCCACACAATGTCCCTGAGAGAACATTCTTAGGTGATCTCTCCTCTCTGCCCCTTAGCAAAGGTCTGAGCTCAGTATGGTGGTTGTCACGAGGGAGCCAGCACTCTGACCTCCATTCCCTGGCAGGTGTTGACCCCAGGTGGCAGCAGAAAGGATCTGGGCCTGGGACCTCCTAGGAGCTCCTGAATCATTGGTGGCCAGTGACTTCCTCTGCCAGAAACCTGCAGGAGGCGGTAGAGATTCGGGGGAAGGAAGGAGGCTGAGGATCAGGATGGAGGAGGTCTAAGGAAGTGACCCAGCTTGATCCAAAGTCCCCTCGGGAAGATCTGGAGGGAGCCCAGAGGACACACGTGTGTACACACATGCGTGCGCACGCACACACACACACACACACAAACACAAACACTCATTAAATGCTGGCACCAGCAGCAATAGGGTTGCCTCACAGCCCAAGTTCAAGTCTCAGCTCTGCTACTTACTGGCTGCACGGGCCTTGGCAAATGTATGCCCTTTACCTGTTTTCCCTTCCATAACATGGGGTTAATACTAGGGACAACCATGCAGAGCTATCATGAGGGTTAGAGAGATATCCTTAGCTCACTGTATAGGCTCCATGCTGTGTGTGAGCTACAGTGCTAAGTAAGGTACAGATGTTATCTCATTTGGTTGATGCTCAGGACAACTCTCTGAACTTTTACTTGCTCACAAGCTACACTACACATAGCCTACCAGGTGCTCAATAAATATGTGTTGAATGAATGGATGGATGGATGGATGGATGGAGATGGGATTGGTGTTACTGCTATGCCCATTTCTCAGAAAAGCACACTGAGGGAAAGCAATTTTCCAGGACCACACAGAGCCAAGAAAGATATCCTGTCCCAGGCCCTGACACCAGCGTGTTCTGATTGACTCAAGCTCACAGTCTGGGGGGCAGGTGGGAGTCTGGAAAAGTGGTAGGGCACAACAGGAAAGTCCAAGAGTGAAGCATCTCGAACTATCTGGGCAGGTCCACAACTGCACCTGCCCCCAAGCACAAGCCCAGGCAGCCTTTCCCCCAACATGGTGCTTGGATGCCACCTTGTGGCTTCTCTGGGAGATGCAGGTTTCCCCTGGCTTGGCCTAGACAGGGATGAAAGTCAGCCCTGCAGCCAGAGAGGGGCAGTCCACAGATCCGGGGCCAGGCTCCCAGCCCAGACATGGATAGGGAGGTACAGCCTGCTCTAAAAGCTTTGCTCAGAGACCAAAGGGCCCTAAGAACCAAAAAATTTGTTTATGGGCAGTGCAGGCAGAGGTGGGGGAAGGGATGTCCATGGGTCCATCAGGGGACTTTGGCCTCCTGGCTTTCTGGAAAGCCACTCCCAGATGGCCCCTCTCACTCAACACACACACAAGAGCCATATCAATGCACTTGCCAGATTTCCCACCGCCCACAGCCTGAGGTCTTTGGGTCTGTGGTCTGGATTTTTAGGACTAGGGTGTTCAGCTCAAAGGAACCCCAGAGTAGGAAGTTCTCCTTCCTTCCTTATGTACATGAGGCCCATAGATGGATGGGCCCTAGCTGGGTGGGCCCAGCACCCAGGCCCCCAGACAGTCAGGCCAATAGATTCTCAGTGGGGACCCTTTCTCCTACAGAAGAGCAAGCACAGTGATTCAGTGACACGTTCATGCATCCTGAGACCCACCCTCCGGCACAGTCTATGGAGAACTCCCTCCCACTTCCCATTCTTGAAGGAGGCTGGGAGCTACTACCAGTCTGGGCCCAGGCCTACATTGTATGGGTCTGGGGATCAAAATGAGACTTGATTTCAAGTCTCAGCTCTGCCACTTACTAATGCTGAGCCTTGGCCAAGGGCAAACTCTCTGAGCCTATTTCCCCATCTGTAAAATGGGTTTCATAATCACCACCTTGAAAGGAGTTGTGAGTTTTAAATGAGATACGGCCTGTAACAGCCAAGCTGTGGCACCTGGCCAAGGGCAGGAGGGGGCTAACTGTGCCACCCCTTCCTCTAGGGCCCAGCCAGGCAGGGGAGCTGAGGGAAAATCCCTCCAGCCACAACTGATAACAGGGGCCCAATGCCCCTGGCTTTTCAAACTCAGGTCCCAGGTTCAGGCAAATCAGGAAAGACCCTTCAAATCAGGCAGTTGGTGGCCTGCCCTCAGGCCTTGACATTCCTTCCTTTGGGCTCAAGGATAAACCCATAGGTGAGTCTGCTGGGAAGAAGGGGGTACCAGGTGCAGGGACATGACCTCACTGGAGGCAGGACACCAGGGCCCAGTCCAGTTCTGCCCTCATCCCTGCTAGAAGAGGTCTCCTCAGAATCCTGCACCAAAGGGAGGGGCCCTGAAGCCTGTTGGGAGGGACCTCTTTCCTCCCTGCAGAAGGAAGCTCCCTCACAGAGCCAGGGCCCACTGGCCTGCTACCTACAGAAGCTTTCCCCAGCCCCCTCCCCAGAGGAGGAGCTAAGGGTGAAGAGGCCAGAGGGTCTGCCTGAGGGGCCAGAGACCCGTTTTTAGAATTGGATACAGCAAGCTGGGTGGGAAGTCACACGGAGAGAGCGGTGGGGTGGGGGTTCAAAGCGAGGAGGTCTGCTCATCTGTGTCCCCTGTCAGCTTCACATGGGGAGAAGAATCACCCCCACATTCCCAGTACTGAGGGACCCTCTGGCACCCCAGCAACCAGAATGTGCCCAGAAGACCCTAGGAGCCAGGGGCAACTCTAGGCCCGGTTCTGCTACCAAGTGGCTGAGACCACTTGCCCCAAGGCTCAGTTCCCTCAACTGTCAAGTGTGGTGGTGTCCCCACCTCCCAGTGTGATAGGAAACCAACTGAGCTGGAAACACAGAAGAGGGTAAACCTTACAATCAGTATTTTATCGCTAAGAATAAGTACAAAGGCAGGAAGAGAACTTGGAGGTGACAATGTGTTTATGGCCTAGACCGTGGTGGTGGGTGCACGGGTCCGTGTAATCCCCACACTCATCAGGCTGCATAAAGTGGGAAGCTGTCAGGGAGGTCCCATATCAGACAAAAGTATGTAGGAGACATATGTTAGTGAGAAAAACAATTATAAAAGTGATATTTGCTCATACTAATCTATACATTCAGCAAAGTATGAGTTAAAATCTTAACAGTTTTTTCATGGTACTTGGCAAAATGATCTTAAAATTCATAGAAAGTACCTAAGAGTGTGAGTACCTAAGTACCTAAGAGGCCGTATCTCATTTAAAACTCACTTGACCTTTTTGGGAGTTGTCAAGCTTCAGTAAAGGGTCTTCTAAAAAGGGGGGGGCTTCCTAAACTATAATCACATGAAATTTACTAGGAACATCAGAAGTTTGATCTAGGAAGGAGAGCCCCAGTACTCCTTTTATGGAAGGGGAAACAGAGGACTAAGGGCACCCCGCCAGAGCCTGGATCCAATCTCAAGCCTCTGAGCTTGCTTCTCCGCACTGCCTCCCACCTGATGCTAGTGGTTGCGGGGGAGGCACAGGATAGGGCTTCCAAGGACCCCTGCCCAGAGGGGATGATGGCCCGAGACAGATAGCAGGGGCTTCACTGAGATTCCTGTGCCCAGAAAGTCTCCCCATCTATGCTATGTGCCATAATATCCACCATCAATCCTCAGGGAGCCAACCGGGGCCATTATCAGCCTTTTACTCATCATTGTGGGCTGTGGATCCCATCGGAAAGCAGGTTTGGAAATAAGGAATCCTGACCACCTTGACCAGGAGAGAAATCTAGAGAGGAGAGTTTAGCACAGGGCAGCTCACAGGGGCCAAAGGGATAAAGGGAGGTAAGACAGTGGACAGAATCCTAGGGAGGAGTGGGAAGCTGTCAGGAAGGTCCCAGGGCAGTTGGGCTGCCCAGAGTGCCCTCCACCATGAGATGCGACTCAAGTCCTGAGCCCAAAGACTCCTCCCAGTGTCTTGGCCCAGAGAAGCTGGGGCAAGAGCAATCAGGGAGGTCTTCCTGCAGCAGGTGGCAGCTGAAGTCCTAGAGCAAGCAGTCAGCAGCTGGGTGATGTAGAAGGGAGGACCAACTGGTTGGCAGAGGGGTAGGTGGCAAAGTGTGATTTGGCCTTCTGGAGGGCAGCAGCCCCTCAGCGAGGAACAGAAGATGAGACCTTTGAAGGCCAGCCTCCATGGTTAGGGAGCCTCTGCAGGGTTTTACGAAGGTTGTCAATGTCACGTCTGCTTTCCCAAAGGATCCTTCTGGCACCAAAGGTGGTGAAGGACTAGAGGGGGTGGTGGGGCTAGTCCCCGCACTAGGCCTAGAGGTGAGTCGGGACCGGCTTCAGGAGCCAGACCAGAGAGGAGACAGGGTGGGGGAGAGGAGGGACAGGCTGGAGTTGGTGGCAAACCAGACAAGGGGGGTGAGGGAGAGAACGAATGGGGTGATGTCCCAGAACCTGGCTGGGGATGCGAGCTGGACCCTCCAAGAAAGGGCATTGAGAGGCAAACCCACAAGGGTAGGAGGGTAGAGAGGCGGAGAGGTCAGGGACAGGCAGGCTGCACATTGCATGGAAAGTGTGTGGACTGGCCTCATGTCTCACCTTCCTGGTGGCCCTGGTGTGGGGTCCTGGTGATGAGCTGCAGGGCCTCAAAGCCATTCCCAGGGCCCTCAGCACCATACTCCCATCCATACTCAGCTGCCACAACACCTCACCCTGTCACTATAAGTTAGCCAGTAACAAAGTGTCCCAGTCTGACAGGGGACCCATCCCTTCCCCAGAAAGCCCCAGACCTGAGGGGCAGTATGGCTGAGAGCTGCTGGTGTGATAAGGAAGCTTGAGTCTCCTCAGCCTGTACTACTACTCCCTCAGCTCCCCTCAGCTGAACTCTCTTTTCCTAAGACAAGGCTAGAAGCACACCTCCCCTAGGAAGTCTTCCTGGCTTAGCCCTGTCTCACATTCAGGGTTGAGTTCCCACCCCTCTAAGCTGAACCCCTGGAGCCCAGACCAGACACACTTCCTGAGAGCAGGCCTTGCCTCCCCTGTCATGGGTGTCACACACCCACACCTCCCCTCTGCATCCAGAGCCGGCCCAGGCCAAAGCCACCCTCGCTGTCCCTCTCTCTTTCCTTTGAACCACAGGTATGAAGGCTGTAGTGGGTTTATTGATGGCCCCCAAAAAGGTACACCTAAGCCCTAAGCCCTGGAAGTTGTGGATGTGACTCTATTTGGAAAAAGGGTCTTTGCAGATGTAATTAAATAAAGAATGCTTATATGAGATCATGCTGGATTGGATCACCCAGGTTGGCCCTAAATCCAGTGACAAGTGTCCTTGTAAGAGACAGAAGAGGAAGCCAGGGGAAGGAGGCAGATTATAGAGTTTTGCAGCATGAGTCCAGGAACACCTAGAGCCACTAAAAGCTGGAAGAGGCGAGGAAGGGGTCTCCCCCAGAGCCTTCAGAGGGAACACAGAGCTGCCAACACTCTAATTTCAGACTTCTTGCTCCAGAACCATGGGAGAATACACTTCTGTTGTTTTAAGGCGCCCAGACTGTGGTAGTTTGTAGGCAGCCCTAGGAAATGAATACAGACTTAAACACAGCCAGCAAGCCATTCTCAAAGGTCTGAGTTGGCCACAGTGTGAGCCGACCGAGTGCTATGCCCGGCAGAGCTGCCATTGTCCTGGGCTTCTGGCTCCAGGCCCTGGCCCCACCCTGAGAGGGGCATGGACAAACTGGAGGGATCCTAGTGAGAAGGGCACCCACTGGGCACCCTATAGCCAGGGCTGCCCAGGGCCCTGGGAGTTGGGACAGGAGGGCCCAAACAAGAAGGGGAGCAGACGTGAGCTATGCCCAGTCTAGTGTGTGGAAGTCCCTCCTCTACCCAAAACTCACACGTGGCCCTGGGGCAGCAGCAGGGGTTGACGGGCTCCTGATGCCTCTAAGACCCTCCAGCCCTGACAGCCCCCCGGCCACCTCAGTCCAGCAGGGCTGGAGCTAGCCTAAGCCGGATGCCCTTGGGTGGAGGAGGGGACACTGCTGGGCTCCAGACCACACCGTCTTGACTAGTTCCTGCCTTAATCCCCACACCCGAGGCTTTGGGTTCAAGCACGCCCACCACCATCACCATTCCTGCCCCTCCTGTCAAGCTGCACCTGAACCATCCCAGGCCCCCCTTCTCTCTGCCTCGGGCTGTTTCTGCACCTTCCAGGTGGATGCAAATGTCCCCTTCTCCACGAAGCCTCCCCTGACCCCCTTCCACTCCACCACCAGGCCCAGAGCAGTAACGAGACAGGGGTGAAGTAGAGAGAGTCAGTTTGCCACAGATCTAATGATCTTGGATAAGCCCCCCAAAGTCTCCAAACCTAAGTGGACCACCTCTAAAGTGGGGTGATCACTTCAACAGGGCCTCCCACAACCTCATTCTCTTGCTTCCAGTTCTTCCCTTTCTAACAATAATCATCACATAAATGCCCTCGATCCTTCAATCATCTCCACATAGTAGGTGCTCAATAAAAGTTTCACTTCCTTGGAATTCTTCACTCCTCATTACTGACATGTACAGCGGGGCCTACCGGACAGACCAACACCCTGTGCTCCATGCCCCACCTGCTTTGACAGAGCTCCCCCGAGGGGTGCTGCAGCCTGGGTTTGGGGCAAGAGGTCTGAATACCCCTGTTTGTGTTGAGTTGTACCCCTCTGGCTCCAAAGCAGGGACTTTGGGCAGCCTAGGCCAAAAGGAAGGGTCCAGCCTGGATGTCAGGAGACCTGGCTCCAGGCTGGTCCTGCGGAAGTCCTAGGAGACGGAGGAGTCACCACAGGGCCAGGCACCCTGGGGAAGGAGCTGGCGTGCATTTAAGTGCACTGAGGGAGCCCCACCGCTCTCTCCACTACTGCCTGCCTGTGTTCGAGTGAGTATCAGCTCAGGGGGTCAGCTCGGGTGGGCAGTGGGGGCCAGGGAGGGGATGGCGGGTTCAGGGGACAAGGGGATGGGCAAAGAAGGAAAGACAACTTGTACCCACAGCCCTGGATGTCATCCCCTTTCTTTGGACAATTACACCACAACCCCATCCTCACCCATGCCCCCCCCACCCCCCGCTCCGGGTCTCTCAGAAGGAAATCCTCCCTAAGCCTCACCTACATCCCTCCTCTTTGAACCGAGCCTCGTCAGTGGTGGAGAATCCGCAAGGGCTTCATGCATCTTTTCTCTCTCCCACTCTCCCATCTTGTTTTTCTTATACTTTTCTTCCGTGGGACATTGGCCAAGTCCAGCGTCTCCCTTGAGGTGTGCTAACAGTAAGCGGGACCCCGGCTTTGGCGTTCTGAGCCCACCCCACCAATTCTCAACTTCTGCACCCCACCGCACTTTCTTCTGGCTCGCTCAAGCTTTGACCCTCAGGTTAGACGTCCTCTGCTCTGCAGAGTCTTTCCTGTGCCCAGAGGCTGAATTAGAGGTCTCCCCTGAACCCCCCATAGCTCTCTGGCTCTTCCCTATGGGACTCTTAGCACTGCGGACATTGAAACCCCAGGTAATGCACCCATAGAAGCCCCCAGGGCCTCGCAGAGTGCCTGGTACGTAATAGAGGTTCAGAAAAATATACTGAAAGAACAAATAAATGAATAAAGGGGGACTTCCTATGACTGACCCATGGTCATAATACCTGCCTATAGAGACACTACAGCTACTAAGTGAGAAGGAGTCTTGATGCGGAAGTACTTAACACAGCCCAGACTACAGGAGGCCCTCAAAAAAAATGTGAGTTTTCCCTCTGTTCCTTTTTATGAAAACCACCTCAGGAAGACAGCTATCCCTCCAAGTTAACAGAGGACACTACATAAAGAGGGATTTGTGGCTTAGGTGAGGAAAGATGCTCAGGTGAAGCCACGCACGCATGGATCTCCTGGCCTGACATACAGTTTGGAGGGGCTTGTAGAGCCTCACACACAGCAGACATGCATGTCAGGAAAAGGGAGCCCCAAGATGGCCTCTGCGGTCCTCTCCAGCGGCCGTGCGTGCATGATTGTCGATGCCTCATGTGGTCCCAGAGGCCCACAAAGGAATCACTGCTGGGAGGTTGGTAGCTCCATCTTCCTCTTAGGCTTCGTGGGTGCGAGCAGGCAATCTTCCCCCTCTGCTGCCCTATGTTTCTGAGTTCTTGATGTCAGTGAGGCAATTGCCTGGCAGGGAATGGTGTCTGAGCAGCGAAGATAGGAGCCATGTTTTTGTTACGGGATTCAGTTTATGGTAAGAGAGGGTATGTCTGGGAATCCCAGTGTGTATCACTGAGTGTTTTAGTGAGAGTGTATATTTGTTGTTTTCACACACATCCTAAAGGACTACATTTCCTAACTCCATACAGTGATTTGAGATAAGCCTGACTTAAAACACTACCAGCTTACAAAGTCACTCTTGGGGTTGAGGTATTTAATTGCATGATTAAAATGCAAATCACCCTATAGGAATCTATGCTAATAAATTTAAAATTCTTTATGAAATGGGGAAATTATCAAATTTCCAAATTTACTTAAGAAGAAACTAAAAACCTATGTAGATTAATTGCAATGAAAGAAATCTCTAAGTGTTACCAAACAGTTCTCTGCTGAAAAGGTCTGTGCCCACATTGTTTTATTGGTGAGTTTTCCCCCAAACTCTCAAGAGATGAATAATTCCTATGCTATAAAACCTATTCTAGGGGTGCCTGAGTGACTCAGGGGGTTAAAGCCTGTGCCTTCGGCTTGGGTCATGGTCTCAGGGTCCTGGGATCGAGCCCCGCACCGGGCTCTCTGCTCAGCAGGGAGCCTGCTTCCTCCTCTCTCTCTCTCTGCCTGCCTCTCTGCCTACTTGTGATCTCTGTCAAATAAATAAATAAAATCTTTAAAAAAAATACCTATTCTAGAAAATAGAATTTAAAAACGAAATTGAGTCAATTGATTTTGAAGTTGGCATAACTGTGATACTTTACCTCATAAAGATAGTTCCAAAAAAGAAACCTGTAGATCTATCCTAAATAAAATACTAACAAACCAGTTTCAGCAGAATTTAAAAATATAAATATCTACTTGTCAACAAGTCAAATTTTAAAAGCATTGGCTCATTATAGTTGGTTCCATAAAGGCATCCGAAAACATTAAACACAAATTCCTACTTTTTATTATTAAAAATAAGAAACAGAACAGTATTTCATTAACATAAAAAAGAATATCTTTCTCAAATGAACAATCAATATTATACTTAATATTAGAAACAGGAGTTCTAATAAAACTGAGGAAAAATAAATATATCTTTTCTTATCATTATTCTTTAACATTGTCATAGAAGTTTTTTTTATGAAATAAAATGTAATTTTTTTAATTTTTTTTTTTTTAGACAGAGAGAGAGTACTGGTGGGAGCAGAAGGAGAGAGAGAGAGAGAATCTTAAGCAGGCTCCACACTCACCACAGAGACTGACCAGGGTTCAGCTCAGGGCTTGGTCTCACAACCTTGAGATCATGACTTGAGCTGAAATCAAGAGTTGGACACTCAACCAACTAAGCCACTCAGGCACCCTTTAAATAAGGTATAAAACAGAAATAACAATCTAGTTTTAAAAACAGAGGGGAAAAAAATGAAAGAGGAGAATTCTCCTTTGAATACCCAATAAAATCAATTGAAAAAAAGTTTTCAGTTACTAAGGAAATTTTTAAAGTACAATATGTAAGATATATAATATATAAGATAAATGTAGGGGTGCCTGAGTGGCTCAACTGGTTAAATGTCTGCCTTCGGCTCGGGTCATGATCCCAGGGTCCTGGGATAGAATCCCACATTGGGCTCTCTGCTCAGCAGAGAGCCTGCTTCTTCCTCTCCCTCTGCCTGCCACTCCCCCTGCTTGTGCTCTCTCTCTTGCTATCTCTCTCTGTCAAATAAACAAAAAAATCTTTTAAAAATGTAAATATACAAATATACAAAATCAATAACTTTTATATAAAATTGTTGCCAATTCAAAAATATGATAGAAAATTCTTGTATTTTTCATGGAAACTAATAACAGAAACACCTACAATGAACTTAACAAGAAATGTGGGGAGACCTATTTATTACTCAACAAATATAGAGTATCTATTATGTGGCAGGTTCTGTATTTGGCACCCGGAATAGAAATGTGAGTGAAGGGCGCCTGGGTGGCTCAGTGGGTTAAGCCGCTGCCTTCGGCTCAGGTCATGATCTCAGGGTCCTGGGATCGAGTCCCGCATCGGGCTCTCTTCTCAGCGGGGAGCCTGCTTCCTCCTCTCTCTCTCTGCCTGCCTCTCTGCCTACTTGTGATCTCTGTCTGTCAAATAAATAAATAAAATCTTTAAAAAAAAAAAAAAAGAAATGTGAGTGAAGTGGATAGTGTGTGCTGCTGGGGACCTATGCAAACAACACTAAGAAACTGCTGAGGTATATAAATCAAGGCGTTTTCCAGACACCATACTTTATATTGAATGGAAAGACTGAATGTTTTCAAGACATCAGTCATTCATGGAATAATTTATAGGATTAATGAAATCCCAATTTTTAAAAATCACAATAGGATTGTTTTTGAAAATTGGCAAAATGATTCTAATGTGTGGAAGAATAAAACTTGAGAATGACAAAAATAATTTAAAACAAAAGTACTGATATTAAAAATCAAAATAAATGATGAAGCTGTAGTGACTAAAATAGTAGAGTACTCCCTTACAACTCAGTAATACAAGACAACTCAATTAAAAACAAGCAGAGCATTTGAATAGACATTTCTCCAAATAAATACACAAATGGCCACTAAGCACATCAAATGAAACATGCACGACATCATTATCTCTCAGAAAAACAAAACTCAAAACATCTTGGATGACTAGAACTTTTTAAAAGACAGACAATAGTAAATGTTGACAAGGATGAGGAGAAATTGGACCTCTCATGTACTGCCAGTTGGAATATAAAACAGTGCAGCTACTTTGGAAAACAATCTGGCAGTTCCTCAAAAGATTAAACAGAGTGTATAGATACCAGCAATTCCACTCCTAGAAATGAAAGCATCTGTTTACACAAAAACTTGTGTAAACATTATTCAGTATAGCCAAAAAGTGGAAACCACCCAGATATCCATCAACTGATCAATGAAAATGGAGTACTCTCCAGCCACTGCAAAGAAACCATATACTCATGGCTACAACATAGATGAAATTTGGAAATATTATGCCAAGTGAGAAAAGCCAGCTATGAAAGATCATAGGCTGTATGCTTCCATTTACATGAAAAGTCCATGGGGTGCCTGGGTGGCTCAGTTGGTTAAGTGTCTGCCTTCGGCTCTGATCATTATCCCAGAGTCCTGGGATCAAGACCCACATGGGTCTCCCTGCTCGGCAGGAAGCCTGCTTCTCCCTCTCCCTCTGCTTTCTCCTCTCCCCGGCTTGTGTGCTCTCTCTGACTCTCTCTCTCTCTGACAAATGAATAAATTAAAAAATCTTTAAAATGGGATGCCTGGGTGGCTCAGTGGGTTAAGCCTCTGCCTTCGGCTCAGGTCATGATCTCAGGGTCTTGGGATGGAGCCCCACTCAGGGCTTACTATATATGTGTGTATATGTGTGTGTGTGTGTGTGTGTGTGTGTGTGTGTATGTATATACATGTATATATATGAAATGTCCAGAATAGTCAAATCCACTGACACAGAAAGTGGTTGCCTAGGGCTGAGGGGACTGGGGGACATGGGGAGTGACTACAAATGGGTAAAGGATTTCTGTTTGGGGTGATGAAAATGTTAATTGTAGTCATAGTTGCACAGCTCTATGAATTTACTAAAAAAACTATTGAATTGTACACTTAAATGGATAAACTGTATGTGTTATGCCCAAGTTTTCATGTCCGAGAGACCACCAGGGAGGCAATACCGATGTAATCACACGAGGGTTTATTTTATAAGCTTAAGCTTGGGCCCAAGTATACCCGACGCAGCGGAGTAGGGACTTGGACCCCAACGCTAGTTAAGGCAGGGGATTTTATGAGTCATTACAAGAGGCTGAGGGGTACGAGGGAGGAGGAGAAGTTTCAGACTTTTCTGCAGTGTAAGCTGATTAGCTGTTGCTGGGGTGTTGCAGGGTGGGGTACTTTCTTGGAACTAAAGCAGGATGGGGGTCCCTGGAACTAAAGTAAGGTAGGGGAAAGTTCAGCCCTTGGGCCTGAGATGGCTGCCAAAGCTGTACTTGAGCTAATGCTAAACCTGCGGTGGGATGGCCTTAATTTTCTTGGCCTCCACATATGGTATATGATTAAACCTCAATAAAGCTTTTTTTTTTTTTTAAATAGCATGGTATTGGCACAAGAGCAATCAGAACATCACTACCTATAATACAACCCCATCACATATAAGAACTTAACCTAGGATAACGATAATAACAAAAAGCAATGGAGAAGATTAAATAAGAACAATTATTTAGCTACTTGGGGAGAAATATATCAAGTTAGATTGTCACTTTGTATCAAAAATGAATTTTGTGTGGATCAAAAAAAATTTTTTTAAGATTTTATTTATTTATTTGTCAGAGAGAAACACAGTGAAAGAGGGAACACAAGCAGGGGGAGTGGGAGAGGGAGAAGCAGGCTTCCTGACGAGTAGGGAGCCTGATGCAGGCCTTGATCCCAGGATCCTGGGATCATGACCTGAGCCAAGGGCAGACACTAAACAACCTAACCACCTAGGCATCCCAGGATCAAAATTTAATATGAAAAAATTAGACCATATTTAAAGAGGAACATTTTGATCTTTGAATGAGAGAAGGCTTGCTAAGCTTAAAACCAAGGAAAGAACTCACAAAGAGAAATGCCAATAAATTTTATTTTATAAATTTAAAATTCTTAGTCTTAATATCAGAATCAAGACAAAAATACTGACAGGATTCAGAAATTGTGTTTCAATGGATAAAAAAGGGACAATACTGTTAATAATTAAACTGCTACAGGAAACACTTAGTCCCTTGTATACCTGGGCAAAGTATAATGAACAGAAATGTCACAAATGAGAACCTGCAAATTAAAATGAGATTGTAGGGACACCTGGGTGGCTCAGTTGGTTAAGCAGCTGCCTTCGGCTCAGGTCATGATCCCAGCATCCTGGGATCAAGTCCCACATCTGGCTCCTTGCTCGGCAGGGAGCCTGCTTCTCCCTCTGCCTCTGTCTGCCATTCTGTCTGCCTGTGCTCACTCTCTCTCCCTCTCTCTCTCTGACAAATAATAAAATCTTAAAAATAAATAAATAAAATAAAATGAGATCGTATTTTTCAATCACAAAATTACTAAAAATATTTTTAAATCATAGTACGTTAATATGAGCACCAGTGACTGCAACAAGACTGATCCAACTTTCTCAGAAATCTACGTGACATGCTCAGAAGTGTTCAGATCATTTGACCATAATCCTACATTCAAATCTACCCTGAAGAATATATTTGAAATGCAAAGAATTGTTGAAAGATGTGTGTCTTATTAAATTATGGCCCTTAAATTCTCCTTTCTTCTCCAGAAATATTGACTCATGAAGACCAAAGCCTGGTGAGGGTAAGAAAGGCCCTGGTGGGGTCCAGGTACAGAAACCAGGCCTCCTGTATCTCTTATCTTCCCAGAGCCATCCTGCACCCTAGGCATGATGTCAGCATGGAGCAATGGCAGCTCCAATGTGTCCTATACCAGCTTCCTCCTGGTGGGCTTCCCAGGGCGGCAGGAGTCCCGCATCTTCCTGGTGTTGCCCTTCCTCAGCCTCTACCTGGTGATCCTCTCTGCCAACGCACTGGTCATCCACACAGTGGTGGCCCAGCGGAGCCTGCATCAGCCCATGTACCTGCTCATTGCTCTGCTCCTGGCTGTCAGCATCTGTGTTGCCACCACCGTGATGCCTGCCATGATGTTCAGCTTCTCCACGCACTTCAACCGCATCTCCCTGCCTTACTGTCTGCTCCAGATGTTCTGCATCTATTTCCTCATTGTCTTTGACTGCAACATCCTGCTGGTCATGGCCCTGGACCGCTATGTTGCAATCTGCTACCCTCTCCGCTACCCCAAAATAGTGACGGGACAGTTGCTGGCTGGCCTGCTGGGCGTGGCAGCTGCCAGGAGCACTTGCATCGTCGCTCCGGTGGTGGGGCTGGCCTCCCAGGTTCACTTTTGCTGCTCAGACATAATCCACCACTTTGCCTGTGAGCACATGGCCCTAATGAAGCTCTCCTGCGGAGACATCTCCCTGAACAAGACTGTGGGGCTCACTGTCCGCATCTTCAACAGAGTCCTGGACATGCTGCTCCTTGGAGCTTCCTACTCCCGCATCATCCATGCCGCCTTCCAGATTTCATCTGGCAGAGCTCGTTCCAAGGCCCTGAACACCTGTGGCTCCCACCTGCTGGTCATCTTCACCGTCTACTCTTCCACCATGTCCTCGTCCATCATCTACCGTGTGGCTCGCACCGCCTCCCAGGATGTGCACAACCTACTCAGTGCCTTCTACCTGCTGCTTCCATGTCTAGTAAACCCCATCATCTATGGAGCCAGGACCAAGGAAATCAGGCAGCACCTGGCAATTCTGTTCCAAAGGGAACAGCTACCTGCACCCCCTGAGAAGCCCCAGTCTCTGCCCTCACAAGAGGAGCTTCCTGCCTAACTCTTTGGAATTGGAGGTCCCACAGTCACTCTCACTAGCAAGAGGATAAATGTGTCAGTGAGTCATCCCTGCCATATTCTGGCTTTGACTATCTGCCTTCATCTTTGAGAGTCTTTTATCCATTTTCTGTAAACAGCTACTAATCCAGAGTTATACAGTAACCAACTATAAAGTAAGCTTCTGTCTCTGCCTTCTAAACTTTCTCCCCTTTTTTCTGCTTGTGATTTTCATTCACTCATATATAATTTTCAAAAAGCTACTTTACATACACCATGCTAACCCTATGATTGCAAAGAAAGGGGGGAAAAAACAGTCTCTTCCCTGAAGGAGGCTCCAGGCTATAAAGTTCCCATGGTATAAAGACATGGAATATCAATGATAGCTTTATGTATAAAACTCTGTAGGAACACAGAGGAAAGACAAGTACTCAAAACTCTTCACTGAGAAGGTGAATTTGAGTTATGTTTGAAAGATAAGATAAGATGTTTGCAGGAGAGGAAGGAGACAGAAGAAAAGGCATTTCAAGCCAAAAGCAGCAGCGGGTGCAAAGGCACAGAGGCATGGGTAGGCATGGCCAAGTGGACTCTCCCCACCAAACCCAGTCTCCCTGCATAGGAGCAGTTCAGGCCAGGCAGGGAAGGAGGCCAGGTGGGCACGCAGAGGCCAGGTGATGAAGGGCCTCATCTATCATGATAAGGAGTTTAAGGTTTACTCTAGGCAGTATGTAGCCATGTAAGAGTACAAAGCAGCAAAGTGGCAAGGTCCTATCTGTGTTTTGGAAAGATAGCTCTGCAGCCCTAGTAGAGCATTGTGAGAAGAAATAAGATGGTTGGAAAGAAAAACACTAAAATAAAAGACTTTGGAGGTTGTACATTTATGGATAATGATCTGGAGTATGATCATGTATTTGTGACCTGGACTGGATGGACAATATGTCACTAGTGTTGAAGGAAGCAAATGATTAAACCAAGATGGAGTACAGGTCATGGACATGAATGCACTGTATTGTAGTCTAGAAGAATGGCGGGAGTTGGGGAGGAAAGGTAGACTGAGCCAATGTCCTCTATGAAAACGAGAAAAGGATCTTGAAGCTGTTAGATAGCAAGGATGAGGAAGGAAGAGGATACAAAGCTGGAAATTTAGCCCACACTACATTTGCAAAACCATCAGAGAGGGAACCTTTTTGTAATTTGTATAAAAATACGCTATGTACTAGACACAACTTTGATCAAAACACACCAAAGGAAACCAAAAGGTAAGCCACAGATTTGGGGAAGATATTTGCAATAAATTTAACCAAAAAACTGATACCTAGAATATGTAAAGAACAACTACAAATCAACAAGAAAAAGACAATACGCAAAAGACTTAAAGAGTCATTTCAAAAAATAAGCATAAGAAAAAGTATTTGACCTTTAGCCTCTCGCATATAGATGTTCAGGTTGCACACTGTACAACTTCACACATGTATTGTGTAAACATAGCAGATTCATTCATGTATTACAAAATTTCCCAGAAAATAACCACAAAATTCTCATGCATTACCAGGGAGGTCATAGATTGGTGAACCACTCTGGAAGACAACTTGTCATTATCTAGTGAAATTGAAGATATGTATACCCCAAGACCCCATAAATCTCCTCAGATACCTGGCCATCAAAATACATGTATAAGAATTTTCATAGTAGCATTGTTCCTAGTTGTGAAAAACTAGAAACAAAATAATGTCCTTGAGCAATAACATGTGTAAATAGATTATGGTACATTCATACATTAGGATGCTATGAATAATAAAATACAGTCACAAGTACAATATCCATTCATGATAAAAATCCTCTGAAAAGTGGGTCTAGAGGAAATATACCTCAACATAATAAAGGTCATATATGAAAAACCCACAGCTAATATCATACTCAATGGTGAAAAACTGAAAGGTTTTCCCTAAGGTCAGGAAGAAGACAAGGATGTCCACTCTTATGACTTTTATTCAGCATAGTACTGGAAGTCCTAGCCATAGTAATTAGACAATATAAAGAAATAAAAGACAACCAAACTGGTAAGGAAGAAGTAAAACTCACTATTTGCAGATGACATGATAACTCTATATAGAAGACCCTAAAGACCACCAAAAACTACTAAAACTGATATGTTAATTCTGTAAAGTTGCAGGATACAAAATCAATGAACAGAAATCTATTGCATTCCTATATGCTAACAATGAAGCAACAGAAAGTGAAATTAAGAAAACAATCCCATTTACAATTGCACCACAAACAGCAAAATATCTAGGAATAATTTTAACCAAAGAAGTGAAAGACCTGTACTCTGAGAATTATAAAATAGTGATGAAAGAAAGTAAAGATGCCACAAAGAAATGAAGACACTCCATGCTCATGGGTTAGAAAAATAAAATTCTGTTCAAATGTCTATAATACCCAAAACAATCTACACATTTTAATGCAATCCCTACCAAAATACCAGAAGCATTTTTCACAGACCTAGAACAAACAATCCTAAAATTTGCATGGAACCATGAAAGACCTCAAATAGCCAAAGCAATCTTAAAAAAGAATAACAAAACTGGAGGTATCACAATTCTGGACCTCAAGTTATATTACAAAATAGTAGTAATTAAAATGGTATGGCATTGGCATAAAAATAGATGCATAGATCAATAGAATAGAACAGAAAACCCACAATTACATGGCCAATTAACCTTTGACAAAGGAAGAATGGCCATGCACTGGGAAAAAGACAGTCACTTCAACTAATGGAAAACTGGACAGCTACATGCAAAAGAATGAAACTGCACCATACCACACACAAGAATAAACTCCAGATGGGAAAAAGACCTAAATGTGAGACCTGAAACCATAAACATCCTTGAAGAGAGCAATTTCTCTAACATCAGCAAGGGAAATAAAAGCAAAAATAAACTATCAGGAATACATCAAAATAAGAATCTTCTGCACAGCCAAGGAAATGATCAACAAAACTAAAAAACAAACTACTGAATGGGAAAAGATACTTGCAAATGACATATCCAATAAAGGGTTAGTATCCAAAATATATAAAAAACTGATACAATTCAACACACACCAAAAAAACCTCATAAATAACCCAATTTAAAATCAGCAGAACACATGAACAGACATTTTTCCAAAGAAGACACAGAGATGGCCAACAGAGATCCATGAAAAGATACTCAGCGTCACTCATCATCAGGGAAATGTAAATCAAAACCACAATGAGAAATCACCTCACACCTGTCAGAATGGCTAAAATAAAAAACACAAGAAAAAAGTATTGGCAAAGATATGGAGAAAAGAGAACCCTCATGCACTGCTGGTGGGAATGCAAACTGGTGCAGCCACTGTGGAAAACAGTATAGAAGTTCTTCAAAAAGTTAAAAATAGAACTACCTTATGATTCAGTAATCCCATTACTTGATATTTACCAAAAAAAAAAATACAGAAACACTTATTCAAAGGGATACATGCAACCCTATATTTATAGCAGCATTATTTACAATACCCAAACTATAGAAGCAGTCCAAATGTCCATCAGTTGATGAATGGATAAAGAAGAGGAGGTATATACACACAATGGAATACTGCTCAGCATAAAAAAAAAATGAAATCTTGCCATGTGCAACAATATGGATGGCGCTACAGAGTATAAAGTTAAGCAAAATAAGTCAGTCAGAGAAAGAAAATAACAGGTGATTTCATTCATATGTGGAATTCAAAATACAAAATAAATGAGTAAATGGAAAAGAGAGAGAGAGGCAAACCAAGAAACAGACACTTAACTACAGAGAACAAACTGATGGTTACCAGAGGGTAACCAGGTGGAGGGATGGGTGATATAGGTGAAGGGGATTAAGGAGTACATTTATCGTTCTTGTTCTTTCTTTTATTAATGTATTGTATCACATTGATTGATTTGTGGATGTTGAACCAACCATGAAGCCCAAGAATAAATTCTACTTGGTCATAGTGAATAATCCTTTTAATGTACTGTTGGACCCTACTGGCTAATATTTTGGTGAGAATTTTTCATCCATGTTCAGCAGGGATATTGGTCTGTAATTCTCCTTTCTTGTGGGGTCTTTGTCTGGTTTGGGGATCAAGATAATGATACTCTCAATAGATGCAGAAAAAGCATTTGACAAAATACAGCATCCTTTCTTGATTAAAATTCTTCACAGTGTAGGGATAGAGGGTACATACCTCAATATCATAAAAGCCATCTATGAAAAACCCACAGCAAATACCATTTTCAACCGGGAAAAACTGAGAGCTTTTCCCCTAAGGTCAGGAACTCAGCAGGAATGTCCAATATCACCACTGTTGTTCAACATAGTACTAGAAGTCCAAGCCTCAGGATTCAGACAACAAAAAGAAAAGGCATCCGAATCAGCAAAGAAGAAGTCAAACTCTCACTCTTTGCAGATGATATGATATTTTATGTGGAAAACACAAAAGACTCCCCCCAAAACTGTTAGAACTCATACAGGAATTCAGTAAAGTGTCAAGATATAAAATCATTGCACAAGAATCAGTTGTATTTCTATACACCAACAGCAAGACAGAAGGAAGAGAAATTAAGGAGTTGATCCCATTTACAATTACACCCAAAACCATAAGATACCTAGGAATAAACCTAACCAAAGAGGCAAAGAATTTGTACTCAGAAAAGTATAGAGTACTCATGAAGGAAATTGAGGAAGACACAAAGAAATGGAAAAACGTTTCATGCTCATAGATTGGAAGAACAAATATTGTGAAAATGTCTATGCTACCTACAGCAATCTATATATTCAATACAATCCTTATCAAAACACCATCAATTTTTTTTCACAGAACTGGAACAAATAATCTTAAATTTATATGGAACCAGAAAAGACCCTGAATAGCCAGTAGAATGTTGAAAAAGAAAACCAAAGCTGGAGGCATCACAATTCCAGACTTCAAGCTCTATTACAAAGGTATAATCATCAAGTATGGCACTAGCACAAAAGCAGACACATAGATCAATGGAACAGAATAGAGAACTCAGAAATGGATTTTCAACTCTATGGTCAACAAATCTTCAACAAAGCAGGAAAGAATGTCCAATGGATAAAAGACAGGCTCTTCAACAAATGGTGTTGGGAAAATTGGACAGCCACATGCAGAAGAATGAAACTGGACCATTTCCTCACACCACACACAAAAATAGACTCAAAATGGATGAAAGACCTCAATGTGAGATAGGGGTCCATCGAAATCCTTGAGGAGAACACAGGCAGCAACCTCTTCGGCCTCAGCTGCAGGAACTCCTCCCTAGAAACATCACCAAAGGCAAGGGAAGCAAGGGCAAAAATGAACTATTGGGACTTCATCAAGATCAACAGCTTTTGCACAGCAAAGGAAACAGTCAACAAAACCAAAGACAACTGACAGAATGGGAGAATATGTTTTGCAAGTGACATATCAGATAAAGGGCTAGTATTCAAAATCTAGAAAGAACTTATCAAGTCAACACCCAAAGAACAAATAATCCAATCAAGAAATGGGCAGAAGACATGAACAGACATTTCTGCAAAGAAGACATCCAGGTGGCCAACAGACACATGAAAAAGTGCTCAACATCACTCGGCATCAGGGAAATATAAATCAAAACCACAGTGAGATACCACTTCATACCAATCAGAATGGCTAAAATTATCAAGTCAGGAAATGACAGGTGTTGGCAAGGGTGTGGAGAAAGGGGAACCTCCCTACACTGTTGGTGGAAATGCAAGCTGGTGCAGCCACTCTGGAAAACAGTGTAGAGGTCCTCAAAAAGTTGAAAATAAAGCTACCCTATGACCCAGCAATCGCACTACTGGGTATTTACCCTAAAGATACAAATGTAGTGAACAGAAGGGGCATGTGCACCCCAATGTTTATAGCAACAATGTCCACAATAGCCAAACTATGGAAAGAACCTAGATGTCCATCAATAGATGAATGGATAAAAAGATGTGATATATGTGTATATATAATACATAAAATTGCTAATATATTAGCAAATTTACAGAAGGTGTGAGACAAAATCCTAAGATGCAGGTGACAGTAAGCAGACTGAGAAAAAGAGGGGAGAGAAGCAGTGTGAGAGCCGGCAGCAAATGGAGTTCTGGAAACCAGAGGAGAGGCTTCGTTGCTCTGGAGGCTTTGACTTAAAGGAATTTATAGACTGAGGCCAAAGGCCAATGTAGCCAAGTCACCCTATAAGGCTTAAAGTTCTGAGTAGGAAAGGAGAGGGACGGGTAGATGATGAATCACAGACCTGTACCCTTGAAACAAATAATACGTTATATGTTAATAATAAAAAAGAGTACATTTATCATAATGATAAATATAAACAAATGTATACATAATAAAAAATTAAAAACAAAATACAGTACCATACAACATGAATGAATTTTTCAATCATATTTTTTCCCATTTTTCTAAATTTCCTCAGGAGATAATGGATTATAGAAAGCCAAAAATATAGACAATGTATTGTGGGGTTCATAATTTATGTAGAAATAAAACATGAGTACAGTAACACAAACACTGGGAGAGGGGAAATGGAAGAAGCCTGTTGTCAGGATTTCATACTGTTTGTTGGAGTGGAATAATGCAACTTAAAACAGACTGTGGTGAGTTAAAGACATGGACCACAAATGCCAAGGCAACCTCTAAAATGACACAGCTAAGGCCCAGCTAATAAACTAAGAAGCAGAATCAAGTCATAAAATATTCAATCCAAAGAAATCAGAGAAGGAAAAGAGGAGATTTGCAATTCTGCTATTTTCAAATAGAGGACAAAGGACAGAGGACAAGGTGGCAAAGCCTCCCTGGAGGAGCCAGCCCCTGCTTTTGGGGGGTCTCAGCTCTTCATGGCAGAGCCCACACTGAAGTCACCACCTTCCCCAGCTCCTGAGACATCCACACTGGGCAAGTACCTCCATATGGTGTGCATACACACACACACACACACACACACACACACACACACTGCACCTAAATCAGGTCCCTGGCTCTCCCACTGTCACCCAAGTATCCTTTCCTGTCTTTGAGTGACCCTGAGTGCCTATGTAATCCCCAGATTGCAAGAGCCTCTTCCCTTCTCAGGAGCCTCAGGTCATCCCTGGGTGCCCCTGGGACAGAGCCTGACCTGAACCCTGTCTTTTTCTCTCTAAGCCTCTAATGGCTCAACTCTAAAATGAAGGAAATCCCTCAGCAGATGTGACTTCTCTCTCAGAAATACCAAGAGCCATAGAAATGAAAATGTTAGTACATTGTCATTTCACCCAGCCTCTCTTCCAGGGGTCCCTTGGGAGTTCTGGGTTTCTCTTTGTCTCTTCCTTGGCATCCTTGGATATGTCTGCCCACTGGGAACCTCCTCAGGCTCCTCCCCTGGAGCCACAGGTCTACTTACCCATCCCTTCTCCTCAGCCTCACAGATCAGCACTTTGCAGAGGTGAAAACAAAACCACAGCCACCTGTGCCCAGACAGAAGACCACTACAGGTTTCCACGGTGAGGTTGGGGGATGAGAGGATAGGAGATTGATGGGGATTTAGAGGCAGGAAAACCTGAAATTTGACTTGAACTCCACCTATTATCATCAACAGCCTAGGTTCATATCCTAGCCTGATCATTTAGTGCCTGAGACTTAAAGAAAACTAGTTACCGTCTCTCAACCTCAGTGTCCTTATCTATTAACAGGGTTAATAAATAGTATTCATCCCTCAGTGTTGCTGTGAGTATTAAAGAAATACTACATGGAAAACCCTCGGAATCATGTCTGGCATGTAGTAAGTGCTCAGTAAATAAATTAATATCACTGCTGAGACTAAGAATGCTTGGAGCCTATCCAGGGCTGCCTCCGTGGTGGGGTGTGAGGGGGAAAGTGCGGTGTGGATAGAAGAGTCCTAGAAAAACTACATTTTGAGGTCTGGCTCTTTTTGTTAGGTGAGATTAAACAAATCACTTGGGATCTTGAAGCCTTGATGGGTTTCATTTTTCATTCATTCTACTCAACTTCCAAGGGCTGCCCCAAGTTGTAGATAAGAATCTTTATTAACATCCCTTTGCACATTCACTTGTTCCTTCCACACAACACTTACTTAGCACATATTCAGTCATGGGCTCAGGGCTGGGCAACTGGGGAAAAAAAAAAAAAAAGACATGGTCTCCCTCCTGACACTTTCAGTCCAGCAGGGAGCTCTGTCAGCAAGCCAGCAATCTTGACACAAGTGAAGACATGTCTGGGAGCTTTGCTTTAAATGTGAGGAGAAAGGGACTGCCTGGATGGCTCAGTCAGTTAAGCATCTACCTTCAGCTCCAGTGATATTCCCAGGATTTTCTGCCCCTACTATCCCCATGCTTATGCGCTCTCTCTCTCTCTCTCTCTCAAATAAATAAATAGATAAAATCTTTTTTAAAAATAGAAAATAGGGGCACCTGGGTGGCTCAAGGGGTTAAAGCCTCTGCCTTCAGTTCAGGGTCCTGGGATTGAGCCCCACATCGGGCTCTCTGCTCAGCAGGGAACCTGCTTCCCTTCCTCTGTCTCTGCCTGCCTCTCTGCCTACTTGTGATCTCAGTCTGTCAAATAAATAAACAAAAATATTTTTTAAAAAAATAGAAAATAAAGGTGAGGAGAAAGATGGAAAGCTTGAGAGTCATATAAAGTTAAGGTAAGGCTTATTTTCTCTAGAAAGAGACAAACTTTTTCATATACTAAGGGAAAAGGGGGAGAAGAAGAAGATGTCCTGAGGACAAAAGAGAGAAGAAACATCTGTCCCTGGGAACTGAAGGAAGAGAGAAGAATACAGTTGCCAGTTTGTGAGGACAGGGAGGAGTTCTGCCTGTGGATTTGACTTTTCCCAGTGGAGGAGGTGCACCTCTCTTTGTAGAGAACACACGACTCTGGAATCTTCATCTACCCTCGTCCCTCTCCTTTCCTACTCAGAACATTAAGCCTTGTAGGGTGACTTGGCTGCATTGGCCTTTGGCCTCAGTCTGTATATTCCTATACATCAAAGCCTCCAGAGCAACGAAGCCTCTCCTCTGGTTTCCAGAACTCCATTTGCTGCCGGCTCTCACACTGCTTCTCTCCCCTCTTTTTCTCAGGCTGCTCACTGTCGCCTGCATTTTAGGATTTTGTCTCATGCGCTTTATAAAATTGCTAATCCTCACATAGTCATCTCCAGCCTTAATCCTTCATCACACTCCATCGTATTTTTGACTGGGCATGTTAACTGGGCATCTCTTCATCTATGAGTCCTCACCACATCCAAATGCAATTAATTAATTGTACCTACTAGCACCCCAACCCTGTTGCTCCTTTCTCAGGTTTTAGGAGCATCGATGCAGTCATCCTAGCTAACAACAACCGACAAAACCCCTCGAAATTACTGTTGGTTCTTCTGTCTCTCCCCACTTCCAACTGGCTCTTAAGTTTGACTGATGTGACTCTCAAAACAGCTCTTCAATTTCTCTCAAGACTTTCATCAGCCAGTTAACTGATCTACTCAATTCTCATAGTCTTTTTCACACTTTCTGCCCTACCTTGAGGCAGAAGCCTCAAGGTGAAAAAGCATTCCTTTCTTGAGTGCTTTAGCATCAAGAAGCTCCTTGAGAATTTACCTGAGTGATCCTAAAATGCAAAAGAGGAGAGCAAATTATAGTTCACGTGACAGACACAAACCGACCTTGTTCAAGTTAAGTGGGGGCACCTGGGTGGATCAGTTAGTTAAGTGTCTAACTCTTGATTTTGGCTCAGGTCATGATCTCAGGGTCATGAAATCGAGTCGTGTCAGGTTCCATGCTGGGTATGGTGCCTACTTAAGATTCTCTCACCTCTCCTTCTCTCTGCCCCCCACCAACACTCATGCACACTCCCTCTCTCTATTTCTAAAGGAGGAGGTGGGGGAAAGGGGAGAGGGAGGGGGAGGAGGAGGATGAAAGAAAGGAAGAAAGGAGGGAAGGAAGGAAGAATGGAAGGAGGGAAGGAAGGAAGGAAATAAATAAATAAATAAATGGGCTTTCTTCCATTGACCATTTTGTTCTAAGAGTCTCTGATCCCCACTCCAGGGGCCAACCCAGGGCCAAAGCTAATGGGTGAGGATGGAAATACCAGCACCTTCAACATCTCCTACACCAACTTCTTCCTGATAGGCTTCCCTGGATTGCAAGAGTGGTGGCCCCTCCTGTTCCTGCCCCTTACGTTCCTTTATGTGACCATCATCTCTGCCAATGCACTGGTCATCCACACAGTGGTGGCCCAGCAGAGCCTGCATCAGCCTATGTACCTTCTCATTGCCCTGCTCCTGGCTGTCAACGTTTGTGCTGCCACTGCCGTGATGCCCAAAATGCTGAAGGGCTTTGTGCATTATGCTAACCCCATATCACTGCATGGCTGCCTGACTCAGATGTTCTTTATCTACTTCACTCTCCTTCTGGACTACAACCTCCTGCTGGCCATGGCCCTAGACCGCTACATAGCCATCTGTCACCCACTCCGCTATACTGACCTAATGACCTCCAAACTGCTGGGTGTGCTGGCCATTCTTGCCCTGACACGGAGCCTAGGAGTGGCAGTGCCTTTGGTGGTGCTAACGTCACAAGCTCCATTCTGCCGGACAATGGTGATTCCCCACTTCACTTGTGAGTATATTGCACTGCTGAGCATAGCTTGTGGAGACTTGACTTTCAACAGTAAGTTGGGACTGGCCATGAGGCTGGTCACCGTGACCTTTGATCTAGCCCTGCTAGGGGCCTCCTACACCCGTATCATTTATGCTGCCTTCCGGATCTCTTCTGGGGGAGCCCGAGCCAAGGCTTTGCACACATGTGGCTCCCACTTACTGGTCATCCTCACTATCTACCTCTCCGGTCTCTCCACCTCCATTGTCTTCCGAGTAGCCAAGACTGTGTCTCAGGATGTCCAGAACCTGCTCAGTGCCATCTACTTGCTGCTCCCAGGAGCCTTGAATCCTGTCATTTATGGGGTGAGGACCAGGGAGATCCGGCAACATGTTGAAAAGATGTTCTATAGCAAGAAATCAGCCCAGGAAGTTAGGGGCAAGCCAGAGAGAATGCAAAGCATGATAGTGGAGGGGAAATAGCCAGAGTGAGAGGACTTTATAAACTGGGGAAATTGGGGCTGTGACCTCTGGGAATAAGAAGCAGGCTTTACTGAGGGATAGGCTGAAATCATGAGGAGCTTATGGGCTCAAGAGCAGGTCCATTGTTGGCCAACTATTGCTTTTGAATTCTTAAAATGCTTTTTCTATTTCCATTCAATAATAAAATTACTTATACCTATCTATTTTTTTTATTTTATTTATTATTTGAGAGAGAGAGAGAGAGCATGAGTGGGGGCAAAGGGAGAGAAAGAAGCACACCTCCCAGCTGAGTGGGGAGCCCAATGGAGGGCTCAATTCTGGGACTCTAAGATCATGACCTGAGCAGAAGGCAGATGCTTAACCAACTGAACCACCCAGTGCCCCTGTCATTCTTTTTTGATTTAAAAAAATGTATTTATTTTATTTGAGAGAGAAGGAGAGAGCAGGGAGGGATAGGCAGAGGGAGAGGGAAAGAATCTCAAGCAGACTCCATGCTAAGCCCAGAGCCCAAAGTGGAGCTCTTTCTCATGACCCTGAGATTATGACTTGGGCTAAAATCAAGTCAGATGCTTAACCAAGCCACACAGGTGCCACATTACTTATTTATCTTTCTGTTTAGTTTTTTTGTCCTCTTCTCCCTGAGAAAGCCCCAGTTGATATCTGGATGTATAGAGCCCCACTGGAAGTTGTACAAAGCAAGTCAGACAGACCACAACCCACTCTGAACATTCAGCCTGGAACAAATAAACAGGCCAAGCCCTTCCCTGGGGCCCAGTCTCTCCCAAATACAACCTACGCCCAGTCTGACCAAATATACAGATCAGCCTTGTGGTTTCCAGTCTAACCCAAGCACACTGGTTGGGTTCTAGAGTCTAATCAGTCTCAATCTTTCCTCTTACCCCAGGCCTGATATCCCCAATCTGACACAGGCACATAGGTCAGGCCTATCCCAAGTATCCAACTAGCCCACACAAACAGGTCAGGTCCTGCCCAGAGCCAGTTAGTCTGACAGACACCCAGACCAGGTCTTCTCCTGGGGCCCACTCTGACCCAAAGACCAAACTAGACCGATAGAGTACTTAAGTCTGACCCAAACCCATAGGTTAGGCCACTCTTCTCATGACAGCCACTGTAAGCTACCTAAAAGTTAACTCCCTACTTAAAGGACTTCCACAATAGTCAATGGAATAGAATGCCCTTCAGGGATTTCCCAAAAAGGGGCTATGGTGCCTGCATACTGTGTGGAGCCATATGTAAACCATGCTCGAGTCTTCTCGCCTTCTGTTTACTGATCATAGGGAACTCCCCATTAGGCCACAGGTGCAGGTTGGGAAAGGTGGAGTGGGAGTGAGGACCACGGGCATTTGGGCCACTTCTTCAGTAACTTACATGTACTTCCAGGGCCTCGTAAACCAAATCTTGTACATACCACTTCAATGTGCATACCACTCAATGATGGAATGCTGCTGTGCATGCCCAGCTTTATGGCTTAGTGGGTCCAACACCAACCAGTTCATGATGGGCAGCTCAGGTTGCTTAGTGGCCCATGGTGAAGCATTCAATCTCTACTAAGGCTAAATAGCAAGCCAAAAGATGTTTCTCAAAAAGTGAGTAGTTATTAGCAGAGAAGGGTAGGACTTTGCTCTGAAATCCTAAAAGTTTGCTAGAGGCTCCAAACAGCATCCTTATCTGCCACTGCCACTTCAACACCGCAGACCTGCTGGAGCATATGGCCCAGGGGGCAGAGCAGCTCATGTGGCAGCTTAGGCCTGCTGCAGAGCCTTCTCTTTTTCCAAGCCCCACTCAAAACTAGTAGCTTTTCAGGTCATTTGGTAAAGAGGCCAGACTAGCACACCCAAATGAGGAATGTGATGCCATGCTGCCTCCAAAATCCAAAGAAGCCCACTAGGCACTGTGCCTGTCCTTTGGTTGTAAGAGGAGCCAGATGCAACAATCTCTCTTTCACCATAGAAGGAACATCTCAACATATTTCAAAAAAATTCACTTATAGAAGAAGGCCCCTGAGTTTTTGTCAGATTTATTCCCCACCCTCTGACACACAAACATTTTATCAATAAGTCTAGAGTACTTGCTACTTTTTAGGTCCAATCAGCAGATCATCAATGTACTGGATCAGTGTCATATATTGTAGAAAAGGTGACCAAGATAAACTAAATTATAACATAGAGCCAGAGAGCTTATATACCTCTGATGCGGAACATATACATGATCACCCAGAACCTTGCCTCCTGAAGTATTTTACTGGGAATAGCCAGTGGTGGTATTTTGAGTGTCTCTATTACCACATCACACTATAAACTATCAGTACTTTTACTACTAGAAACAGTCATGTGGCTTTAAATATAATCAGATTAGAGAACCAATTCCAGAAACTATAGAATAAATTCAGAAGACTCATCCTGAGGATTCTATTCCTCTAGAAACACTTTTGATACCAAAATCTGTATCAGTAAGGGTTCTCACTTTCTAGAGAAACAAAACCAATGAGAGAATGGGTGGTGGGTTGGTAAAGATGGTTAGGCAGGAGAGGGAGAAGGAGGGGGAGAGGGTGAGAGAAATTTTAATTGTCTCACATAACTGGAATTAGCAAGTCTGAAGTTGTCACAGCAGGCTAACATGCAGAAGACCTAGAGAAGAAATGATATTATAGCTCAAGTCCAAAGGCCGCCTGAAGGCAGAAGTCCTTCTTTCTTAGAAGACCTCAATCTTTCTTCTCTAAAGGTCTTCAACTGGTTGGATGAGGAAACTCACATTATGGAGGGTAACCTGATTTACTCCAAGTCTACCAATTTAAATGTTACTTTCATCTTAAAAAAAATAATAATCTTCACAGCAGTACCTAGGCTAGTGTTTGACAAAATACCTGTATACCATGGCCTAGCCAGTTGGCACATAAAATTTACCATCACAGATCCCTAGGCTCAAAGCAAGCCTAGTCACATGCGGAAAAAGCACCTCAGCACAGAGCCAATCTGCACAGGGAACTCCTGAAACTCAAGGAAATCTGTCAAAACATTAACTTAATATGCACTAAAGGTATGGAGACTACAGTCGTCACAGTACTAGGGAATAGTCTCTGCCAAAGTAGTTTGGAAAAGTTTCAAACAGAATATTCCAGTAACAATAAAAAAATCACAGGCATTACAAAGAAACAGGAAAATATAGCTCATTCAAAGGAACAAGAAAAATTGGCAGAAAACATCCATGAGGAAGCCCAGCCAGCAGACTTACTATACAAAGGTATTAAAACAACTGTCTTGGGAGAGGCAAGATAGCGGAGCAATAGTAGATTGAAATGACGTCAGATACCAGGAGTTCAGCTAGATAGGTATCATACCATTCCAAACACCTAAAAACTCAACAGGAATAGAAGAGAAGAGCAGCAATTCTAGGAACAGAAAATCGAACACTTTCTAAAAGGTAGGCTGTGCAGAGAAGTGAAACCGAAGCAACAGGAAGACAGACCGCGGGGGATAGGAGCCGAATCCTGGGAAGCGGTGTAGAAGTCTGCTCCACTGAGTAACATGGCTCCAGAGGCTAAGTGGGGGGGGTGGAGCCCTCGTGGGGATATTGTGGTCTCAGGTCCTGCAGGGTCACAGAAATAACGGGGGTGTCTGAGTGTGGCAGAGCTGCCAGGTATCAGAGCAGGGAAGCTGGCTACAGAGACAGAGCCAAAGAGCGAGCTTTCAGCTCGGGGTTACATTAAACAATAATCCAAGGCAAGTCGTGCCACTGCTTTTCAAGAAGAGACCCCACAAGTGGCAGATCTGGGGAGACTCACCTTCCTGCTCTGGGAGGAGCAGCACAGCAGGAATCTGCTGGGTTTGGAGACTCCAAAACAGGGCTGTGTGCCAGAGACAGAAATGGTTGGTCACAGGCAGGGTGAGCACGGAGTGCAGCCAGAGACCAGGGAGACAGGAGTGATTGACTGCTTTTCTCTGGCTGTGCAGAGGAGTGCAGCCCGAGCTCTTGGCTCCTCTGGGCTGGAGACTGGGAGGCCGCCATTTTCATTCCTGTTCTGTTCTCCACAGAAGGTGTTCAGGGAACAAAAGCTCCAAGAGCAAACCCAAGCAGATTACTTAGCCGGGCTCCTGACAAGGGCCCCTATTCCACCTCGGGCAAAGACATTTTGAGAGTCACAGCAACAAGTCCCTCCCACAGAAGATCAACAAGAACATCGAGCCAAGACCAAGCTCACTGTCAAGGAGAACAGCAGAAAAGGGTAAAGCAACGCATAGAATTCATGGCATTTTCCCCATGATCCTTTTTTCTTACAAAGTTAAATTTTTTTTAATTTTTTTCTTATTCTATTTTTTACCTTTTCCTCTTTCCCTTTTAACATTTAACTAGTTTATCTTAACAATACATTTCTAAAACAATCCTCTTAAACCTTCATTGTTATAGTCATAATTTTATCCCTTCATTGTATTTAACCTTATTTTTTGTATACATATAGGTTGCTTTGTTTTCTAAAAAATTCTTGGGATACAATTTCTTCCAATAGATCAAAATATACCCTAATCTAGCACATGGCTTTGTTCTAGTATCCAGCATGAGTACATTCCCTCTTCCTTTTTTTTTTTCCCAACCAACTTATCAATTCCTTTTTTAGTTTCTTTTTTAAATTTTCATCTTTACAGTCTTATTCCATCCCTTCATCGTGTTTACCCTTATTTTTGTATATAAGTTTATCTTTCTTTAACTTTTTGGTAAGTATGGGGTGCCTGGGTGGCTCAGTGGGTTAAAGCCTCTGCCTTCAGCTCAGGTCATGATCCCAGGGTCCTGGGATCGAGCCCCACATCGGGCTCTCTGCTCAGCAGGGAGTCTGCCTCCCCCCACCCCTCTCTGCCTGCCTCTCTGCCTACTTGTGATCTCTGTCAAATAAATAAATAAAATCTTTTTAAAAAATTGGGGGAGGTAGTTTCTTCTAAGAGACCAAAATACACCCAAATCAAGTGGCTGGCTCTTTTCTATTCATCAGTCTAGGATATATATATAAAATTTTTAACTTTTTTAAATTTTTATTTCCTTTTCCCCTCTTTCTTATCCCCCTGGTTTTGGGTCACTTCTGATTTGGTTAACGTACATTTTGGGGGTTCGTTGCCACCCTTTTAGTATTTTATTCTCTTGTTCATATGTTGGGAGCCCCGTGCCTAGAAGGGGTTAACCCAATAGAGCAACTGTTCTTGGGAACCTCTTCAACTGAGGACTTTCACGGGTGGTGAGCTAGATTGCCACCTTTTTCCCTGGTGATTGTTATGAGAACATTGTAAGGTTTGGCTTGTTGCCATTGCAGCTGCTGTCTCAAGACTAAGTTAATAAGGCTCCTATGTTTTGTGAATATTGAGTTATGGCCTAAGTGTCCAAATCACGAAGGTCAAGGCTGTCTGATATCTCTGCATGGCCAGCTACTCTCAGGCCAAAATAGAAACTAGCACCAGATGTACAGGAGGTGATTCCCTTACTGTGTGGTATAAATCAGAACTCTGCAAAATAAACTTTGGCACTATGGGACATCCTCCTTGGTGCTCCTCCTGCCCCCATCTCTTGGTCTCTTAATTTCTTTTCACCATCCTCTTACCCTCACATTCCTGGTCGGTTTGTCGCACCGGCCGCGACATTCGTATTTTTTTTTCTTTTTAATAGCAGAGTAGAGATTTTCTTTCCTTTTTAAAAAGATTTTATTTATTTGACAGAAAGAGAGGTCACAAGTAGAGAGGCAGGCAGAGAGAGAGGAAGAAGCAGGTTCCCTACTGAACAGAGAGCCCAGTATGCGGCTTGATCCTAGGACCCTGAGCTCATGACCCAAGCTGAAGGCAGAGGTTTAACCCACTGAGCCACCCAGGTGCCTCATTCACATATTTTAATCTGGATGAAATGACAAGGCAGAAAAACTCACCACAAAACACACACACACACACACACACACACACACACACAACCAAGAGGCAGTACCAATAGCTAGGGACCTAATCAATACAGACATTGGTAATATGTCAGAACTAGAGTTCAGAATGATGATTCTCAAGGTGCTACCTGGGCTCAAAAAAGGCATGGAATACATTAGAGAAACCCTTTCTGGAGAAATAAAAGAACTAAAATCTAACCAAGTTGAAATCAAAAAAGCTACTAATTAGGTGCAGTCAAAAATGGAGGCTCTTACTGCTAGGATAAATGAGGCAGAGGAGAGAATTAGTGATATAGAAGACCAAATGACAGAGAATAAAGAAGCTGAGCAAAAGAGAGACTAACAACTGCAGGGTCACGAAGGGAGAATTCAAGAGATAAGTGACACCATAAGACAAAACAATATTAGAATAATTGGGATTCCAGAAGAAGAAAGAGAGAGAGGGGCAGAAGGTATATTGGAGTGAATCATAGTAGAGAATTTCCCTAATATCGCAAAGGGAACAAGCATCAAAATTCAGGAGGCACAGAGAACCTGCCTCGAATTCAATAAAAATAGGTCCACACGCCATCATCTAATAGTAAAACTTACAAGTCTTAGTCACAAAGAGAAAATCCTGAAAGCAGCTTGGGACAAGTCTGTAACATACAATGGTAGAAATATTAGATTGGCAGCCGACTGATCCACAGAGACCTGGCAGGCCAGAAAGAACAGGCAAGATACATTCAGAGCACGAAATGAGAAAAATATGCAGCCAAGAATACTATATCCAGCTAGGCTATCATTGAAAATAGGAGAGATAAAAAGCTTCCAGGACAAACAAAAATTAAAAGAATTTGCAAACACCAAACCAGCCCTATAGGAAATATTGAAAGAAGCCCTCTAAGCAAAGAGAGAGCCTAAAAGTAGCAGACCAGAAAGGAAGACAATATATAATAACAGTCGCTTTCAGGCAATACAATGGCACTAAATTCATATCTTTCAATAGTCACCCTGAATGTAAATAGGCTAAATGCCCCAATCAAAAGACGCAGGGTATCAGAATGGATAAAAAAACAAAATCCATCAATATGGTATCTAAAAGAAACTCATTTTAGACCCAAAGACACCTCTAGATTTAAAGTGAGGGGGTGGAAAATAATTTACCATGCTAATGGACATCAAAAAAAAAGCCGGGATGGCAATCCTTATATCAGATAAATTAGATTTTAAGCCAAAGACTATAATAAGAGATGAGGAAGGATACTATATTATACTTAATGGGTCTGTCCAACAATTCTAAATACTTTTAAATAAAGATCTAAAGATCTAATTATTTTAAATACTTATGCCCCTAACATGGGAGCAGCCAACTATATAAACCAATTAATAACAAAATTAAAAAAAAAACACATCAACAATAATACAATAATGGTAGGGGAATTTAATATCCCCTCACTGAAATGGACAGATCATCCAAGCAAAAGATCAACAAGGAAATAAAGGCCTTAAGTGACACACTGAAACTGATAGACATCACAAATATATTTAGAACATTCCATCCCAAAACATCAGAATACACATTCTTTTCTATTGCACATGGAATATTCTCCAGATCACATCCTGGGTAACAAACCTGGTCTCAACTGGTACCAAAAGACTAGAATCATTCCCTGCATATATTCAGACCACAATGCTTTGAAACTAGAACTCAATCACAAGAGGAAAGTTGGAAAGAACTCAAATACATGGAGGCTAAAGAGCATCCTACTAAAGAATGAATGGATCAACCAGTAAATTAAAGACGAATTTGAAAAATTCATGAAACAAGTGAAAATGAAAATACAACTATTCAAAATCTTTCAGACACAGCGAAGGGAGTCCTGAGAGGAAAGTATATAGCAATATAAGCCTTTCTCAAAAAACAAGAAAGGTCTCACATACACAACCTAACCCCACACACCTACAGGAGCTGGAAAAAGAACAGCAAAAAAAGCCTAAACCCAGCAGAAGAGAAATAACAAAGATCAGAGTGGAAATGAATGAAATAGAAACCAAAAGAACAGTAGAACAGATCAATGAAACTAGGAGCTGGTTCTTTGAAAGAATTAATAAGACTGATGAACCCCCTAGCCAGACTTATCAAAAAGAAACAGATAGGACCCAAATTAATAAAATCATGAATGAAAGAGGAGAGCTCACAACCAACACCAAAGAAATACAATTATAAGAACATTTTATAAGCAACTATACGCCAGCGAAGTTGACAATCTGGAAGAAATGAATGCATTCGTAGAGACACATAAACTACCAAAACTGAACCAGGAATAGAAAACCTGAACAGACTTATAACCAGTAAGGAGACTGAAGTAGTCATCAAAAATCTCCCAACGAACAAGAGCCCAGGGCCAGATGGCTTTCCATGGGAATTGTACCAAGCATTTAAAGAATTGATATCTATTACTGTTTTAAAAAATAGCAATGGAAGGAAAACTTCCAAACTCATTTTATGAAGCCAGCATTACCTTGATCCCAAAAGCAAAGACCCCATCAAAAAGGAGAATTACAGACCAATATCCTTGAACACAGGTGCAAAAATTCTCACCAAAATACTAGCCAATAGGATCCAACAGCACATTAAAAGGATTATTCACCCCGACCAAGTGGGATTTATTCTAGGGCTGCAAGGTTGGTTCAACATCCACAAATCAATCAATGTGATATAATACATTAATAAAAGAAAGAACAAGAGCCATATGATACTCTCAATTGATGCTGAAAAAGCATTTGACATAGTACAGCATCCTTTCTTGATCAAAACTCTTCACAATTTAGGGACAGAGGGTACATACCTCAATATCATAAAAGCCATCTATGAAAAACCCACAGCAAATATCATCTCAACCAGGAAAAACAGAGAGCTTTTCTCCTAAGGTCAGGAACTCGGCAGGGATGTCCACTATCACCACTGCAATTCAACGTAGTACTAGAAGTCCTAGTCTCGGCAACCAGACAACAAAAAGAAATAAAAGGCATCCGAATTAACAAGGAAATCAAACTCTCAGTCTTTGCAGATGTTATGATACTTTATGTGGAAAACACAGAAGACTTCCCTCCATAACTGCTAAAACTCGTGCAGGAATTCAGTAAAGTGTCAGGACATAAAATCAATGCACAGGAATCAGTTGCATTTCTATACACCAACAGCAAGACAGAAGAAAGAGAAATTAGGGAGTCGATCCCATTTACAACTGCACCCAAAACTGTAAGATACCTAGGAATAAACCTAACCAAAGAGGCAAAGAATCTGTATTCAAAAAAGTATAGAGTACTCATGAAGGAAATTGAGGAAGACACAAAGAAATGGAAAAACGTTCCATGCTCATGGATTGGAAGAATAAATATTGTGAAAACATCTATGCTACCTAAAGCAATCTACACATTTAATGCAATCCCTGTCAAAATACAGTCAATTTTTTTCAAAGAAATGGAATAATCCTAAAATTCATATGGAACCAGAAAAGACCCTGAATAGGCAGAGGAACGTTGAAAAACAAAAACCAAAGGTGGCGGCATCACAATTTCAGACTTCAAGCTCTGTTACAAAACTGTACTCATCAAGACAGTATGGTACTGGCACAAAAACAGACATATAGATCAATGGAACAGAATAGGGATCCCAGAAATGGTCAACTACTCTTCGACAATGCAGGAAAGAATGTCCAGTGGAAAAAAAAAAAAACAGTCTCTTCAACAAATGATGTCGCGAAAATTGGACAGCCACATGCAGAAGAATGAAACTGGACCATTTCCTTACACCATACACAAAAATAGACTCAAAATGGATGAAAGACCTCAATATGAGACAGGAATCCATCAAAATCCTTGAGAAGGACACAGGCAGCAACCTCTTTGACCTCGGCCACAGTAACTTCTTCCTAGTAATATCACCAGTCAATGGAAGCAAGGGCAAAATGAACTATTGGGACTTCATTAAGATCAAAAGCTTTTGCACAGCAAAGGAAACAGTCAACAAAACCAAAAGATTGCTTATAGAATGGGAAAAGATATTTGCAAATAACATATCAGATAAAGGGCTAGTATCCAAAATCTAGAAGGAACTTATGAAACTCAACACCCAAAGAACAAATAATCCAATCAAGAAATGTGCAGGGGCACCTGGGTGGCTCCGTGGGTTAAGCCGCTGCCTTTGGCTCAGGTCATGATCTCAGGGTCCTGGGATCGAGTCCCACATCGAGCTCTCTGCTCAGCTGGGAGCCTGCTCCCCTCTCTCTCTGCCTGCCTCTCTGTCTACTTGTGATCTCTCTCTGTCAAATAAATAAATAAATAAAATCTTAAAAAATATATATTAAAAAAAAAAAAGGAAGAAATGGGCAGAAGACATGAACAGACATTTCTGCAAAGACATCCAAATGGCCAACAGACACATGAAAAAGTGCTCAGTACCACTCAGCATCAGGGAGATACAAATCAAAACCACAGTGAGATACCACCTCACGCCAGTCAGAATGGCTAAAACTAACAAGTTAGGAAATGACAGATATTGGCGAGGATGCAGAGAAAGGGGAACCCTTCTACACTGTTGGTGGAAACGCAAGCTGGTGCAGCCGCTCTGGAAAACAGCATGGAGGTTCCTCAAAAAGTTGAAAGTAGAGCTATCCCACAACCCAGCAATTGCACTATTGGGCATGTACCCTAACGATACAAATGTAGTGATCCAAAGGGGCATATGCACCCTGTTTATAGCAGCAATGTCCACAATAACCAAAGTAGACATCCATCAATAGATGAATGGATAAAGATGTGTATACACACACACACACACACACACTGGAATACTATCCAAAAAATGAAATTTGTCATTTGCAATGATTCAGATGGAACTAGAGGGCATTATGCTAAGCGAAATAAGTCAACCAGAGAAAGACAATGATCCTATGATCTCTCTAATAAGAGTTATTTGAGAGGCAGGGCAGGGGGCTTGTGGCGGGGTAGGGAAGGAAAAAGTGAAACAAGATGAGATTAGGAAGGAGACAAACCATAAGAGACTCTTAATCTCATGAAACAAACTGAGGGTTGCTGGGGGGTAGTGGGGAGGGATGGGTGGTTGCGTTATGGACATTGGGGAGGGCATGTGCTATGGTGAGTGCTGTGAAATGTGTAAGACCGATGATTCACCAACCTGTACCCCTGGGGAAAATAATACATTATATGTTAATATTAAAAAAAAAAAAAAAAAAGGGACGCCTGGGTGGCTCAGTTGGTTGGACGACTGCCTTCGACTCAGGTCATAATCCCGGAGTCCCATGATCGAGTCCCGCATCGGGCTCCCAGCTCCATGGGAAGTCTGCTTCGCTCTCTGACCTTCTCCTCGCTCATGCTCTCTCTCACTGTCTCTCTCTCAAATAAATAAATAAATTCTTTAAAATAAATAAATAAAATTTAAAAAAAAGAAGAAGAAAAAGTGAATGAACTCTAAAGGATCAAAAGGAAAAAGAAAAGGGCAAAAAGATTATCTGAAGATATATAAGAAATAATGGCTGAAAACTTCCCAAATTTAATGAAAGATTTGAATCTACTTATCCAAGCAGCTCAACAAATATCAAGGAAGATAAACTCAGAGATCCACACCAAGATACATTAAAATCAAACTGTCAAAAAACCATTAGGATGGCTATTATCAAAAAAACAAAACAAAACAAAACAAAAAACTAGCAAGTGTCGACAAGGATGTGGAGTAATTGGACTCTCATCCTCTACAGGTAGGAATGTACTATGGTGCAATGCCAACAGAGAAGTTTGGCAGTTCCTCAAAAAGTTAAACTAAATATTATATTATGATTATATATGTATAATTGTAATATATTCCCACAATTCCTCTCCTAGGTATATACCCACCAAAACTGAAAACAGTAATTGAAACAGATACTTGTGCATCAATGTTCGTAGCAGCATTATTCACAATAGCCAAAAGGTGAGAATAACCCATAATGTCTAATAACGTATGAATGGGGAGACAAAATGTAATATATACACACAATGGAATATTACTCAGCTTTTAAAAGGAATTAAATTCTGCTATATGCTACATGGATGAACCTTGAAAACATGCTAAGTGAAGTAAGCCAGACATAAAAGGTCACGTATCATAGTATTCCATTTATATGAGGTACCTGGAATAAGTAAATTCAAAGATAGAAAGTAGAACAGAGTTTATCAGGGATTGAGAGAAGGGAATGAAGATGTTGTTTAGAGTTTCTGTGTGGAATGATTAAAAAATTTCTGGAAATAGGTAGTGGTGATGCCACTAAACTTCATGCCACTAAACTGTATGCTTTAAAGTGGGTAAAAATGGTAACATTTATGTTATGTATATTTACCACAATAAAAAGAGGAAATAGGCATATGTTAAAATCAGAATTCTACACAGCATCTATGTAATTTTTCTTAAAATTTCTTCTCTGAACTCTCAAAGCACAGAAAACATTTTTTTCACATTTGACCTCTGTATGAAAATAAATGACAAATTTGGTCTCACACAATCACTTAGAAATGTTTATTTCATAATGACCTATAGAAGTTTATCCAGATAAAGGTCCTGACAGCACTTCTCACAGGCTATGACTCAGTTTTGCTTCTCTGGACCCACCAGTCAAAGCAGCAAAACTAGGTCTCCTTTCAAAAACTGAGGTCACCAGAAAAAGGGTGCCAGGTGGGCAATGAAACCCTACTCAATCACTTCCTATTTGCAAGGTGACTTCTTTTGCACTCCTAAAACTTCTACTTTGATTCCAGAGATAACAATTTAAAAAAATCAATACTTTCACTCTATATAGAAACAGTACTTTAAATTGACTGACCCTTTTGCTGCAATAAGGTCCAGCAAAGGCTTAGTACTTCAAGCAAACCTACTACACCTATCTATGCTCAAGAAGTAGTTTGGCTGTGAGGAAGTGGTGGTCTCCTCCAAGCCTCTCCTCAGGACCCACACATCAGACACTCCTCTCTATTCTCCAGAGAGCACACCATGGCTGCTGTGTTCCTCTCCTTCTCTTCTTCTTTTGTTGCCTTCTCCTTATCTTTCAGCTTCTCCTTATTTAGAGTGAACTGGATGGGATTTGCTGCTGGTCGTGTCCTTAAGTAATACATCCCAGTCTTCAAACCCTACAAAGGAAGCAAATACAGCTATTAGAAATGTTAAGAACACTAGGCATTCAAGACCAATGTTTAAAATACACTTCCATAAATCAAATCAGATTGTTTTCTAAACCTTAAATTCTAACTCCTTTAGGAAGCCGTCTCAAAAATGCTTAAGAGGTAGAAAGAGTCAGACAGTATACTGTGTTCCTTTTGCCATTAAAAAAGCTTATCTCTTTGGAAGTGTCAAATATTTTTGTTCTCTAGTCTTTTCTTGTTTTTAGGTGTATGACTTCCAAGTTTGCCTAAAACAACATGTCTACTTTATAACTATTTATGGAGATATACTCTGTCTCTGTAAAGAACAGATGATGACTACTTCAAGGGTCAGGATCATCTTCTATTCAGTAACCCCAAAGACATAGTGTCTGGTCAATAAATATCTCTTAAATTTAAAAAACAAACTGTACATCTGTATAAATACCCAGAAGATTACCAGGTACTAAGGATAGAATCCAGAATCACAGGACTTTACAGTTGGCAATGAGAAGCTAAGTAACTGGCCTTTACACTGTAAATAGTTAAAGAGGGGAAACAAAGGATGTTTCTGAATAGGGGGCTGGCACATGTAAAGTTTTATTTTAGAAATGGTAGCAGTGCACAAGGCAGCCTAGATCAGATACTAGAAGCAGGGAGATCAGTTAAAAAGCTTAAGAATAATGGCAGTGGGGGGCGCCTGAGTGGCTCAGTGGGTTAAGCCACTGCCTTCGGCTCAGGTCATGATCTCAGGATCCTGGGATCGAGCCCCACATCCGACTCTCTGCTCAGCAGGGAGCCTGCTTCCTCCTCTCTCTCTGCCTGCCTCTGACTACTTGTGATCTCTCTCTGTCAAATAAATAAATAAAAATCTTAAAAAAAAAAAAAAAAAAAAAGAATAATGGCAGTGGAACAGGAAGAAAGATACTCAAGAAACAGTATAAAGGAACAACCACCACAACTTGGTGAGTGATTATATGGAGAATAAGGAGAGGATTGTAGGTGACTCCAAGGTTTCAAAACTCAGAGTGAAATAATCCTAAAAGAAACAAGAAAATCCAAAGTGTGATCTGGTACAAAAACCATGACTTGGTTTTAACATACTGGATTTGAAATGAAAAAACGGCTAGGTGGCAGTATTTAATAGGTAGCTAGAATATAAAACTGTTCCAATTTCAAAATATCCCAAGATGGCAACATGTCCTCCTTGAGTTCCTCCACGAACCTGCTTCCAGCCATAGAAGTGCATGCTAGTGAGTTTGCCGTAGTTAGGCTCAGCGATGTGGATGTTCAAAGACTGGCTTTGATCAATGAAAGCACCTCTTTCAGCTGCCATCTTAAGAACGGTTTTCTGTGAAATTTCCCACACAGTCTTATAAAGTTGCTTCAGGTCATCAGGAATTTCTGGTATGCTCTGAAGAAGGAAAAACAAATGTTTACTGCAGCCTGGCTGAAGAAATCAGGGTAATTAACGTAATTAATTACACAAGGGTCTGGCCTTAGTTCTACTTCTGCCAGATCTGACCTACAATATGATCCTTATCAGTTTTCCTAAGGCTGTTAACCTTTGGCTTAGAATGTCCAACAAAACTCCATTTAACCAACAAAGTATCTGGCTAGTGGTAATGATTATAAGATCCATTTCTATTTGGATCATAGCCAAACATTCATTATTCTAGAGGTACTTAATAATAAAAGGAGCCAAGCAGCAATAAATGACCCTTGAATTCTGTAGAAAACAAAAGTAGTCAGGGATGTAACTCACATGTAGACAATCAAAGGAAGCAATGAAATAAACCCTTTCTGGAGTTGATAGAAAGAATGTTTTCTTAGGTCTAGGGTTAATCTGCTACAGATTAGCTGATTAGCTAATGCTACAATCTCTGCCACAAATATAGAAATGTTACAGAAATCCTTATCTGTGTTACCAGGGAAACAAATGTTTAAACAGAGCCCTCCATCTACAAATAAATACTTCTTGATTCTTGGCTGCAAATATTTTATTGTTAAATACTATCTGTGGCTCTGTTTTTTGGACTTTGAGTCCTTGGTCTCCACCGAAGACTTCTTAATTAAGTTTGACTCTCTAATTTTACACTTTATATCAGTGGTCTGAAAATTTCAATGCATTTTGGAATGACCTAGGGGGTCTTTAAAAAATACTAATGCCAGGGGCGCCTGGGTGGCTCAGTGGGTTAAAGCCTCTGCCTTCGGCTCAGGTCATGATCCCAGAGTCCTGGGATCGAGCCCCACATCGGGCTCTCTGCTCAGCGGGGAGCCTGCTTTCCCCTCTCTCTATCTGCCTCTCTGCCTACTTGTGATCTCTGTCTGTCAAATAAATAAATAAAATCTTTAAAAAAAAAAAAAATACTAATGCCTGTCTTCCATTTCCAGACATTCTAATTTAATTGTTACGGGGTACAGCCTAAGCTTCAGAATTTTAAAAGCTCCCAAGTTGATTCTAATGTTCAGAGAAATTGGAAACTACTGCTTTATATTATTGCACAAACAAGAGGGTAAAGTCTAGCTATATAAAGATGTATATAAGCCTACCACAACAATGCAGGTGAACACAAGCCCATATGACCACAGTGAATGACTTTTCTCTCTACTGAATGGGGTAAGTGAGAAGGTACCAATGTCCAACTTAGATTCTAAAGAGCACACTTGATTTTCATACTGTACCTGGATAGAACCATTGCATGCGATAATCTGATTTTTCATCTCTTCATTCCATAAGCCCCGCTCAGTAAGATCCTTCAGTAAGTGAGGATTTACAATCTGAACAGAAAACCAAAAAAGATGTCAAGGAATAATAAGAACGATAGGGCCTAAACAGGGTCACAGTCCTGGAGCTTATAATAAATAAGATCACTGAAGAAGTATTTAACATTAAATTAGTTGGTAAAGTCTATCTTTTACAAGATTGAGAGGCCCATCCTACCAAACAAAAGTTATGTTCCTTTAAAATCTTAATCTGTGATTCAAGAAACAGTATTTGCCAAAGTGAAAAGAAATAGCATTGCCTAAAATGGGTAAATGTGTGTGGATTACTTCTTCCCCCTCCCCCCAAGAAGGAGAAAATAATACTGAAGAAGAAACATTAGAAATGTATGCACTCCAAACCTTACAGAAATTTATTTCAGGAGATCAGGAAATTCACAAATAAAATCTTTTAAATTAGTGGTTCTCAACCCTAGTTGCACATTAGAATTACCTGGGAACCTTAAAAAAACACTGGTCCTACCCACCAGGAATTCTAATTTGTAAACCAGGTTGAGAACTACTGTCATGGTTCCAGATACTTCTTGCTTTTATATACATCTTGAGTTTCACTGTATACATCTTGAGTATCATCAACTTAAGCATCTGAGGTCATAGTATACATCATTATGATTACAGAATGGTTAAATACCATGTGAATTCTAGTATCAACAAGTTACTTTCCTATCCACCTATCAATACTTTCCTACCTAACGATCATTCATTCTTTCAACAGATATTTATTAAATGTCTATTATTAAATAACGTAGAATAATATTGGACATGAAAAGGACTTACTTTATCAAAGCTCTGCCCCCATACAAAGCAAAAGGGACATACTAAATATGAGTTGGCATTTACTCCCAACATCAGGCTTTTGCAAGATCTCCTGTAGGTCTACTTGTGATCTTCTCACCTGAAATTCTCCTGACAAAACTCTGCGAGTATAGATGTTGCTGGTGTAAGGTTCGATGGACTCATTATTTCCCAGAATCTGAGCAGTTGAAGCAGTAGGCATCGGGGCAATAAGTAAACTGTTTCTTATACCATACCTAAAGAAAAGGAGATTATTAGGTGCTGGTACTAAAGCTACAATCTGCCCAGAAGGGAGCTACTTCATGTCACTGCAGTAAATGCAGATGGAGTGAGTAACATCATACATGCATTAGACTCACATAATGACTTTTGAATTTGACCCCTATAGAGATGCATCTCACAGTACGGGTGCTATAGCTCACCCCTCTTCTGAACACCTGACTCCTAAACAAAATTAGCACAATTTTACTGCTGAAGTTTCTTATCATGCCATGACTTATTAGTACTTCATACACTAGCTTGCCTAAGGAAATAATCGAATGGATGTTGAAGAGTCCCCACCTGTATCAGGGTACATTCATTCAACCCTCACTCTTTTCTACGTGCCCTATGATCACTGTGCTAAGCCCTTTCAGGAAACATAATGATGTGAAAGTGGTCAGAATCCAACATCTATCACCAAAATTCTCCACAGGGAAAGATTATACTCAAAGTATATTCCTGACTTCCTCTATTCCTCTATTACCTCTTCGTTCATAAGTTCCTAGAGGAAGGTTAACATCTTCTGCCTCTATTCACTGCCAAAGAGAGTGCTTAAGGAAGAATATGCCATCTGAACATGCAGAAATCTTCAAGCTGCCCTTAGCTCATCCTTCAAAGCTCAGCCTAAGAGATGACTACTAGAACATCTTTCCTGACCAGGCAGACAATACTAAATACAACTGTAAGTATTTCTTCTGCAAACATTTTCTATGATCTATGCATATTTACGTATACTTTATGTGTGCTACATGTTTCACCTTAAGTCTTAAGTTTCTCAAACACCAAGATTTTGTCTTTCCTATATTCTATACCTCTGGATTTATCCAGTACTTAGCGTAAAGCTTCATGTCCTAATGGAATCTGTACTACTGGGATCTTTTTTTTTTTTTTTTAAAGATTTTATTTATTTATTTGACAGACAGAGATCACAGATAGGCAGAGATGCAAGCAGAGAGAGAGGAGGAAACAGGCTCGATCCCAGGACCTTGGGATCATGACCTGAGCCGAAGGCAGAGGCTTTAACCCACTGAGCCACCCAGGCGCCCCTGTACTACTGGGATCTTAATCTCACTTTGCCACTCCTACTTTTGAGGCATCAAGCAAATCACCAGTGAATTTCATGTCTTACTTCCTCAGTAAAGTGGACAGTGATTTTTCCCGTCCAAAGAGAGGAAAACATTTTGAAAAGTCATATATATATATATATATATATATATATATATATACACACACACACACATATATATGACATACCAAACTATGGAATTGTCTGTAATCATTAAAAACATTAGGTAAATCTTCAAGTACTAAGAGAAAGACATTGAAAATAAATCACAAAGTCTTAGAAAATATCAAATTTGATCATATTTTTATAACAAAACTGTGTGCATCTGCAAATGTACTGAAAAAGGTCTAGAAAAATACACACCATTAACAATGGCTATCTCTGGGAAAAGGAGTAAGTTGGTTTGTATTTGTTTTGTGGAACAAGTGGTTGGCAGGAGAGGTATAAAGAAGGGCTTTCACCTTCCATTTTATTTCTGTACTTGAACTTTGTTATTCATGTATTAATTTTGAAATTTAAAGTTCTATATAGAAAAATATCCAAAGTATTTTGAAAATAAAATAAAATAAAATACATGTCCATTTTTGTAGAAGTTGAATTTGCATATAAATGTACATAGGCACACACGTTTAGAAGAAAGTCTGAAAGATGAAAGACAAAAAGATACAAACAGATTTTTAGGAGGTGGTATTGGGATAATTTCATTTTACTCCCTTTCATACATACATTTCCCTAAATTTTCTAACAAGTATTATTAAGTAATAAAACAATTTTAAGGCAAATAGGTATTTTTTAAAGAGTATTTTAAGCTACTGCTTCCTCCCGTAAACATTAAACACTCTGCATATGCATTAATAATCCAGAGACAACAGGCTCATGAAGAAAGTGAAAACAACTTGTTTTATTATTCACTAAGCAAAACATCCTACCCGCCCTTAAATCCTTTTTATTTTTATTAGTTTGAAAGGCCTTAAAAACCTCAAGTTTTACATTTTTCTTTCACAGTTTAACACATTACCCTCCAAAAGCTCTTCCAAATCCCTAACTTACTCCTATAACAATTCAGCAAAGCCATTTAGATGCCCAAGGTAGTTAAGCAATAAAAAAAGTGAAAAACATTTAAAAAGCAAGCACACTCAGAAATATGAAGTTTAATGAGAAAAAGAATTGCTTAATCTGGGTAGTTACACCCCTAAAACAAGACCAACTAGTAACACCTACCATTTATTAAGGTTCATTGTACCAAGCTATTCATAGGCTACTATTCATATATTATCTTACAAAGTATTTTTACAAAAATAGTTCTGTAGATAGGTCATTTTCGCCCCATTTAAAAGAGGAAAAATGAGTTTCAGAAGTTAAAATAACATACCTAACTTCTGAAAGCCAGAATGAGAACCGAAACCCTCCTTACTTTAAAACTACCTTACAGCTCTTTGCTTACTTTGCAATCTTTTCCTTGAGAAGTTTCCAGTCCCACAAGTCTGTGGGAGTAACATTCCACATATCATACTGAAGGATCTAGGGAATAAACAAAGCAAACTTGAGACAAATCACTCTATAACAATTTAAAACCATGACAAAAAGCAAATCACTAACTGCCATGCCCCACAACTCAACAGATGTCCTCTAGTGGAACTGTGTCAGGAATACAAGGTCCAGAGATTTCTCTGAACAAACTTTCATGCAGTCATATTGATCAAAAGCAGGCTAAGAAAACTGGCTAAGGCATATCTCTTCCCCATGTCCCTGCTGTGTGCCCTCAGAGGGCCCATAATATATCTCCAAACCAGGAAATCCTAACATTCATGTAAATACGTTGCTGAGATGCATTCTTTTTTTTTGTACATAAAAATGTTATTCTAATTTCATCTTTAATTGCTTTGCTCTATTTACTTAGCTATTACTAACACCTATTTTCAAACCACTGGTTATCAGAGTTCCTAAATACCAGCAGGAACATCAGGACTAAACATAACATTTTACTTCACACTGAAGAGACTCATACTACCAACAATAAAGGCAGTGTGGAAAGCAGAATTCTAACACAGTTCCCAGGTTCCCAATGGCCTCCTCCTGAGTGTCACTTACATAATCAAGGCAAAGAGGAAAAGTTTCTACAGATGTAATTAAGGTTACCAATCAGCTAATTTTGAGTTAAACAAAAGAGAGATTATCCTGAGTGGATCTGACTTATCATGTGAAAGCCTTCAAAAGAGAAACAGGACTGGGGCCTTCTTGAAATGGGAGACTCTCTCCTACTGGCTTTCAAGAAACACAATGTCATGAGTTGTACAGGTACAAACAAATGAATTCTGCCAAAGACCAGGTGAGCTTGGAAGAGGACTCTGAGCCTCAGAGCAGACCGTAGCCTCTATCAACACCTTGGTTATAACCTTGAGAGACCCAAACAAAATGACCTAGCTAAGGCGAGACTGGACCCCGATTCAAGGAAATGGAGATAATGTATGTTGTTTTTATCTACTAAATTTAGCAAAAGAAAACTAATACAGTTAGCATGCTTCTTAAGTCACTTTTACCAATGACTAGTTCTAAATAAAGCATTAAAATAAAGGGGCATCTGGCTGGCTCAGTCGGTGGAGTATGCGACTCTAGATCTCAAGATGCTTAAGTGTCTGACCCATGTTGGGTGTAGAGATTACTAAAAAATAAAATCTTGGGGTGCCTGGGTGGCCCAGCTGCTTAAGTGTCTGCCTTCAGCTTGTGTCGTGATCCTGGGATCCTGGGATTGAGCCCCACATGGGGCTCCCTGCTCAGCAAAGGAGTCTGCTTCTCCTGGTCCCTTTGCTCCTCCCCCCCCCAGCTTGTTTTCTCTCTCTCTCTCTCTCTCTTCCCATGCTCTCTCAAATTTTAGTATATGCGCTGCTGAAGCAAGTACACTCTCTCTCTCTCAAATAAATAAAAATCTAAAATAAAATCTTTTAAAAACCCAACATTAAAATAGAGTATCTTTTTTACTCTAGAGAACAAAAGTACCGTATTAGTTTCCTGTGTCTGGTATAACAAATCACCATAAATTTCGTGGCTTAAAATAACAAAAATGTATGCTCACTTCGGCAGCCCATATACTAAAATTGAAATGATAGAGAAGATTAGCATGGCCCCTATGCAAGGATGACATGCAAATTCATGAAGAATTCCATTTTTTTTTTTTTAAGTGTATTCTCTCATAGTTTCGGAAGCCAGAAGCCCAAATGAACATGTTGGGAGGGCCACGCTCTCTCCAGGTGCTCTGGAGAAGATTCTGTTCTTTGACTCTTCCAGTTTCTAGTGGCTATAGGCATTCCTGGGTTATGGGTGCATCACTCCAACTTCTGCCTCCATGGTCATGTTGCCTCTTCTCTGTCTCTTGTAAGGACTATTGTCGCTGGATTTAGGGCCCACCTGGGTAATCCAGGATAATCTCATTTCAAAATCCTTAATTACATCTGCAAAGACCCTTCTGAAATCCAAAAAGGTAATATTCATAGGTTCCAGGGATCAGGATGTGAATACATCTTTTTGAAGGCTACCATTCAGCTTACAGGCAAAAAGAAACATTATCCATATACTTACTCCTCTGCTAACTGGAGAGCCCTCATAGGTTTCATACGGGCCATGCTCCTTGGCCAAGTCACAGCTGGCTTCCAAGGCTCCATAATAAATGGTTTCAAAGATCTGCTTGTTCAGTAGCTGCGCTTCTGGACTCTCAAATGGATACCTCATCAGAATAAAAGCATCTGCCAGACCTTGTACTCCGATTCCAATGGGGCGATGGCGTTTATTTGATAAGCATGCCTTTGTGCCAACAGATTTAGAGAAGAAGGAGACATTACTGAACAGAAAAGGCAACATTCTGCACCAAATGATACACGCTCTTTTTTTAATCTCTATTTTCTCACAAACGTTCTAATGACAGACGTTTAAATGAAGACTGTCAGGCCATGATAACTCCCTTCTACTACTTGGATTTCAAGAATTATCAATAAGCAGAGACCTCTATTCATACCTCTGGGATAGGGTAGTAGTTAATATCAATAATTTTATTCAAGTTTCGGACAATGACTTTGGTGACTTCAGCCAGCTTCTTAAAGTCATATGTGTGTTCTGACGTGACATACATATTGAGGGCCAAGGAAGCCAAGTTACAGACTGCAACCTGGAATGCAAAGAAAAAGGGTCAAGAATCACACAGTTTTTATCTCTTCCCCCTGTGTCAATGACACCACCATGTAAGCCTCTAACACTCTATATAAATTTTTATATTTATCTCCTCCCTGTTCACTGTTCATTTCTAAATCCCAATACCTATTCATATGTGAGTTGTAAAATGCAGCAGTGAAATAGGTAAGACAGAGAATCTGTGTTCCATAGTCCATGGCTCTATTGCCAGAGAGACCTCCCACTGTGCTCTAATTTCTCATGTGTACCTGTCTCAGTCAGCAGAGGTACTGTCCAATACAGTAGCCAATAGCCACATATAGCTATTTAAATAAAATTTAAAAATTCAGTTTCTCAGTTGCACTAGTCCTATTTCATGTGCTCAATAGCCACCAGATACATTTCCATTGCTCCAGAAAGCTCTTCCAAATTACACATTCCCACCTTACTCTCACTGAAATTCTGATAAGCCCCTAACAACAGGGGATCCAAGTTTGTGAATTCTGAAAAAGCTTTTCAGGTGATTTACCACTAGGTGGTAAGCTTTTTCAGGAAAGAAACGTATCTTATTTATACTTATATTTTTAGTACTAGTTCCACATCTGGTATATAACAAATGCTTAATAATGTTGAATGAATACACTTTACTTCCCATATTGATTATGACTATCCAAACGCAAAAATCTCAACTCCCCTCACCTAGACTCCCTCATGTCCTTCGCATCTACTCAATTCTACACATATCGCCTAAGTGCCCATTTTTAAAGCACAGCTTGGATTACTAAGTCTGATAAATGTTACAAAGAAAAATAAGGCAGGAAAAGACAAAATGGTTCTAGGAATAAGGACAGAAGGAGTGCCATTTTTAAACAGAGTAAGACCTCACTGATAATGAGACATATGAACAAAGAACTGAAAAGGTTAGATGGCAAGCCACGTGGCTATCTGGGAGGGGAGAGCATTTTCACATTCAAAGTAAACAGCAAAAATCCTGATAAAGGGGGTGTGCTTGATATACTTGGAAATTAGTAGGGCTGGAGCACAGTGAACAAAGGGGAAAGTAACAGTAGATGAGATGGGCATACCTAGTTGTGCATGAACTCATAGGGCACTGTAAGAATTCTGGATGGAAATCAAGTACTGATACATGTTACAACACAGATAAGCCGTGAAAACATGCTAAGTGAAAGAAGCCTGACACAACAGACCACTACAATACATGATTCTGTTTATAGAGTGCCCACAAGAGGGAAATCCAGAGGCAGAAAATAGATTAGTAGTTGCCAGGGGCTGGGGGAAGAGGGCTAATGGGTATTAGGTTTCTTTCTGGGTTGATGAGAAGCATTCTAGAATTAGATATTGGTGATGGTTACACAACCTTGTGGATATACTAAAAAACACTGAAATGTACACTTAGAAGGGTGGATTTTATGGTATGAGAATTATATTTCACTTTTTAAAAAATGAACAAACTCTGGATGGCCTGGAAAGTCAAAGAAGAGTGTTGTGTGGAGAAATGTTATGACCTGATTTTTGTTTTAAGGGTCACTCTAGTCTCTATAGCATAATCTATCTTGTACAATAGTTACTTGAGTACAGTACATGCCAGTTTTCTCCAACAATGAATTATACATTTCCAGAGGGCAGGGCCTGAGCCATAATCATTTACATCCCAGAGCATTTGGTACAGTGTCTTACACATAGCTGGTGCTCAGTAAACTCTGGCTGAATTAAACCACAACCCTAGCAGTATGTTCAATTCACTTCACATTTTCTTCCCAACTTTAAATTTGTCATGTTTTTTAGGTCCTAGCATATGGGATCTGCTCCTTCCTCCTCATTTCCATAGTTTACATCCAACATCTAAGCAGCCTGTCATCCAACCACTACAATAATCTCCACAAGCTAACCTCCAACCTCCTCTAACACCAAGACACTCTATTACCAGAAACAAGATCTATCCTTCTCATCCTAGCATTTTTTATGCTATTTTCCTTTCAGGACCTACAAGGGCTTCCTACTCTGTGACATGCCAGACATTTCACCTACTATCTCCCCACCCCCAGCCATAGCCATCTCTGCAGATACCAAACCATAATGTATTTGCTCCATCAGAACAAACTTATTTGATTGACAATCTCTGCACAAAACCTATACCTGTCTCTGATTTGACAGGCTATTCTTCCCTTTTCCATAAACTTAAAAAAAAAAAAAACCAAATCTATGTCCCATTTCTAGCCTCACCTCTTCTGCAAATCGCCTTAAAGATTTGCCATTAGAATTTTGTCTCTCCATTCACTAAAAAGACTCTCTACCTGCTTACTGAATTAGCATCCTGACACATTCTTGTGTTTGTCCTAAACCGCCATAACGGAACACTAAGAAAATATTATTACAACAATGGGTGTGTAAGAAAAAAAGTGAGTCTTTTCTATATAGTTTAGACTCTAAGATATTTAAGGGTACAGATCACATCTGTTTCTTTCTCTTGTCATCTCTACTTTAGTGCCCTTCTACTCACAGCAAACTTTGGAAACTTCATTCCCCCATTTCAAGTAAAATCAAGTAAGGGATTCACAAAGAATAACTGCCTAAGATTCTCCCCTCAGGACTCAGGGCAGAAGTTTGTCTACCTACCTCATCTTTGCTGGTATACTCTACTATTTCTGTGCACAGGTTGCTGCATTTGATTGTTCCCAGGTTCTGCTGGTTGCTCTTCCGATTACAGGAATCTTTGTAAAGCATGTACGGGGTACCTGTCTCTGTCTGAGACTCAATGATGGCATACCAAAGCTGCTGCGCTTTTACAACTTTGCGGACACGACCCTGTTTCTCATAACTGAAAGGCAAAGCTAATATTATTTTAATATTCCCTAAGAAAATCTTTATTGCAGACAACTTGAAGACACTAAAGTATAAAATTATGAAAACTCTTATTAAATGTTTACTGTTTTGCTAAGAGAGCAGAGGACAATCTGGCAGCTCTGGACCCATTAGAATATACCCAAATCCCATTAAATCAATAATACCCATCATAAGGAAAAAGAATAACACCTAAAGTTGTCAGATCTACTACTGTGCTATTATTTAATGAACTAGTGACACATGTCCTGGCTGTTCTTGATTTCTGTGGGCAATATAAAGTGTAACTTTTTATATCATATATCTTATTTATATATTTGCTTTACACTGTAAGACAAAGTAAAATATTAACCTTCACCTTAATTTTTATAAGTATCAATTAAAAACCAAAGCACCTCTGTATAAGTCACAAAGGTTTTGTTGTTGTTGTTGTTGTTGTTGTTTTTAAGTTACAAAGTTTTAATTAAGAAAGAAGACAGAAGCAAATTTTGGTTCAGGTAGCAAATCTGACCACAATAAAATTACTAATCACATTCTCTCCTGGATATTTCTGAAGATTCCTAGAAACTGGTTAATAACTGATGAGGTTTTGAAATTTGGATCTCCAAAATAAAAGAAACACATGATTAAAAATTACTACTTCATATTTTTCCCATACCTTTCATATAGCTTCTCAAATTCCTCTCCCCAAACCTCATCCAGACCAGGACATTCATTTGGACACATCAAAGACCAATCCTACAAAGGGAAGAACCCATAAAAGACTTGAAATAACCAATCACACATAGTCCATTAGGAACATTACAAGGGTTAGGGTGGCTTCCACAGACTCTCTTGGAAATCTGCTATAGAAATAATCATTTTGGGCTCAGGCTCAAACATCTAGTTCTGCCTGTTTATACATGACCTTTTAAGCATTTAGGTCAGATGGAATCTGCTTCAGAGAATAAAAACCCAAGAGGGTAGGAATGGCATCTCTTAAATTGCTTAAGATGCCTTCCATAGCATAACACATAGGTGGATTCTTCCTAACCATGATTTAAGATGACAAAAAAGAAAGCTGATATGAATCAAGTTGTTCTTACCAACAGGTACCTCTTTCTTACCTGATTAGTCTCCACTCGTTTCATGAAAAGATCTGGAATCCAAAGGGCAAAGAAAAGGTCCCTGGCACGCTGTTCTTCCTTTCCTGTGTTCTTCTTTAAATCAAGAAACTCAAAAATGTCTAAATGCCAAGGCTCCAGGTAAATAGCAAATGCCCCAGGTCGCTAAAAGCAAGTAAACCATCATTCTTTTCAGAATCAGAATGAAATAAAGAAACTTCATATTTTCCAAAGCACTTTTAGAATATCACCTTTGACCTACATTACAATTAAGGAATTAAATGAGAGAATACAAATAAAAGTACTACAAATATAAGTAGTAATATCGTTCTTACAAGTCCAGGAGTAAAAAAGTGCACTTGATAAGAACAAGAGGAAATAACTCATCCAAAGTGACCTAATGAACTGCAGATGGAGCTTCCTTTCAGCTGCCATACAGCTCACTTGACCTTACATAACAGGTACACAAAGCCCACAGGAAATCATCTTAACTTTGACAATAATATGTTGTGCTCTTATTAAAGATCAAAAAAGTGATGTCTTATCAAGGTCTCCACAGATCATTTTTAAAGTCCATCAAGGGAGCTCTCTTTACCATTTTGCAAGATGGCAGGCGAAAAAGCTGAGAAGCTGGATACTAAGAAAAAACCTGAAGCCAAGAAGCTGATGTTGGTGGTAAGGCTCAGAAGGGTAACCCAAAGGCTAAAAACGCCAAAGAAGGGGAAGCCCCAATGCAGCCAAAACCCTGTCCTAGTCAGAGGAATTGGCAGATACTCCCAATTGGCTATGTGTTCCAGAAAGGCCATGTACAAGATGAAGTATTCGGCAGCTAAATCCAGGGTTGAAAAGAAAAAGGAGAGGTTCTTGCTACTGTCACAAAACCAGTTGATGGTGACAAGAATGGTGGTACCCGAGTGGTTAAACTTCACAAAATGCTGAGGTATTATCCTACTGAAGCTGTGCCTCAAAAGCTGTTGAGCCATGGCAATAAACCTTTCAGTCAGCACGTGAGAAAACTGCGAGCTAGCATCGCTCCTGGGACCATTTTGATCCTCCTCACTGGCACCACAGAGGCAAGAGGGTAGTTCTCCTGAAGCAACTGAGCAGTGGCTTGTTACTTGTGACCAGACCGCTGTCTCTCAATCGAGTTCCTCTGTGTAGAACACACCAGAAATTCATCATTGCCACTTCTACCAAAATTTATATCAGCAGTGTGAAAATCTCCAAACTTCTCAGTGATGCTTACTTTAAGAAGCTGCATAAGCCCAGACACCAGGAGGGTAAGATCTTTGACACCAAGAAAGAGAAATATGAAATTACAGAGCAGGACAAGGTTGATCAGAAAGCTGTGGACTCGCAAATTCTGCCAAAAATCAAAGCTGTTCTTCAGCTTCAGGGCTACCTCTGTTCTCTGTTTTCTCTCACAAATGGAGTTTACCTTCACAAATTGGTTTTCTAAATTTCTTACAAAGAACCTAATTAAATAACTAATTAATTTTTAAAAAATAAAAATAAATAAAGTCCATCAAGGGAAATTCATAAGCTAACAGGTGATTAGTATGCCTACATATCTGTCAGAGGCAGGCTCAAATTGCAAACTATCCTGCTGTTAACACTGGGTAAACAATCCAGTCCTCTCAACTTTACTTCTCCCTCTGTGAAATCGGCAGAGTTGTGTTTTTGTTTTTTAAAATTTTATTTATTTATTTGACAGAGAGAGATCACAAGTAGGCAAAGAGGGAGGCAGAAAGAGAGGGGGAAGCAGGCTCCCCGCTGAGCTCTCTGCTCAGCGGGGAGCAATGTAGGGCTCGATCCCAGGACCCTGAGACCATGACCCAAGCTGAAGGCAGAGGCTTAACCCACTGAGCCACCCAGGCACCCCTGTTTTTGTTTTTTAAAGAAAAAGCTACAAGACTATCACAACCCCTTTTCAAGGTTATGTATTAAGTCACAACTTTAGAAATTCTTTGCCAATTAACTTTCATACAAAAAAGCTGACTAGGGGGTGCCTGGCTGGATCAGTGGGTACAGTATGTGACTCTTGATCCTCAGAGTACGAATTCAAGCCCCGCACTGGGTGTGGAGCTTACTTAAAAAATGAAAAATATAAATATAAATAAATAAATAAATGAATAAATAAAAGCGGCTAAGACCATTGCTTGCCTGGAGCCAGGGTCAAAGCATGTATGGGTGGGAGTGATGTGATTAATCAAAGGTGCCTGCAGAAACGTTTTGGGGTAATAGGAAATGTTCTAGATCTTGATTAGTGTAGTGACTACACAAGTATATAGATTTGTCAAAATCCACCAAACTGTACACTTAAAGTGTGTACACTTAAAGTGTGTACACACTTTAAGTAAGTAAAGTATACCTCATTAAACTGATTTTAAAAGTGAAAAAAAGTAGTTGCAAATATATACAGTATATTAGCAAAGTAGTTAGAAATATACAGAGAGTAGGGCGCCTGGGTGGCTCAGTGGGTTAAGCCACTGCCTTTGGCTCAGGTCATGATCTCAGGGTCCTGGGATCGAGTCCCGCATCAGGCTCTCTGCTCAGTGGGGAGCCTGCTTTCCTCTCTCTCTCTCTCTCTGCCTGTCTGTCTACTTGTGATGTCTCTCTGTCAAATAAATAAATAAAATCTAAAAAAAAAAAAAAAGAAATATACAGAGAGTAAATCATCTTATTTGAAGCATACATGTTTTTAGGTTAAAGATTTCTAGTTCTGATTTCCAGGACTTTCAAGTAACAGAACATACCTTGTTTCCACCTTGATCCACATATCGAGCTGTGTTGTTATATACTCTCAGCATTGGTACAAGGCCATTGGAATTGCCATTAGTCTGAAAAAGAAACCAAGAATAAAGGCATCTGGAGTAGAACAGCGGGACTAAGAAAGCAAAAGAACAAAATGGCTCAACAGTGAACAAATTACTCTTCTTCATATCTGTATAGTCTCATCTGCTCTCCATCTCTCCTTTTGCTTTGCAAACAGAATACCCAATATAAAATAAACAAAATGTTGGTTTTCTCTAGTTATTGCTGTAATGTTGTTGTTAGGTGCCCTCTAATGGACATTTATATAGATCTATTTTGGGTAGAGTAAAAACATTACCACAGTGTCTTTTTCCCAAAAGAATTCAAGGAAACTTACAGTAAGAATTATATAAAATGGATAAATGAGGACAATAAAGATAAATGGATATTCTCAACAATAAAACAGAATCTAGAATAAAGATAAGAAAATATAGACTTCTAAAATTAGGATACCACATCAAATTTTAAAAATAACCCTTCTAGGGGCGCCTGGGTGGCTCAGTGGGTTAGGCCGCTGCCTTCGGCTCAGGTCATGATCTCAGGGTCCTGGGATCGAGTCCCGCATCGGGCTCTCTGCTCATCAGGGAGCCTGCTTCCTCCTCTCTCTCTGCCTGCCTCTCTACTGCTTGTGATCTCTCTCTCTGTCAAATAAATAAATTTAAAAATCTTTAAAAAATAAAAAAATAAAAATAATCCTTCTAACTCCAAAGCAAGCCTTTAAACAGATTAGAAAAATAAATAAACAGCTCACACTACTATTATGTGTAAGTGCTCCAAAACACTACATAATACAGTAATTTCCTTCTAGACTCTAACTTTATTGGTAGGGTTAGATATTTTCTTCACATTACTGGTGAGGAAACAAACTCAGAGATGTAAAATAACTTATGCTAGCCTCCACTACTGATAAGCAGTAGAGATAGAATTTAAATCCAGGTCTTACCCAACATCCTTATTTTGACTCTCAATGAATAGTGATCTAGCAAAAGGCTAAACTTACATGACAAGGTGCCAATGTTTAAAGCATGAATCCTGGCTCTCTCACATATTAAGTGACTGATCTCTAGAAGTAACTTAATTATCTATGCCTCAGTTTTCTCACTTGTAAAATGAAGCCAATATTGCCTATACTCACAAAGTTATTGTAAGGAGTGAAGTTCCTGCCATGTGTCTATCTCCTACCGTTGTAGTAAGGATTAAATGAGTAACTCAGGTAAAGCTTTTATAACAGACTTAGCATATAGTAAACACTCAACAAATGATAGCTGTGCTATTATTATTGCGAAGACAAATCTGAATTCCAAAATTGGACCTAAAAAAAATCCTACAGATCATCTAATCTAAACCAGAAGCTATAAGTAGTGAAATGACTCCCTCCATGTCAAAAAGCCGGCTAGAACTTACCCGGGAGACAGGTCTCCCAAGCCCTAGCATATGCCCTCTCAACCTGAATCCCTCTTGCCTACAATTTTTTAGTCACAAAACAGAAGCTTACCCCAGCAATGTAGCTGCCAGTAGCTCGAATACAACTCACAGCAACACCAATTCCCCCAGCAGACTTGGAAATCAATGCACACTGCTTTAGTGTGTCATAAATGCCTTCAATACTATCATCCTTCATACTCAGAAGGAAACAGCTATGGGGGAAGAAAAAGTCACAACTCAGCAAGGAAATGAAACAAAACAGAGAAACAACATTGACTATACACCCCAAAAACAGTAAGTTGGACAAATAAAAGATCTAAGGTTTAAAAAATTCCCAGGTATTTTAGGAAAAAAAAACAAACTTTTACCGGATATGATACAAGACACATTAATAAATCATATTATTTTAAAAATATCTCGCTGCTTATCCCAGATGCTAGGCCTAGAAGGAAGTTTTATAATAAAATCTAAAATATTAATTTACATGTTCATCAGACTGCACATGTGCTTTATCACATTTTCTCATGCAAATTCCTAAGCATACATAACTAATAGGTCTTTCCAACCTATTACTAAGCCAAGTAAAATTAAACATTCATGGAATAAGAAACATCTATCCCATGGTCAAACAATTCTTTGAAAGGCCCTCCAAAATTTAGCTCCTTTACAGCCTTTTGGAAGACAGCTCCCCTAACTTGTGATTTGGAACTTATTCTGCTCCCTACCTCAGGAAACTTACTCTACCAATGAGCCCTTCACTATCTTGAATCTACACCCACTCAAATGGATTCTATTAACTTTTTCTGTTAAATGTGCCAACATTCAGAAAGATAAATGACACACTTCGTACTTTTCATCTACTTCAAGAAAACAGACACTACAGATATAGTGAATTAGAATCCCATACGATATCCATGCATTTCTACCTTTTTCTTTTATTATTTTTAAATTTCTGGTTACACATTTATTTGTCCTTATGCAACTTGCTTTTAACTTATACTGTGTTAGAGATCCTTTCCTACTGTTGTCACTCTCACTTGCTTATTCTCATTGCTATAAATTGTTCCACTATACGAGTATGTCAATATATTTGTCTATTTGCCTGTCAATGGACATTAGGGTTATTTCCAATTTGTTTGGTATTCTAAACAATGTTGCTGTAGAAAATCTTAAACATATCTCCTGGTGCTTAGGTTGAAGGATTTCTGTAGAATACAAACCCAGCAGAGGAATTCCTGGGTCAAAAGACATGTGTGTGTTCCACTTTACTAAAGATTCTCCGAAGTGGATGGGTACGTATACTCACCTAGCAATGTATGAGACCCTGTGTTCTATATTCTTGGCCAGATTTGTTATTATCAGCCTTTTAATTTTTATCAGTCTGATAAATATGAAACATCTCAATATGTTACCTTTCATTTTCCTAATTACTAAACTCACATGTTTATTCACCAGTCAAGTTTCTTCTGTGAATTATTTCTTTATATCCTTTGCCCATGTTACTATTTAGTTTTGTCTTGACACAATCCCTTGACAGTTAATATACACTGCCAATATCTTCTCTCAGTCTGGGGGCACCTGGGTGGCTCAGAAGGTTGGGCCACTGCATTCGGCTCAGGTCATGATCTTGGGGTCCTGGCATTGAGCCCTGCATCAGGCTCTCTGCTCAGCGGGGAGCCTGCTTCCTCCTCTCTGCCTACTTGTGATCTCTCTCTGTCAAGTAAATAAAATCTTAAAAAAAAAAAAAAAAAAACTGTTTAAGAGTCATTACGTCTATAGCTCACTTTTAAATGACTCAAACAGAATATTTTTTAATTTTAAAGATTAAAAAATATATTTGTGTGTATATATAGCAAAATGGTAGCAATTTTTTAATCTAGGCAGAGGTAAGTATATGGGTGTTCACTATCTTTTCTTTAAGCTTTTCTGAATATTTAAAATTCATAGTAAAAGTAAGGAGAAAAATACACATTTATCTATTTTCTCTAACGCTCTTCCAAAAGTTCCTACTTTCGGGGCACCTGGGTGGCTCAATGGGTTAAGCTGCTGCCTTCGGCTCAGGTCATGATCTCAGGGTCCTGGGATCGAGTCCCACATCGGGCTCTCTGCTCAGCAGGGAGCCTGCTTCCTCCTCTCTCTCTGTCTGCCTGCCTCTCTGCCTACTTGTGATCTCTCTCTGTCAAATAAATAAATAAAATCTTTAAAAAAATAAAAAATAAAAATAAAAGTTTCTACTTTCATATTTATATTTTCTTTCTTGAACATGTTTCTGTATATGGAATGAAAAAGGGAAAAGTAATTACCTTTCCTTCCATAAGATAACCAATTTCCCTAGCACCATTTCCCCCAATGAATTGCAATGACACCTTCCCATGTAAACCTGAATCTCTTTCCAGGTTCTCTGTTATACTCCACTGGTTTATTTGTATTTATCAGAGTAAATACCACACTGTCTTTTTTTCTTTTTTTTTTTTAAATTTTAAGATTTATTTATTTATTTGTCAGAGAGGGAGGGAGAGAGAGTGAGTGAGCACAGGCAGAGTGGCGGGCAGAGGGAGAAGCAGGCTCCCTGCCGAGCAAGGAGCCCGATGTGGGACTTGATCCCGGGACACTGGGATCATGACCTGAATCGAAGGCAGCCATTTAACCAACTGAGCCACCCAGGCATCCCAAAATCACACTGTCCTATTTACCATGGCATTATGGTAGTCTTGAAACCTGGTAGGGCTTATTCTTTAAAACTTGCTATTACAATTTACATCAGTTTCCTACAGCTGCCCTAACACATTACCACCAACTTGATGGCTTAGAATAGAAACTTATTATCTCATAGTTCCGGAGGCCAGAAGTTCAATGTAAGTTTCACTAGGCCAGAGTCAAGAACACTCCCTCCAGAGGCTCTAGGGAAAAAGAGATTCCCTGCCTCTTCCAGCTTCTAGCGGTTCCTCTGCTTATAGCCACATCACTCCCATTTCTGCTTCCATCTCTATCTTGCCTCTTCTCTTCTGTATGTATCTTACTCCCTCAGCCTCTCTCTTATAAGGATACTTCTGACTGGATTTAAGGCCCACCTGGGCAATTCAGGAAAACCTCCCTAGGTCAAGATCTTTTTTAATCATACTTTCAAAGATTTTTCCTTATAAATTAACATTTACAGGTTCCAGGGATTAGAACTGGTATCTCTGAAAAGTTTAGGAAATTATTCTTAGCCTTTGCTCTCCAGCATAAATTTTAGAATGAGCACATTCGACATTTTGACTGGATCCATAACTTAAGAAAAACTGACATCTTTATATTATCAAATCCATTTATGATATAAAATCACTCTCCATTTGTTTCTTAATGTCCTTCAATTATGTTTTAGAATTTTCTCTTTAAAAGCCTTCCACATCTTTTATTGCATTTATTCCTGGGTACCTTCCAGTATCATAAATGATATATATTAAAATTTAATCTTCTAACAGCTAAAGTAGAGATCTCCTTAATTCATATTGAACTTATATCCAGATACTGTGCTGAAATCTTTTTAATTCTGATAATTTATGTGTAGATGCTCTTGAATTTCCTATGTAAAAACCATACCATCTGTTAATCACTACAGTTTTATTCCCTCATTTACAATCCACTTTCTTCTTATATTACAATGCCAGCTCAAGCCTCCACTACAATGCTGAAAACAGAGGTAATAGACCTAAGATTTTAGTGGATATCTCTTACCAAATAAAGTTATTTTCTGTATCTATCTTGTTCATTTTTTTAAATTATAAAAGAGTATTTGATGGTATAAAATGTTAGTGCAATGGATTACATTAATGCAGTTTTTGATGTTAGCATATCCTTGAATTCCTCAATATACTAGTGTTGCTAAGGGGTATTTATTTTTAAATCATATTACTGGATTCTGTTTCAGTGTTCCCTTTTTCAGAAAACGGCATCACCATTAATTCTGTTATTCTACCCATAAACTCAGGAACCAACTTTGCCCCACATCCAAAACTTCACCAAATTGTCAATTTTACCTCCTAAATATCCCTGAATCTGTCTACTCTCTCAATCTCTACTTCACTTCCCTAATCCAAACTACCACAATCTCTTGTACAGACTATTAAGAGTCCCAAAATTAGTTTTGGTATTTGTTTTCAAAACAATGTTATTGAGATATAATTCATATACCATACAATTCTACACTTAAAGTGTATAAGGGATGGCTTTTAGTATATTCGGAGAGTTGTGCAAACATCATCACTGTCAACTTTAAAAAATTTCATTATCAGTGTTCGTCTCTCCAATTCATTTACCACACTGCAGGAGATCTTTCCAGGATGTAAAACTCATTTGATTAGAGCAGGAGTGATTCAAAGTTCATTAAATTAATTTTTATGTGATTAACTGCCTTGTTTCTTCAGGTGGAGCTTTATTTCCCCAATCATAACCATCTTGGAACATTAAAAATGACCATACCTAGAAAGCTGTGGGCGGTTGGTACCAGCATTGAAGAGAGTGGGAGAAGCATGGGTAAACCACCTCTCAGAAAGAAGGTTATATGTTTCAATAGCAGCATCAATATCTTCTTCATGAATCCCCACAGACACCCTCATCAACATATGTTGTGGTCTTTCTGCCACTAAAAACAAAAGGAGTTTCAAATGATGGGACATGTCAGAAAAACTAAACTGAGACAATGTACCTGAGTCAAAAAAGAACACCAGAAAACAATTTAAAAAACTTTCTACCAATAAGCACCAGCAATTATTCAAAAGCCAAACCTGAAGTTAAAAATGTTAGTGTTTAAATAGAAATATTAAGGTTAATAGTTCAGAGCTCTATATTCAATGTAATCAATAGAAAATATAACAAACACGTTCATTTCTCACCTTTCCCATTGATCTTCAACAAATAGGATCGCTCCAGCGTCTAGAAAAACCAAAGCAACCAAAATACTTACAAAGCACAGTTTTTAAAGACACAAAAGATATATCTTTCACAATAATGCAATCTATTTTTTTAATTTTATTTATTTATTTGAGAAACAGAGAGAGAATGCGCACACAAGATAGAACCAGACCAAGCAGGGAGGTAAAGGACAAAGGGAGAGGGAGAAGCAGGCTCCCCGCTGAGCAGGAAGCCCGCCCCGCATTGGAGGACCCTGGGATCGTGACCTGAGCCTTCGAAGGCAGACTCTTAACTGACTCAGCCACCCAGGCACTCCAAGGCAATCTATTTAAATATTTTCCATTTTTATATGATTTTAAATGAAAAGAACAGCATATTTACTCTTAACTGGCTTCAATCTGGAACATTATCAGTTGGCTGTTTCTTTGGAAAAAACTACAAGAAAAATCCTGGAAAAAGCCAGCTCTATATTAATATGTATAATGTTAATTGCAGAAGTTCTGGTATTCATCATCATCATCATCATCATCTTTATGATTAACACTTACAAAGTGCTGTTCTAAGGCTGGGCACTGATGTAAGCAACACATACACACACACACACACACACACACACACACATACTCATTTAATTCTCAAGAGAATTAGTTGTTGAAATTTTATTAATATTATCCCCATTCTAAGATGAAGAAAATGAAGCAGAGATTAAGTAACTTGCTAATAATAAATAGAACAGAGATTTGAATCTGGATGGTCTATAACAACACATGTTCTTGATCACTACACAATACTGTTTATCAACACAAAAGTACTTAAAAAAGCACTTTGCACATAGTAGGGATTCAATAAATAGTTGTTATATAAATAGAATAATAGGGAATAATTCTAGCAAAGTATCTACATAACTCAAGTAATCCACAAGTAGTATCTGGAATTCAAAAACTGCAAATGGATAAGCTACCTTTCCTTAACTCAAACCACCACCACCACCCTAACCTAATCCGCACCCCAGGTCCATTCTGACTCCCAAAACTTACTGCCTTTATAATTATATTACTAAAACATAAACAAAACCTGTATTTCCTGATTTAAGGAGGAATTTCCACTTGTTAAAACCCATTATTTACCTTAAATCCGAAGTAGTTGTAAGAGAAATCTCGGTCATAGATAATGGCAGAGTTCAAGCGCTGAAAGAGGTAAAGAAGAAAAAAAAACCTTATAATTAAGATAATTAGACTTATTTTCACAAAATCTGATATCTTTTAGCCCTGACTCCAGAACTAAAATTGACACAGAATACAAGTGATAACACTAAGTATTGTGGACTAGAAATTTATAACTAACATTAAGGAAAATAAAATAGTTTATCAAATGAATACCTTACTTACATTTAAAAATGTGTATTAAAAGACTAGAAGAGAACACGTAAACTGTATATAAGTAAAAATATTAATATGATTTTCCAAACTTTCCCCGTTATATTTACAGTTCACCTCTAATTAAAAAAGGAAAGAACATGAGCACAAGAGGGACCATATTATCATCCCTGAACATGCTTTTAGACCACCTATTAACCTAAAGGTATTGGTATTACATATTTACTAATACATATTTTTTATCTTAAAATTAGCCCATTTTAAACTGCACATAACAATATATATGATTACAATGACAGAAGGTAGGATTACATTAATTCAAAGGCTCCTCAAAAAAAATTTAACCAGTTTTAAACAAACTAGTGTGTAACAATGAAATTTATAGCAGAATTGGTCATTGTTACAGAATTTTTCTTGGCTATAAAGCTGTTCAAAGGAAAACAAAAGGAATCAGGTACAAATAATCATTCTGGATAGAAAAAAATGGAGTTAGTATTATTTTTCAAAATACTAACAGTGTTTCTACATAATGATCCATGGCCAAGGCCTTGAAAAATCTCTATGAAACCTTTCCTTTTCTCTTAAACTTTTAAGAGTATCTTTGTTGCCAAAAGGAGGTAGGTGCCTAGCACGAATAATGGGGAACTAAAATATTTATCAGTATTTAATTTACAAATACAGGTTTTTGCTGCTGTTCTTTATTTTTGTTTACCTGTCTTCCAGATTATACAACACACATTATGAACAACACACAACTCAATTTTCTCTCAGTCTCTTTAAAATCAGATACATATTTTGAAAGACAGTTAACTAATCATTGTATTACCCAAGGTTAAAACTGGTTTCTAATCTGTACAAATATCGGTGGTAAATAAACCCATGTACAAAAGGTTGGCAAGATCTATACATCTTTCCCTTTCTCTCCTGTGGGATCTAGTTAAGAAAGGGATTAAGGGGCGCCTGAGTGGCTCAGTGGGTTAAGCCTCTGCCTTCGGCTCCGGTCATGATCTCAGGGTCCTGGAATCGACTCCCGCATTGGGCTCTCTGCTCAGCTGGGAGCCTGCTTCCTCCTCTCTCTCTGCCTGCCTCTCTGCCTACTGATTTCTCCTCTCTGTGTGTCAAATAAATAAAAATCTTAAAAAAGAAAGAAAGAAAGAAAGAAAGAAAGGGGTTAAAATACAAGTGGATAATTTTTAAGTTGCTGGCAAGATCTCTCAAGATTTTATGCTGGGAATCAGTTTGGCAATGTCTACTAATTTTTTTTTTAACAAAATTTTTGAATGTATATATTCTTTGGCGAACTCCACTGAAGGGATTTATCTTTTTTTTTTTTTTAAAGATTTTATTTATTTATTTGACAGAGAGAAATCACAAGTAGTCAGAGAGGCAGGCAGAGAGAGAGAGAGGGAAGCAGGCTCTCTGCTGAGCAGAGAGCCCGATGCGGGACTCGATCCCAGGACCCCGAGACCATGACCTGAGCCGAAGGCAGCGGCTCAACCCACTGAGCCACCCAGGCGCCCCTGAAGGGATTTATCTTATTGATATACTCATCTATGAGCAAAACTCCTACCATACGTGGATATTCATTGCAACAAAAAAAGGAAAACAAATATTCATCACTAACAATTCTTACATATACGTACAACAACAAGACATCTATAAAATGGAAGGCCTTGCAGCTGTTAGAAAGAATATGGTAGGGGCGCCTGGGTGGCTCAGTGGATTAAAGCCTCTGCCTTCAGCTCAGGTCATGATCTCAGGGTCCTAGGATCGAGCCTGGCATCAGGATCTTGGTTCAGCAGGGAACCTGCTTACCCCCCTCTCTCTGCCTGCCTCTCTGCCTACATGGGATCTATCTGTCAAATAAATAAATAAATAGGGTAAATTCATAAATGCTGATATAGAATCACCTCTAAGATAAACCTATAGGTGAAAAAAGTATTAGCAAGAACAGTATGCATAGTACGATATCACTAAAAGGAAAAATATATATGTACACATATACAAACACACACATATTATAGAATAGCTCTAGAAAAATACATTTAAAAATGATGAAACAAGCTTTGCGCAGTGGCAGTATCGTAGCCAATGAGGTTTATCCGAGGCGCGATTATTGCTAATTGAAAAATGATGAAACATTCTTGCTCTAGAAAGGAAAAGTAGAATTCAGAGGAGAGAAAATAACTTTTTACCTACACTATCTGTAGTGTCTAAGTTCTTTTAAACGTGTTTAAAAAAAAAGAATCTATAAAAAATGTTTTCACCAGAAGAGCATTATACATACATCTTTATTGGCCAAAACAATATCCAGTGTTGACTTGGCCACCATGGGAGAGTGTCTGCCATTATGTGGATTTATATAATTGTAGAGATCTTCCATCACATCTAAAAAAATTTTTAAATAAAGAAATGTCAAAATCACTTAACAACAAATTCAATCCTCCGGTAATAGTCTAAAACCCTTTTTCTCATGCCAACCTCCCTCAGTACCTAGCACAGAAAGTGGTCAATAACCATATACATGTTGTATATGTGCTGCCGAAGCGAGCACAATAACCATATACATGTTGAATAAACACATAATAATGCCTCAATTAGGGAAACAATCTCCCAGAGTTAGCATAAACATAGGTTTTTGTAATTTGAAGAAGATTCCCTGGTGATTCTGATCACCAAACCATTGAGAATTATTGGTTGAAAATAAAGAACAACAGAAGTTATTACCTCCTCTCAATTTTTTTTATCCCAACAGAATAGAAACTCAACTTTAAATTCATAATCTATCACCCCAAGCATTTCATTTCTATAAACAGTTAATAAGCGCTGTCTTTTTGCTCTTCTTCAAGACATCATAGCAGAGTGTGGCCCTCTGCATTTACATATAAAACTTACTTAGGCACACATAATGCTGGCATTTTGATTGGATTGTCTTGAACCCATAGATCAATTCTGGGATAACTAATATATCTACAATAAATCTAATGAAGAGGTTGATATAACATTTGAGCTCCACATAAAGATCTGGAATTGACAGCCAAAAGATTTCTATCTCGGGTCTACCAATTGACTTTTCATATATCACTTGTTACATACAGAACAAATTATTTAACCTTCCTTTGTCCCCATTCCCAGAACTGTAAAATGGGAATGATGCAATAAAGTGCTTGCCAATGGCGACAAAGGATATTTTGTTCAACCAAGAACTTGTCAATAAATATTACTAATTTTTTCAATCACACCACCACCAACCACCTAAAGACAGGCTTTAAAAAGAAGGGGGGAGGAGCACCTGGGTGGTTCAGTCTGTTAAGCCTCTGCCTTCGGCTCAGGTCGTGATCCCAGGGTCCTGGGATCTAGCCCTACATTGGACTCCCTCCTCAGTGAGGAGCCTGCTTCTCCCTCTCCCTTCTGCTCCCCCATTTGTTCTCGCTCTCTCTGTCAAATCAATAAGTAAAATCTTTTTAAAGAGAGAGGGAGAAGGGTGAAGAAAAGGACCCAATAACTCTCACACAGCAGGTCAGCAGCATGGAGAACCAGAAAGTTCCAGTCCCCTCTCTGCCACTAACTTGCACATTTTTAAAATAAGATGTAACTTTTCTTTTGACATTTAAGGTTTCATTTGAGGAGCCTTATACATTTTCTGAGAATTCTAACTTTTTCCTTCAGACTCACCACTGAATACTTTCTTTGTTTCTTTGTGCAAGTTGGAGACAGCAATCCTTGCTGCTAGGATGGCATAGTCAGGGTGCTTGGTCGTCAAGGTCGCAGCCGTCTCAGCAGCCAAAGTATCTAGTTCCACAGTGGTGACCCCACTATATAAGCCTTGGATTACTTTCATGGTGATCTGAGCCTATTAAAACAAAACCAAGAACTACTTGAGCTTCCCCAAGAACCATTAGCCTCCTTAAAAGAGCAATGAAGAAAACAATCAAATTTATTATGAAAAAAAAAAAATTTCCTTTTCTGAAAAACTATCTTTCAGAATGTTGGACTATGAGGGACGCCTGGGTGGCGCAGTTGGTTGGACAACTTCCTCCGGCTCAGGGCGTGATCCTGGAGTCCCGGGATCGAGTCCCACATCAGGCTCCCAGCTCCATGGGGAGTCTGCTTCGCTCTCTGACCTTCTCCTCGCTCATTCTCTCTCTCACTGTCTCTCTCTCTCAAATAAATGAAATAAAATCTAAAAAAAAAAAGGATGTTTTCCTTTAAAAAAAAAAAAAAAAGAATGTTGGACTATGGGAAACTTAGTAAACCAAGTAAACCAACAAACCAACAAAGCCATTAGAAAAGCCACACTACATTTGCAATGAAGAGGCAGCACCAAACAAACAGAAAACCCAAGGACAGCTTTTAGAAAGAGTAATGGTCTCACCAGAAAACAGCTGAAAACAAACCAGTGATTTTATAAGTATCTCATCTTTCATTCACATTGTGCCTCTGTGGTCGGGGTTCGAGCTACATACTTACCCATTTTCCCCCAATCCTACTTAAGGACAAGTATGAGAAAGCAAATGAATCAAACTTTAATCATTCCAATTAAAGGAGATGAAGGTGTAAATCAATTAGTGACTACTCTTTTCTTAGCACCTCACAAATTACAAAGTAGCTCGATTTTCACCATCTTCTCTGACATTCCACAGCACCAAGTTAAGATGGGTATTATTAATTATTACTATCACCTCTTTATGTGAGAAACTGAGGCTCAGGATACTGGGACTTGCCAGTTACTATGTTACTACAGTTACTATGACCCCTGCTCTACATCCTATTCAACCTCACTGCATTCACTGTTTTCAAGACCATATTGTAAGAGGTTCTCCTTTTTAAAACACACAAAGCACAAGTTATTACCATACATTTTTTAGAAAAACAAATTCTTGGGTGTTTACTGAATCTTTAAGACACCTTAATTCAACAGAAAATTGATGCACTTCCCAGATGACCAAAGTATGTCCCCTTCAAAAAAGTCTGTGTGTGTGTGTATTACTAGTTTATAATCCATTCTACTTCATTATACATAATACCAAGCTCCTGATCACTTTCTTCTCAGATCCAAGAGGTAAGTTACATCCAGTAAAAGAATAGTGAAGTCTTCTGAATAGTTTCTGGCACTACATGGCAAGTAATCAGAACTCAGGATAAAATAACAAGTCACTTGTATAAGTCACTCCCCCTCTCTTTGAACCTTTCTTATTTCTAAAACAGGAGGATGAATTAGGATGATCTCTCAGACACATTACAACTCTAATATTCTACTATTCTAATTATTGTTTAGAATTCCTAAATATAAAATATATTTTATTTATATTTCTAAATATTTATTTATAATTTATTTTTAATATTATATTCCCAAATATAAAAGAGAATTTATGATAAGCATATTTTAAAGTCATTTAAAATTATTTTCTTTTGAACATTTTGGTCAATTCATTATTTATCAAGTGTCTAATTACATACTTGGCAAGCACTGCAGATCACAAGAATAAGACAGAGCCCACCCTTGATTCTAGGTGAGGACAGAGACATATAATTAATTTCCATATCATGTGATTAATGCTTGGAGGCCAGCATTAATGCCACAGCAATACAGATAAAATACCTAAATAAGGCTGGGGCAATGCAGATGGCTTTGGAAAAAGGGTTCTTAGAGACTCCATTTCAAAGATCATTTTGGAAATAATGTGTAAGATGCACCTGAACAGGGCAAGATTAGAGGAAGACACTTTAGAGGCCACAGCAGTCCAGATTAGAGATAATGAGGGTCTAGAGTAAAGGAGTTACAAAAAATAATGAGAAAAACAGAATAACTTGCTTATGAAGCATTCTCTTTAATTTAAATGTTGTCCATGAAATCTACTTTCTATTACTTAAATGTATTTCTACATAAATAACAAAAAAGCAAATTTCAGGGTGCCTGGGTGGCTCAGTCATTGGGCGGCTGCCTTCAGCTCAGGTCATGATCCCAGGGTCCTGGGATCAAGACCGACATTGGGCTCCCTGCTCGGCAGGAAGCCTGCTTCTCCCTTTCCCACTCCCCCTGCTTCTGTTCCCTCTCTCGCTGTCTCTCTCCGTCAAATAAAAAAGTAAAAATCTTAAAAAAAAAAAAAAAAAGATTAGATACATTATTAAAAAAAAAAAAAGCAAATTTCAAACTAGTTCCTATACAAACGACCACAACTCCAAAACAAGCTTTTCTATAGGCTTTTCCACTTATGAATAAAACAATTCACCCAAGGAAGTCTCTAATATGAAATGTTAAGTTTTCCTCTTTGTTCACTCTGATAATTCTCTGAAAAGAACTCACAGGACCAAAAGTTAGAAACTAAGTTTTATTTTGTTTTATTTTAGAAGATAAGTTTTCAGCAATTAATTCATATTTTTATCCAAGGCCGTAACCAAAATACCAAACAAAATATTTATTAAGTAAATGATAAAAGATAAGGGACTAGTAGAAAGAATCATAGGAAGCAAGGTTTAAATATAAACCATATTTACTTACAGGATCAACAAAATCCATATTAAGTCCATAACATAGCTTCTGGATTCGAGATGTAATTTTGTCGAACATAACCCGCTCTTGGCGGCCATCTGAAGAATCAAACCATGCAATTCATATTAGCACTCATTAAGACAGCAACATCAAAGAATCGGAGGTAATCAACACATGAACTTTAAAAATTGACAAACATGAGATGCTATTTCACAGATAAAAGATTCAGATCCCAACACTCATCAAGAAATTTTTTTTAAAGATTTTATTTATTTATTTGACAGACAGAGATCACAAATAGGCAGAGAGGCAGGCAGAGAGAGAGGAGGAAGCAGGCTCCCCGCTGAGCAGAGAGCCCGACGTGGGGCTCAATCCCAGGACCCCCGAGATCACAACCCAAGCCGAAGGCAGAGGCTTAACCCACTGAGCCATCCAGGCGCCCCAAGAAATTATTTTTTTATCTTCAAAAAGTAGGGATTCTATACACAAAGTCTTCCCTTCTTCCCTTATATTATATATAAATCAGCTGGATTCTCACAATAACATCCTAAATGATGTTTCTTCCTTTGTCCCACCCAGCAGCCAGAATTATTCTTTAAAACTTAAGTCAAAATCATGTCATTATTCCCTTCAAAAGTCCTTAACAGTGGTTTATCATCTCCTTCAGAATTCAAGTCAAAATCATTCTAACGGTCCATAGAACTCTACACAACCTGTCCTATGTGCCCCTTCCCCAACTTCAACTTTTGCTTTCCCACCATTCCTCACTTCCTCTACCCTGGCAACCCTGGCCTCATGACTATACTTTTTTAGGTCTTTGGTCAATGTCATCTTCTCAGTAAGGCTCCCTTGATCACCCTATTTTAAACTGCAATTCCCCAAACACAGGTGTGCTCTTCTTATCCCCATTCTCATTCTATGCTTTATTTTTCTCTATAGCACTTAGTATCATCTGACACACTATATATTTTACTTATGTATCTGTTTACTGTGTGAGTCTCTCCACTAATCCACGAGAATATAGCTTCCAGAAGGAAAAAGAGTTTTTGATGTTTTATTTACCAATATATTCCCCAGCACCCAGACCAAGGACCAAGGACTAGCCCATAGCAGGAACTCAAATATTTACAAAATGTTAAATGATTTAAAACCTGTCTCCAGGGATGCCTGGGTGGCTAAGCCTGCCTTTGGCTAAGCACCTGCCTTTCGCTTAGGTCATGATCCCAGGGTTCTGGGATCGAATCCCGCATCGGGGTCCCTACTTAGTGGGGAGTCTGCTTCTCCCTCTGCCCCTCCCCCCACTTGTGCTCCCACTCTTCTCGTTCTCTCGCTCACTTTCTCAAATATAAATAAAATCTTTAAAAAAATAAATAAAAAATAAAGCCTGTTTCCATTCTAACACCTTCATGATAAATTTGGCTTACATACCCTTCTAAGGTAACAAACGATTTTGAATGTACTTCACACCATGTAAAGAAGTTCTTCGTTTTTTTAAGATCTTATTTATTTATTTTAGATAGAGAGAGCATGAGTTGGGGGAGGGGCAAAGAGAGAAAATCCCAAGACTCCCCAGTGAGCACACAGACTGAGGTGAGACAAGATGGGGCCAAGATATCAGGATCCTGGGGCACCTGGGTGGTTCAGTGGGTTAAAGCCTCTGCCTTGGGCTCAGGTCATGATCTTAGGGTCCTGGGATTGAGCCCCGCATGGGGCTCTCTGCTCAGCGGGGAGCCTGCTTCCCCCCTCTCTCTGTCTGCCTCTGCCTACTTGTGATCTATTAAAAAATAATTAAAATCTTAAAAAAAAAATAGTTGCTCTTATTGGGAAAACACTGATCACAGTTATCTGTGATACACAGAGACACTCAATAAATGTTAATTTATCTCTTTGCCCCTCCCATCCTTTTTAACTAGTAACTAAAGGACAACATATTAAATATATGTTTACACTTGGCCTTCTCATTCATGTCTCTATGTTGAAACTTAGCTCAGTGGCTGGCTGAAGAATAAATCAACAGTAAGCACTACTAACCTGTCATCAACAAAACTATCACGAAATAAAACACCTCGGGCTCTCGTGCACTGAATGACAGCCCTTCTCTTTCTGATCACCATTGTGATCTCCTATTCTGACCAGATTGACATATGCAGGGTTTAACTCTGCAACAGAGTAAATCTACTGGCCCTCACTGGGACTAGGCCGTCAGTGCTCTACCAGCTGGCTAACTAAGCAGACAGGTGACCACAAGGCAATATTAGCAAAAAGATTTCTGTAGCTGACAAGTTAACCAGGTAACTGCCAAAAAGTACAATAGCAATTGTATTAACTCGCACGGGAAGGGGGAGGCAGACTAATGGTCTAAAGAACCATTCTCTAGCCTATCATTCCACTTAGTCAACTTTGCAACCCCTAGATGCTAACTTTATCACATCATTAATCCTTGTTTCTCACTGCCTACATTATCCTCTTCTCTCAAGCAAAGTCTTCCTTAATTTGGTCCCCTATCACCTCTTCACTTGTTTCCAGTGAAACATCATTAAGTCCGAACAGGGCCTCCCAGTCCCATACTCACATCAATACCTGTACCTTGCTCTGCCTACAAGTCCCTCTTCCCACCTTTCCATACATCTAACTCCTACTTAATCTTCAACTCTCACCACATCCACGAGACCTGCCTTGAACACTTACTCACAGTGACCTCTTCCTCTTCTGAAATCTTCTAGAATACTAATTGTCTGATTTCCTCTTGATTATGAACTGTCTTCTCCAGGAGCGCCTGGGTGACTCAGTTGGTTGGGCGGCTACCTTTAGCTCGGGTCATGATTCTGAAGTCCCAGGATGAGTTCTGCATTGTTTATTTGACAGAAATCACAGGCAGGCAGAGAAGTCCCAGGATGAGTTCACAGGCAGGCAGAGAAGTCCCAGGATGAGTTCTTCCTGCTCAGGGAAGAGTCTGCTTTTCCCTCTGACCCTCCCCCTTCTCATGCTCTCTCTCTCATTCTCTCTCAAATAAACAAATAAATAAAATCTTTTAAAAAATAAAATAAAATAAGCTATCTTCTCTAATTCTCTCTTCAGCAAGATTGCTAATACCGTAAGACCAAGGATGTGCCTCTTCTACAAGGTATGAACTTTCAATCCCTTCTGCCTGGAAGGCTCAGCCCACAGATCTTCACATAGCTGGCTCCTAATATTATTCAGAGCTCAGGGCAAATGCCAGCTCCTGAGAGCTTTCCCTGACTATCTAATTCAAGATTACCTTCTCCATCACCTCTATTATGGGTTTACTTGTCATGACCTCCCTAATGACTATCTGGAAATTAACTGATTCCTACGTTTGCCTGTTTCTTATGTATACTTAGCACTCTCACCCACACAAGAATGCAAACTCCACGAGAAAAGGGATTTAGCTTGTTTTGTTCATGGCTGTAATCTCCAGTACCTAAAACAGTTCCTGGCACAAAGTAATACTAAGAAAACACTTTCTGAATAACTGAATGAATGGGCTCCTATAGCCTTTACTTTACCTACCAGGGTTATTTATTGTATTTTATTATATTAAGTTTTCTGATGTGTCTATCTTTTGCAATTGATTATTAAGATCCTTGAAAACAGGACACAGGTCTACTTCCTCACCACTGTTTCTGAGTGCCAGCAGAACATCCACACAGATTTGTAAGATAATACAGTGGGCTGTAGAGGTGATTAGGAAGAAAGTAGGGAGGGAGTAAGGGGAAAAAAGAGGAAGAGCTAGAGAACAGATTTAGAAGAGAGATTACCAGAGTACACATAGGTGCTTTAAAAGGAATTATTTGGAAATGTTAATTTCATTTTATGAAAACTGGTACACACACACACACACATACACTAGTGTGTTCTCAGTCATGATGTAAAATGTAATTCTTACTGTAGATTGCAACCCAAAGTTTTGAAAACCATATACTATATTCCAAACCACACTTTATAACTCAGCTACACTACGTTTATTGCAATGCTCCTCAACTTTAATTCTTTAACCTTAATCTCCTTGAACAATACAATACTCTCCCATTAGGAAAAATATCTGAAGATAGCAAGAGAAAAACTCATCTACTATTTCCTTCTGTTATCTAACAATTTTCATGTGGATTATTCCTATGTCCCTAATAATCATAAGATCTCTGAAGATGAAGCTGCTTTCTTCCTCTATTATTTCCCCCAGAATCCTTAGCAAGATATAAGCACTATTCAGTAAGTACAGTAGTACTCCCTTAGCAGCAGGGGATACATTCCAAGACTGAAATCACAGAATGTGTGCCTGAAATCACAGAAAAGTACCAAACCCTATATATACTGTTTTTTCCTATACATACATACCTATGATAAAGTTTAATTTATAAATCAGGCACATTAAGAGATAAATAGGGGCGCCTGGGTGGCTCAGTGGGTTAAAGCTTCTGCCTTCGGCTCAGGTCATGATCCCAGGGTTCTGGGATCAGGCCCCCACAGGGCTCTCTGCTCGGCAGGGAGCCTGCTTCCTCCTCTCTCTCTGCCTGCTTCTCTGCCTGCCTGTGATTTCTGTCAAATAAACAAATAAAATCTTTAAAAAAGAGAGAGAGATAAACAACAAAAACCAGTAATAAAATAGAACTATTATAACTGTATACTATAATGAAAGTTATGTGAATGTGGTCTTTCTCTCAAACTATCTTGTGGTATTGTATTCACCCTTCTTGTAATGATGTGAGATGATAAATTGCCTCTGTGATGACATGAAGTGAGGTGAAAGATGTAGGCCCTCTGATGTACACTTAGGCTACTACTGATCCGACAAAGTCGAGAGGATCATCTGCTTCCAGAACACAGTTGTTGGAGTAACTGGAACCGTGGAAAGCAAAACCCTGAATAAGTGGAAGAGGGCTACTACACAAGTTAGGTTGACTGCCAGCTGCCCTCCTGGATAATTACATTAAAATTAACAAAAATGACAGAAGCTAGTCTGCTATTCATTGGTATGCCAAAAATAAGAGAGAAAAAGAAAAACCCCGAGCACATTAAAAATAAAAAATAAGGGGCACCTGGGTGGTTCAGTCAGTTAAGTGTCTGCCTTTGGCTCAAGTCATGATCCAGGGTCCTGGGACTGAGCTCCACTCCAGGCTTCCTGTTCAGCAAACAGTATGCTTCTCTCTCTCCCTCTGCCCCACCCAACAACCACCCCTCTCATGCTCTCTCACACTCTGCGTGAAAGACGTAAATAAAATATTTAAAAACTTTGTTCAAAAATAAGATAAACTCAAGTATAACTGTGTAAATTAACAAGCTCTGCTGAATGCTACACGAGCAGAATCTAGCTGAGAATCATCTGGATCAAATTATGTTCTCTGAAGGAATAAGAAACAAAATAAGCTCCACCTTTTAGAGCTTGTTGTAGGTAGTACTTTTTAAACTACAGTATTTCAAAGTAGACCCTAAAGTTAAAAACTCAACACAGGGGTGTTACCTACTCCAGGAATTTAAGTTCACAAGTTTTCAATTCATATTTGTTACAGACTTATCAAAAGGGAATCTTCATCCTTCCATACCTTTTCCTAAAGCTCTAAAAAACCAGATGTTTCTTTCATTCACAGGAACAGACCAATAGAAGTGAACTGTGTATTCTGGTCTTTTGGTCTCATCAGCTAAAATGGAGGACAGGGAAATTCAGAGAATGATGTTCTCAAGATACTAAAAACTGGAAGAAAGGCCATCACTGTCCACTTCTCTGTCTCTTGGCTTTTATTAAACTCCCTGGACAAAACCAAATCAACCACCTGCCTACCCAGAGAATCCATTAAATCCTGTATTTTTAAATAATTTTCCTCATTCACTCTGAATTCCTGTTCGTGGCAAGTCCGGTGCTAAGTGTGGGCATAAAGTCCGCATCTTCGAAATGGATAACCGGCTAGTGGAGGAAACCACCAGTCAGTCAACCAGTAGTAAGTGCCTACAATTCTGAAATAACTTTATTGTTTTAACAGAGGCAAGCAGATTCAAGTCAAACTTTGTTCCTACCTGCTTACAGTTCTCTGCTAGACACACGTTTTGCTCTTGTTTTTCCAATCTGATTAAACCTTTTGCCAAGGCAGGGGCTGTCTCCTCTTATAATTTCACACTGACAAGCAAAGATCTGGCACAAAGGAGGAACTCGGCAAGTCTAACGGGAAATAATTGCTGGGGAAGAACCCAAGTCCCTGGCTCTTTCCAGTCAGTCCCCATCCTGTCGGAAGTTGTCCCGGCCTCCCTACTCCGATTCAGTATCAGTAGCCCCAGTCCCAAACTTGGCCGCACACCTCCCACAAAGGGCAAATTCCAGGCATGTCTGTGGCTAAGCTCTGTTCTTTTTCACCGCACATCCCCACAAAAGAGATCAGGAAACTGAAGAACAAGTCCCTTCTTTCTGGCTCCTCCCACTTCCTAGGACAGGTCACCAGCCCCAGGGTGTTCCAGGACACTCCGACGTTAGCCTTGGGTTCGAAACCCGGCCTCACCATCAAGGGTGGCCTGGCGTCAGTCACTCCTCTCTGCACTTCAGATTCTTTACCCGAGAAGCGGAGCTAATAAATAACTGCCCCGAAAATGCTCGGTGCACAGAGTAACTACTCGATAAAGGGGAGGCAGTATTCTTTTGAAAGGCGGCAGGATGACAAAGCAGAGGGGGCTCATGCTGAAGACCAGCGGGAGGCGAATGTGGGGGGGACGGGAGGAACAGACTGACGCAAGCCAGAGGCCCAGCGGGCTTGACAGGGCGGGAAGCCGCGGCGGGCCGGGCGGGAAGCGGTAGAGGTGGGCGGGTGTGGCCAACTGCAAGGGCGGCAGCAGCCCGCAACCCGTTTACCTGCTCCCCAGTAACCTGCTGCCCTCTCCCCAGCCTCTCACCTCGCTTGATCACATGCATCGCGGCTAGCGGCTGAGGCGCTGAAGGATTCGAGACGGGGCTGCAATTCAGAGGCGCCGGCGGGATCGAGAAGGTGGTAGGTCGGGTTCCTGGGGGGCGCTCAGGTGCAAGGACTGGATTTGGGAGCCAGAGAACACTTTCCTCCACGGAGCGGAGGCGCGACAATCCGAATCCCCTTCCCGCTCCCGCCACCCGAGACGCAAAATCGGCGCGACGGAGCTCGAATGACGCTTACTCGACGCTGCCAGCGTCCCGGCTCGTGGGCAGGGCCAGCGCAGCCCCAAACGGGCCTCGCCCGATAGCCGCCATGTTGAGTACGGGCAGGGCCCTGGAAACTGCGCCTTTTCCCTGGCCACATTGGGTGTGGGCAAGCCCGGCGAGAAGGCGGTTCTCCTGCCGCCATGTTGATTGTGGGCAAAGCCAACTCTGGGCCAGAACCCCGCGCTGCGCGCACAGCCCGCCAAGCCTGGGCCCGCCCCTCTCCTTGGCGCGCCCCGGCCTTAGTCAAGATGGTTCAGGTATTTTTGAAATAAAAACCTAACCATTCAAAACCCTTTCTTGCCTTGAGGACTGTTAGAATATAATAACCCGACTGCTATCCGATGTGAGCTGCATCCTGTGATCCATAGCTGGAGGCAGCTGGGAGCCCCACGCTCCTACATCGGAGGAAATCTGGCACTCACTCCTTGGAAGAAAGTCCTGCGAGCCCGTGTTTGATTTTATCCTGATGGAGTGGGAGCTCTGGAAGAGTTTTGAGCAGACCAAGGCAGAGCCGTGGCCCATTTGCTTTTATAATTCTCCAGTGGGTGGTGGCAGAAACAGTGGAGGCAGAATGGACAGTGCTTGGTGATTGAATGAGGGGAGTGAGAATAGGTAAGAAACGTTAATACACAAGAGTGATGTAGAAGCTTGTGATCTGGACGACACAAACTGATTATCATGAAAGCTCATGTGGCATCCCTTTATAAGATCTTTCCATCGGTTCCTCACTACCCTCTAGATGTACCCCAAGCTCCCTGTGAAGTAATTCTAAAAGTCATAGGTGATAGGCAAAGCCATAGGATAGATAGGGTAAGGATGGCCCAAAGATGGGGTTGTCAGATTTGGCAAACAAAAATAATGTGTTCCAAATGTTGCAGGGACATGATTACACTAAAAAAGTTTTTATCAGAAATTCAAGTTTAACCAGGCAGGCATCCTGTATTTCAACTGGAACATCTGGTATTTCAACTGGCAGCCCTCTCTGGAGACCTTTTGGGAATGTGTATGAGAGTTTCAGTTTTCCCTGTCCAAGGGGAAACAGTCCCTTCTTCATCCTGTCTCCAATGCCACGAAGAACACAATGAGAGTCAAAGCCAGCAGAGGTTAAAATCTCCAACATGCTTTATTGGACTTCAAAGAGTCTTATGAAATAACACAGAAAAACCATGTGAGGGTGTCCAGGGGGTACAAGGCAGTCTGCAGCCTAGCACCCTCCTAAGACCAGTCCCAGGTGCCTGCACCCCAGGCCCAAAATAGGATCCCAGAGTAAAGGCATGGGAAGGAGTGGGGCAAAAGGAAAATACCTTTACAGCCATAGCAAAAACAGGTAAGGGAGAGAGTTGCCTAGAGGGTGGGAAGGGTGTGGGGGAAGAGGTCACACAGCTGTCTTCAGCTACACTATCTTCCTCAGCCACCCCCTTCCCTAAACCAGCTGTGTCCTTTTTGAGCCTCTGGCCCAAGCTATGCAGTAACATGAACATGGGGTCTGACAAGGGGAGTATGTGGTGCAGGCACTTGGGAAATTCAGGAGATTTTCTTTTTTCAATTTAAAAATGATTTTTTGGTTCAAATGCAACAATATCCTGCCCAACAGCTCCAGCGCCCCCTTAGAGCCCTGTATCATGGCTGAGGCTCCCATGGCCAGGGGAGCCATTTGTCCTGAGCTCCAGGAGTACTGATGCTTAGAGAGCATTTGGGCAGCACCTCTTATAGTCAAACCCTCCTGCAGTGTGGGGGAGCAGGGCTAAGAAAGAGGCAGGTGTAGGTGAGAGAAGAGAGAAAAGGTGACTGCCCTGTGGCCCACACATCTGGCTTCTACTCATCCCCCAACTAAGAGAGGAGTCTCTCCCAACCTACCCCCTAGCCTAGCCTCTCTTCAAAGTTCTCTAGTAGCTTGTTCTCTAGGAATGTGTTCCACTCCCCCACAAACCCCTAGAGGTTCAAGCGAGCTCCAGGCCAAGTTTCCTTCTGGCCCACCACACTCCCAAAGAACAGACCTCAAATATTGGGCCCTAGGCCCCAGTCTGAGGCAAACAGAAACATCGTGGGTGGGGTGGAACATGTCTGAGGCACAGATGTCGGAAGTTACTCCTCCTATCTTCCCCCCAAGGCTGCCAGGGGAAGTTGGGGAGTGGTGGGAGGGAGGAGCCTGAAAGCAGGAAACAGAGAAACAAGAAACCAAACTTCAAAACTGGGACAGCAGAGACAGAAGCTGGACCCCAGAGGTGGAGGTGAGGGCTGAGGGGACAGCAACTAAGACATGCACTGAAGTAGAGAGGGAGTGGCAGCAGCAGCCCATGGTTGGGAGAAAGGCAGGGCAGGCAGGCCATGGTGGTCAGTTAATAAATAATATTGAAGGACCCAAGGATGAGGGGGGCAGGTATGTACAGTGGCCAGGCCCCTGGGCCAGCCCCTCCCGTGCCCCGCTCTAGGGGCCAGGTATCTTGGAAGGGGAGGAAGGGGGGCAGAAGACCAGGGAAGGACACATTGTCCCGCCACTGCCACTCTCATCCTGCCTACTTCTTAAGAGGCTTCTTAAAGATTTTGAGGGGAAACTTCTTCCGGCCTGGGCTGGCATCTGTCTCCTCGCCAATGGAGCCATTATCCTCCTCAGCCACAGCCTTCTTGCCAGCTAGATGGGGAATGCGTGTATTTCGGCTAGCCTGCAGGGCTCGGCTGTCCCCAACTGGAGATGGCGTGTCTGGGTCTGGGGAACTGGAGCTGTGAGAACAGGAAGAATCCAAAGGTGGAGAGCCACCAGGTGGGGCTGAGGGGCTCAGCTCCATCAGGCTGTGGGCTTTGTCCAGCCCATGGTTCAGCGCCAGGAGTGCCTTCTTGGCCAAGGCAGGACTGTCAGGCAGTTTCTCCGCCAAAGAGCCGGGGTGGACCCCCTCAATCAGCCGGTGGCTGCCATTGGAAGTCATGGCACCGAGGGCCTCATCTGCAGCACGGACCATTGGAGGAGGCTTGGGGGCCACACGCTGGCGGTCACTCATGTGGAGGGAGGACTCCGAATCGGAAAGGGTCAAATCCCTGCAAGACAGGGCAGAGAAGAAGAAAGAGATACATACAGGAGAGGCGGGTGGAAGAAAGGTGAAGAAGAGAGAGGAACAGCATGAGAAGACAAGGAGGGGTGGGAAATGGGTATAGAAATAGGGGTGGGAGCAAGAAAAGAAGATGAACAGGCAGGGAGGCAAGAGAGAAGGATGAAAAACAGAAGGAAGTTGAGTATGCCATAAGTACAGGACAAGAGATAGGCAGGAATAGGGAATGGGGACAGGTTGGGGAAGAAAGAGAGAGGAGGGTAAAATCAGGGAGAAAGAAAGGCAAAAGGAGGAACAGAAAGAAATAAGAAGGGCCAAGAAGATTAAAAAAAGAAAGAAAGGGAAAAGTGATAGAGAAAGAAGAGAAAAACAAGAAGCAAAACCAAAAGTCATTACACCATCATCTGTCTGGCAAAGGACTTTCTAAAGACGGGCCCCCACCCTGCTGAGTGGCCAGGTCCTAAACTGGTGTAACCATACGCTTGAATCCCCCCCCCTTCAACAAAATCTCTGCCTTCCCATAGCGGGCTGGGTTTCTTAGAACTCAACCCTAAACCAACACAGAACCCACACATTACCCTGAATCACCATTCCCCACGCCTTCCTCCCTGAATGACTCCTGTCACACCCCGGGACACATCCAGACTGGGCCAGGCAGCAAGGAACAGGGCGCATGCAGTAAGTGGGCCTAACCCAGGCTGGGGAGGAGAAGGTTAGAACAGCCTTGCAAATAATCCCTTATGCACCCCCAAAAGGCCAGGCCGCTGCCTCTTTCAACCCCCTCACAGGACTCAGGAAAGTGTTTCAGAGTTCAAACCAAAGTCTGCTGGCAGTTGGAAAGGGGGGTCTTTTTCGGAGCTCTGTGAAAGGGAGAGTGTAGGCAAGTGCAGAAACACAGGACAGGACACTGGTCTCTAAGGTGGCAGTGGTTCCGAAGAGCTGCCACTAGAAGTCATAATTTCCATCTCTGCTTGAGGCTTGACATGTGACCTAGGACAAGTCATCTAACCTTGCTTGGTCCTCAATTTTGGCCAAATGAAGAAATTACCAATTCAATTACCTTGCAAGGCTGTTTGGAGGATCTGATATGTTGGCAAATCACTTGGAAATGTAGACAGTTTGGGGGAAGGAAGATGATGAGGCCAGTCAAGCTGGAAGACCCATACGTGGGCCAATCTTAAGAGACTTCTTTGCAAGGCTGAATCATGGGGACGTAGCACTGCACACTGGACATGCACACACAGAGATTAGTCCAGAAAGCTGAGGCCCTCTAAGGGGCTAGCTATTCCTAAGAAGGCCCATGAACTAATTCCAGATGCCTCCTCTCCTGCCTCTACAGACAAAAGGGTAAATATGCGGGTCCCCTGCCAGTCTCTTAACTCTCTCTACTTTCCCAGAGGAGAACCCATAGTAGGGGCAGAGGAGAAGGCTAAGGGAAACACTTAAACACCCAAGTCAGGAAGCAAAGGGGAAAAGTCAGGAGTGGGAGGGGAGAGCACCATAGGACCTGGAAAGAAGGAGGCTGTGGGTCAAAAATTAGGGAGGGCACCAGGGCCCAAAAATAAGCAAAAGCAGAAGGTTGACTCATAGCTCCTGAGGTTTATTTCTCTGTAGGAAGCAATTAACTGAGTAGCTACCCTGTGGGCCAGTATCTTCCTGGAGACAAGGAGCAGCAGAGAATAATCCCAGCTCCAGCTCCATCCTACAGGTATTGTTTCAACCACATCCTCTACTGTTTACTCATGTTCAGTTTCATATTTGGTTTCGTATATCTGATACTGTCCTCACTTCTGTCCAAACATGCACTCATTTCCCTAAGTTCCAAGATGATCCACTCCTACCCTGCCTTTTCCACATACATATGGACCACAGAGCAAGGCGCTGAGACAGTTCTGGGGAGCAACCGCACTGGGAAAAGGGGCCCTCTAACCTGATGAGGTGAGGCTCCCGGGGGCTTATTTTTCTAATGCCAAGGGAGAGCAGTCAGTGGGTTGGGGCCCTCCCAGCCTCACTCCTCTTACCCCAACGCCCCATTTGGCCATGATTCCCATCCCTCTGTGCCTTGTCATCAGTTAAAAGCTGAGACTTTCCAAAGCCAGGAAAGAGCCTGAGGGAGCTCCAGCAGATGCAGGAGGTCAAAGGCCTGCTGAGGCAAGCTCACTTTCCCTCCCTGAATCTTTGAGACACTCAGGTCAGGGGTGTCCCTCCCCACAGGCTGGGCTGCCTTGGGCTTCCATACCAAGCTACTAACCTTACTAGAGAGCCTGTTTGTCTTTAGAGATGGTCCTCTGGTGCATGGTGCAAAAGAAAATTAAGTAGTGAACAGGCCAGGTGGGTGCAGGTACCTCCCCGCCCTCCCTCCCCACTGCCCTCAGCTTCGCCCTTTGGAGCATGGGATTCACAGCATCCCCTAGTACCCTGAACCCCAATCCAGTCTTCTCCACCTCTACGGGGAGGGGAAGTCTCCCTGCCTAAGCTTCTGGATGACAATGAGGATGAGAATGAAAATGAACCACTGTGCTGGGTGAAAGTGCTAGCAAAGGCAGCCCCTTTGTGAAAGACAAAGGAACAGCCCTCACGGATAACTATCCAGAAGTAGCAGAGCAAGAGGAACTGGCATCCAGAGTGAAGCACGACCAGAAATCCACAAATCCACGGCAGTCAGCAGGCTGCAGCCCCAAGGCCAGGGCTGAGCCAGGCCACAACTTCCAAGAAGAAAGGTCCCTCTAGAGGATAGGGACTTTCTAAGGCTCCCCTAAGCTTGTTCCAAGGAAGGTCAAGGCTCTCTCATCTCTATCCTAGCTTATCTCCTGAGGTATTAGTGGGGAATGGCCCAGCCCCTGCTAGACCAGGCTATGGGAGAAAGCCTCTCATCAGTTCTTCCAGAGTTCGCTGAGACCTCTGGGAAGCACAGAAATACCCAAAGAGTGTTCCGAGACTGGAAAGCCAAGTTCTACACTGTGTTCTGTTCCTAATGAGCTGTGGGACGAGGGGGAAATTACTTGACCCTTCAAAACATTTAAAGTGGGGGCACCTGGGTGGCTCAGTTGGTTAAGTGACTGCCTTTGGCTCAGGTCAAGATCCTGGAGTCCTGGGGTGCCTGGGTGGCTCAGTGGGTTAAAGCCTCTGCCTTGGGCTCAGGTCATGATCCCAGGGTCCTAGGATCAAGCCCCGCATTGGGCTCTCGGCTCAGTGGGGAGCCTGCTTCCTCCTCTCTCTCTCTGCCTGCCTCTCTGCCTACTTGTGATCTATCTGTCAAATAAATAAATAAAAATCTTTGCAAAAAAAAAAAAAAACAAAGATCCTGGAGTCCCAGGATCGAGTCCCAAATTGGGCTCCTTGCTCAGTGGGGAGCCTGCTTCTCCCTTTGACCACCACCCCCACCTGTGCTCTCTCTTTCAAATAAATAAACAAAATCTTAAAAAAAAAAAAAAAGTAACTTGAAGTGAGTACTTTAAGCTCATCCCACTGATAAACTTTTCTTGCTCAAAACCCTGAACCTGTTCCCCCTCTTCAGTTCCCTAATTCCGTGAAGGGTCCCAAATCCATTCAGTCACCCAAGCTAGAAACCTGAGTGTCCTCCTAGGTTCCTCCCTCTCCTCCACCCCTCCCAGACACCTGCCAAATTAATCCTCTCCTTTCCACCCCTAGACCTCACTACCTCCCCTACTGGTCTACCCCAGTGACTTTGCAGTTTCTGTACTCTCCCCTTCTCTTCTTCATACAGGCCCCTATCTCCAAAATGTAAATCTGATTCTCTTCCTTTTAGAAATCCTTTTGCAGTCCTCCATCTCTTAAAGAGTAATGGCCCAAACCGCCCCCCTCAGAGCCCTTCCTCCTCCTAGCCTCATCTGCCACCCCTTCCCACCAACACACATCCAAGGTCCTAACCACAAATACATCCTATTCTCTTGTACCTCCACGCCTCTGTTCGTCAGGCTTCCTCTGCCTAGACTACACTTTCTTCCTCTCCTGCACACAGGGTGTTGTCGCAAATGTCATCTCTTCTATGAAACATTCCACCCTTTGCACACTGCTAGTCACTCCCTCCTCAACACCCCCGTAGCACTTCTCAAATTGTTCCCTAATTATCTGTGTACCTCTCCTGGATGGCTGGGATTGTATCTTATCACATATGAACCCCACGTCCCGCAGAGCCTGGCCCAGAACGGGTATTCATAAATATTCCATCAAAGGAGCAAAGGAAGCAAGGCCTCCATGGAAATAGCGGATGTGAAGGTGCATAGTTTAGGCCCAAGTGAGAGAGGACCATGAGGGAGGGGCGCTGTCCTCATTTCTAGGGTCAGCAAACCCCACACAGAGAAGAGCACAAAGTTGTGGGAAGTGAGGCTGACATTAAGAAGGAGCCCCGGGGCCGGGAGAGGACAGGATGAGGAGAAGATGCCCCACAGCACACTCCCCCGCCCCCCAACAGCTGAGCAAGCAGCAGCCAGCAGGCAGAGGCCAAGGTAAAGGCAGCAGAAAGGGAAGGAAGGCAGGAAAGAAAGAGAAGAGAGACAGCCAATACCCCAAGCTCTCTGAGTGCCCAGGCATCACAGCGCTGCTGTCAGAAGGGGGTGGGTCAGGGTGGGGCTCCATCTGGAGGAAATAGGAAGTGCTGTGATGGTAATAAACAGGGTGGACATGGACGGTGGTGATGGAGGTGGTGGTGGAGGAGGTGGTGGTGGTGGCAGAGGAGCAGGAAGAAGAAGCAGAGGCAGATGGAGAGCTGGTCCCGTGGCCTTCAGAACTGAAAGACTGTCCAGATGAAAGGCTGCGCATTCGCCGCAGAGAGACCCGGCTTGTCAAGAAGTGGCCAGCCTCGCCCTCTACCAACCTCTGAGATCCCAGGCCATGCTGCGGCTCTGTCAGGCGCTGCCGGACACTGCACTGCAGGGTGGGAGCTGCAAAGAGAGGAAGGAAGGGGTGAGGAAGGGCCAGCCTCCTTTGGGCTGGCAGGCAAGCGGGTTTGCCCCTAGTGAGATGCTTGCTGCGGGCCATTCTGGGCCCTCGGTGCCCATCTGGAGAATGGGGCACCGCCTCCCAAAGACCTCCCACCAGGGGTCCTGAAAGGAAGGGGAGATTAACGATGAGGTGCCCAGGGCAGTTTTAGTGGCAGCTACAATGGAGGGAGACCGAGGGTCACCATGACTAGAAAGGAGAGGCAGGGGGTGAGTGGGAGGACACAGGCAGGGCAGGTTGGGACAGGGGTGTGGGGCAAGGTCCGGGAGAGCACTAAGAACCAGCCTTTCTAGAAAGCCAACCTCAGGAAATAATTCTCAATGCGGACAAAGTTTATACATAAACACGCTCATCACATATGAATTAATAAGCGTATGAAAGTACACATAAAGTTGGAACAAGGGGAAAAGGATGGTATATCTGATTGCTGACAAACTATTAAAAATGCTGCTTAAGATTTGAAAAACATACAAAAATACCTATTAAAATGCTCAGGGGAAACAAAAGGATACAAAATTAGACACAAAAGAAACATCTCAAACTATGAAACACAAAAGACTAGAGTCTGAAATGGGGCCTTTCTACTTGTAGCCATGACTGTGCAACTTACTTCCTGATTTTAGGTCCTGATTTATAAAATCCTGCAAGGTTGTTGAGGCTTCAAGAGAGCGCATTTAAAGTACCTGGCACAGTTCATGGCGCTCAGTAAATAGCAGTGGTCATTATTACCTTGACCACATAAAAATCATTTAAAGAAAAAAAAATCATTTAAAGTTCCACAAACTTCAGAAGACTGTAAGAGAAGCTACTCAAATAGGGTGGGGCTATAGGTGCCCTTTTTTATGATCATATTTACACTTTAAACTTTCCAAATTTCTTCTAATAAGCATGCAGGCAACAAAGAGCCAGCTCTTGGAGCAACGCTACAAATCAGGCTCTTGGCAGATGACGGCCACCATGCCCAGTGAACGGGATATGTGGACACTGGGTAACTTGGGAAAGTACTAGAGCATCCCCCTTGGGCTCACGTCCAGCTCCAGCTGAAAGCAGAGTTTCTACCTTCGTTTTTTCCTCCTTTACCCTGAGAGATGGGCCACCCTGACTTCTCCCTAAAGATGGGAGAAAGAGCCAGGTGACAAGGGTGCCAGAAGCCACAGAGAGGCCACAGGGGAGAGAACACGATTCCATGGTGATGGATGGTGGGAAGACAAGGCTTCTACGGCTGGTGGCTTTGAAGGCATGAAAGGGAGGCGGAAGAGGAAGACACAGCATGGAATGAGAAGAGGCAGAGCGGGGAAGAGAGGAAAAGAGAGAAATGTGAAAAAGAGAAAAGAGAAGGATCTTTCCTTCTCTCTTTCCATCCCAGCCCAGCTGGAAGAAGGGCCACCAGGACTTCTGTCTAGCTAAGCTGAAAAGAGAAGCCAAAAGCTTCCATCACCATGTGTGCTCTCCCTCTGGTCCTCAGCTGAGCAGGCTGATCCTTCTCACCCCCCGAACCTCTCCCAGCAGTTAGTAGGGGCAGTGCTGAGGGAATACAGGGAGCAGGCAGGGGAGTGAGGCAGGCAGGGGAAGGGGCTCATAGGGTAGGTGTGTTGGTTTAGTCCCAAAAGTCGGAAAAACAAAGGCCCCAAAGGGGCTCCTCAAACCCGGGTATTTCCAGAGGGACTGATCATCCGAGCCGCCGGATGTTGAGCAGAGAGAGCGGTCACTGAACCTACGCCCCATCAGCCAGGCAGCATCTAGGGTCCAACAGCCAGGCCAAAAGGAGAAGAGAATCTAATTTACAGAGGGCTTCAGCCCACCCTTCAATGGGATCAGGGGAGGGCCAGGGGCAAGGGGTGGATGGCTCAGAGCTAATGAAGTTCCCTCCCACTCCATGGAACTGCGTTTAGGATCAAGACCAGCCTGCAAGTGATTCCAGCCTTGCTGGGTTTTTGATTAAAGCCCTGATAGGGTGTCACATCGCTGTAACAACATAGTCTGGCCACGGGCAACCTATTGCTGAACAAATTTACAAACAAATCCTGTCTGGAGCTGGAATCCAGCCTGATGAAAGAATCTGGCTTTCTGAAACTGAGCCCCTAAGCCAGCCCCCCCATGGTATATGGGCCCAGGACCACAGCTTTTCCTTAAAATCGCCCCTGGTCCAAAGAAAATTTCAAATGGGCCACTCAGAGGTCAGCCCCTCATTTGCAGAAGTTTTCCCACACAAGAGTTGTCTCTTTGACTTTGCTCTACTCAGCTCTCACCACTGGAGGGGAGAAGAGGGGGAGGGAAGGCCCAGGAAAGGGTGCAGAGGTACAAGAACTCAGGTGGAAAGCCAGACATGCTTGTGTGCAGGAGATCCCTCCAGACAAGAACGTCTTTCTGGCTTAGAAGATTTAGGGCTATGTCTCTTTAAGGGAGGACTGCTTCATGGGGCCTCACACAAAAAGGCAGAGAGATAAAAGATATCATCCCACTCATCCCCTTTAGCAATTAAGAATAAAGAATATATATTAAAAAAAAAAGAATAAAGAATACAAAAATGAAAACACAAAAGCACTCGGAAGGCAAAAATACATACCATTTTTGTATTATGAAACACCAAAAGGAAACTGTTTTTATGAGGGCACATGGGGAAGAGAGGGGAGGATAAAGGGATTTGGAAAACACAGAGTGAAGGAGACACACTGAACACATGGCCCCTGAGGGGCAGACAGAACGTACAGTGAGGGAACCCCACCAAGAGCACCACTATGGAGAGCCAGCCAATGTGAGCTGGGCGTCGGAACCATGGCCCGGCACTGACCACTGACTGTGCCCCCTCGGTGTCTGCCCCAGAAGCTGTTTCAGCCCTATGGCCAACAGTTCTCAGCCCCTGCCTCAGAGGCCCCTTCCCTCCCCCACAGCCAGGAGGTCACCTACACTGCATGGACAAGGGTGACACAATCTCCTCATCCATGTCATCCACGTCGTCCGTCATGATGAAGTGGGCGGGGTTGGGGCGCGAGCTGCCCATCCAGCTGGGGTCTATGTTGAGAGCAGCCACCAGGGAGTGGATGCCGGGGTTGTTGACAATCTGGAAGCCACAGAGGATCTCAATCTGCTGCCAGCGGTGCAGGCGCTCCCGCAGTGCTGCTGTCACCTCGCTCAGAGCTTGCCTGGAGCATGGGGAGACAAGTGAAGCCATGGGCACCTGGGAGCCCCAGCAGGAATGAGTCCTCTCAGAGGAGCAAGCGGGGTGGGGGTGGGGGTGCAGGGCAGAACCACAGTTAAGTCAGACACAGAAGGGCAAGGTAGGAGCCAGGTAAAGGCCGGGGCGGGAGACCAGCACTGCCCCTCCACCAGAGAGGAAGTACAACTTGGGTGGGGACTTTGTCCTCCCCCAGCTCAGAGGCTGGGTGGATGTCACCAGAGCAGGCAGCAGGTGCTACTCACTTGGCAGTCAGAATTTTGTGATCCACATCGTCCAGAGAAGAGCTGTGGGCCACGTGGAAGGTGCCAAAGAGTGTGTTTCTCTTCTTTTTTATCTTCTCAGCCTGCAAAGATGAGGTCCTCAGCTTAAACAGAGCAGGGATTAGAGACTGGAAATGAGACGTCCCTTTCTGTGGTGGGGTCCCCCTCCTCCTAGCACAGCTTGGGCTGCACGAGAGAAAGGAAGAGAATAAGGAAAAGGAAGGCGAGGGAAGGGCAAAGAGTGAGGAAGGAAGAATATGGAGGCAATGAGAGAAGCAGGAAGACCCCCGACCCCAGGAGTGCTCTGGCCCATGGCAGGCCGGGGCTGTCAGAGCCTTCCCTCTACCTGCTCCACCGGCTTCCTCTTTCCAGAAGGCAGGTGGGAGCACACCCATACCCTCATTCCCTCCTCCAGAAACTTGAGGACATCATCAGGAACTATGTATCAGGAAAAGAAAAAGAACCCAGCACCAGGATACCTCCTGGTCCCACAGGAGGGATGGAGAGAGGAGGAAGGGCAGGGAAAGGGAGCAGGCCAGGAGCGGAGAGGACAGCAGGAGGGCGCATCTCACCCCCTCCTTGGCCACCAGCAGTTGCTTCTCGGCGTTTTGCTTCTTGATGTTATAGTACTGCACCTCCACCTCGTGGGTCAGCTGCAGCCACTTCTGAAGGGCCTCTGGAGCATACCATGAGCTGTGTGATTCCAGTTCCTTCTCAGCTTTCCTCAGGGCCTCCCGGACCTGTGCAGCCAAGAGGTGCGACCCATTTACTGATGCCAAGACCCCCTCCAGTCTTCTGTCTGATACCACTGAGTTCAGAGTTCTCACCTGCTAGCTCATGGGAGCTTTCAAGCCTCTCAAGAGGCTTGTATTTTATACACTACAAGGACACAAGCTCAGGGGCCAGTCACCTACTTAAGGTCACCAGATCTCAAATTGAGATTTTTCTGTTGCCTGGACTAGAGCGCTGTTTGCCCACACAATGAGCTGTCCCTCCTGGGGCACAGCCAAACTCAGCAATCCTCCCTGCTCTCTTGAGGCACAGGTCAGTTTAGTGAATCATCTTCTTTCTGGGAGTTGGGGGTCTGTGTTTAGACCTCAAGACAACACAATGTGGCAGAAAAAGCACTCGACTGGGAATCTGGAAATCTGGTTCTGGTCCCTGGTCTGTCACTCAACTGGTCCTGCAGATCTCAATTCTGTGTGAGGAAGGATTTTTTTTCCTTGAAAATCCAAACCATAAGTGAAGGGTGATCTCAGGAGGAGGTTTGCAAACCGCTCAGGTCAGAGAGACCTTAAAAATGATTGCTACTCCCGGGGCACCTGGATGGCTCAGTGGGTTAAAGCCTCTGCCTTAGGCTCAGGTCAGGATCCCAGGGTCCTGGGATCGAACCCTGAATCTGGCTCTCTTCTCAGCAGGGAGTCTGCTTCTCCCTCTCTCTCTGCCTGCCTCTCTGCCTACTTGTGATCTCTGTCAAATAAATAAATAAAATCTTTAAAAAAAAAAAGATTGCTACTCTGGAAGGCGGTTGGCCTGAATGCTCTCCAAGTCTCCTGTAGCCCAGAGGCTTGGCCTATGAGTCTCCCATTGGTTCAAGCAGAATACAGGATTGGGGAATCAAAGATAAATCAATAGAAAATAACCAAACCAAAGCACAGAGAGAGAGATAGAGAAAAGACACAACTAAGTAAGCATAAGAGACAAGTGGAGTCCAGGGCTGGTAGGCTTTGAAGGGCACCCTCGACAAAGTGAGTAGACAACAATCACACTTACTTTTAACATGGATGTTGCCAAAGGAGGCTTAGACATGAAAGAACCAATGTGTAAGCAGAAATCTCACTGACTTCTCAAGCAAGGAGCAGACAACGAAGCAGACGATCACAAAGCACTGAACCTGGAAGGTCTGAGATTACAAAGACATTATCTACACTGGATTCCTTGCTATCTTCCCCAGGCTATAGTATACACTGAACTTTAGCTGGTCAGAATCCCAGAGAAAAGGGATTGAGAACAGGCTTATTATGCCCAGCTTCAACCAATGGGGCAAGTACCCCAAGGCAGGCCTGAGGTTCTCTCCATGGCCTACAGTAGACTGGGAGGCCTCAGCTAAAGAGAACACCTTTATTCCTTAGACAGCAAATGAGAAGACCAATCTTCACAGGGTTTTTGTTCCTTGAAAAAGAAACTATATACAACCTACTCCTGGCTTTGTAGATTTAAAATGAAGAACAGATGGGTGCCTGGGTGGCTCAGGTCATGATCCCAGAGGCCTGGGACTGAGTCCCACATTGGGCTTCCAGCTCCACAGAGAGTCTGCTTCTCCCTCTGACCTTCTCCTCGCTCATGCTCTCTCTCACTGCTTCTCTCTCCCTAATAAATAAATAAAATTTAAACAAAAATAAAATAAAATGAAGAGCAGATACCTCAGAGTCTAATACACCAAGTCTGAAAATGTGTGATCCAGTTCCACCTTGAAAGGAGTGAAAGGAATGGGAAAAGTTAAGGGGAGAACAGGAAGAGAAGAGGAAAAAGAGCAAACAGACGGAAGTGCGACAGTCAGGAAAGGCTGGCCTAACAGGCGCAAAACTATTTAATGAGAGAAATACAAAACAGGGAAATGGAAATGAGGGTGGGGGAGTTAGGAGACAGAGACAGACACATCTTGCCACACACAAGGAATAAATGCCCAAAGGAGAGAAGAGCTATGGCAAGTTAGAGTATTCTTTTGTTCTGTGGATGTGGTTCTCAACCTGTCACACACCAGGATCTTGTGGGGAACTTTAAAAATACTGAACTCTGGACCCACACCTGAATTTCATTGATCTGGGGGTGCTGGTCTGGGTATCAAAAATTTCAAATGCTCTCACAGTGTTCTAATATGCAGCAAAGCTAATAACCACTGGCCATGTGCTTTACAGGGTCACACCGGGCTCCCACTTCCCTATAGGATGCAGTAGGTCATGACAGAAGAACAATTCTGATCCAACGCAAAATCTGGGGAAAGCTAAGTTACAAAAATTATGAAATTCTCGAATGACAAATTATTATAATTATGAAAAATTTTCGAAGACATCAAAGGGCTACAGAAGCAATAAGACTAGGTCTATGGTTCTCAAAGTAGGATCCAGTGATCTTTGAACACATCCTTTCAGAGCATCTGTAAGACCAAACTATTTTTATAATAATACTAAGACATTATTTACCTACCTTTTTCTCTCCCTTTCTCTCCCAATGACTATGGATTTCTCCAGAGATTACATGAGTAATATCAAAACAGATTGACCAGAGATACTAATGTAAGAATCCAGTAGTACATTAAGCCACACAGTAAAAATAGTTGCAAAATTGTAAAGAAAAAAAATTCTTAATTTTTTATTTTGAAAAATGAAGTAATTTTTCAAAAATGTTATTTGTGTTAATTTATAAGGAGTTTAATATACTTATTTTAAATGAAATAGTATTTTTTTAAGGATTTTATTTATTTATTTGACAGAGAGAGGAGACACCGTCAGAGAGGGAACACAAGCCGGCGTAGTGGAAGAGGGAGAAGCAGGCTTCCTGCGGAGCAGGGAGCCCAATGTGGGACTCAATCCCAGGACCCTGGGATTATGACCTGAGCCAAAGGCAGACGCTTAACAACTGAGCCACCCGGGCGTTCCAGAATTAGTTTTTTTTTTTTTTTTTTTTTTTTTTTTTAAGATTATTTGTAATCTCTACACCCAACGTGGAACTCAAACTCATGACCTTGAGATCAAGAGCTGCAAGCTCTTCTGTCTGAGTCAGCCAGGCACTCCCAAATTAGTAAATTTTTTTTTTTTAATTTTCTCAGTTCTAACTAGGTAAATAGCAACATATTTCCCCTTTAAAAATGTTTTAAAATAATTTTTAAGAGTAAAAGGGTCCTGAGGCCAAAAAGTTTGAGAACCACTGGACTAAATGAACTAAAAATCCAGAGAGGGAGAAAAAGCCTTTCTAAGGTAAGTTCACAACTGTCAGCCATTTTCTTCCTTGGAGGCTTTTGATAGTTCTGGGTGAGAGCTGATAACTGGGCTTGGCCCAGGCAATGGGACTCCACCAGAGCCCAGAAAAACCAGCCTAACTTTTGTTGGTAGTATGGTACTGATATGACAGATTGGAAATGGAGATATCCCAAACATACATACCATTTTCTTCAATGAACATTTACTGAGCTCTGAGGCTGTGCAGAACACATAGCTAGGCCAAAGGACAGACTAAAATCTCCCATAATTTCAAAATACTTGGGAAACAAAATATTGCAGGAAGGAAGGGACCTGCCTCAAACACACTGCTAGTCCTCCCCTCAAGAGAGCTTCAAAATTGTGAAGCTGTGATGAGCAGGAGGCCGACGGGATAAATTAAAATCCTCCCAGTGACAGACATGAATCTCTCATGGGTTCAGGAGAAAGAAATCCACCAGCTCTCAAGAAAAAGGAAGGGACACGGCTGAGAAACTGGGACAAATGAGTGCTAGACCAAGTCCTACTAAAACTACCAACCCAGTTCCAACACAGCTCAATTTCAGATTGGCCTGAGGTGATGAGATATTCACACTATGTACCTAACAGAGGAAAGGGGGTGGGAGGTGTCCCTATTTGATGGAGGACAAAATCATCTGGGGTCTCTGTTATTGTTTTATACACACTGTCCAGCATTTAATGAAAATAAATTGCTAGACATGAGAAGAGGCAGGAAAATATAACCAATAATTAAGAGGAAAAATAGGCAGTTTCATAAGTGATCTAAACGTGAGAGTTACCACAAAAGGACTTTAAAATAACTATGAAATCTTCAAGAAAATATAGAAAAATGGACGCAATAGTTGAAAAGACAGAAATTCTGGGCAGGAAACTGAAATCTATAAGAGAGAAAATTGAGCATTCTAGATCTGAAAACTACAGATATCTGGGAGTAGGATCCCACTGAATGATGGGTTAAACACCACAAGGTTCAAGCAGAATACAGGATTGGGGAATCAAAGATAAATCAATAGAAAATAACCAAACCAAAGCACAGAGAGAGAGAGAGAGAGAAGACACAACTAAGTAAGCATAAGAGACAAGTGGAGTACAATGAAAAGGTCTCGCACGAAGACTGGATCCCCAGAAGGAGAGGAGGAAATGGAACAGAAGCACTAGGCAAACGCCAAAGAGCAGGTGCACCCGGCGGCTGTCGGGCAAAATACTCTGTATGTGTCCATAAGGGCGAACTGATAATCATGTTTAAGTGTCTTACACCCGTACAGCCTACATCCAAAAATAATATTTTGGGCTGCTTACTATGGACAGCGGTGCTTTATGATCTCTAACCTTGATTATAAATATGTCTATTACCCTTTTAGTTTCTTCAACTTTTGCTTTAGATATATTTTAACTATATTGTTAGATGTATGCAAATTGAGTGTTATTATATGTTACTGTTGGATTCACACATTTATGATTTTTGTCTCCAGTAATACTTCCTGCCCTAAAGCCTGCTTTGTCTGATACTAATATAGCTACTCCTGATTTAGTTTCTTCTGTGTTTGTATCATGTATCTTTGCTCATCCTTTTACTTTGAACCATTTTGTATCCTTCAAGTGTATTTCTTGTCAACAGCACATACCTGGGTTTTGTATTTTTATCCATTCTGACAACTCTTTGCCTTCCGATTGTATTGTTTAGTCGGTTTACCTAAAACAAGTCTCAACACATTTGAAATAATTGAAAACATATAGTATGTGTTCTCTGACCACAGCAAAATCAAATTAGAAATTAATGAGAAAGAACTAGAAAAGTTCCCAAGTGTGTGAAAATTAGGCCACATATTTACTCTAAATAACCATGGACTCCCCCTAAAAAATTGCAATATAAATTAGAAAATCTTTTAAACTGAATGATAATGAAAATATGAAATACCAGAACTCAGCAGCAGCTAAGGCAGTGCTGAGCTGGAAATTTACAGCTCTAAATGCCTATGTTGGAAAATATTAAAGGTTTTAAAATCAATAACCTAATCTTCCACCTCAAAAAGCTAGGGCGAAAAGAAAGCTAAAAAATAAGAGGAACCGAGCTGGCTCAGTTGGTGGAACAGGCAACTCTTGATCTCAAGGGTCATAAGTTTGAGTTCCATGTTGGGCATAAAGATTGCTTAAAAATAAAATCTTAAAAAAAAAAAAAAAAAGCCTAGAAAAATAAGCAAGTTAAAAAAATTTTTCAAAGTGTAAGATGTCTACACTGAAAACTACATAACATCTGAGAGAAATTTTAAAAGACCTAAGTAGGGGCACCTGGGTGGCTCAGTGGGTTAAGTGTCTGCCTTTGACTTGCGTCATGGTCCCACAGTCCTGGGATCGAGCCCCGAATTGGGCTCCCTGCTCAGCTCTCTCTCTGCTGCTCGCCTAGCTTGTCTCTCTCTCTGGCTTTCTCTCTTTCTTTCACTCTCATATAAATAAGTAAATAACCTAAATAGGTGACAGGACAAACAATGCTCATGGATTAGAAAACTTGTTTGGTTAAAATGTCAATTTTCAGGGTGCCTGGGTGGCTCAGCCATTAAGCGTCTGCCTTCGGTTCAGGTCGTGATGCCAAGGTCCTGGGATGGAGCCCTGCTTTAAGCCCCGCATCCGGCTCTCTGCTTGGCGGGAAGCCTGCTTCTCCCTCTCCCATTCCCTCTGCTTGTGTTGCCTCTCTCGCTGTGTCTCTCTCTGTCAAATAAATAAGTAAATAAATCTTTAAAAAAATAAAAAGTTAAATGTCAATTTCTTCCAGCATTGATCTATAGATTCAAAGCAAGGCTTTGAATAAAAATCCCAGCAAGGCTTTTGGGGGGAAGTAGGGAAAAGCAGTAGAGTGACAAGCTAATTATGGAAATGCAAAAAACCTAGAAGAGCCAAGGCCACCTTGAAGAATAAAGCTGGAGAACTTACTAGCAATATCAAGCTTTAGTAGAAGATAATGTGGTAGAGAGACCGACAAATGGATGACATAATAAAGTATCTACCTGAAAAAAAAAAAAAAGAACCTTGACTTCCTACTTCATGTCATACACAAAAACTAATTCAAAATAAACTACAAACCTAAATGTGAAAAGTAAAACAATAATACTTCCAGTAGAAAATTTGGAAAAATATCGTGGGGATAGGCAAAATTTCTTAAACAGCTACAAAAAGTCCCAATTGTTAGGAAAAAGATTGATTAAATTGGACTTCATTAAAATCAAGACCTGTTCATTAAAAGACAATATTAAAAGAGCAAAACAAACAAACAAACTACAGGCTGGGAAAATATTTGCAATACATCTATACAGACAACAAGACTTGCATTCAGAAAATATAAAGAACTCTTACAAATCCATTAAGAAGAAGAAGACGACAGACCAAAAAAAAAAAAAAAAAAAGGAGAAGACAGCACAAAAGAGATTCCCAAACAAAATGGTCAATAAATTTATGAAAACGTGTTTCTTATTATTAGTCATTAAGGAAAATGAATATTAAAGTCACAATGAAATATCACTACATCCCTACCAGAATATGTAAAATTGGGGCACCTGGGTGTTTCAGTTGGTTAACTGACTGCCTTCGGCTCGGGTCATGAGCCCAGGGTCCTGGGATCAAGCCCTGCATCAGGCTCTCTGCTCAGCGGGGAGCCTGCTTCCCCCCTCTCTCTCTGCCTGCCTCTCTCTGCCTACTTGTGATCTCTCTCTCTGTCAAATAAATAAATTAAATAAAATTTAAAAATCTTTTACGGGGTGTCTGGGTGGCTGAGTGGGTTAAAGCCTCTCCCTTCGGCTCAGGTCATGATCCCAGAGTGTCCTGGGATGGAGCCCCGCATAGGGCTCTCTGCTCAGCGGGGAGTCTGCTTCCTCCAATCTCTCTCTCTGCCTACTTGTGATCTCTGTCAAATAAATAAATAAAAATCTTTAAAAAAAATAAATAAAAGTGACCCCTTTAAAAAAATTTTTAAATCTTTTTTAAAAATGTGCAAAATTTAAAAGCCTAAAACTAACAAGGTTTTTAGGTTGTGGCTCAACTAGAATTCTCACACTTTGCTGGTGCTAGTACGAACTAGTCGAACCATTTTTCGAAAACTGGCTGTTTCTAATAAAACTAAATATATAAATTCCCTATTATATCCAACAGAAGTAAGTGCTTATGCTCATCAAGAGACATGTGCAAGGAAGTTCATAGCAGTGTCATTTAGAAAAGGAGAGAATAAAAAAGAACTGCAAACAACCCAAAAGTCTACCAAAAGGAGAATGGATAAATAATTTAGAATATTCTCGTGCCACGAATTATTACTTAGCAATACGAATAAACTGACTACCACTGCATGCAGTAACATGGATGACTCTCACAGACATAATGCTGAGTGAAAGAAGCCAAGCATGAAGAAAAATACTATATAATGCCATTTATATGAAGTTCAAAATCGGGTAAAACAAATCTGGTTTAGAGATTATAACCGCAGTTATCTTCTAATGGAATACTGATGGGGGAGGTTGGGGGAAGCAAAAGTGAGACTTCTGGGGTGCTTAAAATATATTCTGGGAGCACCTGGGTGGCTCAGTCAGTTAAGCATGTGCCTTCAGCTCAGGTCATGATCCTGGGTCCTGCTCAGTGGGGAGTCTGCCTCTCCCTCTCCCTCTGTCTCTCCCTCCACAGCTCCAGTTCCCCCCAAATTAATAAAATCTTAAAAAATAAAAAAAGGTATTCTGTGTGTTGATCTGGATGGCAGTTATACAGGTACCTGCTCATGTAAAATCTTGAAAAAAATAACTGTTAACATCTATTATCCCCGGGGCACTTGGATGGCTCAGTTGTTAAGGGTTTGCCTTCAGTTCAGGTCATGGTCCCAGGGTCTGGGGATCAAGTTCCACATCAAGCCCCACATTGAGCCCCACTTGGGGCTCTCTTGCTTAGCAGGGAGCCTGCCTCTCCCCCTTCCTCTGCCTGCTTCCCCCGCTCTCCTTGTAAAATAAATAAATAAAATAAAATAAAATACACCTGTTATCCCCTATTCTTTGACTATTTCTTTTGCAACTTTTCCACTACTCCTATTGGTACGACTCTAGCAACTCTTGAAGGTATCGTTTAAGCCAGATTGCAAAGTCCTCCCTCATGAAACATTCCAGCCAGGCTTCTGGCCCCTGCATATTTTCCCCCTTCACCCCCAAGACGCCCAGGAATTTGTACAATCTCCTACCTGCTCCAGCTCCTCCTCAGCATATTTTTGGCGGCTCCGCTCATTCTCGGTACCCTCCCTCAGCTCCTTCAGCCGCTGGGCTTCCTGCTTGGCAAGGTTGATCTCATCACGCAGCTTCTTCTCCAGATGGACCTTTTCCACCTCCACTGTGCGGTGCTCCTCTTGGGCCTTGTGCAGCCTGGGGGCGATGCGGGGAGCTGGAGAAGGCCAGGCAAGGGTGCCAGCCAATATGCCACGCGTTGTGGCATCAAAGAGGAAAATGAGGGCTCTGGCACTGAGAATATATTCTCCTTATTTTGTTGACCGGCTGTGAGTTAGCTCAGGGCCAAAAGGAAACATAGTGGCAACCACATCTCTTATGTTGGCCATCATTTTGCTGCCAGTAATCAAGCTAGGTTCCTGGATATGTGAATCCCTCCTCCAAGGTGCCTCACATACTAAGATCCCAACAATTGCTAGTTTACACGGTATTTCCATGTGTCCTCCCTTCAGATAATTAAATATTGTACCATTAGCAAATTAGACAGGTCCGGATTTAAGACTTAGAAACGGGAAGTAATTGCAGGTAGAACTGAGACTAGAATTCCAATCTGTATGACTCCAAATCCCATAGTTATTCCCCTTATCCTGGGGCTGTCTGGAAGATTCAGCAAATGTAGAATACCCTGCAAGCTAGACCAAAGATCCAGAGAAGGCGCAATGGCTGAGATATGACTGGGGTGGTGGCAGTGGGGATATTTAGGGAAGACAGGAAAGGAATGAGGAAATGAGCAGCAACTCTTGGAGTCCTAAGTACCTGTTCCCAGAGGTGGAGAAAAATGAAATTCATGCGAAAGGGGCTGGGCAGGGCTTGGGAGATCCCCTGCTGCTCCCAGGCCTGAGTTTCCTTTCTAAATATCTTCCATGGTGTTAAGATCTCAAGGACTGAGTTATCATGAAAATACACCTTTGTACCCACCCACACAGTCCCTCTGTTCACTGACAAAACCACTCAGCCTCCTTCCTTCCTCCCTTCCTTCCTTCCTCTACATATCTACGTTAATCCACCCATTCACTCATCCATTCCTTCAGCAAACACTTCCAAGCATCTACTGAATGCCAAGCCCTGCACTAAGTCTCAGATCCATGGAGATGAATGAGAAAATTGCCCTGTCACTGGGGAGCTCAGGATCTAGCCCAATATAGACAAGTAAACAGGTAACTATACACAGTGTGACAAGTTCTATGAGAGAGAGACATACAAGCTGTTGGATGAGCCCAAAGGATGGAGTGATCAACTCTGGCTGAGAGGAGTCAGGGAAGGTGAGGCCTGGGCTAGACCCAGAAGAAAGAGAAAGAGTTTGCTAATCTCTCTGGAAGAAAGCAAGGACGTGGCCACAGTTGGGTCTTCCTACCTTAGTAAGAAATATCAAGTGACAGGAGACCAGGGCAGGAGAGGAAAAGATGATAAAGAAGACAGGGATCTATGGCTTAGACATGAGGTACAGCTGGATAAGTTACAGAACAAAAGGAGCCCTCAGAAAAAAGCACTAACCTCTGAGTTAATCAAGCAGGTGAAACGGAAGAGGCAGAGACAGAACAGAAGTTCTGAAGACAGAACTCAACCTCTAACAACTGCCAAGACCAGACCTGTCAGTGGCTGGAGCCACAAATGAGGTCGTGGGACGAGAAGGGAGGGACAAAGGGAAAGTTCCAGGCGGCAAGCTTCCCACAGACAAACTGCAATCTTCTGCCCACTCCGTCCCTGGAGAGCAAGGGAGGTTGGGTCTCCTCAAGGTACACACCAGGTGGCGCTACAGGCACAGCTGAAAGCAAACCCGAGGCGCCATTTCCTGCCCCCTCTGCTTCCCCTTGCTGAATACCCTCCCCTACCGAATTCTTCAACCCATCTGCCTGCAATCACACCATTAGGGATTCAGTTCTTCACCAAAGAGCAGCCTCTTCAGGAAAACCTATGATCTGTCAGTCTTGTCCAGCTGAAAGGAGCTCCTCTAAAGTAGAATCAAAAAACCAAACCCCCTTTTATAGTCCTAACGAGATCTGGTAGAGAAGAAGATCGTTAAGTACCAGTGGGCGCAGAAATGAGCAAATACACGCACAGTCAAGACTCCACAGAAGCCGGGGCGCCTGGATGGCTCAGTGGGCTAAAGCCTCTGCCTTCAGCTCCAGTCATGATCCCAGGGTCCTGGGACGCAGCCCCACATCCTGCTCTCTGCTCAGCGGGGAGCCTGCTTCCTCCTCTCTCTCTGCCTGCCTCTCTGCCTACTTGTGATCTCTGTCTGTTAAATACATAAATTAAAAATCAAAAAAAAAAAAAAAATACTCCACAGAAGCCTGAGCATCCTGAAGGCTGCAGTCAGTCAGTCTTACAAGTAAGAGATTGAGGCAGCCTGGCTGCAGCTGTGGGACTATGGCAAGTCCATTCCTTGCACCAGGCCTGTTTCTTCATTTCTAAATGGGAATCAAAATCCCTGCATCAAAGAATTCTCTCGAAACCCCATGAAATCCTACCTGGAATGCACATGTGGCATTACATTTATTCCCCCAAAGTATCAGGAACTCTGTTTAAAAAAAAAAGAAAAAAAGCTCAGTGGTGTCTGGCAGCACAGGGCCAGTAGAGGAAGGAGGGACAAGGCGGCGTGTGGGCTCTGGACACTGTCAGAGGAATACGTGCGTGTGCCTGTCTCTGGGCGTGCGCATGCATTCGGTTCTCCAAGTGCCACAGTAGTCATTAAGCTCTGGAGGCCTTGGGGAGTAGGGAGGGCTGGGAGCTTAGCTTTATCCCCAAACTTGGAATGTCTCCTGCCTGGATTCTTTGCCTTTGGAATGAAAACAGTACATGCTTTTCAGACAAACGAAGAATGGGGACTGCCCAGACAGCAGCATTTAGCCCCCAGATGGCAAAGGGCCCGGGACCAAGGGGCCCAGAAAAGTAGCCAGTAATCAGCTCAGAGATAAAACTCCACTTGCCCCTTAGAAACCCAACCCATGGAAATGAATCTGATAGGGCCGCCTTTACTGAGACAGCACCTGTGGCTGTGGCTGTCCAAACTCCTGGCTCATTACTTCCTGCTATGTGACCCTAAGCAGAGCACTCATCCTCTCTGAGCCCTCATCTCTTCAACTTTAAACTAGGGATGATAAAAGCATCTATCTAACGTAGTTGTGGTGATTAAAAGATAATGCATTTAAGCAGCTAATAATCCCTAGTTCATAAGAAATCCTTTCCCCGCCCTCCAAAGAAGAGTATCATTTTAAAGTGACAGAGAAGAGCCAGATGTCATTTCCTTTTACATGGATTCCTGAAAGACTTCCACTGGAATCCCTGAGCTGCCAGAATAATTTTCTAAAAAACAGTCCTGAAGTAGGTCCCTCCTCTTCTCAAAAACAAAGCTTGGGCGCCTGGGTGGCTCAGCCAGTTAAGCGGCCGCCTCCGGCTCAGGTCATGATCTCGGGGTGGTGGGATGGAGCCCTGCATCAGGCTCCCTGCTCAGCGGGGAGCCTGCTTCTCCCTCTCCCTCTGCCACTGCCCCCTGCTTGCTCTCCTCTCTCACTCTCTCAAATGAATAATTTCTTAAAAAAAACAACAACAACAAAACAAAGCACAACACCAAATACATGCATTAACACTCTATTGCCTTTCGCATCTTACTAAAACTTCTCCATGTGAGTCTTAAGGTGCCAGGGATCTGGCCTCACTCTATATATGTTCAACCTTAACTACAAGGACTGCCCCCCGCCCCCCACCCAAAAATCCACACATCTTTCAAGGTCGCCTTCTGGAGTCCTTATCCACTCATCTCCTGCCTCTGTGCCCTTTCTGTTCTTAGAGTCCTCATGCCATCAGTGGGCACAAGTCACTGCACTAATAGTGTACTCACTGCTCCTTCGTATGTGTGTGAGCTTTGTTGCCCCAGGAGCAGTGAATTCCTTACAATTCCCAGCACAGACCTGGTTCCTAGACATCAGAAAGTACTTTGACTGACTGACTGCCACCTCTGTTCACAGCTGGATCTCCTACAATAATAGCCTTTAAGCCATGTTTTGTTTAAACAGAATCCCACTGTCAGAGCTAGAAGGCCATTAGTGTTTTCCTGATCCAACCCCTTCTTAGTACAGATGAGGAACTAAGTCCCAGAAGAGGAAGGGGATTTACCCAAAGTCACATAACAACTGAGTACTTAGGAGATTTAGATTCCGTACAAGAAAGAACTACAAGTATTAGGAAGACAGATTTGTGAGCTTTGGGGAACAGTGAGGAACAGTTAATTATGGGAAGGATAACAGTTCAGATGCAGGAAGGATAGAGTGGGCAAGCCATCCAACCGGGGAGGCTCAAGGTCTCTGACAGAAATAAGCTCCTGCCCTCAGGAGGAATATTTGCCTACACAACAGCAATGGCAGGACCCTACCCTCCCAAAGCAGTTCTGGAAGGCACAGCCTCGGCAGCCACGGCAGCATATCTCGGGGCGAGACGGCCCACAGCCCAGCTAGAAACAAAAGGCTCCCAAGAGCTGGCGGTACCACGGCTGTGAGGAAGGGGAAGGGCCTTACCTTTCCTGAAGGTCGTGCAGACTCTGCTCAGCTCGGTGTAACCCCTCCAGATCCTTCATCATCTTCTTCATGTGCTCCTTTGAGTAACGGTTCTGGATATAGGCGAACCAGCAGCCGCCCACACCAATAACGATGGACACCACCAGCATGAAGTCCTTGAGGTGATTATGGCGGGTCACTGCCGAAGAGGAAGCCATGGTGAGACAGGATGCCCCCTGCACACTCAGCCTTGCACACCCCACTGCATCCTGCACGAGGCCTTCCCACTGCAGAGAGTTAGTTTCTCTTCTTGGACACACACTTGCCACACACCAGTATAGCATGTGGAAGTACAGTTCTTTGGAAAAGATGAGAGGCCCGAAGGCAGGACAGGAAGCTTACTAAACATACTTGCCTAAAAACGAGTTCCTTCTCAGGACATCCCAGCTGCCCCCCCCCCCGCCTACGATGAGCCCACGAGCCCACAGGCAGGGGCTTCTGTCTGACGAGTAAGCGATGCTAGAGCACCAGAGTAGCGGGGACGGGACGGTCGGTAAGCATATAAAGCCAGATGACGAGAGCTTGAGGCCTGGCTGTGGAACTGAAGTTCCTGCAGAAGCCGGGCCCCCTGGACAGCTCGCCTCTTTTAGGCATAAGACACAAAGCCCAGATCAGATAGAGGTCTGCAAGGCCCATCTGTGGAAGAGCATTTCTAGGCTGTGGCTTGACCCACAGACCAGGTAGGACAGGAGGAACATTGAGAGGCTGGAATGTGTCAGACACTGCAGGTGTCAGGAATAGAGGGACAGAGCCACCTCTGGAGAATGCCCAGCGGCAATGTGGCAAAGCGCTGGTGGCTGGGGTTCAGAGCAAGACTGAAAAGCTGAACAAGGAACAATACCAGAAGATAAGTACAAAAGATATGTCCTGAGAACTGAGCCAAGCAGAAGAGGGCCACTGCTGGAGCCTGCCATTGTTCCTAGTCTACCAGATCTGGGCTCTGCGCCACGGCACAGGAGACCTGAAGAGACCATAAGGAAAAGCAGGGCTGCTGCCGTGGCCCCTGCCTGGGCTGTTCTCAATTTGGGATGGAGTAGCAGTGGGCTCGGAGAAGCTGCAGGCCTGGGAGTCAGGGTAGTGGGTTACCCTCAGGTCGAGGAGGGGGAAGTGGGACAGACAGGGTCCCAGGGCCTGGTAAGGACAAGGGCTAAGGTGAATCCAAAAGGACCCAGGTGCAGCCACCAAGGTGGGCCCGAGACAGCAGGAAAAGACACATGTAGCTGAGGCCCAGTCTGACAAAAGTGTTATATTCATAGTTCCTGACTGACAGCAGAGCAACAGGGCATGGGGATGGGTGTGGGATCAAAGACAGATTAGCACATTCTATTTCCATCCAAGGGAGGGGAGTTATGAGGACTGGGGTGGCAGCCATGTCCTTTATATGTTTATGACAGAGAAAACTGAGGGTCCCCTGGCGACCGTCCTCTAGCCTCCAGGCAGACTGGGCCTCCCGACCCCAGGCAAGTGTTCACGCTCCTGCCCTTCAGGTCCCAAGAAGAGATACGCCTGCAGCACAGCGAGCTGCCTTTCTTTCTGGAACACACCGGCCCCCCACAGCCTCTACCAGAGGTTTCCAAGGTTTCCCAACTCCAACACCAGCTTTACGTCCTTGCTGAAAGTCAGAGGTCCTCCTGCTTAAACAAGACTCTGCGAAAGCCAACACCTGCCCCCTGTCACCTCCAGCACTTCAAAGTGCTGCAGGTGGGCATGCAGACTGGGTGTCGGGCTCTTCGGTTCAGTCCCCATCCTACCTTGTCCAGATCACGGTGGAACAAGAGCCTATTATTTTCTCCAACTTCATATTCTCACCCAAATCATGACTACAAATACTGAATGACCAGGGCCGAGGACAGGATCTGACAGTGACCCTCGCTCCTCTAAGGTAATACTGTTCCACCTGTCAGTAGCCTCTGGATCTCTTCAACCTGTTGTAACTCCTCTTAAATACACCAGCATCCAGTCCATACACCCCTCTGCCTTGTCAAATGCATGGCCAGAGCTCAGAGATCCAGCCTGCCCCATCCCATGAGCCACCAAGCTAGGCAGGAAGGAAATGAGCCTAATGTGGCTGACAGACTCTGTGGCCCCTAGCGGTCGTCACTTGTCCGTACGCCAGTGCCCAGCACAGTGCTGGCCAGCTCACAGATTCAGGAGATATCTGTGGAACTGAATCTTTACTGATAAGTTTCCAATATGTTATCTCTCTCCCCTTAACCCACACAGGAAAGCAAGGGAAATAGAAAAGATATATAACATATCAGGCACTTATACCCACCAGCTCGGATTCTCACAGCGATTCTAGAAGGCACGGTATTTGTATTCCCACTCTACAGACCAGAACACCGACGCTTCCCAGGAGCCCTGCCTTACTGGGGTCCATGAAAAGTGACAGAGCTAGGGCTCGGATCCAGACTTGCCTGACCGCATGGTCTTTCTGCTACATCCCGGCTCTCATTACAACTTTCCAACTTGTGTAGCATGGAGGCCTTCTGCTTTGTTACGTGCAAACGTCGCTCACCATGGAGCTGATCCCCTAGTCTAGCCTGAGTGTGGCCGTAAAGTTTTTCTCCCAAAGGACACACTGGGAATGGACTAAAGCACTGCCATCGGGATGGTGAATACCCAAAGGCCAAATGGCCAGGCCTCTAAGGTTAAATGGAAGGCCTTCCATAGACAGATTCTTATGCCATTGAAAGCAGCATCCTGCACTAGCCTTAGGGAGTCTGGCTTCTCTGCTTGCCTCTGCCCTCACTGGATCTCTGCTTCCTCAGCTTTCAAATGCATCGTCACACAATCATGAACAAGACCAAGCATGCAGTTATGAATGAGGATGCTTTGAGGTGTTCTGGAAATCTTCAGATGGACAGTCCCAGTAGGTAATTAAGAATGTGGATGTGGGATTTAAAGGAGAGGAGAAGTTTAAAACTGAAAGAAGGAGAGGTGAGAATTATCATGTCCCTTCAGGGGTCCTGGACTGAACTCCACAGTGCTAAGGGAATCTGTGATGTTAATATTACGTGTCAACTTGCCTGGGCTAAGGAATGCCAAGGAAGCTTTCTGGGTGTGTCTGTGAGGTTGCCTTCATAACAGATCAGTATTTCAATCAGTAGACTGAATAAAGAAGACTGTCTTCACTAACGGAGTACATGTCACTCAATCACCCTAAGGCCACTGAGAGCCCGAGTAGAACCAGAAGGCTGAGGAAGGATGAATTTGCTCTCTCAGCTTGAGTTGAGACATCCATCTTCTTCTGCCTTCTTACATCAGCACTCCTGCTGTCGCGTCTTTGTACTCAGACCGGGACGTAGATCCTCAGCCCTCCTGGTTCTCAGGCCTTCGAACTTGGACTGAATAGTGCCAATGGCTTTCCTGGTTCTTTGGGTGCAGATGGCAGATCAAGGAACTTCTTGGCCTCCATCATCACATGAGCCAATTCCTATAATAAACCTCCTCATATCTATTTGTTTGTCTATCTATCTATCCATCCATCCAACCATTCATCCATCCATCTATCCAGCTTATGTTTCTCTGGAGAACCCTAATACAGAATCTACAAACCAGTATATCAGAAAAAGAGGGGAAATTAAGAATCTAGTCCATGCCTTACTAATGATGTACTTCTCCCCAGCCTACAATAGCCTACAGCAATATTTCCATTCCTTCTCCAACGACCAGGATTCCCTAACCAACCCACTCTTCGGACAGTAAACATGGGTTATTTACTGCTATCTCAGAGACTCCCTTGTGGGTTTTCAACCTTCACACTGGTTGCCTTCTGATAGCCTGTGAGTTTCTCAGGGCCAGGGCACAAGACTTACTTCTCCCTATGGCCCCATACTTAACACAGAGCCTGACCAGAGCAGGTACTCAGCAAAGGCAGAAAGGAAAGAAAAAGAGAAGAAGGTAGGCAGGTTTCAGCAGGGAAGGGGTCACAGTACAAAGTGTGTGCAAAGAACACAAGGGGAGTACAGCAAGCTCCAGCCCCGCCACAAGCTCTGCGCTCAGAACCCACACAGAACCAGTGAGCACAGCCCAGGGAGACGGACCGCGGAGCATTAGGAGAGCAGCAGTGGCTGGCTAGGTGAATGGAGCTAAAGCCAGGGATGCTGGCAAGGACCTGGGAGCTAGAGGGTGGCAGAATTCCCAGCCTAAGTGCTGCAAACAGACTGTAGCAAAATGAGGTCAACTGTTAATGTAATCAGGCCTGAGGCAAGGAGGAGAGTATAAACAAATGAGATGCTACTGTGTTTTTTTAATTCACATATATTTATTAAAAAATTTGGTTATGCTCTATTCTGTTTCCCAAGTTGCTCTTCACTTAGCTATATATTCCAACTATGTCTGCACATGGAGCACCATCACATTGTACCGGTATGCCATAATTCTTTTATCTAAATCTTTAAAGATTTCAGAATTTTTTCTTGTTTTGTTTTTTTTTTAAGATTATTTATTTATTTGACAGAGATCACAAGTAGGCAGAGAGGCAGGCAGAGAGAGAGAGGAGAAAGCAGGCTCCCTGCTGAGCAGACAGCCCAATGCAGGGCTCGATCCCAGGACCCTGGGATCATGAGCTGAGCTGAAGGCAGAGGCTTTAACCCACTGAGCCACCCAGGTGCCCCCAGAATTTTTTCTTGTTTGGTTGTTTCAGAAAGTGCTGTGCTAAATATCGTTATGTATTAAGTCTTTGATATCTGTGTAACTAGTTTCTAGAAGTGGAAATCCTATTTGGATACAGGGCAGAGATTGCTAGTTGCCTCTAAATATCCATGATTCCCTACTTCTTTATTTTTTATTTTATTTTCTTTCCAGTGTTCCAAGATTCATTGTCTATGTACCACACCCAGTGCTCCATGTAATACGTGCCCTCCTTAATGCCCACCAGGCTCACCCATCCACCCACCCACCTCCCCTTCAAAACCCTCAGTTTGTTTCTCATGCTTCATCTCCCCCTCCAACCTCCCCCAACTCACTTTTCCTTTCCTTCTTCTAATGTCCTCCATGTTATTTCTTATGCTCCACAAGTAAGTGAAACCATATGATAATTGACTTTCTCTGCTTCACTTATTTCGCTCAGCATAAACTTATCAGGACAAGAAACAACAAGTGTTGGAGAGGTTGTGGAGAAAGGGGAACCTTCTCACACTGCTGGTGGGAATGCAAGTTGGTGCAGACACTTTGGAAAACAGTGTGGAGATTCCTTAAGAAATTAAAAATAGAACTTCCCTATGACCCTGCAACTGCATTACTGGGTATTTACCCCAAAGATGCAGATGTAGTGAAAAGAAGGGCCATCTGTACCCCAATATTCATAGCAGCAATGTCCACAATAGTCAAACTGTGGAAAGAGCCAAGATGCCCTTCAACAGATGAATGGATAGAGAGATGCTACCATGTTAACAGATACAGGAGTAATGGTGAGAATTTTCAGGGTACAGTTCACACTAAGAAAGTGAGCCTCCAATCATTATCACTTTCCAGAAGAATCCCCTCTCCCAATCTATTCTCACAACCTTTTCTGCTGCCCACAATACCCCTTCCCCTGGCAGATACACCTAATTCATCCCTTACTGCCGAAAAGTATGCTAGGAATTTCTTTGGTCATTCACACAGCAGTCTGTGCTGAATTGTGTGGTTAACCTGCAGTATTCCTCCTGCTTTCTGGTTACAGCCCAAACAGGGCTTTACCAGGCTCACCAGTCCATAGAAGACACTCCACAGTAATCTCCCCACCACCAAGCCCGGCCAGACTCTTCTCCCATCTCCCCTGTCCTATAGCTCTGAGGAGGCCCAGTCTCCTTCTACAACTTCTAGCATACATTTCCTAACACCTGCTCATTGCTGGGCCATATGCGCAGTTATGATGACAGATGAACAAAGCTGTTTCTACTCTCAAAGAACTCCCCATTTAAAGGGTAACAGGAAAATAGACTGCTATTTAAAAGAAAGAAAAAAGAAAGCAGATATAAAGGGTTATAGAATCCCAGAGAAAAGTAAGAGGGAAAGGTTGAACATGCCTGGGAAGAGGCTGGAAAGGCATCCTGGAGAAGGTGAAAAGTGAGTTGAAAAGAAAAAAAAAAAAAAAGAAAGAAAAAGACCATAAGGATAGAGCTGACAGAGAAGAAAACAAGCTTTGCTAGAGAGGAGCCACTCCCACTTACAGCGGACTTCTCCTCATTATCTGAGCTGCTGAGGAAGTAAGACAAGGTGTAGGCTTGCCTTCCTCTCCACAGCATTCCCCCTGCCCCAACAACTACTCTGCAGACCTCTCTCCACACCCTTCTCCATACCCCTGCTAAAAGCTCAAAGGCTACACTAGCCGTTGGCCCAGGATTAACCACAGTAGGCATATACTAAAAACCATAGCTACCATTTATTTAGGGGAAATTAGGACACAGGGAACTTAACAAATGTACCCAAGGTCACAAAGCCACTGAATGATAGAGCCGCTGACTTGATTTCAAATGGAATTCTTATATTCTATCGTGCTTCTTCCACCAGAAGTGGAGGACAGGACAACAAAGTACCAAAAAACACTGAAATAGAAGCCAGAGACGGGGTCTGAGCCATGGCTCAGCTATTTAAGAGCTTAATGACCTCTAAAAACTCAACTCATCTCCTAAGCCTCCATTTCTCTGAGACATTCCCTTCCGAGGAGGAAAAGCCCCCTCAGTGAATGATCGGGGGCCAGAGTGAGGCATCAGCCAAGGCCTCCACGGCAAGCTGCCTTGGGACTTCGTGCATCAGAGCACACCTAACTCCTGACCATGGATGGCACTGTTAGGAGAGCCCCGAAGAGATCATGCAAGCCTAGAGCCAGCTCTGCCGGCAGAGAATGAAAAGGCCACGAGCACTCTGCAGCCATGAGGGGAGGACGGAGATGCCTTCTACTGTTGGAAAATGGGCCCTGAGGTGCTCTGTGATGAGCCAGTCTGACCCTTCTTCCCCCTTCCCAAACTCGGGAGGCTGCTGGGGACAGAGGGACCCTGATCACTCAGCAGACCTTCGTGGCTACTGCACAACAAACCTCTGATCTGAGATTTCTCAAGCTTCGACTGAGGGCAGGATTTTCATTAAGGCTAGGCAAGGTAGCTGTACCTGGCCCAGGTTCTCTGGGGTGTTTATCTACTACCTGCTTTCTGGTGAGCCCGAAGGACCACAGCCTTAAGAACTCACCCTTGGGGCAGAAGCAGCTCAGCAGTACTGGCCATCACACTAAGCCTGCGTGGGGTTGTGGGGCTGGATAGGGAACAGTGCTGAATTTGGCATTTTAGCCCATGCTTAGATGGGAAACAGAGCTGGAGGGCCCCACAGGACACAGATCAAGGGATTCTTTGCAGGTACCCATCCTTGCACGGCTCCATCCTTGCAGAAGTCTCCTGGCAAAGAGCTTCCTAATATTTTCCTCAGATTCCATCTGGCAATTTTCAAAAATTTTCTTTAACGAGCCATCAGTAGGAAAGTATTCAAATGGTATTTGCCATCAGAATAGCTGCTGGATTCCAAAATCTTAGCTACCAGGAGAACACCCAGCTCTATCAGAGTCCTTGAAGGAGGGACCCAGTAAGAGCCTATTTAATGACCAAGCCCATCTTACAAATAAGGAAACCTAAATCTAGGTAGGAGAACTGAATGCCGAAGGTCACTTGATAAGGCAAGGGCCAAGGACCAATTCCTAAAAGTACAGGATATAGACAGCAGCGGAAGGAACAGACTTCCTGTCTTTTACACTTTTACCAGGACACTTATCAATCAAAGGGTTTCCCCTCAAAAACCATTGAATGTTCACCTGAAAGGAATCAAAATCCTTTAGTTCAACTGTTTCATAATACAAATCAGAAAACACATCCTGAGAAAACCAACCTATACAAGGTCACACAATAAGTGGAAATTTGGAAAAGAGCAAGGTACTTTACTTTCCTAAATTTTACAGGAAGTTCTCTAAATGGAAGTCTAAGAGTCACAAAAAAAATCAAGCTCTACAAGGTAATGTTTTATTACCATTGAGATATAGTTCATATACCCTAAAATTCACTCTTTTTAAATGTACAATTCAGGGGCACCTGGGTGGTTCAGTTGGTTGAGCGTTTACCTACTGTTCAGGTCATGATCCTGGGGCCCTAGGATTCGGCCCCTGAATCAGGCTCCCTGCTCAGCGGGGAGTCTGCATCTCTCTCTCCCTTTGCCCATCTCTCCACTCATGCTCTCTCTCTCTCACTCAAATAAATAAATCTTTGAAAAATAAAAATAAAAAATGTACAATTCAGTGGTTTTATCATATTTACAAGGTTGTGCAACCACAAGCACAATTAATTTTAGAACATTGCCATTACCCCAAAAGAAACCTTATACCCACTAGCAGTCCCTCCCCATTTCTCACTTCCTCCAGTCTCTACCAGCCACCCATCTGTCTTCTGTCTCTACAGATGTATCTATTCTGGATATTTCACATAAATGGAATCATACAATAGGTAACCTTTTACGTCTATCTTCTTTTACTTAGCGTGCTTTCCAGGTTCACCTATGTTGTGGCATGTACTAGAACTTAATTCCTTCTTGTGGCAGGATAACAGTCCATTGTACTGATATACTACCGCTTACTTAGCCACGTGTCCACTGATGGATACTTGGGTTATTTCCACCTTCTGACCGCTGTGAACAGTGCTGCTCTGGATATGTGTACCTGGACTGGTTTGAGAGCTTGTTTTCAACTCCTTGGGTACATTCCTGGGCTATATGGTAACTCTCTGTTTAACTTTCTGAGGAACAACCACACTGTTTTCCACGGTAGCTGAATCATTTTACATTATCATTAGAAACGTACAAAGATTCTAATTTCTTCACAACCTTGCCAACACTAGTTATTTTCCACGTTTTGTCTCCCTGTTTTTGTTTTTAAGGTACCTATCCTAGTGTGTATGAAGTGTCTTCTTACCTCTCAGAAAACACTGTTTGTTGCTGCCCTCTGACTCCGGTAGGTTAGGTCACATGTAAGCTATAGGCTATATGAAGGTAGCCTAGGAGAAAATACCCCTCCCATGCTGGTATCAGCCTAACCTGCTACACTAGCCCCTCTTGCTACCTCTGGCCCCCTGAACCCATTATCAGCACCTAGGACTCTGGTTCCCATGCTTTCCAGCCCCAGTTGATGTTCCCAGGCAGAATCCTTGCCTACTTTGACCTGCAGTTTCTAATGCACCCTTTCAGATATGGTAAATCCTATTTTGATACAGAACAATAACAGTCTGATAATATATCTCAGAAGACTAAAGAAGGCTTTCAGGCTGCAAAAGGCCTCCCCTTCCTGGCGGGGGAACAGAGGACAGCCTCTGCAAAAGTAGCCTAGCTTTTATCACTGGGTTTGATTCTTCTGCTGTAAGAGTCTTGCTGATGTATACAAAGAGAGGGGTGTAAGCTGTTCATGGGAAAGCCTAGTAAAGCTCCCTTCCATTTATCAAGACTCAGCTCAAGAATGATCTTCTCCATAAAGCTTCTTGGACTCAAATTGAAAACTTGTCCCCATTTTGTGCTTCCAGCTGAATTCTGGAAAGGTTTCCATGATAGCTATAACACTGTATTTGTTGATCACTTACTGTATTGTTGATGTGCTTATCTCCATTTAGATGGAACTTTTTTTTTTTTAAGATTTTATTTATTTGTCAAAGAGAGAGAGCACACGCAAGAAAGAGAGCGAGCTTAAGCAGTGGGAGTGGCAGGCAGAGGGAGAAGGAGGCTCCCTGCTGAGCAAGGAGCCGGTGCAGGACTTGATCATGACCTGAAGGCAGATGCTTAACTGATGAGCCACCCAGGTGTCCCTAGATGGAGCTTCTTGAAAGCAGGGACCCTGTCATTTAAACTGGTATACAGTAGTTGTTCAATAAATCTTAGTGAATGAGAGGCCTTTGCTCAGTAGTGGGCCTCCCATAAACGCTAGAGCCATCCATTGTGTCATTTATCCAAAACTTATAAATGAATGGTAAGCAAAAATGTGCCCAAAGACAGAAAGAAAGAAAGAAAAACAAGCAAGCAAGAGAAGAGGAAGAGAAAGAGAAAGAGAAAAAGGAAACCAGTCTTCTCTCATGTTGCTTTGTTACACATTTTCAAAAGACACAGACCTTCTGGGAAAGGCAATACTATAGAAAAATTAAAAAAAAAAAAAAAAAGACCAGTGGTTGTCAGGGATTGAGGGGGAGAGAAGGATACACAGGTGGAGCACAGAGGATCTTTAGGGCAGTGAACTAGCCTATATGATACTGTAATGATGGTAGGTCATGTCATTTTACACTTGTCCAAATCCATGGACTGTGCAACACCAAGAGTCAAGTCCAATATAAAGTGTGGACCCTTGAGTGCTGGTGATATGTCAGTGTAGGTTCATCATTTGTTACAAATGTACCACTCAGGGTGGGGGGAGGGTGTGCTGTTAACCATGGAGGAGGCTAGGCAGGTATGGGGGCAGGGGCATATAGGATATCTGTGTATCTTCACTCAATTTTGATGCAAACCTAGGACTACGCTTAAAAATAAAGCTTATTAAAAATTTAAAAAACAAAAAAGGACAGACCCACCCACCTCTAATAAGACATCAGCTTGGGTGCCATCAAGCCAAGCGCATGGATGGGAAAATGTTCTAGAGTCTCCGACCCTGCCCGCTGGCTGCTTCTCTGGACTGATTCTTGGTTCTACAGCATTCTGCTGGTGGTATCCTCAACCAATGCCAACAGCCCCAAAGGGCAGGAAGTGGGCCCTAGAAGCCTGCTTGGTGAAGATTAATTTTCTAAGAAATCTTACCACTTTTGCTCCCCAAGAGTTCACTTAGAATAAGGAAAAGGATGGCAGGGTTGGCCATTCCCACCTTGCAGATCTTCAGGAATTAAACAACCTAATTCTCTCAAGTAATCCCTGGCTGAACAGACTACTCCTTTCTTTGGCCTGAGTATGTCTCTGTGACTCCGTGGAAGTCCACTGAGACCTCTGTGGCTGTTCAAGGACAGAAGATGATCAGCAATCAGTTCATACACTCTGCATGTCCACAGTGAAAGCAAGGAACAGCTAAATGGCACTCAGACCCTGTGGGTTCCTTATTATCTCTGAGCATACTTTTCATATTTCAGCTTTTGTATTCTTGCTCCAGTTGTTTCTTCCACCAAGAATGTTCCCTCCTGCCACCTGCACGAAATGAAGCCCTACCCACCCTTACAGGCAGAGGTCACATGCCACCTCTTCTACAGGATGCCTTCTCTATCCCTCCTCTGGACCTCAGAAGCATTGTGTACCTCTCCGGAACATTCATTTTATCCCCTTAGAGCAGAATAGGATTCATCCAGCTCCCTCTAGGGTCCAGCACAGAACTGGCCTAAAGTGAGTATTTTCTTAATGTATCTAATGAATGGACCTTGCATCTGGATGGATTAAAATATAACACTATTTGATACCTCATGTTTTCATTTCTTAGTGGAAAGAGCAGAGGTGCTGCCTTGCATGTATGCCCAGGAGACCCAGGACCTCGCCCTGCCACCCCCCCAGCCTCGGTCCCACGGTACATCAGCAGCCCTTCTCTCTGCAGCACTCACAGAGGGGAGGCCCAAACAGCACTGTGTCCAGGGCCTTCAGCTGCAGCTTCTGCCGATGGCTCCGGTCTGTCATCTTCAGCACAGTCCCTGTCATGGTGGTGTTGGTCACAGCGAGCCTGTTGAAACAAAGAGGAGGAATTCAGTTTCCTGCCGCTAAAACCAGGAGGGTTACTGGTGGGATTACCCACCTCCTCCAGGAACACTTCCATGACCTCTAGCTCTTGGTGATAGCTCCCCTCTGCACTCCAGAACACAGAGTCTATACCAGTGGTTTTCAACAGGGAGTAAGGAAGGACACATAACATTTACCAAAAATGTTCCCCTTTCTGCCCACGTCCGCCATCTCCGGAGAATGCTACTCTCTGAGGATTATCCATCTGTGACCATTCCCACACCCGACTGCAAATTTTCTGTCATGTTTCTCCTGCCAGGGATTATCCACTATACACCTGTCCCCATACTCCCACCATTTGTAAATGCATTCTCCTGTCCAACCCAGCTCCAAACCCTATGCCACATGACCCAGTGATTCTGAGGGCCTCTGATCCTAACCCACTGCCATTAAGTATAAACCTGCTGATGACAAACAGCATTAGTCTTGTTATCCTGTATCTGAGTCACTGCAATTTACTCCCAGTCAGATTACTGTAATTTTTTATGACCTTCAACATACTATTCATGATAACTCTAATAAGAGAGGGTCTGTAAACAAGAAAATGACCCAGGAAAAACTGGACTTTGTTTCTCTTCTGCTGGAACACAGTGGGTATAGGAGGAGACGGGTATAAGATATGAAAGGTTATCAGTGCACTGGTCTGGGCCCCTCACATGAGCATTTACCACTATCCTACTCCATGAAGGCAGTGCTCTTTTCTGATGCATAGTTTTGTCTCCCCCGGTAGAAAAGAGCCCTCTGACATCGTGTGGTATGTGATTTACACTCCTCCCTGGGCATGCAGGAGCAGCTACTTCCTTCTCTAGCCCTGGGAAGCAATCAAGCCAGCCCGCCTATAAGAGAGACACTGCGATGGGGCGGGGGGTGGGGGGCAACAGGTAAAGGGGTCAGGTGATGAAGCTTCTGGTCCCAGCTGAGTCAGCAACTCACTTGTCTGATCCTGAGCAGCTTGGTCTCTCCTCTGGGACCCTGTCTCCTCCTGCGTAAACTTATGGAAAATCAGATGCTTCCTACAAGCCTGAGAGTTCTCAGGGCTCCTCTTTAGAGAGAACACTTGTCTCAGGTGTACTGGCCTTCATCTAACTCATCAAAATAAATGTCATCTTTTCCACAGTCTATTTGTCAAAGAAACCTAAGAATTGGAATAGTATCTATTTCTGAGCAATGAGAGAAATGAGAAAGGAGCTAACATTTACCAAGCAACTGCTGTGTATCTTGTACCATTCTGACACTTCACATACACCTTAGTCCTCTGACTTTGGAAACACAGTTCTGTCATTAGCTCCACTTCACAGGTAAGAAAACTAAGACTTAGAGTTACCTGCTCAAAGTCATACAGCAAGTAAATGGCAAAGGCAGGAAATGAACTCAAATCTTTCAGACTCTTCTTCACCTTATACCATGATGCCTCCTTCCCACACACCAAGCACACCAAGCACTGAGGCTCCATGCTTCCTACTCTCACTAAGGTGCCACAGCTTGGCTTCCTCTACCCCTCTGCCTGGCTTGGCTGGGTCTGGCTACAAGAGGACTACATGAGCCCATGACTCGAGAACTGACTTCTTATCCTATGTTTTAAGGATAATGTTTATCCTTAGAGGTTTTATTTTTCACATTTTTTTTCAATTTATTTATTTTCAGAAAGACAGTATTCATTATTTTTTCACCACACCCAGTGCTCCATGCAATCCGTGCCCTCTATAATACCCACCACCTGGTACCCCAATCTCCCTTCCCCCCGTCACTCAGATTGTTTTTCAGAGTCCATAGTCTCTCGTGGTTCACCTCCCCTTCCAATTTCCCCCAACTCCCTTCTCCTCTCTAACACCCCTTGTCCTTATCCTTAGAGTTTTAATCTAAGCCATAGCTATTCCTCAAGATGGAATGAGCCAGGAATCCACAAGGCAATGCTGCTGTTTCCATGGATAATGAGAAAGAAACCTAAATCCTGGAGCTTCATGGTCAGTCATGTATTTAATGGGGCCTAATGCATTTCTTTGTCCTCGGGGCCCAGGAGAGAACCCTGCCCGGGGTAGATGATTGGTAACGTTTTTGTTAAAGAGAACTGCACTGAATATTTCCAAGAAGCCTATCTTCAACTACATGAGGAAAGAGGAAGATGCAGTGGAAAAAAGCAGGGCACTTAGAACCAGAGAGACCTGGGTTCAAGTCCCAGCTCCACCACTTACCAGTATGGATTAAATCATAAAATATCTGAAATTCAGTTTGCTCACCCAAAAGCTGGGGTAGTTAATTCCTTCCTCCCAGAATTGTGAGGGTCAATTGAAATAAGAGGTAGGCAAGTATTCTATAAGGGATGTACCAACATTAGGATTACTACTCTCTCCAGAGTAGAGGAAGCTGTGAAGAGAAGGCTGCAGGTAACAGAGGAGAGAACGGGCAGCTCATCTGGGCCTGGACAGCAGTGCCCAGTAGCTCTGGGGGTAGAGGCTGCCATGTGTGGGCATTCCAACAGTTTCACCTTCCGCTTTCCCCTTTGTGGACGCTTACAACCAGTGCACCTATATAACAAGATGACAGATTATATGTAAGCAGCACTTACCAGACAGTGAGCCCTTTGAGGGCAGGGGCAGGCTGTTGTCAGCTTTATCCCCAGCACCCAGCACAAGTGCTTGGCACAGAGCAGGTACCCAGTAAATATGTGTCGAATGAGTAAGTAAATGGATTAATAACTGAATGACACATGGCACTAGTTTGACATCACAAGAAGCCCACTCAGTGCACCATCCCTTCCCCACTCCTGCCGCAGGCCCCAGCGCACTGTGCCTGTGAAGGAGGCAGAGTTAGGGGACCGCAGCCCTTGCAAGAGTCTTTCCGGAAAGGAGGCTGGGGCCGAGGGAGTCACGCCAGCCTTGCACTGCCTCTTTAGAGCAGATACACAGAATATGGATAATTCAGGGGAGGCTAACAGAGCCCGAAGGCTCCTGCTGGGGGCACAGCAAAAGAGGAAAGAAACATCCACAGGCTTTGAAGTCTACCCAGATCTAGTTTCAAATCAGTTTTGCCTCTAACTAGCCACATGACCTTGGAAACATTACTTAGCCATGTTCACCATCTATATGCAATAACACCTACCTTACAGGATTGATGTGAGAATTAAATGAGATACTGTATACAACGTGTTGAACAGCAGTGCCTGCCATGTACTAAGCATCCAATAAATGGCAGCTCTTAGTACTATGCCCAGGCATGGCAGAAATACTAAATGAGAGAATGGATGCCAAGTGACCGTCCTGCTTTATGGTAAGTGCACAATAGACGTGAGAAGAGGAGAGGTCTACAGATTCTGCCCTGGAAAGGGTGGAACCTCGCTTAACTGGCCAGAGCAACCTGAAAGTAGGTGACCCCCCCCCTCCCGCATTCCCCACACCCCCAGGGAAGGGAATCCAGTCTCCTCCTGACCTCGGCATGGCATGGCCACTAAGTTGCAGCTTCCGGAAGGTCTCCTCATATTGAGGCAGCTCCACATATGTGATCAGCCACTGCACCACCTCGTCCACGGTCCAATTGTACACTGTGGGAAGAGACAAGACAAGCCATGACTCCAGAATGCAAGCACTACTGGGACTTACCGTCAGAGTCACATCAGCCTTCTCACTGACCACATACTTATATGCTTATCAGCTCCCCCTCCCACAGAATCCTAAGCATTATGGAGTACATACTGTACTTTCTGTTTGACCTGTAGGGGATGGACTCGCTCTTTCACTACACCAGCATTTGGGATGAAGTCATCCTGAACTAGAATATGATCATGATAATACTACTACTAAATGCCATTCTTTACCTGGCACCTACTACATGACAGGTACTGTTCTAGGAGCCTCCTATATATATTAACTCATTAATCTTCACAACTACCATGTGAAAGATAGTCCTATTTTATCCCTATTTCACAGATGAAAAAACTGAATACAGAGACATTATATATAACTTTCCCAAAACTGTGCAGCTAGGAATTGGTAAAGCAAAGGTCTGGACTCAAGCAATGTGGCTCCAGTCCCATGCTCTCAGCCATTATGTACTCTTGTGTTCTTGTGCCCTCTCTCTCTAGTTGACAGATAAACAGATGGCTGGATGGATGATATCCAGGATATATGTATCAGATGACACCCACTAACACTGGCATGCTGAACCTAAAAAGCCTGGGGGCAACTGAGTTTCAGCAAAAACATCATTTTATTGGATTTGAAGTTTGCTTTTACTTAATGTATCAATCTGGTTTTGTTTATATTTGTATACAAATTTTATATAGTGACTTAAACCTCATTTTGTTTATATATTTTCAAATAATAATTATAATAAAAACAATTTAAGTCAGCATCGTAGGTCCAAGATAAATTATTTCCCTTAAAAGGAATCTGTACATTCCTCAAGTTTGAAAATGACTGCTGTGAGCAGCAAGAAGCCAAAAAAGTTCTGAAGCAGAATGAAATAGTGAGATTCTCAGCCACTTCTCTTAAGGTCCATCCATGTCTTTCCCAAAAACTACCTTTCATCAGAATGCTGTCCAGGTTCCTTCTAAACGTCAGACAACAGTGAAGACATGGACTATGTCCCGTTCACTGTTGCCCACCCCACCACACTATCTCTAAAGCAGGGCTACTCTGGGGGACCTGGGTGGCTCAGCCAGTTAAGTGTCCGACTCTTGATGCTGATTCAGGTCATGATCTCAGGGTCGTGGGATCAAGCCCCAGGTCAGGCTCTGTGCTCAGAAGGGAGTCTGCTTGAAGACTCTCTCTCTTCCTCTTTCCTCTTCCCCTCTTCTTCTACCCCTCTCCCCAATAGTCTCTTTCTCGGCCTCTAAAATAAAGAAATAAATCATAAAATAAAATAGTATACATACATATACATACATAGTAGCATCAATAAGAATTTACTCAAAGAATAATGACTCCCACATGAGGAGTTCCAGACATGTTCTGACTGTGGGCCCCCAAACAGAAACAACAATCTCCTTAAATACACAGCAGCAACAGCGCAGGTGTTGGGCTGTTTGTGTCACGTTCAGGGAAGCTGGAGAAGTTGGAAGGCTGAACCTGTCCCTTCATTCTCCTACCTCCCCTATAGTGCGGCCCAGCCCATGGTACAGACTAGACACTCAGACACCCTGCAGGAAACAAGGTTGAAGGAAAAAATGCTCCAATCTCTCAATATCCTCAAGAAGCTTCTAGAACTCAGGAGGGAAGTTCTGAAGCCGAGAGACTTTGGGGGTAAGCTATCTGCAGAGGCACAGGAGATGAGAAGGGGAAGGGGCTTGGGGAGATCTAGTGCCCCAAGACTGCGTCCCAAAAGCTTAGGCTAAGGGTGTTTAGTCATTGCTTGGTTAAATTTCGAATTCCCAGACTAGAAAACATTGAAAAGAAGACAGAAATTAATGTCCAAGAGCTACGTTCAAATCCTAGGGCTTGGGAAAGGAGGGATGAAAGATCAGGGTTAGAAAAGTGGGACATGGGGCGCCTGGGTGGCTCAGTCATTAAGCGTCTGCCTTCAGCTCATGGTCCTGGGATGGAGCCCCACATGGGACTCACTGCTTGGCGGGAAGCCTGCTTCTCCCCCTCCCCCTCCCCCTGCTTGTGTTCCTTATCTCGCTGTGTCTCTCTCTGCCAAATAAATAAACAAAATCTTAAAAAAAAAAAAAATACTCTGTAGTAATGTTGAATACTAATAAATTTATTTTTAAAAAAAGAAAGAAAGAAAAGTGGGACGTATTAGCCTTTTCTTCCTGAGAAGGAACGTATCTGCCTCTGTACACATCTGTCGACACGACAAATGTGCTCGTTCACTATGGTCTGGAATGCCGGCTAGTGAAGGTGTAGCAGAGTGACACATAGATCTGAGGCAGACAGACAAGTACCGGCCTGTGAAGTGTGGGGAACAACACGCTCCCGCCACTGCTGCCAAGGGCGCTCGGCTGTGTCTCACACAAAGGGGCCTTTCTGCTTGGCATGTGGAGTGGAAAGAAGGCCACTTTTTTGTTGCTAGAAAGGCCTGCGGCTAGCTGAGCTACAAGGGCCTTTTGTCTCCTGGGAGGATGCCTTAATACAAGTGCAAGCATAGACGCAGGCGTGGGGGAACTCCTCTAGCTGCACCCTCTGCCGTGGTGCAGATGGGCAGGAGGCACTCTCGACCAGGGCTTCTCAGTCTGCACTGCTGACATTCTAGGCAGGAGAATTCCTTGTCAGGGTGCCATCTTCTGCAGTGGAGTGTGTTTAATAATATTCCCCAGCATCTAGCCACTAGACGTAGCATGCTGCCACTTGTGACCCTCCGAAATGTCTCTGGGTACTGCCAAATGTTCCCTGGAGGACAAGATGCCCCACCCCACCCACCCCGGCTGGGAACCACTGCTCTAAACACTACATTAAGTGAGACAGAGAGGCTATAAGAGGGCCACCGTACTCCAGGAAGGATGGACTCTCAACATAGTCAGCCCCCACATGGTTAAGCTATAGGGGAAAGGATAAGGGCTTCAGCTGTGAGGATAAGTCTCAAGATAGTTCTTCTGTGTGTGTGCATGTGCGTGTGTGTGCTCCACACATCGTTTTGCTACCAATGGAGACACCCTATCTGGGTAGGTTCAGCAGCATGGTATGACCATCCAGAGTCACCACAGTCTGAGCCAAGTAAGCCAGGACGGGCTGCATCCTTGTCAGAGGGCAACCCTGTGTCCCTCTCACTCAGTAGTCAAGGCGAGATATAAGGGACTCTTGTCCCTAAGGTTCAAATACCTAAAAGCTAAAAGTCTTGTTCTGCTTTCTTATTCCAAAAGAGAAAATGGGAAGAATCTCCAGGCCAAAGTGAGGAAGAAGGTAAAAGCAAGTACTGAGAGCTGTGGCTGTCAGCAGAAGGCCAAAGAATTTGGCAAAGAGGGCTTCGTACAGATACGGTCTCCAAATGACTCATGTGTCCAAATTCCAGGAGGACATGGGAGCAAGAGACAGTCTTCCAAAGTCATGAGCCTCTCATCACCCTGAGCCTGTCCGTGAGGTCCCTAGAGAGGTCAAAAACTACATCTCTGGGCAAAACGACAGACAGCACTACATGGAGTCAGAGAAGGCCAACCCTTGGCGTTTTCCGTACCAAGTCCTTCCTAAAGAAACCTAGGAGGTGGCTAACTGTAGTCTCCAACCTTTTTCATGATATACTCTGTGTTTTACGCATACCTTGCCAATATATGATGATCTGTTTATAAATTAGATTCACATGCTGACATGAGGTGTATTATAAAACATACACAGAAATTAAAGAATGAGATAAATGCAATAGAAGTACAAGCTATAGCATTGTCTTGTGGCACCCCAGCTGATTGTCTTGTGCACCTGGACACCCCGGGGCAAACAGCAGAACTCCTCCAACACGAAGACCTTTAAGGCTCCGCCCTGGATGCCATCTCGGTCGTAGCTCTTACTTCAGCAGACCTTAGATAGAATCAGGATCTTGCACTATTTTCTCATGCATCCTTGGACATTGATCACAGATTTCTAGGTCTTTGCTCTTTCCAGAAAAGCTCCTTTCCCTCTCCGAGGCCTGCTAAACACCAACTAACTCTCCTACTTTATTCTGAAATAACCACCCAAAAATGAAGTCACTCAGGATTGCCAAATACCTGGCCATTTTAGAATGCTCGATTTTAACATATATATGAAAGAGGAAAGAAGTGTGAGCAAAGACAGAACTTTAAATGTGAGGCCTGTTCAGAGAACATGAACTCAAGTTTGTCTGGAGTCGAAGGGTAACATATAGGGATAAGAAGAGTGAGGTATTACTGAGGCCAAATGATAAAAGGCCTTGCACACCGGTAGTCTCAAAGTCCAAAATCATTTATTCACTGAAAAAAAAAACCGAAAATAAAAACAAACACCTACTACTTGCCAGGCACTGCTCCAGGAGCTAGGGATACAACAGTACACACAACAGAGCCACAGATCCCTGGTGCTTATACGCCGGTGGAGAGAGACAAACTAAAACACCATAAACAAATAATTCTATGTTGGGTGGTGATAAGTACAATGAAGAAAAATAAAGCAGAGTAAGAGAATAAAGAATGGCACTTCCTCAGATCAGTTCGGGGAAGGCCTCTCTGATGAGGTGACACTGGAACAGAAAGTGAAATGAAGGTATGAGCCATGTGCACACTCGGGGGAAAGGGCATTCCAGAAAGATGCAACAGTAAGCATTACCCCCTAGCACTTGAGCTATAGCAATACCTCCGGGAATATGCCAGAACAGATCCTCAGACTTGGCCAATTCTTTCTCTTGCCAGAGAAAGAACAAGCAGTAAGAAATGGGCTCCTGAATCATGATCTCTTTCCCCTAATGGACGGGTGGTGTCTCCAAATGAAGCCCTCGTTTAGTTTTGTGGTTTCAAACCCACATCCCAAAAGAACTACGTCTGCCAGTCCCTTCTTTGCATCTCCCTCACACAGCTGTTAGTCACTTGATCTCTCAGTCAGCTTTTGCTCAGCCCTTTGGTCAACCAGTCAGCACAGTGGTTAAGAAGGTGGGTTTCTATTTGAATTCAGGATCTGATGCTTACTAGATGTAGGATCACAGACAAGTTACTTAACCTTTCTGGGCCTCCTTTTTGTCACCTATAAAATGGTGAGAATCACACGTCTCACATCACAAGAGCAAAGCGAACATATGGGAAGCTCCTAGCATACATAAATGCCAAGGAATTATTAGCTATTATTAACATCACTGTTCACCAAGCTATCTTTGGCTTTCTACTCTGGTAGGTTCTGGGTAAGTTACTACATACAGAGACCAATATGCACAACTTTTGTCATAAGGGCTCTCTTCTAGAGAAGGAGCCATATAAGAAAACACATGAGGATAAGACAGTGTCATAAGTGTTACATCACAGGTATGTATGGGGTGATGCAGGGGGACCAAGAAAGGAACAGACTGATTGCTAGAGTGAGACAGAAAAGGCATCACAAAGCCTAGCTTCTTATCTGGCTCCTCTGGATAGAGAGCACTCCCAGACACCTATAGAATCTTACCAAAGTGGCCCTCCCTCAAAAGTAGTTCATAGCATAGGCCTATGGTTTGTCTCTATGAGTGGTTTCCTTCTGGCTTTCACTAGCAGCTTGCCATCTGAGCCTAGAAAAAGGCAGAGGTCTTGGTTTTCTCATGTGGTGTCAACCTCAAGCCCTGAATCATCACTGCAAAAAGAATCCAGCCCTCAGGTCCAGGCCTCATGTGACAGGCACACTAGGCCACCCTGCACCAACCAGGTTGACGTGGCTGCAGAGCAGGAAGAGAACCTAGGTGTCAGAATGTCTAATGATCTTGTTTAAGATCACACAATGGCAGAGGCAAGGACAAACTTTCGGCTCCGTCATCCCTACACTGGGCCAAGGCCCTGGGCTCGGTGTTAAGATATAAAAATCATGTAAGATAATGTCCTCAAGCAGTCTGGTGTGAAAACAGGCAAGGGAACAGATAGTTGTAATTAATATGCTAAATGCCAATATGAGATAAGGGTAAGGAGCTGTGGGAACACAGCTGGCACCTAACCTAGCGTATGGTTTCAGGGGAAATTTTCCTAAAGAAGGGTATACTTAAATTGAGTCTTAAATATCAAATAGAATTTAATCAGGTCAACAAGGGGGAAGGACAGAGGGAACAGTATATATGAAAGCAGTAAGGGATGAAAGGAAATTATATATCCCAGTAACTGCAAATAAATCAGTGCAGCCCTAGAAGAGATGTGGTGAAAAGTTGTAGAAAATAAGGAGCACCTGTACCCCAATGTTCATAGTAGCAATGTCCACAACAGCCAAACTATGGAAAGAGCCCAGATGTCCATTCGCAGATGAATGGATAATGAATACGTAGGATATACATACAATAGAATATTACTCAGCCATCAAAAAGAATGAAATCTTGCCATTTGCAACAACATGGATGGAACTAGAGGGTATTATGCTAAGCAAAATCAGTCAGTCAGAGAAAGACAAATACCATATGATTTCACTCACATGTGGAATTTAGGAAACAAAACAGATGAACATAAGGAAAAGGAAGGGAAAATAAAATAAGAGAAAAATAGAGAGGGAGGCAAAGCGTAAGAGTCTTAACTGCAGGAAACAAACAGGGTGGCTGGAGGGGATGGGGAGATAGAGTAACTGGGTGATGGGCATTAAGGAGGGCACTTGTTGTGATGAGCACTGGGTGTTAAATGCACCTGATGAATCACTAAGTTCTACCTCTGGAACTAGTAATATACCATATTTTAACTAAATTAAACTTAAAAATTTCAGCAAAAATGAACTTTTGGGATTTCATCGAGATAAAAATCTTCTGCATAGTAAAGGAAACAGTCAACAAAACTAAGACACAATCCACTCAACAGGAAAAGATATTTGCAAATGACATTACAGGTAAAGGGATGGTATCTGAGATCTATAAAGAACTTATCAAACTCAACAAACAAGAAACAAACAATCCAATCAAAAAAAGGGGCAGAAGACATGAACAGACACTTATCCAAAGAAGACATGCAAATGGCTAACAGACACATGAAAAAATGCTCAACATCACTAACCATCAGGGAAATACAAATCAAAACCACAGTAAGAGATCACCTTACATCAGTTAGAATGGCAAAAATAAACAAAACAGTTAACAACAAATGTTAGCAAGGATGTGGAGAAAGGGGAACCCTCTTAACTGTAGGTGGGAATGCAAGCTGGTACAGCCACTCTGAAAACAGTATGGAGGTTCTTCAAGACGTTAAAAATAGAGCTACCCTATGACCCAGCAACTGCACTGCTAGTTATTGACTCCGAAGATACAGATGTAGTGAAAAGAAGGGGAATATGCACCCTAGTGTTCATAGCAGAAATGTCCACAATAGCCAAACTGTGGAAGGAGCCAAGAAGCCCTTCAACAAATGAATGGATAAAGAAGATGTGGTACATATATACAATAGAATATTACTAGCTATCAGAAAGGATGAATACCCACATTTGCATCAAATGGATGGAAATGGAGGGGATTATGCTAAGTAAACTAAGTCAAGCAGAGAAAGACAATTACCACATGGTTTCACTCAATGGAACATAAGGAATAGCACGGAGGATGATAGCTGAAGGGAGGCAAAACTGAAGGAGGAGAGATCAGAGAGGGAGATGAACCATGAAAGACTATGGACTCCAGGAAACAAACTGAGAGTTTCAGAAGGGAGGGGCATAGAGGAATGGGGTAGCCAGGTGATGGGTATTGAGGAGGGCATATGTTGCGATGAGCACTGGGTGTTATACACTACTAATGAATCACTGAACACTACATCAAAAAGTAATGATGTACTATATACAGTAGTTAACTGAACATAATAAAAAATTTTTAATTAAAATTTTCAAAAAAATAAGAAAAATAAGTAGATCACAGAACTAAGCATGGGCCTGATATGCTAATCTAGCACAATGCCAGGTATATAGAAGGTATTCAGTAAATTTTTTTCTTTTTTTAAAACAGACATGTTTACAGTAACTTTTGGGGCCAATACTACAAAGATGAATAGGGCATGATGGAGAAACACAGTATTAAAATATGAAAAAACTCTCAGGATATAAAAGACAATCAGCTTTTTATTTATATATACATATAGAATCTTTTTCCCCCAACTGAGATAATTCCGTTGAGATTACAAATGGACATTTAATTTTAATGCATCTAACAGCTCATAGATAAACATTTTTTAAAAATCAATGGCATTTTTTTTAAAGATTTCATTTATTTATTTGACAGAGAGTGACCACAAGTAGGCAGAGAGGCAGGCAGAGAGAGAGAGGAGGAAGCAGGCTCCCTGCTGAGCAGAGAGCCTGATGCGGGACTTGATCCCAGGACCCTGAGATCGTGACCTGAGCAGAAGGCAGCGGCTTAACCCACTGAGCCACCTAGGCGCCCTCAATGGCATTTTCTATAATAATCTGTTTCATCAACAACTAATGAGCTTTCAAGTACCTTATTTTGTTGAGTCCAAAATGAGACAGCAGTTGTAACCTAAGCTTACTGCTAATTCTATAGAAACTCAAGTGTTACCTAACCAATAGAAGAGCCAATATTTTTATATCTTCAAAATAACATATGATTATCATATATGATTACACAGGAATTTACTTGTACCATCTTTAGCAATACCTTTATTCATCCAAGTTCCAATTAAGAGTATTTCTTCCAACCAGGAATTTGGTATCCTAGCATGACTGTTTCATTATTTTTTTAAAAAAAAATTTTGATGAGAAGCCACTGAACAATGTAAGCAGAGATATGGCCAGATATTTACTTTTGAAAGATCTCTCTGGAACCAATCAAAGGACAAACTGCAATAGAGCTAGAATGAGTCAAGAATAGTATGAAAGCATCCAAGCAAAAGATAATTAAGCTGAGGTTTCTGCTTCAGGCTAAGATGAAGTAACAAGAATGGAATTCATCCTCCCTCCTGAAACAACCAAAAGAAAAAAAAATGAAAAAAAAAAAACAGAAGGAAAAAAAAAAAGACAAAATATATGAAACAATGGTTTTCAAGACACTGGACATCAGCCTAGAATGGACAGTGATCTTTGAGAGATAGTAAATAAATGAGGCAGGTGATACAACTGCCCTAGCTTCTGGCTTTGAGAAAAGTTTCAGGCTACAGTGCAGAGAGTGGAACTGGGGTTGAGAGGGAAGAAATGGAAGTACCCTACTGTGTGGTTCTTACACTATATATGTGATAAGATATAATAATATCTTGAGAAACCTCATGTATTATTGGTGGGAATATAAACTGATGTGGTCACTATGGAATGCAGTATAGAGTTTCCTTAAAAAATTAAAAATAAAATTACCATATGACTCAGTAATTCTACTACTAGGTATCTACCCAAAGAAAATGTATGCATCTAATTTGAAAAAAATGTATGCATCCCTGTTTACTGCAGCATGATTTACAATAGCCAAGACATGAAAGCAATCTAAGTATCCATTGGTAGATGAATAAAGAAAATATGCTATATATACAATGGAACACTACTCAGCCACAAAGAAGGAGATCTCACCATATGCAAAAACACAGATGGAAGCCATTCTGTGAAGTAAGTAAGTCAGACAGAGAAAAATAAATACCATATGATTTAACTTACATGTGGAATCTAAAATCAAAGCAGAAACATACCCATAAAACAGAGAACAAACTTGTGGTTGCCAGAGGAGAAGGGACAAGGGCAAAGGACAAAATGGGTGAAGTGCAATGGGATATACAAGCTTCCAGACAGAATGAATTAAGTCACAGCAGTGAAAGGTAGAGCAAAGGTAATATAATCAGTGGTACAGCAATTGCAGTAGCATCATATAGTGACAGTAGCTATAGCTGTGGTAAGCACAGCACAACATACAGAGTTGTTGAATCACTATGCTGTACACCTGAAACTAATGTAATTTATGTGTCAATTATATTTCAATAAAAAATAAAATACTAATATCCCTAGAAAGTAGACTGTGATAAGTTAAAGATGCATATTTTATCTCTTAAAGCAATCACCAAAATAACAAAACAAAGTTAAACCAATTTTTTAAAAAACTAGAATCATAAAAACCACTTATCAATCCAAAAAAGGCAGCAAAAGAAGAAAGGTAATAAAAAACACCAGGAAAAAAACAGAAAACAAATAGCAAGATAGTAGCCTAAAATCTAACCACATTAATAATCACATTAAATGTAAATGGTCTCAATACCCCAACTAAAAGGCAGAGATTTTCAGATTGCAAAAAAAAAAAAAAAAAAAAAGGTAAGACCCCAGCATAAACTGTTTATAAGAAATGGATTCAAATATAAAAACACAATGGGGTGCCTGGGTGGCTCAGTAGTGTAAGCATCCAAATCTTTTTTTCTTTTTTTAAGACTTTATTTATTTATTTGTCAGAGAGAGAGCACAAGCAGGCAGAGTGGCAGGCAGAGGCAGAGGGAGAAGCAGGCTCCCTACTGAGCAAGGAGCCCAATGTGGGACTCAATCCCAGGATCCTGGGATCATGACCTGAAGCTGAAGGCAGCTGCCTAACCAACCGAGCCACTCATGTATCCCTAAGCACCCAACTCTTGATTTCAACTCAGGTCATGAACTCAGGGTCATGAGATCGAACCCCAAGTCAGGCTCCTCACTGGGTGTGAAGCCTGCTTAAGATTTTCTCTACCTCTTCCTCTGCCCCTCTCCCCCCAAACACACACACACACACACACACACACACACACAGATTAAAAGTGAATAGATGGAAAAAGATACACAAAACCAATAATACTAAAAAGAAAGTCATATTAATATCAAAGGAGATTTCAGAGCAAAGAATAACACCAGGAAAAAAGTATATCATTTCACAATAATGAGGTCAATTAATCAAGAAGACATAATAATCTTAAATCTTGGGGCACTTGGTAAAGAATGAGGCTCTTAATCTTGGGGATCATGACTTCAAGTCCTACACTGGATATAGAGATTACTTAAGTAAATAGACTTAAATCCTAAATCTTTATGCACCTAGTAAGAGACTTTCAAAATACATGAAGAAAAACTCATAAAATTAATATGCAAATCCACAATTATAGCTGGAAATTTAAATACTCCCCTTCAATAACTGATAAGAGCAATAGGCAGAAAATCAGGCAAGATACAGTAGACTTGAACAACACCATCAACCAACGTGGCCTAACTGACCTTTATAGAACAGTCCACCCAACAACAGTCAAGTGCACATGGAACATCTACCAAGATATACGATGTTCAGGGACATAAGAAAAAGGTCTTAAAAATACATAAAGGATTTCTGTTCCTGAAACCAATATTACACTGTAAATTAACTAACTAGAATTTAACTGAAAATTTTAGGAAAAGAAAAAAAGAGTAACTTAGAATAACTTGGAATTCCTTTTGCATGGAAGCCTCTTCATTCATTTATTCACTACATTTATAATGTAAATTTGGAATACATTATGAAGTTATTGAAGACTATATCAGATCAAAAAAAAAAAGAAAAAGAAAAAGAAAGAATGAAAAAGTGATAATAAGGATTCACATAAGGATTCACCACCAGCTGAGTTTTCATTTTAGGTATTTTTACATTTTAGATATTTTTACAAGTTAGAAAAAAAGCAAACAACCACAACATATCAAAATTTGCAAAATACCTAAAGCAGGACTTACAGGAAATTTATAGCATTAAATTCCTATATTAGAAAAAAGGAGGGGTGCCTGGGTGGCTCAGTCTAAGTGTCTGTCTTCGGCTTAGGTCATGATCCCAGGGTTCTGGGATGGAGTCCCACATGAGGCTTCCTGCTCGGCAGGAAGCCTGCTTCTCCCTCTTCCACTCCCCCTGCTTGTGTTCCCTCTCTTACTGTCTCTCTCTCTCTGTCAAATAAATAAATAAAATCTGTAAAAAATAAAATAAAAAAACAGTTTTAAGAAAAGAAAAAAGAAAGGCCTCAAATCAATGATCTAAGTTTCCACCTTGATAAACTAGAAAAAAAGAACAAATTAAACATAAAGTAAGCAAAAAGAGAAAATTATTAATAAAGATTAATGTAAAAATCAATGAAATAGCCAACAATAGAGAAAATTCTTGAGAATAAATATTGGTTCCTTGAGCATATTAATATATTAAAGGAATACTAAGAAAGATTATGAATAAATGTATGCCAGTAAATTTGATGAGTTAATGAAATAGAAAAATTGAAGATACAAACTAAAAAGGCTCACTCAAGAAGAAATAAATAACCTTAGTCCTATACCTATTCAAGAAACTGACACTGTTATTAAAAACTTTCCCACAAAGAAAACTCAAGGATCATGTGTCTTTACTGGTGAACTCTAGGAAGTATTTGAAGAAAAATAATACCAATTCCATACAAAGTCTACTGAAAAATTGAAGAATACTTACCAATTAATTCAATGAGGCCAGCATAATCCTGATACCAAAAACAAAGGTATTATAAGAAAACTATGAACCAATATCCCTCATCAACAAAGATACAAAAATCTGAAACAAAATTTTAGCAAATAGAATCCAACCATATAATAAAAGGATAATGACCAAGCGGGGTTTATCCCAAAAATGCAGGGCTGGATTAACATTTAAAAATTAATCAATGTGGGGGTGCCTGGGTGGCTCAGAAGTTAAGCATCTGACTCTTGATTCTGGCTCAGGTCATGATCTTGGGGTTGTGAGATCAAGCCCCAAGCTGGGCTTATGCTCAGTATCCAGTCTCCTTGGGATTCTCTCTTTCTCTCTGCCCCTCCCCCTGCTCATGTACTCTCTCAAATAAATTAAAATCTTTATAAGACAATCAACATAATTCACCACCTTAGCAAATAAAAATAGAAAAACCAGGCAATCATCTCAATAGACACAGAATATTCATTTGATAAAATCCAACATCTATTCCTGATACAAGCTCTTAGCAAATCAGTAATAGAAAGTCACTTCCTCAATTTGACCAAAGGCTTTTGCAAAAGAAATCCCCACAGCTAATATTATATTTAATCTTGAAAAATTGAATGTTTTCCTCCTGAGATCAGAAAAAAGACACCGATGCCTACTCTTACCACTTCCCTTCAAGACTGTACTGGAGATACTAATCAGGGCAATCAGACAAGAAGAATTTTTTTAAGACCTTATGTATTTAAGTACAACACCCAAGATGGAGCCCAAACCCACAACCGTGAGATCAAGAGTTGTGCTCTACCAACTCAATCAACCAGGTGCCTCCACAAGATGTTTTTAAAGACATTCAGATTGGAAAAGAAAATAGTACAACTTTCTTTAGAAGATTTCATTATCTCATTTGAAACTCTGATGGCATCTCACTAATAAGTGAATTTATTAGCACGGTTGCAGAATATAAGACCAATATATAAAAATCAAATTTTTACATATTTTACCACAATTTTAAAAATACTATTTATAATAACATCAAAATCTTTGAAATAGAAATAAATCCAACAAAAGACATGAAAGACCTGTATACTGAAAACTACAAAATATTACTGAGAGAAAGTATGACTCCTAAATAAATAGAGAGATATACCTTATTTATCAGAAAATTCAATATTGTTAAGATGTCAGTTCTGTCAAACTGATCAAGCTTTTTTGTAGTCACTGATGAGTTGATTCAAGGGCGCCTGGGTGGCTCAGTGGGTTAAGCCGCTGCCTTCGGCTCAGGTCGTGATCTCAGGGTCCTGGGATCGAGTCCCGCATCGGGCTCTCTGCTCTGCAGGGAGCCTGCTTCCTCCTCTCTCTCTCTGCCTGCCTCTCTGCCTACTTGTAATCTCTCTCTGTCAAATAAATAAATAAAATCTTTAAAAAAAAAAAGAAAAGAACAAACAGCCAAAACAACTTGGAAAAAGGGAAACAAAGTTGGAAGGCAAACACTATCTAACTAAAAGAGTTATTATAAGACTATTGTAATCAAAATAGCATGGTATTGACATAAGGACAGACAAATAGATGAGTAGATCAGAATACAAAGTCCACCTGGGTGGCTCAACTGGTTAAGCATCTGCCCTCATCTCAGGTCATGATCCCAGGGTCCTGGGATTGAGTCCCGCATCAGGCTCCTGCTTCTCCCTCTCCCTCTGCCTCTCTCTCTCTCTCTGTCTCTCATGAATAAATAAATAAAATCTTAAAAAAGAAAAATAAGAAGAATACAAAGTCCAGAAATAAACCCATACTTGTATGGACAACTGATTTTTAATAGAAGGTATAAGGCAATGCAGTGGGAAAATGACAGAATTTTCAATAAATGGTTCTAGAACAATTGAGACATCCATGAGCACAAAAAAAGAACTTAGATCCACACTTAACATATACAAACACAACATACTCAAATTAATACAAAAGAGATCTGGGGCCTAAACATAAAATCTACAACTATAAAACTTCTAGAGGAGAACATGGGAGAAAATCCTTGTGTGACTGTGGGTTAGGCAAGTATTTCTTACATATGGCACCAAGGGATGATCCACAAAAGCACAAAATGAAAAACTGGCCTGCAGAAAAATTAAAACTTACCATTCTTGTCAGAAAGACAAGCCACAGGCTGGGAGAAAAATCTTTGCAAAACGTCTATCTCATAAAGGATATCCATTTGCATACATGTGTCAAAACTCAAAAAAAATTACATACACTTTCAATATTTACCCTGATTGTATTATCAATTATAACTGAATAAATCTTTCAAAAAGATGAAGTTGAAATAAGGTAGCATCATAGGAGACGCACATAAAATACAGGAGAGAGGCAGAATCCTCAGGACTTGGTGACAGAAATAGGTGAGAGATGCTCAGTTTCCTTTATTAAATGTGGAGACAAGTAAGAACTTCAAGTAGCTATTTAATATAAACTGAAAATGACTGCAGTGTCAAATCACCGCATTGATGCTAGTGGGGGCTTTCCTGTTGTTGGAAAAAAAGTATCTAAAAGAAGCCAAGAGATGGGGTGCCTGGGTGGCACATGGGTTAAAGCCTCTGCTTTCAGTCCAGGTCGTGAACTGACCTGATCCCAGGGTCCTGGGATCAAGCCCCGCATAGGGCTCTCTGCTAAGCGAGGAGCCTGCTTCCCCTCTCTCTCTCTCTGCCTGCCTCCCCACCTACTTGTGATCTCTGTCTGTCAAATAAATTAAAAAATTAAAAATTTAAAAAAAAAAAAAGAATCCAAGAGAAAGAAAAGCCAATTGTATCTTCCACCCCAAAAATGTAGCAACGATGGCTGAGGTATTTAACTCAATGACTTACAGATTCTCTTAGCAAGTAATTTTTTTTTAAAGATTTTATTCATTTATTTGACAGACAGAGATCACAAGTAGGCAGAGAGGCTGGCATAGAGAGGAGGAAGCAGGCTCCCCGCTGAGCAGAGAGCAGGATGTGGGGCTGCGTCCCAGGACCCTGGGATCATGACCTGAGCCGAAGGCAGAGGCTTTAACCCACTGAGCCACCCAGGTGCCCCAGCAAAGTAATTTTTATGTAGCTAAAACCACAGGATAAACATCTTTCTCCCTGGGTTTATGTAAAAGCAAAAAGGGGATGCCTACTCTTTTATACTGATCTGACTTCTGAAATGGTTCAGACAGAAGTCCGATGCCACCTGCCCCCACTGGCAGAAAGGCCAGCTCTGCTGGGTTGCTCTCTAAAAGCCTCCTGGTTTGCCAGTACTCTTCCAGCAGCCTCCTGTGAAAAATCCCATCCTACAAAGAATAGTACAGACAGAACTGGAGATCTGTTGAGTTTATGTCATTATTTCCAAATTACTATTTGGAATTATTTCCAAATTATTCCCAGTAGAGAAGAAAAATTTTCTAAAGGCAAAGTTCAAAGTCACGCTAGAATACTGGGTTCTTTTGCTTTTCACTGGAATCATATTATTTAGTTAGAATCAAAGTTGATAGTTTGAGACGTCTTTGATCCACACAAATGAGGAGAGAAATTATTACTTTGTTTGGCTGATAGCATCTTTTGAAATCTCATGTCCAGGAAAGGGGAGAAAAAATAGTAATGATGCACTTTGTTTAGAGGAATGGAAACCATGTTTTAGAGGAGAATCTTCTTAGGTCAGTGCCTCCGACCACCCCTCTAATGGCACTGTTACTGGTTCTACTGGCTCAAGTACGCAAACAATAATTCGGGTTCTCAAAGATTCTACAAAATCTACCTGACCTCCCTTCCTTTAAAGAACTGCCACCTCCCCCCGCCCCCTTCCTGCCCACCTCTCCACAGGGTCTTAGAGGGATTGGAAATTGCTGCACTCCCTCCCAGCCCATACATCTTCTCTCACTGCCACTACCCCACATAAGTCTGTGATCCAGACTTTTCCAATCTGATTCTCCCTCCGCCACATCTGACCGTTGAGCAAAGATACTTAGAAGACAAATGAATGAAGCAGAGACATCTAAAAGTAGCCAATTAGAAAAAGCCAATCCCCAAGCTCCTGCTGCTGGGACCCCTGGAGTTACACTTTGCTCTTGATTCTTCCCCAGCCCAGTTTGTTCAGCTCTTTCTTACTTAATTTTGTGTAACAAAGAATTTGGTCTTCACGTCAATTTCTTTCCGTGGTGGTGATAAGAATCCCTCCCTCCGTTATTCAAGGTGCTGCCCTTGGATCACACCTGAGTTTGAGCTAATGAGATGACTCTGCAACGGGGTGGGGGGGGGCGGTGCCAGTAACCAGGAAGACTAACGAGGTGACTAGTGGATTGGGGCTTTGGGGCAGGAGATAGTAGCCCCAAACTTCAGAAAGGACAAAGGGGTGCAGACTGAGGCCCTTCATGGAGCCAGTGATGCAATCAATCATGTATATGTAATAGGACCTCCATAAAAGCTCTGGACACTGAGGCTCAGATGAGCTTTCTGGTCGGCAAACACATTCACGCTTAATGTGCTGGGAGGGTTACAGGTCCTGATGCCAGGGGAAGAGACAGAAGCTCCAAATTCAGGACCCTCCCAGGCTCGCCCTATTGTTCTCGTGGTTTGGTTGGCGTTGGCCCGAACTCTTATCCATTATAATAAAACTGTAATCATAAATACAGCACCTTCCTGAGTTCTGCGAGTCATTTAGCAAATTTATCAAACCAGAGGGCTAGTGGGAACCCATGATTTATAGCCAGTCGGTCAGAGCACAGGTGGCTGGAAACACCCAGAGTTTATGGCTGCTTGGTGGCTAAAGTGACAGCAGTCCTCTTGGGGACAGCATTGTCTTGGGGACTATGACCTTAACCTGTGAAGTCTGCACTGACTGGGTATTCAGTGAAAGAATCATATTGCACTATTTCATTCCACACTCTCTTTGATTCATATTCCTCAGGTGTAAATGGAGGCAATCACAGTATTTCTACTTCAGAGAGTTTTGTGTAAAACGAATGAGTTAATCTATATAAATCACTCTCAACAGTGGCTACCATATATCAAATACTATATAAATATTAAAGTTGCTTTTTAGTTCTCGTTGTTTTTATTACTGAAGTCTAGAACTGGCTAATGTAGCAATTATCAGGCTTTTCTGTTAAAATCTAAATAACACTGAGAAAACACTGGCTCCCACCATCAGTCAGAAAATGTTAACAACACTAATCATGTAGATGGTACTGGCACTAGTCGGCGAATGTTCTGCACACAAATGAACACTGCTGATATCTATCTCCTCCAGCAGGACTCAGGCCAGCCGGCTTGTGCCAGCGCCAGAAGATCACGTGCTTTTTGTAGCTCTGGAAATCATCACTCCAGAGATTAGGGGCCTTGTTCTAAATAATGAAGCAAACTGTTCGAGGAATAGTCCACACAAAGATTCTAACTTTTAGCTTGGCATGGCACATACCAGGCATGGTACATGATGAGTGATCATAAAACATACATGTCACCTCGCAGCTTAGCTATGAGCTACCTCCCGGCACACTGGAATGTTTCTCTGCTCCTCAGTAATGGGAACCAACCCTTCAAAACTCACTCCATTGTCTTTCATCTTCCTGTCATTTAGAACATATCTGGAAGTGTTCCAAATAGTTGCTGAATCCAGGAATAAAGTTCTTACCAGAAAATTGTCTTGGCTGCATTTTAGTCTTATGATTTCTTCCCTGTTTCTGCCCTCTCTTGGTCACTTTCCCTTCCCAGCTACTTCTGTGGAGTTTACAGAGAAGGCCAGGAATGCTTTCCCTCCCATCTTCATTCCAACTTCCCACTTAATGAAACCCACTTTTCAAACCCAGGCGCCATGTCCTCATGTAGTTACAGAAAAAAGAAGAAAACTAAAATTAAACAGAATAGAAGATTTTTCCTGGCAGTGCTGGTGTAATTCCAAAAAGCATTTCACTGGTTGATCTTATATCAGTACACAGCCAGAGCTGCTCAGGAGCTATTAAAAAAAAAAAAAAAAAACCCACAAGGAACTCAGCTCCTAAAGATCTCCAGAAAGCTGTCTACATAGCTAACTTACGCTTCTTTTAAATTGATAATCTCATGTTTCCCACCTACATTATACATGATCCCTTCCAGATCTAAAATTCTACAATCCTAGGTAAGATTAAAACAAAAATAGAAACAGCCTCATTTCCTACCAAAACTGGGTTTCTCTACCACCAGACCAGTACTTCCAACCAGGATGGCATAGAAAGCACTGACTCGGGGACAGGAAGGTACAGGTCTAAGTCCTGGCTCTGCTATCTACTAAGTACATGACAACAAACAATCACTTTGTAAATCTGAGCAAAAGGCTCCTCACCTACAAAAGCAGAGGCCCTGGTGGTCACTTAAGTTTAACCCTTCTTAGTCTCAAGACCTCCCTATAAGACCCTGCGAAGAAACTGCTTCCAGTCTTGTTAGTATCAAAGGACACTAACCACAGACGAGATGGAGAGGAGACTAAAACCCTATTTTTCCCTTCTCTGTCAAGCTTCACACAATTAGATATGCTCTTTCACTCAGAGCTCTGAAACAAATGCTTCAGGGGAAAAAAAAATGGTAGTCATGGCTTAACAGTTTTCTGCATCAGAAATAACTCAAGTTTTTATTTAATAAGTTCAACAGGAATCCACAGAATGACATGATGGTTGAAGGCTCCAGGAGCTAATCAGGCTGCACTGACAAGATGCATACAGGTACAGGGTCCAGAACTAAGAAGTAGAAAGTCCTGTTCAACTCTGAGCTGGTCAAACCACCCCTGCAGGTCTGTGTCCAACTCTAGGAGCTATGATCTAAGACAGTAACAAAAATGTTCACAGGTAGGAAACCAAGACAAGGAGGAGACTGAGATACATGTTTTCTTCAAACAACCTGGAAAAGAGAGGACTCAGGGGGAGAATGCATCTTACTTCCAGCCAATCTTTGAATCATGTAGGTCTCAGCAGAGACCAAGCTGAGACCAAGTGGGGAGCTATAAAGGAAGGGGCTGCCTCAAAAAGCCAGCAAGCTCCCTATCTCTGGAGAAGAGCAGAAAGTGGGGTCGGTGGTGAGAAGGCAGGTGGGGACCCAATGGAATTCAATTAAAATTCCAACAAAGAGCAGCTCCAACACCGGAGCACCTTCTCCCACTCCCAGCCCAAGGATTAGATTCAGTCTTATTCAGTGACTATATGTAGAACCATTTTAATAACTTGCTCTTAGAAAGCATTTTATCCTCATATACTTTTAAAGCCAAGTCCCTGCCCATCTTCTTCTGTCTTCTCTAAACCTTTCCAGCAACAGAGATTGACAACCAAGCTGCCTATTACCTTCTGAAGACTTCCATGCTTTCCACAGGTCCTCCACACTGATGAGCTTATCCTCACCATGGAAGGTGCTGTGTTTCACTGTCGGATCATGGTAATTGAGGTCTTCCCTCAGGAACTGCAAGGGAAAAGCACACAAGTCACAAGAGATACCTAGGAGCCAGCCCACCAAGATCTGCACTCAGGCCATCCAGCTTTCCACAACACATTCCATCTATCCAATGTACATGTGTACCACATCACTCATCTGTCCTTCCATGTGCCTATGTCCTAGTTGACAACTACACTGCCTCTTCTTCTTGGTTGTATGTCTCATTTGAACAAAAATGAGTAAGAGAGTCCTTTCTCATATTTTTGTAATTATGGAAAGAAAGATACTAACTGATAGTTAACCGGAATTCCATATGCTAGAAGAAGGAAGAAGGATAGGAAAAAAGAATAATTTGTGATCACTTTTTTATATACTAAGCAATATTCCAAGAATTTTTACAATACTTTTTCATCAAATCCTCTATAACCAATGAAACATCACACCTATTTTACAAACATGAACAATAATAACTCTAAGATAATGCAACTTGCCCCAAATCACATTAAACTTAGAGAGATTAAATTATTTATGATGGTTTTAAAACGTGTCCACAATTCTATGACAATCCTCCCACCAACGGTGAATTCCCCTCTCCCTGAATATAGGCTGACATGAGTGACTCATCTTCTAACAAACAGAATGTGACAGCAGTGATGTCAAATGACTTCCAAGGCTAGGTGAAAGAAGGCAATACAGAGTCTACCTGGCTCTATCCCTTTTGGGACACATGCCTTGAGAGCCCTAAGTCAACAACTATATACAAAGCCAGGCTACCCAAAAGCCACCACTCTAGAGAGACCATGCGGAAAGACTTACTAGAAACACAGAGAGATGTCTCCCCAACCCAGGGATCAGACAGACATGTGAGTGAGTGAGACTTCAGGTGATTCCTGCCCCCCGCTTTTGAGTCACTGCATCTGAACCCAAGTGGACACAGATGAGCTGTCCCTCCTGAGCCATGACCCGACTACAGGTAAATAACAAAATAAATGTTGGGGCGCCTGGGTGGCTCAGTGGATTAAGCCACTGGCTTCAGCTCAGGTCATTATCTCAGTGTCCTGGGATCCAGCCCCGCATCAGGCTTTCTGCTCAGCAGGAAGCCTGCTTCCCCCTCTGTCTCTGCCTGCCTCTCTGCCTACTTGTGATCTCTCTCTCTGTCAAATAAAATAAGTAAAATCTTTTAAAAAAATAAAAATAAAAATAAATGTTGTTGCTGTTTAAAGCCACTGACATTTGGGGAAGTTGGTTATATGGCATTAGATAACTCAAACATTTGCTCAAGGTTACAGCTGATAAGTGATAGATTTGTATTCCAACCCAAGATTTCTGACTTTATTGTCCAAATTTTCCCCAGCACTGTAGGCGCTGTCCTTTAATTATTGGTATTTCTTTTCATAATACACTCTTAGAAGAAAGAAGCAAAAGAAATCGAAGCTTTTAGGAAAAAATTTTTTAAGATTTCATTTATTTATTTGAGAGAGAGAGGGAGGGAGACAGAGCACACATTTGCACAAGGAGGCAGAGCATCGGGCAGAGGGAAAGGGAGAAGCAGGTTCCCCGCTGAGCAGGGAGCCTGATGCAGGGCTTGATCCCCAGATCCTGGGATCATGACCTGAGCCGAAGGCAGCTGCTTAACCCAATGAGCCACCTAGGCATCCGTGAGAATTTAATTTTAATAATGATTACACAAGTGATGTGATAAAGAGCCCTGAACAAAAGATTTTGTCAATTCTTAGAAAAACTAAACTAACGAAAATATTTTTTGATTTTTTGAATAGTCAGCTTTTTAGGCCATCTGACATTCGATTCATTTTATGCTGTAAGCTGTGAATTTTAACATTTTTTCCCCAAGTTGCCACCTTGTTATCCCAACCTCATTCATTAAATTATATTTTATTCATTTTGAAAAATGCCATTTAGTAATAAATTAAGTCCTTATGTATACTCAAGTATATTTCTAGGCTCTGCATTCTTTTGCACCATCTATTTTTATACTAGTTGTTGACTATTTTATTATCCCTTTCATCTTATTTTATACTTCAATAATAATTTCTAATGCTAGACCTCCTCTTGCCATAGCTCTTATATTTCAGAATATTTCTTGTCAATCTCAGCTGCTTATTTTTCAAAATTAATTTTAGGACAATTTTATTAATTTTTTGAGAGTCTGATTGTTCTCACTGGACACCTAAGTCATGAGATCACTAGACCTTAGATAGCAGACACTGGGACATCTCAGGGAAGACACAGTCACAAGCAGTCTGACATGGCCACTCTGGGGACAGAAATTCATTCATTCATTTAGTCAGCAGACATAATATTTCTAAATACCAGGCATAGTTCCAGGCACTAGAAATACATGGCCACTCTGGGGACAGAAATTCATTCATTCATTTAGTCAGCAGACATAAGATTTCTAAATACCAGGCATAGTTCCAGGCACTAGAAATAAGTAATAAACAAAACAGATACAAATCTTTATTGTCATTGAGCTAACATCCCCTTATATAATTCCAATAAAACAAAAAAGGAATAGGGAATGCAGAGTAGTGGTATTCATGGAGGAGGAGTCATTTTAGAAGAGTCACAGAAGGTCTCATTAAGAAGGTAACTTTCAGGGACACGTGGGTGGGTTAGTCGTTAAGTGTCTGCCTTTGCCTCAGGTCATGACCCCAGCGTCCTGAGATTGAGTCCCACATCAGGTTCCCCACTCAGCAGGAAGCCTGTTTCTCCCTCTCCCACTTCCCCTACTTGAATTCCTTTTCTAGCTGTGCCTCTGTCTGTCAAATAAATAAATAAAATCTTAAAAAAAAAAAAAGAAGGTAACTTTCAAGCATACATCTGAAGGAGATGTTGGAGAAAGGCAAGCAGAATAACTGGGGGAAGGCTATCCAAAGCACAGGGAATAGCATATGCAAAGGCCCTGAGGCAAGAACAAGCTCAGTATGTTCAAGGAATAGCAAGGGGTCAGTGTGGCTGAAGAGAAATGAGAGGTGGTGACTAGTGGGAGATGAACTAGGGAAGCACCAGAGGTCCAGATCCTAAGCACCCATGTAGGCCATTATAAGGACTTGGACTTTGACTCTGAGAGGGAAGCTATTGGAGGAATTTGAACAGAGATGCAATGTGATCACATTTATATATACATTTTAAAATTTATTTCTTTATTCCAGAGAAAGAGCACGAGCTGGGGGCGGGGGGTGGAGGGAGAGAGAGAAACTTAAGCAGACTACCTGCTGAGCATGGAGCCTGACTTGGGGCTTGCTCCCACAACCATGAGATCACCATCTGAGCTGACACCAAGAGTCCAATGCTTAATCAACTGCAACACCCAGGTGCCCCTACATTTATGTATTTTTTAAAGACTGTTCTAATGGGTATTAACGAGGACACATGTGGTAAGGAGCACTGGGTTTTATATGCAACTAATGAACCATTGAACACTACATCAAAAACTAATCATGTACTATATGTTGCTAATTGAACATAATTTTAAAAATAAAATAAAATAAATGAAAGACATGTAAATACTGTGCGGGGGAGCAGCCTATAGGAGGACAAGGGTAGGTGCAAGGAAACCAGTTTGGTAGCTATTACAATAATCCAGCTCGAAATGAAGTAGTAGTGTGGACGTAATGGAAAGTTGTCGGGATTTACAAATGTTTTAAAGAGATCAAACCTGTAACCCTCCGATTACAGATATAGGTATACCCTGTGTTGGTTCTCTTGGGCTCTAACCCAGACCCTCTTAACCTAAGACTAGAGAAACACACATGATATGCAGGCCTCAGGAGCAGAAATGCCAAAATCTCCAAAAAAAAGGGGATATTTCTGTCATTCCCAGCTAACTTTAGGAAACTATCTGACAACACATACCAGCTGCTTATTGGGAACCAATAAGAAATAGACTGCTTTTCATAGGCAAGTCTATCACTGAGGTACAGGGAGAGCAGAGAAACTCATGGGAAGAAAGTACAAGAAGGACCTGCACAGGGCTCATGCACAGGCTCCATCGGCACCACAAAGGAGGAGTGGGAGCAGAAAACAAGGCCAGTGAGAAGATGTACCAAATGAGGAATGTGCACTGACAGAAGCTACACCTGAAGGAAGGGCCTGAAGTTGAGGGGAACCTCGTTAGAGGTTCTTTGGAAGTGGGATGCATCAATCAGACCTTAAGAGAATGAGAAGCAGTATACTATAAATAGAAAGGGTGCACAACTTACAGAAACAGACCCCTTCCTTCCTGTATGATTTTTGGGCAAGCGATTCGGCCTCTCTGACCCAGTTTCCCTCTCAGAATGAGAATGAGGCGTCCCTCTCATCTAAGTGTGCTAAGGAATAAATGAGACATGCTTGTAGAAGTCACAAGCTGCCTTTGCACCTATCTTTTAAGGGTCCATAGAGCATTTTCTAAATTGAACCCATATTTAAAAATCAGATTTCAGGGTGCCTGGGTGGTTCAGTTGGTTAAGTGACTGCCTTTGGCTCAGGTCATGATCCTGGTGTCCCAGGATTGAGTCCCACATCAGGCTCCCTGCTCAGCAGGGAGTCTGCTTCTCCTGCTGACCTCTCTCCTCATGCTGTCTCTCTCTCACTAATAAATAAATAAAATCTTTTTTTAAAAATCAGATTTCATACCAAGAAAATCCAGCTTTTCAGGTTATCTTTTTTTTTTTTAAGATTTTATTTTTCAGTAATCTGTACATACAACATGGGGCATGAACTCACAAACCTGAGATCAAGAGTCTCATGCTCCACCGACTGAGCCAGCCAGGCATCCGCAGGCTATCTTTTATTTTTATTATTATTTTTTTTTAATCTAAAGATCTAGACACTGAATTCCTGGATCTTAAGGGCTTAAGGGCTGCAACTTGACTGGAAGAGAAATGGTGGCTCAGGGACTTGTCAAGAGCTGGCATCAGCATGGAAAGCTCCTTATTTTCTTTTTCTTTTTTTAAGATTATTTATTTATTTATTTATTTGACAGATAGAGAGAGATCACAAGTAGGCAGAAAGGCAGGCAGAGAGAGAGAGGGAAGCAGGCTCCCTGCTGAGCAGAGAGACTGATGCAGAGCTCCATCCCAGGGCCCTGAGATCATGGCCTGAGCCCAAGGCAGAGGCCCAACCCACTGAGCCACCAAGGCGCCCCACTCCTTATTTTCATATAGGTTGCCCATTACAAATTAACTTCAAAATGCATCATTTTCTGAAGATGTTGTTATTCACATTTTACTTAAAGCTAAGAAAAGAATCAATTGTCCATATCAAAGGACATGATGCCCATGTTGTCATCTGGAGCGGCATGGAGGAGGGGGAGTGGGTGTTGATGAAGGTCATGAGGGCCTCCACCCCCACCCCCAGGGCTCCACTCCTGGCTTTGCAGAGGGAGCTGGCAACAATGTGCCAGAGCTGAGCGTCAGCTGCCCCTTTCTGAAGAGCCATGTGCTCTCTGGGCTGAGGGCAGAGAGCTCGTGATGCCTGATGCCCACAGAAGCACTCTGTTACATTGTAAAGCACAAATCAAATGTTAGCGGTTGTTATTATTGGCAGGCAGGTGAGATACGGACATCGAAAGCAAAAGAAAAACCTTCTTCGTCAAAGATGGCTCCTCTGCGCCTTGTAGACCCTCACCAGTGTTTCGGTCTATCTCCCCAGTCAAACCATATTGGCTCTGATGGAGGTCCCAGGGATCCAGTCATCAAGACAGCAGACAAGAATGCTATACCAAACTTGAACTCTGACGTCCAAGGTGCCTGGGGTAGGCACTGCCATATACCACTCTGAACACTGCCCCCATCCAGCTAATAGCTAAGGTCTGAAGACAAAGTTTAAAAGCAACAAAAAGCAAAACCCAAACCAAACCAAAGAGGCAACTTTTGGCCCCTATAACAAAGATTTACTATTTCAGACTCAGAGCAAGTAGTAGCTCTTCTCTCAGAAAGGTCTGAGAAGGCTCCCTAAAAGCCTTGCCTTACCATGGGGAATGCAGCACTGGCTACAGCCACAGCTCAGTAGCTCTCCAAAGAGCAGGGACCAGCTGTCACGAGGTATATTTAGCTCTATGAACTCAGAAAAGTGATCTCCCTGGTGGTGGCGCAAAGAATGCAATCCCATCCCTACCCCGAGTGAAGCAGTAATGAGGAGATGTGGGTGAGGACAGACAGAGAGGAAACATCTCTCTAGAATCCTCAACAAAACAGGCACAGCCAGCCTCAGTGGTGAACAGAAATCACAGATTGAAAGCTGGAAGAGCAGAGCGCCCCTGGGTACAGGGATCCGGGCAGAGCTCCTGGGTGTTTCCTTAGAAAATAACTCCTTCCTCCCATTTCCAACTGTGTTCCCAACTGCTCACCTTCCATATCTCCCAAACCAAACCACAGCACCCCCTCTCCCACTCAGCCCCTTCCTCATACCTCCACACTACTTAGAACACAAAAGATACACATCCCAGATCTAAGACGCTTCCCAATTCTTGTTCACCTCTTCGACATCTAACAAGGACCCATGTTTTAGCTACAAGAGCTCTAAATGCCATTTGTACAAAGTGCTGGGACTTGGATGTCTCATAGGGGAAGTATCTGTCCACAGTGACATCAGAAGCTATTGCTGAGGGCACCGAGAGGACAGTCATTTCTCACTCACCTCTGTACATCTAGTCTCACTTCTGCCACTCCATCTACCACATTAGTCACCAGAATGACCTTTATAAAGTACAAATCTGTAAACTATACGAATGCACCTACTTAAATTCTCATGGCTCCTTATCACCTACAGAATAATGCCCTAGCTTCTTGACCTTATATGCAAGGCCTTTTACAATCTGGTCATAGACTAACTCTCCAGGCAGCCGTTCTCCCTCCTTACCAGATACCCAGAGTCCAGACCAAGGGTCAAGAAACTATGGCCATGGACCAAATCCAGCTTGCTGCTGCTTCTTACAAATAAAGCTGTACGGGCGCCTGGGTGGCTCAGTGGGTTAGGCCGCTGCCTTCGGCTCAGGTCATGATCTCAGGGTCCTGGGATCGAGTCCCGCATCGGGCTCTCTGCTCCACAGGGAGCCTGCTTCCTCCTCTCTCTCTCTGCCCACTTGTAATCTCTCTCTGTCAAATAAATAAATAAAATCTTTTTAAAAAAAAATAAATAAATAAAGCTTTACTGAAACATAGTCGCAGTCATTTGTTTAGGTACTGTCCATAACTTTCATGTTGCAAAGGCAGAGTTGAGTTATTGTGACAGAGACTATATGGCCAACAAAGCCTAAAATATTGACCATGGGGCACCTGGGTGGCTCAGTGGGTTAAGCATCTGCCTTTGGTTCAGGTCATGATCCCAAGGTGCTGGTACTAAGCCCCACATCAGGCTCCCCCTCTGTCCTCTGTCTGCCTCTTCCCCAACTAGTGCTAGGTCTCTCTCTCTCTCTCTCTATCTCTATCTCTCAAATAAATAAATAAAATCTTTTTTTAAAAAATTTTTTTAAAGAAGAAAAAAAAAATTAAAAAAGTTCGGCAACATTTACTGTAGATACATCAAGCCACTTCAGGTTTCTTGAACAAACCATGTTCATCATACCTCTAAGCGTTTATACAAGGTGCTCCATTTAAAATGTTTTCTCCTTCTCTTTATCTGCTAGAGAAAAAGTCACTGCCTCTGTGAAGTTTTCCAGACCTCTCCCAAGCAAGTTAATTGCCCTATTCCATTTGTTCTCTTAGTTCTCAGGGCATACATCTATGACAGTACTTATCCCGTTACACTACAATTACTATTGAATTACCTCCCTTACTATCTCTAAGCAACTCAAATATAGAAACTATATTTTGTCATTATCTCTAACCCGTGTCTTACAAATTCTCTGGAACACCTAAACGAATCAGTAATTTAGCTCCATAAGCCCGCTTCCAAGCACAGGCCTAGCACAGAGCAGGGTATGTAGTTATTAAAGAACTGAATGAATGTCTCTCACGCTACAACACCCAGCAGGGGGCCTAGCTTACCACAACTAGTCAATGCATCTTATCTCCCCTACACAAAAGGAAGGAAAAGGTCCCCAAACTGTCAGCCAATCTAAAATAAAGATATTCAGCTAGGGGCCAGAGGGTTACACTGGCTTGGATCTGGTGTAGCATTATGGCTTAGAGCCTGATTCTGGAGCCAGGCTGCCTGGATTTGAATCCCGGTTCTAGCACTTACTTTCAGTGTACCATGCACATCATTTGTAAAATGGAGATAACATAGTACCAAACTTCAGAATACCCTCATGTTAAGGGTATTACAAATGAATTAATTCACATGAAGTACTCAGAATAGTGCCTGGCACAAAATAAGTTCCCTGTGTGTGAGTGATGTTCTCTTAAATATGAATATATTTCCCCACCCATGTGCCTCTTCAGTACATCGGCCCCAACCAGCCCCAGAAGCCCAGGCGCCTGAGCCGGCCTGTTTCAAGCTGAGGAGTTACCCTCATCCGTCCACGGGGCTGTGGCTGCTTCTTGGAGCTCAGGGGACTCTGGAAGCCTGGGACCTATTTTCCTGAGCATATCCTGACATCTGCATTCTCTGTGTCAGCTCTGTGCCTGGGACCCTTCCTTACTCCCCTACTTCCCCAGAATCAGCCAGTGACCCTGTCGCCACTGATGGTCCCAACCTGCACCAGAAAGCAGGACATCCGGGGACTTGAAGGTTGTAGGGATGGGGGGGAAGAGAAGAAGCCTCCAACCTTTTATCCTTCCCTCTGTCAGTACTTAGCAGAAGTCCCCAATAAATGGTCAGAACCAAAAAAAAATATATGAATATATTTAATGTAGTGTAAGAAGACTATAAAGATACTAAGAATGTGCAGTCCTGGAGCTCACTATTCCAGTGATGCCGATCCCTCATATGTAAAGAAGACCCACAGGGGAGGTAAAAGGTAGCTATTTCCTAAGTCATTGCTATATAAAGGCCATGTGCCAATAGATCAGCAATAGAGATAATTAAGACAAGGTACTTGTAATCTACTGACCTTGAAGGTCTGTTGTATCCTCCTCTATGATTTTTACTTTGAAAGTGTTAACTCCAATTAAAACCAAAATTCTACAACCCTATGCAACACCCTACCTGACTTCTTTGCCACATCAACTGCCACTTTCTCCCATCTCCTGTGATAATGAATTACTTGAAAGTTTCTGAAAGCATCAAGCTCTTCACCAGTCTAATGTCTTTGCATATGCTATTCCCTCACCCAAACACTCTACTTTTTCTCTCGGTCATTCCAGTCATCTCTTTAGACCCAAATTACATGTCAGCAACTCTATGCATGGGCAAAACTAACAGGTAAGTTCTTCTCCTATGACTCCATCCCAGCATTCTCTCATGCTACTGCAGTATCCTCATCCACTGACATGGCTATTTCCACCACAGGAGGAACTTCTTCCAAGGCAGCAACTACACCTTCCCTTTTTCTGCCATATATCTAGCACCTAGCACCCAGCCCCCAGCACATACACAGGTACAGAGGATCCTTCTGAGGTCCAGTCCTTGTCATGGGATCATTCTTGATGTCATGAGACCAACGGGGCACATGATAGAGATTAAATCCTAAAGGTAGCATCTCAAGTTCCAGCCTTCTAGGCACCTGGCCAGAATGGCAAAGACTGGGAAACACTGACATCTCCTGTCTTGTAAATTTTTTTTAATAAACAATTTAAAAAGATTTTATTTATTTATTTGACAGATAGAGATCTCGAGTAGGCAGAGAGGCAGGCAGAGAAGAGAGGAGGAAGCAGGACCCCCGCTGAGCAGAGAGCCCATTGCAGGGCTCTATCCCAGGACCCTGGGATTATGACCTGAGCCAAAGGCAGAGGATTTAACCTACTGAGCCACCCAGGTGCCCCTTGTCTTATAAATTTTAAGGACCAAAGTATATAAGCTAGCCAAGTACTACTGGCTAGGGAATCTTTGTCTCATGAAAAAGAGGATAGAAATAGGTCACTAATTTAAAACTATTCCTCTAGAGAGAAGGGATCATCTTCTTAATTGGGGTCAATACTGCCACATCTTTCAGAGAATGAATACACAGCACTGCACAGAATGTATTGTGGGTAAGGATGTTTTCAAAAATTGATGAATCAGCGGGGACTTCTGGCTTGATAGCATGAGAAGCTCCATGGACCCATTATCCAGTGAAACTGACCAAAAAAATGTTTTTAAAACAACTGTTTAAAGTTTCTGGAAATGGTCCTAAAGCATACAACAAATGAAGAAACATCTGCTTAAGAATATCTCCTAAAACTCAGTAAGAACTGTGATAGAGTCTGTAGAACCTGAATTAGTATCTGCTCCCTCTGTCTCTCCCCACTTCCAAATCAGTGAGACAGGAACTCCACTCTAGACTGGGGCCACCAAGAACACAGGGTTCTCTGACCCCAAGCTCCCAGCTCAAGGGCTATCTGTGTGAGAGGAGCAGTATATCTCCATTTCTCACTCTGCCTCCAGTTACTGTGGCTTAGGCTAAGTTCTAGGTGAGTCCAGTCAAGAAGCGGGCATTCCTACTTATACCCAGCCCCCACTTAAGAAGCAGGGACTTCATCTTGGATGCAAAGCCACTGAGGATCCTGAGGCCCTGACTGCCATTGGCCTGGCTTATAAGATAGAAAATATACTCTGGGAGAGGCAAGCCAAGACAGCCTGAAGCTTCTACCATGCCACCACTGAGTGCTCAGCTCCTAAAGTGGGGTAAAACACTCAAATAGAAGCACACCATTATCCCCACCTCCAGCTCCAGAACCATGGCTCAGAAATTTTGCCTGGGGTGGAGAGCAGGCTTTACAAAGAGTTTCAAACCTCTTCCTAAAGGAAATTATTTTATTTGCAATAGAATGTGAAGGAGTTCAAGACCAAGGGCATTCTCAAAAATAGTGAAGGTAGTGGTAAAAGGCATCTAGGAGAAGACTGGTAGATTCATTAGAGATAAAAGCTAACTGTAGGCTGGATAATTTGCTGGTGAGAACAGGAGAATGAGCTGGGAAGAGTCCTCCTGGGTTAACAACAAATCTCAAACACTTATCTCAGGAACTATCCTTTCAGAGGAGCCCCAATATGATTGGATCTGTCTGTGGAACACTGTTGAAAACAATAATCAGAAGACAACTACATTTAACAGCTAAATGTGGCCAGGAAAAGAGAGTCAATGAGGGTCCTACCCAAACCACTGTCATCCAAAAGTGACTATGGACATATCCAAAGCTTTACCCTCTAAGGAGCAACAGGAGAGGCTTCACACTGAAGGGAGTGGGTGGGAGGGAATGGACCACAAATAAGATCTTGCCAGCCACCAAACAAATGAACAAGCAAACAATAAGCAGCTGAAGGGGTTGAACCAGTACCTAGAGTTGCTACAATATACTATCAGAAACATCCAGTTCCCAACAAAAATATATAAGGCATACAGATTAAGAGGCAAATATGACCCATATACCAGAAAAAAAACACAAGCAAAGGAAACTGTGAGAGTAATCAAATATCAGATTTAACAGAAAAAGACTTATTGATTAAAGACATTATATATATGTTCGAATACTAAAGGAATGTGTGATGACAAAGTCACATCAAGTAAAAAATGTCAATAAATATAAATTACCAAAAGGAACCACATGGATTTTTGTGAAGTTGAAAAGTACAATAACTAAGAAGAAAGTATAGGTCAGGGGCTCAAACAGGAGAGCTGAACAGGCAGAAGACAGAACTGACAAACCTGAAGAGAGACTGAAAGAAATTACACAATCTAAAAGAGCGAAAAAAGAATGAAGGAAATGAATTGTCTCAGAGAAATGTGCCATACCATTAAACACATAGGCATAATGGGGTAATCAAAAAAAGACTATAAAAAGAAAGAAGCAGAAAAAAATATTCAAAGAAACAACGGCTGGGAAATTCCCAACTTTATTGAAAAACATTATTCAGAAAGCTCAAAACTTCAAAGAGGATAGGATAAATGCAAATGGATCCAGAGGCACATCATAGAAAATACTGAAAGCCAGGGGTGCCTGGATGGCTCAGTTGGTTAAGGGACTGCTTTAGGCTCAGGTCATGATCCTGGAGTCCCAGGACTGAGTCCAGCATCGGGCTCCCTGCTCAGCAGGGAGTCTGCTTCTCCCTCTGACCCTCCCCCTTCTCATGTTCTCTCTCTCTCCCTCTCTCATTCTGTCTCTCAAATAAATAAATAAAATCTTTGAAAAAGAAAATACTGAAAGACAAAAGTAAGAAGAAAATCTTGAAAGCAACAAGAGAAAAATGATTTGTCACAAAAAAAGTAAACTCAGGGGCGCTTGGGTAGCTCAGTGGGTTAACTCTCTGCCTTTGGCTCAGGTCATGATCTCAAGAGTCCTGGGATAGAGCCCCACATCGGGCTCTCTGCTCAGTGGGGAGCCTGCTTCCCCCTCTCTCTGCTTGCCTCTCTGCCTACTTGTGATCTCTCTCTCTCTCTGTGTCTGTGTCAACAAAATAAATAAAATCTATTTTAAAAAATCTTTAAAAAAAGAAAAAGGTAAACTCAATAAAATTAAAACAGGTAACCTCTCATCAAAAATAATGGATGCCAAACAGCAGGGAGAGGACATGTTCAAAGTGCTAAAAGAAAGAACTGTCAACCAAGAATCTTATATCCAGCAAAACTATCTTTCAAAAATGAAGGCAAAATAAAGATACTTCTAGATAAACACTGAGAAAATTCATTGCTAGCTGACACACCTTACAAAAAACACTAAAGGGAGTTCTCAAGTCTGGTAAATGACCCTAGATAGTCATTTGAATCCACATGAAAAAATATATCTGCTTCTTTTTAAATAAGATTCACTCATTCACTTAACAGTATTTACTGGATGCCAATACGGAGCCAGGTACTATCCTATACGGAGCCAGGTACTATCCTAGGGATTTAGGATTTGAATAAAACAGATCTCCTGCCCTCATGAACCTCATATTCTAGACAATAAATAATAATCAATGACTAAATGACAGAATCCAGAAGGTGACTGAGTCCTTAAGAGTAAAACAAATTAAAAAGAAGTGATATGTAATGAAGGTCTGTGCCAGAAATGGGGTAGAGCGAGCAGAATTTATTACTAAATAGGGTGGTCTGGGAAAGGTCTCATCGATTAGGAGAAGTTTGAGAAAAGAAAAAATATTTGCAAACATGTGGGAATTATCAAAGCAGATATCTGGAAGAAGACTATCCTAGGCAGAGGTAAGAGCTAGAACCATGGCCCAAAGACAGAAACAACAAGATGTGTTTGCAGAACAGCAAGCAGTGTGACTGGAGTGAAAGACCCAGGGAGACTTATGACCTATAATCCATAGGGAAGGTGAAGCCAGACCACATAGGGCTTTCCTGACTCTTTTGGTCACTCTGGCTTTTTCCCTAAAAGAAAAATGAAGCTATTACAGGATTTTGAGCAGAGGGGTGAAATGATCTGGTTTGCATTTTTTCCTGTAAAACTCTCTAGCTACTACACTGAAAACTGACTGTAGACACAGTGATCTGTGATCTGTGTGAAATGATCAGATTTGGGGTATGTTTTGAAGGTAGAGCCCACTGGATTTATCAGTGGGTGTGAGTATGAAAGGAAATATGAATGATTCAGAGTATTTCAGGGCCAGGCAACTGAAACAATGGAGTTGCCTTCAACCGAGATGAGGAAGCCTGCGAGTATAGCAGGTTTTAGATGAGGTGGTACTTAGAATCCATGTGAAGTATGTTAAGCTTCAGATGTCTCTAAGATTTTTAGAAGAGGGACGCCTGGGTGGCTCAGTTGGTTAAGCAGCTGCCTTCGGCTCAGGTCATGATCCCAGTGTCCTGGGATCGAGTCCCACATGGGGCTCCGTGCTCCATAGGGAGCCTGCTTCTCCCTCTGCCTCTGCCTGCCTCTCTGTCTGCCTGTACTCGCTCTCGCTCTCACTCTCTCTGACAAATAAATAAATAAAATCTTCAAAAAAAAAAAAAAAAGGGGCGCCTGGGTGGCTCAGTGGGTTAAGCCGCTGCCTTCGGCTCAGGTCATGATCTCAGGGTCCTGGGATCGAGTCCCGCATCGGGCTCTCTGCTCCGCAGGGAGCCTGCTTCCTCCTCTCTCTCTCTTTGCCTGCTTGTGATCTCTCTCTGTCAAATAAATAAAATAAAATCTTTAAAAAAAAAAAAAGTTTAAAAAAAAAAAAAACCCATCCACCTTTAAAAAAAAAAAAAATAAGATTTTTAGAAGAAAACGCAAGGGTAAATCTCCATGATGTTGGATTTGACAATGAATTCTTAGATAGGACATCAAAAGCCTGAGGAGCAACAAATATAAATAAACTGGACTTTATCAAAATCAAAAACTTCTGTGCTTCAGAGATCACTATCAAAAAAGTGAGAGGTGAACCTACAGAATGGGAGAAAACATTTGCAACTGACATACCTGATAAGGGACTTGTATCTAAGATATATGAAGAACTTTAACAACTTGATGGTAAAAAGACAAAATAGCCCAATTTAAAAAAACAGGCAAAAGGCAAAGGATATGAATAAAGACATATGAATGAAAATGAATATGAATAAAAAACAGGCAAAGGATATGAATAAAGCATTTCTCCAAAGAAGATATACAAAGTCAATAACCACATGAAAAAATGTTTGACATCTTTAGTCATGCAAATCAAAACCATAATGAAATATTATTTCACATCCACAAGTATGGCTGTGATTTTAAAAAAAATCAGATAATAACAAGTGCTGATGAGGATTTGGAGAAATTGGAATACTCATTCATTGCCAGCACAAATGCAAAATGGTTCAGCCACTTTGGAGAACAGTTTGACAGTTCCTCAAGCAGGTAAACACAGTGACCATAAGACCCTGTAATGACATTCCAAGGTATATACCCAAGAGAAGTAAAAACGTATGTCCACAAAAACTTGTACATGTCCGAATACAGCAGCATTATTCATAACAGCCCAAAGGTAAAAACATACTAAATGCCCATCAACTGAGGAGAGGAAAAAGCAAAAGGTAGTGTGTTCATACAATAGAACAGTCTTCAGCCATAAAATGGAGTGAAGTTCTGACACATGCTACCACATGGATGAACCTTGAAAATCGTATGCTAGGTGAAATATGCCAGTCAGATAGGACCACATACTGGGGATCTCCCTTCAGCTCAGGGCATGACCCAAGGGTCCGCGAACCATTGCATTGGGCTCTCTACTCAGTGGGGAGCCTGCTTCTCCCTGTCCCTCTGCCTGCCACTCCACCTGGTGCTCTGCCTACTTGTGCTCTCTGTCAAATAAATAAAATTTTTTAAAAATCTTTTTTTTTAAAGATTTTATTTATTTATTTGACAGACAGACAGAGATCACAAGTAGGCAGAGAGGCAGGCAGAGAGAGAGAGGAGGAAGCAGGCTCCCTGCTGAGCAGAGAGCCTGATGTGGGGTTCGATCCCAGGACCCTGGGACCATGACCTGAGCCGAAGGCAGAGGCTTTAACCCTCTGAGCCACCCAGGTGCCCCCTTAAAAATCTTTTTTAAAAAGGACCACAAATTATATGATTCCATTTGTAGGAAGCGTCCAGTAAAGGCAAAACTATAAATACAGAATATAAATTAGCAGTTGTTCAGGGCTGTGAGGAAGAGGCAGATAGGGGAACAACAGTCAATGTGTATAGGGTTTCTCTTTGAGGTGATGAAAAGTTTCTAAAATTAACTATGGTAATGGCTGCACATATCTGTGAATATACTCATAACCACTGAATTATATGCTTTAAAGGGGTTTAATTATATGGTAAGTGTATTTTACCTCAATAAAGCTGTTTTTTTAAAAAAAAAATGATGGGTTAGACCAGGGGCCAGGCAAATGTTTTCCCATAAAGGACCAGGCAGTAAATATTTTAGGCTTAGTAGAACTTGTTACAACTACTCAATTGAACTTGTTACTCTACACAATTCTTGTGTGAACAGCCAAAGACAATATGTAAATGAGTAAGAGTGGCTCTGCACCAGTCAAACTTTGTATTTACGGACACTGAAATCTGAATTCGTGGAAATTTCACATGCCATAAAACTCTTCTTTGCATTTTTCCCCCAACTATTTAAAAATGCAAAAGCCATTCTTAGTTTGTAAACTCTACAAGAAACAGGAAGGGGGTCATGACCCCTTGATTAAATATACCTACTCCTCCCTCTGTTACAGCTTCAAGTATTGAGGAATTCTCTCTCCCTTACAACCTCTATAAACAAGAGTCAACTCTGATTCCCCTCTCAATTTTTCCCCCATACTACTGGCCCTAGGCATGACTTTCCAAGACTCTGGGACACCCAATTCCAGTCAAGCACTTAATAGCAGGAAAAGTTCCTGGACTCCATTTCCAAAACAGAACACTTGGCAGAAGAGTTGAGTATTCACCATGTGTTCCTTTTAAATGCCACTCACCTTTAGGCAGTGAGGGGACAAGGGGAAAGGCTTGGGAACAGAGAATATAAAAGAGTAAGGCTGGAGCATTTGGATGTTCCAACTGGTAGAGCATGCAGATCGATCTGGGGGTAGTGAAGCCAAGCCCCACACTGGGCCAAGAGCGTACTTTAAAAAAAATTTAAAAAGGAGTAAGACAAAGAGTAAGACAAACTCAGGTTCCTCTTTTACAAGCTTCTGGCTCCTAATCACTGCAAGAGGGAGAATTTAGGCTTATGCGTCAAAGAGCAATACCAAATAAATTTCCTTAAGAACAAAATCTATTCGTGTGTTCTAGTACCCCAAGGGAAGGAAGAGGGAGTAGTGAAGACATTAGGTGTTCTAGAAGCCTTTATTAAGAGGCATTTATTTACTCATTTGCCCAATCAGTCATTTAAATGAGCAACACGATGAGACGTGCCCTGTGCTGGGATCCAAGAACACAGAGTTGTTTGATTTTTTTTTTAAGATTTTATTTGAGGCACCTGGGTGGCTCAATCAGTTAAGCATCTGCCTCTGCTCAGGTCATGACCCCAGGGTCCTGGGATTGAGCCCCACATCAGGCTCCCTGTTCAGCGAGGCGCCTATTTCCCCCTCTCCCACTCTCCCTGCTGGTGTTCCTGCTCTCGCTATCTCTCTCTCTGTCAAATAAATAAATAAAATCTTATTTAAAAAAAAAAAAAAAAGGCAGGTTCCCAGCTGAGCAGGGAACCCAGTGCAGGGCTCGATCTCAGGACTCTGAGATCATGACCTGAGCCAAAGGCAGACACTGAACTGACTGAGCCATCCAGATGCCCTGAATACAGAGATTCATCAGACCTATCTAAAGCACCAAGATGAGGGGCACCTCAGCTCAGGTCATGATCCCAGGGTCCTGGAATCGAGCCCCATATCAAGCCCCACATCGAGCTCCACATCAGGCTCCCTGCTCATCAGGGAGCCTGCTTCTCCCTTTCCCGATACACCGCCCCTCTGCTCATGCTCTCTCTCACACTCTCTCTCTCAAATAAATAAAATCGAAAGGAAGGAATGAACAAACAAACAAAAGAACAAACGAATGAACAAACCAAGGTGAGACAGATACAGAGAGAGTCAGTCCTTGTCCGCAAGAACCACTATTCTATGTGGAGGGTATGACTGAATCCATCCTCAGTCCCAAGGACAGAGCCCAGAAACTCTCTTTCCAATCCTTCCAAGCCCACACTGCCTCAAACCCACAGAGTTTTCCACTCTGAACTAATTAGAGAGCTTGCTCACCCCCAGAGACATCGAAAGCCTTCTGAAGTAATACCTGGGACAAATCTCCCAGATACAGCACTTGGTCACAAGGTCACCGTAAGCCTGTAAAATGCAGACAACCTCACAGGGACGACGTGGAGAAAATGAGATCATGTAAGACGTCCCTCACGGTGCCTATATGTAAAAGGTGCTTCATAAATGTTTCACTCTTTTGAACTCAGCTCCTTTGGCAGGAGGGCTCATACTGTGGAGAATGGTGTGTTCTGAGCCAACCGGCCCCTGACCTCTGAGTCCCAGAGACTTCTAATCTTAGCTCCTGCTCTCCAAGATGCCAGGTGGCTCAAGAAAAGACAGGTGCATCTGTGCCACACTGCTCTTCTCATGTCTACCTGACCTACAGCTGGGAGGGGCTAGCATTGCTGGGCACCAAGGGGAAAGAGAAGAAGCTGGATAACAACACCACTAGTGACATTTTCATGCAGCATTATGGGTCACAAAGGATTCTTACCATCTGTTATCTTATAGGAACCACACACCAGCCATCAAAGATAACCCTATCTTATAAAGAAACTATTCCCTAGACACCTCCCTACTTGATGTCTCCCAAACTTGCCGTATTTTTTTTTTTTTTTTTGCCTCCTGCCTTTACTCATGAAGTTCCTTCTGCCTGGGATGCTCCTCCTTCTTCTTTTCATCAGGAAACCCTGCTCATCTTTTAAAAACCAAGTTCCAGTTTCACCTGCTCTGCAAAGCCAGCTTCTGACACCCCGTCAGTCAGAATGAGAGCCATCTCTGTTTACAGTCCTTCTAGTTCATCATCTTTGGGATAAAATCCAAGTTCCTCAGTATGGCAAGAATCTGGCTAATGCCTGTCATTCCCACCTCATGTCATCTCCAACCTCTCCCTCCCGGTCCCACTGTTACATTCTATGCTCAAGTTAAAAGAACCACTGACTTCCTTCACTGGCTGTACCCTTCCCACCTCTGTCCCCAGGTTAACTTCTCTGATCTCCCAAAATCCATCTCAGGCATCACTTCTTCTGGGTTGTGCTCCTGGCATCCTAGGATAAGTGAAATTCTCTCCTCTTAAAATTCCAGGAAAAAAAAAATTCCAGAGTATGGGGATGAGCTACTCTCTCATCACAACATCTATTAGGACATGTATGTTCTCCTGCCTTACTAACGTGTGAGCTCCTTGCAAGCAGAAAATTAGTCTTCATTGTTAGTCTGTGCATATCTAGTACACTGCAGACACAAAATATGTTTGGAGAAGGAGAGTTGGGGAGAACATGAGAACAAATAAGGGGAGGGTCACAAAGCCTCAAGCATATCAGCCATTACATCAAAACCAATTGTTTCTAATGCCATGAAGTACACCGAATGGGATACACATGCACAGACATGCAGAGAGACACTTGTGTAAATCAACACAAACACCAGGTCCAAAGGCAGGCGAGGCCAGCCCCTGATTCCTCCTTAGACAGGAAGATGTGGAAGCTTATCCCTGAAGCAGGGCTTTTCTCTCTCTCTCTCTCTCTCTCTCTCTCTGCGGACTTGGCCATTTCTGGCTGCTAGATGAAGCAGCATTCTGCCCACCACCATGTAGGGTCCACGCCAGCCTACATTAACGGCATCTTTGGACTCCCGATTATACTTCTGCCTCTGTTTTCACCTCCAGGTCCTGCATACTGTGCTGTTGCCTAACCATTTCCTCCTTATCTTCTCTTTGATTCTCCATCCAGCTTTCTCTCAGTTCCTGTGTCCTTGGATCTATGTTTCTCTCCTGCCTCCACTTCCTATCATACAGACACGCTTAAATACAGAAAGACACATACAAATATAAAAAGGCATAAAATGATGTACACATACGCAAAAAAAAAAAAAAACACGAGGCGCATAAACACAGCTACACATACAAACACACACAGAAGTCTTAGAAATCTACCTAGTCCGTGTCATTGACAGGACTGCCGTCCAGAACAGACAAAGCAGACTCACCAGCGAGGGGCGGGGGGTGGTGAGGAAAACAACAGTCTGCGTAGTGAGAAAGAATTTCCCTGTCTGTCAAAGCAAACCACCGTCTGGGTTTTCCTGGAAACATGAGCGGTCCCATCTGGGGGAACTGCTGCTTCATGCTGTATCTGGCCAAGGCACTGGGACAGATTGCAAACTAGGCCTACTCCCTCTGATGTGTAGCTCAGCTTGTCTGGCAACTGGTCCCCTGCCCTGAGTGCTGGCTGACAAGGCGTCTTCTGCTACCCCAGCACATGTTAGATTACCTCGCCCTTTTTTCTCTCGCAACTCCTACAGTCCTGCACACGCCACCATCACGGCCTGCAAATGTGCCACTGTCACAGCCAGGTCCCAGGTCTGCCTCTCTCGCTACCCTGAGGGCTTATCAATGGCAAAGAGTACCTTATTTTCATCTCTACTTTGCAGATGAGGAAAGTGAGGCTCCAAATTACTTGGCCTTACAGCTCTGCACCGCAAAGTTTGGATCTGAATTCAGGTCAGCCTCCAAAGCTTATGCTTAGACTTTTAAAAAGGTAATGTCCAAAGACTTTATTCGAGATATTCAGAAGAGTTTGGGCTGAATGCATGAGCAAGGCTTGAACTCAGTGAGAGCTGGGAGGTGAATGCTACCGCCACCCTATAGTTAAATGTTTACAAGAAAAAAATGGGGACGGGTCATTCCCTTAGCCTAAGGACCAGATTTCACCTGAAGAACGATTATCATGCATGGTATCACTCATCTCTGTTCTGTCCAAAAGGCCTGAGCAGACCTCAATCTGTGCTTTCCCGAGATTAGGGCAGGGGGTCAGAATGTTCTACAAGGCAGGAGATAAGATGGTGATTGCACCAGGAGACTGGCAGGAAGCTAGAAGGCAAAAAACCAGAGAGATGCCTCCAAACTAGCAATCCTTCAGGTCAGAGAAGAATTACTGCAGCAACAGAAATGGCAGAAACCCATGCTGAGGTTATCTGAAAAGCTGTTTGCAATTATTTCTTTTCTGCCCTATTTTGCATATGGCAAACTGAAGGGAAAAAAAGGCAAAAGTGCCAGGCAGTCAAAGCCGTTAAAAGAGGAAGGAAGGAAATCTATGTTCAGGATTGGGTCCAGGGACCAAGGGGAAAGCTCCAGTTCCCAGGGGCTGGCACGGCAATAGCAGTAGGAATCAGAGGGAGGCCCTGAGCACAAGGTGAATCCAGGAAAAATAAAATCAGGACAACATAGCCAGCTGCCTCTGACATCGCCCCTCCTGGAGCTCCATATAGTAAGTGCCAAGTATTTGATTCAGGTTCCTGGTATGTGGGTGAGAGGGAATTACCACCTGGGTTCTCCCATAACTTTCTTACCGTCTTAGCTTTCCCATAAGTGACAACTATAAAAAGGAAAAAGGAAGGGAGGGAGGCAGGGAGAGAGAGAAAAAGAGGATGGATTCTCCCAAAGAGAATGCCCCAGGGCTCTTCAGTCAGGTGTCCTCAAAAAACATCCACACTCACCCCAACAACAGGCAACCTAGCCCTCAGTTAGCTAACTAGGGGTCTCTGCTTCCAGATACCATGGCACTTCTGACTTGGAAGCCCTCTGCATATCTGTCAAAGTCAGGAGTGGGGCAAATGCAGACAGAACTCAACATGGGTTTCAAAGTGTTTCCTGTAGAACCCTGTGCGTTCCTAGGGATTAGACTACAGCAAGTCAAGGCGGAGGTGACCGCTACAACAACCAGTGTTGTAGGGACACTTTCACTTTTTTAACATCTTTATTTCAATATAATTTACGTACCAATTTAGTGTACAACTCAAGAGTTTTTAGCTTTTTCAGAGGTGAGCAAACATCACCACAAGTTTGGAGCATTTTCATCAGTCTCATGTAGATCTGAGTTGCAATAACCCCAAAACAGATAACTATGAGCTAATTCAGTCTCAGTTTCCTTATTGGTTTTATGGAAAAAGTAATACCTACCCCCACAGGTTTCTTGTAAAGGTTCTGTGTGAGAGGGCAGGGAAAACCCCCAGCATGGGTCTTGCAAGTGGGAGCAGTGGCAGGGGGAGAGGACATAATAGTACCAACGTGAACAAAACCACAGGCTGGGCACTTTCTTTCTTTCTTTTTTAAATATTTATTTATTTATTTATTTGAGAGAGAAAGAGAGTGAGAGAGCCCAGCAGGCAGAGCCACAGGCAGAGGGGGAGGGAAGGAGACTACCCGCTGAGCAGGGTGCCCAGTGCAGTGTGGGGCTTGATCTCAGGGCCCTGAGACCATGTGAGCCAAAGGCAGACACTTACCCAACTGAGCCACCCAGGCGTCCCAGCCAGGCACTTTCTACTCAGAATTTCATTTCATCTTTGCTAGAATCCTTCAAGGCAGAGACCAATGCCCCCATTTGACCAGGAGGAAATGAAAGCTCACAGATTTAAGAAACTTTCCAAGGTCATGCAACTAACTGTTGGTGAAGGTAAACCTAAACCCCTCATCTTTCTTGCTCCAAAGACTGTGCATACTTTTGCTCAGTCACAGTCTTTCAGAATTCCTTTTTTCCTCTCTGCCCTGCTTCTACATGTTTTTCTCTACATCTTTCCTAGTATTTTTAACTACAGTGATTGTACCTCCATCCAGATTCTGTATGTGACTCACAGCATAGGGTAGAGGGTTAGGGAAGGAGTCACAGAGGTCAGACATACACATCATACAGAAACAAAGAATGTCGTATCTGGATCCTAGACCCTCACATTCCTAGACACAGCCCACCACTGACTCAGCCACTATCCTGGCAGGGAACTCACAAATCCAATGCACCCCGTCCCCATACCGCTGACCAACCAACCTTGAACTCTTGCTCTGCCCTAAGGAAACAATTGAAGGGGCACTAAGTGGTAAGATCATTGCTTTCAAATCAAATTTCAAAAAAACTTAACTCATCACCTTTATGTGTAAGGCCCTGCACCAGATACTATGGGAGAAACAGTGATGCTTAAAGACCTGATCTCTGCCCTAGAGGCACTCACGGTCTAACAGGATAGAGCACTAATTACAATACAGAGCAGAGCAATATGCCAAATGAGAGATTCATGCCAAGTACTCTGGAGCATGGAAAACAAAAAATTATTTCCCACTATAGGGAAACAACAAGATTTCTAGGAGAAAACATTTAATCTAGGCCAGTAGGTCTCAATCAGGGGCACTACTTTTTTTTTTTTTTAAGATTTTATTTACTATTTGAGAGAGAGAGAGCATGAGCGGGGGGTGGGGGGCACAGACAGAGGGGACAGGGAGAAGCAGACTCTTCACTGAGCAGGGAGCCAAATGTGGGACTAGATCCCAGGACCCCGATGCGGGGCTCGATCCCAGGACCCTGAGATCATGACCTGAGCTGAAAGCAGATGCTTAACCGACTGAGCCACCCAGGCGCCCCAATCAGGGGTACTTCTATTCCCCAGGGCAACTGACAATTGGCAATAGAGACATTCTGGTTGTCACAACTTTGAGAAGAAGGAGTGATGGTGGAGGTTTGCTACCCATATCCAGTGTATAGAAGTTGGGAAGCTGCTAAACATCCAACAAAGAGAGCTCCCCACAACAAAGATCTGTCTAGCCCAAAACGTCACTAATGCTGATGTTAAGACTCCCTGATTTAGGCCTTTGTGGACAAGTGGAATTTTTACAGGCAAATGGGAGCCAGAGAGACACTGAGATGAAAATTTATCTAAAGCAAAGGCACAGCGATTGGATAGAAAGAACACATTTGAGATGGTTGTAGCATGAAGTAAATGAACGCTGTGTAATGTGAACTAGTCGGGAAAGCCAAAGGCAGATTGTGGGAGCACTGAAGGGCAGGTTAGAGTTTAGATTAATTTAGTAAGTAAAGGTAGGCCACTCTTAAGTTTCATCATCTCTAAAACACAGTAACACCTAGCTCATACAGTGGTTGAGCATTAAAGGAAAGTGTATATGCAACAGATAGAACAAGGCTTGGCACACGGTAGGGATGTTCCTTTTCCACCGCACTCCCTTTACAAGGCAGAAGTAATGATCAGAGTTGTGCTTTAGTAATTCCAGTAATAGTGCAAAAAAAGACAAACTTACAGGCAAGAGAATATACTCAAAACCTTCAGGGCACAAAACAAGACATTTTAATTACGTGCGAAATTGAGTTGCTTTCGACTATGTGCTATGGGAGTTAGTCCTGGGATGACAGAGAGATCGGTGGGGGTGGGGAAAGTCAGGGAAAGTTCAGGACAAGTGAGTCCTGAGCATTCCAGAAGATATCTAAGACTGATGTGGACAGGACCGAGGGCTGAAGGGGAGGGTAGAAGAAGTTAATCCCAGCCAGGCAGAACTAGCTGAGCAAAGATAGGGCACTGCAATAAGCGTGGAATGAGCCTGAGGCAATGAGGGCCAGGGAAAACCACAGTGGTAGGAGGTCCATCCAGAGAGTCTTCAGAAAGACTAAGGCCAGATCTGAAGGGATGGAGTGCTTGGCAAAGGAAGTCACGTGGAATTGGAAAAGAAAGTCACATAGGACACAGGAAACCAAAATGTGACTTAGGAAGATCATTGGCAGCATGTACAACATGGGGGCTACAGGGGAAACTAGAGGCAAGGGAGCACGGAGAGGTGCCCACAGCCATCTGGACATACAGAAATAAGGCCCAAAGCCTAAGGAGGGAAAGCAATTCTTAGTAATCATGCTAGTACTTCTGGGCATACTCACCCACACCCAAATTAGCCCAGGCTGGCCAGAGCACCAGCTACATGCAGGAAGCCCATGGGGCTTCTCTCCCTCCCTATGTACCACCTCCTATCAAGTCCAACTCCTTCAGGCCTCTGGATTTTGCAGGTGGAGCCTCTCCTCTCAAGGTTTAGTTCCCCCAGCACTGATTCCACCTGGTGCCAGATTCCATCTGGCCACAGTCCACACAGTCCCCCAGGACCCAGCAGGCCCCATGGGGGGACAATACAAAAGGGAGAAAGCAAGTCAACTTCTACCCCACTGATGTCAAAACAGATCTGATGACAGTATTATAGTATGGCTTTGTTGCTCAGAAATCCTCTAGCCTTCCAGATGGGTGGGAGAAAAGGAGAAGTTCTCACTGGACCTTTTCAGAAGCACACAGGCAGGGGCCAGAGACTGTCATGCCTCACCCCTACCACGTGGGCTACTCAGGGAATAGAGGACTGCCTCCTGTAGCACCTGCACCCAGGCCCTGGTCAAGTCACCATGCTGTTGGGGGGTGGCTCCCAAAGCTGAGTGCTACAGGCCGTGGGATGATGAGAGAGCTGATTTGGAAACTTGCTATAGAGCCCAGCCCTCACTATCTGCACCATCACGCTGAGGGAGGAAAACACACGGATTTAGCACCTATCCGTGCACCAGCCGTTTGCATACATTCAATTCTTACAACCCTCCAAAGAACTACCCTCTCCAAAGAGCTGAATAAATTGAGGCTTGGAGAGGTGCAGTTACCCGCCTATATGTCACACAGCAAGTGTGAATAGGAAAAGGTAACCATCACTGAGCCTCTTCCACACACCAGGCCTTGTCCTGAGTGCTCTTCACGCATTGTCTCTCATGAGCTTCGCAACAATTCCAGGAGACACCTACTATTATTGCTCCACTTCTAACAAGGAAACCGAGGCTGAATGAGATTCAAGAACTTCTCCAAGTCTCCATGGCTGCTAAAGGCAGAGCCAGGCTTAGACCTAGGGCTGTGTGACTCCGTTGCACCACTTCTCAACCCCGTGCTATGCTCCCACACCACACACCACAGACACTAACAAAAACAGAAGTTGGTTCTGCAGCTTCCTGGGCTCCGACTGCTACCTACCCATCCCCATCCCCACCCCAAAATGTGTGATCACACCCTTGCTCAAGCCTCCCTTCTCAGCAGACACCAGGCTGCTACAGCAGTATTAGTCAGTCATTCCACATGGTGATTAAATTAAACACCCATTCTGTACAGGACTCGGCTGGGCATCAGGGAAATAGAGGCAAACAAATGAAATAAGGGTGGTCCCTGCCCTGAAAAGTCTCACAACCTGATGAGAGAAACACATCACTGAAGCAAACATTAAAATACAATTGTCAGATGTAGGGGGCTTTCCTAGAAATATAGAAGAAACGTAAAGGGGAAAACCACCAGCATTCACTGACCTTCAGTCGTGTGTCTGCTCCTAAGCTGACAACTTTTTTCTTAATTAACATATGATGAAATTAACTTTGGGGGGATATAGTTCTATGAGTTTTGACACATACTTAGACTCTCATAACTGTCTTACAACCCAGACCCAGGAAAATTCTATTACTCCCCCAAATTCCTTCATTCTGTCCCTTGGTAATCAAACCCTCCCCACACTTCTAACACATAGTAACCACTGACCTAGCTCCCATCCCTACACTTCTGTCTTTCTCAGAACGTCATCGAGATGGAATCACAGAGCATGTCACTTTTTGAGTCCGGTGTTTTTTACTGAGTACAAGGCCTTTGCGATTCATCTATGTGGTGTACATCAATATTCATTCCTTTTTTATTGCTGAGCCATTTCCCACCGTTTGTTTACACACTCACACATGGAAGGACATCGATTTGTGTCCGGCTTTTGGCCACTCCAAATAAAGCTACTATCAACACTGTATACAAGTTTTAGTATGAATACAAATTTTCATTTATCTATAGGGGTAAATACCTAGAAGCAGAATTGCTGGGACAGGTAATAAAATCATGTTTAACTTTCTCAGAAGCTCTATAAGCAAAAGTTCCGGTGGCTCTTCCTCCTCGCCTGACACTTGGTGGTATCCATTTTTTAATTTTAGCCATTCTGCCAGATGTGTAGTGGTATCTCACTGTGGTTTGTTTGTTTTTTTTTTAAGATTTTATTTATTTATTTATTTGACAGAGAGAGATCACAAGTAGATGGAGAGGCAGGCAGAGAGAGAGAGAGAGAGGGAAGCAGGCTCCCTGCTGAGCAGAGAGCCCGATGCGGGACTCGATCCCAGGACCCCGAGATCATGACCTGAGCTGAAGGCAGCGGCTTAACCCACTGAGCCACCCAGGCGCCCCCTCACTGTGGTTTTAATCTGTACTTCCCTAATGGCTGGTGATATTGAGTGATGTGAAATCTTTTCACACATTTCTTTGTCATCCATATAACTTCTTTGATGAAGTGTCTTTTTAAATCTTTTCCCATTCTGGAGTTGCTTGTTTTCTGTTGTTCAGTTTGGGAGTTATTTGTGCCAGAAACCTTTTTTTATGATTTATTTATTTTTATTTTAGAGAGAGAGAGAAAGAGACCATGCAATCTGGGGGAGGGACAGAGGAAGAGGAAGAGAATCTCAAGCAGACTCTCCGCTGAGCGCGAACCCATCACGGGACTGGATCCCAGGAGCCTGAGATCATGACCCAGACCAAAATCAAAAGTATTATGATTATTAATTATTAATACCTATTGCACTGAGCCACCCACACACCACTGTGCCAGAAACTTTTACCTTTTCTCACTGAATTCTGACAGTAACCCTGCAAGGATAGGAGTCATTAACCACCATTTTACATAAGAAAACTAAAGGAGAAGTCACTAAACTACTACAATCGCAGTTCTTCCTAATTTCAGAATTTTACTCATTATTTAATCGCCTGTGACATACAGACCACTAGAAGGCAAGCTCTATAAAAGCTGAAATCTTATCTGTTTTGTTTGCTATAGAATCCATATTCCTATAATGGTGCCTGGCACACAAGAGGTATTCAATAAAAATCCGTTTAACAGCTGGATAAATGCCCTTGATTACCCATGTGGCCTCCAGGAAGACAATAACACTGCTCTCAAAATGTCAGGACAGGTCGAAGGGATGGTGGCTGTTGACTGCCTCTCTCTGTATACCTCAGACTGCCAGACAACCCGAAAGGACCATCCCCCTGCAACAAATCCCTTCCCAATGGGCAGTGTTCCCACCCAAGGTCTCAGTAGAACATAGGCCATGAATTTCCACACTGGTGGGCTGGCCGAACTTTCTCCCAGCCTTGAAATGAGGGGCACCATCGCCAAGATTCCCATCTTGCTCATCTGAAGGGCCCACAATCCATAGCCTTTGCCAACTCAGAAGCAAGCAAACAGAGTCCCTGAGCAGCCAAACTGGCTGCCCCACACACAACTGATTATATATTTTCTACAAAATGCGTGCTCAGTCTCAGCTTGCCATAAGTCAAATTTCATAGCTCACAGCAGAGTAAAAACAGCAGTTAGAAATGGGGATGAATCAAAGACAAGATGGAAATTATAGGAAGAAATCACAACAATGGATATGGGAATCCAGGAACTGGGGTAATCGTGTAAGAGGCCCTGAAGACATGTTTTCAATGACCCAAATAAAGGCACCATTCTGTTCACAATAATCTTTGAAAAGAGAGACTTATTTCAAAAATGGCTAAAATAGGGACGCCTGGGTGGCGCAGTTGGTTAAACGACTGCCTCCGGCTCAGGGCGTGATCCTGGAGTCCCGGGATCCAGTCCCACATCAGGCTCCCAGCTCCATGGGGAGTCTGCTTCGCTCTCTGACCTTCTCCTCGCTCATTCTCTCTCTCACTGTCTCTCTCTCTCAAATAAATAAAATAAAATCTTTAAAAAAAATGGCTAAAATATTAAGAGAGCTAGAACTGAGGTTATAGTTCAGTCATCTGAAAAACTTACTGATATGAGGCTGAATAAATGAGGCCTTATAGGGCATCCCTTCAGATTTGCGTTAAGATCTTTGGGGAATCAGCAGGGCTTTTTAAGTGGTCATGAAAAGCTCATGTCCTTCATGGTCAGCACAAGCAGGGTTTCACCACTCACGCCTCAGGGCCCATCAGCCAATATTCTAAGCTCTGAGCTGTCCACCCAACGCTCTAGTTAGAATCTGACCTCCAAGGTTGTCTCCTATGTTTACACGGACTTAAGCACACATACTTTGCTACCATTATTTCTCTTTCAAAGACAGTTGCTTGTGACGAGTCATGAAAACCCAGACTGGGAGGCCCCGCTCACCACCAGCTGAAGCCAAGGCAAAGGCAGAAGTTATACTGAAAAAGAACAGCTCACCACTGGCACAGAGAAGAGAAGGGTGACAGCTTTTGTGTTATTTTAGAACAGTTTGTGCTGATGAGCTTTTTGTTGTGGTAACATTCCTCTAAAAAGAACATTTTCTTCCTCCCTTCATTGACAAAGCAATCAGCAGAAAGTGAAAAAAAGGAGGAGCAGATAACAAAGATATCCAGGAATTTGTGGATCTTGGATCACATCACCTTCTTAACTGATGTGCCATCCATCCCCTAGTCCTGTGGCTAGGCCCCCAGAGAGAGATCAGGAAGCCTCTAGGCCTCATCTGCTTCTAGGAACATGGTTTTATTCTCAGCACAAGCAAATAAAATTTGGGTTCTTTGAGGGCCAGAGCCACTTCTAGATGCGACTAAAAGTTCTGCTACTTTTATCAGGCGTCCTTGCTCAAGGGCCTACAGTTGGCAGGTTCAACAAGGAGACCTCTCTCAGCCAGGCTGCCTGGGCCCTGACTTTCCTTTCCAGGTTTTTGTCCTGCTGCCTTCCCCCACGGTTGCTCTGTCTGACCAAACCCACCCACCATGCTCTTACTACCTCCACATCTGTGCTCACACTGGCTCCCTACTTACTACTCAGGCTGCCCCATTCCTTCCACGCCACCTGAATATCTACTTTTGCTCCAGGAGGTCTATTTTTGTCCTCCTATAAATTCCTTGGACCTTATCTAATTCAACCTAATACAAGGATCCCCTCGGCTAACCAGTCAGTAGGATGCTGTTTTCTACAGGCCCACCTTCAGTGACTGGGAGCTCACTGCATACCTACCACGGAAGCCTTTTCTACAAGATGGCGCTGGTAGACCATTCTTTATTCTAAAAGAATATACCCATATTTTATTTGTATCACACTGGTCCTGGTTCTGTCCTTAGAATAAGAGAAATAGTACACCAGTACTTCACAGCATGAGCTTTGAAATCAGATCTGTACTCTACCCAGTGTGTCCTTGAAACAAGCCTTCCCAAGGCTCCAATCCTTGACAATAAAACCAAATTCAAAAGGCTGTTAAGAAAGGTAAAAGAGTTAATTATGCAAAGAGCTTAACACTGTGCTTGGCACAGAATAAGAATTCAATAAACGCTAGCTAGTGTTGTGGTTTTCATCGCCTGCACCATCGTTATTTAAATCTGATTCCTTCACTCCTACTGTATTTGAAGATAGATTACCTGAATCTTTTCTTTTCCAGGCTCATGTTTCTCCACTAGACTGTAAATGATATGAGGACAGATGCGTGTGTCCTCTTCACTGCCACAGCCCCATGTCTACAACCGTGCCTGGCACATACGTGATACCTATAAATACTGAATTCTATTGGATGTCTCCATTTCATAGTTTCCTTGCCCTTCATTGTTCACATTACTTCTTTACAGGCTCTCACTGTTCGAGATGCTTCTAACAACGTGAAATCCAAAATTGAGCTCAAAACTTAAAAGGTGGGCTGACGATCAGGGTGAAGAGACTGGGCTTACCTCTCCCTTGTGACATACACCATATCATTATTAAAGATTTGGCACAACTTGGCCGCTTCACCAAACTGCTGGCTCGTGTTGAGCTGGAAATCAACTGAAACCTTTACATCTTTTCACACACGATGACTTCATACTCTGGGCTCTGTGGAATTGGAACTGTAGTGATGCCAAAAGGTGAGACAATAACAGAGTTTTTTCCTTCTAGAGATTTCTCTCATGCCTACTATCTGGACCACTCAACAGGCTCCCAGCAACTGCGGCATGCAATTCAGAACGATGTTTCTAGGAACATGTGTTTCTTCCTCCCAAACAGAGTATTAACTCCCAGAGGGCAAGATAATGACCTCCTTGACTTCTCTCCTGCTTGCCAACACAGGACTGAGCACACAGCAAGGACGACGGATGCCCTCCACCTGCAGCAGGATTACAGTAAGGAGGCAGGGGAACTGCAGAGACCAAACTCAGGGCTCCCTCTCCCTCTCAAACAGCACAGCGCAGTCAGTGTTGTGCTTCTGGCTGGTAGGCAGATGGGAGCCAGTCCAGGCAAAGACACAGACATCAGGCCTGCACGCGGACAGGCTGGGTCCTACAGAATCACCTCCCTTGACAAGGAGGAGCTCCTAGAGAACAAGCCAACATCAAGAACATCTCTCCACAGGGAAGAGTGTCTGGACAGCTTTCGGGGACTGTCCACACAGGAAGAGAAGAGAGCCACGGCACGGTGAGAGAGCTCACCTCATCGCTTTCTTCCACGTCCACATCACCATTGGCATCATCGTCCATCAGCTTGTGGATGCTGCGGACTGCGTCAAAGCTGAGCTTCTCATCCTCACTGTGGCACAGGGGCTTGTCAATCCGGCAAAACTCTGTACAGGAAAAGCAAGAGACAACATTACTGTGGGCCGTGACCCGCCTGTCCCTGGGTCCATAGTTTCCAGCAGCTAAATCCTCAGGCAGCCACTTCACTGGCTATTTCTACAGCGAGAAAAGGGTTTCATGCAGTCTTCAACTCTCTCCCCAATGATGGGGACTATGCCTTATTATCCTAATCAATCCCTGGCAGGCAAGTCAGGAAGAAGACTAGTACTACACTGGGATCGGGTGCCTGGGTGGCTCAGTGGGTTGGGCCTCTGCCTTCGGCTCAGGTCATGGTCTCAGGGTCCTGGGATCGAGCCCCACATCGGGCTCTGTGTTCAGCGGGGAGCCTGCTTCCCCTTCTCTCTCTCCCTGCTTTTCTGCCTACTTGTGATCTCTGTCTATCAAATAAATAAATAAAATCTTTTTTTTAAATGTTGAATTAAAAAAAAAAGGAATACACTGGGATCTAGAACAAAGAACATGAATAGGTAACTCACAAGAAAATATATATATATAAATGAGAGAAAATACAAGCAACCAATGGACATGGGGGAAAAAGTTTCGCCTTACTAGTAAGGGAAGAAATACATATTCAGATGAAATATCACTTTGAGTCAGTCGATAAATAAATGTGCACTAATACAGTCTCTCTAGAAATAGGAACACAGCACATTTACTACAGTGGCAAAAAAATAAGTTTTCCTTCTCATTCACCTTATCACTGCTGGGAGTAGCAAAGTGCCAGCCCTGGGCTCGCTGCAGAGAGCCCTCACATGCTGAGCCATACAGTCAGTGAGAGCTATCAGGCACCCATGGTCCTGAGTACATCAGCTACAACAATGTGGGAAGCCCACAGGCCCACAGGGCAGCTTCCTCCACCACCAAAACACAGTCATGTGGCACTAAAGCCAGCACAAGAGCCGAGGCCACCTAACCCTCCCTCTCTTAGAACCCTACGAGGGCCCCTGGGTGGCTCAGTGGGTTAAGCCTCTGCCTTCGGCTTAGGTCATGATCCCAGGGTCCTGGGATCAAGCCCCTCATCGGGCTCCCTGCTTGGAGGGGGAGTCTGCTTCTCCCTCTCTCTCTGCCTGCCTCTCTGCCTACTTGTGATCTCTGTCTGTCAAAAAATAAAATCTTTAAAAAAAAAAAAAGGAGAAGAAGAAGAACCCCGGGAAACACTATGCACACAGCAGAAAGAGCCTGGCATCTCGTCTTAGCTCTACCATGTAACCCTAGGGAGGTCACTTCCCTTCTCCAGGCCTCGAGCTCGGGTATCTGAAAAAGACATTGTAAGTAAAGTTTCTAGAATGTCTTCCAATGCTTAGATTCTAAAATTCCTCTTTCCCTGTGACTCTGATCTTGATAACTTCTCTCTGGCAAGAATCCTCAGATTACTCCCAAGGAAGAAGATGTCACAGAAGAGAAAGCAAGGACTGGGAAAAGAGGCTGCTGCTGTGAAGCCTTCTAGAAAGCACTAATCAAAGACCTGGAACATTCCACTCCATTTAATCATTTTCCCGTCTGCTGTCAAAGGCAGCGACAGGAAAGGACAAGTCACCTCTCTCTCACTGGCTAGTTGCTCAAATCCTTTTCAAAATGATGGAGTGCTATAAATGTTAAATGTGGAAAATGTCCCATATGTGACTCAGTAAAAACAGGTTGGATACTGGAGCTCACAGATGGTAACTATTGTACCCAAAATCAAAGACAGCTGAATAGCCACAGCGAGAGCCCAGGCCTACTGACTCCCAGGCCCACACTTCACCTGACTGCTTTTATGCCAAGGCAACCAAACAGCTTTAAGGTGGTTTCATCTTCTGGAAGTCACAGATGGTAAGAAGCCCACTGAGGAAATGGCTTTACAGAAGCCAAAAAGTAAGATAAACAGTACACATACCAAAGAAATATCTCCACATAATCTTATATTCTTCTACATTTGTCCTACAAGTTGGAGTGGAGGGTGGGGTGGGTACTGAGGGAAAGAGGAGAATGCAGCCAAGGATTAAGGCATTGTTTCTCAACTTCCTCACCAACAAGAGTTCTTGGCATGATCGTTTTCGTTCATGGACTCCTATCCACGAACTACCTATCCAAAAAAGAATTGCATTAAGTAATAACTGGTTCATAGACAGAAGCACACAGCACTGGGATTAGTATTACCAACATAATGCTTTCCTTCCCTTACTCCTATTTTTGTGTTAATCAAAGGCACACATAATTGCCTATCAGGACAAGGAAAATAATTTTAATTGCCTCTCAGAGATTTTTGATCAGCACATGATGTACCCATTTAAAAAATATTTACTGGGTGTTCTTTATGTGCTAGGCTCTATAATCAGCACGGGGCATAAAGAGATGAGATCTCATCCCTGCTCTCAAGGAGCTTAGTTATAAAACTAGAGGAGAGGGGTGATAATTACACGATGTGCTAAGCACCATGATAAAAAGAAAGAATCAGGATTACCCTAGAGGTCAACAAACTTTTTCTGTAAAAGGCCAGACGGTAAACAATTTAGGATCTATGAACCAGATAGCCTCTGTTACAACTACCTAACTCTATCATAGAGCACAAAGGGTGCCATAGACAAAACATAAGTGCACGAGCTTAGCTGTGTTCCAATAAAACTTTATTCACAAAAACAGGTGGTGGGCTGAATTTGACCACTGGGCCATAGTTTGCTAAGCCCTGTTCTAAAAAACCATAGGTAGCACACCTGAACCATATTAAGGTGACAGATTTTTGAACCAAAGCAAAGAAATCCAGTCTTTTCTCTAGCCTGTTTCCACACACAGGTTTCTCATAAGTAAAGCACAACTTCCTTTTAAGTTTTATTTATTTAAGAAATCTCTATGTCCAATGTGGGGCTCCAACTCACAACCCCCAGATCAGGAGTCTCGTGCTCTTCCAACTGAGCCAGCCAGGTGCCCCAAAGCATAACTTCTAATAGCATTTTCTTAATGCTAAACTAGTTTACTGAACTCTAGGGATGGGAGGCAGAGGGAATCTCCAGACCAGGCACCATTGGCCTAAGTCACCCAGCCCCTTTCCCAAAGGCCTACGGCAGGTCCAAGAAGTTTGGGCTTCCAACACTAGGCTCTGGTTTGCAACCTGATCAGACACACGGGTGACCTTTGCTGCTGGCATCATCAGACATAGAGAAGGATTAAAGGGATTGAGGATAAAGGGATACAAAATCTTGATGTCCCATAAGGCCAGAGAATCCTGTCCAGAAAAACCACGTTAGCCAAAATTCACAAATGACTCCTGCTATCAAGCATTTCCTAGGCTGTCTCTCTTTCCTTCCTGAGACCTTTCTATCATCTCTTACACATTGCAATCTGGCAAGGTTTCCCACAGCCATGTGGAAATAGCCTTGGAAGATCCAACGATTTAGCAATGCATTATTAGTAGAGCCCTGAATTTGTAGTCAGAACATGTATGTCAAAATCTCAGCTCCAACAGTTACAACTATATGATGTTGGACAAGCTGTTTAACTTCTCTGAGCTTCCAATGCCTCATCTGTAAAATGAGGACAAACCCTGTAAGCAGGCCACATTTGTTCAAACACCTTGCATAGGGCATGCAGAAAGCTGACAATCCATACATCTGTAGTCTCCTTCTTTCCTCCCAGAGAAACAAGTGAGCAGCTCCCATCCTCTGCTAACCAGCCACTCTCTCTGTCAGATGATGAAGAATCAAACACAAATAAAAATAGTGTTTCCTGGGGCACGTGGGTGGCTCAGTCTTTAAGCATCTGCCTTCAGCTCAGGTCAATCCCAGGACACTAGGATCAAGTCCCACAAGGTGCTCCCTGCTCAGTGGAGAACCTGCTTCTCCCTCTCTCTCTCAACCCTGCTCGTGTTCTCTCTTGCTACCTCTGTCTCTCTCTTTCAAATAAATAGAATCTTTAAAGAAAAAAAAAAGTGTTCCCTGAAGAAAGGAGGTAGTTCAGCTTCCAACTTTATGATACAAACACTCTTCCTTAAAATAAACGTCAAATTCTACCTGCAGCAAAAGTGCTTTATGCATATTTCCTGTTTCATCACACAGAATACTAAAGAGACATGTATTCGTGGGATATATTTTAATAGAATTCATACACTTTTACTTCTATATCTAAAAAAAAATTTTTTTTTAAACAGAGCATAGGAAGGTGAGGGAAACAGTGACCACTGGCACAGTTTGGTGCCACTGCTTTGACTCCTGAAAAGGAACCAACAGTTTTACTTAATTGCTTTCATGCCACCAGTACAAATGTAGACATGGTGGGGAAAAAAAGCAAATAACATCTTAGCATTATTACTAAAATGTCTTTGACCTTTTGGACCTCTGAAAAGGTCTTGGTGATCCTCAATGGTCTGCAGACCACACTTTGTTAATCACTGGCAGGCAAAAACCACAGTCTTTCCCCCGTGTCCCAAGCTCCTCTCCTTTCTCCAGATGGAGCTAATCGTTCACCACTCTATGCTCCAAAGCACTTTATACACAACTCCACTATATTAATTCTCATGCTCTGATGTTCACATACCACGTCCAGAAAAAGGCAAGGACTAGGTTTGACTCACTCTATCTTCCAGGGCCTAGGATGGCACCTTCACTAACATCCACCGTCAAGTAGGAAATCAGTAAATGTTGGTTGAATGAATGAATGTGTGCGTAAATGGATTTATAGCAAACTGTATCTCCTCCAAAGACAAGGGAATTGCTGAGAACAAATGACCAATTCCTCCCACCAATATCCACCATCCACCTGATGCCTCCTCCCTTCCAGCCAGTTTCTCAACACTGAACAGTAATCCCTCCCCCTGAGACCACAGATCTGCAGGCATGCAAAGCAGAGCCTGGCAATGGATTGTCTGGTGTGAGACATAAGCCCAAAGGGAAAGAAGTGAGAGAAACAGCAGGTAAGGAAGAAGGTATAGATCAGGAACAGAGAAGGCCACTAGACTGCTCCTTACCACTTGGCTGGCACCTGAAGGGATTCTGGAAATTGTGAAATCTTGCGAATAATTTCTCCACTTCACCTCCCACCCCCCAAAGCGGGACCAGGAAGCTCTGCAGGAATTCTCGATGGGATCAGAATCCATCCTTACCCTTAGAAAGGGCTCCAAAGACGATTAAGACAGAGCACCAGCCCTAGAAGACTCAGATTCGACCAAGGACCAGGACATTCCAGAGATAAAATAGCACAGAAGGGGCGCCTGGGTGGCTCGGTGGGTTAAAGCCTCTGCCTTCGGCTCAGGTTATGATCCCTGGGTCTTGGGATCGAGCCCCACGTCTGGCTCTCTGCTTAGTAGGGAGCCTGCTTCTACCTTTCTCTCTGCCTGCCTCTCTGCCTACTTGTGATCTGTCTGTCAAATAAATAAATAAAATCTTTAAAAAAAAAAAACCAGCACAGAAGCTCAACTGAAGCTAGGGCTGGGGTCTGGAGAGGGGAAGGGGAGTAGGAGGAGAAAGGACCCTCTACACAGAAATGTAAAGAATGAGAAGGGGAACTGGTTTGGGACCTGGAACTGGCAAGAAAGGGCCCCCTTGGAATACCTCACATAGTAGGTCCAGGCACAGAGGAAAGAGGACTCAACTCCCAGGGGCTGGGTGAAATCTAGCCTCCTGAGGGATGCTCTTGCCCCTGTTAGAACATCCAGTCTCATATCCAAGCAAAGGCCCAGCTCTTCTCAGCAGGGGGGTCAGGAATTCAGAAGAGATTTCCTTATGGACAAAGCTGGCACTGGTATCAGCCACCCAAGCAGCACTGACACAAAAGACTTCCCGTGTCTCCCCCCAGGGAGAATACATCAAAAAAATAACCCATCCAACACCAAGAGTGAACCCTGAGAGAAGCTATGAACTTGGGGTGATCATGATGTATCCATGTAGGCTCATGCTTTGTAAAAAATGTACCACTCTGGTAAGCAACATTGGTAATGGGGTTGGCTATGCATATGTGGAGGCAGAGAATATGTGGGAAATCTCTGTACCTCCCTCTGAATTTTGTTGTAAACCTGTAACCACTCTTTAAAAAAAAAAAAAAGCACAGCCTACGATATGTGTGTGGTCAGTAAATATTTTTACAATTCTTACTAGCATACTTAAAAAATATTATATGTTTCTTATAATGCACGATAACTATATTTTGACTCTAAACTGCAATCTGAATACTTCGGTAACAATTATTTTAATTTGTATGAAATATAATTATAGAAAGCCCTCAGGGGAAAGGAAAAATTCACAGCCTTGGCAATGTAAAGAGCTTCGATATGCAACATACTGAGCTATAACCTCTGATTCCACCAGCACTTCTGACTTTGTACCTCTTCTGGCCTTACTTCAGTCAGCTTACAACTGCAGTTATTTGAAGGTATCTGAAGGCAAAGCTCACGTCTTTCTCATTTTTTCACAGCACCTACTACCACCTCACACATGATACACTTATTTGTTGATTGGCTTATTGTCCACCTCCCTCCAACATAAGCAAGGCTCACAGAACAGGGACTTTTTTGTTCCCTGCAGTATCCCCCCCAGAGACTCAGATAGTGCCTGGCACACAGTAGGTATTCAATATAGATCTGCTAAATGAAGGACTGTTTTCCTGAATGTGCAAAGCAAGTTTCTCCTCTAAACCTGACTTCTCAGTGTTGAAGTTTTGAAGAAACTGATCTGCGTTCAGTCCACGGCGCTCTCTTTTTTTCATACTACTCTCTCCCCTAAAGGGATCTTACCTCTCCTCACAGCCCTGATTACCTTTTAAAGAAATTACTAATTGATGCCAACTCTCCAAAAAAAGCAAAATGATCTTTCTGCTGCAAGTTTCACTTGTGACCCTCAGAAACCCACAGAAGCCAACTACTTACTAAATATCTCCACACAAGGATGCCTGACAGGAACGTGAACTCATCATGTCTAAATCCAAAGTCATTAGGTCCCCCCAGACTTCCTACTTCTCCAGTTGCTTGTGTCAAAAACCTTCACATCTCACTTTCACTCACTCCTCACTTCTCAACAAGCACCAATCCTAGTTCCAAGACTCAACTATTCCAAATCCTCTCCTCACAGGGGAGAGATTCTGAATACTTACTGAGGATCAGCAGGAATGCTACCACAGGCAGGGCTAGTGCATACCAGCTGATTGATTATCCAGCCAAGTCACCTCCCTACTCAAAACCCTTCAAAAGCTTTTCATTACTCTTTTTTTTTTTTAAGATTATTTATTTGTCAGAGAGAGAGAGAGAGAGAGAGCACAAGCAGAGGGATGGGCAGGCAGAGGGAGAAGTAGGCTCCCCACTGAGCAAGGAGCCCAATGTGGAACTCGATCTCAGGACCCTGGGATCATCACCAGAACTGAAGGCAGACACTTAACTGACTGAGCCACCCAGGCATCCCAGCTTTTCATTACTCTTAAGATGAAGTTCAAATTTCTTAAAGTGGCCTGCAAGGCCTGTCATGATTTGTCATCTATCACCTTTCTGGTCTCATGTCCAGCAACTCCTGCAGCTTTGTGCAATCCTCCTTTGATGTTCGGAATCTCTCCCCTCCCTTCTACATGTAGTACACTGGTTCTCCACTCTAGCTGCATATTAGACTCACTTAGGGAGCACTGATGTTGCTGACGCTCAAGCCCCATGCCAGACCAATTAAATCGGTATCTCTGTGGATGGGACCTAGGTATGGATTTGGTTTTATGGGGAGTTTTTGCTTTTTTTCCCTTGAGACATAACATATATACAGTAAAGTATATAAACATATAGATCAACTAACTTTTACATATGCATATATTTAAGTAATTACCACCAAAATCAAGAAATAAAACATTCCCAACACTCTAGGAAGACCCCCTCCCTCTTGCCCCTTTCCAGTTAATACTACCACGACCACTATCTCACCCTACCCCACAGGAGAAACTGCTTTTCTGACTTTTGTCACTATATATGAGTTTTGCCTTTTCTTGACATTTATAAAAATAGAGCATGGATATTTTTTAAGGCAGGGCACACAATAAAATGTCCCCATTTTAAGTGTACAGTTCAGTGTGTTTGACAAACATAGACACTTGAATACTCACTATCCCAATCAAGATATAGAACATTTCCATCATCCCAAAATGTTCCCACTTGGCATTTCACTGCCAACCTCTACTCCCATCCACATAACCACTGATCTGATTTCTATCATTATAAATTGGTTTTGCTTACTCTAGAACTTCAAAGAAATATAATCACCAGTATGCACTCTTTTGTGCCCAGTGGCTTTTGCTCAGCATTCAGAAGATTCAGTAGTGTTGTCACATGAATCAGTTTTTTCCACGTTATCACTGAGTAGTATTCAACTGAATGAAGAGACCAAAATTTGTTTACTCATCCACCAGTTTTTAGCTATCACAAATAAAGTGCTATGAGCATTCTTGTACAAGTCTTTGTGTGGACATTTGTTTGCATTTTCCTTTTCTCTTTTTTTAAGATTTTATTTATTTATTTCACAGACAGAGATCACAAGTAGGCAGAGAGGCAGGCAGAGAGAGGGAAGGAAGCAGACTCCCCACTGAGCAGAGAGCCGGATGTGGGGCTCAATCCCAGGACCTTGGGATCATGACCTGAGCTCAAGGCAGAGGCTTTAACCCACTGAGCCACCCAGGCACCTGTTTTCATTTTTCTTGAGTGAAAATGAGTTTTTCATCCCAAGTTCCAATAGGAGTAGAACTTTGGGGTTATATGGAAGGGGTATGTTTAATGTTTTAAGTGCCAAGCTGCTTTCCAGAGTAGTTGTACGGCTTTCTACTCTCCCCAGGAAGCACCAGCAGAAAGCACCATCCCAGTTGTTTCATGTTCTCTCTTAGACCACGTGATGCCAAAGTGCTACCCGGGGTGAGAATTACCTAGAATTCCTATTTGCCAAAAGAACACAAAAATACAGATCCAAAGGGGCACATGCACCCGGTGTTTAGAGCAGCATTATCAACAATAGCCAAACTATGGAAGGAGCCCAAGTGACCATTAACTGGTGAGTGGATAAAGAAGACGTGGTATATGATGAAGAAGCAGAAGGCAAACTGAGGACAAAGCACAAGCTGACACCCTCTAACCCCTCCTTCCCCCAGGTGGGATCTGTGTGACATTGCTCAGGCACTCCCGGCTGCCCTAAAACTAAGGGAAGAGAAAACAAATGGGTAACTGACACACATCACAGTCCTGCAGGACAAGAGTCTCCATCAGTTTATAAACGTCTTAGCGATTCACAAAAAAAGGCATTCTTATCAATAGCCTAACTTTCAGAAACCCATAGGCTCACTTTTCTGGAGCCCTAACATCACTCTCTCCTACACAGTGATGTGGGAGACAAAGGTAGAGGGAATGTAAATAAAATAAAATGTTCTTATAACCTGTAGCCCACTGACAAATACTTGAGGCAGGCAGAGTATGACATTCCTCCAGAAAACTCCCAACTGTCTTAAAGTTAATGTCTTACTAGAAGGAAAAACCATCTTCATTTGACAATAGACAAGCCTCCAGCATCCTATGAGTCTTCTTTAGCATAAAAAAGTCCTTTTGGACACTTTCCTTTGTCCTTACCTGCCCCCACTCCCAAGTATATAATCAGCCATTCCTCACAACCGCAGTGCAGCAGTACTTTCTACCCACGAGTCCTGTCCTGGTGCTTTAATAAAATCACCTTTTTGCACCAAAGATATCTGCAGAATTCTTTCTTGGCCATTGGCTTGAGAGCTCACCAACATTCCAAAACTACATCAGTATATACATCTATAATGGAATATTAGTCATCAAAAAGAATGAAATCTTGCCATTCTCAATGACATGGATGGATCTAGTGTATATTATGCGAACTGAAGTCAGTCAGTCAGAGAAAGACAAATACCATATGATTTCACTCATATGTGGAATTTAAGAAACAAAACAAATGAACACGTGGGAGGGGGAAAGGTGGGAGGGGCACAAATCCTAAGAGACTCTTAAGGATGGAGAACAAACAGGGTTGATGGAGAGAGGTGGGTGGGGGATGGGCTAGATAGGTGATGGGTATTAAGGAGGGCACTTTTGTGTTAGGCACTAAGTGTTATACGGAAGCAATGAATCGCTAAATTCTACTCTGAAACCAATATTGCACTATAAGTTAACTAACTAGAATTTAAATAAAAATTTAAAGGAAAAGAAAGAAAGAATAACCTAGAATCCTTCTGTATGGAAGCCTCTTCATTCTTTCTTGACCTGCAGACTCTGACTCATACTGTTGGTCTGAACTTAAATACTTTTTCTTCAAGAATCTTCCTTGATCATCTTCCCTGCCAAAGTGGTTTAGGCTCACATTGTTACATTCTCCAAAGCACCCTATATTTTTTGTTGATAGCACTTTTCACAATTATAATTATTTGTGTGATAATTTGTTCAATATCTTTCTTCACTAAACCGTAAGCTCCACAGTGGCAGGAACCATGGCTGCCTTCATGGCTGAATCCTGGCTTCAAGCCAACACCCAGCACCTAGCAAAGTCCCTAGCACAACAGCTGGGCTCCAGTGAATATTCACTGAATGAACAAATGAATGCCCAAAAGAACTCCACTGATGAAAGAGCAAATTGAAACAGAGATGAACAGACACAGTACTTGCCCACAAAAAGTACGAGAATGAGCATAGTATATGAAAAGACACAAAACAGAATAGGGTAAGACACAAGAGACCAGAGTAGCAGGAGATACCACTGTCTGAACAGGCAGAAGACAGTAGGAGTGGAAGGAAGGGAGGGCATCCCAACAAAGCAAACCCCAGAGCAAGCAGCACAGCATCTCACACAGATTAATTTGTAAAAGAACCCAAAGTCAAAGGGTACTTTTTACCAATCTTGCAAAAACTCCTGGCATACAATGGGAGTAATGGATATTGAGATCTCCATTGTACTTAGACTCTAGGCAGCAGAGTTGGAAGGGTTTTGGAAGCAGCAAGGCCCACAGTCCGTCTTATGACAGAGGAGAGTGAGGCTATGAAAGGGGAGTGTTTTACATGAGGTTGGTCAGCAAACTAGTGGCAGAACCAGATTAGAAGTCTCTAACTTGCTATACCGCGTGGCATAGGGGTGCCTTCCTGTGCCAAGGCTGTCTGGTTGGGAGACCCAGATAAGTCTGTGCAAGAGGGCTCCCTAGAAATACTAACCCTTACTTTCCAAGACCCACAATTAGGAGCAATACATTCTGCTTGTCTACTGAGGGCCAACCCAGGAGTCCTAGCTGGTCTTAACCCATTTCCCAAGGTAAAATAGCATTCCTGGTTTTGCCTTAATGTCTTTAGTGTCCAGCACTAGCCAGGGACCCCTTCCTTATTAAGGACATTGGAGAAAAAATACAAAGTTAAACGACATAACTTTAAAACGAAGTTAAAAAGACATTGGAGAAAAAATACAGAGTCCCTAGTACACTCTGTGGGAAGAAACAAAAAGAGCAAAAGAATATGCTTCTGTTTAATCATATGAAACATAATCACCTGCTAGATGAGATAAATTCTTCAGCCTCTCTCCACCCAGCCTGCCCATCATGTCCCATGTCTACCTTCTTCCTCTCAGTATTCTTTTCTCCAAATACTGGTTTCACAAGAAGCTTCCTTCCCAAAGAAGGTAGCTAATCCCTAAAGTTAGTCCCCATCAAGCAGGCCATGACCTCAGGAACCCAGGCTTCCGATGCAGGGGCCTGCTAGCTGTTCTGACTCCCTGTGCCTCCTCCCATGTCTCCGGCAGGGCTTTGGACTTTGGTCCATCCACTTAACAGCCTATCTGTCCGCCCTTTAATTTTTAGAACCTTTCTGACTAAATTAAGAGCTTCTGAGCCCCAGTTCAGCATTCACATGCTACCACTTCAACACTGATTTCTGACTTTCCAACACCTAATTGCTGACATTGAGCTCGCTAGCCCAACTAACCAAAGCACCAGGAATACGAAAAGAAGAAAGATATACTTCTCTGGCCTCCAGGGTTCCCCCCGTGAGCCTCAGTGATTAAAATACATACTGAATTACAGAAGTGGTAGTTGTAGGTCTTTAAATTTCAACTTTCCTATACTCTGAGTGCTCCTAAGGATTTTCTTATCTGAAAAATCAGTAAAGTCCTTGAAAAAACAGTCAAGCCGTGTAAGTGTTAGTCACTCGCTTCTCAGTTGTCTATTCTCTGCTTTACCTGTGAGTCTTCTCTTCCCAGCTATAGAAGAGTCTGGTTTTCCCGGTGTTCCCCTGTGTCTGGCAGAGCCCCAGGCAACACAAGACCTGGTCTAAAGACAACTGAAAGCAGCTTATGGGTTCTGAAGGTTCGCTCTCTCAGCTGTGGGGTCCCACATACCACAGGTCTTGACCTTCTAAAGGTATCTGCACCAAGAAGCATGACAGCTCCAGAGAAATTAAATCAAAACACACTTGTTCAAAAGTTGCCCCCCATTCTCTGACCTGGCACCTGACCCAAACATTCCTGCATCCTGGCCAGCACTTGTCAGAGTCTGAGACAGCCAAAAAAATAATTACAAACAACTCAAAACAGATTTCTGCTGGGAAAAGTTTTCTGAAAGTGCTGGGATGGGCCCCAAAGAACTTGCCCAGATAAGGACACTGCACAGTGCCCAGGGGAGTATCCAACCCATTAGCAGACCCTCTAGGATTATACCCCTCTGGTTCCAAAGTGGAGCTGGCTCCCAACAGTCTTGATCACAGTGGCCCCAAGAGCACAGTGATAAATGCCTGGGTGAGCCAGGCACACCACTGTGTGGGGTAAAAACAATGTGGATTCCAGGTTCCCTCAGAGCTGGAGGTCATCCTCCAGCTGCCCCAGGCCCACTGCTGGCCAGCCTACCAGAGAACAAATTCCTGGGCCCTCAAAGAGACCAGACCCAGGAAACAGTTTCTCACCACCTTCCTGCCCCCCATTAGCCTCCACTCAAATAATACGAAGAAGATAACTGGCCCCTTTCTTCTTTTCTTGAGAGAGGACAACCAAGAACATCTACTGAAAGACCTTGCAGTCAGGATGATCATTCTAAAAACTGGGTTTGCAGCCCTTCCTCGCTGGATGGCAATGGCAGTTCTCAGCTCTCGTAATGGCGACTCCTCAGAAGGGGGGCTGACTGTCCAGAACGAAGTGTGTCTGTGCCTCCTGAGAAGCCAGGCTCCCTGGCCCTGCTCCCGCATGCCAATGAGCCAGATGTGATTTCTCAGGAAAGGCCTCTATGGCCGAGCAGGCTCCAACTCACAGAGAACTGAGTTCAGGCCTCCATGTACTTTGCCTGGGTTACAATAGTTTCCTCAGTGATCTTCCCATCTCTGCTTGTTTCTCTCAAATTCATTCTCTATTAAAGCAGGTAGTATAATTTTTCTAAAATTCCAATCGGACTATACCACTCTCCTGAATAAAGTCCTTCACGGGTTCACATTTAAAAACCCGTACTCAGGGACGCTTGGGTGGCTCAGTCAGTTAAGTGAGTCTTGATTTCGGCTCAGATTGTGATCTCAGGATTGTGACACCAAGCCCTGCACCAGGATCTGCACTCAGTGGGAGTCTGCCTGAGATTCTCTCTCTCCTTCTCCCTAATCCCCCATTCACATGCATTTGTTCTCTCTAAAATAAATAAATAAATCTTTAAAAAAAAAAAAAAAAAAAAACCTGTATATAATGTTCATGGAAGCTTTATGTCTAAAAGCCCCAAACTGGGATCAGTCCATATGCCTTTAACAGATGAATGGTTATATATGTTATACACAATGGAATACTACTCACCAATAAAAAGGAATGAAGTCATGATACATAAAAACACTTAGATGATTTTCCAGGGAATTATGGCTGAACAAAAAAAGCCAATTCCAAAAGATTACAAACTCCATTCCATTTATACAACACTTTTGAAAGGTCAAAACTTCAGAAACGGAAGACAGATGGGTTAGGAATAGGGAAGGGGTGGGAGAGAAAGCTGTGGTTATAGAGGGGCAACATGAAGGTGTTACGGTATGGGAATATGTTTACATACACATACACACACACACAAACACACACACGTAAACAACCAGCACAAATAAAACTGGGGAAATCTAACCAAGATTGGCAGTTTGTGTTAACGTCAATATTCTGGTTATACTATTATACTACAGTTGGTCAAAATGTTACTGTGAGGAAAACTGCAAAGTTTCCCAATGATCTCGCTGTATTATTTTTTTTTACGCTGCATATAAATCTACAACTATCTCAATAAATATTCTAATTTAAAGCAAAAAGTCCTCTGCAGAGCTCCCAAACTCCTACCATAGTAATTCCTTTTTTTTCAGTGATGAATTCCAAAACCTCCATATAATAAAAGTTATACTTTTGGGGTGCCTGGGTGGCTCAGTCAAGCGTCTACCTTTGGTTCATGATCTTAGGGTCCTGGGATTGAGCCCCATGTCAGGCTCCCTGCTTAGCAGAGAATCTGCTTCTCCCTCTCCCTCTGTGCTTGCTCTCACACTCTCTCTCTCTGTGTCTCTCAAATAAATAAAATCTATAAAAATAACAGTTACACTTTTAGTATCCACAGACTGAAAAATAATTGGGAAAATAATATGAATTCATCAGACACCCTTCAAGGACCCCCTTCAGTTTCAAATCCTGAAGCTGGAAACCAATGGCTTGTACACCAAATAAAATGTAGCAAAGGATACAGGCTTTTCCAGAGGTGGTCCCTAGCAGGTTCTCCAGCCTTAACCCATACCACTCACTCACACACACCTCACACTCCCACCACACTAAACTACTTTCAGTTCCATAAATATGCAAGACTCACTTTGTGGCTTTGTACATGATGTTCCCTCTGCCTACAATATCCTTGCCCCATTTCACACCTGACTAATTCCTACTCAAGTTTCAAGATTCTACTCCGGCTTTTTCTAATTCCTCTAGGAAGTACTCTCTACACTGACTCCTTGGGTTAGATTAAGAGCCCTCTTCTGTGCCCTCATGGCCCCTGTACTTCTCTCTATCACAACTTAGACCAATGAACCTCTGTAATACCTCCATTTCTTTACCTACAAAATAAGAAAACAGCATTTACCTCGCAGAGTATTAGGAATGAAATGAGTTAATACACATAAAGTGCTTCAACTAGAGCATGGTGCACAGTAAGCATTTGATTACCACCAAGTTGTTTGTTGTTTTTTAAGATTTTATTTACTTATTTGACAGACAAAAATCGCAAGTAGGCAGAGAGGCAGGCAGAGAGAGAGAGTGGGAAGCAGGCTCCCTGCTGAGCAGAGAGCCCGATGTGGGGCTCAACCTCAGGACCCTGAGATCATGCTGAGCCAAAGGCAGAGGCATTAACCCACTGAGCCACCCAGGTGCCCCCACCAAGTTGTTTTTATTATAATTGTCTAACCATTACACTGAAAGATACAAGCAGGAACAATATTTGCATCCATCACTGGTCTGGCCTACAGTAGGTGCTTGGTAAAGAAATGGGAAAAGAATGAAGGGATGGATCTAAGGTCAGTGGTGTAGGGAGGTTGAATCTTAGTCAGTGGTAGAACTGGAGATCTAGAGAATTGAGAAATACAGCTAAGAGCAAGAGGTATATACAGTAGGAGCCAGGAATAAGATAGCCATCTCTAGAAGATAAGCACAAAACGACGGACTATTACAGATTACTAAGAACTTGGGTGAAGAAACATAACTGAGAACTGCTGAATTATATGTATCTTCTCAACTAGCTGAAGCCATACTCAACTGTCATGCAGAGCTCTTTTGATCTGTCATTATAGCCTCTTAATTTTGAGCTGAAAAAACTGCTTCGCCTTTTGGAGGCACTGTTTCTTCACCTGTAAATGTGACATAATAACATAATTTCCTAAGGATGTAAGATTATTGAAAGTAAACCATCTAGCCCATTGATTAAAGTAAAACTAGTTTGTTCCAGGTAAATGTTATGTCATCCCCTTGCCTCCAAAATTTTCTTTCTCTTAAAAGATGTAAAAAGGAAAAGGGTAAGTCCCTTGGATAATAACAGCCTAGATGGAGAGGAAGGAGATGAATGTGAAACGGACTTATACAAAGCCCCAGAGCTTGAGGAAGAGTAGGTGGGTACCTCATTACTCTCCCCCCAGCTCTTCATGGTCAGAACTTGCTGGCCCTCCAAGGCTCAGGGAAAGCCCTATTCTGCCCAGCCTTCTTAAACCATTCCAGGCCCTTTGAGTCTCCCTTTGAGGCCACAGCACTGAGCCCAGCCTGGTTCCAGCACCACCTCATGAGATCTCTTCCAATCATGATCAGACTCTGTCCCCAGCTGGCCTGTTAGGTCCCCTGCTATCTCCACAAGAACAGAATTAAGTACATTGTTACCATCTAAGGGAGAAGGGGAGCGGGGTGACTATGTCAGGAACTATGTTGGGACTTGTACATACATTGTCTCTTTTACAACTTTGTAAAGACAGTATTTTGATTATCCCTAATATCAGATGAGGAAACTTAGGCACAGATATGCTAAGTGACTTGCTCAAGTCATGTGAGTGGTACAAGAAAGGCTGTAACTGGGATACTCTTTGTCTTCAGAGTCTTGGTAAGAATAAATGCACACTGGCATCACCTGGTTACCAACTATACAGCTGATTTGCTGGGCAGTTTGGTCACACTAGGCCCCCCATCCCCCGCCTCAACTCTTCTCTGCTGCCAATTTGGACCTGAGATAACTATTTGACTTTCTTTCTTCCTCTTATTTTGTCCCAAATGCCATGGGAGCCACCTCAGGTCCCTTTCACAGTAGAGTATGGAGAAGAAACAGGCTCAACAGAGGGCCCTGCATGGGAGGAATAAAAGGGAGGCAAGTATTAATATCCTACAATAGCCGAGCTAGTTAAACCTTCTGGTTTTACAGATGAGGACACTTAACTCTGAGAAGGCAGGTATTTGCATAAAGTGACAGAGGTTAGTGGAAACTGAAACCTTGTCTCCCAGACTCCCAAACTGGTGCTCATTTTGGTGTAACCGGCACAAGGCCATGCCTGAGAACTGGAGTATGGCCTGTCAGGCCTGTCACTAAGCAAAAAACCCAAACACTGTAAACACAGGAAATGGGCTGGGATGAGGTTCAGAGGGAGCAGCAACCTTTGCCAAGTTAGAAGTGTTCAAGGGTTTCCTGTCTACAGCTGTTAACTGTCACAGAAATGCTCCAGAAAGCAATACAAGGCAGAAAGGAGAGAGAGAATGAGGAGAAAATATTTAGGTCCAGAAGTGACTTTAAAAATTATTCAGCCCAATTTACTTAATCTTACAGATGAGGAAGCTAAGACCCCCCTAAAAAGAAAAATGACTTGTCCAAACTTACACTCCAAATTTAAGGGCCCTTAGAAACCACTTATTTGGTTCAAATCCGTCATTTTAGTGATAAGAAGCCTGAGACCCAGAGAGAGAAAGAGCCTTGCCCAAGGTCCCCAAGGCTAGAGAGGGGCGCAAACACTGGAACTGAGCTCTTCTACCTCAAACACCTGTATAGTTAGAGGGAGCCCGCTGAAGTGACTTACCTCATACACAGCTGTGTTGGCCATGGAGAAAGTACAACAGGTCAGGGAACTGAAAATAAGCAGGATATACTACCAACTAATGAAGAATAACAAAGACCAAACACAGCAAGCCTATAAGAACCCAAACAAAAGTGCTCTGGTTGCTTAAGACACTTTGGAAAACTAAGAGGCAGAAAAATATTTGAGCTATACCAGGAAGAGAATCCAAGGAAGAACGAGCAGGGCAAGCAGACAGAAAAGGCCAGAAATGCTAAGGGAAATCCCAAGGTTGTGCTTCCTTCTTCTGTCCTAGAGCTAAATATCCAGGACACACCACTCCAGAAGCAACTCTGGGTTCAGCAGGCCACTACGGGGGTACTATTGTGTAGTAATTAGCCAATTACTGGGCCCCCACATACCACAGCTGGCAGCTATAGAGGGAAATTACACTTCCATGAGGACTGGAATATCATATAGATTCACTTCTCATGCCAGCCCTGAGACACAAGGATTATGATTCCCATTGAACGGATAAAGGAAACTAGGGCTTAGGGAAGACAAGTCTCTTGGTTTGGCACCAAATTAATACTGTATATGGCAGATCCAGTATTCAAACTTAAACTCTCTTTCAAGAAATGTTTAGTAAGTGCCTGCTGTTCCAACCCTGTCCTAAGGGCTGGGGATACGCTGAGGAAACAAACATGGCCCCCAGCCCATAGGAATTGCAGTCAGGGAATTGTCAATGTTTACTGGGTCACCCACATTACATATGAAACATGACTACCTAGAGGCTGCAAAGAACAGAAAGGCCAGAGGAACCCGAGCATCAAGGACTAGGCTACAATAGTTGATTCCTCCAGAGACAGAGGACTCCGGTGAGAAAAGATGGGAGGATGAGCAGCGTCACGGTACTTTTCTCCTACTCTGATCAGAGCTTTCTCATCCAATGTGTCCCCAGTCCTCACCACAGTCAAGGCAGTCTGGCAGGGCAGAGGCTCTTGATCCTGCTTGACGAAGGAAGGAAATGAGACCAACAGCAGTGGTTTGTCCTAAGTGGCACAGTGAGCTGGTGGCAGTAAAAGTCAAGCCTCTTGGCTTCTGTTCTCTCTACTAGACTGACTGCTCTGACTGTAGACCACAAAGGGGGAAATCTAGAACATGGGGTTGAGGAAGAGTTAAGACCTCTAGGTTTCTAGAGCCATCCTCTTTTCATCTCACCATCACTCCTATCCCCACTTCCCCATCCACCCCTCATTACCCTCGCAGAGTTCTGAACTTGGCTTACGTACACCCTCGTTCCCTCCCCTGGTGCCTCAAAGTCAGTGATTCAATCAGTGAGTTAATCAACCACAAAGTCTTGGCTGCCATCAGACACCATGTCCTCAGGGAAACATTCCCCTCCACCAGCTCATCTGCAGCATTCAGATCTTTAAATGGCAAAGAAGAGAGGAATGCTGAAAAAGGAAAGGACAGGGGAAACACCCTAGCAGGGGAGAACATTTCACATGATCTGAAGTCTGCACAGAAGACAACCAATTTGTCGCAGTCTGAGGTCCACCCGCCAAATCAACCCAGGTGGGGTCTTGACTTCTTGGTAAGAAGGAAAAGTACTAAAAACCTACCATTTACTTATTCATTCATCCATTCTTCATTAGTGATATTTATTCTGTTTACAACTTATGTTAGGTACTAAAGCCACAGAATTAAAAAAAAAAAAACTCTGCCTTCAAAAGTTTACCTTTTAGTTTGTGCTTCTGGTTGTAAATTAAGCCATTTTTTGACTAATTCACTTGTTTCTATCACTTATGTTGAACCTTGCATTTATGTGACCAATTTGTGTTCTTCAAGTCTTCGTAATGTGACTGTGGGACATAATGGAAAGGAGGAAAGAAGGAAATTGTGTTTGTTCTCTGCTATATTTTTCCAACTGTTCAGGAACTTTTGTGGGGTTTGGGCCTATGGCTCTTTTGGTAAAAGCTGAGTTCAGCAGTAAATCATCTTTTTATTATTATTACAGCACAATAGCTTTACAGTGGGAAATAAAAGCTTACCTTCTAGTGAAGAAGACAGGGAATCGGGATATAAGGAAAGAGCTATAGTCAAGGGATATACCAAATTGCATGGAAGCAAGATGACTAATTCTCTCTTAAGGGTCGGGGAAAGGCTTCCCAGAGAAAATGCTACTGGCTTACTCTTAGGGGATATGGAACATCTGGATGCTAGAATGCCAAGTCTGCAGGGCTGGAGGGGTCTCTAAAGGCAGTCTAAAGAGTCCCAGGTTCTTAGCAGAAGAGCTGATGTGGGACCAATGAAATACACCATAGCCCTAGTTGCTTCAAAAATATTATACCTCTGGGGCATGTGTTCCAGGGAAAACCATCAAACTCTGTTATACATCTAGCTCCACTCTGCACTCAGACCCAAAGCACTGAGCGTAAGCTTGAGGCTCCACGAGAGACTTCTCTACCTTGCGCACTTACACTTCAAGAGCTCTGCTGGTGAACACCACCACTAATGGTTTTAAGACTTAAAACTTTGGGTGCCTGGGTGGCTCAGTTGGTTAAGCGGCTGCCTTCAGCTCAGGTCATGATCCCAGGGTCTGGGGATAGAGGATCGCATCGCATCAGGCTCCCTGCTCAGTGATGAGTCTGCTTCTCCTTCTCCCTCACCCCACCCCATGCTCTCTCTCAGATAAATAAATAAAATCTTAAATTTTTTTTAAAAAAAAGACTTAAAACTTAAAGCCAGCTAAAATGAGAAATGGTCCAGTTCAAATGAAAACTTCTATTGGTTTAACTTGGAGCCAGTCAGGATGAAGACAAAAATCCTTTAATGCAGCACAAATACAGAGCAAAGCAAACAGGTCATAACAAACCACAGCTCATTTAGTAGAAGCAGAAAATCCAACAGTCCAGTCCCTGCCACCCTACCCAACAATCACCAAACCCATGTTCCAGTTAGGCCCAGCCAAGGCACAAAGCACAAGCAGCACTGGAAAGAAGGCTAGGGGAGCCCGTCCTCAGGCTCCTTCCTGAAGCACTATCCCAACAGAAGAGAGTAGCTTCCCATCCCCCACCCCAACCCCATAGAAGACCAGTCCAGGCTGACCCTTGCGGGACTTGCAAATCATCAAAGAAGCTGGTGATGCACCACATGGGCTACACACACCACTCTTTCCGGGAAATGGGAGCTACTTTTGCGGCCCACAAGGTGAGATTGCCATGTGCAGTATAGATATTATATGGCCATTGTAAGCAGTGGTGTTCTGTAGAACTCACTGGAATAGAGAAACTGAGTTAAAGTCTGACTAGCAATTTGATCATCCAATAAACCCATTCTTACCTCCATGCATGGCCCCTCCCTTCCTACCCCCTTCCCCCAACCAAATCCCATTGCCTACTCTGAGGGGAACTTCCAGCTTCCTAGCGGTCCTCAATGACCACTCCTATTTTATTTGAACAACATTTATCCACTCAAAAAGTATGTGGTGCTGCTTTTCTTATGGCAGCACTGTTCCCTGTGGTAATGCTGCACTTCCCTCACTGAACTCAAGTTCTTTGACAAGGCTGCCCAAGACCTACACTTCTATTGTCCAACCCTACCAGGAATTACCTCCAGATGCAAAAAACGTCCTCCACTAGACGATTCAACACGGACACACCTCAACTTAAGAGCCCACTGCACACTGCCCCCCCTCTTCGTCCTGCACCTTCTGGTCAGATCTTGCTTCCCACCATTTCATGCAGGTCTCACCTCGCTCAGCATGTTGATGACCCTGCTCCTTCTGCAGAGGCCTTCAAACTCCAGACGTCAGTCGACTGACATCCCTCAGTTAATGGATCAGCTCTTTTTTTAATTTAATTAATTAACTTGCTTCAGAGAGAGAGCCCAAGCACGGGTAGGAGCAAATGGAGAGGGAGAGAAAGAATCCTCAAGCAGACTTCCCGCCGAACACAGAGCTCAACCCAGGGTTCGATCCCAGGACCCTGAGACCATGCCCTGAGCCAAAATCAGGAGTCAGATCTTAACCAACTAAGCCCCCAGGCACCTCCAACTTATTTCTTTAACTGTTAGAGTTCATCAGTAAGAGCATACGCTTTTTATAAAAGTTCGTATCATTTAAATTATGATTATAGCAGCTAACATTTATGTAGCACTAATATGTCAGGCACTATTCTAAGCACTTCATATTATCTCATTCACCCTCATGAAAACCCTACAAGTTATCAATATTATCAATTCCATTTTTCCAATCCAGAGACAAAGGCACAGAGAAGTAAACTTAGAGGTAGCACTTAGAGTCTGGCTCTAGAGGTCAAGCTCTTAACAACTACACTATGCTGCAGAGAACAGTAAGGACCTTAATGCACACGCAGACAGGTGTACAGGGCTTAAATACACCTCCCATAATCACACCTCTTCTCAATTAAGTCCAAACTTCTGTCTCTTCTGCTTTACTCCACACTGCTTCTCCCATGTGCCCTCCACCGCCACCAAACTAACACACTCCCAAGACCAGCCCTTTTGTTCCTGGCTTGCCATCCTCCCTCCTTCCTTCCCTGGAATCCTAATCAACCTTTCAGGCTTAGCTCCTCCAGGAAGGGGAGGGAGGGAGGGAGAGAATCACCATGGGTTTAACGTCTACCATGCATCAGTCACTATGCAACTGCTTTGAACACATCACCTCATTTAATCTACACACACCTGTGAGGCTGGTATCACTTTGCCCATTTCACAGATAAGGAAAAAGTAGTTCAGGGACTGAACCTGTCAATGAATCACAGCTCCAAAGCACACACTCTTTCTGCTATACCTTCTAAGTCCTTTAGGACCTACTCCCCACATTTAAATGTTTACATGTATACTACCTGATTTTGCGTTTTATTTAAAAACTGTCTCAAACTATTTTCCTGCTTATGTATGTGTCTTATCTCTCCAACTGGATTCTAAGCCCCTCACCCCAAGGGCTTCCTCTAAATCCCTAACACATGGCTAGGCACAGAGTGGCTGCAGAGTTTTACTGAACCAAAGTAATAGGTCTGGGCTCAGTTAGAAGAGGGATTTGTTGTGCTCTGGGTAAAGTTGCTAAATAACATCTGTGTCTTAACCATACGTAACTATTGGTTAATTTCTTCTAGAGCTAAGAAAAAAGTTCTCTTAACCAAGAAAATCATACAGTGCAGTCTATGAGTCACTCTTGTCGGCAATGATATGAAGATCCCAGAAAACAAGCAACAAAAAAAGAACCACAGTGGGTGGAATGTTTTTTCCCATCCCACTCTGTAGGGAACACAATTGGGCTGATGTTCTCTAAAGAGTGCACACAGCTTCAGCTATAGAATGAGGGAATCCCAAAGGGAAGGTCAGCAAAAAGCAGCCAATCCTACAGATGCTCACAGGAAGCCCCCAGAGGGTTCAGAATAATATGGTAGCAAAATGCTGGCCAAGGACAGCCAGAATCTAGGCTTCATTTATTCAACAAACAGTTTTTTGTGTTTTTTTTTTAAGATTTATTTATTTATTTGAGAGAGAGTATGTGTGTGCTTAGGCTCGTAGGGGGGTGGCGGGGGGCGGGGTAGGTTGGCCTGGAAGGAAAAAGGGAGAGACAGACCTCAAGCACTCTTCCCAATGAGCATGGAATCCAACATGGGGCTCAATCTCATGACCCCAAGGTCATGACCTGAACTGAAAACAAGGGTCAGATGCTTAACCCACGGAGCCAGCCAGGCGTCCCTTAACAAATAGTTCTTTTTTTTTTTTTTTAAGATTTTATTTATTTAAAAAAAAAAAAAAAGATTTTATTTATTTATTGGATAGACGAGATTTTAAGTAGTCAGGCAGGCAGGGAGAGAGGAGGAAGCAGGCTCCCCGCTGAGCAGAGAACCCGATGTGGGGCTCAATCCCAGGACCCTGAGACCATGACCTGAGCAGAAGGCAAAGGTTTTAACCTACTGAGCCACCCATGCACCCCCTTAACAAATATTTCTGGACTGCACTGAAGATACCAGTCAACCTGGTTTGTAATCTGGACAGGCAAATTACTTAACTTCTCTGGACCTCAGTTTATTCACCTCTAAAAAGACGTTAGTAGGCACTTTTTGCCCACATCACAAGGTGTTGAGAGGGTCAAATGAGAAAGGACAGATCAACGTCATGGACAAAGAGTACAGCTCTGCTTTTTAAAATTATGGTCAGACATATATAAAGTAAGAGGCTGTATTTTATTCTGTATTTCTCTGGTGTAAGGGGAGAGCAGTGGTTGGGAGTAATGTGGAAATGAGACCAGTGGTAACCTCAACTGCATCAAAGTCACCCATTTTCCTGACCCCCTATTGGGCTTGTAAGATTTCTAGGAGTTACTGCACAAAGTCAGTCCTAGAATTTTCAGGATTGAAACCCTAGAAGAATCCTGCAATCTCAGAGTTATAAGGCCCTTTAGAGGCCAACATATTCTAACTCATACTCATTACTCATCTTGCTTCCAGCCCATCACCAGATAATCAGGATGGCACTGCTTATGCATATGTCCTCTGGGTGACCCAGAGATCAAGCAACATGATATAAGTCAGATTATCTAGTTTCAATAACTATGTTTATTTTCCTATTGTTACCCCCTGAGTCTTTAGAAAATTCTTGTCTCAACATTCTATGCAGGGTTCAGTTATATGGTAATAAAGAAAAGTTCCTGTGCCCAACTTGGACCCAAACATAAAAGGAGAGCAGTACCTTGCTGAAGCTAGTAGGATAGAGTGGAGATAATTAGTAAGAGTCCCCCCCTGGACGACAGAGTTTTAAAATCCAGGTTCAGACAGCCATGGTCCACTTGCCCCTTCTCACATCTTCTGATGCTAACCTTATCCATTCTGGATGGTGGGTGGTCTTATTAAAAAATCCAGCATTTCCTCACAATAGCCCTAGGCAGCTAGTCTGTTTAACAGTTGTAATATCAAAGCACTCATATCTCTGGGTGGCCCACTCCAATGGTAGGAATTTCTAGTAGTTTGAAAAATCCTCCCTGTACAGCAGGGGACCAGATTAAACAGTAATTCAAACTGCTTCAGTTATGGAAACTGCCATTTTAAAGTTGTCAGCCCCCTCTGCCTTAGAAACATCAAGTCACCGGGTGCCTGGGTGGCTCAGTGGGTTAAGCCGCTGCCTTCGGCTCGGGTCATGATCTCAGGGTCCTGGAATGAGTCCCACATCGGGCTCTCTGCTCAGCAGGGGGCCTGCTTCCCTTCCTCTCTATCTGCCTGCTTCTTTGCCTACTTGTGATCTCTGTCTGTCAAATAAATAAATAAAATCTTAAAAAAAAAAAAAAAAGAAACATCAAGTCACCTTGGCGCAGACCCATGTTCTGAGAGGGTCCCCTTTTAACCATATAAATATAAAACAAGGGAGCATATATTCCCTAGTGGTAAAGGAAACAGCATGGTCTTTTATGACTTGGCCAAGACTGTTCCCCATACCCCTTAGTACATAAAGGGAAAGTGAACACAAATGAATGAACACATGTATATATAGGATCCAAAGCCCTTTCAGGACCAAAGACTAAAACCTTCACCCCTTTCTTTTGAGGTTCAATGTTATTATTATTTCCCTAACAGACTGAGATTCTAAGTCAAGTTATAGGTAGAAAGGGACATTACGAGCCTATGTTAAGTGCTCACGCAGAGGAAACAGAAAGTCTGAATGGGTGTTTCAAGTTCAATGCTATAACCAAAATGACTATAGAAGAAGACGTTCTGGAACTGAAATGTGGCTAAATCTAAAATACTTCTAGACCCTGCCAACTGGTGACTGCAGGGGTTCCCTCTTCCAGTGAATGAACTTATACATATATGAACTGAAGAGCATTCACTCTGAGAGCTCGAGCGTAGTGGAGCCTATCAAGCGTGAAACTGAAGGGGGGCTGTCATCCTCCCCCAAAGAACCACCACCCCTTGTGTGGAACCAAGTCCTCGTGGCTACGCTAAAGAAGGAAAGAGCATACTGTGAGAGAGCCAGTCTTAAAAGCCACACTGTGTGCCCATGACAGAAGCTGAAAATGGAGCCCACTAACCAATAAGATTTTCTAGTTCTCTGGAACTAAGCCTGACCCCTCTGGCCCGAAAAAGCCTATGAAGCTCTTAGATACTGCAGAAAGAGAGAGAAAGAGGAAAGGCCCCAGGAGAGATGTACTAAATTTCCAGATAATTTCATCTTCATTCAAGAGATCAATCTTACCATCGAAAAGAGATCTGACCTTATTTGTACTCTAAGCTGATGACAAGCTGATGAGGTATGTCATATCCACTGTACCTCAGTTTTTCCAAAACATGCTATACTGTCCCACCCACAGGGCTCTCTAATTATGCCTTCTGAAGCCACAGAGAAAAACAAGTTAACGCTCTTGTCCAAAGCATGGCCTTTCAGGATATGAAGACAATGATTACATTTGCTCTTCAGGACCTCTAAATCTGGTTCCTCAACCCCTCTTCAAACGACTAGATTTTCAGGATCTCTCTCCATCATGCCTCCTTTTATATATGCTCTGGCCTGTCCATGTGGCCCTTAGAGTGCCTAGCCCAGCACTGGAGGCAGGCCACCACAGACAGCACTCCCAGAGCACGTGAGACTATTCTTCTGTGTCAGATCTGTTATGGGAGCCGAGGAGCCAGCCCCTTTTTCAGGCTCTACATGATACCTTGTGAGGAGGCTCCCTAGTCAGGGCCTGGAGAGGCAAAGACTGGGCAAAAGGCAAGTAGCTCTGCCTGCTTGGATCCTGACTCTAGCACTGAGACTGCTGTTTCATCCCTCCCCACTGCCTACCCCTGGGCCTCTTGCCCGGGACGCTTGAATGGTTAGACTCTAAGCCTAAGTCATCTTACTCCTTAATGTCTTGTCCACCTGAGCAAGAGAGGCCATGACTGAACCACAAATGAAGAGATGGAAAGCAATATGATAGTTAAGAATATGGGTTCTGGAGTTCAAATCCTGGTGCTATCACTTATAAGCCACGAGACCTTGGACATCCCTTCAATGTCACTTAACTCCTCTTACACCTCACTTTTTTGCCCTCTTGAATGAGGATAATAATAGTACCTATTGTTGGAAATGTTCTATACCTTGACTACAGGGGAGAGATTACAAAGGTTGTACATATTTGTCAACACTGAAAACAAGTGAATATTACTTTTTATAAATTTACTCAATAAAGTCACTTTGAAAAGTTTTTTTTTAAATTATAGTAACTACTCATGGAGGATTATAAGGATTAAGAGAATTATAAAATACCTAAAATAGTTCCAGAAAGCATGATAAGCACTGGACAAATGTTATCTATCTGTAATGGAATTTGTAGCGCTACACAGAATCTTCTATGTCCTATGATTGCTGCTAGGGAACAAGGGACAGGTCTGAAGACCCAAAGGCATCCTTGGCTAGCCCAGATGTGGTGTGTTCCCAGAAACTTCATTACAGATCTGGCTTCCACAAGGATCAAACACCACTGTTACAAACCACATCTCTTCCATGCTCCAGCCAACGCTGCGTTTAACACTGGGAAAGCCAAACCACAGGAATCATCATCAAAACCAAAGATGTTCCAGGAAAACAGAGAGGGATCTGCTTTCTTTAGTCTTCTTCTGGCTTAGCTCATGAGGTCCTCCTGCAGCAACTTGGGTTTTTATTCAGTCCTTCACCAAGTCTTTCCTTAATGTCTCCTGGGTCCAGGCAGTGCAAGAGTGAGGGAGCGACCAAAGGACAAGATAATCAGTTTCCCAGCTAACTCATCCTCACCAAGTTCACAATCTACAGGAATTACAAGTGGAAAAAGAAAACTGATATTAGAGGCAGAGAGGTATAGCGAAGGGAGTAGCACTCTGCTGGGAGTGGGAAGACCATCGTCCAGCCTCAGCTGACATATGACCTTGAGCTTGTCCCATGCCTCCTTGTGGACCTGAGTTTCCTTCTCTATTAAAATGAAGGGAGATGAATAACAATGTCACAGTCCATGGCCTAATGTTGGGGGGGAAACCAAGTGTAATAGGACTTGTTCCAGGCTCACGGCCCTGTGAGAAAGGTTAGAAGCAGCTAGGTTAGGGGCACCGGGGTGGCTCAGAGGGTTGAGCCTCTGCCTTTGGCTCCAGTCATGATCTCAGGGTCCTGGGATCAAGCCCCACATTGGGCTCTTTGCTCAGCGGGGAGCCTGCTTCTCCCTCTCTCTCTGTCTGCTTGTGATCTCTTACTCTCTCTCTCTCTGTGTCAAATAAATAAATAAATAAATAATTTAAAAAAGAACAGCAGCAGCAGCTAGGTTAGAAGAAGAATTGAGGGTCTCAGACCCAGCTGCAGCTTCCGCCACACCGACAACCGTACGCACAATCTGAGACTGACACACTACCTACTGCGCTAACGAGGCACCTCCGTACGCACAATCTGAAGGAGATCTCGTTCGGCTGCTGTTACTAGGAACAGTTAATTTCCATTTTCTCCCTTTGTGCTGCCCCACAGGGCCAAACTTGAGAGTCAAAGAGTCAGGATGCCAAGAGTGGCTCATTTCTGGCATTTCCTCTCTACTCATTCCCTGGATTGGGCCCAGGGGCTTCGAAGAGCACTGTGGGTGAAGGACAAGGTAAGGCAAAGCAGACAAAGATACCATCTGTGGCGCACAACAGACACGATTCCCTGTGCATCACAGCCACTGCGACCCGTGGTTACAGGGCTAGGGAACCTGAATGATGACATGCAGTACACTAAGTCACAGAAGAGAACCCTTTTGTAGCTCATGGAGGTACACAACAGAGCAGTAGGCAACCATCTACCTCCAGCTCAGACATCAGCATCATTCAAGGCAACAATTACGGATACTCAGGTCTCCCTCAGGCCCTGTGCCTGCTAACAAGAGACAAAACCGACTCTGTTTCTTGCTCTCGAGAGGCTCCATACATGGAGAGGGAGGCAGACAGTTAGGTGGATAATTACAGCACCACAGAGGCCTGTACAAAGTGCTGTGCAGGCACAGAAGTGGGTGTGCCTCCCTCCACAGAGAGAAGAGATAAGACACAGAATCACTGAAAAGATGACATCTAAACTAGGTCTTGAAGGACGAGTGGGTATACAGTGGGTATACATGGGGTAGAGAAGAAGGGAAGAACATTCCTGACAGAGGGAACAGAATGTATGAAAAAGCCTGTCATACTTCAGGCACTGCAAGCAGTCAGGTGGAGTTGGAACACCAGATGGGTGGGTGCAGCAGCCTCGTGGTATTTAGGACCCTACTCTTCACACAAGACGGAGACCGCAAAGCCTCCACGGGGGCACAGGGGAGAAGAAAGAGTGAACAGACGCAGCTGAGGTAGTGCCTACACATCCCTCCTCACTACCCCCTTCCCCAGACTCTGCCCCACACACCTCCCTCTCCACAGCAAACATACTCCTACACCCCTGACAGCTCAGGAAAGAAAAAGCCCTCTCAGACTAAGGTCAGTAGCTCCAGGATCCCCAGGTGAAGAGGCTGGTCCTCCATTAAAAGAAAGAAACAAGAACATAAGCCCCTGGAAGGGAGGCTACTAATTTAAAAAGATCCAACCAAGCCCAGTAGTTGGGCCCCTCAGGAAGCCTGAGGGGATCTCATCCCACCACTCATGCTCAGACCCAGTGCCTTTTTCACTCAGACTCCTTCCTCTCTGGTGAACTATCCCCTAGTCTCTGTCCTACTGAGAGTGCTGGGGAAGCTGGAGCGAGAAAGGCGGCCTGACAAATCCAGAGCTGGCTTACTTCTCAAAAGTGACTTTAGCCACAGTTATATTCTTGCCTCACACCAAACACATGCACAAAAATTTAGATGGAAAAACAATTTAGATACTCTAGGGTATCTCCCAAGCAGGCACATTCCTGAACCTCGGCCATGCTGAGAATCCATGGGTTACTGACACAGGGAGGCCAGGCAGATAAGTCCAAGTAGACAAGGCCAAGGAAGCCATGGCAACACGATGAACGGCAAGACCTAAAGCCTTTAACCTCACTGGGAAATAGCTGGGAGTGGGGAAGAAGCATGGACTTCAGTCAAACCAGAGCTCAAACTCCAAGCCACCACAAGCTAGCTTCCCTGGACCTTCAGTCTTTCCATCTGTAAGTGAGGATCCTAATAGCATTTACCTAGAGCATTCTTGGGACTCTTAAGTGAAGAATATAAACCACCTACCCTGGGGCACACAGTCAGTGTTTAAATAACCTCCCATCAACCAGAGCCACAAAGATGAACTGTTGCACAACTAGGGAGGGGTGGCCCCATTCACAACACAGTCTTGTCAATGCCGCACCCTGCAGTCACACAGTGCATTGTCCGAGACAGCCAGCCCCTAAGACTCCTGTCCACTAGCCAGAACTCATTAACAACAGACATCAATTCAAGAAAATGGATGGGTCTGATACCACTCAATCCCAATAACACACACGAGACCAGTGACAATGAGCTCCAAAAACCAAGGCAACTTCATCTCAACCAGAAAGGTTCTACTATGTTCCTACTGGGGTAAAAACCAATCTCTGGACCTCCATCAACCTCAACTCTGTAGATGAGCTCCATCAACGAACGATCTGGTGAGTATGAAGCCTGGGATAAGAGCAAATGCTGCAAGTGTCCAACTAAGGTCCATGTCCTCTCTGCTTGACAGGTGCACCACATGCTCAAGGGCAGGTCATTTCTCTAAAGGTGTTAAGTCCTGTCACATGGAATCCAGGAGACTGAGTCCAAGATCTAGGGTGACCTTAGCATCCTGGTTACAAGGAGCGATGCCACTGCTCCTGACTGAATTTCTCCGGACAGGAAGGGGACATCTGATTGTTTTTTATACCCCAAGTCCTAGCCCAGTACATCATATAACCCATCAGCTGTAAATGGTTGCTTAATAAATGAACCAACATGAACATGGCCTTATCCCTATCACCTGGCCTCCGGAGGTCTTTGCATGTACTCTGTCTGCTGCCTAAAACTGCCTTTCTTAACCCCATTTCCTTGGCTAATTCTTCTCAATTGTCAGGTCTCCCTTAAATGTCATCTCCTCGGGACGCCTGGGTGGCTCAGTTGGTTGGACGACTGCCTTCGGCTCAGGTCATGATCCCGGAGTCCTGGGATCGGGTCCCGCATCGGCCTCCCAGCTCCATGCGGAGTCTGCTTCTCCCTCTGACCTTGTCCTTGCTCATGCTCTCTCTCACTGTCTCTCTCTCAAATAAATAAATAAAATCTTGAAAAAAAAAAAAAAAAGTCATCTCCTCAGGTAATGTGAGGAGATAAAAGTTCCCTTGAAATATGTACCCTCTCATCACTTCCCTTATTTCTACTTCATGACATTCATCAGATTTTATTGTAATTATTTGCTTCATTTTTGCACTCCCTGCTACTCTGTAAGCTCTAGGAGAGCCCAAACGATATCTGTCTTCTCATGTTACTGATTCCCAGGGCCTGGTACAGTGTCTGGGATAGAAAGAGTGCACAATATGTTAGAAGGTCTGAACGTGAAGGAATGAAAGAATGAGTGAGAGAGCTCAGTCCAAAATGATTCTTGGGTAACTAGGTATTCAAAACTGTCTGCTCAGCCCTAGGTGGACAATAGTTAAGTTTGGGTTTTTTTTAAGATTTTATTTATCACAAGTAGACAGAGAGGCAGGCAGAGAGAGAGAGAGAGAGAAAGAGAGAGGAGGAAGCAGGCTCCCTGCTGAGCAGAGAGCCCGATGTGGGGCTTGATCCCAAGACCCTGGGATCATGACCCAAGCCGAAGGCAGAGGTTTTAACCCACTGAGCCACCCAGGCGCCCCAACAGTTAAGTTTTAACTAGAATCTTCCCAGAGCCTATAAATGTCCATGCTTGGAAGATGGCAGCAGATTGGTGAAAAATAGAACAAAGAATAGTCTGTGTGATAGGAAGTAAGGAGAGATAAAGTAGGGGTTTTGAAGCAGAAATCCCACCTCTGAGTGCCTTGAATGCCATGTAAAGAAACATGGTGACTAGCCTGCAGGACAGCCACTATCTGACCTGGGTTCACTAAGGTGGCACACGGCAGCAGCCCTTCTGAGACAGCCATCCACTTAGCTCCCTTTGCTGCTCACAAACTAACAGGCCTTCCTTCTCCCTCTCCCTTCAGGTTCAACCCCATTTCTCCAAGTCATATGGGATCAATCAATATCACAAGTAGCCCCAAGGATAGACCACCCCATTATCCTAGCCCTATATTTACTAAAAAGACAGTTATGAAGAAGGAAGCTGTCATTTAGAAAGGACAAGATCTGAAGGCCTGGACTCAAGTTGTGAGCTGCGTGACAGTGGGTTACTTAGTAAATCTTTCTGAGTTTTAGCAATCTCTGTAAAATAACAAAAATCCCAACCAGGGCAGAAGGGTATTACTCCCTCCTAAATGCTAAGCACTTCCACTTCATCTGATACAGCAAAGACCCAAGAGGCCAGAGCCTGCTCATACAGACTTAAGCCTGCATTGCCTCCTAAAAGGGGATGGGCAGATTGCCCTGTTTCCATTCTCTGTCTAGCTGTCTGAGCACTGAGGAAATTACCACCAGGAAGGCTGCTGGGAGTGGGGAGGTGGGGGAAGAGCTGAGGCTCTCTCAGAACTTCAGATCTATTCATAGCTGGTCACGTGTCCACAGAGGCACAAGACTGTTGTCTGTAAACTTGGTAACCTACGGCCCCAAACATACAGCTTAGGACTAGGGTGTGTTTCAGACCAAGCACTACAGACTGAGGTCCTCTCTAAATAATGAAATGTGGGAACAAACCAAAGCAACCGAAGTGAGGTGTTGACTCTTGACAAGATGCAGGAAAGGCAACCACAGAATAAACCCTGCCCCTCCCCAACCCTGCCAGCTTTATGTTGCAGTGGGTCTCAGGTGGAGCTTAGCCTTTGCAGGGATCCCAATTTGCCCTTGTTAGTATCTTCAGATGCTCACTCTGCCCCTGACCAACTGTGTCACCTTGGACAAGTTCAAGGCTTGTGTCTGCGCCTGAAACTCAAGAAGGCTAGGCCAGAGGATCCCTACGCCTTGATTAGCATGTTCAAAGAACTTCATCCCAAAGCTCCAGTCCTGATTTATGGGAACCCAAAGTCAAACACTGTGTTCTAGGGATGGAGAGAGAAGGACCTCAGGTGTACTGCCCTCCGCCACCAGCCTCAGCCACTTCACCAGGAAGAGAGACAAGAACTGAATGAACTAGGAACAAACCACCCCAAACTCTCAAAATCCTAGCATCTCCAGCCTCAGAAGGTCATCATCTCATAGCCCCCATCTCATAGGAAGAAGCTCAGGAAACATAAGCAAATGACCTCATGGCAGGAGAATATGGGTGCTAACTGCCAATTCTCATAAAGGGCAGACCTGAAGCAGAGCTCTGCCTGCTTTAAAACAAGAGGAAAGAGGAAATAAAAGGCCTGTATTTCCTGTCTTTCCCAATCTCAGAGAGGGCATCAGAGGAAAAGCAAAAGAGGATATGTATATACAATTTACCAACAGTCGTAAGTTATTAGGTGGCAAATCTGAGGTTCAACTATAGTTCAGTGTGTGTGTGTGTGTGCACGCGTGACTATCTATGGTTGTATGGTCTTTTCTTTTTTTTTAAAGATTTTATTTATTTATTTGACAGACAGAGATCACAAGTAGGCAGAGAGGAGGAAGCAGGCTCCCTGCTGAGCAGACAGCCTAATGCGGGCCTCGATCCCAAGACCCTGGGATCACGACCTGAGCCAACGGCAGAGGCTTTAACCCACTGAGCCACCCAGGCGCCCCGTATGGTCTTTTCTTTATTCCACCAACAAGCCTCATGAGGAAGATTCAAGAAATGATGGCTTCCAGAATGCCAAGATAGCTGTGATACCAGGAAGGGATTCAAGTTCTTATGGGTACTTTAGGGCTCTGCGAGGGGCCCTTCTATACACACACACACACACACACACACACACACATCACAATCACAATTACATAATCCCAGAGCTAAACTAAAAAGTTCACAAAGGACAGATAAACCAAGAGAGTTTAAAAGACAGAATAGTTCCCAAGCCAGGATTACATGTGTATTGACATACCTAAAGAAAAAAATGTATCCTCTTTTTTTTTAATTTTATCTATTTATTTGTCAGAGAGAGAGAGTACAAGCAGGGGGTACAGCAGGCATAGGGAGAAGCTGGTTGCCTGCTGAGCAAAGAGCCCAATGCAGGACTCGATCCCAGAACCCTGGGATCATGACCTTAGCTGGAAACAGAAACTTAAGAGGCTGGGCCACCCAGGAACCCCCCAAAAATGTATCCCTTATCAGGGAGGTTGATCAGCTATAGAAGGTGAGAAAAAGCAAAGTCACAGACATGTTTTGGCAGACACACAAATGGATTCATTGGCAGAATGAGCCCATCATTCATTTCCTTCCACAAAGGTTTACTGAGCAACTGCTATATGCCACGGCCCTGGGAATAGAGCGATTCTAACACTCTCAAGGAGAGAGGGAACTAATGACATTCAAATGTTCCAGTTGCTTTCCCATGACCTTGGCATCCCTACTGTGAGGTGACTGCAGCAGGCTATCATAGCCCCTGGATTAGCCAGGGTTCCCAGTTGCAAGAGCAACTTAGTTTACAAGTTCAACAACCAAAACTGATTCTGGCTAGTCTAAGCAAAAAAAAAAAAAAAAAAAAACTTATTAAAAAGAGAAGCTCAGCTTCACCTGAAAAAGTGGAAAACCAGAGACAGATGCCAAGAACAATGCCTAAAATCAGGTGGCAGAACTAGTCTGTCAGCAAACCTCATGCTCCCCTGCTCCACTGCTCCACAGAGCACAGAGAAGCCGAGTGAGTGCTAGCTACCAAGGCCCAGGCACTCCACTGCCGCCAGCCTCCACAACACAGCCACTGTACCACACCTCTGCTATCTCAGGAGCTCCACTCTGCTACATGCACCACCACCACTGCCATCCGTTGCTTCACGTCACCAGCTCTTCAGAGTCCAAGTCCACGGGGAGTGGATCAGACCAAAAGAACCTATGGCAAGTGACAAAGAGGCTGAAAGCGAATGTCTGGCATTTTAAGTGAAGAAATTCTTAAAAGGTAATAAATACTCATTTTAGCCACTTTGGCATTAGAACAAAACACTGCATTCATCTAACTAGGCCCTATTCAGATTCTATGTTCACCATAACCATTCTGATTAGGATTTGGTGTTCCACGGTGCCACCCAAAGGGAGAAAAGGCACTGGTCCTACCGAAACAGGCATTCCAGTAGATGTGATAGTTCCATGTTTCGAGGTAAACTTAAAAATTGGCATTCTTGTTTCATAGATCAGCCTCATGAATTTGGTTAAGAAAGTCTGCTTAGACTGAAGGTTGCTGGAGGGGAGGGGGGTGTCAGAGGATGGGGTGGCTGGTGATGGACACTGGGGAGGGTACCTGTTGTGGTGAGGCCTGTGTGTTACTAAGACTGATGAATCACAGACCTGTATCCCTGAAACGAATAATACGTCATATGTGAATAATTTAAAAAACAATAATTGAATAGATACTATTTACATTAAAAAAAGAAAGTCTGATTAGAAAAATAAATATTCTCAGGGTACTGACAAAATCTGAGCCTTCAAAAAGTGAAACACTAACAAACATTCCATTGAGCATTTCACACACGCCAGATACTATTCCAAGCGCTTTATATAGAAAAACTGATTTTTCCTAATAACCTTATAAATTGGATACTATTCTCCCCATTTAACATCAGAGGAAACTGAGTCATAGAGAGATTAAAGTAAAATTGTCTAAGAATACTCAGCTCATAAAATAGAAAGTCCAGAATTTGAAGCCAAGCATTGCGACTCCATACGTAAACTTTTGTTAACTCCACAAAGTGAATCCCCAACTAATAAGGCCTGCTGGCTTGGTGGTTGTGCTCACTGCAGTATTTCTGGTGGGTTATGGACTGGTAAGAAGACACGGTCCTGTATCCTCCGTTCGAAGGTTAAATTCTTGGATTAATTAGCCACAGATTCACAATCTTATTGGAACAGAGCTGCCCACACACGGTAAGAACAGATGAAGCATCTAAGGGAGGCTTTGCTCAGCTTCCAGGTTCTGTAACTGAGGCTGCTGGCAACACTGTCCACACAAGGTCGTCTTTACTGGACTCAGAGTTGTATTACACCATAAACTTGTATTTATATTCAGAAATCATGCCCACATTCAGAAGGAATTTATACAAACAATATATATTAAGACAGTCATCTCCAAAATGGGTTGCACAAGACTTTCCAATAAAAGTACAGGAAGAAAAGTGAAAACTCTTATTCCATATTTGTTGGGGGTTTTTTTAAGATTTTTTATTTGTTTATTTGACAGAGAGAGAAATCAAAAGTAGGCAAAAGTAGGCAGAGAGGCAGGCAGATGGAGAGGGAGAAGCTGGCTCCCTGCTGAGCAGAAAGCCTGATGTGGGGCTCCATCCCAGGACCCTAGGATCATGACCTGAGCCAAAGGCAGAGGCTTAACCCACTGAGCCACCCAGGCACCCCCATAATTGTTTTTCATCTTAAAACATAAGAATTATGCTTTGCTGGGCGCTTGGGTGGCTCAATGGGTTAAAGCCTCTGCCTTCGGCTCAGGTCATGATCTCAGGGTCCTAGGATTGAGGCCTGCATCGGGCTCTTTGCTCGGCAGGGAGCCTGCTTCCTCCTCTCTCTGCCTGCCTCTCTGCCTACTTGTGATCTCTCTCTCTCTCTGTCAAATTAAAAAAAAAAAAAAAAAAAGAATTATGCTTTGCCAATATTAACCGTACAGACTAAGGATGATCCCCTTTCTGAGTCTGTCAGATGTTTCCACATCAACTACCACATACAAGATGTCCTGAGGGTATTGGGGGAACTCCACAGTGTCTGAGGGAGAACATCAGTGAAGTCACTCATTTGCTTTTAGGATACTAGGATGTATTGCAGTTAAATGAACTTATATATCATGGTTTTTATTTTTTTACCAACCAAACCAACCCTCACCACACAGATAAAATGATTTTAAGGGATTCTTGCAAATAAGTAAACAAAAATAAAAAAATAATCCTCATGGATTGAGGAAAATATTAAAATTACAAACAAAAATAAATAATAGTAAAATAACAAAGTTGACCCTTCTATTCCTAGTATAACTTTTTATAAGCTATAGTACAGGGTAAAAAATAATCTAATTGCTTCAAACAATAACTTGACCAAAAAAATTCAAAATTATCAAGAGACTACTTAAAATATGGGTTTACATTTATTATTAACAATGAATTGCATCCTTAGTGTTTCCTGTGCCTTGGTATATTAAATCAGAGTCAGCAAATATTTTCTGAAGGCCCAGAGTAAATATTTTAGGCTCAAAGGCCATACATTTTTTTTAAACTTTATTTATTTATTTGAGAGAAAGAGAGAGCATGCACGGGTACATGCTTCAGCAGAGGGGCAGAGGGAGAGAATCTCAAGCAGACTCCCACCTGAGTGCAGAGCCAGACTCTGGGCTCAATATCATGGCCCCGAGATTATGAGCCAAATTGAAATCAATAGGCCCATGCCCGGGGGCGCCAGGGTGGCTCAGCTGGTTAAACGTCTGCCCAAATCAGGTTCCCTGATCAGTGGGAATCTGCTTCTCCCTCTGTTTTTGCTGCTCCCCAGCTTGTGCTCTCTCCTCCCTCCCTCTGGCTCTCTTTCTCAAATAAATAAATAAAATCTGGAAAAAAAAAAAAAAGGAAAGAAAGAAAAGAGTCCCAGGCCTAACCAACTAAGCCATTTGGGTGCCCAGGATATATATTTTCTATTATAACTGAATTACTTTGCCATTAGAGTATAAAAGTACCCATAGGTAATATGTAAACAAATGAATATGGATGTGTGCCAATAAAACTTTATTTATACAAGAAGGCATAGCTTCTTCACCCTTGTATTAAATAATGAAATAAAGCCAAAAACAGATCTAAAATTTAAATCTACAGATAAACCTCTATATATTTTCTGTGATGTTTAAAGTCCAGAAAAAAACCAATCTATTTAAGAAGTCTCTTCATAGGTTTCCTGCTTAACAGTGAAAAACAAAAGGCACATATCATGGTGAAGCACTATTTCCTTCTTGCTGCAGTAAAAAATGAGGCTAAATGGTATATGAAAAGCAATATTTTTCTATTTTTCAAACTGCACTCATTTGTTAGCAAATGCTGATTGAACAACATATATAAAATATTTCCAGGGTGCCTGGGTGGCTCAGTCAGTTAAGCACTCACCTTTGGCTCAGGTCATGATCTCAGGGTCATGGGATTGAGCCCCACACTGGGCTCCCTGCTCAGTGGGGAGTCTGCTTCTCCCTCTGCTTCTGATGCTCCCCTTGCTTGTGCTCTCTCTTTCTCTCTCTCTCTCCCTGGCTCTTTCTCTCAAATAAATAAATAAAATCTTTAAAAAGTAAAAATAAAATATTTCCTAGGATTTAAGAAAATATTACAAATTATGGAGCATAGGAGATTTTCTATACAGTAGGATATAAGTTTTCTTCACGTGCCAATTAAAGGATTCTGTTGAGACATTCTGTTAAACAGTGAAATATAAAAGGAACTGTCACTTAAGGGCCAATAAAGGGAAAATGTACAAGAGAAAAAATATCTTCTACAGTGTAAGATTTATTTTGTTAAAATAAAGTTCTGGGGCGCCTGGGTAGCTCAGTTCTTTGAACATCTGCCTTCAGCTCAGGTCATGATCTCTGGGTCCTGGTATTGAGCCCCAGCTTCAGAGAGCAGGGAGTCTGCTTCTCCCTCTCCCTCTCCCCACCCCTTCTGCTCCTGCTTGGTCTCTCTCTCTTTGTCTCAAATAAATAAATAAAATTTTAAAAACTAAAATAAAGTCTTATTTTAAGTAACTAATGAGGGGTGCCTGGATGGCTCAGTCAGTTAAGCATCTGCCTTTGGCTTGGGTCATGACCCTAGGGTCCTGGGGTAGAGTCCCACATTGGGCTCCCTGCTAAGGAAGCCTCCTCTCTCTCTGCCTGCTCATGCTCTCTCTTTCTCTGCAAATAAGTAAATAAAATCTTTTAAAATAATAAATAAATAGTTTTATGAAACACAACTTAAGTATACCCACTGATAAAGCAGCTGATTTAACCAGAAATTTAAAAGGATTCTGGGTGGGGGTAAAGAAACAGCACTATGCATGGAATTCTTTCCTGAGTCATTCTTAAGCAAGCTACTACAGCAAAGAAATTGAAGATGGAAGTGTTGAATGCTAAATGACTTCACTGAAACGATTTATTTTATAAAAAATAAGACTTTTACATGATCTCAGGGTTGTAAGATCCAGGGGCTCCTCACTGGGAGGGGAGCCTACTTAAGATTCTCTCTCTCCCTCTAAAAATAGTAATAATAATAATAATAATACCTTTAAAATGTAGTAGAACCATTTACTACTGTGTCAAAAATACATTAAATCCTGGGGCAAGGGGGAGGGATACAGGACTGCCAGAAGGAAACTTACAGACTACTATAGAAAAAATAACTGAAAGCTCTAACTAAATGGAAGGACATATCACATTTGTGAACTGGAAGACTACAGCTAATTAAGATGTCAGTCCTCTCAAATTAAACACAGATTCAATGCAAACCCAGTCAAATTTCCAGTAAGTTTTTTTTTTCTTAGCAGAAACTGACAAACTGATTCTAAATTTCATCTAGCAATACAAAGGCCCAAGAACAGTCAAGGCAGTCCTAAAGAACAAGCTGATAGACTTACACTACCAAATATCAACACCCATTATAATAATAATAAAGACAGAGTGGAATTGGTGCAAGGGTACAAAATGACCAACGGAATACAACAGAGAATCTGAAACAGGTCCACACATAATGGTCACTTGGCTTATAACAAAGATGACACTACAGTACAGAAGGGAAAGAATAATACTTTCAATAAATGGTGTTAGATCAACTGGATATCCATGTGCGGGTGAGGGATGGGGGGATATACCTTCACTACCTCACACCATACCCCAAAAAAGTAACTTCACATCACTGCAGATCTGTGTGAAAGTAATGAAAGAATAAAGCTTATAAGTGAGAAAATAGAAGAATAGCTTCCTGATCTTGGAATAGGCAAAGTTTTCTTTAAAAGAACACAAAAAGGGCTAAATGTAAAAGAAAAAGTTGATAAACTGAGAAAAGATATTCACAATATAGAACTTGTATGTTCCAGAATACATAAAGAACTCCAACAAACAAATAAAATGACAAGCAACACAATAAAAAGGGGGGTGGGCAGAAAACCTGAACACTTCACAGAATAATAAATCCAGAAAGTGTCTATGTGTATGGATAGATATAGATACGATAAATGTGTATATATGCCATATTTGCACACATACGTACTGTCTAGATTTATATATATATATATATTTGCCATATGTATATATTATTCATATATTTATCAATAAAAAGATCCTCTGCTTCGTCAATCATTGGGGAAACACAAATTAAAACCACCTGCAGCAATACTACACACTAACCAAAAGGGCTCAAATTTAAAAAATGGGCAAATACTAGGTGTCGAAAAGAATGTCCAACAACTAGAACTCTCACATACAGCTTGTGGGGCTGTGTATTAGTATCTATTGCTACACAACAAAACTAAGTTGCTTAAAACAATAAACATTTATTATCACAGTTTTTTGGGTTTTTTTGGTTTTTTTTTTGTTTTTATTTGACAGACAGAGAGAGATCACAAGTGGGCAGAGAGAGAGGGGGAAGCAGGCTCCCCGCCGAGCAGAGAGCCCGATGTGGGGCTCCATCCCAGGACCCTGAGATCATGACCTGAGCTGAAGGCAGAGGCTTAAACCACTGAGCCACCCAGGCGCCCCGATTATCACAGTTTTTGAGAGTCAGGGATCAGCAAGCGCCTTAACAGGTGGTTCTAGCTCAGAGTTCTCAGAAAGGTTCATGAAGGGCTATTGTCACTGAAGACTTGACTGGGTCTGGAGGATCTACTTCCAGAATGGCTCACTCACGCTCCTTGCAAATCAGTGCTGGGGGTTAATCAAGGAAGCCTCGGTTCTTCTCCATGTGGGCTTTTCCCCAGGCTGTTTGAGAGCCCACGCAATATATTGGTGGGCTTCCCCCAGAGTGAGTGATCCAAGAGACAGACAGACAAACTCTTATGACCTAGTCTCTGAAGTCATGTACCATCGCTTTTAGTTTACTCTATTTGTTGGATTCAAGTTACCAACTTAGTCAAGAAGAGGGGAATTGGCTCTACCTCTTGATAGTATGAGTATCAAACATTTGCGGACATATTTTAAAAACAAATACATCCACTTTGGCAAAGAAGGTGACAGAATCCACTGTGGAGCACATGTATCTTACCAAGGCCTGCAAGTGCTAACCTCCTCTTGCTCATGCTGATTATAGCATGACCTCATCAACGTAATGACTATGATTATGACTAGGAGAATGACAATGAGTACAGGAGTGGAAGTGTTTATGCAGCCCTGAGCAAAACCAGAAAGGTATACTGAATCTGCTCCACTGGACTGACTGAATTAGAAAAGAATGCATTCACCAAATCAATGTCCACATATTAACGTGCTCTAACAAAGATGCCACACGCACACCAGCAGTCATAATTAGGGCTATTCAGATGAGCTGCTGAAGTCACATTCCCTAGGATCCATCCAGTTTTGTAGGAAGGCAGACCAATGAATTAAATGTCAATATAATAGGGACCACCATCATTGTATTCTTAAGATACTTAAGAGTAGCACCAATCTCCACCGTCCCTCACAGAATGTGGTATTGGTTTTGACTCACGATCACCGGAAGGGAGCAGGCAGCAATTGAAAAGGCTTCCACTTGCCCTTCCCCACTATGAGAGCTCTTATTTGACAGGTCAAGGATCTGATGTGGGTGCTACTCCCAACTGTTAGGTAGGTCCATCCCAAGCATACATTTCAAGATAGAAGAAATGACTACCTGGTAGATCTGTGAGATAATTCTACTTCTAAAAAAGTATCATAAGACAGTAATAAGATAAATATATACTAGCATTATACTAAGTGAAAGAAGACAGACATGATTCCATTTAAATGAAATGTCTAGAACAGGCAAATCCACAGAGAAAGAAAGTGGGTTGTCAAGGGCTAGAGAATAGGGAGTGACTGATTAATGGGTAATGGGGTTTCATTTTAGGATGATGAAATGTTCTGGAATTAAGATAGTGGTGATGGTTGCTCAACACTGTTGGAAGAAAAAAAGCACTGAACTGTACACTTTAAAGCAGCAAATTTTATGTTCACTATTTTATCTTAAAAAAAAAATACTGAATGGCTGTTAGCTGTGTGGTGAGCTGGCTGAAGTATAAGGGCAATTTATAAAACAGAATCCAGCTCACAGCTCTATACACTCTAGCACATGGAGCCCTTGCAAAATGCTGAGGATACAACTCTATTTCACCATTCACATTAACCAGTACATTATAAAGTGACTCCCTCCTGTTCTCTGAGTCTCTATTTAAATTCGAAAGGCTTGGGGTGCCTAGGTGGCTTAGTGGGTTAAACCTCTGCCTTTGGCTCAGGTCATGATTTCAGGGTCCTGGGATGCTTCCCCCTCCCCTCTATCTGCCTACATCTCTGCCTACTTGTGATCTCTGTCTGTCAAATAAATAAAAATCTTAAAAATAAATAAATAAATTCGAAAGGCTTGGGGCTTCATCAAGAAAAGCAGTTTGGGAGCCTAGGTAGCTCAGTTGATTAAGTGACTGCCTTCTGCTCAGGCCATGATCCCAGAGTCCCAGGATCGAGTCCAGCATCAGGTTCCCAGCTCCATGGGGAGTCTGCTTCTCTACCTCTGACCTCCTCCCCTCTCATGCTCTCTCTCACTCTCTCTCTCTCTCAAATAAATAAATAAAAGCTTTTTTTAAAAAAAGAAAGAAAGAAAAGCAGGTTGCTGTCAGGGCTAACTAAGCAAGGTCCTTGGCTTCTTCAGCTCCAGGCAGTAACTGGCTCTGGTACTTACCTCACTTTCCCTGACGGGAGGGAACAATCTCTTCTACAGAAGTCCAGAAGGATAGGAAGAAAGGATTCAAGAACTAGGACACATCAAACAAATACTTAGTGGATAAACTGTCCAGAAGTTTTCAAATTCTGCTCTGCACACCTCTCCTCTCACCCAAGTTCCTTGGTAATACCTGGTTCTTCAAGTACAGCAGCTCTATTTGATTGAGTTTCAAGTACTGGAAACAGGCTTCTTTTTTTTGTAGTGAACATCTGCGAATTTTGCTCATCTATCTCCCCACTTCCCAAACCCTTCTTCATGTAAATGCACCTTGATCTTCCCTTAAGGGACCACTCTTACCTGCTCTCAGCCCACATGGCTCCAAGGAGCTGACCCTAACTCCTGGGTTCCCTGAGTAGAAAGAATGTAACTGTTGGCCAATGAAAGTCCTGCATTCTTCTGTGATTACTTTAGGGTGGACACATGACCCAAGCCAAAATCGTACCCTAGGCTGCCAGCACCATCAGGAAAGAGGTATTATCTTTCAGTAGCGGTTACTTAGCTAGTAGAATGCACACCCAAAACTGATACTATCTTTGCCACTGCATGGGTGGAACCTGCCTAAGAATGACACCGAAACAAAGAAAAGCAGAGCCAAAGGAAGAGAGATTAGGTCCAAATGACATCATTCAAGACCCTTGCTGTTTTGGATCTTGCTGTTTCTAAAGGTAAATAGACTTCTGGCCTCTTAGTTACTTCAGTCACTAAGTCCCTCCCTTGCTTAAGTCAGCTGGAGTTGTAGTTCTGTCACTCACAAAAAGACAGCATCACAACAAATGTAAAATTTGAAAAAACTGAAAAACAGGGGAGCCTGGGTGGCTCAGTGGGTTAAGCCACTGCCTTTGGCTCAGGTCATGGTCTCGGGATCCTGGGATCAAGTCCTGCATGGGGCTTTCTGCTCAGCGGGAAGCCTGCTTCTCCCTCTCCCACTGCTTGCCTCTCTGCCTACTTGTGATCTCTCTCTGTGATATAAATAAATAAAATATTTTAAATTTATATGTAAAGAATAAAAAAAAAGAAAGTGAAAAGTCTATCTATAGAATGGGAAGGAATATTTGCAAATCATATTATCTGATAAGGGTTTAGTATTCAGAATATATAAAGAATTCTAACAACTCAACAACTGAAAGACAACCTAATTTTAAATGGACAAAAGATTTGTCATTTAATGTCATTGAACAGACATTTCTCCAAGGATGCACATGGCCAACAAATACATGAAAAGATGCTCAACATTATTCATCATTAGGGGAATGCAAAGCAAAGCCACAATGAGGGGTGACTGGCTGGCTCAAGTCAATACAGCATGTGATTCTTGATCTTGGGGTACTGAGTTCGAGCCCCAAGCTGGGGAGTAGACTGTACTTAAAATTTTTTTTAAATCCTTTAAAAACATTAACATAACATGATAAAAAATAAAATCCTTTTTTTTTAATTTTTAATTTTTTATAAACATATATTTTTATCCCCAGGGGTACAGGTCTGTGAATCGCCAGGTTTACACACTTCACAGCACTCACCATAGCACATACCTTCCCCAATGTCCATAACCCCACCCCCCTTCTCCCAACCCCCCCTCCCAAAAATAAAATCCTTTAAAAAAACATATTCAGGGGCGCCTGGGTGGCTCAGTGGGTTAAAGCCTCTGCCTTCAGCTCGGGTCGTGATCTCAGGGTCCTGGGATTGAGCCCCGCATCGGGCTCTCTGCTTAGCGGGGAGCCTGCCTCCCCCCACCCCCCGCCGCCTGCCTCTCTGCCTGCTTGTGATTTCTGTCTGTCAAATTAAAAAAATTTAAAAAAAAAAAAAACTTTAATAAATAAATAAAATAAAAAAACATACTCAGTTTGGGGTGCTTGGGTGGCTCAGTGGGTTAAAGCCTCTGCCTTCCGCTCAGGTCAAGACCTCAGGGTCCTGGGATCGAGCCCCATCGGGCTCTCTGCTCAGCAGGGAGCCTGCTTCCTCCTCTCTCTCTGCCTGCCTCTCTGCCTACTTGTAATCTGTCAAATAAATAAAATATTTTTTTAAAAAAAAACATACTCAGTTTAAAAAGTTTTTTAAAAAAAACATACCCACTGAGGTGGCTCAGTGGGTTAAGCCTCTGCCTTCGGCTCAGGTCAAGATCTCAGGGTCCTGGGATCGAGCCCTACATAAGGTTCTCTGCTCAGCGAGAAGCCTACTTCCCCCTCTCTGCTGGCCTCTCTGCCTACTTGTGATCTCTGTGTCAAATAAATAAATAAAATCTTAAAAAAAAAATACACGGACACCACATCCCACTCACTAGAATAATTGTAACTAAGACAAAATGAATGAAAAATAACTAATATCAGTAAAGGAACTGAAAAATTGAACCCTTAGACACTGCTGATAGGAATGTAAAATGGTGCGGCTGCTGTGGAAAAAAGTTCAGGTGGTTCCTGAAATAGTGGAATATAGAATTGTGCTTTAATCACAATTCTACACCTAGGTCCTGTATGTAGCCAAAACAATTAAAAACTGGTACTCAGGGGCACCTGGCTGGCTCAGCCAGTAGTGCATACTACTCTTGATTTCAGGGTCATGAGTTTGACCCCTACATTGGGCACGGTGCCTACTTAAAAAAAGAAAAAAACTGGTACTCAAACAAGTACATGTACATGCATGTCTATCACCACACTACTCCTGAGAGCCAAAAGGTGGAAACAGCCCACAGGTCTAGTGTCTATCACCAGATGAATGGACAAACAACTATGGGGTGGGGTGTGTGTGTATATTCTAGTTTCATATGATATAATACCAGCCATAAAAAGGCATGAAGTTTTCTGATATATATTACAACAAGGATGAAACTTATGAACATTATGCTAAGTAAAATGAGCCACACACAAAAGGAAAAATACTGTATGATCCTATATAAAATACAGGAAATACGAAATATCTAGAATAAGCAAACTCATAGAGATAGAAAATAGATTAGAATTTAACAGTTGCTGAGGGGAAGTTATTGCTTAACGGGTACAGAGTTTCTTTTGGGATGACGAAAAAGTTTTGGAAACAAAGAATGGGGATGTTTGTATAACATGGTGAATGTAATTATTGCCACAGAATTATGTATTTTTAAATGCCTAAAATGGCAAATTAAATGCCATATATTTTACCACAATAAAAAAGCTTTTAAAGAAAATGATGTACTGATAAATGCTACAATGTGGACAAACCTTCAAATTATTATGCTAAGTTAAAGACACAAGGTGCCTGGGTGGCTCAGTTGGTTAAGCATCTGCCTTCAGCTCAGGCCATGATCCTGATCCCAAGGTCCTGGGATAGAGCCCCGCACGGGGTTCCAAGCTCAGTGGGGAGTCTCCTTCCCCTCTGCCCCTTCCCCTGCTCCTGTTCGTTCTCTTTCTCTCTCTCTCTCTCTCTCTCTCTCTGTCACACACACACAGGGTAAGCAACCTGTGCAAAAATAAATAAAATCTTTATAAAAATTAAAAAATAAAGAAGTTAGACACAAAAGGTTACCTATTGTATGATTCCATTTATATGAGATCCCCAGAATAACTAAATCCACAGAGAGAATGTAGATTGATGGCTACCAGGGTTAAGGGGAAATGGGAAGAAACTGCTTAATAGGTAGGTGCTTTGGGCGCCTGGGTGGCTCAGTGGGTTAAGACGCTGCCTTCGGCTCAGGTCATGATCTCAGGGTCCTGGGATCGAGTCCCGCACCGGGCTCTCTGCTCAGCAGGGAGCCTGCTTCCTCCTCTCTCTCTCTCTCTCTCTCTCTCTCTGCCTGCCTCTCTGCCTACTTGTGATCTCTCTGTCAAATAAATAAATAAAATCTTTTAAAAAAAATAGGTAGGTGCTTTACTCTGCAGTAGTGGAAATGTTTTGGAACTAAATAGAGATGGTGGGGGCATAAAACTGTGAATGCACTGGATGCCACTGAACTGTTCAATTTACAATGGTTAACTTCATAATGATAACAACCTTCACCTCAATACATTTTTTTAAGTACATGAAAGAATTCAGGGAATCATCTGAGCAATAGGAATTAGGGCTAAGAGGCAGGGCAAGCAACAGCAGGGAGCCCCAGCAAGGAGGCTGAGAGTCATCCAGGAGCAGCAGGAAGAAGCAACTTGAGGCCGCCCTAACCCAACACCTCCCTGCATCAGTGAGGGGTAGCTAAAGCTACTATAACTAAGAGACCCCCGTTCACAGTAGATTAAATCAAAGAGAAGTTTCCTTCTCTCGAGCATATAACAGTTTAGCAGTGAGCAGTCTGTGGCAGAGAGTGGAACTTTGCCGTCCTCACTCAATGTGACACTTCCATCTCTGGGACCAAGAAGTGCTGTAGCTCTCATCATCCCCCAGCTGGCAGGAAGGAAAAAGGACAAGAGAAACATTCAGCCAGTACTTTTAAGCACATGACCCCAGAAGTGGCAGATATGCCACTTCCACTTAGATTCCACTAGTTCGAACTTGGGCATCCGGCCACACGTAGTCGCAAAGAGTTACAAAAAGTTGATATACGCCCAGCTAAAACTCAAGTGCTCTGTCATTAAAAAAAGAATGAGAGAGTCAATATTGGCAAAGACAACTAACAGTCTCTGCCATTTATAGTCACTTCAGATACTCTTTATTTTTTTATTATTTTTCTAATGAAAGAACTAATTTCTCATTTTTTTTTAATTTATGTATTTGACAGACAGAGATCACAAGTAGGCAGAGACACAAACAGACAGAGAGAGGGAAGCAGGCTCCCTGCTGAGCAGAGAGCCCGATACAGGGCTCAATCCCAGGACCCTGGGATCACGACCTGAGCCGAAGGTAGAGGCTCAACCCACTGAGCCACCCAGGTGCCCAAGAACTAATTTCTAAGCCCTGAGGTTTGCAGTTACTGTTCCATGGAATCTGTTGGCTAGAGTGGAAAGAAAAGGAATGCAAGGCTGTTACAGATTTACTGCTTCCTGTTAGCCTCACTACACAGACCAATACCAACAGAGCCTATTATTTGCCTTTTGTGACTGGGTATTTATGGTGTAGAAATAAGAATTTCTCTAAAATAATCAGTGAGAACCATCTCTGTGCAAAACTGGGTGAGGGATGCAGAGAAAAAACAAAGTAGGGTCCCTGTCTTTAAAAAAATTCCCAATTTGTGTGACAACTACACACAAAGCAATCATAACACAGTGAGATACCTAACAGACATATCGAGTATAATGAGAGAACAGTGAAAGGGCTTCCTACCTATGGGCATGGAAATCAGAGGCGGCTTCCAGAAAAGTGGTGACGCTGGAGCTGGGTTCTGAAGGATGAGGAGCTACCAGACAAGAAAGGAAGACATTCAAGCAAAATGGAAAGCGGGAATGAAAACAAAGATATTTGCTGAGAAGGCAATAAAGAAAAGCCAGATCAATGGAATGTCATGAACACCAGATTCCATCAAAAGCTTGATTTTATAATCCGTGGGGAATAGGAAAGCAGCAGAGGCTTCTGAGTAGGGAAGAACCATGGTTAGACAGACCTGTCAGATAACTCTGGCAGCCAACAAGAAAGAAGGACAAAAAAAGGACATGCCTTGGGCTCACATACTTCCTGCTATGGCTAGTCACATCCTTGACCCCCGTGGTGAGCCCAGACCCTGACGTTGGGGCTCAATCTCATGACCCTGAGATCATCACCTAAGCCGAAACAAGAGTCAGATATTTAACCGACTTAGCCACCCATATACCCCTAAAATTGACTATTTTATTTATTTATTTATTTATTTAAATTTTGTTTATTTATTTGACAGAGATAGAGAGAGCACAAGTAGGCAAAGCAGCAGGCGAGGGAGAGGGAGAAACAGAATCCCCAGTGAGCAGGGCGCCCTACTCAGGGCTCCATCCCAGAATCCTAGGGTCATGATCTAAGCTGAAGGCAGACGATTACCTGACTGAGCCACCCAGGCGCCCCCAAAATTGACCATTTTAAAGTGACAATTAATTCAGTGGCATTTAGCACATTCACAGTGTTGTGCAACTAAGGAGGTTCTTCATTTTTTGTTTCGTTTTGTTTTAAAGATTTTTTTTAAAGATTTTATTTATTTATTTGACAGACAGAGATCACAAGTAGGCAAAGAGACAGGCAGAGAGGGGGAAGCAGGCTCCCGCCGAGCAGAGAGCCCGATGCGGGGGCTCAATCCCAGGACCCTGGAATCATGACCTGAGCCGAAGGCAGAGGCTTTAACCCACCGAGCCACCCAGCTGCCCTACGTTCTTAGTTTTTGGTAAAGTCCAGGAAAGGCTCTGTGATTTTCCTGAGACTCCACTCCCTCCCTCATATATCTCAACTCAGACACATAATCCAGATCCTTGTGGTTTCCAGCAAACATTTGCCTCAAGTCCCTAGGCTGTCATAGTCTATCTAGCCTTTCCTGGCCTTAGCTCTCCTGGGAACACAGGGCACAGTGACCAGAAGCAAATTTGACTATCTACCCCTATTTGACACTTTTCAAGGACTCTGCATTACCAAAGGAATAAAGTTTCAAATCCTTAACAGGACATACAAGGCTCTCTACAATCTGAGATCTGCTTGTCTCCCTAGCCTCATCTCCTCAATATGTTGCCCTAAAATTCTTTCCTCTCATTATGCTTCCTTTGCTACTTGTGCCTGCTCAAACATACTATTTTCTTTCTCTCACCCTGGAAACAGTATTGTTACCCCCCTACACTTTTCCCATGGGCTTACCTTACCCTGCGGAAAGTTCTCATCCTATTTTCATTATTTCTTGTGAACAGCTCTGATTCCAGTCTCATTTTACACTGGGGACCATTCTGATGCACACTTCACTATTACTATTCTCTGGACATGTCACTGACCATGTCATACCCCATGATGACTTTTTTCCACTTCTTCCTATTCTGCTCCTATCATGTCACTGAGAACAATCTTACCCTGACCCAGCTGCTTCTGCTCCATGTGTCTGGGTCTCTTTCAAGTCCAAGGCTTCACAAGGCCCCTCATCCCAAACTTACTGGGCCCTGGGTTTAGAGTAGTCAAAATCACGGAGACAGAAAGTGGAATGGTGACTTCCAGGGGCTTGGAGACAGGGGCACCAGGAAATGGGAGTAAGTGTTTAATGGGTGTAAGTTTCCATCTTACAAGATGAAAAGCATCCTGGAGATGCATGGTGGTGATAGTTTCACAACACCATAAATGTATTTAATACCATCGAACTGTGTACACTTAAAAATGGTTAAAATGGTGAATTTTATGTTATATGTATTTTACCACAATAAAAAAAAATGGTGGGGGTGGTAACAGGTATGGAGACTTAGGAGAGAGAGAGTGCATATCCCAGTGGCGGGGGGGGGGGGCAGTTTGCATCCAGATCTTATTCTTCCTCGCCTTCTTTTCTGACAGTGACACACTTCTATTAGGATCGCATCTGAATTCAGCCTCATTTTACCCTAAAGAGAGTTCAGACAGTAGCCCCATTTTACTCTAGGAACAGCTCTGACTAATCACCACACTAATCACCACCCCATAAAAAGGCACACTCCAGTACACCCTGGATGTGGCTGACACTCCGACCTTGGCTGACATTAAACCTCAGGAAAGAAGAGCGATGTGAGGTAACCAGCCTGAAGTAAATCTAATGCTATTCCAAACTGTGGGAAGAAGGTCTTTCCCAGGGAGGAGAGAAGAAGATTTTCCTTAAATCATCACAAACCCAGAAGGGGTTTCCTTTCTGTGTGTACAAGCCAACGGTGTGTCAAATGGCACACGGGAAGATCGCACCCAGAGCCCTCTTTCCAGGCACATTGTCGGTTTCCAGCTGCGGCTGCATCCCGGGTATCAATATGTTCCCATGGGAGCCAATGAACAATGCCCAATGCAGGACATTCAGACTTTGCCTTTCCTCTGGTATCCAGGCCTATGGCTTATACACTTTGCTCAGCAGCAAAGCAATAATATTTAGACTCTGCCCTTCTATAATATTTTTGGGAATCTGGCAATGTATTAAGTGCAGCAGACCCAGGCGGTACAACCTTCTAGCCATTAAATCTTGGACAAATTATTTTCATCACTTGTAACTGTCCTCACCTTGCTAGGCTGTGAAGAAAAGTAAAAAAGTATCTGTACAGCCTCTAGCAATGTACCTACCCCAAATGACTTCATTCAACAAATACTTACTAAGCCTATGCTACATACCAGTCAGTATTCTAGGCACTGAGGACTGGAAAGGAACAAAAATCCCCCCTCCTGTGCAACTAACAAGGTAGAAGGCTGGAGAAAGAAATCTATCAGAAGGTGATAAATGCTGTGGAGAAATTCAGAGAAAGAGGTTGCAATGTGCTTTGAGAGAAAAGTGGCTATTTTTAAATAGAGTGACTAAAGAAATCCTCACTGAGAATGTGGCATTTGATCAAAAGATCTGAAAGAAATGAGCTAAGGAGCCACTCAGAAAGAGGAAAAAGAGGGAAGAACAAATGCAAAGGGCTAGAGGCAGGAGCGCGTCCGTCTTGTTGGAAGAACAGTGAGGAGACCAGCAGGGCAGGGTGAGCAGATGGAAGGGAGATGAAGATAAGCTAGGTAACTGAGAGCCCAGGACTTGGGCTTTTTCTCAAAAGATACAGTTTTGAAGAATCTCCACACTGTTCTCCAAAGAGGCTGCACCAACTTGCATTCCCACCAACAATGTAAGAGGGTTCCCCTTTCTCCAAATCCTCTCCAACACATGTTGTTTCCTGTTCTGTTAATTTTGGCCATTCTAACTGGTGTAAGGTGATATCTCAATGTGGTTTTAATTTGAATCTCCCTAAGGGCTAATGATGATGAACATTTTTTCATGTGTCTGATAGCCATTTGTATGTCTTGATTGGAGAAGTGTCTGTTCATATCTTCTGCCCATTTTTTGATGTGTTTGCCTGTTTCGTGTGTGTTGAGTTTGAGGAGTTCATTATAGATCCTGGATATCAACCTTTTGTCTGTACTGTCATTTGCAAATATCTTCTCCCATTCCGTGGGTTGCCTCTTTGTTTTTTTGACTGTTTCCTTTGCTGTGCAGAAGCTTTTGATTTTGATGAAGTCCCAAAAGTTTATTTTCGCTTTTGTTTCCTTTGCCTTTGGAGACGTATCTTGAAAGAAGTTGCTGTGGCTGATATCAAAGAGATTACTGCCTATGTTCTCCTCTAGGATTCTGATGGATTCTTGTCTCACGTTGAGGTCTTTTATCCATTTTGAGTTTATCTTTGTGTATGGTGTAAGAGAATGGTCGAGTTTCATTCTTCTACATATAGCTGTCCAGTTTTCCCAGCACCATTTATTGAAGAGACTGTCTTTTTTCCACTGTATATTTTTTCCTGTTTTGTCAAAGATTAATTGACCATAGAGTTGAGGGTCCATATCTGGGCTCTCTGCTCTGTTCCACTGGTCTATGTGTCTGTTTTTATGCCAGTACCATACTGTCTTGGTGATCACAGCTTTGTAATAAAGCTTGAAATCAGGTAACATGATGCTGCCGGCTTTATTTTTGTTTTTCAACATTTCCTTAGCGATTCGGGGTCTCTTCTGATTCTATACAAATCGTAGGATTATTTGCTCCAGCTCTTTGAAGAATGCCGGTGGAATTTTGATCGGAATGGCATTAAAAGTATAGATTTCTCTAGGCAGTATAGACATTTTAACAATGTTTATTCTTCCGATCCAAGAGCATGGAATGGTCTTCCATCTACTTGTGTCTTCTTCAATTTCTTTCATGAATGTTCTGTAGTTCCTCAAGTACAGATCCTTTACCTCTTTGGTTAGGTTTATTCCCAGGTATCTTATGGTTCTTGGTGCTATCGTAAATGGAATCGATTCTCTAATTTCCCTTTCTGTATTTTCATTGTTAGTGTATAAGAAAGCCACTGATTTCTGCACATTGACTTTGTATCCTGCCACGTTGCTGAATTGCTGTATGAGTTCTAGTAGTTTGGGGGTGGAGTCTTTGGGGTTTTCCATATAAAGAATCATGTCATCTGCGAAGAGAGAGTTTGACTTCTTCATTACCAATTTGGATACCTTTTATTTCTCTCTGTTGTCTGATTGCTCTTGCTAGGACTTCTAATACTATGTTGAACAAGAGTGGTGAAAGTGGGCATCCTTGTCTTGTTCCTGATCTCAATGGGAAGGCTGCAAGCTTTTTCCCATTGAGGATGATATTTGCTGTGGGTCTTTCATAGATAGATTTGATGAGGTTCAGGAATGTTCCCTCTATCCCTATACTTTGAAGCGTTTTAATCAGGAACGGATGCTGGATTTTGTCAAATGCTTTTTCTGCATCAATTGAGAGGACCATGTGGTTCTTCTCTCTTCTCATATTAATTTGTTGTATCACACTGATTGATTTGCGAATGCTGAACCATCCTTGTAGCCCAGGGATGAATCCCACTGATCATGGTGGATAATCTTTTTGATGTGCTGTTGGATCCTGTTGGCTAGGATCTTGTTGAGAATCTTAGCATCCATATTCATCAGTGATATTGGTCTAAAATTCTCCTTTTTGGTAGGGTCCTTGCCGGGTTTGGGGATCAGGGTAATGCTGGCTTCATAGAAAGAGTCTGGAAGTTTTCCTTCTGCTTCAATTTTTTGAAACAGCTTCAGGAGAATAGGTGTTATTTCTTCTTTGAAGGTTTGGTAGAATTCCCCAGGGAATCCGTCAGGTCCTGGGCTCTTGTTTTTTGGGAGGTTTTTGATCACTGCTTCAATCTCGTTATTAGATATCGGTCTATTCGAGGTTGTCGATTTCTTCCTGGTTCAATATTGGTAGTTTATATTTTTCCAGGAATGCAAGTTGGTGCAGCCTCTTTGGAGAACAGTGTGGAGATTCCTCAAAAAATTAAAAATAGAGCTTCCCTATGACCCTGCAATTGCACTCCTGGGTATTTACCCCAAAAACACAGATGTCGTGAAAAGAAGGGCCATCTGTAGTCCAATGTTTAAAATTTTTTTTTTAACACTTTATTTATTTATTTGACAGAGAGAGATCACAAGTAGGCAGAGAGGCAGGCAGAGAGAGAGAGGAGGAAGCAGGCTCCCTACTGAGCAGAGAGCCCGATGTAGGACTCGATCCCAGGACCCTGAGATCATGACCTGAGCCGAAGGCAGCGGCTTAACCCACTGAGCCACCCAGGCGCCCGTAGTCCAATGTTTATAGCAGCAATGGCCACGGTTGCCAAACTATGGAAAGAACCAAGATGCCCTTCAACAGATGAATGGATAAGGAAGATGTGGTCCATATACACTATGGAGTATTATGCCTCCATCAGAAAGGATGAATACCCAACTTCTGTAGCAACATGGACGGGACTGAGTGAAATAAGTCAAGCAGAGAGAGTCAATTATCATATGGTTTCACTTATTTGTGGAGCATAACAAATAGCATGGAGGACAAGGGGCATTAGAGAGGAGAAGGGAATTTGGGTAAATTGGAAGGGGAGGTGAACCATGAGAGACAATGGACTCTGAAAAACAGTCTGAGGGGTTTGAAGTGGCAGGGGGGGGTGGGAGGTTGGGGTACCAGGTGGTGGGTATTATAGAGGGCACGGCTTGCATGGAGCACTGGGTGTGGTGAAAAAAATAATGAATAATGTTTTTCTGAAAATAAATAAATTGGAGAAAAAAAATTCAAAAAAAAAGATACAGTTTTGAACAGAAGAGCTATATGATTAGATTTACATTTTGAAAGCATCGTTCTAACTGTTCCATTTAAAACAAACTATTGGGAGACAAGGGCAAAAGCAGGAAACCAACTAAAAGGCTATTAACTCTCCAAGAAAAGGGACAAGAGTAGTTCAGATCAAGGTGGTAGTAGCAGAGGTTATGAAAAATACCTGAATTTTGGATACATTTTAAAGGTAAAACAATAGGATCTGCTGACAAACTGAAAGTGTGTGAATTCGTTAAGTTTAAAATGCTGATTAGATGGGATGCCTAGGAGGCTCAGTCAGTTAAGCATCTGCCTTGGGCTCAGGTCATGATCCTGGGGTCCTGGAATCGAGTCCCGCATCGGGCTCCTTGCTCCACAGCGAAATTTTTTCTCCCTCTGCCTGCTGCTCCCCTTGCCTGTGTATTCTCTCTCTGACAAATAAATAAATAAGATCTTTTAAAAATAATAAAATAAAATGCTGACTAGACATCCAAAATCTCAATTAAGAAGTTAGATAAACAAGTCTAAAATTCAGAGACGACTGAGCTGGAAACACAAATTCAAGAGTTTTCAATGAACAGATGATCATTAAAACAACAGAAATGGCTTCTAAATGTCATTGATTTATTACACAATAACGAAATACCCAATGAACAGTAGCTGCTTTTATTTTTTTTTTAAGATTTTATTTATTTGACAAAGAGAGATCACAGTAGGAGAGAGGAAGGGAAGCAGGCCCCCTGCTGAGCAGAGAGCCTGATGCGGGACCTGAGCCTAAGGCAGTGGCTTAACCCACTGAGCCACCCAGGCGCCCCAGTAGCTGCTTTTATAAACCCTTTGTTTCCTTAAGGTGCTAGAAATATCTGCCAAGTCTTATTAGCAAGAATAAAATTTTGGTGCCCAACATCTAACCCCATCAACAATCCCTCACAGAAGTGTGACTTTCTGCTCTGCATTTTTCCTTCCTCTCTTCCTTCCTTTCAATTTTTCAATTAAAATATCAGGTGAGTGGGGGCACCTGGCTGGCTCACTCTAAAAGAGTAAGCAACTCTTAATCCCAGGATGGTGAGTTCGAGCCCCACTTTGAGTGTAGAGACTACTTTAAAAAAAATTTTTTTTTTTAAACATCAGATAAGTGGAGGCATTGTGGTATTAAATGGTAAAAGCATTAATTCTACAGTTAGGTCTGAATCCTCTATCTTAGCTACTTACTGGTTCTATGACCACTGAACTGTAATTTTCTTAGTAAAATGGAGCTACTAGTACCTCTGTTACAGAACTGTTGTAATGATAATACATCCATTCATTCTTTGCTCAACAAATACTTACTGAGCTTCCATTACATGCCTAGGACTGTGTCACACTAGAGCTACAACATGCAGAGGTCGTACTATCCTTGTCAAGCTGATAGCCCAAGGGACCACAATATTTCTAAACAAACAAGACAAAATTTTAAATTTTTAAAAATCATCTTAAAAAATAAGTATGTAAAGAGCATCACACAGTGCCTGGCAAGTAGTAAGCCCTAAATAAATGACCTTACACTTACTACTTTATAATTAAAGGATATAAACCCTCAAAGAAGAATACATTTTTAGATCTGGATGACTTTTTTTTTTTTTTTTTTTGACAGACAGAGATCACGAGTAGGAAGAGAGGCAGGCGGGGGGTGGGGGGAGCAGACTTCCCGCCGAGCAGAGAGCCTGATGTGGGGCTCGATCCCAGGGCCCCGGGATCATGACCCAAGCCGAAGGCAGAGGCTTTAACCCACTGAGCCACCCAGGCGCCCCAAAAACTGGATGACTTTTAGAAATCAAAAGGTCCAATTCCCTCATTTAACAGATGAGCAGATTAAATTACTCCATAATAACTTACTCAGGACACCTGTTCAATCAGGCCATGAGCCAGGTATGTGGGTACAGGGATGAGTAAAACACAGCCCCCACCTTATGTCAAATAAATAGGCAAGGGGAAGTGACCTGCCTGAGTAACGCATCTGCTCACTTAGACTTGAAATCATGTCTTCTAATTTTCAGTGTTTTGCTCTTTCCACTGATCCAAAACTATTTCATTCAAATAAAAATATTTATCAAGAAGCTTACCACGTGCCCTGTGCCAAAGAGAGTGGCATCATAGAGCTCAGCAAGTCCTCACAGGTAAGTTGTCAAAAAGAATAGCTTGGGCTTAGAAATTGATCCTTTTTGGGTGCCTGGGTGGCTCAGTCGGTTAAGCTTCTGCCTTCGGCTCAGGTCAAAATCCTTGGGTCCTGGGCTCGAGTCCTGCTCCTCCCTTTGCCCCTCCTCTCACTCATTCTCTCAGTCTCTCTCTCAAATAATAAGTACTTTTTAAAAAAAGAAACTGATCCTTTTTTGCTCTGTAAGTCCTCAACAACAGGCAACAGTTGGGGCCTCAGAGGCGTTGGTAGGAAATTACAGAAAGCCAGAGATAAATAAAGTGAAAGCCACGGGCTAAGAAGAGAGAAAACAGAGCAAGGCCTTTCTCCTTCACCCCAGAGATGAAGTCACATTCCCTCCAATGTAGGGCCAGTCACGAACTCTACCTTTATCTCTCTGGGCCATCCACCCATCCTCACCCCCTTTCAATGACTGAGCTTCCAAAGGGAAAAACAACACAGTGGTGCGGAGAGAGCACACGCTGAGGGCTCACAGACCTCAGCAGAAACGCAGTCTCTACCTCTAACTGGTTGAATATTTCTTACTTCTCTGCTTGAAAAATGGCCACTATACTGTACTTATTTATGTGGTGAGCATTAGAATAGTGTTCAATGTATCTAGAAAAATGCCTAGCATGCAGAGGTTACTTAATATAGGTGCGATCATTAATTATACTTAATGTCCAGGTCTCTCTTATCTACCCCATACTCCTTCTCGTCACTGTGTTGGGTGGCTCCAAAAAAAATAGGAAGCTCTGAGAGAGACTTGGCATCTCCATTGGTTACATTTCTACCTCTCTCCTCCCTCTACCTAGACCAGCTCAGCTCCCCACTCCACTTCGCCAACTCTGAGAAAACACAATCTTTGAACCTGTCTTCCCTGGTCCCCCTTCAAAATACCTTCTTCTTTCCTTCCTTCCCTTACCGCTATTTTTCTCAAAAGAGAAGTCTACACTTGGTCCCTCTGTATCCTCACCTCCTGCTCCCTCCCTCACCCCCAGCAGTCTAGCTTCCATCCCCACCCATCTACTGAAACTGCCCTCACCAGGTCACCAATGACTCAACCACTTCAGTTCAGGGCTCACCCGCCTTGTTCTCTCTTCAACAGACACTTGGACACTTTCTTTTAGAAACTCTTCCCATCCCTGGCTTCCCAGACAGTGCTTTCTCCTACTGGATTGTTCCTGTTCCTCCTCAGACTCCTTCCCTAGCTTTTCTATCTACACATATCAGAATTCCCCTGGGCCCTATCTTCAACCTCCTTCTTCCCCTACTTTATGGATTTTATTCAGGTGATTTCACCTATTACTCTTTTTTTTTTTTTAGAGAGAGAGTGAGAAAGTAAAAGAGAGAGCACAAGCAGGGTGAAGGGCAGAAGGAGAAGCAGACTACCCACTGAGCACAGAGCCTGATGTAGGCTAGATCCCAGGATTGAGCCAAAGGCAGACCCTTAACTGAATGAGCCACCTATTTCTAATGGTCTCCCTCCTTCCTTTCTCCTAGTACAACTATGTTCCTCTACTGTAACATTTGTGACACTATATTGAGTGTATGTGCCTGTGTGCTTATCTTCTCAGTCATCTGTGGATTGCTCAAGGACACAGCTTATGTCTGTCACACCTTGTAACCCAACCCACTTGCCAGTCTCTCAAGATGAGCAGCCAGGCAACCAACCATGATGGAGATACTGCCCCCATATCAGGATAGCAAACTCTAATGGTGGCAGGAAGTCTTAATACTTCCCCTCTTGCAAATGCTTCCAGATGCTGCTTGGACTCTGACCCCAGAGGAGGTGTCCTGACCTGATTCCTGGGGCCCTTGTACCTGGAACATCCTGTTCCGTAGGGACCAGAGAGCTTCCTGTAGATTAAAATTCTTTGGAAAATGATTTCTAAAATGGGCTAATTACAAGTAGGGCTGGCCACTGCCAGATCCATGTCAGGAAGTCATGTTAAGACCTTTACATACCTTCAAAAGTACGTGAGGTGAGTACTACAACAGCCTGTGGCTAGTCTTCCTGCCTTCAATTCCACCCCTCCTTGGGACACTGCCCTTCACCACATTCTGGCAAGAAGTTCCTTCACTAGCCAGAAATCTATGATGGCTTCTCACTGCCTAAAACTGCACAGCACGGTGATTAAGAGCAAAGACCCTAAAATGTATCATCCAGGCCTGAATCCTAACTCCACCACTCATTAACCATGTGAGTTTGAGCAAGTTATTTAAGTTCTCTGGGTCTCTGTTTTCTCACCTGTAAAATAAGAAAATAATAGTACCTACCCTCTTAGGATTAGTATAAAGGTTAAATACCCTAAAAATCAGAATAAATGATAAAAAATTAAATCAGCTTACCATTAAAAATGTTAATGACCGTGCCTGGCTCATGGTAAGAACTTAGTAAATTATACATAAACATCTTCAGGTTTCAAAGTCCCTCTGTCATTTAAAACCTGAGATGAGAACTGTTGCCCTAACCCATTTCACATGCCACAACTCACCAGCTCCCAATCCTTTTAACTTCTGACTTCATCACTTATGATTCTTTGCCTCTACCCACAATATCAATGCCCCATCCACCAGCCCCTCCCTCTGTTCTTAGCTGCAAATTCTCTCTGGCAGCGCTACCTACAGCTGCCCAGAAAACATCCCCTCAACAGAGTGCCACACCTAAGAGCAACATAGGATAATACCTTCACCCCAGCACTACATCCTCCTTGCTCACTCCTACTTGCACGCAGGTTATTTTTACAATCCAAATGCCTCCCTGAACTTCTGCAGTAGATAAAGGTTAAACAGAGTTTTAGAGACTAAGTCACACCATCTCCAGGAAGCCTGCGAGACTACAGTGATCCTCAACCACTAAAGTCTTAATCTGTAAGATATACTTCCTCACTCTTATCTTCTAACCATCTCTGTTAGATGAAGGCCCATGAGGCAGTATCTGGTTTTCCATCACTACGTCCTTATTATCCTCGAACAGTGATTGGGTAATAGGAAAAGTTTAATAACTATTTACTGAATGCAATTAATCTAACCCAACCTCTTCATCTTTAAATAAGAAAATGGGGCACCTAGGTAGCTCAGTTGGTTGAATATCTGACTCTTGATTTTGGCTCAGGTCATGATCTCAGTGTCATGAGATCAAGTGCCGCACTGGGCTCTGCGCTGGTGTGGAATCTTCTTGGGATTCTCGCTCTTCCTCTCCCTCTGCCATTACACCCCCCACTTGTGCTCATGCACTCTCTCTCTCTAAAAAAAATAAATAATAATAATAATAATATAAATGTGCACGTGTGTGTGTGTGTGTGTGTGTGTGTGTGTATAAAATAAGAAAACTAGGATTGAGAAAATAAAAGTACCTGAGTCAAGGCAGAGTGAGGATTGAAACCCACAACTCTCTAAGACTGAAATTACGAATGCAATCCACCTGCAATCCACTTCTGGGCCAGCTGCAATTCACAAGAGAGAAGACAGACAGTTCTCTGATTGAACTGAGTGTTGTTCCCTCAAAGCATGGCATTTATCTTCTCCTCCAGAAGCAAAAGACTAAGCCAACTATAGATGCTCAATTAGCTCAATCTCCTACCATTGATTCTGGGACATAAAAAGGGATTGGTGGATTAACCAAGATCTCCAGCTTTCTATAGCAACAACCCAGTCTGTGAAAAGAAAGGGAGTCCTGGAGTTACCTTGCCAACCAAAGGACAGGTTGCCATTCAACTCTTCCAAACTTTACTAACAGAAAAGCAGGAAGCCACTTTGTGCTCCTTTACCTTACTGGATTCTGTGACTCACGAGTGTCTTATGTAATGTCAATACATGGGTTTATTTGAAGTTTGGGGGTAGGGAGCAGGGAGAAGGGTGGAATTTCGTAATCCAAAAAAAAAAAAAAAACCAGGAGAGGCACCTGGCTGGCTCAGTCCAGAGCATGGGACTCTTGATCTCAGGGTCATGAGCTCAAGCTTAAAAAAAAAAAAAAAAAAAAAAGGTAGGAAACCCTAGATACCTTTCCTTATCCTATTAAAGGCTCCTAGACTTTCCAAATCTGACCTCAAATGTCTCTTAGAGTAATACCTATTGTCTTTTCATATGAGAGTGATATTCTGAAGAACGCTGATTTTATTTTTTAATTTACTTTTAAAGAACTTATTTTAAAAGAATGCAGTGTGCAAATGTATAAAGGTACTATTATTCCACAATTCCCCAAATGGACGGGACACTAAATAGGAACTGGACTTGGACTACTAAAATTACATTACTTTCTTGAGCACAATAAGCTTGGGAGAAAGTCAACCTGGATTCAGATCTGCCTGCTAACTTTAAAGCCTGTATATTTCTATCATTATACTATATTCCTTGACAGTTGTTTATTCTAAAAAATCTTTACTGAGCTGCAGATGCAATCCTAGGTACAAGAGATATAAGGAAGTGTAAGATTAAGTAATCTTTGCACTCACTGAACTCGTAATTTGGTACTGCTCATTGCTATGATAGAGGGAATGGGGACATTCCCCATTTGGCTGCCACCAGATACAAAGAGCTGCCCTCCTGGAAACAATTAGGTGTCAGTTTTTATTTTGACAGAATCTTAGGCCTCAATGGAATATTTTGAAATCGCTTAAATAAACTCCCAGTTTATTGATAGTAAGAGATCCTAAGAGAACCTGCCTTCATTTGTCTCACCTTGCTCTGCATAAGGGAAAAACACAGGTTAGACAATGATAATTACACTGGTTGACAATTAATGAGAGCTTATTATGTGTCAGGCAATCTGCTAAATGTTCAACATGAATTATCTCATCTTAATCGTCACAACAGCCCTTTGAAGTAGATAATATGATTATCTCCACGTTGTAGATAAGGAAGTAGGCAGAGAGAGGTGAAGTAACTTGCCCAAAGTATTACTAGCAAGTGATGGGACCTAATTAGACTGACCCCAGAGCCTCTGTGCTTCATCGCTAGACTAGCTGAGGTACTTACTTCTGTGGGACGCCTCATCTCACAAATCCTCTATCATGAGAGATTGGGCTCCCACTGCCTCCTATCCCTCTATCGACTTCTTGTCCCCATTCCCTCTAATGTAGCAGTCAATCATCACCAAAATTACGAGTTCCACGAGGGCAGAGATCACTGACTCTTACACTTTCTTGTAACCTTTATACCCAGCATCACATCTGCAGCTTCAGTAAGCATTTCTCAGAAAAACAACTGTCAAGGAATATAGTATAGTGATAGAAAGACATAGGCTCTAAAGTCAAACAGACTTAGAGATGAATCCAGGCACTGCCACTTCTCAGCTATAATCTTGGCTAAGTTACTTAACCACTCTGGGGCTCAGAGTAGTACAATTTTCTTACCATATAACATTGTGAGAAAACTAAGCTAAGCGCCTTACACAGTGCCTGGCACATAAAAGTTACCCGATTCTATTTGCCATCCTCCTCCTTCCCCCTTGTCTTTCAAATATTGGTAGGAAGACCTCTACTCTGGGAATCCAGAGTATAATTAGCTATAATCTTAATTAAGTACTACTTTCTGGGCTTCAATTTCCTCATCTACAACTCACAGACTACTGGTTCAGAACAAATGAAATAAAACGTGTGGTTGACAAAGCACTGCACAGAAGGAAAGAATTTTTGTCATTCCATCACACCAACTTTTAAAATCAGCCTTGAACAGTACTACACAGAAGTGTCTTGACGCTCACAAAGAAGGGCCATCTCTCAGAGACCTGAAAGCTGTAAAAGGAGGGAGTATTTGCACTGTCACTAGGAGAAGGAGCCAGTCCCACGGCAGAGTCCCAAACAGCTTTGCTCCAGCAGTCCCTAGCTAATTAAGGCCTTGCTCCCCTGCCTGTCTGCCAGTGACCTCTGCAAAGGCTAGAGAACACCAAGTGCTCCACAGAAGCTCTTCTCTTGGCCAGATTGAACTAAGGTATTCCAGCCAAGCATCAACCAAAGCTATTGCTAAGAGGTCCCTGCAAAAGTCCCCTTATGCTAGAGAATAAGGATAAGGGATCAGTCCTCCTGTTCTTAACTGGAAGTATCTAGTTTTAGATGCTGTCAAGGTCACTTTGCAGACTCTTCTAGAAGTTGCATAGGCCCCAGAGACTTAACCACTTCCTTTGTTCATTAAAGCAGAACTTTCATTCCACCCCTAAGGCTCCCTCCCCCAGGCCTGGCTCTAGAGTAACACAGTCCATCCACTCTGCTCTTTAAAAGTTAAAACATATGGGCCCTTTTTGTTGTAAGGCTTTAACTGCTGCATTGGTTAGGAATGTAGGCCAAAAACAGCACACATGAGGAAGTAAAGAAGGTTTAAAAAGTACTACAAGTTATAGTCACTGACCCCATTTAAGAGTTCCTGATTCCTGTAGTTATTGGTGCTCTTAAAGAGCAGCTAGCTATACAATCTAATAGTCTCCGAACTTTATTTTTTGAACAGTGTAACCCTCTCTTTCAAATGCAGTTCAAATTAAATCTATTTATTAGGACTCTCAATATCTAATTAGATCTCTAATGAAATAATGGATCTAGGTAGCAAACATCAGTGGCTCCTAAAATCATCAGGCAAAAAGCTAATGGGAGGGGTGCCTAGGTGGCTCAGTGGGTTAAGCCTCTGCCTTCCTCTGGGATCATGACATCAGGGTCCAGGGATACGGCCCGCATCAGCTCTCTGCTCGGCAGGGGGCCTGCTTCACCCTCTCTCTCTGGCTGCCTTTCTACCTACTTGTGATCTCTTTCTCTGTCAAATAAATAAATAAATAAAATCTTTTAAAAAACATAAAATAAAAAATTTTTATAAAAAGCTGACGGGAAATATTTTAACAAATAGATCAAATTGACAATATCTGAACCCACTTATCATTCTAAACATTATAAAAAGAGAGAAAACTAGATATAGTTGGACATCCTTTCTAAAAAAAAGAAAAGCAGCACACCTCAGTGGCTCAGTCAGTTAAGCATCTGCCTTCAGCTGTGGTCATGACCTCCGGGTCCTGGAATCAAGCCCAGCCACATTCCTACTCAGCCGAGAATCTGCTTTCCCCCCTGCTCCTCCTCTCCACTCATTCTCTCTCTTCTCTCTTCTCTCTCTTTCTCTCTCTCAAATAAATAAATAAAATCTTTAAAAAAAGAAAATTATTAAACCTGAATCTGATGAAGCCTCAAGATCCAACTACCAATTTATAGTACAATACAGGGAACGTAGAAACATGTTCAATGCCACCATAGAGAATAATCAGCAAAATCCAGAAACTGGGAAACTCTTCTGGACAAATAACCCAGTTTCTCCAACACAGAATTGCAAGGAAAAGGGGAAAAAAGAGAGAGGGGAGGAAACTATGGATTAGAAGAAACTCAAGATTTAGATCAACCAGAAAAAAGAAATAAAAGACATCCAAATTGGAAAAGAAGTAAAGCTGTCACTATTTGCAGATGACATAATACTATATAGAGAAAACCCTAAAGACTCAACCAGAAAACTATTAGAACTAATAAGTAATTCAGTAAAGTTGCAGGATACAAAAATAATATGCAGAAATCTGTTGCATTTTTATATACTATTAATGAACTATTAGGGAAAAAAATAAGAAAATAATCTCATTTATAATTGCATCAAAAAGAATAAAATACCTAGGAATAAATTTATAAATAAATTTACCAAGGGGGTAAAATACCTATATAGTAAGACATGGATGAAAGATATTAAAACTGTTAGACACTGATAAAATGGAAAACTAGGAGACATTGATGAAAGAAACTAAAAAAGACACAAATAAATGGAACAATATATAATGCTCATGGATTGGAAGAATTAATATTGTTAAAATGTCCATACTACCCAAAGCAATCCACAGATTCAGTGCAAAACCATCAGAATACCAGTGGCATTTTTCACAGAACTAGAACAAATATTTCTAAAATTTGCATGGAACCACAAATAGCCAAATAATCTTAAGAAAGAGTAACAGGGGCGCCTGGGTGGCTCAGTTGGTTAAGCAACTGCCTTCAGCTCAGATCATGATCTTGGAATCCTGGGATTGAGTCCCACATCAGGCTCCCTGCTCAGCGGGGAGTCTGCTTCTCTGTCTGACCTCGCCCCTTTCCCCATCATGCTTTTTCTCTCTCATTCTCTCTCTGTCTCTCTCTCTCTCAAATAAATGAATAAAATCTTTAAAAAAAAAAAAAAAAGGGAAAAACAACAAAGCTGGAGGTTCCCTGATTTCAAACTATACTAAACTATCTTGTTCCCTGATTTCAAACTATACTACAAAACAATAATAATCAAAACAGTATTGTACTGGCACAAAAACAAACACATAGATCAATGGAATACAATAATAGTCCACAGGCACCTGGGTGACTCGGTCAGTTAAATATCTGCCTTTGGCCCAGGTTGTGATCCCAGGGTCCTGGGATCGAGCCCCACATAGGGCTCTCTGCTCAGCAGAGAATCTGTTTCTCCCTCTCCCTCTGCCTACTGCTCTGCCTACTTGTGATCCCTCTCTCTCTGTCATAAATAAACAAAATCTTTGGGGAAAAAAAAAAGAACAGTCCAGAATTAAACCTACATTTATACTGTCATTTAATCTTTAACAAAGGAGGCAAGGACGTAAAACAGGGAAAAATCTTTCCAATAAGTGGTGTTAGGAAAACTGAACAAATATACAGAAAAGAATGAAATTGGACTACTTTCTTACACCCTACACAAAAATAATTTCAAAATGGATTTAAAACTTAAATATAAGACCAGAACCCATATAATTCCTAGAAGAATACATAGGCATACTCTGGAAAACAGTATGGAGGTTCCTCAAAAAGTTAAAAATAGAGCTACCCTAGGATCCAGAAATCGCACTACTGAGTATTTACCCTAAGGATACAAATGTAATGAACTGAAGGGGTACATACACTGGAATGTTTAAAGCAGCAATGCCCATAACAGCCAAACTATGGGAAGAACCTAGATGTCCATCAATGGATCATTGGATGAATGGATAAAGAAGATGTGATCACACACACACATACAAACACACAATGGAATACTATGCAGCCATCAAAAACCATGAAATCTTGCCTTTTGCAATGACGTGGACAGAACTAGAGAGTATTATGCTGAATGAAATAAACCAGTCAGGGAAAGACAATTTTCATACGCTCTCTCTGATGTGAGGAATTTGAGAGACAGGGAGGAGGGTTGTGAGAGGTTAGAAAGTAATAAAGGAAACAAGATGGGATCAGGAAGGAGACAAACCATAGGATACTCTTAATCTCACAAAACAAACTGAGGGTTGCTGGGGAGTGGGGAGTAGGGATTGGGTGGTTGGGTTATGGACATTGAGGAGGGTATGTGCTATGGTGAGTGCTGTGACATGTATAAGCCTGATGATTCACAGACTTGTGCCCTTGGGGCAAATAATACATTATATGTTAATAAAAATGATTTAAAATGTTAAAAAAAAAAAGAATACATAGGCATATCTTAGACACTGGTCTAAACAACTTTTTTTTTTTGTATCTATCTCCTCAGGCAAGGGCAACAAAACCAAATATAATGAAATGGAACTATATTAAACTAAAAAAAAAAAAAGATTTAGATCAACCAATGTACAGAGCTTCACTGGACACTGATATGAATAAATTAACTTAAATACTGACTAGTTGATGATACTAAAGGATTAATGTTATATTTTTAGGTGTGATAATGGTATTTTGGTTATGTTTTCAAATACAGTTCTTTTAGAAATACACAATAATGTTTGTGAATGAAATAATACGCCTAGAATGTGCTTCAAAATAATCCAAACAGATGGAAAGGTAAAGATGAAATAGGATTAAAAAAACTGGCCTTGAGGGGCGCCTGGGTGGCTCAGTTGGTTAAGCACTGGTTGTAATCCCAGGGTCCTGAGATCAAGTCCCACATTGGACTCCCTGCTCAGTGGGGAGTCTGCTTCTCCCTCTGTCACTCCCCCAGCTGTGCTCTCGGGCTCTTTCTCTGTCAAATAAAATTGGCCTTGAGTACATTATTATAGACAGGGAGTAACGGACACATAGAGGTTCATTATACTACCCTCTCTAGTTTTTTGTGTTTTGTTTTAATTTATTTATCTGCGAGAGAGAGAATGTGAGCACAAGCAGGGGGAGTGGCAGTGGGAGAGGGAGAACCAGGTTGTCTGCTGCACAGGGAGCCCTACAGCAGGGGCTGGACCCCAGAACCATGGAATCATGATTCGTCACCCAGGTGCCCCTCTCTAGTTTTGTTTTTAAGATTTATTTATTTATTTAAGAGACAGAGACAGAATGGGGGGGAGGGGGCGCGCAGAAGAGGGAGAGAATCTCAAGCAGACTCCCCACTGACCAGGTGAGTGAAGCTGGACTCCGAACCACAACCCTGAGATCATGACCTGAATTGAAATCAAGAGTGGGGCGCTCAACCAACGGAGCCACCCAGGTGCCCCTGTCCTCTCTAGCTTTAAATGTTTAAATTTTCCATAATACGAAAAGTTGGCTTTTTTGCTTTTTGTTGAGAGAGAGTGTGCATGAGCAAAAGCCGGGGGGGCGGGGTAAAGGAAGAAAGGAAGAGAGAATTTTTTTTTTAAGATTTTATTTATTTAACAGGGATAGAGAGAACACAAGCAGGGGGAACAGCGGAAGGAGAGAGAGAAGCAGGCTCCCCGCTAAGCAGGGAGCCCAACCCAGGGCTCAACCCCAGGACCCGGGGATCATGACCAGAGCCAAAGGCAGACCCTTAACCCACTGAGCCACCCAGGCGCCCTGGGAAAGAGAGAATCTCAAGCAGGCTCCATGCCCAGGACAGAGCTTCATCTCATCTCATAGCCCTGAGATCATGACCCCAATAAAAATCAAGAGTCAAATGCTTAACTGACTAAGACACTCAGGCAACCCCAAAAGTTTTTTCAAGTTAAAAATTAAGCTGAGGGGGGCGCCTGGGTGGCTCAGTGGGTTAAAGCCTCTGCCTTCGGCTCAGGTCATGGTCCCGGGTCCTGGGATCGAGCCCCACATCGGGCTCTCTGCTCAGCAGGGAACCTGCTTCCTCCTCTCTCTCTCTCTCTCTCTCTCTCTGCCTACCTGTGATCTCTATCTGTCAAACAAATAAATTAAAAAATCTAAAAAAAATAAAAATAATTAAGCTGAGGGCGCTTGGGTGGCTCAGTCCATAAAGTATCTGCCTTCTGCTCAGGTCATGATCCCAGGGTCCCAGGATCGAGTCCTACATTACACTCTCTGCTCAGGGGAGAGCCTGCTTCTCCCTCTCCCTCTGCTGCTCCCCCTGCTTATGTGCTCGCTCTCTCTCTCTCTCTCTCACTGTCTCTCTGTCAAATAAATAAAATAAATAAAATCTTTTTTTAAAAAAATAAATAAATAAAAATTTAAAATAAGCTGAGTATGAGGGACTACGGTTGAGACATGTAAGTAAAGCCTAGAACTCTTCCAATGACTCACTTCTCCCACAGTGATCCCTGAGGCAGCTTGGGAAACCCTAGGATACCTAGAAAACAGTCCGCAAACCAAAGCTGCATTACAGGGAATACAGATACCTGAGTAAGAGAACCTGGCTTCAGATCTTGGCTCTACATCTTAATAGCAGTGTGACACCTTTTAAAAGTTACCCTCTGAGCTTCTTAACCCTTGTGCAAATAGGCCTACTTCCCAGAATAGCAACAAGGATCAAATAAAATAAGAGATTAAAATACTGTGTATTCTTAAAGTATGTATGATTGTTAGGACCCCTTAGGGAGATAACTTGCCTTTTATTCCTGTCGCTACTCAACCCCATCCCACCCCAGCCTTGATGCCAATTCCTTCGAATCTTCATAAAAGACACATAAAACTCTGTGAAGACATGAAAGGCAGCAAGAATTAAGATTAAATGGCGTGGGGGTGCCTGGGTGGCTCAGTGGGTTAAGCCTCTGCCTTCGGCTCAGGTCATGATCTCAGGGTCCTGGGATCAAGCCCCGCATGGGGCTCTCTGCTCAGCAGGGAGCCTGCTTCCTCCTCTCTCTCTCTCTCTGCCTGCCTCTCTGCCTACTTGTGATCTCTCTCTCTGTCAAATAAATAAATAAAACATTAAAAAAAAAAAAGATTAAATGGTGTGCCTATGTGCCTAGCCAGCTATAACGTGTGTGTGTGTAGGGGGAAGAAGGAAGGCAGTAGTGGGAAAGTGCCCTAGAGATGACTGAAAAATTACCCTCAGCCTAGGTGTCTCTAACTACCAATACCAAATGACAAAAAATAAATAAGTACCATGCACTTGTGATAAAGGCCCACTCTCAGGGGAAAAATGTTTCACGTTAATGACAGTTTAACTGCCTATTTCTGACTCAGAAATAATGAAACCTATCTTTTTTATTAACACTTAGATTCTATTTTCCTTCTAGAGCCCCTGATGTTTTGAATGATTTTGTGTATAAACAAAGCACACTTATTGAGAAATAATTCAACATTTTCAGCTGTGTTTAATATCACTACTTTCTCTTTTCAAAACGCTGATCCAGATTTCAACCAACTGTATACAATTATCAAAGCTTCAGAATATTTTGAAATCATACACCTCATCATCTTGGCTTTGATACTAATGAGGAAGAAAGTGAAAGTAAACATGCAGACATTCAAGCACTGGGCTGTGCTACCAGTTGCTTATTTTGGCCGTATACTTATGTCCAAGGTCATTCACTCACTGGACAGGTTTATGTCCTATGATGTCATCAACTGCCACTCAAAGCACCAATCAGCTTGAGCAAACTAGTGTTACCACACAGCACTGACACAATTAAAAACCAAAAGCAAAGACACTTCTATTGTAAGTAAATATACAATTTCCATTAGGCTTACTGAAAGCAAGTTACATTCATTTATTCATTCAAAAATAAGTATTTACTAAGTGTCCCCTCCAAGACCCTGTGGCGGGCACTACAGACAAAATGAAGAAGACATAGTCCATGGCCTGAGAGATTACACAAATACACCCCTTCACTGCTTTCATGGACCCCCAAGTTACCAGAGACCACAGGCCACCAAAACTGTGTGGGAAGACATGACATTTTTATTCCCTTAGGAACACAACTTGTGGAGAGGCAACCTGTTTCAAGATGTACTTCTCGAAAGTACTGCAGGAAAAAAAAAAAAAAAGAAAAAAAAGAAAGTACTGCAGGTACAAGTTGCTCCACTACTAGAAAAATCAAGAAAATGGTTTCTAAGATCAAAGTCTCCGTCAGTAAATCCACAGATATTTACTGAATTTCTATTTTGTCTTTGGGCACGGTGCTAGATAACAGATATGCAAACTGTGGTCCTCCAGCCAAATCCTGACCAATACATGTCCTTGCAAATAAAGTTTTACTGTAACACAGCCATGCGTGTTCATTACATACCGCCTATGGCTGCTTTCCTGCAACAACCTGTCACTTCAACAAAAACCGTAAGGCCCATCAAGCCTATAACATTTACTATATGGTCCCTTATAGAAAACATTTGCCAGCTACATGCCAGACTCGAAAGATACAGAAATGCATCTGTATGTTAACCTAGGTGGTAGTTACACTGGTATATACGTGCATAAAATGCATCAAGCATTTCATTCGTTTAATCATGTTTATGCCATAACTCAATACTTTATTTTCATGAAATAAAGAGTATTCAGTCCTTGCCCAACTCCAAATCTGGTAGGACACCATAAAAGTAAATAATTATAGTATAATGGTGATAATAATCATAATGAAAAGCTATACTAATTACAGTAAGGGCACAAAAGAGAAAATACCTAGCTGGGTATGCAAGGCTAAGTCTTTAGAGAAGATAACTGAGGTTTATCTCAAAGAATGAGTATGTGTATCCCAAGTGGTGCTAGGGGAAGCAAGATGGCGGGAAAAGGGAGAGGTCATCCCAGGCAGAGCGCACAGCACATACAAAGCCTCAGAAACGGAATAGAGAGATAGATAGATAGATAAAATATGACATGGCTTTTGGAGATGACAAGTAGTCCCTAGAAATGCTTAGGTAAGGTACTAGCAGAGCAATGTCAAAAGAGGAGACTGGAGGAATACGAAGGGGCCAGACCACGGAAAGCCTCATAGGGAAGGTCACTATGGTGAATGGTCATGTAATTTATGGTCTAAACGGGGTAACTTCTGTTTTTGTTTTGGGTTTTTTTTTTTTTTTAGATTTTATTTATTTATTTATTTGAGAGAGAGAGAGAGAGAGAGAGCGAGCGAGCACGGGGGCACCTGCAGGGGGAGGGGCAGAGGGAGAAAGAGTATCTCAAGCAGACTCCACCCTGGGCATGGAGCCCAAAGTGGGGCTTGATCTCAAGATCCTGGAATCATGACGCAAGCCAAATCAAGAGTCAGATGCTTGGGGCGCCTGGGTGGCTCAGTGGGTTAAGCCGCTGCCTTCGGCTCAGGTCATGATCTCAGGGTCCTGGGATCGAGTCCCGCATCGGGCTCTCTGCTCAGCAGGGAGCCTGCTTCCTCCTCTCTCTCTCTGCCTGCCTCCCTGCCTACTTGTGGTTTCTCTGTCAAATAAATAAATAAAATCTTAAAAAAAAAAAAAAGAGTCAGATGCTCAACCCACTGAACCCCAAAACATGGTCACTTCTGAGAGTAAAAGAGAGCCAGAAAAGTATTTGTAAACAAGGTCTATCCCAGGAAGATATGATCATCCTATTATTTGCAATATTAAAGAACACAGACTTTAACCCACAAGACAGGACAATATAAGATTTTAAAAAGAGGAATACCAAGATTTATACTTTAAAAAGAGTGTCCTTCACCTATTTATTTTATTTAACCTATTTATAGACTACTTACTACATGCCAAGCATTACCCGAAGCACTTTACAAATATTACTTATTAATCCTCGTAACTACCTTGTGAAATAGATACTATTATTATCCTCACTATTCAGATAAAAGGCACAGACTAATTAAGTAACTTGCCAAAAGTGGCATGGATAAGTGGCAGAGCAGTCAGGCTCCGGAGTTTATGCTGTTTCTTTTCCACCCCAGGGCTCACCTGTGACATTTACTCAGAAACTCCTGAGCCCTCAGACGCTGTGTGGTCCCTCTCTGTAGCAACCCACACCACTCTGCACTTCTTTCCACTACTCATCATACTGTTAAACATGTGTTTAAAAATAAATTAATAAATAGATCTATTTTCTTCACTAGGCTATAAACTCTGTAAGGTCAGGGTTGAAATTATCTTGTTTACCACTGTATTCCCACAGTCTGATCTATTTATTAGCCCTCAATTTATAAATAGTATTAATAATAGCTAACATCAGGACACCTGGGTGGCTCAGTCGGTTAAGCACAGACTCTTGGTCTCAGCCCAGGTCTCCATCTCAAGCTCATGAGTTCAAGACCTGCATTGGGCTCCACACTGGGCCCACACTGGACATGGAGTCTACTTATACACACACACACACACACACACAAAATAATCATAATGACAACAACAATAGCTAATATTTATTGAGCACTCACCCTGGGCTATGCACTATTCTAAGAGCTTTAAACATATTAATTGATTTAAGAGAAGCTGAGTAAGCCATTCAAAGGTCACAATGCTAGTAAGAAGTGGAGCCAGGATTCTACATCCAGCTCAATACCCTCTACTTTTTGCTATATTACTTTTTTTTAATTGAATAAATAAAAATACGACTTAACAAAATTGGTATCTCTGGTATCTAAACAGTGCCTGGCACTCAGCACACATTCCAAAAATAAATGACTCTTTCAGGTGCTGAGAAAGAAACAACCTGTTACCACATCACCTTCCTCCCAACAAGGCAGCCTGGTCCACAGAACTATAAGCATACACCCAGATCACTGGGGAGGCAGCATAGTGCAATGGTTAAAAGCACAGGCCTTGGATTTAGAACATTAAATCTCTAATTAGGTTGAGTCCCACTTACACCAGTTACTAGATATGTGACCTTAGATTCCTCATGTATAAAATGAAAATATCAGTATCTATCTCACTGGTTATTGTGAGAATTAAATAAGACACATAATAATTGCACAAAACACAGAAGCACTCAATATACATGTGTTTTTATTATAACAATTAGCATTATGATTTTTATTATTATTAACTGTCTGATTAGTTAATGATGGACTTAGCTGTAGCTCAGTTTCTGCAACCTCCTGCTAGGTATCTTGGGACCCTCACCCCAAGTCTTATACCAAAATTGACTATTTTACAAGTTTAGAGTTCAGGTGGGTACTGTGTATGACCAGTGTTTCATGGAGCTGTACACTTCTGCCCCAGTGCCTGAAGAAGTGACTATCCTAAGTGTGGGGTCCCATTCCATTGCGTAGGCTGTGCCTTCCAGAAGCAAAAAGGAAACCACTAGCTCTAACTGACACAGCTGCCAATGAAAGATACCACACTAGAAAACATATGTACATGCAATAGCCTGTTGAACTTAAGACTTCAGTCACACCCTTACCTTCAGGTTAGAAACACTGATTTAGTCCACGAGACTGGCCAGGAGAAGCCAAGAGCTTCTGTCATTGCTGCGGGGTCTAACGGTGGTGACAGAAAAGTATTAGAATTCTGAGGTGCCATAATATATTCTCTGTAACCTCTGTGACAAACTTAATTCCAAGCCCCCTAGATGCCCAGCCCTGTATTAGGACCAGACAGGTCTGATCACAGAAATCACAGAGTTGGGAGAACAAGGGGAATCTCCAGAGATCAACACCTGGTTTGGTCCCTGCTTTCAGACTGTAATATATCTATCACTAGCTTCATTTTACAGACAAGGCAGTTTAGGTCCCGAGTGGCTAAGCGACCCAAGGCTAAGTGGTGGCAAGAAAAAATGAGCATCTAGTCTCAAGAAATTACAAGGTAAGACTCGTAACACTGTTGAAACACACGGTCAAGTAGGGAGGAAGATCACTCTGAGAAGCTGCAGGGATGGAGCAGAGCTCAGGTAAAGAAGGTCTCCCCGTAACAGCTGGCAGCCACCACACCCCTCACAAAATGAAGGGGCCCCACCTTGCTTTAATGGCTCCTTTATACCTAGACCCTATAATATCTATATACCTATCATCCCATGAGATGGTACTTCCTCGAGGTTATACACATTTTATTACCCTTAACTATATTATCAGCACCCTACCTAGGCACAAGCAGTACCGCCTGCTGACTTCAAACAGACTCACACTAGCCCCACTCACCCCACTCGCCACCTAATACTTAAAATGAGGCACACTTAGTCCATCAGGCACCTGCCATGCCAAGATGCAGATCCTCAGCAAAGCATCGAGGTAAGGCTGACGGAAAGTGACTGTGGCCAAGTAATGAAGCTCTCATCTGTGCATGTAAGATATTGATGACAACAATCACCTCAGAAGGATGTATAGAGAGTTAGATGTGGAAGCACTTACCACAGGACCTAGCACATAGCAGGCACCCAATGACTACTAGCTCCCTCCTCACAACCCTTCTGAGTTCTTGTAAAAACTATTTTGGTTTTGGTTTTGTTATGTTCGTAGACCAACGTGTACTAGCAAGTATTTATTTTTGTGCAGAGCACTGTGCTGATTTCGTCCTGGGTATCTCGGGTACAAACTCAGCATCTAGCCTGGGACCCACCCAAGCTGCCCGGCACACAAGAAGTACTCACTAAACAGGGATCTCCAGGGAAGACTATCGGACGTGGACCACGGATGGGTCACTTGCCTGTAGAGCAAGGAGGAGCTATCTGTTCTGTTGGTCCTAGAGACGCAGTGGTATCGAAAAGATTGAGTTCCTGGCCAGCATCAGGTGTCGACCTTTTTAGAGAGCCCCTCCCCCAGTAGAACCCAGCCATCGCGATGACCGTAAAAATGCCAGAAGGATCCAGATGAGCTCCTCAAAACTGCTTTAGGGACCATACGGCAATGTTCCAAACTACCGCATCTCCATTTAGGACCTGGGTTGCAATATTAAGCTGAACACCCACCTTCGAGTGTCCATGAGTACCCACTGAGAGGAGAGCAAAGTGCTTCTTCCTTTTAGGAAAAGCTGACCTCCTGGGAACTGGCTGGGTCTATATCCTGGCAAATACAATCTGGCAAAATCTTGGACCCGACAAAAGCATCTTAATCATTCCACCTTGCTGGGCTCCAGGGCTGAAAATAGCCCCAAATGAAAAACAAGCTGTGTGGACTACTTATCCAGTTTCAGAGCAAAGGGAGGCCTTAAGCTGGCTCAAGAGGACAAACCCCTCACTCCTGAACTCAACCAGGCCAGAGGTCTCACCTGTTTCCAGCCCCATAGCAACTGGCATAGCTCTGGCACCTCTCAGGCTTCATCTTCCCAAAACAGCAACGGAACAAGTGCAGGACAGGGAAGGGCCTTCCACAGTCAGCCGAGCACTGCTTGAAGGGAGGAGAGACCAGGGAGGGCACTATTCCTGGGCACAGATGTGAGGGCAAAATCAAAGGCCCACACCTGACAAAGAAACACTCTAGACCTCTGCTCCACCTTCTGGAAATGATCTTAAGAGGTTCCTCTATGGAGGCCCTGTCTCAATGGCTGCCTAATGAAGACTTCCCTAATCCCAAATCAGAGTCAATCAGTCCACAGTCTTGCACACCCAGCCCATGCCTGTTATGCACCCTGATCCATGACACTAGAGTCAACTCTTCCCATCTCTGTGTTCCCCAAAATATTAAGCATTTCGAAAGGCAGTCCCCACATCTCATAATGTCTGCGTCTCTAGTTTTGTCCAGTACCAAGACAGCCTCAGAGTAGGTGCTCAAACGCCGGTTTACTGTAGAGTGAAAGTAAGCAGGTACATTGACAAGACAGCAAGTACAAAGACAAGAATGTATCCTGCCTTGCTCTCCCTGTTGTCCCAAGTGTACGCTATCCGGCAGCCTTGGGTTCAGGCTGGCTTTCCTAGGCTTCCTCTCATCACCCCGCTCACAGCCATCTCTCCCTTCTCTGACAGTATGTATCCCAGCCGAACCATTCCCTGGACCCCAGGCATCCTAGAAATCTGTTTCACCTCCGGGGTCTGTTTGGGAACTCCTTCAGGACACAATCAGTGGAATGGCCATATGAGAGCCCACCAAAAAGTGTTTACAGACTAAAAAGGAAAAAAAAAAAAAGTTGGGGCACCTGGGTGGCTCAGATGGTTAAGCATCTGCCTTCGGCTCAGGTCATGATCTCAGGGTCCTGGGATCAAGCCCCACATCGTGTTGGGCTCTCTGCTCAGCAGGGAGCCTGCTTCATCCTCTCTCTCTCTCTCTCTCTCTCTCTCTGCCTGCCTCTCTGCCTACTTGTGATCTCCCTCTGTCAAATAAATAAATAAAATCTTAAAAAAAAAAAAAAAGAAAGAAAGCAAAAAAAACTTGCCTTGAGCTCTCAATAGCTGATCTGTAAGAAGATGAAAAAAGTATCTGTCACTGGTGTCTGTCACCTGGTTTCACCTGGTTGCTCCCACAAGCTTCGATTATCTGTTTTTCTCCCTATCCTCCACTGGTTCCCAGGGAATTCTCCATGAAGAATTCAGGGCAAATGGTTCAGCACCTATATTTGGATCTACAACTGTGATACTCAAGATGTCATCAGAACAGAGATGACAGCTCACTCTTCACATCCCACATCCTTCAGACTATAAGGAGTGATTCATCCATACTTCTCCCAGCCAAACTCAAGAAAAGTCCCTTGAATCAAAGGAGGACAATGTTGCATCCCCCACCCACCCACTGGTGGGCCAAAGCCCCAAATCATGTTCAAGTTCACATCTAAAACTGGGAAGGGGTCCATAAGTCCTCACCTTTGTGGGCTGGGAGAAGACTTCCAATCAGAAAGAAAATAAATGATAAATTTCTACAACTGTGTTCAAACCAACAGTTTTTAGCAAATCCAAGTTATTTTTGTTTTTATTGAGATATAATTTGCATGCCATACAATTCACCATTTTATTTTTTTTAAGATTTTACTTATTTATTTGACAGAGATCACAAGTAGGCAGAGAAGCAGGCAGAGATGAGAGAGGGAAGCAGGCTCCCTGCTGAGCAGAGACCCTGGGATCATGACCTGAGCCAAAGGCAGAGGCTTTAACCCACTGAGCCACCCAGGTGTCCCCAATTCACCATTTTAAAGGTACAATTCAGGGGCACCTGGGTGGCTCAGTTGCTTGGGCAACTGTCTTCGGCTCAGGTCATGATCCTGGAGTCACAGGATCGAGTCCCGCATCAGGCTCCCTGCTCAGCAGGGAGTCTGCTTCTCCCTCTGACCTTCTCCCCTCTCATGTTCTCTCTCTCTATCATTTTCTCTCTCACATAAATAAATAAAATCTTAAAAAATCATAATAATAAAGGTACAATTCAATGGTTTTCAGTATATTCACAAAACAAGGCAGCCATCACCACGATCTAATTTCAAAACATTTCCATTACCCTAAAATAAATCCCATGCCCATTAGCAATCACTCCCCATTACCCCTGCCACCTAGCCCCCACCAACCTCCAATCTACTTTCTGTCTATACAGATATGCCTATCCTGGACATTCCAATAAATGGAATCATAAAATACATTGTCTTTTCACTAAGCAAAATTTTTCAAAGTTCATCCATGTTGTAGCATGTATCAGTACTCTGTTCCATTTTATGGCTGCATAATATTCCATTATACGGATATATCTTTTGTTTATTCATCAGTTGATGGACACTTGGGTTGTCTCCACTTTCTGGCCACTATAAATAATGCTACTACAAACATTCATGCACAACACCTTTGGCCTTGCAGGTGTTGAAAACATCTGACTGGCTCTCACACTGTTCACTCATTCTCTTGACTTAGAAAGGGCAGAGTCAAGCATCATGCCGCTCACCATTTAAGAGAGCACTTTAAAAAAAAAAAAAAAAAAGAGAGCACTTTCAATGTCCAATCACTCACTGAATCTTTACAATACTCCCCACAATCTCAAGGCAGTTCCTGCTACCATTTTATATATTAAGAAACCCTAACCTTGAAAATTTAAGTAATTTTGCTAAGTCACAAAAGTACAGGGACAGAAGAACCCAGATATTCTCATGGTTTGAGGCAGACAATAAAAAAGTATACCATTATAGAGATGTTCACAGCAAAGAGTACCTAACTAGTGGCATAAGGAGGAGAAAGGGGTTAGTAAAGCTTCTCAGAGGGGTAACATTTGACCTGAGCTGGGAAGAACAATTATAATCTCAGCCACCAGAAGAAGGGAAGGATATTCCAGACAAAAGAAAAAGTATGATCATAGGCTGAGAGACATAAAAGATATATAGATATATAGATATATATAATAAATTATTTATTTATATATCCTAAATAAATAAGTTTATGTATTTAAAAGATTCACTTATTTATTTTAGAGGGGGGGAGATGGAGAGGCACAGGGTGAGGGAGAGACAGAATCCTAAGCAGACTCCCAGCTGAACAGAGCCCAATGTGGGACTCAGTCTCATGACCCTGAGATCATGACGTGAGCCAAAATCGAGAGTCAGATGCTTAATCTACCAAGCCACCCAGGTGCCTCAAAGGTCTAGGTATATTTAAAGACAAGTGAGTGATTTTTAAGTCTAGGAAGGTTTGCCCCAAAAATATGTTTAAAAAAAAAAGTCTGGTATTCAGAATATATAAAGAACTCTTATAATTTGTATTAGTCAGGGTTCTCCAGAGAAACATAACCAATAGGCTGTATATACAGACATAAAGAGAGATACAGATACGTATAAATATATATATCAGAGAAAATTTATTATAGGAATTGACTCACATGGTTATGGAGGCCAAAAAGTCCCACGATCTGCCATCTGCTGAGAATCAGGAAAGCTGGTGATTCAGAACAAGTCCAAAGGGCTTGGTCAGGTGGTGGGGTGATGGTATAAGTCCTAGTCCAAGTTTAAAGCCTGAAAACTAGGAGCTCTGATGTAGAAAAGCAGGAGAAGATGGATGTCTCAGCTCAATCAATGAGAAGAAATGTACCCTCCTCCCCTTTTGGTTCTATTCAGGCCCTCAAGAAACTGGATGATGCCTACTGGTATTGGTGAGAGTGGCCTTCTTTACTTACTCCTCATCCACATACTAATGTCTCCTGAAGACAACCTCACCGACATACCCAGGAAATAATGTCTTATCAGTTCTCTGGGAATCCAATAGCCCAGCCCACATAAAATTAACCATCACACAATTCAACAAGAACAAAACCCAATTAAAAAATGGACAAAGAGGGGTGCCCCAGCGGCTCGGTTGCTTAAGCGTCTGCCTTCAGCTCAGGTCATGATCCCAGGGTCCTGGAATTGAGCCCCACATCAGGCTCCCTGGTTGGTGAGGAGACTGCTTCTCCCTCTGCCTGCCACTCTTCCTGTTTGTACTTCCTCTCTCTGTCAAGTAAATAAATAAAAATATTTTTTTAAAAAATGGACAAAGAACTTGAATAGACATTTCTCCAAAGATAATGTAAAAGTGGCCAAGAAGCAGAGGAAAAGACAACATCATTAGTCATCAGACAAATGCAAATCAAATCCACAATGAGATACCACTTCACACCCACTTGGATGGCTATAACCAAAAAAAAAACCCAGAAAATAACAAATGTCAGAATGTAGAGAAATTGGACCCCCTTGTATACTATTGGGAGGGAGTATAAAATGGTACAGCTACTTTAGAAAACAGTTTGGCAGTTCTTCAAAAACTTAAACATAGAATTACCACACAACCCAGCAATGCTACTCCTGGTATATATTCAGCAATTCTACTCCTGAAAACAAGTACTCAAACAACTACATGTACACACATGTTCATAGCAGCACCATGACAATAGCCACAAGATGGAAACAGCCAAGTGTCTGCCAACAGAGTAATAAACACATCATGGTATACACACACAATGGAATACCAGCTACCTATAAAAAGAAAGGGAGTACTGCTTCATTCCACATGCCACATGCTAAACAAAAATGAACCTCCAGAATACTATGTTAAGCCAAAGCCAGGCACAAAAGGTGACATATATTATGATTCCATTCATATGAGATATCCAGAATAGTAAATCCATACAGAAAGAATGCAGATTGGTGGCTTAATGAGTACGGGATTCTTTGGGGGTATAAAAATGGTTTGGAACTAGATAGAGATGTTGCTGACAGACTATTGTGAATGTACTAAATACCACTTAGTCATACATGTGCATGGTTAATTTGATGTTATGTGAATTTCACCTGAGTTAGGGGAAAAAAAAAAAGGCGAATGGCCCACGATACCATATTCTAAAAAACTCAAATCCACCAATGTTTTTCCATCCAGCTTCTCCTTCCTGCCTTTCCACAAAGCCTGCCCTCATGTCCCAATGCATCCAAACCTGCCATTTTAGCAATGAGTTATATTCCTTTGCTCTTGTGTTCTAGTTATTTCTTGTGTCAGGCCTTCTGAAGTCTCCTGTGAGAAAGCAAACTCCTTTTTGAATAGGGTCCGTGGGTACTTGTTCTGTTTCCCTTACAGCATAGCCCAGTCATGGGTAGAGAGCAGGGAAAGGCGCCGAATGACCTCCTCTCAAGCAGGAGTCCTGAGCAGTGCTATCTCTAAGAGCTGGAGGTTGGGTGGCCAGGTAGACCGAAGATACAGTCGGCACACAATCATCTAAATCTGATTGATTTGCTTTTGGGGAATGATGGGGGTTTAAGGAGAATAGTGAAGTATTTAAAAAATAGATTTGGAGCAGGGTGCCTGGGTGGCTCAGTGGGTTAAAGCCTCTGCCCTCAGCTCAGGTCATGATCCCAGTATCCTGGAATGGAGCCCGGCATTGGGCTCTCTGCTCAGCAGGGAGCCTGCTTCCCCCCCCCCACGACCCCCTGCCTCTCTGCCTACTTGTGATCTCTGTCTGTGAAATAAATAAATAAAATATTTTTTAAAAAAATAGATTTGGAGCAACACTTGATTTCAGAAATCACTGAAATCTCTCAATAACAACTGTGTTCTTGGGCACCTGGGTGGCTCAGTCAGTTAAGCATCTGCCCTTGGCTCAGGTCATGATCCCAGGGTCTTGGGATCAAGCCCCTCATCGGGCTCCCTGCTCAACCAGAAGCCTGCTTGTCCCTCTGCCCGTCCCCCTTCCTCTTCCCCCTTCTCCCTCCCCCTGCTTGTGCTCTCTCTCACATGCTTTCTCTATTAAATAAATAAATTATTTTTTTTAAAAAAAAGAACATGTTCTTGATTTTTTGCAAGCAACAATTCTAATGCCAAAGTTTTTCAGGAAAACAAGGATTTTACCAGCAAAGTTTGACTCTGAAGCCATCCCTCTGCTGTCCAAAAGCCATTTGCATTGCACACAGCAGTCAACAGAGACTAGAGACATCGGGCCCCATATTCCAGCTCATCATGCCCGCACCCACACCACAGGGAATAACCTGCAAGGGTCATAGGCATGTCCTCCTCAGGCTCCTCATGCCTTACACTTACAATAACACGGACAATAAAACCCACCAACAAATTCTTCCTTTAAGAGCCATCATGTAGCCCTTAAATACATTCTCATAGTAGCGTTAAGACTCATACAGATTAACGATTTCTCCAGGGCCAAGTGACTAATAAACAACAGCAAAGCCAGATTTTAAGCGCTAGTCTGCTTGCTCCCCAAGCTCACGCCACTGCCACACTACGAAATTGTGTAGCTTCACACATCCTGCCCTATTTCCTGGACGTCTGTGGGAGAATGCTCTGACCACACAAAATAAATCAGGGCTTGTCAGCTGAACACTAACCCTGGCCGCCACAGGGTCAGAACTTCTCTCAGGCAGTAGCAACCCAGGGCACCAACACCTCGGAGACGTACCTGAAACTGCTCTCTGGGTTCCCCGGCATTCCCTGGGTCACCAGCCAAGCCTCCTGAACACCCAAATGTAGATGTTCCACTTTAGATGGCCCTCGAAGGCAGGGTCCTGGGAAATGCCAGGGACAAATACTCATGTGGAAGGAATAGCAAACAACACACAAAGCCAGAAATCAGTAGAGCTGAGACCTAGTCTCAGTTGTGTCCCCAAATAGTTATATGACCTTGAGAAGTTGCCTGACTTTTTGCATTTGTTTTCTCTGTTATAGTACAGAAATAACAACCCCCCCTACCATCATATCTCACAGGTTTGCTATGGGTGTGATGGACAGAAAGGCTCACCTTTTTTTTTTTTAAAGATTTTATTTATTCATTTGAGAGTGAGAGAGACAAAGAGAGCACAAGCAGGGGGAGAGGGAGAGGGTAGGGGAGAGGCAGAGGGAGAAGTAGAAACAGACTCCCCAGTGAGCTGGGAGCCTGACATGGGGGTTGATCCCAGGACCTGGAAATCATGATCTAAGCCAAGGGTAGACGCCCAACCATCTGAGCCACCCAGGCGCCCCCAGAAAGACTCATCTTGAACAGGAGAGGACTTTGTAAAGTGCAAAGCACAAAGTAACTGTGGGGTCATTATAATAGGACTACCACCAGCTGGCTGGAGAGAAGATTAATGTCCATGAAACAATTAGAAGGTGAAAGAGTAGATAATTAGGTACCAAATTATATGATACAGACCTGGAAGATTACAGTCTCAAAAGGGGAATCTCTGGGATCAGTCAGAGACACCACACAGAAAAGAACGGACAGGACTAGAGGACGATGACAGCAGAAATGTGCAGCCGTCGGGAAGGAGATGAAGCAGCAGGAGGCTAACAGTGCTGATCAGATGCTGTGCTCTGGGAGGGCAGGGAGGCCACAGTGCATAGGCAGGGTCAGGCCAGACTGTGGAGAGAAGACAGTCAGGCCAAGGGGCTGGGGCAAGATGCCGCTCACTGGCGACAGGGAGCAACAGGGGAGAGCAGAGCTGGATTTGAAGCAAACACCTGTTGAGCACTAACAATGTGGCAGGCACTGTAAAGGTTAGGGAGATGGCATTATGGATAAAGACATGAACCTTGCTCTCACGACTGCATTTGAATCCTAACTCTTCTGTCTGTAGTGACATGAACATCACGACACAAGCTTTGCCATCACAGGACTCTGAATTCAAATCCCCGCACTGACTGCCACATCAGTGACCTTCACGAAGCAACCAAAACTCTCTAATTCCCACTTTCCTCATTTGCAGTACAGAAATGATAACAATCTTTCACAGGCTGATGGTGAGTACTAAATTATATAAAAGCACATTAAAAAAAGAAACTTGGTAGGTGCCTTCCCAACATACAACAGATGATAACTACTACCATTATCATTCACCAGCCCTGTGACCTTGGGAAAGTTGCTTAACTTCTCTGGGCTTCAGTTTCATCATCCGTAAACTTCATAAGGTTGTTGTGACGATGAAAGGAATAACTGGTCTAAACCAGCAGGCATGAGGCAGTAGCTCAGCCAAGTTCTCTTTTCTTTCCTTAGTTCCTTTCCTTAACCCTCTCCCTTTTCCCAGCTCCCACATTTGAGATCTCCCTTGTGATGCTCAGCCCCCCAAGGAGGACACTGAGGACATAGCTAGGGCACTTGCTGACTCTAGAAGTCAGCAGGCCCATTTGAGCCCCAAACTAACTTACCCAGTGCGGGACCACTCCCATCCAGGAACACCTTCTTTACTCACTTCCTGCCACGTGGCTTCAATTTGCAAGCAAGAAGCCTTTTCTACCTTATGGTCTAACAATTCCTCCCATGAAACTAAACCAGAAAAGAAAGTCCTGAAGTCTAAAATGATGATAAAAGACAGGGGAGTGGTATTTCCAGTGTCTTTCCAGAGATAAGGAAAGGTGCTGGGCACCCTGCTGTGGGGCAGACAGATCCCACAGTCCTCATGTACATAGGACAAGGGCAGCCAAACCTGAGGCAACTTCCAGTGGTTCCGGGAATGTCTGAGAACAAGGCCCTCAGCCTGCTGTAGTCACTCAGGCGTGAGGAAAAAATTAGGTTTTCACCAGGAAAGGTCAACTCATAAATACCTGATTAACCCAAGCAAACACATTCTGCTCCAAGTCCAGGGAGAATTTACAACTGATCCAGAACAGAAGTCAAGCTGAGTACACGTTTTCAAAGCTATAACTAACAATTACTGAGGGAGGGCCTGGTGGAGGGAATGATGGCTGGCTGTAAAAGTTTAATCCAAATCAGGTGAGTCCAGACTCCCCCGTGGAAGCTGCTTTTTCTGGAAACGACTTCTGCACAAACCTGCAGTGCAAGCTACCTTGCCTTGACAGACAAGAGCCACCCTCCCACCAAGACCATGGGAGATGCCAAGAAGCAGAGCATATTAATGACCACATCCTTGCTTCTTCTAACCAGGGAATTCCTTTTGTGAAGAAATAATACCAATAACTCTAATCTGATACTTAAGGAAGGCATGGTCAGATCAAACCTGTGAAGCCACTGGCTAGATGTGCTTTTCCCTCAGTGCCTCCACCACACTTTGTAAATCAGGAAGGGAAAAAGGAAAATGATCTTTCATAGAGCACTCTTACTAGGACTCCTACAAAAGTTGTTAAACTTATAAAATTTTTTTAAAGACTCATTTATTTATTTGAGGTGGGGGCAAGGGGGTGGTACAGAGGGAGAGGGAGAATTGAGAAAATCCTCAAGCAGACTCCCTGCTGAGAACAGAGCTTGCAAAGACGGGGCTTGATCCCAGGAACCTGAGATCATGACCCAAGTGGAAATCAAGAGTCAGAAGCTCAACGGACAGAGCCACCCAGGCGCCCCCAACTTTTAAATGTCTTTAATCCTCCCAATGATCCTGTATGATAGCTAATCCCATTTTATTTGTTTATTTATTCAGATTTTATTTCTTTGTCGGGGTGCCTCGGTGGCTCAGTGGGTTAAAGCCTCTGCCCTCAGCTCAGTTCATGATCCCAGGGTCCTGGGATCGAGCCCCACATCGGGCTCTCTGCTCAGCAGGGAGCCTGCTTCCTCCTCTCTCTCTCTGCCGGCCTCCTGCCTGCTTGCGATCTCTCTTTCTGTCAAATAAATAAATAAAATCTTTAAAAAAATATATTTTATTTATTTGTCAAAAAGAGAGAGAGAGAACACGAGCAGGGGAGAGAGAAGCAGGCTTCCTGCTGAGCAGGGAGCCCAATGCAGGACTCCGTCCTAGCACCCTGCAATCATGACCTGAGCTGACAGCAAACGCTTAATGACTGAGCCACCCAGGGATTTCTGCTAGTCCCCTTCTATAAATTAAGAAACAGAGCCGCAGAAAGATGAGGCAACTTGCTCAGAGAAGAGGCTGGTAAGGACAGACCCCAAATCAGAGCCTAGTTGGCCTGATTCTAAAAACTTTTCTTTCAACAATTATTTACTGAGAGACTACTCTGTGCCAAGCACTAGCCTTGGGTGAATATAGAGCAGTGTGTAAGGCACGCGAAAGCCCTGTCATTATGGAGCGTTCCTTCCCAAACACAGCTGTCTCCACATACAGCACACCACACATCTAATAGGCAGATCCACGTATTTCTTCCTCCGCTTGCAGGCAGGACTCGACAAGTAGGTATGGAAGGACTGAATCCAGTTCTTTCCCTCACTTCACAAGAATTCCTCTCAGAGGCTTCCCAGACAGCATTCAACTTGTACCCATCGAGTCTGCATCCCTCTTCCCACCTATGGCAAGCCGAACCTTAAAGCAAAAGCTTCCTTGTAGTGCTGACAAAACGGCTCCCGCCGATGAGCAAGAGGCCAGCAGACTTCAGAGTTTACAAAACACTTCCCATACGTTATCTTCTTTAGTCCTCATAAAATTGAACAAGGTAGGTGTTGTGCCCATTTAGAACAGAAACAGACACGAGAAAGTTTAGTTATGAGTTTCTTGTGTCCTTCTACACAATTGAGTACTGCATCTGACCTAAAGCACAGTTCCCCCTGGTCCTGAATGCATTCTCCTCCCCTTCTCCTAAGAATATCTCATCATCTATTCTCAATACGAGGGAACCCAAAAGAATAGCACGTCACTCTCTAGACCACTCTGTCTGAATAAGCTTTTCAGGTTTCCCACAGCATCAAAACAGGGCAAATAAACAAAAACCACCATTGAATTTCATCCTATTGTGGTATTTACTTTGTTAGTAATATTTAGGTATTTTTCCCATTAAAGGTGTTTTAACTGTATTTTTTTATGTTCTAATTTGCCATTTATTCCCAAAAGAAATTTTGATGGGTAACACTAAGCATATATGCTATATATGTAGAAAAGGCCCTGAAAATACTTTTATAATTTTTTCAAGTCAGTGAGAAAGATAATTCAACTTATGAAAATCCCTTGACAGACTTGCCTTCTTCTGGAAAGACTTTAGCTTCTGAAGTGACCCAGACGGTTAGGTAAAGATTGCAGAAAGTATAAGCTTCAATTACAGATTAATAACTCAGCACGTTCTTTGCAAAAGTAACCCAACCCCGTACCTCCATCCCTCACACCCACCTCCCCACAGTCAACAGGTATATTCCAGCAACCAAGGCCAGACAGAGGGCTCTGCCACCACCATTCCTCTGCATTGTCCTAACTTTACTAATTACAAGGAAACTTCAAGAAAGAAAGAAACTCTAAAGCCAGATGCCAAAGAAAAGGACCTAGAGGAACAGAGGCCTGCTCCCCAGGAGCCCAAAAGGCATCCTACATAAAAGGCCCTATTGCCTCTGGTGTAACACAGCACGCTCTGAGCAAATCAAGAAGACCCAGGCTTGGCTTGATTCAGAGAGCTAGCCAGGACTGCCCAACACCCTTCCCTTTACCAGTGCATCACGATGCCTGAAATTCTAACATTATTACAACTCCATTTGGATCTTTAACAAACACATCCTGAGGGGCACCTGGGTGGCTCAGTTGATTAAGTGGCTGCTTTAGGCTCAGGTCATGTTTTCAGGGTCCTGGGATCGAGCTCCACATCAGGCTCCCTGTTCAGCAGAGTTCTCTCTCCCTCTGCCTGTGGTCTGCTTACTTGTGCGCTCGCTCTCTCTCTCTCTCTCTCTCTGTCAAATAAATAAATAAAATCTTTAAAAAAACAAAAACAAAACACACATCATGAGTGCCACCCCTTGCAGGAGCGGTAGTCGTCAAATAGGAAGGGGGCTGGGGGAGGGGGCTGCAGATCCATGCCTCATGAATATCAGCCAGATTAGACATAGGCAGAAGGCTCTGGTAATTCAGGTCAAGAAAATAATTTTGCCTGCAGAAACTGAAGATGACTTTCTGGAGGTAAGAAATTAGCTCAGCATGGAAGTCCAGTCGGATGTGAAATCATTTGTGCTACTTTAAGAAGGTAACAAGAGGATCTGGGAGAGACCCGGATTTGAATTCTGGTTCAGTTGTTAACAGGCTACAATGACAATCAGGCAAATTACTTTCCTTTCACAAGTATTTCCTCATCTGTAAAATGGGCATGATACATATCTCCAAAGACAGCTAGTGAAAAACACTAGCCCCAACCTAGACCATGGTAGGAACTAATAAACATCCTTTCCTTCTCCCTTCTTCTGGTTAGAACAGGAACACACATCAGGGGGAGTGCCCCAAAACAAGGGAAATTACTTTCCAGCTAACAGAGTAAAGCCCTTCGGAGGTTAATAGAATAGAGACTCAACCTGAAGGCATCTCAGGAGTTTATAGAGAGTAGCAAATCCAGGCATCTCCAGATCAAGATCCCAGGCTCTATCTCTCTTCACCATAGCAACCCATTCTGGGCAAATACCACATCACTGTGCATTTAGTTAGATGAGGAGATGGAAACCCATTCCTCAGCTCCCCGCAAACACAGCTCTGTGCCAACTTCTGGTACTACAGGAGGCTGGAGCCGGACCCAGTAATAAAGGTATTGAGTCCAGTTGCCAACATTTTAATTAGTCCAACCTTAAAAGTCTATAACCACAGGAGATTAAAAGGAGCCCCCAGGGAAAGACTCTGCCCTTCACACGGTTCAGCCAATTAGATCTGCTCAAGTGCCCTAATTTTCATCACTGAATTCTTGAGGGAATCAGGCCTGACCAAGCTCTAACTCCTGGCTGAGTACAGGAAGAGCAGTTGGGTGTGGGCTGCGAGAGAGGCAGTATCAAGTATGCCCTGAGGCCCTGACACCCTTCCAGCATCAGTAAACTAAGCCTTGCTTTGCCAGGCTCCTCCACCCTGGTGTCCTACTGTGACTCATTTTCCCAGTGGCTATACCCTAGCTGATCCACACCCGAAAAGCTAGCAAAGGCTAGTTTTGATTCTCAGTTCTGGGGTAATCTCGCCCCAGTCACACTTGTATTTTAAAGGGAGATTCTCCAAAATGGAAATAACTTCAAAACTCAAAAGAATAGCGCTACATGGGAAACCAACAGGCAAATACGAAAACTGAGGCAGGAAGGGGTAAAGCGTCTTGCTCAAGTTAATGATAAGCTACCACACTCGAAAGCCAACAATAGAGATTTTATTTCCCACAGGCTCAGGCCCTCTCCCTTGCCTCTCCCTTCCCTTCTGTTGTCATTGAAAGTGAAAAAGGAAGGTTGTAAGGAAAAGTGAGAACCCAGGGGACAGGCGGTAATAAGGAGAAGGGATGAACCAGGGAATTAGATAGAGGACCAGAAAATTCAAAGGATAACTAATAATAAATTACTTCTATATATATAAAACTAAACACCTGTCATATTATTTCATAAGATCTGTACACATCAACCTTGTAAGTTCTATCATCCCCAAAATACCTGGAATGGGGGAAACAGAGGCCCAGAAAGGTCAAGAGTATCACCACCACGTTAGCTATGTCTACTCGATTCCTAGTCTAGTGTTCTTTTTTACTAAAGTACCTATCCCATAAGAAAACTGTGAAGACTCAAGAAAACCAAGCCAGGAAAAGGGGGAAAAAAGAAATAAAGGCTCAAGGGAAGTAAACGAAAAGAAAATGCTTTAAGACAAAAGCAACAAAACAAGAAGCAGCTATTTTATTAGAAAATCTTGCAATTCCCCTCCACTCTCTCGGAGGGATGTGACAAGACATCAGACAAGATGGCCAGTTTTAGGCCTGCTTCCGTGACCAGCAGCTGTGTAACCACAGACCTAACAACAACACAAGCAGCCTACTCCCACTTCTCAAGAGGACTCAGGAACAGGTGTACTAAGCTGAAGAGATGACCTCAAGGGGACTCCAAGCCAGGGCTCGCCTCATCTAGCAGGAGGCTCCCCCAAAGCATAGCCTCAAATTCAGCTATCACTCTGCCCCAACACCTTGAGCCTGCAGGAAAGTTGGTGGAAGACCCTGAGGGGAGGGGATAGTAGTCATCTCTCAGGCCAAGAACAGCTAATAGGATAGGATTGCTTAATGTTCTTTCAGAAACTCCATTTCCCACTAGAAAAGTAGAGATGTGTAACTATGGAAAACTTGGAACATCCCCAGAGAGCCCCAAATGCAGATGAGTAGTCTAGGACAGCCTAAAGTGAAAGAAGACCTCCCATGAAAAACTGTAAGGTTAAGTCTGCTCATATTTGGCCAAAATACTCACTATTTATATGGGCTCTACCTCAAGCCATAATCCTGGAATAATACCCTCACACACAGCACTTAAGAGTTTTACAAAGGATATTATCTTCTATTACCTTCATAAGGTAGAGTTTTGTTTGTTTGTTGTTTGTTTGGGTTTTTTGAGGGTGTTTTTTTTTTTTTTTTTTGCAAAGTTGGAGACTAAGGCTCTAGGAGAAAAGGGAGCCTGTTTAAGATTTTATAAACAGAAAATGGCAAAGCCTGGAGTTGAACCCAAGTTTTTTCATCTCCAAGACTCTGATTTTCCTACAGTGAAGGCCCAACTTTGTTAGAAAGCTTAACAGCTAAAAAACAAGAAACTTGGATTCTCAGACTTGGAATCCACAAAGCAGTTATTGTATGACCTTAGGCAAATCAATTCATTTCTTTAGGCACCAGAAAGCTCATCCATAAAACAGTGAGATCTGAAATAAGTGTGTAGAGCAGTCTTTGGTTTCTAGAGTACTGTGAAGTATAGCCCCTTGCCTGGCACTTCAAATAAAGTCAACTACCCCTCCATGCATCACCTCCTAGCACTGACCCTCCTTTTATTTTTTTTTAAAGATTTTATTTATTTATTTGAGAGAGAGAGATCACAAGTAGGCAGAGAGGCAGGCAGAGAGAGAGGGAAGCAGGCCCCCTGCTGAGCAGAGAGCCCGATGGGGGACTCGATCCCAGGATCCCATGAGCCCGAGATCATGACCCAAACCAAAGGCAGCGGCTTAACCCACTGAGCCACCAAAGCACCCATCTCCTTCTTTTAAAAAAAATTATTTATTTATTTATTTATTTGACAGAGAGAGAGAGAGAGCATGCACAAGCAGGGGGAGCACCTAGCAGAGGGAGAAGTAGGCTCCTCTCCAAGCAGGGAACCTGATGCAGAACTGGATCCCAGGACCTTGGCAACATGACTTGAGCCAAGGGCAGATGCTCAACCTACTGAGCCACCCAAGCACCCCAATGACCCTCCTTCTAACTGTCATGTTTTCTATTAATGGCACCACCAGACTCCTCACTACCTACACTGAAAACATGGGTGTGCCTCTGACTCTTCTCTTTCTTTCCCTCCTACCCTTAAACCATAAGTCCTACTGATTCTACATCCACAATGCAGACCCTCATCTCCACAAAGCCTCCTACCTGGGCCCCCTGCCTCCAATCTCATGGCCACCAAAGCATTGTATATACACTCTGAGACTAAGCTCCCCAAAGCAAAACTCAGGTCATGTCCCTTCCTTGGTCAAAACCTGCAAGAATGACTTTCTGCCTAAAAAGTCATGTCTAAATTCTTTAGCCTGGCATTGAGGTCTTCCCTGATCTTTCCTCAATCTTTCCTGCCTTATTTTATAGTATGCTCCCTCACAGATGCTCTTCTCCAGCCAATCTGAACTAACTAATGTCCCCTAGAGACTACTTTTTTCCACTCCATGCCTTCACTCATGACATTTCCTCTGGCTGGAATGCTGGCCTCAACATATCTTATATTTCTACCTGAAGTACCTGAAGAGCCACTAAGCTACCACCTCTTCCACAAAGTGTCCCTGATCTCATTTTCCAAAAGGACTATCAGTATTATTCATAAGGCACTGAACCTAGATTACCTTGCACAATAAACTATAAAATGGGAGACCCAGGGGCACCTGGGTGGCTCAGTTGGTTAAGCAACTGCCTTTGGCTCGGGTCATGATCCTGCAGTCCCAGGACTGAGTCCCAGCTCTGTGGGGTGTCTGCTTCTCCCTCTGAACTTCTCCCCTCTCATGCTCTCTCTCTCTCTCTCAAATAAATAAATAAAATCAATGTTGACTGAGGAAGTAAAGAACACTACGAAGATACAGACTCTATCCCAAAGTTTATATCCAAAAGAGTTCAACCATAATGCTAGTTCTGGGAAGACACCAACTGAACACACACCACTCTGTAGCTATATACTTCACCACTGTGGTAGTCCCATTCAGAATGTATAAGTGAAATACACCCTTTTCATTCCCTCCCCCACACCAAATTCCTAATCCCATTTCTTCCAAGCCACTTAAGGAAGAAACCAATGCCGCCAACAGTCTGATAAGCTGTACACTTTTTAATCCAAATGCGTATCTCTACCTAACTTCAAACAGCTGTTTATTTCTCTCCCCACAAGTTATTAAACTAAAAGAGAAACATTACTGGCCTTTGGGTCAGATAAATCTAAATTCAAATCCTGGCTTAATAACCTTGAGAAAATCACTTAAATCTCAGAGTTACCCCAGGGTTTTGGGATCCGGTCGCCGTCGCGCTTCAGGCTCCTTGCTTGGCAGGGAGTCTCCTTCTCCCTCTGCCCCTGCTTGCCACTCCCCCTGCCTGTGTTGTGTGTGTGCTCTCTCTCTCTCTTTCTGACAAATAAATAAATAAAACCTTTAAAATTTTTATTTAAAAAAAAAAAAACCTGTTTCTTCATCCACAGAATGAGAAAAATACTGTTGTATTGTTGTACAGATGTAAAGCACCTACCCCAGTGCCTAGAACATAACAGGCTCTCAGTGAATAGTAGCTACTATCATTCTTATCATCAACTTATTTGAATTGTCTTAATTACATATTTATCTCTTTAGCGATAGGAAGGGTGAGTTTCAGTGAACTTTGCCCTCATCAGCAAAAATTACGTGAAACAAGGTCTTTTGGAGTTTGGCATCCCGCAACACACAGGCGTGCAAATACACACACACACACCCTACTTTCTAACCTGGGCATGTATTATATGTGGCAGCCATCTCCCCTGGCCACTACGTTTTAGATGCTGGCTCTGGGAACTTGGCAAACATGGACACATTTGTTTTAACATACACAGTAGTGATGAGAGTTCTGAGAGCTTCCTGAGAGGCCTGAGATAACCCAGAGAGGCCGAACGGGAGCAGAGCTACTGAATCACCCTGGAGAGAATTAGAAGCACATGAGATTTGGAAGCCTGCCTGCCAACCTGCCAGTGAGATTTCTGGTCATTACCTAAGCCAGAACTGCACATTAGGCAGCCAGGAGCTCCGTAGAATGTGGCCAACAGAGGAAAGGGACGGATCTGTCCTCGCTGGGCCATGCTGGCAGCACAGCTGACTCTCTTAAACTTCTGCCTCCTCCACCAAGTCTCCCTGGAGGAAAGTGCCCGGGAGGAAAGCTGCTGTGATGTCCACGCAGGCTGGAGTTCTCGGAGGTCCGGGGAGTTCCAGAATCAGAGATAAAGTTTTAAAAGCCAGCAGAAAAGAAGGCTCCCCCACCTCCATCCCACAACCCAGGCTAAGAAAAGCAGTTCAAGTGTATTCTGTTCATTTGGCTGCCTCAAGTATGACCTGAGGCACACCCATGTGGACCATGGAACCAAAGACAGGAACAGCAGGACCCAAGGAAGGCCTGTCCACAGGACTCATGTCAGCCCTCTCGGAGCACAGCCCTGCTGCTGCCACCTGCTCAGGTAGCCGTTGCTGTGGCAAACAAAACCTGCTAGCCAGGGACGCCTGGGTGGCTTAGCCGGTTAAGCATCGGCCTTTGGCTGGGGTTGTGATCCCAGGGTTTTGGGATCCGGTCGCCGTCGCGCTTCAGGCTCCTTGCTTGGCAGGGAGTCTCCTTCTCCCTCTGCCCCTGCTTGCCACTCCCCCTGCCTGTGTTGTGTGTGTGCTCTCTCTCTCTCTTTCTGACAAATAAATAAATAAAACCTTTAAAATTTTTATTTAAAAAAAAAAAAACCTGTTAGCCAGAATTCAGGGCCAAACCATTCCCCAGTGTAACTAATAACTGTTGTCAAGCACAGCTTCAGTACGTCCTCCACAAATAAGGACAAAATACTAGGGACAAAAAAAAATCCTCAGAAAACCCACCCTGTGAATTCTACCCTACTCTCAGAGCTCTCTGTCCAAGCTTTTCACTGGCACTGATATCGCATTGTCCAGCGTGCTCCCTCCGCGCCTACTCAACCCAAGGATGCACTCCTTGCTATCCACCAGCAACCTACTGAGCACACAGTCTCTGACCAGCACGGTGAGAGATCCTAAAGATACGTACTACGGCCAACAAATCAGACATGGCTCTTGTCTTCAAGACAGAAACAAACGAAAAAAAAATAAAAAAACTATCTGATTTTTATCAGATATCACAAAACTAAAAAAAGTGGCTTTAAAATCGATATAACACTTTCATATAAATTAACTCTCTTTTAACCCCATTTTTCAAGTAAGAACCCTGTAGTTTGAGTCCTACAGCCAGTAAGAACTTCAGCCAGTGCTCTTGATTCTAAAGCAGGCTTATCTCTTGCTTCAAGAGGCTTGAACAGGGTGTGAAGTGCCCAGAGTAGTAGAGACCCCAAGCGCCCCAAGAGCTTGATGGGAGAGAGAGGGAACTCGTGGCTAGTATTGTCAGGGAACACTTCCCAGAGGACTGAGAGGTTAGGTAGAAGAAAGGAGGAGGGGGGAGGCATTCTGGGAGGAGAATACAATGACATAAGTAAAGTAAAAAAGAAACACAGTGAGGTTCTGCAGACCAGGATAAAGAAAATAGAGTGGCTGGGCCAAGGCCCAGAGAGAGGAACAGAGGCAGATGAAGAAGGCCAAGTGGTCTGGGACAAAAAGCCTGGATGGAGAAGGAAACTACCACCCACCAAGGGATTTTAGAGGCTGCACCATCTTTACCCCAAGCTCCCCAGCAGAAGACTAAAGTACAGGGCTGCTGGCTCATTTCAGGTTTTCTGCGCATGGTCTCTCATGAGAGACCTGCTCCACTCCGACAAACGTGACAGGGCCGTAGCCATCCCTCTGCAGGTCCCCTTGCCCCAGCAAGTTATGCCAACACAGGCGAGGCTTTGTCAAATTCTCAGGGCCCAAAGAGCTTCCCCTTGGCACTTTCCAGGTGTCCCACAAAACTCTAGACACATTTACCCTGCCTGGGGAGGCCCCAAGTCCATACATAATGCAAGTGGCTGAGCCAAACACCACTGAGACACGCAGCACAGTGGCTGGATGCTCCTCCTTCCGGAAACCTGCTCCTCCTTCGGGAAGCCTGCTCCTCACGTCCCAAGAGACACAGATCCCTCCTCACCCTGAACTGAAATCCCAAGGGAGTGGTACAGAATGCAGACAGTTATTAGATACCCTTTGCCACAGATCCTCCTGGGCTCCCTTTACTGGGCCTTATGAAAGCTCTCTAGCTGTGCGGGAAACTCCTTAGAAACAGTGCTTGGCGCTGGCTTTGTATACTCCCAATTCTGCCCAGCCCAGTTTCTGTGAACATGATACAATATTGCGAACTGCTTTCTAGTTCTCCTAGGTCTCAGACCCCCTAACAATCCACACTGGCTGTGTTAGGGCAGAGGGACTCTAGCACAGAGTAGAAATAGCATATGAATGAGAATCAGACAAAAATAGATTCTAGCCCAGGCTAAGACATTGGGCAAGTTTTGTTACTCTCATGTGGAAAACAGGAGAGATGGTCCTTAAAAGCCCTTCAGCTTTGACATACTAAGATGTTAAGTCCTAGTACCCAACACCAATGACCTAAAAGGTCATAGTAAGTTTTTCATCTGTCAGTATGTAAGTTCCAAGTCAATGCCATTTATAAGTCTTTGAGGCCAAGCTGGCATGGTAAAGTCTCCAAGGTCAGTAGATGTACAATGGGCTTCAGAACTGAAGGTACCAAAATGAGGAGTTGCAAGACAAGGCTAGAAACTAGGATAAAAAGCTACTTTAGGATTGGGCCTAAGATACAGGAAGAATATAGAGGGAGGGGCCATGCCAACTCTACATATCAAAGCAATGAAGTCATGCATGAACCAAGAGGACATAATACCAAAGGAAGTACAAAGAGACTCCACAAAACTCTAGGAGGCAAGTAAAAGAAGTTTAAGAAAAACTAAGAGGGCATAGCTCCTAAAAGCCATTGTTCCCAAGATCACGGCCCTAGCGTGATACCACAGGCATCTTCTTTTTACCACAGGAGGATAAATGTATCATGGTCTTAGGGTGATACCATTGCCCCCAGTGATCCCCACCCTGCTGTTATTCACATCCTTGTGTAAGCCTTTCACCTTGAGTATGGGCCAGACTTACTGATTTACTTCTAACAAACAGAATACAGCAGAAGTTGTGGCATATCAGTTGCGAGATTAGGCAATAAAAAGACTGTCGCTTGGGTACTCCCTCTTGGCTCACTTGTCCTGAGGGAAGCCAGCTACCGTGTCATGAAGCAACCCAATGAAGAGTCCCATGTGGCAAGGGACCAAGGCCCGCCAACAACCCATAAATTAACTTGCAGATGTGCCACCCCCCATCAAGCCCTCAGCCCCAACCCAAAAGTTTGATGCAACGTCATGAGAGACCTGAGCCAGAGGCACCCAGCTAAGCAAGCACCCAGGTTCATAACCCAAAGAAACTGTGAGATAATAAATGTTTACTATTTTAAGCCTCTGCATTTGGGGATAATTTGTTATGCACCATTACAGGCAGGGACCAGGCCATTCCGGTCAGCCATTTCAAGCCTGCAGGTGGGGCTAGGGAAGTGGTTACACCCAGTAAAAGGAAGGGGGCATGGGGGGGAAATAAGGTCAAATACAAGAACCCAGACTTTATCAATAGCTTCCCTACAGCCTAGAGTAAGCCCTGAATAAAAGCCTTGCTTGGCTATACCCAAAGTCTATAGGTGTTTGATGGGTATACCTCAAGTTAAACAACAGAACTGTAGGTTAAGAGAAGCAACTACCTTTAGAGAGGTGCTACCACAAGCAAACACTTGGATTCTAACTGAGGTTTTTCAGACCCACAAAAACTAGGATTGAGAGATTTTATTTATTTATTTGACAGAAAGAGATCACAAGTAGGCAGGGAGGCAGGCAGAGAGAGAGGAGGAAGCAGGCTCGCCGCTGAGCAGAGAGCCTGACACAAGGCTTGATCCTAGGACCCTGGGACCATGACCCTAGCCAAAGGCAGAGGCTTTAACCCACTGAGCCACCCAGCCACCCCAACAGAGAACTTTCTAAGTGAAGCTTCTTTGTTCAACATGACCTAACCCTCTCCAAAGAAAATTTTTTCAACTTCTAACCAAATGCTTAGTAAAATACCGGAGAATCAGAAGCAGAAAATAAATTCCATTCAGTGTAGTTCTACAAACTTCATTATGTACAAAGTATACTACATGCCAAGCCTTTGCTAGGAGCTTGGTGTCCTACCCTCCGAAGGGCTTACGGTATACTGAGGAAGGCAAGCATAGACACAGATAACTCCACAGGCACAGCATGGTTCTTAAGATTATAGACTCTCCAAGACTCTTGGTGATACATGACTAGTCTATTCAAACACCCTGTCAACATAGCTATCACCAGACCACTGAGGCTAAAGGCTCTAAGTGCCAGATCCGTGAGAAAGACATCAACAGGTAATACATTCTGATAAAAACAGCAAAGGCTTGGCACACGGATCCCCAGAGGTATAGTTCTAGTCGTACAAATTTTTAGCAATGGGAGCAAAAACACAAATTTCTCAGCCACCAATGTGTCACTTTAAAAGACCATAATAATAAAAACAGTCCCACCTAATTCCAAAGTTAAGGATAAAATAAGATAGAATGAAAAAGAAGAAAGAGGGATGCCTGGGTAGTTCAGCCGGTTGAGCGTCTGCCTTCAGCTCAGATCATGGTCCCAGGGTCCTGGGATCAAGCCCCATGTTGGGCTCCCTGCTCAGCGGGGCGGCCTGCTTCTCCTTCTCCCTCTGTCCTTCCCCCTAGCTTGCACTCTCTCTCCCTGTTTCTCAAATGAATAAATAAAATCTTTTTTAAAAAGAAAAAGAATAAACAGTTCTGAGCGTGGATGAAAATATCAAGTACCCTGGGTGAGCAGCACCTCCACGGGTTGAGGAAAAGTCCAAAATGTATACCAAGATATGAGATGGTTTGAAAGGAAGAGAGAAAATGTGATCCCTTCAAACAGGCCCTGACTGCATCTTTTCCAACAAACTTTAACAGAGGCTTTAGGCTGGGCACAATAAAAACAGAGATAAATAAAGTACAACCCATCTCCCCTTCTTCCACAGGCTTTACACTTGGGAGAGAGCAAACATATATACAATGTTATGTGTTACATCAGAAATGTATACAAAGTGTCCTGGGGGTAATAAAGAAAACTCTGTATTGTTATTATTTTATTTCTTAAACTGTGTCTTGGGCACATGGTATTCAATGTATTATTCTTTATACCTTGCTGTATATTTTAAATATTTCATTTTAATCAGCAGTAACCAAAAAAAAAAAAAAGAAGAAGAAGAAGAAGGAGGAGGAAAAGAAAGAAAGAGAGAGAAAGTTCTGTTGGAAGCCCAGACTTCTCTCCCTAGAATTCTGACAGCCAGAGCTGCTGTTTCCTAGAGTATCATTTCCCACAAAGGGAAACATACCACAGCATGCCCATGAAGTCATTAAGCAACGGTATCTCAAAGTTACTCAGCAGGAAATGAGGGGCCCCTTTACTCAAACCCAAGTTCTATGGAGCCCAAGGAAACCATTTCCCTCAACAAGACCTCATCCCTTCCTTGCCAGAGAACAGGCGTTCTTAACATGAAGGCCCCACATTCCTGAGAAGCCCATGGACAGAATTCAGAGGACCCTGTGAATTTGGATGGGAAACAAATTACATCTTTATTTCCAAATTTCTTTTACTGAAAGTTAACATTTTTTTCCATTATATCTTATGGGCAACAAACCACAGTATTCATAGCAGTACCTATGATTTTGTCACCAAAAGAAATGACATTTTCACACCACATTATATTTGCACATGTCTCAAAATAGTATTTACATTTATGACTACTTCAAAATTATGGTAGCTCTTAGCCCAGCCCCTAGATCACATATAACTGTGATCTTCCTGTCTACAGGCTCTCATGCGAGGTAGCTGGCCAAGTATGAAGCAGCTATTGTTCAGCCACCAACTGTGAGACTCCATGTACTCACACTGGTGACCCGGGCATCTACAATGCCCCTTCCTCCAGCCTTCCCCACATCAAACCACCACTCCCTCCTGGTTCCCAGGAAGCCCTCCCTAGTCACCTCAGCAGACCCTAACCCACAAACAGCTCTCTTAATTCTTAGCCTATGAACTGTCTACACTGCCTGGTTCTATGCTTCTTTAAGCCTGTGCATTATGCTATATTTAATACAGAGCATGCCCCCTGCCCCCCGACTTAGACTTCTTTGGTACCCCTAAGTCTCTTCCATAGCGCAAAGTAAGCAGTAAACACTCACTATGGACTTGTGGGTTGAATAACCAATTAAGTCAGGGTCCTTGACTTGACTGTCTTCATCTAGTTTGACCAATAACCCACTGTGGAACTTATATTTGATGCTTCTCTGGATGTTAGTTCCCTCATTTGTAAAAAAATAAGTGGGCTGACCTGATGTTTCCACCTCTTAACTTCTGGATTAGGCAACCACTTTCTATCTCCCAAGATCTGAGAAAAAATTATGGGGGAAACTGAAATGCCTCCCCCAGCTCTCCCAGGCACTGTTAGTCACTTGCTCCTCTGGGCTTCCCACAGCCTTGTGTGTGTGTGTATACAATACCTCTATCACAGAGTTTATCACAAAGCTGTGAGAGTGTATAACCTAAGGGCTGAGGTGGAGGCAAGAGTCAGGCTGCCTGGATTCAAATTCTAACTCTACTCCTTACTTGCTGTATAACCTTAGGCAAGTTACTTAACCTCTGATTCCATTTCCTCAAATATAAAACAGGGCTAATACTCAGCACACTGGATGATAGTAAAAATTAAGTGAAGGGATAGCTGGGTGGCTCAGTGAGTTAAAGCCTCTGCCTTGAGCTCCGGTCATAATCCCAGGGTCCTGGGATGGAGAAAAGCCCCGCATCAGGCTCTCTCCTCAGCAGGGAGCCTACTTCCCACCCCCCTGCCTGCTTGTGATCTCTGTCTGTCAAATAAATAAATAAATAATCTTTAAAAAAAAAAAAAAAGAATTAGTGAAATAAAATGTTTGGAACAGTGCCTGCCACACACTAAGCACTAACAAATATTAGCTGCTATTACCGCACCATTATTAATGTCTTCCTAGGCACTGAATTGCTCCTTGAGCTGGATCTCTGTCCTCCTCCCCTTCTCAAAACACTGCTCTGGTTAGGCTTTCTTCCATAGCACCACACCATGATAAAATATTTATGTATTTATTTCTTATCTCCCCACTAGATGGTAACCTCCTTGAGGGCAGAGAACATATCTGTTCTCTTCATCCTTAAATTCCTGCCACTGAACATAGCATGTGGCACAGAGCAGACTCTCAAATATCTGTTAAATAAATAGCACATGAGCTGACACTGTTCAGAGTTTGCTGAATAAATTAACCTAGCTAAGGAGTGATTGTCAAAGCTGAGGTGTGGGTACAGATGATGTCCTAGTTGCTCCAGGATTAGTGTGACCCTCTCCCAGCCCCAATATTTGCCTGGGCCAAGCCCCACCCACCTGCCCTTGGCCCCCATCCAGTTCCGGGAGCTACCCTCAGCTAAAATTAGCATAACCACCAAGATGGCCAGGCCATTTATAGCCTTGGAGGCAGCAGCAACTAGCTGGGTGGGCAGACAGGGCTCTGGCCTCCTGCTGCCATCAGGGGTTGATTGAGAACCCAGCCTGCAGTCCACACACTGCTTGGATGCCTATCCTCCAGGGTCCTGTTCTGGCTATACTGAATCACACCATAGTTCTGGATCAGGGTTATCTCCCACCCTGGCAGTCACAATCTGACTCACCTGGGATCCCCCACAAACATTCTGCAGAAAACCTTTTGAGTTTCTGGAAGCAATGAGCCCAGAGTCTACGGTTCTAAGCATCCGTGTCAGGCCAGCTTCAGAAATGCAGTCCCCAGGGTGGCCCACCCAGGTCCAGATCTTTACTGAGAAAATGACAGCACAGCTGGGTGTGCAGGAATCAAAGAGCCAGAAGGGGACAAGAATGGACTCTCCGCTGTCGGGATGAGAGGGCCTCTTAGCAGAGCACCTGCCTTCACTGCAGGAACAGGGTTTTAAGATAGACCTATACCTCCAATGAGAAAAAAAAAAATCCAATTCTCTGGTCTCTGCAGAAGACTCTCCAGGTGAGAAAATGACAGTCTTCTCCTTGGATCTTATCAGCTCAGTTACCAGGGCCTGCCTAAATAAATGACCAGGAAGAAAGTAACATTCTCCTGGCCCTGCCTAAGCACTCCTTTAACAGGGCAGGGCCAGAGAAGATGGAAGAAATCTAAGACCTATCTGTAAGAGAGCACAGGACCTGCTTTCTTGACCTACAAAATAGGGGCTCATACCACCTGCCATGCATTCTACTAAGCTATCATGAGCCTTTTATAGGAAAAAATAGCTGTATAATTATAAAATATAAACTACAGAGAACAAATAAATTGACCAGGTATGCCAAAGATGGTAAGAGAAATGGCAGCTTTAAGAGCAAGTAAAACTCCTGCGCTCTAAGAATACATGGAGACTGGAAGGGCTACAAGGGTTCCTGGCTGCATAAGGAGCTTCTTCCCAAATCCTTTAGCAGAGCCCAGTCCATAAGCCACCTCTTTGCCAAAAAAAAAAAAAAAAAAAGAGTCCCTGTCTAAGCCAAAGTCCCAGATAGGCCCAAGGGACAACCTAGAACAACAGTGCTGGGGTCCCCAGGTTCCCACAAACTATAATCATGCCTGGCATCTAGGGTCCTTCTCTAAGACTTCCCTCCCTGGGATTCAGTTTTATTATGACAACAGAAACTAATTTCTGAACGGAGAGCAATCAAGGACCAAACCAGAGGCCTAAGTGGTATAATCAGCATAGCCAGGCCTCTGAGATATGCTATGAGGAGGGCTGTCCCCACAAGATCAAGTCACCTCGTGGATCTGAGGGATGCTGGAAGGCCTCTTACCTTAAGCACAATCTTCTCGATTGAAAGTTAATGCTTAAAATTCAGAACATCATCACTTTAGCTCATGTCTAAAATATAAATCACCTCCCGCCCTCCAAAAATATTCATTTTATCTCAGGCACTCATATTTTAGGGTGAGAAAAGGACATTTCAGCCTTATAAGCGGGACTGTCACTGACACAGCAGAGATGTTCCTAGGCTCTACTTCACAGTTTGATCCACATCTGCCTACTAGACTTTCCCCACACAGCCCAATGAAAACCTAGGTTTGAGCTACATTTCTGGGGCCAAGGAGATACCTTATGGAGGAAAAGGATTCATCTGCAAGAAAGACCAATCTTCAAAACAACAGCCTAGGTCCTATGCTTGTTTGCAGGACAACCCTACTTGGAACTCAGCTGCAGGTACACCCAGCCCAATCAAAGAAGTTAAAAGAGAGGGTTTTCCGAGAAAGGGTCTACCATCAAAGCCAGCATCTGCATCCATCCATGAAACTTTCCAGCCACCATGACCTATGTTTCCTTTCCCTCCTTCTATCAGTGGGTATCACTGAGCAGTCATCTCATTAAAAACTCAGCTATAAACTCTCCCTAATCTGCAGCCCACTGCTTTGGATAGAACACAGTACCAGGGTGAGAGAAACGAGGAAAGAAAACCAAATTCCTTCTAAGCCTTGTGTAAAACAACTGAATTTTAAAAGTATTCTTTTCTTTTGCATTCTGCAACAGAACTCCAGGGCTCCTGGTATCTAACAAGCCTCCATGAGTACATAAAGAAAAACAGGACAGATCAAAAATATCATAGAATTCCTACCCTCATCAGTCAGAAGAAATGGAATAAATCAACAAGTGGCCCCAGAAATTATACCATACCCACAATAAGAAAAATCCATTTAACTCCCTAGTGGTAAATAGTTTTCGACCTAACGAACTACCTTGATATTTCAAATGGGATAGCTAAAAGACAGCAGATTACCTAAGGGAAGGGAGGGACTAAGTTTCCCACGCTTCTTGGAACAGAAAGGCACACCTCAAGACCAAGCTATAGGGCAACAGAGTTGGCCCAGCCCTGACTTTCCCTGCCCAACCCAAGTAGCCTCAACCTCCCCTGTGCTGCCAAGTGCTGAAACTGGCCAAGAGCAAATAGACTTATCATCTGCTTAGGCCATTCTTCCAGAAAAGTAGTCCTAAGAATGGGTCCTGGCTTGCTGATCTGAAAGGCCAAGGTGCCCCAAGGGCCAACCCCTTCTCACTGCCAACAGAAGACATTCTGGGGAGAAAGGAGGAGGAAAGTCGCTTGCCAGGGACAGAGACATTAGCCATGGCTCCTGAACAGAAAGAACTCCTTGCACTGCTGAGAACAGGCAGTGCTATCACCCTCACATGCAGAAACCTAAGGTTCAACTTGCCCCTCCGTTCTGAGTCAACACTCCCAGCCCACTCCAGCCCGTGGCAAGGCCTTACCTGCTGCGGTGGACTCCTCGGAACTAGCCCCCGAGCCAGCTCCCGTCGCCTTCTCACTGTGGCTATGGCTGAAGCTCTGGCCGTGATGCAGGAGAAGCCCCCAGAGGAGCCACAGGGCAACACGGGCGCACACATCCATGACTCCAGGTCTCAGTTAACATGCGCCTGATGTGGACACCTCGGGATCCCAGAGCAAAGCCGGGAGCCCAGAAGTGTACCGACAGTCCTGGAACCCCAGGCAAGATGCCCTCGAGGCGCCGCAGCTGTCCAGGCACCCGCCGGCCTGCCTCCTACGACAGCCAAAGGTCAAGTGCTCCAAGTTTGGGCGCGGGAGGAGGGCGGGTTCCTCGGTTCCAACAGTGGGTCCGCCGGAGCTGCGGCGGCCTGAGCGCCGAAGTCTGCTCTAGCCGCTTCCGGAGAGTTTGGACAGGGTGGCTGCGGGGCCGCTGTCAGCTCCGCAGCGGACTACACCTCTGCGGGAGGAGGCGGACTGGCGGGATCTCCCGCGGGCACCGGAGTGGGGGAGGAAGGGAAGAGAGGAGAAGAGGGGGGCACCTGGCCTCTCCCCGCCGAGTAGCCGGGAGCAGCACAGGCTCGGAGAGGGCGTGCAACTCGCAGGTCCCCGCGGGCGCGGGCGGCTCCGGGATCCCAGGCCTCCTAGGCCGAGGTCGGCGCCCCCGCCCAGTCCCGTGCCCAGGCGGCCCGCGGTGCCCAGGTTCAGCAGGCGGACGCGTACTGGCCAGGCCCGGGACAGCGGCTCCTCGGCAGGGTGGCGGGCGGCGCGGGGCGGGCCCGGGGCGGGCGGGGGCGTGCTCTCCTGCAGGCCCGCCCCGCGCCGCCCGGCCCCCAGCGAAGCCCGGCCCGCCCCAGCGCCGGGTTTATCCCGGAATAACCTGTTAGAGGCAGTCGATGGGTGCCCTCAGCCCGCGGTGGGCTCTCCCCGACCCTGGTCCACACTGGTGTCTGCAGGACCCCCCTCCCGCGCCAAGGGTCGGGTCCCGGCCTCCCCTTCCCCCACGGGAATTCTCTCCCGCTCTAACCGCCCGCGGATGGGCGGGCGCGCCCCGGACACGCAGTTGCTCAGGTAACCCAGGCCTGCAGCGACGGCGACAGTAACTGCCCTGCCCGATCTCCGGGCCTCGGTGCTGCTCCACTCGCCTCAGCTCTAAAGCCGAGCTGGAGAGAGACCCCCGGCACAACGATTGCAATCCCGGGATCCCTGAAGCGACAACCGCCTGGCCCGGATGGGCCGGGGGCACGCTCCCAGCCCCCCACTTCAGGCCGGCTTTCAGGCTCCGCCCTCCCTCCGCGCCGCGCAGCCAATCAGTTTCCTCCTCCCTGCAGTTTAGGAACCTGCGCGCTTAGTCACCCGCGCGCAGCGGCCCCTGGCGGGCAAATCTGGGTGCTGCACACAGGACTCGAGCTCCTGGGAGGCCCAGCCCCTTTGCGGAGGGTTTGGAGAGTGAAGCAAGGATCCGCCCCAGGGCAACCTATTAGGGACTGCGAGTGTTTTCAGAGGAAATGATGCTAGAAAACAAAATGAAACGTCCAAAACACTATAGTTAAAATTGCCCTACGCATCCCTTAAGTCTCGGCTAAAGGACCCCATCAGCCCATCTGCTGACCCCCCCCTTCCTGCCACATTCAAGAGAAGTCGGATGCGCTCCTTTAACTGTCACCGCCCGTTTTCCTACCTGCCCCTCAAATCCCCTCCCCTTTGAGGTTTTTGTGGGTAGGGCCCGTGGCTGGTTCCTCTCTGCCTCTCACTCTCCCAGCTCTCTGTGTCGCTTGGAGAAGGTGTTAGCGACTTAGAATGAGTGCCCCAGTGAAGAGAGAGCCGCGCCTGGGCCTCCTTCAACAGAGCCTGCATTTCCTGTTCTCTCTCGAGTATGCTGTCAGCAGATCTTGACTAAAACCTGCTCTGTGCCCTACCCTGTCCTTGGCACCGGAGGCAGGAGAAGGAATTGGGCACAGTCTCTCCTCTGACTGACAGTGCTAAGCCAGCTACCTGTTCTGAGAGAGCCCTCTGAAGACCAGGAACATGGATTTACCCAACAGCTGCCTGGCTTAAGGGTTAGACAGTTGATATAAAAATACACTTCTAACCTCATCTACTACCGCTCTCCCCACTCTCAAGCTCCAGTCACACTGGCCTTCTTTAAGTTCCTCAAACACACTGAACCTTCACCACCCCCCCTTTGTATCTGCTGTTGCTTCTGCCTGAAACACTCTCCCCTCTACCTCCAGCTCCGGGTATAACGGCTCTCTCCTTCTTCCAGATACAATTCAGGGTTTCCTCCTCAGAAACTTCCACTTCTGACCAACGCCTTGGGTCCAGAATTGGACCTTAAAGATAGATGTCTGCCTCCCTCCACCCCATAAGATTGAGTTTTCGGAGGTCAAGGGGTTGTGCCTTATTCATCTCTGAGAAAGGAGGATCCAGCCATAGGCCCTGCACGTAGTAAGTGCTCACTAAAAGCTGGTAGACATGAATTAATTCATTTGATCACTAAAATATTTATTGAATAACAACTCTGTGCTAGGAAACTGTCCAGAACAGAAGATGAGCCCCTGACCTAAGTTCTACTAGACCTATGCTCTGAGTCAGGGGCCTTAAGCTCAAATGGCAAAGTTGGCAGAGAGATAATACAATTCAGAGAAGTAGGGGGGTAATAGGAGTGGTAGGGACTATGGCACACTGGAGAGCAGGCAGGAAGGTGAACTCAGTATTTCTGGATCATCTTTAAGAGAAGATGGAAAGTTGAACTTTTACATGACATATCACTTTTTTTAGTACTAGCAATTAATTTTTAAAAGTAAAAAGTCCTGGGACACCTGGGTTGCTCAGTGGTTTAAGTATCTGCCTTTGGCTCAAGTCATGATCCCAGGGTCCTGGGATTGAGTCCTGCATTGGGTTTCTTGCTCAGCAGGTAACCTGCTTCTCCCTGTGCCGGTGTTCCTCCTGCTTGTGCTGTCTCTCTCTATCTTTTGGGGGGGGGGGGGTCTTATAAAAATAAATAAATAAGTAAGTAAAAAGCCCTAAATGGACCATATAAACACATTTGCAGTGTAAATTAATCACTCAGATTGCTAGTTTGTCACTTCTGCCTAAGTCAACTTGGCCTGTTCACTCATTTGCCTAAGAGAACAGTCCAGAAAAAAAGAAAGTAAAACATGTTTAATTTCTTTAAACTCGACTGCGTTATTTCTCTTAGCTACCACATAATTTTTAAAGGAGTATGGGAACATAACTCATTTGATACAAAAAGCCTGGGTCTTGAAGGCAGGAAGTGAGGCTCTCTTACCAATTCATACCAAGAACTTGAACCTGTCAGAGCCAGTTGCGTTTCCTGTGAGGCTAAAATGGTGGCTGGGAACTAATAATAGAATTAGCATATGAGGTGCCTGGCTGGCTCAGTCAGTAGAACATGGAACTCTTGATCTCAGGGTCCTGAGTTCAAGCCTCATATTGGGTGTGGAGCCTACTTAATTTTAGAAAGAAAGAAGGAAGGAAGAAAGGAAGGAAAAGAAAGAAAGGAATTGGCATACAATCCCAGCAATTCCACTTCTGGATATATACTCAAAAAATTGAAAACAAGAGGACGCCTGGGTGGCTCAGTGGGTTAAGCCTCTTCCTTCAGCTCAGGTCATGAGATCATGATCTCAGGGTCCTGGGATCGAGTCCCACATCCGGCTCTCTGCTCAGCAGGGAGCCTGCTTCCCCCCCTTTCTCTCTCTCTGCCTGCTTCTCTGCCTACTTGTGATCTCTCTCTGTCAAATGAATAAATAAAATTCTTTAAAAAAAATTGAAAACAGGGTCTCAAAGAGATATTTGTACACCCATGTTCATAACAGTACTATTCACAATAGCCAAAAGGTAGAATCTAAATGGACAGACAAATGAATAAACAAAATGTCGTATATACATACAGTGGAATTTATTCAGCCTTAAAAAGGGAAGAAAATTCTACATTCTACAACATGTATGAATGTTGAGGTTCATTATGCTAAGTAAAATAAGCTGGTCACAAAATGTAAATTCTATATAATTCTACTTTGTGAGGTACCTAAAGTAGTCAAATTCAGAGAGACAGAGAGTAGGACAGTGGTTACCAGGAGAGGATAGGGAATTGTTTAATGGATATAGTACAATATTTCAAGCTGGTTGCAAAACAATGCATATGTACCTAACATGACTGAACTATACATTTAAAAATGGTGAAGAAGGGGCACCTGGATGGCTCAGTCGGTTAAGCCTTTGCCTTTAGCTCAGGTCCTGATCCCAGGATCCTGGGAGTGAGCCCCAACTGGGTTCCCTGCTCATCAGGGGAGCCTGCTTCTCCCTCTCTCTCTCTCTCTGCCTCTCCCCTCTGTTCACTCTCTCTCTCTCTCTCAGATAAATAAATAAAATACTTCGAGGAAAAAAAAAGCCAGTTCCCCTCTGGATCTCCGTATCCCCAACTACAGGATATAAGTACCAGATTATTAATTCAGCTTGGCCTTAATATTCTACAAAACAGGAAAATGCTGAGACTTCATGGATCTTCCTAGATCTGAAGTTTTGACTCTCACTTCAGTAGTCCCTATGTTGGGTCCTCACATGAGTATAGCCTCTGTAAGAACACCTCATCACATTATGAGTCTCAAGAGGAAACAGAGAGCTTTTTGTTTCCCCCATCTGTCTATTTTAAACCTAAACTCCAAGCCTTTACCGTACACCAGGTGTATCTTACTTGAATTGGTCTTAGGGCCCTGCTCCTGAAATTCTGCAGATGTTGGTTAAATCGAATTGGATTAACAATTCTCGTGCCTCTATGCTACTCTTTGCCAGAGCTGTCATATCAAACATCTTCTCTCCTTCACAAGAGCTCTGCTGAATAAGACAAGGCTATACTCATTACAGATAAAGAAACTAAGGCTGAGGCCACCACACCAAACTCTGTCCTTTGGAATTTTCTCTCTATCCTGGAAGTCTCAGCTCCAGTGAAAAAAAAGCATCCGTGCCTTGAACAATGATGACAGCATAGCATGAACCAAAAGTTGTGATTAGCAAAAAAAAAAAAAGACCCAGCTCAAAAGTCATCCCTTCCTTCACCACCTTGCCTGTCTTCCCTGACTTGCCCTATGTCTCCAGTCTTCTGCTGTATCTTATAGCTGAATTATGATTATCTCATCAGTATCTATCTTCTCCATTAGCTCCTGTGTTCATCAGGGACTGAATTTCATTTATCTTCATACTCTCCAGGGTTAGGACTTGAGCCAGTGCAAAGCTGGTATTCAATAAAAGTGCATAAATGAATGATCTGTGTTCTCTATGAACTGTCATATCTCTAGCTGTCATTCCTCTACACCACAGGGTTTCTGGTTACGAAAAGCTTTCATTTGGAAAATGACTATCTTCAGTAGAAGTGCAATAAAGGGTCCTAAATCTGCCCACAAAAGTTTTCGAGTTTGGGCTGTGTTATCAGTGGCGCCCCCTGGTGTCCAAAAATTGCAAGTACAGCTATCACTGAGAAACGGCCCAGGTTCTGGCTGGGTAGGAATGAATGAGTAGAGATTTTGGCTTCTAGCAATTCTTCCCACTAGTTTCACAAAGAAAATAGTCTACTCTTCCAAAATCAGGTCTAGGATCTTAGAACCAATGTTCATTTATTGATTTAACATATACTGAGCACCTGTTCATAATAATCCAGTACCTACCCTCCAAGAGTTGTTTGGGAGGGAAATCTCTATATGAACAGTAATTAGCACTTGTTGATAATGTCTTGAGAGGAATTGGTTCAGGGTCAGGTGAGTGAGCACAGAGGAGGAGCAAGTAACTGCCTAAAGCAATCCGAGGGTGTGCAGAGGCACACAACTGGAGTGAGGGGGAGGGGTTCTGGAATTAGATTGCCTAGATTCACATCCTGGCACTGTTGCCTGACCGCACAAACTGAATTGTTCCTGGAACACACCAGGGCTGAAGAAGGAGGAATTCCCAGAGGGGATTATGACAAACCAGGTGGGTACCACCCAATTTGGAGAACCCACCTGCCTGGGAGGAGGGACCCTCCTAGAAGATAGGGCAAGGCCCTACCCCTTCCTCTGCGTAACTAGTTAGTTCCTCAGAGGGAATCAGGAACAATGGATCAGAAAATGCAACTCTAGAACTCTGTTTCTTTTGTCACTTCCTCTGTTTGTTCTTTTTGCTATCTCCAGTCTCACTCATTATCTTCCCAAGTCACAAAATGGGACATCAGGCCCGTTTGCAGGGGAGGGTAACAATGAAGAAGAGTAATGAGGGGGGACTCCTATTTCTCCTCCTAAGGTAGGATGAGAGGTAACACCAGGGAATCAAGAGGAGCCCCACCAGAGACAAAGGAATACTCAGATTTAGGGTTAGTCTGAAGAGGCTGTGACTGACACTGAGCAGAAGACCCTTGTGAGCCCCTGGTGAGCTACAAGAAATGGAGCTCATACAGACTAGGCTGGAAAGACCTGTTTAGAAGAGACCAGGGCAGAGGTTAAAACATTTCAAGGCTCTTTTCCTCCTCCTTTCTGTCTCTACCCTGCTCTTGTAGGGGAATCAAGTCATGGGCATACAGAGAAATTAATGTTTGTTGCACCCTGGGCAATCTCCTAGGCATTCTACTTGCATTCTTTCATGAATCCTCACAATCCCACAAAGCCCATAGTATTGTCATTCCCATTTTAAAATGGAACTAAATGGTTCCTATGATCTTACAGCACATAATCACCTGTTTAAGATCTATCTCCCTTGCTGTTACATCAGAATAGGAACTTATCTATGTTTTCACCACTGCGTCATTAGCATGTGACATTATACCTAGCCCAGAGAAGGCTTTCAATAAATACAGTTCAAGGAATGAATGCAAGAGTTCATGTGACTTGTCAAAGGCCACGATGAAAGTGGTACAACTAGGATTTGAATCCTGGACTGTCTGGCTTCAGAACCTACCTACGATCTTTCTGTTTTACCTGCCCCGCCCCCCACACCGGGTACTTTCATACATTGTCTCTCTTCTGAATGTCTCAGCTGGTGTCCTTGCTTCTCAGCTGCTTGTGAGCACAAACATAAACCATCTACCAAGAGCTCACCTACTTGGGAAAAGCAAGTAAGAGAGTAGGAAGAAGAAACAGCCCTTTGGGCCAGCTAAGCGTCTTCCTCTTCCAAGAACCCTTTGCAGATATTTGAGAATGTTCCACCCATTTAGGGTGTCCCACCCCATTACCTGTCTCCCACTTCTGTGGCCTTACTGGCCCATACTATATCTGTGCCTTAAAAGTGGTTCTAAGTCACCTGGCCTCTAATGGTTCTACACAGATCAGTGCTTTTTTGCTTTTTTTCTCAGATCAGTGCTTTTTTACTTCAATTTTATTCCACAGATGTGTGCTGAAGACAAATGGGTGCTCAGGCCTGCCTGTGCCAGGGCCAGTGGGTGAACACAAAGATGAATCAGACACAACCTCAAAGGACTTACAGTCAGTGGGGAAGACAGACATCAGGCACAGATACAATTAGAGCACAAAGCAAGATGACCTAAATGGTATCAAAGCATTATGAGCAATAAGCTATACGCATAAGCCTTAATTACTTTATTATTCTAAAGAGTATATCATAGAAAGTCAGAGCTCAAAGGTAGCATCTGACTTAACCCCTTGCTTCCCAGTGGAGGAGTCTGAGACCTAGAAAAGGATGAGGCCTAATGCAAAGTCTCAGTAGCCAGACTGGCTGAGCCAAGACTAGACTTCAGGTCCTCTGAAGCCCAGCCCAGGGCTCTTTCTGCTTCCTCTGGTATCTTCATATGCAGCAGCCCCCTATCCCACCAGACAATGAAATCCTCAAAGTCAAGTCAGTTTCTCACACCTAAGCAAGCTGAACCAGGGCCAGGCATCCCCATTATCAAGGGCTCTGGAAATTCAGTCTGACCCTAGGCAGCCAATCCAGCCTTGTGGTCTACTGCGTATCATGTGTATGTACCCTATTCGCACCACTGTGCTTCTAAAATTGATTTTCAAGTATTTTTTGCAGGAAACTTTTTAAAAATAAGATCTTGGGGCTCCTGAGTGGCGCAGTCAGTTGAGGCCTCCACTCTAGGCTAGAGTCATGATCTCAGGCTCTGTGCTCAGTGCAGAGTCTGCTTGGGATTGTCTGTTCCTCTCCCTCTGTCCCTCCCCCTCGTGCTCTCAATCTCTCTCAAGTAAATAACCGTATTTTTTTTTTAATCTCTTTATCCAGAACACTAGAATAAAAATCAGGTAAAAGCAAACTAACCGGTTGAAAAGAAGGGAGGCCAGAGCCCCACAATTTTCCTGCTTTCAAGTTCTGGGAAGGGAACTCTGGGAACTCCGCTCAAAAACCTTTGTTCTGGGACACCGTTTTTAATGGCTTCATAGAAGCTGCTTTAGTATGTCACTGAACCCTGTCTTTTATGGAAACTCACAATCCTATCTTCATCATCAAATGCCAAGCACCAGCCATGTACTCCTAGTAGGGTACAGAAGGGAATCAGATTTTCCCTTTGTCTTTCCTGCTCTCTCCTCCACAGAGAGAAGTCTGTTCCAAGTGCTATGGGGAGGGAGGAGACAAACCCGAACTCCACCTAGGAGGATCAGGATAAGCTTCCCCAGAAGACTTGCAGAAAATGAATTCACCTCTCAGTCATCCACCAGCCTGAATCGGGTAAGACTCTCTCCTTCATTGTCCTATACCTTACCCACTAGCTGTATGTCCTATTGAGCACAGATGAGATATGTCTAGCCAAAATTCAGATGTACTGTGAGTGTAAAAGACATACCAGATTTCAAAGCCTTAGTAGAAAAAAAGAATGTAAAATATCCCCTTCGTTTCTATAGTCGATAATTTTTATATTGGTTACAGGTTGAATAATCTTTTGGATATACTGGGTTAAGTAAAATACAGCATTTGAGTGAATTTTACCTGTTTCTTTTTACTTTTTAAAGAAGTCATCGCTCGAATATTTTGAGCTACATATATAACTTAAATTATTTGCATTCGACAGCACTGGGAGACACTATCAACTGTAGGGCAGAGGTGGGGGTCTGTGTGCACGTGTGCGGTGGGAGGAGGGGTAATGGCAACCTGGGAGGGAGTATTCCATTAGGCCCAAATCGTGAAAGTCTGAGTGGATTTCGCCTGGCGATCAACACAGGAAAGAAGGAAAGACAGGGGTAAGAGAATCGGCAAAGACCCAGGGACGCGGGCAGACATGTTGTGTTTAGGAAACTCATTCTTATAGCATGGTTTCTTTTTAAAGGCATTTGTTGAATGTTTACTTTGAGCCAGGCATTGACAGCAGCCCTTTCACATCCATTCTCATGTTATCTCCACAACTACAGGATGAAGGAGAGGTTAAAGGTTAAGCTATTTATTCTCGGAGTTGTTCTTCCTCTCTATCTGAAAAGCCTCTTGGAGACAAGGGAGCTTGTCTTAAACGCCTTTCCGTTTTCCTTCACAGCACCCAGCACGGAGCTGGGCACGCGGTAGGCGCTCAGAAAGTTTATGTTGAACGATGGAAGGATACCCATTCTGGAGTCACAGAGCTCCACGAGCAAGACCCGGCTGCAAAAGCACCAGAGGGCGCCCACGAGCCCGTCCACCCATTGGTCCCCAGGGCGCCGGCAGGATCTCGGGCCTGGGTGCGGCCCTGCAGCCCTAAGCAGTTGCGCGCCCTGACGAGAAGAGCGGGCGAGGGGAGCCCTACGTCCTGCACCCGCCCCGCCCCCTCCCCAGAGCCCAGGCGCACCGAGCAGCCGGTTGCGGAACGACGACACGACATCCTGTTTTTGGGGCCCGCGGCTCCGCCGGCGCCTCTGCAGATCTTGTCTTTCCCCGGGTGCTGACGCCAGCTCCCCTTCCCCCAGTCTCCGCACCCTCCCCAGGGGTCTGGGGCCTTCCCACTGCTGAATCACCACCACTCCGCACTCCCCTGGGGCTCGGGGCAGGGGTGGGGACTGCCCCAGCAGGACCCACTCTAGCTAACCCCTAGCCTTGGCCAGCGCTCGATTCCCGGGCTTGATTGAGGCGCCCAACCTTGGGGCGCCTGTTCTCAGCATCTTCCCGCGGGGGTTGGTGGGGGCGAGAGACGGGGAGGGGGACAAAAGCCTAGCGCCCTGGCTTAGGGCCTCTACTGGGGTGGAGGTGGCAAGGAGAAAACGGGGCAGTCTGACCTTAGGAGGACTGACTTAAGGGCCTCCGAGGCAGAGGGCAGCGGGCGAGCCCAGGACCCGGCCAGGGGCAGGGAAGGCGCGGGCAGGGGGTTGGTGGGGGTGGAGACCCGGGCGGGGGCCCCCGGCCCCGCGCACTTCCTGGTCAGGCCGCGCCCCGCCCCCGCGCCCCGCCCCGGCCGACCCGCCCCCCCCACTTCCTCCGGCCTCCAGGTCTCACTTCCTTCTCGAGCCCCGAGCCGCTGCCGCCGCCCCCAGCTCCCCCGCGGCGGGGAGGGCACCAGGTGAGGCCCGGCGCGGGCCGGCGGACTGAGGGTCCGGGGGAGGGGATCCCGGCCGGCGGGGACTGCGCGCCGGCACCGGCCGGGGAAGTTTGCTTGCGGGAGGCCGCGGGCGGGAGCTTCTCGGCTCACTGCAAGTTGGGCGGGCGCGGCCGGGCGGGGCGCGGAGCCGGCCACTGCGAGCAGGCGGCGGTTCTGGGAGGGTGGGTTTCTGTACCGAGGGAGGATGGCGAGGCTCCCCCGGCTCCTGGAGCGGCGAGGGACCACTGAGGTGGGAGGGTCTCCCGCTCCGAGAGAAAAGTCTCTGAAGTGGAAGAGCTCAGAAGTGGGAGATGGGACTCGAGTGGGAAGACCTCAGAAGTTGGGGGGTGGGGGGGTTTCGAAGTGTGTGAAGGAAGGGGACCCTCTGGGCTGGAGAAGGCGCTCTCCCTCTACTCCAACAGTTGTGACATTTGGGAGTATGGAGGGAGGTGGTGTCTGAAGCCCTAGACTGCGGAGGAAGAGCTCCCTCCCTGGAAGATCGGTGCCAATCCAGACCCACATTCGCAGGCTGCAGTCCAAGGTCCTATACAAGGCGGGGGCGGGGGGGGGCGCGGGGGCAGGGAGCGGGGAGTCCCGCCAGCCCCAGTCCCGCTCTCTGGATGCCGTTTTTCTGACGCCCAACCTCTCCATCCCTGGAATGAAGCAACAGGTATTTAGTTAGCAAACATCTCTATGCCTACCTGACCTGGGCCTGCCCTTGCTCTTTGGGGGGGCAAAGTGAGGAAGGAGAAGACTTGGTCTTGTCCCGCGACCAGAGGTGAAATGACTCTCATTCAGAGCTACTGGTGGTCCCTGACAAGATGGCATCACAGAGAGCAGGACTCTCTGTGGATGTTTTGAGGAGAAAGAGAGAATAGAGTTTCTGGGGAGGCAGCAGGGGCTCTGGCCTTGGGAAATGATTCGGACCCCCCTGTTTCCCGCCCCCGCCCCCCATGGTTAGTCTCTGAATTCTGTACACTCTCATTTCTCTTCTTCCATTCCTTCTTGAGACCCTATCCACAGGACTGTCCATCACCCTCTTCTTGCATCCTCTGTAGTCTTTCACCTAAACTCACATTCATGCCTAGGCCCCATCCTGTCACCTGACCTGCTCCTCTGTCCACCTGTGTTCCCTTCAGCCTCCGGCCTCCCTTCCCCTTACCAGCTTCTGGCTCCCAAACGCATATCCACTCTATTGCTTCTTCCACCTTCCCTCAGGCCTCTCCATCTCTCCGTCTCCTTCCTTTTCAGCCATTTATCTCCAGCTTTGGGGTCCAGATCTTTGGGGGAGTTTGAGAGCCTTTTCAAATCTCCCTACCTTAGAGAAACAGGCTACAGCCTCCTGGTGATAAAGATGATTAAAGGGCTGGAAAACCTTTCTCTCTATTTATTTGCGAGGTGTTGTCCATGTATCTATATCTTTATCTCCTGGAGACAGAATAACTGTTCTCAGCCTCGAGAGTGCCCAGAATAGGGGAAACCAGCCGAATGAAGGGAACCTGCAGTGGGTGAGGTTGTGGTTAGGCAGGAGGAAGCAGTCTGTAGCGCTCAGGGTAGAGCGACACAGGAATAAGACTGGTGAGAGAGGCCGTGGGAAATCAAAATCACCCAAACCCTTGGATGCTTAACCAAGAGGCTAGGTCTGGAGGCTGGGGGAGAATCTGAAGGGCCTTGACTCCAGTGCTTACTGGTTCCAACACCACCTGTTAGGGAGAGCGGCACAGGGTCACCTTGGTGTGGTGGAAGGAAAGGGAGAGGGCAAAGGCAGGATTTTGGAGGGAAGACTGTATCACTGGTCTGACCTTAGGTCTTAACTGTTTTAATTCCAGTACAGGCAAAGAAGAGGGGTGTGAGGCAAAGGTGTCTGCTCCCTCTTCCCTGCTTCCTTACAGGACCTGCCCAGGCTGGGAACCCCCGTGCCCTGGGCTGCATCAGGGTCTTGTTGACCAGGGAGCCCTCTGCTAACCCCTCTGCCATCAGACATCATTAATATTCCCCTTCTCTCCCAGGAGCCTAACTCCCTCTGTTTTAGGAATTTCTCTAGATTCTTATTTCAGTCCAGCCTGGCTCTGTAAGTTGCCATCCTCGTTCTAAAGCGCCTTCCTCAAGTCTTGGGGAAGTATGCTGAGAGATCCTGCCTCTCCATCTCCTCAAGTCTACTGTATTCATTTCTCTCTATTAGAAAAAAAAAGAAAAGAAAAGAGAAGTAGAGGGGAACTTTTTGGGATTCCCAAGCACAAAAAGATTTAAGTGCTAATCTGGTTCCTCATTCTGTCTTTTCCCCCTGTCACAGTTGTCCTTCTCCCTTGAATTGTCCCTTCTTCCACCCACCTGTATCTCCTACTATCATTCTGAGAGGTATAGGTGGGTTCCACTCCTGGAGGAAATCCCAGAAACCTGTAAAAAAATTTCAACTCAGAGTGCATGCAAAGAATTTTTTCAGTATCATGGCTTATTAAAAAACCATCCAGGACTTCTGACTCCTCACCCACTAAACTAGTACTTATTTTAGGAAGAAATGACTGATGTGAGATTGTCACAGATCTTGGTTGGGAATCTAGGATATGGAGAGTTGTTTCTGGCCAAATGTGTTAGGTTGGATAAGGTGGCTGATACGAGCTTTTAGGAGGTCATAGCAGGAAGATATGAGAAGTTGTTGCTATAATGAGACAGTTGGGAAGATAATTAGAATGGGGGTAGCTGGGCAGCTAGGAAGAAGGTGATGGGCCTGGGCCCAGAATGAAGACCTCTGCCTCCCTATACAGTGTAGACCCATTAGTGATGAGGCTAGTAGGGGTCTGTGAGGAGGGAAACCAAAGACAAAGCCTGGGCCACCTCCCCAGGACAGATTGGTTTTCCTGTCTAGTGTCTAGCTTCCTCTTTTGTCCTCATATCATGGGTGGAGGATATCTCCCCAGGAGCTAGAGCTTATAGAAAGAGCTCCTCAGCTAGGGCAGGCAAGGGTGGCTCTCTGTCTAGTAATGTCAGTTCTAGATCATGGGCAGCCTAGTATTGGCTAGACATGAGAGCCAGGGAATTTGGAGGCAGAAAGGGTTCAGGCATCAACCTGATTCCTTTGGACCATTTCCTGAAGGAATAAAACCATTGTTGGGTCATCCTTAATGAGGCCAAAAACATGGGCCCATTTCCAGGCAAGAGTAACAGTCCTCACCTTTTCCTTTGTGGAAGTGACATCAGGCTGAAGGTTAGGAGCCCCAGGTCCTTGTCCTGGATTTGTTCCCAAATCTGAATAACCTTGGTCAACTTTGTCTCTTGTCACTGAGTTCCAACATTAGGGAGTTGCCTGTTAATACCTCCAAGTGAGCATAGAGAATACTGAGAGCTCTAACACTCCTCCGTCCCCTAAGAATCTTCTCATAGTAGCACCCCCACTCTGGGCCCTCTGTCTCACGCCAGCCTTGATCTGACGGGCCTCCATAGTCTCTTAAGTATCTGTCCAGGGATGGGACCTGTGGCTCCTTTCCCCCAAAGCACAAGGATTCTTACAGGTTGAATTAGGCAGACCACTTGGGTTTATGCCAGGGGGCAGCAAGTTGGGGGAGTGCCCTCTGCCCTGTTCCAGCCCTGCCCCACTGACAGTGGAAAATCGGTGCCGGAGTTTCCTCCCTGATGTGTTTTTCCCTTGTGGAAACCCCCTCAGACCTGGGGCGGGGCTGAAGGGATAGAGCGGCCCTGGGTCTCTCTGTGGGTATTTTCAGGTGGGGGAGGCAGGATTGGGAGGATGGCATTTCTGTACAGCATCGTGTGAAATGAGCAAAGACAAAGGAAGTGCCACTTCACAGGCCTTTCGTGGGGCCCCGGGACTGCTGAGGGGCTGTTAGGCGGGGAGGAGGAAGAGAGGAGGAAGCAAGTGTTGGAGCCTTCCTCTGTGCTGCTTGGTGGGGGAGGGGCAGCCTCCTTAGCTCCTCCAGCGCTCCTCCAGCCTGAGCTGCCCTGGCCCTGGGCTCACCCTTTGTGGAGCACCCAAGGACCTGGGATGGTGAGAGAAGGAAGGGACTGGGACTTAGTGAAAGGGTCCCAGCCCCCCAAAGCCTTCCCAGCTACACCTGTCTTGTTTCCTCCTCCTCCTAATCCCTACCAGGTAGAGTCAAAGTCACTCTCTTAGCCTCCTACCCTACTTGCTGGCCTGTAGGATCCTCTGCAGGGGATAAAGGGTGGAGGATAGCAAGAAGTGGAGAGTTCTTCACATACATTCTTTTTTTTTTTTTTAAGGCTGGGAACTAGGCTCTCTCTGATGGGGAGAAGGGGGAAGAACAAGAGAGACTCGGCCCTTGGCCTGGTCCCAGCCCCACACTGACCTCATGTCTCCCCCAGCTTCTTCCTCCTAGCCCAGCTGCAACCAGCTGCAGCCCCTCTGAGCCTTTCCATATCACCTCTCCACCTGTCCTTCGAGACCAACAGACTTGAAGAGTTTCTGAAGCCATTTCCAATACTAACTCTGACCCTTACCTCATCTTTGACCAAGGGTCTTCTGGTGTTAACCAGTTCTTAGCCTTATCACGTGACTTTTCCTACCCATCTTCCTCATCCCTCCGGGCTAGCTGTGCTTACATCCCCCCTCTCACCCTTCCACCTGAGGACAGAGCAATCTAGCCTGTGTGTTCATTACTCTTAAACTGTACTCCACAGAGGAAGGAGGAAGTTGGTTACCCTTGTCCTGTCTCCTGGGTATGGAGGCTCTTCCTTGTTCCCAGAATCAAAGTCTGGATTGATGGGGGAGGAGATGTGTGTCTGTCTGCAGCTTTTGCTCAGCTCTCTGCTGGGCTTCTAGAAGTAAGCAGGACAGACTTCCCTCCTCATGAGGCATCTAGTTCAGTGCAGTGAATAAATGGTTCAGACAGTGCTGGGGAAGATAGGGCAGGAGAGGGGATTGCTTTGGTGTCCTGGAGAAGAGGGGGGACAGAACTGGACCCTGGAGGACTGGGAAGCTCTGAGGCTGGGGAAACCGAATTCTAGGAAGAGGAACTCCCATGTACGAAGACATGCAGGATGGATTGAGTTCATTCAGTTATTTACTGACAGCCACTGTGTGCTGTGCTCAGCCGAGGGAGATAGATTCAGCCAGGACCTTGCCCTCTAGACCCTCCCAATCTAGTGACGAGAGATAAGATTCAGATCAGCCTCCATGTGATGCAAGAGAGAATGTACCTGTGAGAGAAAACGGGGACTGGGCCTGGGATGGGATAAGTCATTACGAATTTGGATGATTTACAAAAACTTTCCTGGAGATAGTGACAAGAGTACCAGACTCTGAAGGACCAAGGTTAGAGGCCCGCACAGGAGTAAGGACAGGTTGGAGGATGGAAAAGGAGAAGCAATGCTGGATTCCCACAGGGACTGGAAATACTGTTGTTTTATGTGTTTTGTGGAGTCTGCATGTGGAGGATCAGGATGGTGTGGCCCGAGCTCAGAAAGAGAATGCCCACAGACAGACTGTAGTTGGAATGAGTTTTGGGAAACGCGATAGAAGGGGAGCTCCATGCCAGGGAGGCAGGTTAGAAGGCTGCAGTAAGTTCCCATTGCTCCCACACTCCCCCATTTCTTACAGCCCATTCTTCCCCTCCCCCACTCCCAGTTGGGACACTTCCCCTGCTCTAACGGCCACCAAGATCTGGCAATCAGGCAATTTGCTGCTTCCTTTCCCTCCCCCATTCTGGGCCTGCCTGGGCCACACCCCAAGACCAGGTCCCACAGGGTGCACTCTGGGCTCCAGAGACCACACCCAGACAGGATTAGCCCCCCATGAGCTGTGTTTGCAGGAGCCACATAAGGCTAGCAGTGGGAGGAGAGACTTGCCTATCTCAGTCAAAGCTTTTGGCTGTAGGGTTATTGTCCAATCCCGGGCATCTGAGGCATATCTCCAGATCTCAGCAATGGGGCTTAGAAGCAAGCCGATCAGAAGGCAGTGGCCGCACACTGTGCTTAGCTTACACTGTGCTTAGCTTTTCTGTGGGGGCAGTCAAGAGAAGCTTAAGCTTCAGTATTGGGGGGGGGGTGGCATCCACGAGCTAGGAAACTTATGTATGGCTATTGGAGGAGAATTCCAGAGCCAAAGAAGGGTTAAAGGAGGTGGCCACGCTGTGGACTCATGGGACTATCAGACTGAAGCTAGGCCTGGAGGCAGGAAGATGTGAGATGGGTGAGGGGAGCAACATACAGAAGAACAAGAAGAAAAGTTCAGAAGCAAGAATGAGCCTGGCTTGTTTATAAGGGAAAGTGGAGATCCCTCTGGATCAGGGAGCTGGAAACTCTAATTTTCAAAGTACGTACTCTGGATACATACATTGCACTTAACCCTTCTAGCAACCTGTTAAGGTTAAGGTTGGTGCTGTTACTGAGCTCGTAAGAGGCAGAGCTAGGATTTAAATCCAGGTCTATCTGACTCCAGAATCCCTACCAGATTATGAAGAACTTTGAACGTCAAGCTGAGGAACCCGGCAGGATCTGAATTAAATTCAGAATATAATGCCAGAATAAGTCATTGTAATTTGGCTGATACTAAAGAGATTTGCAAACATTAACTTACTTACATAAACATAAGTCCTTTAAAAAAAAAAAAAAAAAAAAGAGGGGCGCCTGGGTGGCTCAGTGGGTTAAGCTGCTGCCTTCGGCTCAGGTCATGATCTCAGGGTCCTGGGATCGAGCCCCACATCGGGCTCTCTGCTCAGCGGGGAGCCTGCTTCCTCCTCTCTCTCTACCTGCCTCTCTGCCTACTTGTGATCTCTCTCTGTCAAATAAATAAATAAAATCTTTAAAAAAAAAAAAAAAAAAGAGTCACCAAGTGAAAAAGACACAGATGATCCCAGACTCCATGTAGGCCAGGCCTCTCTCTTTGTTGAGCCTCTGCAGCATTGACTGTCCCTTCTTATGTGGCACAGATTGGACCTCACTTCCTAGCATGTGCTCTCCTTAAATGAGCTGTGGGAACTTATTTGACCCAGCTTAGGCTATAGCATTTCAGAGGAAAGAGTTGTCCTGGGAGAGAGGATAAAAGTCTGAGCTAGACCTGAGTGGGGAGAATTGGGCTGATGGCACCACTCAAACACTTACATACTTAGTGCTTCCTGCCTTTTGGGATGAAAGGCATTGCTTTTGTAACTCTTGTAGGCACAGCACCTCCCAGTTTACAAAGCACACTTATTCCTGTGCACAGGGTTCCTCAGTGCTGCTCTTTGAGTCAGGGAGGGCAAGTGTTTTCGTTGCTGTTGTACAGATGAAGAAACTGAGGCTCCAGGGAGGAAAGTGACTGACTTGTTTAAGGTCTCTAAGACAGCTGGTAAGGGGTAACTTGGAGGTTATGTGACACATTGAGGAAGACACAGGGCTTTGTATCACAAAACTGGGGTTTATGTCCTGGCTTCCAGGGTAACTAGCTGTGTGATGTTGGGTTACTTTAACTGCCCTGAGTTTGTTTCCTGATCTGTAAATTAGGAATATTACCAGTAGGTAGTCATAAGGGTCAAATAACAACATCACGTGACCTAGGAAAGGTTGTACCTTGTGAGGGTTTCTGATCAAGGGGTGGAGTCAGCAGGTGAGCCCCAGAGGTCAGATTCAGGGATCTAGTGCTCCTGCCTCTATACCACACTGCTTCTGCTTTGCCCTGTTTCTGGACACTACCTCACTCATGTTCCTTTTCCGGTGTCAGTCCCTGTTCCCTTGCCAGCCCGGAAGCGACCCTGTCCCTCCCAGCTTCGTTGAAGGCTGTTTGCTGGTTGATAACCCCTCCCTAGAGAGCTGCCTGGAGCCTGCTCTACTTCCAGTCTCTTGGGCCTTGTGACTGCGGCCAGAGTTCCCTCCTTGCCTTCCTGCCTGGGCCGGCCCAGTGTGGGGTTTGTAGGGGAAGAGTTCCCGGTCACACTGCCACACCCACTCCCCTGCTCTGTGTGAAACTGAAGATTTACAAGCCCAGGAATCCTCTCAAAAATGCCACTGTCTCCCAATTAACCCTGTGGACACAAGTAATGGCCCTTTTCCCAAAAAAAACCCTGGTTGCTCCTTTTCCCCAGGGAAGGAGTCACAGAACCCTGAGAATGAGTGTGCCCCAACTTGCCCCAATGTGCCCAGGCCTTGTGCATTTCCTGACTCAGCCCTCCTACCCCCACCTGGGGGCCTTTTCTGCCCCCATCATCCTATCCTCTACTCCCAGGGCTCTTGATGTCTCATTTCCTCTATCTAGTACCCTTGTTACGGGCATTTTTCTCCCCATTTCATGGACTGGGAAACTGAGGCCCAGAGACAATATGTACCTCATGCTTGGTTACAGTGAATAAGCAACAGGCAAAGCTGGGTCTAAGACTTAGGTTAGGTCTCTTGTCTTCCAGTCTGAGGTTCTCTCCACTGCCCCAGGGTGCCTTTATTTCCTTCCCAGACCTGTTCCCAACGTTGTCTATCCAAGATGGAAGTATTCTTAATGCCCAGAGAGGCAGCCTTACAGGATGAAACCGTTTCCTTCCACTCTGGTCCCAGGGGAAGTAGAGACCTGGGAGGGAGCTGGGGCCATCCCTTGGTCCTGTGCAGATCCCTGCCCCCAGAATTTCTGTTTCTATTTCCAATGGGGGAATCCTTCCTCCTCCCTCCATTTGACTTTTGAGGCTTCTGAACCAGTGATTGAGAGGTCCAGCTGGAGGGTATGGGGTTCTCAGACCAGAGTATAGTTTGTATACAGTAGAATGGGGGAAATGGGAGAGCGGTGCTGGTGCTTGGTGGAAAGAGGGACACTTAGAGATCCTGTGTGTCTAAAACAGGGCTGTTCCCTCCCAGGGAGTAGGGATCTGGTTGTGGGAGAGAGTCGGGGAAAGGAAGTCACATACTGGCCAGAAAAAGTCCCCCGTGGCTGAGAGGAAGTAGCCAATGAGAGGAGGAATCTTGCCACACCAGTATAAATAATCACAGGGTTTCCGGAAGCTCTGCTCTGTTCCAGAACTCAGAAGAGCAGTTCCTCACCCCAAAGCCCTGTGAACTGTAGAAGGGATCAGGGCGATGGCGTGGAGCTGGGACTTCTCTTGTACTTCCCCCACTAATAATGACAGCAGCCTGTTTATATGGCACTTCCTGTGTGCCACACCTCATCCCAAACACTTTCTTCATGTTTGTTCATACTCTTGGCAGTTCTAACACAATAGGCCAGATGATTCCCATTTTACAGATGAGAAACTTGAGACTCGGGAAACTTAAATATATGGCCCAAGATCAAACATGACTGGTTGGTGGAACTATGATTACAATCCCTGGCCAGTCTGACTTAAGCATGGATTGTCAGTGATAGTGTTTTAATGGTACTGTGTTCTCTATCCAAGAGTCTGGAAGGTTCTGAAATTTTTCAGAGGCACATGCTATGATCTAAGGAAAAGGACAGAACATGAAGGGGCAAATCAAACATTTGTTTTCCTCTCCTGCCCATCCCTCTTGGCTGAGCTTGGAGGATCTACCCTATCCTACGAAGGGCTTTGAGAGAAGAGGCTGATATCTGGGAGCCAGAGCCTTTGCCTCATTAATCATTACATACCAGATTCCAGACCAAATCCCAGCCCTGGCTCAACCCCCAGTGTTCTCTTGCACCAAGTTGCCAGATAGGGTTTACTATGCTTGTGAGAGTTACGAGATCAGCTCTCCTGCTTTCTCCCCATCCCTCAAGCACCCTGGATTGAGATAGGGCAGCTGTCTAGAGACTTTTGCTCCTTACTCAGCAGATTTCTCACTGTGCCTTTTGGTTTGCAATCAGTAGCCAAGATGTCAGATTTGGAGTTAAAACATCAATGTGCTAAGCAGGGTGAGCCCTGAGTTGGTAGAAGCTCTACCCATGGCTGCATCTCAGAGTGACCTGGGACAGCAGCTATGAGCCAGAACTCCTCTCCAGTCTACTCAGTGGGAGGGGTCCCTATCTGGTAGAGGATCTGGTAGACCCCCTACTTACGTACCTCACTTTTTGTGTCTGTACTGCCTGGAGGGGAAAAATGTAGCTAATACTTAACCAAATACTTATTATGACCCAAGGTACTGTTCTAAATGCCTTTGATGTGCCCATTTACATAAGCCTTACAACAACCCAGTGAGGTAGGGTAGCATTTTTTCCTCATTTTACAGGTAAGAATACAGAGGCATGCAGAGGTTAAGTCTTTGGTCCAGGGTCACATGGGCAGCAGATAGAAAAACCAGGATTAGACCTTATTCAGTCTGGTACCAGAACTTACTTGCTTTACATAATACATTACACATTATATTGCTATTTTCCCTACACCTGAGCATTGTGGCTTGGTCTCCAGGCCTCGCTCTCATTGTCTCTTCTCAGAGATCTGTCTTCACGGGATTGCAGAACGGTTTCAGGTTGAGAGAACAGGGGCTGGTTTCCCTCCACGTGTTCCCTTCTTTCTCCCCAGCGGCTAGAGGCCTCCCTAACCACGTGTGTCCCTGTGATCTGCCTGCAGGTCACTGCATCCGGAGGGGCCCGGAAGGGGAAGGAGGCCTTGCCTCCATTGTAGCAGCTGCGCCCACGATGCAGAGCATCAAGTGTGTGGTGGTGGGCGATGGGGCTGTGGGCAAGACGTGCCTGCTCATCTGCTACACAACTAACGCCTTCCCCAAGGAGTACATCCCCACGGTGTTCGACAACTACAGCGCCCAGAGCGCTGTGGACGGGCGCACAGTGAACCTAAACCTGTGGGACACAGCGGGCCAGGAGGAGTACGACCGGCTGCGCACGCTCTCCTACCCTCAGACCAACGTCTTTGTCATCTGTTTCTCCATTGCCAGTCCGCCCTCCTACGAGAACGTGCGGCACAAGTGGCACCCAGAGGTATGCCACCACTGCCCTGATGTGCCCATCCTGCTGGTGGGCACCAAGAAGGACCTGAGAGCGCAGCCTGACACCCTCCGGCGCCTTAAGGAGCAGGGTCAGGCGCCCATCACACCGCAGCAGGGCCAGGCCCTGGCCAAGCAGATCCATGCTGTGCGCTACCTCGAGTGCTCGGCCCTACAGCAGGACGGCGTCAAGGAAGTGTTTGCTGAGGCTGTCCGGGCCGTGCTCAACCCCACACCCGTCAAGCGTGGGCGGTCCTGTGTCCTCTTGTGACCCTGGCACTCGGCTTGGAGGCTGCCCCTGCCCCCCCCACCAGTTGTGCCTTGGCGCCTTGTCTGCCCCCAGCTGTGCCTTAAGGACTAATTCTGGCACCCCTTGCCAGGGGGGTCCCTGAATGCCCTTTTCTCTGAATGCCTGTTTCTCAAATGAGGCCCATAGGGAAGGGGACTCTGGGCCCTGCCCCACTCTGCTTGGGAACACCAGGTATATCTAAGAGCTCACCCAGGCCAAGGTTGGACCCCTCTCCAAGAAGCCAACCCATGTGCCCCTCCCCCATCTCCTCTACTGACCAGTTGATCCAGCTTTCCACACAGATGTTGCTGCCTATTGTGGTGCCTTCTCTCAGGTTAGGAGCCTTCAGCTGTCCCTAACCTCTCCCTCGCTGCTCTTTGAATTGCTCCCCCCTCAAAATGCTCTCTCCCTTCCCCAAAGAAGGAGCCACAGAATCCTGAGAAGATGAATGTGCCCTAACCTACCCCCCTGTGCCCAGGCCTTATGCATCTGCTGACTGACTCAGCCCCCACTTCCCCAGGCTCCTGGGGGGCCTTTCCTACCCCCATCAGCATCAATAAAACCTCCTGTCTCCAGTGGCCCTGGCTCCTCCCTGTGTGCTAGGCAGTGGGGGTTGGGCAGGGGATGGGTATGGGCTAGGGCTCCCCAGAGACTGGGAGCCTTTTGTTTCCTGTAAAAGGGGACAGGAGACAATAGGCTTCATTGTGGTCCCCCACCCCCCAATTTCCCTAACAAAGCTCTGGGCTCCCTTGGAGGGGCCAGTCAGGGGCCCAGCCACTGACTCTGTAGTGGACTGGGATGCAAAACCTAAGAAAAAAACTCTGATCTAAGGCTCAGAAAGGGAGAAGCTGAGAGCCACCAGCCTGCAGGCAGGTGCTCAGAGTCATGCATTTGTTTGACAGCTGTTCCCTTACACCCCCAAGGGGACAGGGTTGTTACCAGACAGAGCTGTGGCTGGAAGAGCCTGTGCCTCAACCGAAGACTTTTGAGTTATCCCAGCTATCAAGCCTAGAGTCATAACAGGGACAGCTCAGGCACTCCTGCTCACCAAAACTGGGGCTTAGACCAGCTTTAGAAGACTCCAGGCCTAAGGTGGGAAGCCGCTTGGAATCGTACCTTGCAATGGACTTACTACCTCCATCCTGGAGCCTGTCCCTCACCTCAGTTCCATGAAACAAAGATAAGCCTAGCCCAGGCTTTTGTGGGGGGGGAGAATTTTATTTGAAATAAAATGTTCAATCCAAAGAGGTCAGGGCATGAGGCAGTAGGGAGGATAGGGGACACCAGAAAGCCCATTTTCCATTTTGGGGCAGGAATCTGCCTTTGACTCCACCTCACACCTTTGCCAAGGAGGAAGAGTCTGTAAGCCAGAGATTTCAGATGGAAGGGAAATACGTGCTGTGCCAGCACTCCTTCTGGAGCAGGTTGCCCTTTAGGTACAGAACACCACCTCCACAAAGTAGTGTCAGAACCACTGGCAGAGCCCATGCAAATCCTACAGCCCTCCCCTGCCATCACCCACATGGACACGCTGAGGCTTAAATAGGGAAGCATACACTCTAAGTTGGAGGTGAAGTCAGGGCTAGAACACCTGAGCAAACTTAGCATGGGATGGTGGCCCTAGGCCTGGGTATGCACAGAACATAAGTAGACACATGAGTCAAGCAAATGACCCGGTGGTGAGAGATGGCTGTGGTTTTCAGGTAGCAGCCACTGTTCAGTGGTCCCTGACCTCAGCAAGAGGTGGCTATGTAAAGGCCAAGAACCGATTCGGTGGTTACGAACCTCAGGACTTTTTTTAGCACCAGATGGTGGAGCTCTCCTGCCAGCTCAGCCTCTTGGGGCCTCTCAGATAAGGGTGATGCTGCTTGAAGGTTCCTGTGCCTTCAGGCGGGGTGAGGGAAAGGAGAAGCGAGCAGGGCTGCCTGAAGCCCTGTCCTGTGCCCTTCCTCCTTTCTTCTCCCCCTTCCCCCACTTAAGCACGGCCCACAGAGGACACAGGGCGGGGAAGGCCAGAGTGTAGTGTCTTGTTTCTAGTTTCTGGGCAGTGGACCGCCTCCTTCCTAGCAGAAGAGAAAGGGTTTAGAATCGCTTTTCCTCAGGCTGGGAGGTAATGAGCAGCTCCTTGTTCCCGAAGTCCCACCACGCCGTCATGTGGAACGCCATGTTGGTTAGGACGACAGTGTATTCCAGGATGGCAAAAATGGTGTACACTGTTGTGAGAACACAAGAACAGGGCATGGTGAGCCTTCTGCCTCCAACCCCCCCGGGGCCTCTTGGTAAATCACCACCACATTTCTGCAGTGGGCGCAAGCCCCCCAAGACTACTGCCATAATGCACACTACAGAAAACATGACCACCAGTGGATCCCAGCCTGGCCTCACCTCCAGCCTCACAATACATGTTGTGCCGAAAGTAGACAGCCAACGCCGTGAAGAAGGAGATGAAGTTGATGATGAAAAGCCGCTGTTTCCAGTTGTAGGACTTGCGGTCCTAGAGGATGGGCTATCTGATCACTGTGTGGCCCTTTGGATATGTGTGGGCAGCCTCCCCTCCTGGCCCCAGTTCCTAAGAGCTGTGTATTACCTCCCTGGGTTATGGAAGGGGGTACGGGCAAGGGCAGCAGCAATGATAGGCATGTTCCTATCCCTGCGTTCGTGAGGATAATGAAGCCCTTCCCACTTCAGCCAGTTGGAATATGAAAGTTACTTGGAGTCACCCACCAATCTGACCCCTCCACGTACTACAAGGGGAAAAAAGGGGTGTGTGTGTGTGTGTGTACACTGGAGGTACCACAGACCACTGATACTGCTCCTAACCCACAGCACCCTGGGTGCTGTCCCTCATTCTGCCCCAACTTGGAGTCCCCCAGCTCTGCTATCTTCCAATCTCCCATACCACCTGAATATAGTCCTAGATTCAACCCACTCGACCACCCTCCACCTGTCCCCAAGTCCCAGCCCCAGCCCAGATTCCCATGGGAACTCCAGCTCCCACCTCACCGTGACCCGCATCCTGAGGACAGGTGTCCTGGATGTTCCTCTGGGCCGCCTGGAGCCCCACTAGGGGTAGACCGTACCTCCTGACTTACTGTGTGCTTCTTGGTCAGCCGCCAGAGAATGCAGGTGAGGAGCATGTGACCGAGGGATGAGGCGATGAACACAATGAAAGCATTTTCATGGATGGCTGGGGGGAGAGAAGGGGGTTGGGAGCACGCCCTGCAGGGAGCATCCAAGCATCCTAAGGTCCGAGAGAGAGGGCGGGCGTAGGGGTGGCCCTCCCCAACCCTTCCCTGCTCCTCCTTCCCTCATCTGGGCACCCACTGAAGTCCTCGGAAGAGGAGACGTAGGTGAGCACGAGCAGCGCCAGGTTCTCCACCACGTTGAGGCCGAAGTTGAGGCGACAGAGCGGGCGGTAGCCGGGACACGGGGACGCGCAGCTGAGGTAGTGGTTCCAGTAGGCAAAGGCCACCAGGAAGCGAGGCGCCGAGTGCAGGCCGATGCAGAAGCGCCACACGTAGCGCTGGGGCACCTCCCCACCGATGGCTGAGCTCACCGAGGGCAGATAATTGGGCACCTAGAGAGTTGTGAGCTGTCTGGGGACAGGCTTCTGCCAGCCCCACCCACCTGGAGAGCCTTCTCCCTCCTTCAGAATCACCCTGGCTCTCCTGAGGCCCCACTCCAGCCCCTCTCCTTCCAGGAGATCCTCCACGCACCCCCAGAATGCTCCTGGGAGAAGTCCCTGCCAGGTACCCCCCCTCCACCAGGGTGCTTGTTCTCATTCCCTGGGCAGGCTGGGGTGTGTGCAGGGACTTGATGGGACTCTACATGGCTACAGAAGCTGGAGACAGATTCAGATGCTCTCTGAGCCCGTAGCACAGAGCTTTGCCTTCGATAAGGCCCTGAGGGAGGTTCGATGAGCCCAGGATCCTAGATTGGATAGATAGTCATGAGGACAGGCCACCTGAGCTTCCTTGGGACAGTGTTGGATGCACTGGGCAGCTGAGTTGTTCTTGTGACTCCTCCCAGCTTCACTTATTCTTTCAGGTAGATGTGCCAAGGTGGTAGAGGGTACTGTGAGATCCTGGGGGGACCTGAGTCAGAAGAGTCCCCCCACCCTGAACATGCTTAAGAAGGTAGGTGCTCTTGGGGCGCCTGGGTGGCTCAGTGGGTTGGGCCGCTGCCTTCAGCTCAGGTCATGATCTCAGGGTCCTGGGATCAAGTCCCGCATCGGGCTCTCTGCTCAGCAGGGGGCCTGCTTCCCTTCCTCTCTCTCTCTGCCTGCCTCTCCATCTACTTGTGATTTCTCTCTGTCAAATAAATAAATAAAATCTTTATATATAAAAAAAAAAGAAGGTAGGTGCTCTTAACCTGGATAGTCTAAGAAAAGGACCCCTTTCTTGAGCATCTCCCCCATTCATCTTTCTCAAAGCTGGAACTCCTCATTCCTTAAGGAACCGGAGCACTATTCTTTAAAGTTGAGGAAGGAGGAGGAGGTCACACACACAGCTGTGAGGATAGGTGTATTGTCTGCATGATGAGGGATGAGTGAACAGTATAGATGCTGACAGGAGAGCCAGGGCTAGGAGGAGGACCTCTCAGACTCCAGGCCTAGAACAATGCTTCTACCTTGAATGTGCATGTAACTCACTGGGGATCGTGTGAGAATGTAGCCAGTCTGGACTATGGGAATCTACATTTCTAGAGGATTCTTGAAAAGCTGAAAGCTATTAGCCTGTTGTACACACTTTCTGTGGCTTTTTTTAGACTTCCAGCAAAAGCCAGAGCAGGGCCAGGCTTCAGAGGTGCAGTTCTAGAAGATCTTTTCCTTTCTCTTAATGGGGATGCGGTCTCCATCAAGGCTGGGAAGGAAGATGGAGGCAGCTCACAGAGCAGGGGTTGGCCTGGGGGCTCATCAGCCAGGGGCTTCGAAGGCTTCCCAGAAAAGGAGACAGATTGCCCTCAGCACTATCAGAGGAAGCTAAGTGCAGAGCTCTTGGAGAGAGGGTGCTGCTCTCAAGGCGATGGCTTGAGACACCTTAGCTTGAGACCAGGCTCAGACACTCTGAGTTGTCAGTAAAGAGGCTCTGGAGCCACACAAACCCAGGTCAGTATCCCATCTCTGCCTTTTTTTTTTTTTTTTTAATTTTTAAATTTCATTTATTTATTTGACAGAGAGAGACAGAGATCACAAGTAGGCAGAGAGAGGGGGAAACAGACTCCCTGCTGAGCAAAGAGCCTGATGCGGGACTTGATCCCAGGACCCTGAGAGCATGATCGGAGCTGAAGGCAGAGGCTTAACCCACTGAGCCACCCAGGCGCCCCCCATCTCTGCCTTTATGAGTTGAGTGACCTTGAGCAGGTCACTTCCCTTTTCAGAGCTTCGATTTCCTCACCGACAAAATAGGGATACTACCACCTACCTTGCAGGATGATTGCAGATACTGAATATAATGTATACAGAGCATCTGCGGCACAAATGGCTATGGTGATGGCTTTCATATGACCTACTTCCCTGAAAATCCTACAAAGAGCTCGTCAGCTATGTGCTTCTTGAAGATGGGAAGACTGCATATGAGAGAGAGGTGAGAATCATACCTTTGCCAGAGATTTCTGAGACCTCCAAGCCTCCTTACTGTTCTGCCCCTCTGAGTTAGGTCCCCTCAGTAAGGTTAGTAAAAGTGCTGCCTCCACTTCCTAGAATATTCATTCTGAAAACTCCTGCCCCAACCCTAGCTACTTTAAGGGGAGTGGAACCAGCCTGAGCTTTTGTGTGTGTGTGTGTGTGTGTGTGTACGTGCGCGCTTGTGTGTGTGTGTGTGCTTGTGCTTGTGTGTGTGTATGTGTGTGTGTGTGTGGTGTGTGTATGTGTGTGTACGAGCATGAGCTTCTACAGCTTGGCTGGGAGAGCCCAGAGTCCTGACTGATGCTGGAAAACAGGTAAAGAGATGGCAAAGAGCTTGGGGGATGCCTCTGAAGGAAGGGGATTTCATAAACTCCTCTCAGAGTATGGGTGGAGGACGGCTGCTAAGAGCAGGCATCTTCTTCTTATCTTTCTCTCCCCCACCCCTCTCATGCACACATGCACAGACACACTGATACACATACATACACATACACACACACGTATAATCAGGTATAGATATTCACATATGTCTCCCCATCCAAAGCACACGAGTTCCCCGCTCACCAGCTGTGCCAGCAACATCAGGAGCTATCAGAGACCAGCTACCCAGTTCACCTTAAGTTTCACCATGAGCTCAGAGCTAAGTGTGCTGAGATGGGAACATAACCACTTTTCCCCAAGAACACAAACCCTCCACTGGCATGGAAGACCTGACTCAGTGGATCTATGGTGGGGCAGTAGGTCAGAAATTCACATGGTATAAAGGGTGGGGGTCCAAAAAATTCCCTACCATAGCACCTCAGATTTCACCAATAGAGATTAATTCCTTTGTCAAAAATCCCCAAAGTTATGGATGACTTTTCTGTCTACTACCCCCATCCCTTGCCAACTGGACACAACCTCTCATCCCTACAATTCAACCTGCTGCCCTTCTCTGGACTCGATCCTCAACTCTCTAGCCTCATAATCCTTATTTTAGCTCTGGTCTCCCCAGTAGTGTGAATTACTGCACTAACCTCTTCACTTCTCTCCCTATACTTGCTCCCTGCCCTTACAAATATTCTCTATTCAGGAGCCAGAATGGTCTTCTAAAGCATAAATCTGATCATGTCCCTTTCCTGCTTAAAATTGTTCCAAAGCTCACCACTGCCCTCTGGATAAAATCAGAAGTTGTCAGCCTGGCATTCACAAAATCCTTCTTTACCCCTATAGCTGCAATGCCCCCTGCTTCAGGAAGGAAGTCTTCCCCAACATCTAGGCTACACTAAGTGCTTGCTCTGGGCCCCGTGATCCCTGTGCTCCCCTTTATCACAGTGCCTCCCATCTCACTGTGCCTGACTATCTGTGTCTAGGACTGTCTCGTGTAGGATGAGAGGCTAAGGGCAAGTGAATGTTCAGTTCCATGCCTCTAACCCAAAACTCTACCCCTGGGCCCTCAGAAAGGCCTGGTGGACTGCTCATAGAGGCAGGAAGTCCATTTAGGTTTCTAGCTAGCAGAGCCCTGAGTGGACACAAGTTGTGGGGCCCAAGGTTGTCAGAGGGAGAAACCAAACTAGAAGATTCCAGGGCAAGGCTTGGGGGTCCTCTTGGCCAGGCCCCAGTCTCAGCTAAGCCCAACTACGATGTCTCCTGGCTGCATCTGACTCCCCATTCTTGGCTTCCTTACCAGTCTGGACTTTCTTCAGCCTCCTCCTCCCTCTCATGACCTCTTTTACCTATTCCCCTCCTTTCCTCTCCCCTCTGTGGCTTCTCTTAGAGGACTGTGACTCCACTCTCACTGAGTGTCTCCCCACAAATTCTCCCAACTCTGACTTCCCCCCCACTATCCCTTCATCCCTTCCCCTCTCTCTGACTCTCCACCTCCTCTCCTATTCTCTGATTCCACTCTCATGGCCATCTCCCAACCCGGCCCTGACCTGGCCCTGACCCAGGTGCAAGGGAGCATGGCACTCACCCCACAGTCAGTGGCCACTGTGTACTCAAAGTGGAACACCAGAGACCAGATGATGCAGAAGAAGAAGCCGAACATGGGGAAAGTGATGATCCACCAGACCACGGCCGTGAAGCGGAGCCGGAACACAGTCCCATCTGGGTCCAAGGGCTGTGAGGCCGCAGAGAACATCCTGTATGGAGTGGTGCCCAAGCAGGGTGAGGGGCACGACTTAGGGCCTGGTGGGACACGTGGGCCTCAGGAACTGAGGACTTTTCTGGACCTGGCTCCTCTGGGTAGAGCGAAGAGCCAGAGTAGAAAGAATGCAAGGGGAAAAGAAAAGCAGTGCAGAAGATCAGGAGAGCAGAGAGAGATGGGGAGGGAGCCACTCGGTCAGGCAGGGTCAGCTCTTAGGAATCCCTTTGGCACATACCCACTCAGAAGGGTCAGAGGTAGAAAGGTTGTTATTTCTGTTCCACAGAAGGAGAGAACTATGCCAGGATCAAACATTAGAACTAAGGTTTCAGCCCCTGACAGTCTAAAGCTCCCAAGTCAAGGCTTTCTTCAGGCCAAATAACCTAAATGAAGGACCCTTGGCTCAGTCTCAGCCCTCCCACTGACCCCGTCTGACCACATTCCTGCTCTTCACCCAAGTTCAACCAGGAACAGTGGGAGTGCCCTGAACATTTCACTGGGGTCACAGTCTGTCCACCAGCCCACCCCCAGGCTCAGAATGATCCAAGCCTCAGGCCAGCAGTACTGTCATTTCAAGATACCAGGGTCCCTGCCGAGGCCCAGACCTCCATCTCCTTCCTCTCTGCAAAGACCATGTCACCCAGTCCAAAGGTTATGGGAATCTAAGGGCCACAGGAATCTTCTCCACTCACCCTGAGCCTGTCTGCTGGGCCGGACCTAGCAAGGACAGACCTAGCCCAAAGGAACTGACCTTCTTCTCTTCTCTTTTCCCTCTAAGCAGAGAACTCCCTCCTCCCACCTCCCCCTGCCCCAACCACCATGACTTGCAAGCTGGGTTCCCTTCTCGGGGGACAGACAGAAATGGCTTTGTATTAAAAGTCCTAGGACCAAACTTCCCTTGGGACACATACCTCCCTCCGTTAAGGGAACACCAGTCCACTAGTCCAGCTCAGCATCAGGGAAATGGGGGAGGGGGCTCGCACTGGCAACACTCACACTGGGTGCTGATGGATGGATCCGAGGCTTGAGTTGAGAGCTCTAGCCAGACTGAGACTATTCTAAGACTGGAGGGTCCCACCCCTAGTTCCCCAGGGCCTACCCTCCCACCCACGGAGCCTAGATCTCCACGCCTGCCCAAGCACACAGCCCTCCCAAAACCAACAAAACCATATCATAAACTCTGGAACACTCTGCAAAGATAAGAGTGATAGTGGCTAATGAGCCTACGGAAGCTTCCTTGCCAGGGATGGGCGTAGGGACCTTTCTGAGGGTTGTGTCCTGGGAAACAGGCAGGTTTCTGGGAAGGGAAAGGGAGAAAGCAGAATAGGATTTCACCCCTTTTTGCTGGGAGCCAGAGTAAGTCTGTTGGGCCTCACTGGAGAGCCAGCTAGTCATAGGACAACAGATTCAGGATCCAAATGAGATCTAGATGGGCCTGAATACGCCATATCAGTGTCCAGCCTCCTCTGCAGAAGCAGCTAACATCAGCCCAAGACGCCCTAACAGGGGTCTAACAGCCAGTAATAGGAATGCAATGGTCCTGCTTTTGCCTCTACTACCCAAGCCATAGGAAGTCCTATGCCTATAGCAGGGCCTCGGATAGAGAGAGGAGTGACCAACTGGGCCAATGCTAGGGGTGCATGTCCTGTGAGGTTTGCCCGAAAGAAGTGGAGCTATGCTACACAATAAGAGTAAACTCAGCCCCCACCCCCCGCAATTACTGCTGTCCCATCTCTGTAGGACTGGCTTGACACCAGGAGGAGAAAGGAGCTCTCAGTTTCCCAAAGCAGAGCCAGAGCAAAAGCAGAGATTCATCAGAAAGAGAAAGTGCGCTTGCTACAAGAAACAGCTTGCTAATTGTTAGTTACTAGGCCTCCTTGGAATAGGCTGTCTGGAGAGGAAGGAAGTGCCGCATCACTGGATATATGCAAGCAGAGGCATAGCCATCTAATTATAGATGCGTTAGACTAAAGTTACTTCTTTTATTCCTAGGGTTGGCCATTCAGGGAATACTCTAGGTGAGAAATTCAGAGCAGACATCCACCTAGACTGCCCCTAGGTGGCTATGACACAGTCATCCCAGGGAGTGGGGACAAAATCTCCCCTGGGTCACTAAGCTCACTCAGTCCTGACCCAGAGGGACTAGGTACCTGTGCCACTATGCCTATGCCTTAGCTCCCTAACTAGTATGCCAAGAATGGGGTCTAGATATGTCAGGTATGCTGAGTTATTGATCCCATTAGCCCTCAGGAGACAGTGATGTGGGGCAGAGCAAACAGCCTACTCCATTTAACTCCATATGCTATACAAATCTTATAATTTTCTGTATGGGCTATGACTACGGGCCTTCTTTTTCCCAGGGTACTGGGCTGGTATGTGTGTGTGGTGGTTGGTGGGGGGGGGGTTGTCCTGTTTATTTATCCAACAAATTCTTTCTGATTCAGATGTAGTGCCCACCTTGAAGGAGCTCCCAGTCTGGTGGGGAACAGAGATACAAACATGATGTGATAGAACTGCAGGAAAGATAAAACAGGGAACTCCCAGAGAAAAGAGTGATTCAGTTTGCCCCCAAGGAGGCTAGGAAAGGCTTTTCAAAGGAGGTGACACTTGAAAAGGGTTTTGCAGGATACAAAGGAGTTGACCAGCATGAGAGAAACATTTGAAGCATTATCTAAGGTAAAAACTAGCTCAGGAAAGGCCATTGGTTGGACCCTTTATGATCTCCCCCCCACCCAGATCACCTGGACACCCTCTTTTCTTCCAGTTCTGTTCTTTCTAATAGCTCCCAGCCTTGGGTCTCATCAGAATGGCTGCCCAGAGCTCAAGGCCAACGGCTCTTCAATGACGAATCAAGGAGAGGGAAAACTTTCAAGTCATATGAACAAAGGAACTAAGCCCCACTCCATACTGCCAGCCATACCCCAGTCCCAGTCCTAGTCGCAGCCCTATTTCTGGAGCAGATACTCTTTAAAGAGAGGCAGGAATCTGAGATGAGTGGGGGCCTACAGAGCTCTCTTGATGCTACTGCAAGGGTCCATGTCCAGGCCCTGCCTCTTTTCTACCTACAGCCCCTAAACTCTTCCTCTCCTGCCCTGCCTTCTAACCTGACAATTTCCTTTTCCTCCTCTTCCTTCTGCTCCTCACCCTTCACCATTTCCCAAACGACCTTCCTATTCTTCCTCTATCTAGAGCTGTATCCTGGCCCTGAGGAGGAGGATGGGAATTGTCAACTCGATTTTAGACATTGGGAGGCTCAGTCTCCGTGTCTCAGGTAATACAGAGTCAGTAGATGAACTAGGAGTGTAACAGAGGTCAACAAAGGCTCACCCTCTTTACTCTGAGATACTACAGAGAAAACTCATGTCTTTTCTTCTGGCCCAGCAGGCCATATCCCAGAGTAGAAGGTGCATGGGTGCCAACAGGAACATAGCCCATATACATATATGGAACACACCACACACACACACACACACACACACACACACACACATCATCATCATCATCATCATCATCATCAGGCCCTCATCCAGACACACACAGATACGGTCTCTCCCACACATAGTTGTGTCCCTCACAGTCACACACACTCATACAGAATCACATTCCCCTAGAGACAGGCACAGCCTACAGTGACACACTAAGAGGCTCCAGTTCCTTCTAGCTCAGGCCTGTTCTCTCTCCATCCCTCACAAAACCCTGGGGCTCCTGAATCTACCCTGCTATCAAGTAAGGATTGGGTTCTTGGTCCTGGGACTGCCTAGCTTCAGGGACTGCAGGCCCTAGTGACTTCCATGGAAAGTGGCAGAAGGCTCATTCCTGAGACCTCGATTTACAGGCATCCTAACCTCCAGCAGCCCAATTTGTTTGATGGACCCCACTGGAGACCTCGCTAATCCTTTAACAACAGAATCACGATCCCAAAAAGATCCAATTGGGCCTGAAGATATCGTTCCCCGACCCCCCTGGGCAAGCCCTACCCCACAGTGTGTGGCCGTAGTCTCCTTGAAGTGGAAGAGCAGGGACCAGAGGATGCAGAAGAGGAAGGCCACAAGTGGACAGCAGACCGTGACCAGGGCCACCAGGGTGAAGCGGAGCCGGACCAGGGTCCCATCCCGGTCCAGCGGCAGTGGGACCTGGTACATCTTGTCAGACCTGGGGATGAAGTAATGTGCTGTCAAGACCCAAGGCAGCAAGGCCAGGACTCAGTGGCAAAGCCAGCCCTTGTGTTCAGTCTTAGCTGTGCTATGGGGTGAAGGGTCTGAGAAGAAAGCCATCTAGCCCCTAGGCTTGGACAGCTCCTGTCCCGAAGAAGACTGACTCAGATCCCAAGAGAATATTCATCCTCAATTTCAGAGGAAAGACAATAAACCCACTCTGTGGTAAAACAAGGCTTGAACGGATAGGGAGAACCTCTTCTCCCTTACAGCTGGCTTTACAGCAGGAGCTGGTTTAACTGGTCTCTCTTGTTTCAGGAACCAACCCTAAAACCTCCCAAAGGACGGAAGGGCCCATCTTCTCCCCCAGGCCTTTGAGCCTCCAGGCTTCAGGGCCTCCCATCAGCTCTCTCTGCTTCACCCACTGGCCCTGGACCTTCTGTACCTTCAATCCCTTCCCAGGTTCTGTGTGCCTGCACCACAGAGCACAGCAGCAAGGCCTCCATGGAAGCCAGTAGGGCCCTAACCCCGTGCTCCTCCCCACCTGCTGCCTCACGTGCTCTGGGGGTGAAAAGCTTTGCAGAATCAGGCCTAGTGCTGGCCTGGGTTTGCTGTTTGCTGGAAAGAGCTGCCTTGTCAGCTTCTGGAGGCTTCCCAGTACCCATGGGGCCTATCCATTCCCCTCCAGAGATGATAAAGGCTCCTGAGGACTGTGACTCCCCACCGAGATGAGGATAGGAAGGTCAGGAACTATAATAACCAAGTACACACCAACAATCCCAACCTCCATCAGTGCATAGAAGGAGAAATTGAGTCCAAGAGAGGAGGAAGAACCTGCTCAGTGTCACACAACTTGAAGGAAGAGCCCACAGTGTGGAGATGTGGGGCCCACAGGATCACAAACTACAACCCTAGCCTTCTTTGACCCCTTCCTCTCTGGGTCAGAGGTCTGGGCAGAAAGGTCAGGTTAGGTCAGATTAGGAGAGAGAAGGGGTGCCTGTCCATGAGAGAAAGAACGGTAAATCAAATCCTGTATAGACAAGTCCATGAGCTCTGGCCCTACTGCAAAAGACAGAGAAACCAAGACGCAGAGAGAGGAAGGTTCTTCCTCAGAGCCCGATGCTGAACCTGATGGGAGAGCCATCCTTGGAACTTACGCTGCTTGTGGCCAAACTAGGGCTGGCTCCAGATTCATAAAGAATCTGCCCTTCTGGACTCAAAGGTCTTGCCCGATCAAGCCCCAACTCTTCCTGGCCCCACCCTCAGGAAGCACCTCTTGACATTCCAGAAGCGGGTGAATACACCTCTATGTTCTCCTCCATCCTCCCTCACTAGCCTCTCTGCCAGGTCAGATTGCCCAAGTTCCTTTCTCTCTTCAGGGGCTAGGGATCTCCCAGGGGACGTGGAAGTGGCTCTGGTGACTGCCCAAATTAAACACGTTTCTTGGATCATCCCCAAATGAACTGTAAGTCCCCAGAGGAAAGGGGAACAACTTCCACACCCAGCCCAAATCTGGATTCTGTGCTTGTAGCAGCATTAGCTCCCTCCCTCAACCCAGCAGCTCTGGATCCCTCAGGAACCACTGGGATGCCCAAACTGAAGACCAGATCATCAGGGAATGAATATGCACTGCCCAAGGCAGTGGGTGGAGAAAGAGGCTGGAGGAATGGTCTGTTCCACAGCTTCGAGGTATGCTGGCTCCCCTTTTAGCTGTGTGACCTTGGACAAGTCATCTAACCACTCTAGGACTTTCCCCCAGCTGTGGGACATGAAAATCAGGAGGTTTAGATTAGTAATAAGGCCATTAAAACATGGCCATTTTACTCCTCCAGGTCAGGACAGGGAGCTCACTACCTGAAGGGCAGCTGTTCAGTCCCAGTCAGCTCTTAACTGCTTCAAAGGGACTACTTAGCTGGACACTGCTTTCTTAGAAGTACCCCTATCTTATCTCCAAAGGTCCAAGAGATCTTCTCAGCCTCCAGCAGGAATCCATACTTACCTGGCACCTCCTGAGCATGAACAGCAGTTGATAGACTTGGTGCACATTGTTTCTTGTAATCCTCACTATAACTCTATGAGGTAGGCCCTATTGCCTGTGTATTTCCATTTTACAAAAGAGGAAACTGAGGCTCAGGGAAGTTTAAAACACTTGTGCAAGGTCACAGGCTAATAAATGACAGAGGTGGGATTTGAAATTCCTTCATGGGTTTCCAGGCCCCCCAAAACACACACCTCCATCCCCCGCACCTAAAGAGAAATGCCAACCAACAGTCCTTGTGAAGAGAAGGGAGAGCTCAACCAATGCACACCCAGCCACCATGACGGAGAGTAGAGGGGGAGAAGGGTTGGTTTAGAAGTCTGGACAGCAGCAGATCCTGGGCAAGCACCGTCAGAGCGTGGGGCTGGGCCTTGAGGAGGCCGGACCGCGTGGCGGAGCTCCCCCAAGTGGGGTTGCCCGGCAGTCCAGCACACCCATCCCCATACTCACCCAGGATGTGGCGGCGAAGAGGCCGCATCAGCGCGGGCCGGGCGCTGGGGGAACCCGAGCGGAGCCCAGGCCGGGCCTGGGGCAAGCGGCGGGGGGCGGGCGGGAGCGGGAACGGCGGGGGCGGGGCCAGCGCGCTTGGGGAGGAAACTGCGCCCAGATCCTCCGTTGGCTCCTCCCCACTCCTGCGGACCTAGACCCTTGGCTGTCCCCCTCGATCCCGCGTTCCCTGGTGCCATGCTCTCCAGCTCTCGGCGGCTCCACTAATTCCCGCTGCGTGGGGACAGCCGGAAGAGCCCTCGACCCCTGGTTTTGACTCGTTGGATAAGCCACCTTGTCACCTTACCTCTCAGCTGTGTTCCATCACCTGTTGAAAGAACATAAAATTAACTCAACAGGGCCCGAATTCTCCAATTTCCTAACCTCAGTGCCTCCTGCCCACGCTCCCATTCTAGCCGAATTGTCCAGCCTCGCCCTTCTGAAACATTACAACAGCTTTGCCCCAACCTCAACGCCCCCTCCCTAACTTTGCTCCCCAGAGCCGATTCGAGCAAAGGGAAGAGCACTTTATGGGTAGAGAGAGATCAGTGAGAACCATCCCAAAAGCTCTGGGCCAGAACCGTTCCCACCTTTGATCAGGAGAGGGCGCCCTGTCCTGTCCTACAGAGCAGAGCAAGGCTCTCCTCCGCTCCGCCCCGGTCACTCCCCGCCAAGAGAGTGTGGAATCCCAGAAACCAGCCTCCAGGGGTCCCTCTCCACTCTGATTGACCCATAAAGGAACCTGAGGAGGACTCGGGGGTTGTCAGAGCACCTGCAGGTGGTAAAGGACCTCCCGAGCTAGACATGGTCACCATCACATTTTCCTATTTAAATCCCCACAGTAATAATTAGCACCTTTTGAGCACTTTCTGTCTTCCAAGGACTTTTTTTTTTTTTTTTACTTTTTATGCATTATCCCATTTAATCCCTCATAAAAACCGCATGAGGTAAATACTATTACTATTTCCGTTTCACCAGTGTAAAACAGGAAAGATATGTTACCTATTCACACAGTTACAAATGTCAGAACCAGGATCAGGGTCTGACCCCTAAGGGCATTCTCTTAATCCCCATACGGTTGCCCCTGGAACGATGGTGAGTTTGAACAGCACAGGTCCACTTATACGTGAATTTTTTATATGTATATATAGAGAGCACAGTGGTGTAAATGCATTTTCTCTTCCTTATGACTTTCTTTAAAAACTATATTTTTTTACAGTAGACTACGCACTCAAAGTGGGGCTCAAACTTAAAACCCCAAGATTGAGAGCCACATGATCTGCCAACTGAGCCTTCTCTTATGATTTTCTGAATAAGATGTTCTCTCTGCCTCTAGCTTACTTTATTGTCAGAATATGAAACACAGAACATACAAACTATGTGTTAATTGAGTTTGTTATCAGTAAGGCTTTGGTCAACAGTAGCTATCTGTAGTTAGGTTCTGGAGGGGTCAAAAGTTATAGATGGATTTTTGACTGTGCCAGGGTTCAGCACTCCTCACCCCTGTGTTGTTCAAGAGTCAACTGTATAGTGACGCCTGGGTGGCTCAGTCAGTTGGGCATCTGCCTTCAGCACAGGTCGTGGTCTTGGGGTCCTGGGATTGAGCTTCGCATTGGGCTCCCTGCTCAGCAGGGAGTCTGCTTCTCCCTCTTTCTCTCTCTCTCTCCTCCCTCTTTTTCTCTCTCAAATAAATGAATAAAATTTAAAAAGGGGGGGCGTCAACTGTATAATGTTAACCCCACAAGGTAGCTATACTAATCGCCACTTTGCAGGTGGGCATACAGAGGCTCAGATTTGATGAATTTACCAGAGCTCTTTTTCATGTGTTAACTCTTGTTCATTTATTCAGCCTAGGCCCTCCATGTGGCTGGCCCTAGCCAGGCAATGGTGGAAACCTAGAGATTTCTCTCTCCTGTGGGCTCCAAGTCTGGAGGGGTGATGCCTTTTATTTATTTTTTTTATTTATTTGTTGGGGAGCAGGAGGGTGGGGAGCATAAGTATGTGGAGAAGCTGGCAGAGGGAGAAGCACGCTCTCTGTCGAGCAAGGAGCCCAATGTGGGACTCTATCCGAGCACCCTGGGATCAGGACCTGAGCAGAACACAGACACTTAAGGCACCCCTGGGTGCCTTAATCTAAAAACTTCTTTTGTTGACCTTGAACTCTCCTCCACCCTATCCTCCAAGGTCTCAGGACAAATGAACAATTCATAAAACTTTACTAAAAGAACGATTTCCTTTTAGTTTCATTAACAAGATGTAGGTTTCCTACCTTAGGGCTTTGTGTCAGCCCTTTTTGTTTAGCTCCAACCCACAGATGCCTGCTTCTGGCCTTTATTCCCTGTCTTGACACCTTGTCTGTTACTTTGGCTCTAAATACCATTTCCTGAGACTGGGTCCCTTCTCTCTGCCTCCAGACTACCCCCAACGTCTGAAACTTGAGGTGCATTAATCTTGGCTTTAATTCTTTGGTGATTGGGGCAATTCACCATACAGTCCTGAATCTCAGTTTCTTCATCTGTAAGATGGTTTTAGGAATATCCACAGCACAGCGTTGCTGTGAGAATTAAATGAAGTAAAATAGCAGTGTGCCAGGCATGTGGAAAATACTCACTACATCATGGCTATTAGGACCCCATGTGGAAGCTACAGCTTGAACCAGTCCTGATTGAGCCTTTTCTGCAGTGTGACCACAGCTGTCACTGACCCTCTCTGAATCTGTTTCGTCCACTGCCAGTTCGAAAGCCTATCAGCTACCTTGATTTATGTGAGGAAAAACAGAAGAGAACAATGAGTTCTAACTAGGTGCCAGGAACTTTCTGTACCCTTTCTAATTTGATACTCTTAATAATCTGGTGAGGTAAGTGTGATGGAATCTTTGTACAGATAAAGAAGTTGAACAAGCATCTAAGCCTCCAGTCTCTCCTTCATTCAGCGGGTACTCGGTGTTTGCCAAATGGGCATTTGCTCATCATCCAAGTAGCTGTTGCTGCTGTTGAAGCCTTCCAATGTCTCCTGCCCTCCTGGTTGGTTTGCCTCGTGCCTGGACATACCCCAGAGAGGCCTGTGCCTGAAATAGCACCACCCCTTTCCAGCTTTGGCCATCATCACTGCTCCACTCCCCCATCCACACACACATACCAGATACCCCAAAGCTGACCAGTCATTTATTTACAGGGATGTCCCAGCCCCCAGTAGCATGGGGGATGGTGGAGAGGTGGGAAGCAGAAAAGAAGTGAATGCAGGATGCACTTGTCAAGGAAAGCTTCCTGTGGGTCTCCTTCCCTGGCCTCCTTGTCCTTTTATTTTATTTTTTTTTTAAGATTTTATTTATTTATTTATTTGACAGAGAGAGAGATCACAAGTAGGCAGAGAGGCAGGCAGAGAGAGAAGGAAGCGGGCTCCCTGCCGAGCAGAGAGCCCGATGCGGGACTCGATCCCAGGACCCTGAGATCATGACCTGAGCCGAAGGCAGCGGCTTAACCCACTGAGCCACCCAGGCACCCTCCTTGTCCTTTTAGCTCTTCATCATCCTCCACTTACAGCCACATTGGCTCTTCTTAAAAAACAAAACAAAACAAAACAAAACAAAACAAAAAAACAGGTCTGATTGCATGCCTCCCTTGCTGCAAACTATTTAGTAACTCCCTATGGCTTATTATACCTATAAAGGTACTAATTAGCATCACACTTAGGAATGCACGTGGTAACTTCTAGGGAGATGACTAAAATTATATAAGAAGATAATTTAATTTCTAAACTGGCAGAAGGAAAAACAAAATAATTCAAAAGAATGGTAAGAAAGTGGAGATTTAAATGCAAAATAAGCAATTGAGGGCGCCTGGGTGGCTCAGTGGGTTAAGCCGCTGCCTTCGGCTCAGGTCATGATCTCAGGGTCCTGGGATCGAGTCCCGCATCGGGCTCACTGCTCAGCGGGGAGCCTGCTTCCCTCTCTCTCTCTCTGCCTGCCTCTCCATCTACTTGTGATTTCTCTCTGTCAAATAAATGCATAAAATCTTTAAAAAAAATAAGCAATTGAAAAGGTGGTCAACATCATTAGTCATTAGGGAAATGTTTATGAAAACCACAATGAGTTGTCACTTCATAGCCCCTAGGATGGCTATAATAATAATAATGAAAGGAAAATAGCAAGTGTTGGCAAGGACATGGAGAAACTGGAACCCTCATCTCCTATTAGCAGGAATATACAATAGTGCAGCCACTTTGGCAAACAGTCTGGTAGTTCCTCAAAAAGTTAAACACAGGGTTACTATAGGACCCCATAAATCCATTCCTAGGTATAAACACAAGAGAACTGAAAACGTATGTCCACAAAAAACTTGTACACGAGTATCCATAGCAGCATTATTCATAGTAGCCACAAGGTAGAAACTCAAATGTCATTCAACTTTTGAGTGTATAAATGAAATACGGCTTATCCATAAAATGGAATGTTATTCTACCATAAAATGGAATGAAGTGCTACAACATGGATGAAATTTCAAAACATTATGTTAAGTGAAAGAAGTCAGACACAAAGTCCACATATTGTATGATTCCATTTATAGGAAATGTCCGGATGGGCACATTCATTGAGACAAAAGTAGATCAGTAGTTGCCAAGGGCTGGGGGAAGCGGGAGATGTGGAATGACTGCTAATGGTCTGGGATTTCTTTTTTGGGGTTATGAAAATCTTCTAGAATTAGATAGTGGTGATAATTCCCCAACTTTGTGAATATAGTGGATCCTTGAACAATACAGGTATTGGAGACTAACCCCTCACAGTCCAAAATCCAAGTATAACTTTTGATTCCCCAAAACCTTAACGACTAAGAGTCTACTGTTGAGCAGAAGCTTTACCGATAACATTAAATGCTTGATATAACACATACTTTGTGTGTGTGTGTGTGTATATATATATATATATATATATAAAACATACTGTATTCTTCCAATAAAATAAGCTGTAGAAAATAATATATTATTAAGAAAATCATAAAGGAGAGACAATACATTTACAGTACTATATTATACTTACTGAAAAATATTCTCTTATAAGTGGACCTACTCAGGGGTGCCTGGGAGGCTCAATCTGTTGAACGTCTGACACTTGGTTTCAGCTCAGGTCATGATCTCAGGGTCCTCCCTGCTCAGGGAGTCTGCTTGAGATTCTCTCCTTCTGTCCCTCCCACCGCTCCTGCTCTCTCTCTCTCAAATAAATAAATCAATCTCTCTCTTTTTTTTTTTAAGATTTTATGTGTTTATTTGACAGACAGAAATCACAAGTAGGCAGAGAGGCAGGCAGAGGCGGCGGGGGGCAGGGGGCAGGTGGTGAAGCAAGCTCCCCGCCGAGCAGAGAGCCCGATGTGGGGCTCGATCCCAGGACCATGGGATCATGACCTGAGCTGAAGACAGAGGCTTTAACCCACTGAGCCACCCAGGTGCCCCAAATAAATAAATGTTTAAAGACAAAATAAATAAGTGGACCTGCCAGGTTCAAATCCATGTTTTTCAAGAGTCACCTGTACTAAAGCCCTTTGCATTGTATACTTTAAATGGATAAATATTATGTTATGTGAGTTATATCTCAATTTTACTTTAAAATTTTTTTAAAAGATTTTATTTTATTTATTTGACACAGAGAGAGAGAAGCAGAGAGCACAAGCAGAGGGAGGGGCAGAGGGAGAGGGAGAAGCAGGCTCCCCGCTGAGCAAGGAGCTCTATGCAGGGCTCAATCCCAGGACTGTGAGATCATGGCCTGAGCCAAAGGCAGACACTTAACCAACTAAGTCACCCAGGTGCCTCTATAACTCAATTTTTTAAAAATCTGGCAGAACTGGGCCTCAAAAAAAAAAAAAAGTAAAGTTATTATTATAAAAGAATCAAAATGAAAAAAAAGAGTAAAAGAAGGAAACAGAACAGGAAGGACAAATAAAAAAAAGTTAGATAAATTCCTGAATATACTAGTTAATTCTTTAAATGCTGTAGTTCAAAGTCAAATGTATCCACACAAGATTTATGAAAATCTAATTATATGCTATTTATAAACATCATCCTTCCCTATCAGGTTGTAGGGAAAGAGGAAGGAAATCAACAATTACTGGGTTCTTACTGTGTGTCAAATGTACCCGGTCCTTTGCAAATTCCCTTATTTGACGTTTACAACCACCTTACAACATAGGGAGTTTTGTGCCCATTTTATAGACAAGGAAGCTGGGTCACAGAATACTTAAATAATTTGTGCAAGGTCTGAAAAGTAGCGAGACTGGCACTTGAACTTAGCTGTTTGATTCCAATTCTGCCACTCGTTCCAATGCACCACATAAGAAATCTAGACCATCACTCTGAAAGGAAGTCTCTTGCCCTTCCCTGATTCTGTGGTCCTTAAGGGTCCTGTCTCCTCCCTGAACACCAGTGCTTCAAAGCTGCATAGGGTCAGTTCCCAGAGTATGTATTTGAGAGACTGGGGGTTCCTAAACAGAGTTAGACTTTCCTTTGCTTTGTCTCTCCTGGCCAGAGCAGAGTGTTGACATGTGGACCTTTCTGGGCTCCTGATGCCCAGGAGAGGATTTGGCTCAGCAAGCTTTTGTAAGCATGCACAAAACAACTTTTCTTTAGAGGGGAAGAAGGAAGATGATAATAATCAAAGGGGTGTTGTGAGAATTGGACAGAGTAAGAGTATGAGGTCCACAAATTCCTTCCTAGAGAGGTACCTGGGAATGACGAGCTTGTGGGCCACATGCCTACCAGAGGACCTAACAAGAAGTTCTGCTAAGTAGAAATCACCAGAGTTATAGGAAATTTCTCCTTGTGGCACCCCTCATCCAATGTCTCCCCCTCCTGTCTTCCCACAAGTATGCACTATTTAAGAATCCCAGTTCCTATATACCCACTAGTACTTTGGACTGAATATATTTACTTATTCACTCAAAACATACTTTTGAGCCCCATTTGTGTCAGAAGCCACATCTTAGAATATTTACAATGGAAATTCCTTGATATTTATTTATTTATTTATTTATTTTGGAGACAGTGTGCATGCCTGTGTGAGCAGGGGGCAGGAGGGGCAGAGGGGGAGAGAGAATGTGAAGCAGGTTGTACGCTCAGTATGGAGCCTGACTCAGGACTCGATCTCACGATGCTGAGATCACAACCTGAGCTGTAATCAAAAGCCGGACGCTTAAATGACTGAGCTACCCAGGCGCCCCAGGAATTTCTTGATATTTTTAAAGAATAAGAAAAATTATCATTTATTGAGGGCTCCGTGTATACTGGGTACCATACTAAATGCTTTATCTCATTTAATTCTCCCAACAACCCTAAAATTACAGTTGCTACCCTCATTTTACAAACAAGGAAACTGAAGTTCAGGTGTTAAGAAATTTGCCCAAGTTCACACAGCTAATAAATGGTTAGGCTCAGATTTAAACCCAGGGTTCATGGACTCAAAAGTCCCACACTTTACTATTATTCTACTTAAGACAATAATTCATTAATTCATGGGTCGCACATTTAATGTGGACCTAATGTGTGGGGGGCCCTAGGGATACCAGAATAAATAAGTAGTGGAGAGGCTTAATCATAGTTGGGTCTCAGGACTGGAGGGTGGGAAATCAGAGCTTCATGAGGGCAGTGAGGAAACTCCAGTAAATTATCCAGGAAGAGTTAATGAATTTTTAATGTAGAACACAGGCAAGGGAGGGTGGAGGAGAGGAAGGGATGTTTGGATGCAGAGCAGGGGACAAGTGCCTGAAGTCAGATGTTTAAACTAGCCTTTGCATTTGACCATCCATATATATTTTTTTCCTTTGAGCATCTACAATGTACCAGATTTCTCCTATCCATTATCTTATTTCATCTTTACAACCACTCCACTCTTTGACAAATGAGTTATTTCTAATCCCTTGCTACCACCCAACCCTCAATTTAAGTTCATCTACTTTTGGGCAGAGCCCGTTTTCATTTTGTATTAATCTTCCAAGCAGAAGGTGGTGGTGGAGAGGTAGCCTGAATACATTTTGCTTTCTGAGGACAGTTCCTGCTATTCTGTGGGGGACCCTCAGTCACTAAGTCTATTTTCTAGAACATGCTCAACTTTCTCCCCTGTAATGTCAAGTGGGGGAGGGGGAAGAAACTCAAATGAGTAAAATGCAGGTCTGACCTCTAAGAGCCTAGGCACAGAGGAATGAAAAGTAAACAGTAGGATACAAAGTGACAAGGCTGTAACAGAAGCCTGCCGAAGCATTAGCCCAACTCTCTGATATCCGGGAATGTATCCCAGAGAAGGTGGGCATATTTGAACCAGACCTTTAAGAATAAACAGGAGATCCTAAAGTGCAGGTGGTTAAGAAGTTCCAAAAATCCTCATTTGTAACATATCCTACGCTGAGCCGTTTCCTTAGGGCATGCTTAGAGCGTCTATTCTAGGGATTCAGAGAGGGAAAGGTTGTGATAGGGGTGGCATGGGTTGGGAAACCAGGAGGCCAGGTTTTGGGGCCTCAGAGCAGCTGTAGGAAAGCTACTCGAAGAGACAGACCTCCCAAGGGCCCTCCGACTCCGCACGTGGTCTGACCAGGAAGTGCGGGCAGTACTATGGGGAAGCCTTCCCATCACCGCCCGCGGACTGGGGCAAGGAAAGGGTAGAATAGTTACCATGCCATCCAGGAGCCTCCCTTCTGATTGGCCCGAGTTTCAGCGGCCCGACTGTCTCGGCTCCAAGACAGGGGGCGGAGCCTAGGCATAGCATCACCACCTTTCTCCCACACCCCGCCCAACGCAGCCACTCACAAGCCCACTTCGAGGGGGCCCTGTATGACATCACGACTCTCCCCCAGCCAATCGCGGCAGAGAGGGGCGGGACTACATGTCCCTCTCACCGCCCCTCCCCTTTCCTCTCCGTAACTCCTCCAGTCCCTCCTCTTCCCCCTCTCCCCTTCTCCCAAAGACCGCCTTCACGTTCGGTTTCAAAAGACTTGTTGCCCAATGAATAACAGGGCGGACTTAGAGTGGCGGAGGTGCCTGCCAATGCGCAGACAGCGAGGGCGGAGCGCCCGGAGCGAGCCTCTGACGGTGGGCGGCGTGTGACGCAGTCGGGCCCTCTGCGCGCTGCGCCCGAAGCGGCGGTCGGTGGCGGTGGTGGTAGCGGCGGCGACGGTTTCGTGGCGGCCGCGCGCTGCTCGCTGAGCGGCGGGTGGCGGAGGGGCCTAGGCCTCCACTCCTGACACTTCCCTTCCCCCGCCGCACCGCGGTAAGTCGGGAACCCGGGCGGTGGCGGCCCCGGACAGACAGGCTCCTCCTCTTCCCAGGGCGGGCGGGTGCGCCGAGGCCCTCCGCGCGGAAGTCTCGCGCCCCGGCGCGCACCTTCTGCCCTGAGGGAGGGGGCGGGGCCCTCAACCCTGCGGCCCGGAGGCCGGGCGCTTCGGGCGCAGAGAGGGAATCGAGATCCGTGGAGTCTGGGCCCCGGGGTCTCCCGTCGCAGCCTACGCGGAGGGAGCGACCATGTATCTGGTGGTACTCATTCATTTGCCCAGCGGTGATTAGGTGGGCGGGCCCTTTGCGGGGGCAGCGTCTTAGGACCCTGAATTGGGTCTCCCCAGTACTTCTCTCGACCGTCGTGCTGGATAGGCTTTAACCTGCCTTTGGCGTCTCCTCGGGGAAAATTTGCAGCTCGAGGTTTAGGGTGGGTGGGTCGGGAGTTTGTTAGTTTTTTAAAATAATATTTGAAAATTAAGGACGGTTTAGTGGAGTAAAAGGTTATTTTCTGTCCTCCCACGTGTTCCATGTAAAACTGGATGAGGAGAAAAATATGTGATTTCTGGATTACTATAGCCATAGAGACCTAAAAAATAAAGCCAGCCCCCTACCGTATATCACGTGCAAGTTTTATAGATAGAGAAACTGAGGTCCAGAGAAGGGACAGGATTAGCCAATACCAGATCTGATTCAGTCTAGAAATTTTTCTCCTGTATCACCCTCCCTGGTGACAGATCTGATTCAGTCTAGAAATTTTTTTATCCTGTATCACCCTCCCATTATTTGAAGGTTCCCTTTGGGAGTTAGTGGGGGGAGCATTCGGTAGTTAGAAGCAGCCTTTGATCGCGTTTCTGATCTGGTTGGTACCACTTCTGTTTGTGTAAAGGCAGAAGCTTCATTTTCGGTACCCTGACCCAAACCATGAGAACTAAAAAGTTGGTTAAAAGATGTCAATGATATAAATGTATTGGAAACGAAACGGTAAGACTACGTGATTGGCTAATTTCCGATTCCAAATCTGAAATTTTTATTTGTGTCAGCTGCTGGGGACTCAGAAGAAAGAATCCAATTAGTGACTCATAACGTTATTGGAATAGAAAGCAGGAAATACAGATAAGACTTAGAAAGTTAGGCAGCGGTAATTTTGTGGTTCTTGTATCATGGAAGTCATAGAATTCAAAGTATTTTAGTTGGATAAGGTGAGAAGAAAACTGGAAGAAGAAACTAACTGGAAGAAAGAAAAGAGCAGTGATCATTCCCTGTGAGAGTCTTATAAATTCAGAAAGTAGTGCTTGTTAACTGGGTGACAGATGATCGATCTGCTTACTTGGTGGAAGAAGTTAGGCTATTAAAAAAACAAACCCAGAACTTGGACAAATTGGAGGTACTGGGAAATACTTTAATAGAGTTATTTTTTCACTCTTCAGTAAGATTTGAGGAAATTGAATTAAAAGTTACCACTTTGGGCTTTTCACAGTGGTCAAATCATCACTTTGTTGTTGTTTAGCTGACAAGGCAAAAACTGAAAACTAGCGTGTAAGCAGAAGAGTACAGTAGTCTAAACATGGAGATGTGAACAGAGTGTATTTTCTGTGACATTTTCTCGGTTCAAGCATCACCCTCTTCTGGGAAGCCTTTCCTGGCATTCTGTCTCCTGCAAGCTTCCATAACACTTATTTGATACTTCTATTTATAGCACAAATCATTTTGTATTTTAGCTGTTTATGTTATTAGACTGTGGTAAAATGTATTTGTCTTTTTTAAATATTTATTGAGATAGGGGAAGAGAGAGAGAGAGAATCCAGACAGACTCCCTGCTTGTGCAAAGCTGTGGGGGGCTCAGTCTCACAACTCTGAGATCATGACCTGAGCAGAAATCAAGAGTTGGATGCTTAACCAACTGAGCCACCCAGGAACGCCTGTCTTATCTTTGTATTCAGGTTGCTTGGCACATAGTAGGCATTCAGTGTTTATTTGAAGGGATAAACAAATATGGAACAGCTAAACCTAAAATAGTCTATAAAAAGACTGGGTATATGTGTGCTCCTGAAGTATGGGGCCTAGATAAGAGGACTCATACCGTTCATATATTACATGGTACTTTGGTATGTGACTTTATTCATGTCTGCTAGCTCCTAGATAGCTAAGAGCAAATAGAACTTTTAGGGAACCAAATTCACAGCTTGGAAGAAATTGGGTATATTATTTTATTTTGATCTCTTTATTGTAGCAATTAGCCTAAGAAGTAAGGGGTAGTAGTAGTGATGTTTAATTTCTAACAGAGTGCCCGTCTATAATTATATTAATTATTATATTATTTATTATTTATTAATTATTATTAATTTGTCAAAAGGTTAGGGGACTAAGAAATTTTTGGAGATTTAACAATATAGGTAATAGAGGGGGATGCCTAGGTGGCTTAGTTGATTAAGTGGCTGCCTTTGGCTCGGGTCCTGACCCAGGGTCCTGAGATCAAGTTCTGCATCAGGCTCCCTGCTCATTGGGGAGCCTGTTTCTACCTCTCCTTTTCCTCCTGACTTGTGTTCTCACTCAAGTCTGCTCTCTCTCTCTAATAAATAAATCTTAAAAAAAAAAAAACCACACACACAATATAGGTAGTAGAGGGTAAGATATATATATATATATATATATATATATATATATATCGTTTCTTTTTTTATTTTAAAGATTTTATTTATTTGACAGAATGAGAAATCACAAGTAGGCAGAGAGGTGGGGGGGCAGGGAGCAGGCTTCCAGCTTAGCAGAGAGCCTGATGCCAGGCTTGATCTCATGACCCGAGCCAAAGGCAGAGGCTTAACCCACTGAGCCACCCAGGCGCCCCATATACAGTGTTTCTTGAGAATTTGGTGCATTTCTTTGGATTGAATCTAAGTTTTGGCATAGTAGGTCTCTGGAGAAGATTTTTCAGCCTCTGCACTGTTGACATTTTGGGCCAGATAATTCTTCGTTTGGGAGTTATGTTTTGTATTGTAGGATGTTTAGCATCGTTCCCCAAATCTACCTGAGCTCCCTGAGTTGCAACAGTTAGGAAGGTCTCCACGTATTGTTACATGTCCACTGGGAGGCAAAATTGCCCTGATGGAGAGATCACTGCTTTTGAGAAAACATTACCAGTATTTCAGTAAAGTCCTACCTTTAACTTGCCTGATGTATGCTTGTAAAGTCAGCTAATAGATTGCATCTTTTTTTTTTTTAAGATTTTATTTATTTATTTATTTGACAGAGAAGGAGGGGAGAGCAAGCACAAGCAGGGGGAACGGCAGGCAGAGGGAGAAGCAGGCTCCCCACTGATCAAGGAGTCTGAGATGGGGCAAGATCCCAGGACCCTGGGATCACAACCGGAGCCGAAGGCAACCGCTTAACTGACTGAGCCCCCCAGGTGCCCCTAATAAATTGCATCTTGTTAAAGTGTCCTTGAGGGCGCCTGGGTGGCTCAGCCTTCAGCTGGGGTCATGGTCCCAGGGTCCTGGGATCGAGTCCCGAATTGGGCTCTCTGCTCAGCAGGGAGCCTGCTTCCTCCTCTCTCTCTGCCTGCCCCTCTGCCTACTTGTGATCTCTGTCAAATAAATAAATAAAATACTTTTAAAAAAGTAAAGTGTCCTTGAAAAAACCCTAAGTTATCAAAATCTGGTATCAGGAAGCTGAAAAGCTAAGAGTCCTAGTGTCTCTTTATTTCTGTGGTATCCTCCCTTTTTCCGGGATAGAAATCAAGGTCTTGTTTGAAAAGGGATAGGCCATTGGGAAAATAAAGCAATATCTATTTCTCTTTTTGTGGAAGAGGGCAAAAAGAGCTTGTAGTTGAATTGATGTAATTAAACGTAATTAAATGTGGTGCTGTGGAATTCCATTATTTTTCCATTTCACTGGTAGTTATATGCATTGATTGGTGTCTTGTCCCATTGACGCAGAATTGTCTTATTGAAGAGTTTGTACTTAATTCAGCATAATTGCAGTTTTGTAGTAGAGAAGTTAAAATTATTAAAATACAGCTCTAATTAGCTAAGTCTGATACGTGAGTTTAAGCTAGTGGGTGGTGGGTAGATTGGAAGATGTGAAACTGGAGTCTGGCAGACAAATTAGTAGGAAGCTATAGCAATAGTGCAGTGTAGCAGTTCTCAAAATTTGAGATCTTTGGACTCCTTTATACTTTTAAAAATTATTGAAGATTTCAGACAGCTTTTGTTATCTACTCATATTTACTATACTAGAAATTAAAGCTTCAAAAGATATTGACTTAAAGAATAATAAACTCATTTTTTAACATAATAGTTTTATGAAAAATCACTAAAAAATTAAGTGACAAGGGTGATGGATGTTTGTAAATCTTTTTGATGTCTGACTTAGTAGAAGATCACTGGATTTGCAGATCTTTTGCATTCACAGTTGATAAGTTGTTTTGATTGAAATATGTGAAAAAAAATCCCAGCCTCATACAGATGAGTAGACGGAGAAGAGGAATGTTTTAATAATCTTTTCAAATAATTGTAGATATTCTCCTCAAACATTTCTTTATTTATTGACAGAGAAAGAAGGCATAGGCAGAGGGAGAAGCAGGCTCCCCACTGAGCAGGGAGCCCGATGTGGGACTTGATCCCAGGGCCCTGGGATCATGACCTGAGCCAAAGGCAAACACTTCACGACTGAGCCATCCATCCCAAACGTTTGTGAAGACTTGTTGCAATATGGAATCTGAAGCCATATTATTATTACTTTTTAAGATTTTGTTTATTTCAGGAGCACCTTGGTGGCTGGTTGAGTGCCTGCCTCTAGGTCAGGTCATGACCTCGGAGTTCCAGGATCAAGCCCCACATCAGGCTTCCTGCTTAGCATGCTGTCTGGTTCTCCCTCTGCCCCTACCCCTGCTTATGCATGCGCTCTCTCTCTCTCTCAAATAAATAACTAAATAAGAATCTTAAAAAAAAAGATTTATTTGAGAAAGAGCACGCATGAACGCGTTCAGCAGAAGGGAGGGAGGGGAAGAGAAAAAAGCAGATTTCCTGCTGAGCAAGGGAGCCCAATGTGGAACTCTGTCCCAGGACTCTGGGATCATGACCTGAGCCAGAGCTGACTCTTAACTGAATGAGCCACCCAGGTGCCCTGAAGCCATATTATTGAACTTAGTACAGTGTTACATTTAAATTTCAGTGGTTTATCTTGCACTTTGAATGGATATTTACTCATGCATAATTTTATGACATCGTACATTGGTCATTAAATCATTGGTTCACTGAGTTATGTAGCTCTTCCGAATGTTGACAAATTTAATTATACAATTGTTAACATTTCCACCCATCTCATCAGGTAAGTCTTTTAAGAATGAGCTGACAAGCTCATAGTGGCAGGCAATTTCTAATTTTCATTTCAAATCTGAATAACCATAGTTTGTCATTTATTCTCTGAAGTAAAAATGGTGTACCATGAAAGATCAGCTGGTTCAGCTTTCTACTCAGGTAATCACACAGGTGTTTTTCTTTGAGATAGCTCTTGTAGTTCCATGTACAGAAGTGCTTTTGAGTATTTACCATTTTCTCTCAAAGAATAATCACAGAGTATTTTAAAAAATGTGTACTGAGGGCGCCTGGGTGGCTCAGTGGGTTAAAGCCTCTGCCTTCAGCTCGGGTCATGATCCCAGGGTCCTGGAATCGAGCCCCGTATTGGGCTCTCTGCTCAGCAAGGAGCCTGCTTCCTCCTCTCTCTCTCTCTGCCTGCCTCCCTGCCTACTTGTGATCTCTGTCAGGTAAATAAATAAAAAAATCTTTAAAAAAAAAATGTGTACTGAAATGTCAAGAATTAATACAATCAGTAATTTTTACAACTTCATCAAAGGCTTTCACATGAAAGTGTATTTTTTGTGTGTGCTGTGTATGGCAATGAAGGATTCAATAACTGTTTTATAGTTTGGGTCATTGTCCTGATTCATGCTCAGGCTCCAGCAGTTTTATACATCATTGCTTTTGCCCCCTAGTGCTGAGGTTAGTACAGTTAAAAAAAAAAAAAAATTAAATAATGCCTTAGTATTGTTATGAATATAGTTTCAACTTCATGGACACTCTGAAATAGGTCTCAAGGACTTTTAGGGGCCTTCAGACCTCATTTTCAGAATTACTAATCTAGGAAGGACAGTGATTTTTCACATCGGTTCTTTGAAAGCACTCTGCTGGTAGAGTTCTACTGAACCTTTCCCTCTTTACTTTGGCCAGAGCAGCTTCTGTGTTGGGTTACATAGCTAAAAATATTTGAAAACCACTGATCAAGAGAAGAAAGAACTGACTGAACTGAACTGTTCAGGAGGGAGCAGTTCATGCTTCATGAATGCATGTTGCACTCACTCATCACTTAATACCTTGTTTATTTCTGCATGCTCCTTTGACATAGAGACTTCTGGTGTCTACACACCTTCTTGGTGGATTAAGCTTCTTAAGAAAGAGGGGAGGGGCTCCTGGGTGGCCCAGTGGGTTTAAGCCTCTGCCTTTGGCTCAGGTCATGATCTCAGGGTCCTGGGATTGAGTCCCACATCTGGCTCTCTGCTCAGCAGGGAGCCTGCTTTCCCCCTCTCTCTCTGCCTGCCTCTCTGCCTACCTGTGATCTCTCTCTGTGTCAAATAAATAAAAAAATCTTTAAAAAAAAAGAAATAGATAAATGGATTTGTAGACTAAAGGTGACTTGTTGGGAATGAGACTAGAGAGGTGAGATGAGTGGAAGAGAATGATCAGAGTGACCTCAGTGTGTGTGGAGCAAGTGTTTGTTTTTCTTTGTTTACAGTGGTATTTTATGGTTATATTAAATGGTCACTAGAGGACACTGAAGTATTGTGAAATCATTTTATGTATGGTGATCCAGCTGGGCATTGAGCAGTCAAGGCTTAGAGCGAGGGGAAATTAATTTACATTTTTCTTACTAAAAGTATTATAAAAATATTTGTTGAAAAGGTAATCAGAAACCTGTTTATGGGTGTAGAGGTTACTTTTAAAAAAATTAAAAATCTGGGGCGCCTGGGTGGCTCAGTGGGTTAAGCCTCTGCCGCCGGCTCAGGTCACGATCTCAGGGTCCTCGGATCGAGCCCCGCATCGGGCTCTCTGTTCAGCGGGGAGAGCCTGCTTCTCCCTCTCTTTCTGCCTACTTGTGATCTCTCTCTCTGTCATATGGGTAAATAAAATCTTAAAAAAAAAAAATTAAAAATCTTAGGAAAACACAAACAAACAAACCTAATTTTGAGGAACTCTAGTCTGAGGCATCTTTGTCCTTTGGTGTGGGCTGGATAATCCCTGTTGTTAATTGTAGACATAGAGGTCTAAAAGGTTGAATATCCTGCCTGACAAGTACAGTTACACAGTAGCAAATGGCAGGGTTTCTTAAATTCCTTTTTAACTTTTTTGAGTTAATTTTAGATTTTCAGAAAATTGCATAGATAGTAAGTGGTGGAGAGTTTTAAATACAGATTTGTGTTACTCCAAAACTGATGTACTCTTTTCACTACTTCTGTTTTTCAAATGAAGGTTATGTTAAAGGAATGAAAATGCTACTCAGCACAGCGAGGAAAGGAGCTCAACTAGATAATATAGATTATTTTAAATTAATTTATACCTTAATGGATGAAATTAAGCAAAATCCAGATGCTTTCTACTGGAGCAGAAAGCAGCTCATACACTCAAGGGGCTGGTATGACAACAAATATATTGCATAACTAAAAGCAGCTGAGAGGCTTTAGTTTACGTAATCATGTTTGGAATGGGGGAGGGGAAGGGGATGTGTTTTTATACTGATAAGAGTCTGAGGGTCTAATCTGGGACAGTGTGGAATAGGTGAGGCTTGAACAGCAATTTTTATTTTTTATGTTTATTTTTTTTTAATTTTTACGTAATCTGTACACCCAGTGTAGGGCTGGAACTCAAAATCCTGAGATGAGGAGTCACATGCTCTACCCACTGAGCCAGCCAAGCGCCCCAGATATTTTTCTCTTTCTTTTTAAAAATATTTTATTTATTACTGGGGCACCTAGGTGGCTCAGTTGATTAAGCGTCTGCCTTCAGCTCAGGTTGTAATCCCAGAGTCCTGGAATCAAGTCCCACATCGGGCTCCCTCCTTGCAGGGAACCTGCTTCTCCTTCTCCCTGCTCATGTTCTCTCTTGCTATCACTCTCTCTCTCAAATAAATAAATAAATAAATTTTAAAAGATTTTATTTATCGGGGCACCTGGGTTGCTCAGTGGGTTGAAGCCTCTGCCTTCGGCTCGGGTCATGATCCCAGGCTCCTGGGATCGAGCCCCACATCAGTCTCTCTGCTTGTCAGGGAGCCTGCCTCCCCCTCTCTCTGTGCCTGCCTCTCTGCCCACTTGTGATTTCTGTCTGGCAAATAAATAAATAAAATATTTAAAAAAAATTAAAAAAAAAGATTTTATTTATCATTTTTTTTAAAGATTTTACTTATTCGACAGAGAGAGGAGGAGAAGCAGGGGAGCCTGGTGCTAACAAAGGAATGGTTTAACTGGGATTGGTCATAGGAAGGCTACAGTAAAACAATAGGATAGCAGGTGGTTTTGCTGGGATGTGATATCTGGTGATTAAGACTAAGCTAACTTTTTGGAATTCTGCCTAACTCTCCCATCCCTTTTCTATTCAAGGCAAAAAGTAACAGTTATTTTTCCATTCATTTTAACTGTGGAAGATAATTCCTGTCTATTCTAGTATTTTTGTGAAGATTAGATGAGAAGATATATGAAAAAGTACTTTTTGGGGACGCCTGGGTGGCTCAGTTGGTTAAGCAGCTGCCTTTGGCTCAGGTCATGATCCCAGCGTCCTGGGATCGAGTCCCACATCGGGCTCCTTGCTCAGCAGGGAGCCTGCTTCTCCCTCTGCCTCTGCCTGCCATTCTGTCTGCCTCTGCTGGCTCTCTCCCCCTCTCTCTCTGATAAATAAATAAAATCTTAATATATAAAAAAAGTACTTTTTGTAAGCTGAGACGTAGTACTTCATTCATCTAACAGTTATTTATTGTTTTTGCTCTTAAGAATTTTGTACAGAGGAGCTTAGTGAAGTGGAGAGGAAAAATTACTTCCCAGTTTTGTAACTTTCTGTTGTCAGAGAGCAGCAAGCTTGCTTAGTCATTCATTTTTTTTTTTTTTAAGATTTTACTTATTTATTTGACAGACAGAGATCACAAGTAGGCAGAGAGGCAGAGAGAGAGAGAGGAGGAAGCAGGCTCCCTGCTGAGCAGAGAGCCCGATGCGGGGCTCTATCCCAAGACTCTGGGATCAAGACCTGAGCCGAAGGCAGAGGCTTTAACCCACTGAGCCACCCAGGCGCCCCTTGCTTAGTCAATTCAGATAGTGCCTAAAGTTGGCAATTGCTGGGTTGTTACCCTGTTTCAGGGACTGTCCACCACTCTTCTGGAGGAAAGCTGAGGTCGATCTTTGTTCCCAGAGTTCACAAAGCGCACAGAAGTTTATTAAGCTTCATTTGGGATAATGGGGGGAATACTGGACTACTGATGTCTATTATTAAGGCTTCCTCTTTCTTATATCTGACAGTCTTTTTTTTTTTTTTTTTTTTGAGATTTTATCTGTCCATTTGAGAGAGAGAGAGCGTGCAGAGTAGGGGAGGGGCAAAGGGAGCAGGAGAAGCAGACTCCCTGGTGAGCTGTGAGCCAGTCGCAGGCTCCATCCCAGGACCCCAAGATCATGACCCGAGCCAAAGTCAGACATGGCATTGACTGAGACATCTGACAGTCTGAATTACAAATTAGAAGATCGAGCACAGAGCACCCCTGGGTGGCTCAGTGGTTTAAGCGCCTGACTCTTGATTTGATCTCAGCTCAGGTCTTGATCTCAGGATAGTGAGTTTAAGCCTAGTGTGGAGCCTACTTAAAAAGATCAGCACAAAGAACAAAGTAAATTATTTAATGGCATTGTTTCTCTCTGTATAGGACTATTTCATTTTAATCTTTTCTTTCTAAATATGTCTTACCAAAAAAAAAAAAAAATTGCAGTGAGTGTAAGTATATCCATCCATAAAGGAAGTGGTTAATCTTTGCAGGAAAGTTTTTCTAGGCCACATAAATTGTCATTCCATAAGAGCAAGCAGTTTCCTTTCTGATGATTGGAACTGTCATGTTTGCCAGAGAAGTGTGTCTTTGTCCTGATAGGGCTGGAGTAATATTGCCAAATTTTGGTTTTATAGCTTTCTTATTTATAGTGAATGCAAAGTCATTTTACCTTTAGTTGCCACTGTTCTTTCTGTAGGAGCTCTAGGCTCTATACACACAGCTAATAGTCAAAAGTAGCTTTGTGATCATGCTCAATTTCACCATTTGTAAAATAAAGATCAAAATACCTACCTCTTTGGATTCTTGGGAGGTTTATATGAGATAATTTGTAAAGTGTACTTAGGCCAGTGCCTGGGACATAGTAAGAATTAAAATGTTAGCTACTATTTCAGTTTGGGACAGGTTAATATATTTAAAAGGATAAAGGTTTGAATGTGTGATATTTAAATTTTTTAAATTTTTTAAAAGATTTTAAAATTTTTTTGAAGATTTTTTTAAAGATTTATTTATTTATTTGACAGAGAGAGACACAATGAGAGAGGAAACACAAGCGGGGGAGAGGGAGAAGCAGGCCTCCCGCCGAGCAGGGAGCCCAATGCAGGGCTCCATCCCAGGACCCTAGGATCATGACCTGAACCAAAGGCAGAGCTTAACGACTGAGCCATCCAAACGCTCCTAAACCCTTTTTTTTTTTTTTTTGCTATGCCTTTGAACTAAAATGGATTTAGAAGTTCCACTCCAACGATCTCTAGCGTTACTTCCTCCCTTTTTTTTAAGAGGGGGAGATCTCCAGTGTGAGGGAGGGAGGGGCAGAGTAAGAGAGAGAATCTTAAGTAGGCTCCATGCCTGATGTGGGGCTCAGTGTCAGAAACCCAAGATTGTGACCTGAGCCAAAATCAAGAGTCACATGCTATGAGAACTGAGTTAGACAGGCGCCCCTGCATTTATTTATTTATTTATTTGACAGAGAGACACATCGAGAGGGGAAACATAAGCAGGGGAAGTGGGAGAGAGAGACGCAGGTTTCCTGCTGAGCAGGCAGCCCCATGTGGGGCTCAGTCCCAGGAACCTGGAATCCTGACCTGAGCCGAAGGCAGACACTTAATGAATGAGCTACCCAGTGCCCCCCCCTTTTTAAAATTTAATTTAATTTTTAATTTTTAATTTTTTTAAGATTTGGAGTGAGAGCGAGCACAGGCAGACAGAGTGGCAGGCAGAGGCAGATGGAGAAGCAGGCTCCCTGCCAAGCAAGGAACCCGATGTGGGACTCAATCCCAGGATGCTGGGATCATGACCTGAGCTGAAGGCAGCTGCTTAACCAACTGAGCCACCCAGGTGTCCCTAAAATTTTTAATTTTTTAAATTTCAGTGTACCAGAATTCATTGTTTATGCACCACACCTAGTACTCCATGCAATACGTGCCCTCCATAATACCCACCACCAGGCTCACCCAACCTCCCCCCCCCGCCCCTTATGAACCCTCAGATTGTTTTTCAGAGTCCATAGTCTCTCCTGTTTCGTCTTCCCCTCCAATTTCCCCCAACTCCCTTCTCTCCATCTCCCCATGTCCTCCGTGTTATTTCTTGTGCTCCACAAATAAGTGAAACCATATGATAATTGACTCTGATTTATTTCACTCAGCATAATCTTTTCCATGTTGATACAAAAGTTGGGTATTCATCCTTTCTGATGGAGGCATAATACTCCATAGTGTATATGGACCACATCTTCCTTATCCATTCGTCCGTTGAAGGGCATCTTGGTTCTTTCCACAGTTTGGCGACCGTGGCCATTGCTGCTGTGAACATTCCCCCCCTCCCTTTTTTTAATGGGAGAATAGAGTTAGTACAGATATCTGCATCCTCTATATCTTTTTTGTTGTTGCTGCTGGTAATAGAAGAAATAAACGTGAGGAATAAGTTTGGGTCCTCTGAATTCTTTGCCCCATATAACATTTACCTTCCTTTCTCCATAGGCAACCATTTTCATGTATTTTTTCTAGTCTCCCCTTTTACTCGTACTGTGTATATACATATCAATAAATAAGAGTGTATTTTCTTTTCTTTTTTATATAATCTGTCAAATGTATCTTTTTGCAGTTTGCTTTTTTTCATTAAACGTCTTTTACTTGAAATAACTCTCTAAGGTAACTGTCCAAATGTTCTGGTGGTGTCCTATTCTTGATACCATATCCTGGGTACATACATAGCAGAGTGCTCTGATTTACTTCTTCAGTTGGATAATTTAAGGTTAAAGACGTCTGTCTAATGAACTGATAAGTATATTTATTTATGCTTCTTATATGAGGGAAGCTGAGCTCTGGTTGTAAAATACAAGGCCAGATAGGATAGGTACACAAATACCTATTCTTACCTGTGTACCTTATATATCTTGGTCCTCATTTCCTCTCTTGTCTTTCTAGTTCCCCAAGGTCCAGTTCACATTCTGAATCCCCACAAATTTTTCCTCATATTTCCTGCTCACATTCTAATTTTTACTTCCTCTTGTGCTTCCTGGCACTTAACTGCTTTTCCAGTTTTAAACATGTGGGTCCTTTCTCTGATTATATCAGAAATTACAAACTCAGAATCTGTTGGGGTCTATAGGCAGCTGATGGAAATGAGTGATGCTGGATGGGCACTGTGGCACATTGGAGATTACACTTTACCAAAGTTGGGGGGGGGCAGTTGCTACTAAACTCCAGACTATTACTAAATGATTAGAGTCCCTAGTTTGCTTAATCATTAGGTTTTTTATGAGAGACCCAAAATCTGTTTTTTTTTTACATAGCCCTATTTTAAATGTTATCAGCTAGTTTGTGATAATAAATACACATACATAAACATTTCTGCATACATGCATACATATATATGTGAAATATACCATATCTATAAGAGACCAAACAACTTTTTGCTGGTTGTATTCAGCCATTTTGTGATCTCTTCCTTTTTCCAACCTCTTAATTAAATGAAAAATTTTACCAAGAGCCTTCTTTCATGGTTATCCTTTTGTTCTGAGAATTCATCACACTTGATTTTAAGTAAGAAGTTACTTCTAAAATAACTTGATCAGAGGCACCTAGTGGCTCAGTGGGTTAAAGCCTCTGCCTTCTGCTCAGGTCATGAGCCCAGGGTCCTGGGATCCAGCTTGGCATGGCATCGGGCTCTCTGCTCAGCAGGGAGCCTGCTTCCTCCTCTCTCTCTGCCTGCCTCTGTCTGCTTGTGATCTCTGTCTGTCAAATAAAATCCTGAAAAAAAAAATAACGATCATACAGCCTTTGTTTAAAAAAACACATTAGTGGTTATCATGGTTAGTTTAGAAAATGAGTACACTTGACCGTCCAACAACAACACTTTGAACAGCACATGTCCACTTACGTGTGGAATTGTTTCAATAATTACAGTACAGTACTATAGATGTATTCTTTTTTTTTTTTAAAGATTTATTCGACAGAAAGAGATCACAAGTAGGCAGAGAGGCAGGCGGAGAAAGAGGGGGAAACAGGCTCCCTGCTCAGCAGAGAGCCTGATGTGGGGCTTGATCCCAGGACCCTGAGATCATGACCTAAGCCGAAGACATAGGCTTAACCCACTGAGCCACCCAGGCGCCCCTATTTTTTCTTCTTTATGACCTTTTAAACATTTCTTTTTGTAGCTCTTTACTGTAATAATGTAGTACATAATGTACATAACATACAAAATCATGCATTAACTATTTATGTTATTGATCAAGCTTCTAGCTAACAGTGGGTTATTAGGTACTTAAGTTTGGAGGGTGCCAGAAGTTCTAATATCTTATTGTTTAAAGATCAATTGTATATGTTTCAGATCCTTTTTTAGTTTCTGGGATAGTAAACCAATGGTACTATTGATCCTGGAGAAGTTCATTGTGTATTGGGGAGGGTTGGAGTTTTTGAAGGTTGAGCTTCTTGGGAAGCAGACTCTGAGTTAGAGATAGTCTTCTTGCATGAGTTTTATTACAGTGTTTTGAGATAACCACCTTGGGAGAGAAGGGGAATGGGCTGAGGGAGAAATTGAGTTGTGATATTATCTTTTTTTTTTTAAAGACTTTATTTATTTCACAGACAGAGATCACAAGTAGCCAGAGAGATAGGCAGAGAGAGGAGGAAGCAGGCTTCCTGTTGAGCAGAGAGCCTGATGCGGGACTCAATCCTGGGCTCATGACCAGAGCTGAAGGCAGAGGCTTTAACTCACTGAGCCAACCCAGGTGCCCCAAGTTGTGATATTATTTTAATGACGGCTTCAGCAATCCTGTGGAGAATGTGAAGCTGGAAGCATCCTTTAGAATTAGCTTTTAAGTGGGAGTGAAGGGGCCTCATTTTGCATGTGGGCTATCCTTGGAAGAGGATATGACACTGAGTAAGGCAGCTTTTCAGTGGAGGCAGTTCTGAAAAGGATCAGTAGCTCAGGGTTATCTTTTCAGTAATACTTTGCACCAGCTGGGACTACAGATCCTTCTTCCTTCAGGGAGATCTGTGTAGTCGGTATTATCACACTGTCCACCATAAAGAGTCAGAGTCAGCATGAATACTTTTAAACAAATCATCATGTGCTGTGTAAGCCTGGAGGAATGACTTGACTAATTGCTGGAAGGAGCTATGAAAGCTTATGGAAGGGATGACATTTGAGCTTGAGCTAGGATTTTTGTTTTATAAAATTTTATTTGAGAGAGAGAAAGCACAACATGCACACATGAGAGAGGGGAAGGAGCAAAGGGAGAGAGAGAGAATCTCAGGCTGACTGTGCTCTGAGTGTGGAGCTTGAGATTAGGACCTGAACCGAAGCCAAGAGATGGATGCTCAACCAACTGAGCAATCCAGGCATTTCCTGGGCTAAGTTTTAAAGAAATGAATTAGTAGGTTTAGAAGGGGAAAGTGTAAAGAATGGGACATCTTTCATTGAGTCACTGGCATTTCATAGCATAGTCCAGAAAATGATTTTTTAAAGGGCAAAGGTTACCTACATTAACCATTCTTCAGTTTCTAGCAATTATGATAAAAATCGTGAAGCTGTTTCCAAAATCTTGGTTTGTTTCCATGGTGATAATTTAAAAAAAAAAAAAAACTTAAATCCCAGTATGCTCAGGCTTGAGACTGAACCAAGCCCATCATGGCCAGAACCCCAAAAAGACAGGCTGAACTTGAGTGAGAATCTTTTTTTCCCAAGAGTCCAAATTGGATTTGGTCCCCGCGTTGTCCCTTGTGCTTAGGTCTGGAACAGATGCAATGAATTTCTTGAATACTGAACATGTTCTTTGTTGCTTTGTATGTTCCCTCCTAGGCTTGAGGGTGTCCATGGGAAGTCAGAAGATAGATTAAACTGGGGCTCTACCACTTACTACTTCTTTGACCTTGGGAGGCTAGGTAAACACTCGATCCTCTTTTCTCATCCTTAAAATACAGATAGTGTTGCATAATAACATAATTTTAGGATTGTTGAGATAATGTATAAAAGCTTATAAACCATTAGGTGTTTCCTAGAATATTTTATTACTATTTAAAATCCCTTATGAAATATATGTGATGTTAGGTTTTTATGTTAGGATAAGATTTTTAAATTTATGTTTTTTAAGATTTTCTCAATTTGAGAGAGTAAGAGAGCATGAACAGAGGGAGAGGGATAAGCAGACTGTGAGATGAGCACAGAGCCCAAAGAGGGGCTTGACCTCATGATTCTGAATCATAACCTGAGTCGAAATCAAGAGACACTTAACCAAGTGCTCCACCCAGGCGCTCAAGGATAAGGTTTTTTTAAAAATAAGATTTATTTATGTATCTTTGTGCCCTAGAGGGAGTATTGGAAGGGGCAGAGGGAGAAGGAAAGAGAGAATCTCAGGCTGACTCCCCGCTGACTGGGGAGCCCAACGGGGGTTCAGTCTCATGACTCATGAGATCATGACCTGAGCCTAAATCAAGAGTTGGATGCCCAGTTGACTGTGCCACCCAAGCGCCCCTGTTAGGCTAAGAATTTTAAAAAGCAAATTTTGATTGTTAGGAGGTATGGATTTGGCCTGTAGAACCTAGTTCCCAAATTAACACTAAAACCTTTAATATAAGGGTGAATGTCACAGAGAAAAAACTATTACTTAGCTTCTGAATCCTGACACATCTGCTGTATGGATGTCAGATATACATGAACAGATTGCTGGTTGTGGGGATGAATAAGAAAATGGATGGCAAATTTAGTGTAATAACTGTTACTCCTTACAGTTTCTGCTGTGCTGATGATGGGTCAAAAAATGTAATCAACGGAGAGTGAAGTGGATGTGATAGGGCTGTTGCTCAAGACAGCAGTATGAGAGAGATTGCAGTCAAAATAAAATTGTCTAGACATCTGACCCCTAGCACAACTGTCAATTCCAAATGAACAGTTGAAAAACAAATACATAGGTAGACCATAGAGGTCTAGACTTCTGCTAAGTACTTCCAAGAATATTTTCCCTGGAAAGAAAAGTTGACAGTTAATAGGGGAAAGGCTCATTCTGTACTTCATGAAACCTGTTAAGTTGAGAAGGCAGGAAACTCCAAGCAGATCTCATTACTAAAAGAGAAATGATGATTATGTGAAATACAGCCTCTGGTTCCAAGAGAATGCATTAGAGTAACTTGAAGAGCCTTTCAAAATACAAATGTCTACATCCCAACCCTGAACATTAATTAATTTGGTCCTCATCTCTAGAACGGGGCCTGGGGGAGGGGCAGTTATTTTGAAAAGCTTGCTAACTAATTCTGATGTGGCTCTCTTGAACTACTGGTTTCAGTGAGCTCTATTTAATTGGAATTAGTAAATTCCCAGATGTTGGGATAAAGAACTAAGTGTTGGAGTTTTTTCCTAGGGGAGTTTAGTGGACAGAATGTTGATGTAAAACCGTAGGTATTTAGGGACAGCTTCATCTTTTCCAATGTTGCACAAAATGTTTTGGTTATTAGAATTACTGAAAGTACTAAAGGGTAACTAATATTGTGGGGATCACCTCTAAGTGTTTAATTCTATTATATGAATGGGGTATGATTTTACTAGAAGAAAAAAACTGTTCCATCATGTTTAAATAATGGAAGAATCATCCTGCCTGTTACAAAATCCAGATAAGCATAATTGGCTATTTTCTGAGATTTTTATATTAAAAGTACAACATTTACCAAGTATTTTCTTGTCTGCTGGCTGATAAGAGGTAGTAGATAACCTTAAGTTTAAGGAAAATTTATCAGGGACAGTGTTGACTTTTTAAAAATTAACATATAATGTATGATTTGTTTCAGGGGTACAGGTGGACAGTGTTTACTTTTGAATAGACTATATTTAACTTGTCTTTTATGCAAATCTTTTATGCAAAACCAAACTTTTGTATTTGTTGGAACTGGTCCAACTCATTAAGTGCATAGTTTGATACTGGAGAGGAGTCATTCGTGTGAGTTGGGGGATTTTCACCAAAGATTTTCTGTAATGTTCCCAGACAAAGATAGGTAAGTAGGAGACCATAAAGAAAGGTCTTAAGTTATTTCAAAGAGAGTGTCAGGGCACTAGAATCTCGAATTTGGAGATGGGAGGAGGGACGTACGTAGTTTAAAGAACATTTACCATTACAGCATTTTATATACCCTCTCCCCCAAATATTTAGGGCAGAAAAACTTTTTATAGTGCAAAAACAGCCTGACAACAATTTTTACCTTCTCAGGTGGTTGTGATAGCAGAATATCATTATAATTTTTAATCAGTATTGTGGATAACCTCCTAGGTCTGGCATAGTGGACCCAAAATCTTCATTAGAAGGGAACTTTAAAAAAAGTTAAAAAAACCAAAAACATTGTTTTAAAGGGATGATTGTTGGTGAGATCTGAAGTTTAACCTTGAATTATGGTACCAGTAATTCAGCTCAATTTTAGAAGGCCTTTTATTATATAGAGTTTTAGGATATTGAATGAGAGTGAACATTATGCTGTAGTTTGGATGGAACTAAATTTGTACAGTGACATTTTCTGAAAGAATTAGTTTGTATTCTGTGGTCCTTAAAAGGTGATAATTTTTTCTTCTTTTCAGCTTGCTGAAGCAAAGACTCATTTTGAAGATGTTTAATAAGTCATTTGGAACACCCTTTGGGGGTGGCACTGGTGGCTTTGGCACAACTTCAGCATTTGGGCAGAGTAAGTCTTACAAAACAAGGGGAGAAACTTAAGCTATTCTTACTAAGAACAAATCCATTCAGGTGGCTGAAATAAAAAACACAGGAAATAACAAGTGCTGGCGAGGGTGTGGAGCAAAAGGAACCCTTCCTTGCCTGCTGTTGGTGGAAATGCAAACTGGTGCAGCCACTGTGGAAAATAATGTGGAGGTTCCTCAGAAAATTAAAAATAGAATCAGCATACAATCTAGTAATTTTGCTACTGGGTATTTACCCAAAGAAAACCAAAATATTAATTCAAAAAGAAATGTGCACACCTATGTTTATTGCAGCATTATTGGTAAGGTATGGGAACAACCCAAGTGTCCATGGATTGATGAATGGATAAATATGTGGATATATACCATGGAATATTAATCATAAAGACTGAGATTTTTTTTTAAGATTTTGTTTATTTATTTGACAGATCACAAGTAGGCAAAGAGGCAGGCAGAGAGAGAGAGAAGGAAGCAGGCTCCCTGCTGAGCAGAGAGCCCGATGCAGGGCTCGATCCCAGGACCCTGAGATCATGACCTGAGTGGAAGGCAGAGGCCTTAACCCACTGAGCCACCCAGATGGCCCCAAGACTGAGATCTTAACATTTGTATCAACGTGGATGGATCTAAAGGGTATAATCCTGAGTGAAATAAGTGAGAGAAAGAAATAAGTTTGGAATTCAGAAAGAAAACAAATGAACAAAGATAAAAGATATGAAGAAACACACTCTTAAATATAGATTTTGAAACTAATGAAACTCTGAAACAATATAACACTGTTAATTATACTTGAATAAATTTTTAAAAAGAAAAAATCATTCTGATAGTTTAGATAGGAATTTTGTTCATACTTTGGTCTTATAACAAAATCTCTTTGATAAATAACTGGATAAGATCTTGTTAGAATTTTATAAGAAATAGAAGTAGGTTTGGAGTTTTCATGGTTTTTTGATCATCCATAGAAGGTACTTGATATATATATATGTTAATATATATATATATATATACATACATATATATATATTCTTTTTTTTTTAAGCCTGTGCATGAGCCTGGGGTGGAGTTGGGGGAGGGGCAGAGAGAGAATCTTTTTTTTTTTTTTTCCTTTTCTTTTCAAGATTTTATTAGAAGGCACAAGGGGTGGGGTAGGAGCAGAGGGGAGAGGGAAAAGCAGACTTCCCACTGAACAGGGAGTCCGACAAGAAGCTCAATCCCAGGACTCTGAGATCATGACCTGAGCTGAAGCCAGATGCTTAAGGGACTGAGCCACCCAGGGTCTCCTTTAGTTTTGTTTTGTTTTGTTGTTTTCAAAGATATATTTCCTGTCATTGAACTATGGAATTAGAATCTTGGTTGGAACTTGAACATGTGTATTCTGAAAAACCTTTCCAGGTCTTTCTCATGCACTCCCCTAAGTAAGGATCATTCATTTCAGAGACTCTGGAATATATAATGTCTAGAGAGAATTTAACACTTTGAGTTTGATGACTTTGCTTTTGTCTGTAGCTCGAGATCATTACTTACCTTCGCACTCTTTTTTTTTAACCCGTTGACATCTATAACTTTATTGAAAAGTCACACCTCTTCAGTTTTTTTTTTCTCCTGGAACAATGAATAAAATGTTTATCATTTTGGCTTAATTGGCTTAATTTTAACTGTAATTTGTAGTCTGATGGAACTTTGAAAAAATAATTTTCAGTTTAGACCAGTTATCCTGTTCAAACACAGAATATTAAGAAATACTAAGATCCTTTCCAGTGGGTCACCTGATTTAGATTTTATTTTGACTCTGGATTTTCCTTTTTCAGACACTGGCTTTGGCACTACTAGTGGAGGAGCATTTGGAACATCTGCATTTGGTTCTAGCAACAATACTGGAGGCCTCTTTGGAAATTCACAGACCAAACCAGGTAGGGATTTTACTTGGAATATGGTGGTTTATTCTTAGCTGGTATAGGACTTCATTTAGTGGTTCCAGTCCATGTATTTAACTGTTTTTTTCCTCTCCATCTCTCCAGGAGGATTATTTGGTACTAATTCATTTAGTCAGCCAGCTACCTCCACAAGCACTGGCTTTGGGTTTGGCACATCAACAGGAACATCAAATAGCTTGTTTGGAACTGCAGGTACAGGGACCAGTCTCTTCTCATCCCAGAACAATGCCTTTGCACAAAATAAACCAACTGGCTTTGGAAGTAAGTAGGACATCGTTGGACTTCTGCATCTAATAATTTGATTTGCTTATTGAATGTACTCCCTCTTTTTCTTTTCCCTGTGTTCATTTACCCCCTTTCTCCACCAGGTAGCAAAAACATTGGGGAGAGGAAAACCTCAGAATGTATTGAAAAGTTTAATAGGCTGGAAAGGAGGGGGCTACATTGTTCCAAGATTGAAAATCTAAGAAGCACTAGTATTCAAGGGATATGCAGAGGAAGAGTCTTCTGACATAGAATGACCAGAGAGTGGATGAAAAGCCAGGCCAGAGCAATGTCATAGATGTTAAGACAGGAGAAATTCAAGGAGGAATGCACATATTCCTCCATATTGTACTTCAGGGACACCTTCTTCTTGCCTGTTTCACATTGGGTATTAGAGACTAAAGCAGGAATAACATACTAGATGTGACATGGTTGCTCTTCCATTCCTCATCCATGGCAGATGTTTTGTTTAAGTAGGCTCATGGAGTCCAGCATGAGGCTTGAACTCACAACCTTGAGATCAAGACCTGAGATGAAGTCAAGAGTAGGACACTTAAACGACTGAGCTACCCAGATAGCAGATGTTTTTTTTTTTTTTTAAAGATTTTATTTATTTATTTGAGAGAGAGACAGTGAGAGAGAGCACGAGCGAGGAGAAGGTCAGAGAGCGAAGCAGACTCCCCGTGGAGCTGGGAGCCTGATGTGGGACTCGATCCCGGGACTCCAGGATCACGCCCTGAGCCGAAGGCAGTCGTCCAACCAACTGCGCCACCCAGGCGTCCCGATAGCAGATGTTTTTAATTGATTGCTTCAAGTCTAAATGTGGCCTAGGGATAATTCACACAGTACTTTGAGGTAACCACTACTAGTTGAACAGGTGTTCCCTGTGAGTTGATGCATTCCTAGTGCGAAAGTATAGCAGAATGAATGTTAGCCAGCTAGCACTGTTTCACAGAGGGAAAGTTGTGGGGTACTGAAATATTTAACCATGACAATGTAAAGTGCAGTCTAACTTGCTAATTCAAAACAGATGTGACTGTTTACTTGAAGCCATACATTAGGACATGTTTTTAGAAAAGAAATAGCAGTTTGCCAGTATGAAATCAGACTCCTCTTAAATTGGTGATTAGGATATAATTTACTATTAAATACTTGCAGATAGCGTTATTGCTTACTGACATTTCTGCACCTTATGTATAACTTCTTGAGAAGTAATATCTCTCTTTGAAAAATATATTCCTTAAATAAGAGTTAAATTCACTTTATGTAATTTTTTGAAATTCAGCTTTTTGGAAAAGTAAGGCAATCGGAATTTATTCTAAGAAATAATCAACATGCCTACTAATTTTTCCATATAATTTTACTGCGCAAAATTTAATAATAATCTGGTTACCCTAATAGGATCATTTGTGTGTTTTGAACTTCTTGGTTTTGTTTAGGTGTTTGTATTAATGTATGTAAATAAAATATACAGTGACCCCTGTTGAAGTCTGTTGTGATGTTTTCAGAAAGACAAGTTCATTCAGCATGTAGTCTTATCAAAAAAGGAGAAATGAGATAAAATTTATGATGAAATAGGGTACCATTTCTTTTCACTTGTCTTCCAGATTTACCCAACAAGAACTTTATAGACACTTAGCTGACAAAGGGATTCAGATTTTATTTCACTTCAGAGTTGGAAGCCTAGAATTATGTATGTGTCTGTATGAAACATGTTTGAAGGTACTTGCTAGGAAGATTTGAAAGAGAGAATTTGAGAATGTGAAAGTAATGCTGCTGTGGCACCACAGCCCAGTTTAAAGATATCTTACAGATTCTTAGACTCTTAACTGTTGCCATCTCATTTTTCTTTCTAATTTACAGATTTTGGAACAAGTACTAGCAGTGGGGGACTCTTTGGTACTACAAATACAACCTCTAATCCTTTTGGTAGCACATCTGGCTCCCTCTTCGGGCCAAGCAGTTTTACAGCTGCTCCTACTGGGACCACTATTAAGTTTAATGTAAGTATTTTCTTCTAGTCTTTGTGTGGAATATATTACTCTTCTGTTTGTATATCTCTTTGAAGGATGAAATAAAATTTCTCCATTTTCCACTTAAGCATAGTTTTTAGTCTCACTCTTCCTGAAAGTGTTAAGAACAAAATCTCTAAATATTTGTATAGTAGGTATGAAAAGTCATGGAACATTAATCTTGAATATGTGTATTTGAATCATGCTCAACCCAATCAAATTCATATTCACAAGGTTGATTACAATCGGTAGTATGAGCTTGAGCTTGTATTTACTGCATTCATGACTTGGCTCTGAATAATCATCATTCCTTGTATATATAAAGGAATGAGGGGCAAACTAAAAGAAATTATTGAAAATAGGGCCTCTTTTAAGACAAAATCAGAGAGGGAGACAAACGGTAAGAGACTCTTAATCATAGGAAACAAACGGGGCTGCTGGAGGGGTTGGGAGTGGGAGGATGGGGTAACTGGATGATGATCAGTAGGGAGGGCACATGATGTAATGAGCTGGGTATTATATAAGACTGATGAATCACTGAACTCTTTCTCTGAAACCAATAATACACAATGTTAATTAATTGAATTTAAATTTTAAAAGATCAATAGTCTTAAAAAAGAATAGGGCCTCTTAAGGAGATACAGGGAATAACGCATCAGTATTCCATGTGCCAGTGAAAAATAAAACTTGTTGATGAAATGGCAGAATGGGGCAGTAGAGTTTGATGTTTTTTTGGACTATTATGAAAGAATGTGGTAGAGGGTTAGAATGGAAGATTTGTTAATGAAAACGTATGGAATACTACTTGATAGAAGGTACTACTTGATGTGATTGGTTGGGAGATACTTAGGATAGGCCAGAGGACAATTAGCCCAAATAAAATCTGGCACAAATAGGTCTTGGCTTAACCTCTTGTTAAAATTTACTCTAGGAAATGAAGAATTTCTTAGGCAAGGTGGCGAATTCATAATTTAGAAACTGAACTTTATTTTTAAGATTTTATTTATTTGAGATACAGGAACAGAGCAGGGTGGAGGAGCAGAGAGCGAGCGAGAAGCAGACTCCCCACTGAGCCAGGAGCCCGAAGTGGGTCTCGATCCCAGGGCTCACAGATCATGACTTGAGCCAAAGGCAGATGCTTAACCAGTTGAGCCACCCAGCTGCCTCAAAACTGAACTTTAGAATTTAGAAACATACTGAATTTAGAACCCTAAATTTAATATAAAATTAAATATAAATGATAGTGAAAATACTGTGTGTTTTCTATTAAAAAGTATAGTAATTGAGAAAACTGACAATACGTGTGGAAATCTTTGGTTACATACATCTACAAATACGTGTACAAATCTTTAGTTAGGTGTAGGGGAAAAGCCAGTCTTCTGTATTTCTTTCCTTTTTTTTTAAGATTTTATTTATTTATTTGTCAGAGAGCGAGGAGCGAGAATTAGCACAGGCAGACAGAGTGGCAGGCAGAGGCAGAGGGAAAGGGAGAAGCAGGCTCCCTGCCAAGCAAGGAGCCTGATGTGGGACTTGATCCCAGGACGCTGGGATCATGACCTGAGCTGACGGCAGCTTCTTAACCAACTGAGCCACCCAGGCATCCCTCTTCTATATTTAATTGCAACAAGTTACAAAGAAGACACTTCAAAAATCTTAAAAAAAAAAAAAAAAAAAGACACTTCAAAAAAATAAATAAAGTAAACATTTCAGAGCAAAGTAGGAGATAGGACTGAGAAATACAAGTTTAAATGTACATGTTGGGTAAATTGGATAGTTTTTCTTATGCATGTAATCTTAAGTGTATATATATTTTTTAAGATTTTATTTATTAGAGAAAGCATGAGTAGGGGGGAGGGGCAGAGGGAGAGGGAGAAGCAGACTCCCTGCTGAGCAGGGAGCCAATGCAGGGCTCTGTCCTAGGACCTTGGGATCATGACCTGAGCCAAAGGTAGATGCCCAACTGACTGAGCCACCCAGGTGCCCGTTATTTATTTTAACAATTTTATTTGAGAGCGAGCATTTGTGCACAAATTGGGGGAGGCAGAGGGAGAGGGAGAAGCAGACCCCGCTGAGTAGGCAACCCAGTATGGGGCTCAGCCCCAGAACCCTGAGATCATGACCTGAGCCAAAGGCAGACACTTAACTGACTGAGCCACCCAGCTTCTCCTTAAGTGTATTTTAGTAGATAATTAGATGGCTTGGTTAGTGGCTTAATAACTGTTATAACTATTACTGACATTGATTTATTTAGATAACTTTGATGTAAGCGGGGGGAGATCAGAAATGCAGTATAGTAAGCACCCTTGAAACTATCTCGTTTAGCAGAAGACCTAGAGGACTAGTTACTATAGAGTTTAGTGGTTGAAGAATTATGTCTGTGAGAGTAGGGATTTAGAGTTTGGACTTAAATATTTGCTTCAGACTTTCAAATTTGCCTTTATCTTCCTTTGCAGCCTCCAACTGGTACAGATACTATGGTTAAAGCTGGAGTTAGCACTAACATCAGTACCAAGCACCAGTGTATTACTGCTATGAAAGAATACGAAAGCAAGTCACTAGAGGTCAGTAAAATGCAATACAGAATATCAGCCTAACCTTTTGATTCTATTGGAAAGTAGGTTTTAAAAATGTTTTGATTCTTTTTTTTTTTTAGGATCAAGTACCTCACACTGGGTTTCTGTAAAAAACTTAACACACATATGTTTTTTTAAAAGATTTTATTTATTTATTTAATGGGGAGCGATCACAAGTAGGCAGAGAGGCAGGCAGAATGAGAGGGGGAAGCAGGCTCCCCACTGAGCAGAAAGCCGGATGCGGGGCTCGATCCCAGGACCCTGGGACCTGAGCCAAAGGCAGAGGCTTAACCCACTGAGCCACCCAGGCACCCCACACATATGTTTTTTAAGTCGGCTCTGTGCCCAGTGTGGGGCTTTAACTCATAACCCTGACAGTGAATAAGTCACATGTTTTTAAAAATTTTATTTATGTATTTGAGAGAGCAAGCATGCAAACACAAGTGGGCAGGGAAAGGGGAGGGACAGGGGAAGAGGGAGAAGCAGACTCCTGGATGAACAAGAAACACGTAGGACTCAGTTCCAGGACACTGAGGTCATGACTCGAGCCAAAGGCAGACGCCTAACCGACTGAGCCACCAAGGTGCCCCTCCAATTATTTTTTTAAATTAATGTAGTAATTATACACATCTTGTTTTAGGCAGGGCAATATGCAGCTTGAATATACTGGTGTAGTTCTACTAAATAGTCTATTGTGATTTTATGTTGCTCACATTACTTGGGCAGTGTGCGTATACATGGATACGCATGTTTTTAATAAACTCATGGAAAGTCTTAAGTGTACCATACAGTAAGTTTTCACCAAGTGAATATACCCATGTAACCAGGATCCACATCAAGTCACAGTGCTTTACCAGTATTCCTGATGTCCCCCTATGCTGTGACTCCCTAGTAATGATTTTCCCCCCCTTCCAAAGGTAACTACTATCATGACTGCCCATGTTTTTCTCATTTCAAACTTTATATAGATGAAATCTTACATTACATACTTTTAAGTCTGTTTTTCCACTTTGTGGGATTATCCATGGTATTGCATGAAGTTACAGTTTGTTCATTCTTAACTGCTGTGTGATTGTGTGTTAGATATTTTGAGTATTGACTCTGATTGTAGCTGTTGCTTCCTCTGTATCCCAAATTATACTTGCTTTATTGGAGTGTACAGAAACACCCTGACTTGTGAGGCAAAACTGTTAATGTTCAACTTCATCCCTTCTTCCCCTAATTTTCTGAGGCCCCTCACCCTATCCCAGCATCCTTCATCTTTTCAGCTAATTTTTACGTTTGGGGTGGGAGTAGATAAAATTATTACGTAGCATTTTACTAAAAGGAAGTACTGTTATTTAGAAAAGAAAATTAAAATTAAGGTATGGTTGGTCCTTTGGCCTGTGGTGTTAGTAATTATGGTATGGATCTTAATGTCCACTCTACACTGTTGAAAGTGTTTTTCTGTAATGGTATTAAGTTAATGTTCTATAATTTTCTGTTTTTTAGTCATGGTTCCTATGTGAACATGGAAATTGAATTCTAAATTTAAGTATTTAGTTTCCTAAATAATTTTTTTGGCTGCATGTTAAGAAAGGAAATACGCTTTTGCTTCCTCTAGGAACTTCGTTTAGAGGATTATCAGGCTAACCGGAAAGGCCCGCAGAACCAAGTGGGAGCAGGTACCACAGCTGGCTTGTTTGGGTCTTCTCCAGCCACCTCCAGTGCGACAGGACTCTTCAGCTCCTCTACCACTAATTCAGGCTTTGCATATGGTCAGAACAAAACAGCCTTTGGAACTAGTAAGCACTTGGCACCATATTGAGCCATATTGAGGAGGGACAGATAACTAAAACATAATTGTCATTTTGTGGTAAATGCTGTGGAGAAAAAGAATTCAGGGATGTTGGAGGAATAGAGTATCTGATATGTATGTGGGGATGGAGATAAATAGAGTTTTAAATGAAGATAGTTAAAAAGGGCCTCACTTTGATAAGGTAGCATTTGAATAGTGACTTCTCTGAAGAAGGCAAAGAATAAAGCTGTATAAATTTTGGGGGAAGAATATTACAGCCAGAGAAGCTATAAATCTGAAAACCTTGAGTTTTTTTCCAAAGAGATAAGGACTAAGGGGAAGTATTGAGGGATATAAGGACTATATTTTATAGAACTTTGTGGGCCAGTGTCAAGATCTGAATTTTTATTTGAGTTGGGAAGCCATTAGAGGCTGTAGAAAAAGAAGTCATGTGATTATTAGTGAAGGATCATCTGAAGACTGCTCTGTTAAGAGTAGATTGTGGTAGCTGCATTTATGAACATAGTATAACCTAGAACTTGTGGAATCACTACATTGTACCCTTGAAACTCATGTAACATAGTGTATCAAACTACAAAAACTCAAGAAAAAGAAAAAGATTGTAAGGGGGCAAGGGTGAAAACAAATCCTTTAGGAAAGCTGTTGCTTTGTTCACATGGGAGATGATGATGGGTTGGTTAAGGAGATAGAGGTGGTAATAATGTCAGATTTGGGGCCCAGTTTGTATGTAGAACTGATGGAGTTTGCTATAGATTGCTTTGATGTGAAATGTGAAAGAGGGACGTCTAGGATGATTAAATTACTTTAATACAAATACTACTCTTGTACAGGTAATACGTATATATGATAAAAAGTTCATGAGACACGAAAAAGTCTGTGACCAAAGTTAATCTTCTTTCCCTCCCCTAGCTACCATTTTTCCTCCATAGAAACAAGCTAAAGTTAGACTTTTTCATGACCTTTTAGAGAGATTTATACACCCACAAATACACAGATAAATACACGTTTAAATGGCATTTAACATTCATTTCAGTACTTGTGTTTTGTGATATAGTTTAACCATGTATTCATGATTGAGTACAGTGTATCCTATGCGGGAATTATAAAGAGAAAGCCTCTGTTCTCAAGAAAAACTTAGTCTGGCAGGGTTGAAATACACATGCAGATTTTGAGTGTAGTGTGGTGTCTTGTAGAATAGAAAGTTTTGGACTCACAAGAGGAGAAGAGTTGTTGGGGTCAGAATATTATTGTAGGAATTAAAGTCGGAACCAAATCCAGGTTAGGGTCAGAATATTATTGTAGGAATTAAAGTCTGAACCAAATCCAGGTTAGGTGAAAAAGGATGGGAAGTGAAACGGGTCGTGAATGAATGTAGGGTAACTTAGGTATTTAAGAGTAATAAGGCTGTGCAGTAACTGAGTAATGTAAGGTTTGAGGGTTTGGGGTGTTTTTTTCCCTCCATTTATTTTTACTTTCCTTTTTTTCTTTTTTTCCGAAAGGTACCACTGGATTTGGAACAAATCCCGGTGGTCTCTTTGGACAACAGAATCAGCAGACCACCAGCCTCTTCAGCAAACCTTTTGGCCAGGCCACAACCACTCAGACCACTGGCTTTTCCTTTGGTAATACCAGCACACTAGGACAGCCAAGCACCAACACCATGGTAAGGAACCAGGCCCTTGTTACCTCCATATCTTACATTTACATAGTTAAGTAATGAGACTTCTAATCATGTCAGACTACCTTAGTTCTTAAGGGTTGATGGTAAAGAAAAGGGCAAAATGTAAATAATTAAAACCTGTACTCTAGTACAAGCTCTACTCTGAGCAAGTTGCTTATTCTTTCTGAGGATATTTAAGTAGGAGCTGCTTAATGTGCTAGAATTGGCCATCCTGAAGGCTACACCTTAGGACATTGGTTCTGTTCGCATTCGATAGAGTAAGAGGAGAAAATACTTATAAATCACTGGCTATATTTGAGCGTATTCTTTCACCTTGTTAAGTGTGGGGTCAGGCAAAGATGTGTAATTCGTGAAATAAGAGAGCATTAAAACTCAGAGCCATTATTGGATAATTGGTACTTCTGTGCAAAAAAGCAAGAGGAAGGAAGTACTTAGAATCATTGCCAGTTTATTTCTGAGGACTCTTTTAGGGAAGAGTAAAATTAAGATTAATTAGAGGTATGATTTATTGATTTGAATTCTTGGAATTTAACTGGACTTTAAGTTGAAGATACTTTACCTGATTAAAAAATAATTACAGCCAGACCCCAAAATCTTAAAAATACTGGTAGACAAAATTCAGTAACATATTAAGAGGATTATAACCGTGACCATGAGGGATTCATCCCAGAATGTTTGGCATAGAAAAATTAATAAACCAGAAAAAAAAAAAGGGATGCCTGGGTGGCTCAGGTGGTTAAGGTTCTGACTCTTGATCTGAGCTTAGTTCTTGATCTCAGGGTAATGAGTTCAAGCCCACACTGGGGAAGGAAGGCTGGATGTGGAGCCCACTTAAAAAAAAAAAGGGTAAAAGAAAAGAAACAGAAAAAAACAAAAACCACATGATGGCCTCAGTAGGTACAGAAAAAGTGTTTTGACACCCTTTCATGATAAAAACATTCTACAGAGAATAGAAAGGAACCCAGAATAGCCAAAATAATCTTGAGAAAGAAGAAAGCTGGAAGACTCATGTCTCAATTTTAATGTTTACTATAAAGCAATAGTAATCAAGATTGTGGTGCTAACAGAAGGCTAGACATACAGATCAATGGAACAGAGTTAAGAGTCCAGAAATAAACCCTCAAATTTATAGATAATTGATTTGCAACAATAATACCAAAACAGTTCTCGATGGGGAAAGAATAATCTTTTCAACAGATGGTGCTAGGACTATTTATTTGTTTAAGAAAATGTATGAGTGGGAGGGAGGTGAGGAAAGGGAAGGGGAGAAGCAGACTCCATGCTTAGCACAGAGCCCAACATGGGGCTTGATCCTGAGCTGAAATCAACATTTGTACACTCAGCTGACTGAGCCACACAAGTGCCCCTAGGACAATTGATTTTTCAATGCACAAAAATGCAGTTGGAAAAAAAAAAGCAGCTGAACCCGTTCTTACCACCATTGTAGCAGCTATACACATTAACTCAAAATGGATCAAATACTTAAATAGCTGAAGCTATAAATTTTTTTTTTTAAGATTCTATTTACTTATTTGACAGCAAAAGAGGAAACCCAAGCAGGGGGAGTAGAAGAGGGAGAAATAGGCTTCCGGAAGAGCAGGGAGGCCAACTTGGGGCTTGATCCCAGAACCCTGGGATAATGACCTGAGCCAAAGGCAGACACTTAATGACCGAGCCACCCAGGCACCCCTGAAACTATAAAATTCTAACAAGAAAAGGAGTTAGATAATGGTTTCTTAAAAGTGACACCAAAAGCAAAAGAAAAAAATTGACTGGACTTTTATCAAAATTAAAACTTGTGGGTCAAAGGAATACCATCAAGAAAGAGAAAAGAACACCCGCAGATGATAGAAAATACTTGTAAGTTATATATTTTATGAAGGATTTGGATTTAGAATATGTAAATAACTTTAATGATTCAGTAAGACAATAACCAATTAAAAATGGGCGGAAGACTTGAATAGGTATTTCTTCAAAGAAGATAAAACAAATGGCTAATGAACACATGAAGAAATACTCAACTCTGGTAGTTACCAGGAATGTGCAAGTCAAAACCACAGTGAGACACTACTTCCTATCCAGAAAGAAGGCATAAAAAAGCTAGACCATAGTATTTTCAAAAATTGGAGAAATTGGAAACCTTATACATTGCTGGTAGGAATGTGAAATAATGCAACCACTTTGGAAAACGGTTTGGTGTTTCCTCAAAATGTTACATAGAGTTACCATTTGACTGAGTAATTGTATACCTTGGTATTTCACCAGCAGAAATGAAAACACAAAACTTTGTACACAAATGATTATAACATAGCCAGAATGTAGAAACATCTCAATTGTCCATTAGTGATGAATGAATTTAAAAAATGTGTATTCATACAGTGGAATATTGTTCAGCCATAAATGGAATGATAAATGCTACAGTGTGGTTGGACCTTTTAAACATGGCAAATTTAAACAAGTTAAGCCTTTCACAAAGGACCACGTTTTATAGGATTCCGTTCATAACAATATACTCAGAATGGACAAATCCATGGAAACAAAAAGTAGATGAGTGATTGATTGCCTAGGAATAGGGAGTGATTCTTAACTGCCTGGGGTTTTTTTTTGGAGTGAGAAAAATGTTCTAAATTTAGAGAGTAGGGATAATTGCTTAAGTCTGAAGGGAAAAAAAACCTGAATAATGAACTTTAAGTGGGTAAATTTAATGGTATATGAATTATGTCTCAGTAAAGCTGTTTTAAAAAACACTGTGTTCGGGACCTGGTTAAGCATCTGACTCTTGGTTTGGGCTCAGGTCATGATCTCAGGTACGTCAGATTGAGCCCCACATCAGATTTTATGCTTAGTGGGGAGTCTGCTTGAGATTGTCTCTCCCTCTCCCTCTTATTACCACCTTCCTACCTGCCGTGTGGGCTGTGCTCTGTCTGTCTGTCTCTCTCTCTCTCAAATAAATAAATCTTTAAAAACAAACCAAAAAACCAACACTTGAATTCTCAGTTCAGCAATAATAGTCCATTAGTGCAGTATTTTTTTGTTTTTGTTGTTAACTAATGCATGAATAAAATACCTTCTTAAACATTGGGTGATTGTGAACTTTGCTTATCTGAAACAAGTGTAGTTTCTCATCTCAAATTAAGAAGACTTAGGATGCGTGGATGGCTTAGTTGGTTAAATATCTACCTTCAGCTCAGGTCATGATCCCAGGACCCTGGGATCAAGTCGCACATCAGGCTCCTTGCTCATTGGGGAACCTGCTTCTCCCTTTGCCTGCTGCTCCCCCTGCTTGTGCGCTCACTCTTTCTCTCTCTGAAAAATAAATAAATAAAATCTTAAAAAAAAAAAAAAAGACTTTAACATTACTCTCCTGCCTCTGTCCAAATTGATTATTTCTGCTGCTTGTTTTCATTTACTTGATTCAAAATCCATTCCCCAGCTCAAATTGATTAGTTCTTTCAGCATAACTCTCTGAAAATGAAGCATTCTGTCATAATGTTTTGTTTTCAGTGTTGCAACCCTGCTGTTTCATAGAGCACAAGAGTTAGTATAAAGTCTTATTAGCCCCCCAGGACCTTGGAGCTCATCAGGCTTAGATGTAGATATGGATTTCTGGTCCTGTCACTTAGGAGGTATGACATCTTGGGCAAGTTTTTAACTGCCCCAAGGTGGGATTTTTGTTTCATTCTTTTAAATGGCCCTCCTCATAAGAGTTGTTGGGAAGAAAAGAAATGCTCTGTGCATTTAGCATAATATGTATATCAAATAAACTTTTAAAAAATGGCAACTGTTAGTAATCTAAGACTCTTAAAACAGACTGTTGTGGGATATCATCTAATGTAGATTACTTTTTGCAGGGTTTATTTGGAGTAACTCAAGCTTCACAGCCTGGAGGTCTTTTTGGGACAGCTACAAACACCAGCACTGGAACAGCATTTGGAACAGGAACAGGTCTCTTTGGGCAGCCCAACACTGGATTTGGTGCTGTTGGTTCGGTAGGTTTTTACAGTTTACTGTAATTTGAAGATACGTATACATTTGTTAAAGGAATTTCTAAGTATGATTTAACTCTTTTTCAAGTATTTTTACTGGATACCTTATATGACTTGATACTGATATAATTGAAAGCTATTTGGTGCAAAAAAGAGTAACCAGGTAACTTCAGTATGTTAATTTTAAGTAGTAAGTTCTTTTTTTAAATTTCTTTGGTTCAATGCTTATGTACAGTTTACTTCTGATAACAAAATATCACTCTGGTTGTTTAAATTGAGTCTAAGGTGACATGCTTTCATTCTTATGAATGAAATTGGGTAATTTTTAATTCCTATATCTAAATCTTTTTGGGGTGGTAAGTCGGTATGATAATTTAAGTATGCAATTTTCCAAGTGCTAAAATTGTTAATGGTCTCATGGTTTTCATGAAGTTGGAGACTTAACTGAATTGTGTTCCTTGTTAAGTCATTTAAGTAAAAAACTATTTAGGAGTGTGCTTTACCTAAAAATAATAGTAAAATCTGTATGGCCACTTAATTATATGAGAATCAGTATGAAACAGCCAATCTGTATTATGTACCAATTAAAAAAGCTTTGAACATGCCGTTGTGACTAATTAAAAAAAAAAAAAATTCCAAAACGTGATTTTCATGAAAATTGAAATCTGTCATTTCCTAATTTTTTGGGGGGCAGCTAATTGAGATGAGAAATTGAGAAAATTATATAATGCTTCAAAAAGTATTTTTTTCCCCAATGATTTTATTTATTTATTTGACATAGAGAGATCATAATTAGGCAGAGGCAGTCAGAGAGAGAGAGGCGGAAGCAGGCTCCTTTCTGAGCAGAGAGCCCTACGTGGGGCCCAATCCCTGAGACCATGACCCGAGCTGAAGGCAGAGGCTCAACCCACTGAGCCACCCAGGCGCCCCCAAAATGTTCTTTTTAATAACCACGTTATTGAGATATAATCTATATGCCATACAATTCACCCTTCCAGGACTCATAATTCAGTGGTTTTTAGCATACCAACAGATTATGGAATTGTCACCATAGTCAGTATTACCTTAATAAAAGGAAACCTCATACTCATGAATAGTCACTTTTCATCCCCCCCCCCAATTACCTCGGGCCTTTTATCTATTCTGGACATTTTATGTAAATGGAATCATATAATATATAATCTTTTGTGACTGACTCCTGTTGCTTAGCATATTAGCATGTTTTGAAGGTTCATCCATATTCTAACTTGTTTAAATTTTTTATCATCACTGTTCCTGCTGGCAAATTATATACATAATACTTTTCTGTTACCAGATAAAGAAATATTTGATTACTTTGTTGTTTTCTTTGCCTCACTGTAAGATTGTGCTAAATTGTTGCCATTAACTTCTCAGGCTAGGAGCATGTTCTATAAAGTTAATCTTGCTCAGATTAGTATACTTCTCTGATAGTCTTTATTCACATTATGCCTATTTTCTCATTAAAGTTAAGACATCTTCTCTTGTTTACCTCACAGTCCGGTTTATCTGAGGTAGCCTTTATTTGCTATTTGGAGTGTATCTTTATATTACTTAAAATTTTCCTGTATTTTGTTCTTTTTAGACCCTGTTTGGGAATAACAAGCTTACTACATTTGGAACCAGCACAACCAGTGCTCCTTCATTTGGTACAACCAGTGGCGGGCTCTTTGGTAACAAACCAACCCTGACTTTAGGAACCAATACAAACACTTCCAATTTTGGTACATATAAAAAGCAGGTTTGGCTCTCTTAAAGTTACACTGACTATACCACACATCATTCTCCTGATTCGTATGATTGGGAATATTTAAAAATTCTCAGGTAAGCTGTGGCTTGATGTGAAGTACCAGAGGGAAAGGTTTAAAATCATGGACTTGGGTTGACAGAGTTAGAAGAGATATAAATTGCCTTACCTCATTATTAGTCTCTTAACTTGCTGCTTTGGATAAAATGGGCCATTCAGCACATTCAGTGGTACCTTGTAGAAAGTTGCTTCTCTAATGGAGATGGATTTTTTCCCAAAATAAGGAAATACATTTTCTTTGAATTACCTCACCAGTAGTTGAGAAACCGAAATAAAACACATACGGTTGAAGTAACACATTGTTTTAGGCCAGATTTCAGACAGGGAAGTAGTGTACAAATGAGATTTGATGATTTTTAAAAATGTTTTTTGTTGTTATTTTTGTTTTGATTTTTTGTTGTTTTTTTGAGATTTTGTAATTTTTTTGATTTTAAGATTTTTTAAAAAAATTTATTTATTTAACAGAGATCATAAGTAGGCAGAGAGGCAGGCAGAGAGAGAGAGGAGAAAGCAGGCTCTCCGCGGAGCAGAGAGCCCGATGTGGGGCTTGATCCCAGTACTCTGGGATCATGACCTGAGCCGAAGGCAGAGGCTTTAACCCACTGACCACCCAGGCACCCCGATATTGCATAATTCTTACTGAAATTTGAATCTTTCCCTCAAGCTGCAAAAGTATATATATATGTGTGTGTATATATATATATATATATATATATATATATTTTTTTTTTTTTTTTGCCAAAGTATATCTTTGCTTACATGTTCATTTTTTAAAATTTGGAAAATACAGATAACATTGAGTAATAATTAAAAAATAACTGGAAACTACTATTCAGAGATATGCTAGAAGAATTAAACTTGTTTAATAGAAACATTATATTTTAAATGTCTTCTATAACTGCTTAATTAAGTTCTTAATCAAATTTTTAACAAATTATTAACATAATTTGTGTTAAATCAGATAAGGAAACTTCATTTCATGACTGGTACCTGTTAAGGATTTTGTGTACCAGGTATATATTAGGTCCTGAGAGTATTTAGTGTGAGGTGAATGTAAACACATGGTTATTGGAGTGCCTGGCTGGCCTCAGTTAAACAGTTTTACACAGTTCTTCAGTGTTTTTGAATGGTCTTAGAGTGTACTAGAGAAAGAGACTATATTAAGCATCTGTTAGGAGGTGGTATTTTTTTACAGAAATATATATGTGAAGGAAATAGGTAACAGTTCCTACATTTTTGTATTTAATTTAATTTTTTAAATAAAGATTTTATTTGTTTGAGCGAGAACAGTAGCAGCAGAGAGAGAAGGAGGCTCCCCACTGAGCATAGAGCCTGAGGTAGGGCTCTATCCCAGCACCCTAGGATCATGACCTGCACAGGAGGCAAATGCTTAACTGATCAAGCCACTGGGCGCCCCCAATTTGATTTTTTAAAAAGATTTATGTGCTTATTTATTTATTTATTTTTAAAGATTTTATTTATTTATTTATTTATTTGACAGAGAGAGAGAGAGAGATCACAAGTAGGCAGAGAGAGAGAGGAAAGCAGGCTCCCTGCAGAGCAGAGAGCCTGATGCGGGACTCGATCCTAGGACCCCTGAGATTATGACCTGAACCAGAGGCAGGGGCTCAACTCTCTGAGCCACCCAGGCACCCTTATGGGTTTATTTTAGAGAGCACAAGTGTGGGGAGGAGTCTGTTGAAGGAGAGGGAGAGTCCCAAGCAAACTCTGCTGAGCAACCCAGAGATCATGACCTAAACTGAAAGCAGGAGTTGATGCTTAACTGACTGCACACCCAGGTGCCCGTTTAATTTGATTTCTTTAACCCTTTTTGTTATGTTGCTCACTCACTCTTAGTAGTGATTATCATTTTAATTATAATGCTTTTTGATTGTGAAAGAGTGGTTTTGAGGTAGTGGGCTTGGTTAGCATGGGTATCTATTTTGAGTACTTGTTTCTTATTTTATAAAATTAAAATGGGAAAGATACTTAAGGGTGAAAATAGTGTTTTTCAGTCTTTTTTCATCACTGTCACTCCTTCTCTGAAAAGCTTTGTAGACCATTTTTTCTTAATCATCTTCACATCCTGTGTTTTTTTTTTTTTTTAGATTTTTATTTATTTATTTATTTTTTAAGATTTTATTTGCTAGACAGAGATCACAAGTAGGCAGAGAGGCAGGCAGAGAGAGAGAAAGGAGGAAGCAGGCTTTCCGCGGAGCAGACAGCCCGATGTGGGGCTCGATCCCAGGACCCTGGGATCATGACCTGAGCCGACGGCAGAGGCTTTAACCCACTGAGCCACCCAGGCGCCCCAAGATTTTTATTTATTTGACAGACAGTGATCACAGGTAGGCTGTGAGCAGGCAGAGAGAGGGGAAGGGAAGCAGGATCCCTGCTGAGCAGAGAGCCCTATGTGGGGCTCGATCCCAGGACCTTGGGATCATGACCTAAGCTGAAGGCAGAGGCTTTAACCCACTGAGCCACCCAGGCGCCCCTCCTGTGAGATTTTTAATACCACATGTGTTCTGTTTCTCTTTATGTACTGTGGCCCTTTGAAGGGCCATAAGCCGTTGTATAACTATGATTCATTTAGTCCCTCAAGAACCAATTTGCTCTTCCTTTGAAAATGCATGCTTTTTGTAGCATGGTTCATGTTAAGGAAAAAAAGCCACAACATTTTTAAAATCTGGGTGCTTATATAGGCTAAAATGATAAAATGGGCTTGGTTTCTGAAATATACTTGATGTTCTTCCATCATTGCAGATTTCTGATTTGTTAGGAGATTTTTTTTGTTTGTTTCATAAATCTGTTTATACTCATGTTCAATGATTTAAAAGTGAAAGATTTCTCTTTTTTTTAATATTTTTATTTATTTATTTGACAGACAGAGATCACAAGTAGGCAGAGAGGCAGGCAGAGAGAGAGAGGGGGGAGAAGCAGGCTCCCCGCTGAGCAGAGAGCTTGACGTGGGACTCGATCCCAGGACTCCGGGATCATGGCCTGAGCCGAAGGCAGAGGCTTCAACCCACTGAGCCATCCAGGCGCCCCGAAAGATTTCATTTTTATCTAATATGCCTTACTAGCTTATGTAATGAATCTTAATTGTCCTAGTTTTTTTCTTTTGTAATCTCCAGTGTTGACCTAGTGCCTGGCATAGAATAATAGGTGCTCATTAAAATTTGATAAAATGAATTAATGAGTGGATAAATGGGTCCCTAAGAATAAGGATTCCCTCTGAGTCATATGGGGGTTCCATGGTAGCAAGTTGTGTTCTACTCTGGGTGAATTAAACATCCCATTAATATCCGTGAGGGATCCTATCTAAGTAAGGCTTTCTTTGATACTCTTGTTTTCTTGGGAAGCTATCAATTTTGAGCTTGTGGACAAGCTCATAAAATAAGCCACATAACAAATCTGGAAATGGGGTAAGATTATACAAAAATTTAGACCATCATTGTTAGTGTTAGTCACACTTCCATTATGGGATTCTGTTTCATTTGGCTGGTGATTAATTCACAGAGTTAAAGGTTGGGTTACCTGCTGCTTCAGCAGGTGTCGAGAGATCCTTAAGGCATTCTTTAGAGTCATCAACTCATTTTCTTAGTAAATAATTATTCCTGGGAAGGATGAGTTTAAGATAAAGTGAATATGAGATAGTGTCTGAATTTCTGAATGAATGGAGGAGTAGAATTGTTTCAGGAGAGGAATTATGTCAACACTTGTGAGCAACAGTTTAATAAGGTTGATTCTTTGGGTATTGATAAGATGGTGCTGGGCAGTAAATCGTGATTTTCTGTGTATTGTGATCACCATAATAGGACTAGTTAACATCTGTTAGCATACATAGTTATACTTTTTTTGTGTGTGTGATAAGAACTTTTAGTATTTACTATTTTAGCAACTTTCAGATATGCAAGACAGTATTTAATATGGTCACCATGCCATATATATTACATCTCCATGACTTACTTATTTTTTTTTAAGATGTTATTTATTTATTTGACAGACAGAGATCACAAGTAGGCAGAGAGGGGGGCGGGAGGGGGGGAAGCAGGCTCCGCACCTAGCAGAGTGCCGGATTTGGGGCTAGATCCCAGGACCCTGAGATCATGATCTGAGCCAAACTGAGGCTTTGGCCTCTGAGCCACCTGAGCCACCCCTGGCACTCCTTCATGACTTACTTATTTTATACCTGGAAGTTTGTACCTTTAGATCCCCTTTCACCCATTTCACCCATCCCCATCTCCTTCTTCTGGCAACCACCAATCTATTGTCTTTATCTATAAGCTGGTTTTTTGTGTGTTTTATGATGTTAACACATGTAAGTGAGATCATGTAGAATATATTTGTCTTTCTCTGTATGGCTTATTTCACTTAGATAATGCTTTCAAATTCCATCCATGTTGTCACAGATGGCAAGATTTCATTGTCCTTTATAGCTGAATAATATTCCATTGTATGTATTTGGCACATCTTTATCTGTTTATCCATCAGTGGCTACTTAGGTTATTTCCTGTATTTTGGCTATTGTAAATAATGCTGCAGTGAATATGGGAGTGCATATATCTTCCTGGGTTAGTTTTTTTTTGTTTCCTTTGGATAAATAGCCAGAAGTGGGATTGCTAGATCATAATGGCATTTATATTTTTTAATTTTTGAGGACTCTGTGTACTGTTTCCCAGAGTGTCTACAGCAGTTTGCATGCTTACCAACAGTGTTCCAAGAGTTCCCTTTTCTCCACATTTTCACCAACACTTGTTATTTTTTTGTCTTTTTGATAATGGCCATTCTGAAAGGTACAAGGGGATATCTCATTGTGGTTTTGATTTGCATTTTCTTGATGATTAATGATCTTGAGCAACTTTGCATATGTCTTTTGCCCATCTGCATGTCTTTGTAAAGAGGTCTACTCAGAGCCTCTGCCCAATTTTAATTGCGTTTTTGCTGTTGGATTGAGTTCTTTATATATTTTGGATATTAACCTCTTATGAGATGTATGATTTGCAAATATTTCCCCCTATTCAGTAGGTTACCTTTTCATTTGTTGATGGTTTCCTTTGCTGTACAGAAGTTTTTTAGTTTGATGTATTCCCAGTTGTTTATTTCTGCTTTTGTCGCCTTTGCTTTTTGGGGTCAAATCCAAAAAATTATTGCCAAGACAGGTGTTAAGGAGCTTACCGCCCATGTTTTCTTCTTGGTGGCTTTATTCTTTCAGGTCTTACAGTTCAAGTCTTTAATCTTTGTTTATGGTGTAAGATGGTGGTCCACTTTCATTCTTTTGCTGTCCGGTTTTCCCAGCACCATTAATTGGAGAGACCATCCTTCCCTACTGTATATTCTTGACGCCTTTGTTGTAAATTAATTGACCACTAATTTTCACTTAAAAATTGTTTTGAAATAACAGAGTTGATCAACTTTTGTCAGTAAGAATCGGAGGAAATGTGTGGTATAAACAGTGTAAGTTGGGACTTATTTCCCTTGTGTGGGTTTGAGGTAGTTCACAAATATCGTATTTTCTGCTGTTTACGGGGCTGGAAGATCCTTTCTGGTTAAATTTTAACTCAAAAAGAACAAAATATCTCCAAGTACATTTTTCCCATTTTTTTTTCTTTAAAAAATACTGTGCTTGAGTAGCAGTATTCCCATTTTGTGGCATGGCTAATAAGTAGTGCATTGAAGAAAATTTTTAGTGAATGTATGAATTATTAAATGTATCAGATTATGTCAGATTCCTTGCATTTTTAAGTGACATTAGAAGTATATTTTTGAACTGCTTAAATATTTCAACTTTTTAAATTGATTTCATTGAGATAATTAATCCAAATATTGGCATGACTAAGTGCAACATTCTTAGTTGGTGATAGTGTCCTATCAGAATACTCTCTTTACTCTGCTATCTTTAGTATTTAATCCCCCTCCATGGTACCTTTTAAAAAAGGCTTCCAAGTGTTCCATGAACAAGGTTTGCTGGTCAGTGATTGATTTTTATTTCCCCCCTTAATCAAAGAGATTAATGATGGACGCCTGTCTGGCTCAGTAGAGCATGCAGCTCTTTTTCTTTTTTAGAGATTTATCTATTTATTTGAGAGAGAGAGAGAGAGCACATGTTTGCACACACACATGCTCTTGAGTATGGGGAAGGAGCAGAAGGAGAGAACCTCAAGAGGATCCCCGTCAAGTGTGGAGCCAGTGCAGGCCTGATCCCACAGCCCATGAGATCATGACCTGAGCCAAAACAAAGAGTCAGGTGCTCAGCTGACTGAGCCACCCAGGTGCCCCTGGAGTATGCAACTCTTGATCTTAGGGTCTTGATTTTGAGCCCCATGTTGGGTGTAGAGGTTACTTAACGATAAAATCTTTATTTAAGAAAAATTTAATGATATGCTCATGTGCTGTTTAGCTCCAAAAGGAGTGCAGAAACTTCATGGATATATTTGGACACAAGGGAAATAATAGCAAGAATCAGTATAGGTGTCTTGTGGTGAAACCTGTGGATTTTCAAGGGGGGAATCATAGGATTTTCTTTAGATGTGAAGTCATAGTGAAGGAGGATTATTTGTCTAACTCTCCATCATCTGATAATGAAACAATTTAACCCAAGAAAAGTTATTAATAGATTATTTTCTCTTTTAATATCAGCTAGTTGAGTCCTTGAGTGCTCCTATGAGCTAATTGAATATGACATCATTTAAGTTCCTCCTGTGTGATCAGCCAGCCACACATTACTGCTGATACAAGGTTCACCTGTTCATCTGTTCAAAACCAAAACTACTGTAGAGATTTTTATAGGTGAATTTCTTTCTTTCTTTCTTTCTTTTTTTTTTTTTTAAGATTTTATTTATTTATTTGACAGAGAGAGAGATCACAAGTAGGCAGAGAGGAAGGCAGAGAGAGAGGGGGAAGCAGGCTCCCCGCCGAGCAGAGAGCCCGATGCAGGGCTCTATCCCAGGACCCTGAGATCATGACCCAAGCCGAAGGCAGAGGCTTTAACCCACTGAGCCACCCAGGCGCCCCTATAGGTGAATTTCTGTTAGCAAGAACCTTAGCTGCTTTAGTTAAGTGTCTTTGAATTGTCTTACTATATCTATATCTATATCTATATCTATCTATCTATCTATCTATATATATATATGTATGTATACACACACACAAACACCCACAACACACACACACGTATATATGTGTATTTTTTAAGGTTTATTTATTTAAGTAATCTCTACCCATTGTGGGCCTTAAATTCATGACCCTGAGGTCAATAGCTACATCCTCTACTGACTGAACCAGTTAGGCACCCTGACTGTCTTATTTTTAGTGAAAGTTTGAGAAGATATATTTTTCTTCCATTAATTAGACATGAAAAGTAGGTTTGAAGCCCTGAACAAAGGGAATGTGTATGCTCAAGCACAATCACTTTGCTTAAATGGATGTCTTAAACATAAGTAGGAAGATTCTGGGGTATGTTCATAGGCATCAAAATTAAAATTCTTTTAAAAAGGTTAAGTTAGCTTACCATTTACGAGTTCTAAATCTTAATAATTGACAGGATGCAAAGCTTAGAGTCAGACTGCCTTTTTAAAAATTCCCTTGAATAGGAAATTGAGAGTTATGTTAAAAGTATAGTCCACTTATTCTTTTGTCCTTCTAGGTTTTGGCACAAATACCAGTGGGAGTAGTATTTTTGGAAGTAAACCAGGACCTGGGACTCTGGGAACTGGGCTTGGTGCAGGATTTGGAACAGGTAAGGCTGTACCATGAGATATAGAAAGTGACAGAACTTGGCTTTCTAATTGCTGGAACCTTAGACCTCTGATCATATGCCTGAGAATAAGAGGCCTAGATTCACATTTTTATAATTGGACTTAACAAAACATTCCCAACAGTTTTGCTTTACCGGGTTTCAAAACATTTGGACATTTTATCTTAAAAGTTGTCCCAGGGATGGAAGGTTAGGGGAACCAGGTGGTGGGTATTAGAGAGGGCACGGATTGCATGGAGCACTGGGTATGGTGCAAAAACAATGAATACTGTTAAGCTGAAAAAAAATTAAAAAAAAAAAAAACAAAAACCATACACACACACACACACACACATTCATCCATTTAAATATAGATGCATATGTATATATGTATGATTTTGCTAAACTTATGCAATTAATTTTACTAAAATTACTATAATATATGAATATTTAAAAATTAAGTTGTATGCTTCCCTTTCTACAAAATATTTGTCATCTTTTTTTTTTGTAAGTTTTTTTTGTTTGTTTTTTAACTTGACAGAGAGAGATCACAAGTAGGCAGAGAGGCAGGCAGAGAGAGAGAAGGGGAAGCAGGCTCCCTGCTGACCAAAGAGCCTGATTTGGGGCTCGATCCCAGGACCCTGAGATCATAACCTGAGCTGGAGTCAGAGGCTTAAGCCACTGAACCACCCAGGTGCCTCAGATGTTTGTCTTCTGATAGTCCCAGTTTATCTGGGAATTTTAGTATTTAATGTGAGATTTGGCAGTATGATGGCATTATTAACTTTCATTTTCCTCCTGCTGCCATTGTAACAGGCACGCATTTGAGACTTTGAACTGTTAATCAAGTAAGGCTGATAACCGTAATAGTAAAAGAGGGCAGTAAGAGCGTTAGTTAAAGTAATTAGCAAATAGGTTTTATAAGGTCGGTTCTTTCCACCTTCATGTAGGGCTCTGACACCTTTGTCTCTTTTCCTACTATTAATTATTTTTTAGTGCCTTTGAAGACATTGACCCTTCTGCCTGCCAAACTGTTTTAAGCAATAATGAGAGTAGTATTGGTCATAAAATGAATAAGTGCTTTAGCATGTACAGTTTCAACGAGGTTTTTATTTATTTATTTATTTATTTGAATTTTATTTATTTATTTGACAGACAGAGATCACAAGTAGGCAGAGAGGCAGGCAGAGACTGAGAGGAAGGGAAGCAGGCTCTCTGCCGAGCAGAGAGCCCGATAGAGAGCCCGATGCGGGGCTCAATCCCAGGACCCTGAGACCATGACCTGAGCTGAAAGCAGAGGCTTAACCCACTGAGCCACCCAGGCACCCCATCAACGAGGTTTTTAAAGCACGTAATATATTGTTTCCCAAGTCATCTGACCATGGGTTGTGGTCATTTAGTTGCAAACCACTTATTTCCATAGTTTCTGTTTCCACTGTCCAGTTATCTCTTGTCTTTGCTTATATACTCTGATCATTTATCTGTCATCTCTCTTTTTTTTTTTTTTTTTGAGATTTTATTTATTTATTTGAGAGAGAGAATGAGAGAGGGAGAGAGAGCATGAGAAGGGGGTGGTCAGAGGAAGAAGCAGACAGGGAGCCCTATGCTGGACTCGATCCTGAAACTCTAGGATCATGACCAGACCTGAAGTCAGTTGCTTAGTCAACCAAGCCACCCAGGCGCCAACACCCTCTTTGTGTTTTGTTTTGTTTTTTTTAAGATTTTTGTTATTCAGCAGTCTCTATACCCAATGTGGGGCTTTAACCTACCATCCTAAGATCAAGAGTCTGCATGCTTCACCAGCTCAGCCAGCCAGGCACCCTTGTCCTTTCTTTTCTAATAGAACCTCACTATGAACTATTTCCTTCCATTTTCTTTTCTTTTTTTTATTTTTAAGATTTTATTTATTTATTTGACAGAGAGATTACAATTAGGCAGAGAGGCAGGCAAAGACAGAGAGGGAAGCAGGCTCCCTGCTGAGCAGAGAGCCCAATGCAGGGCTTGATCATAGCACCCTGAGATCATGACCCGAGCTGAAGGCAGAGGCTCAATGCGCTGAGCCACCCAGGCAACCCCCCATTTTTTTTTTTCAGATAAAAGATATAAATGCTTTAAAAAAATTTCAACAATATGGAAGTATCATGATAAGTCAACATATTTCAGTTGTGAAGTAACAGCTGTTGAAAGTTTGGCATGTTCTTGTCAGACTCCTTTATGCACATTTTGTACAGTTTTTTCATTTTATACATTTTTCAAATGTGCACACACACAGTTGTACTTGGTGTGTGTTTTATGTATTTTTAAATTGTATTCTCCTTTTAAAAATTTATTTTTATTTTACGACTTCATTTATTTGAGAGAGAGGGCACGAGCGGGGAGAAGGAGCAGAGCCAGGGGGGAAAGCAGGCTCCGCACTGAGTAGGGAGCCTGATGTGGGACCTGATCCCAGGACCATGGGACCATGACCCTATCCGAAGAAAGATGCTTAACTGACTGAGTCACCAAGGCCCCCTTTTTATTATATTCTTAAATAGAAACCATATCCTGCATGAGTGGTTTTTTTAAACCAAAGGCTGAGATACATTAGTTGGATGTGGTATTTAAACAGTGCTACACAGATAGCATTTAAGGATAAAAATACTAGAATACAAAAATCACTGTACAAAGTAAGGTTAAATATCATTTAATTTTTGTTTCAGTTATGTGTGTTATGGGTCTCTGTATTTCATACTGTGTGCTACAGTCAAAAATGTTTCGGGGCGCCTGGGTGGCTCCGTGGGTTAAAGCCTCTGCCTTTCGCTCAGGTCATGATCTCAGGGCCCTGGGATCGAGCCCTACATTGGGCTCTCTGCTCAGTGGGGAGCCTGCTTCCTCCTCTCTCTGTGCCTGCCTCTCTGCTTACTTGTGATCTCTCTCTGTCAAATAAATAAATAAAATCTTAAAAAAAAAAAGTTTCAAACTGAAAGCAACTGCCTTACATTGTATTCTGTATTTCATTTTCTCATTTCCCATGACATTTTGGGCATATATTTTTTTCTTCAGTCAGTATGTATAGATCTAACTTATTCTTTAAAAATAGCCGTTTAGGGCGCCTGGGTGGCTTAGTCGGTTAAAGCCGCTGCCTTCGGCTCAGGTCATGGTCTCAGGGTCCTGGGTTCGAGTTCCGCATCGGACTCTCTGCTCGGCGGGGAGCCTGCTTCCCTCTCTCTCTCTCTCTGCCTGCCTCTCCATCTACTTGTGATCTCTCTCTGTCAAATAAATAAATAAAATCTTTAATAAAAAAAAAAAATAGCTGTTTAGGGGGCACCTGGGTGGCTCAGTGGTTTAAAGCCTCTGCGTTTGGCTCGGGTCATGATCCCAGGGTCCTGGGATCGAGCCCTGCATCAGGCTCTCTGCTCAGCGGGGAGCCTGCTTCCTCCTCTCTCTCTGCCTGACTCTGTGCCTGCTTGTGATCTCTGTCTGTCAAATAAATAAATAAATAAAATCTTTAAAAAAAAAAAAAAGCTGTTTAGTATTCCACTGTGTGTATATGTGCATCTGTACACATGATATGTAAATGCATACACATACCATAATTCACTTTTCCCCTTTTAGTAGACATTTGAGTTATTTGATATTATTAGCAATGCAGTAATGAAGATCTTTGTTACATAATTTTGTATGTGTTAGTATTACTGTGGAATTGATAGTTGGAATTGGGACAGAAGATACACACATATTGGTCAGTCTTATGGATTTGCCTTCCAAAAAGCATGCCAGTATGAATTTTTGCTCTCGTTGTATAAAAGTACTCATTTTCCCCATGCCTTTCCATGTCATTGGACTTTTTCATCTTTACATGTATGATAGTGGAAATTGATGTATTCCAATTTGCACTTCACTGATCACTGGTGAAGGATACCCTTATGTATGTTTACTGGCCATGAATCTTTTAATTCCCTGTTCATAATATTTGATCATTGTTTCTTCATCTGTTTTTGAGAGTTCTTTATGTATTGTGGATATTAACTCTTTTGGGTTGTATGGTAGAGTTTTATTTGAACTTTTTAACTTACCCAAATTCTATTACATATATTTTACAAGAAATAAACATTAAAAAGCTCTAGTTTTTTGTGTAGCATGAACCCTGAACTTAAGCAAAATATATCATCTGACATCAGTGTCCTCTTCTAATCCTGGAGGGAAAGTTAGCTTTGGCGTGGGCAAGTTACAAGCTTTTTCAAGGGTAGTTTTGACCCTAACCAGTTTGTGAACCTTAAACCTAAAGCTCGGGTAAGATGCTACTGTAATGTCTGTTAGAGATATTTCCACCAAGTCTTTAAGTTTATCATTTAATTTTATGGTATCGTCGGTTACAGGTTTCATTTTTATGTGGTTAAAATTGTCATTCTTTCCTTTTGGCTTCTAGGTCTTGAAGGTTATTTATTAGCAGTGCCTTCTCTTATTGTCCAAATTATATAATGTCTTACAACTTTTTGTAGTGCTATTATCTTCTCTTCCACAATAATGTAATATCTCAACCTTTTCATTTATTTGAGTATATTCAGTTTTCCTTAAATGATTCTACCTTAGAGACAAGAGATAACATTTTTACTATTGTTATATAGTCCTCATTCATGCTTTGTTTGTCTAAACTAAAACCTGAATATAATCAGTAAAGAATTTTACACCTCTAACCTTTGCAGCAGGTAGATCATGTAGGGAAATGAGAATTCTGTGAACCATCGTGCCTATACTGTTAGAATTCTTTGATGATCACCTCTGCTAAAGCAGACTTTAGGCTTTGAGAGCAGTGTGTCTGGAGAGAGTTGTATGTAAATACCCACGTTCATGACCTGTACATTTCCTGACATCGCAAGCAGAAGAGCACTGTAGCTTTGGGTGATGTCTTTTTGGGGCATTAGCTAAGGGGGTGTTCCTGTGCACCTTTCGTCTTGATGATAGAGATTCATACTCCTTTTGTTTTGAGTGATGGAGATTCAGACTCCTACCTCAGTAAAATTTCCTAATAACAAATTTTCCTGTAAAACATTTTATGTTACTCTTTGGTGTGTGGTATTTTCTACCTGATGTGCTCAGACTAAGGAACACTCATTAAATCATGGGAGTGTTAAGTTTCTGATTTGACAGTAATATTAACTCTCATTGGCACTATCAATAGTATAGCATTTTCTCGGTAATTACCTGGTAATATTAAGAAATTTTAGTTCTTAATTTTCCATGAAGTAATAAATTTAAAGGTATATCTAGTAAAGTTCATTGTTATACTAAGGTATACACAGAAAAATTACCCAAAGTAAAAGATACCATAAATAAAATAAAATTTTAAAGTTTATTAGAAGATCTCAAAAAGAATATAACTATTTTTGCTTTTCTCTTGAGCATCTTTGGAGTTTCTAGGGCTGCTAGTACTTTGGTTCCCTCCATATATTTGCTTTATGATTCCTACAACTAATTATAAATATACCACATTTCATAAATTGACATCTTCCATCAGAATGTCCCTTAACTTGTGGACTATTAGTCCCTTTCATTAAGCATAAAAATCCAGTTGCATAATAGGAGATAGATCTGGATAAAATGCATATTTTTCCATTAATAAATTGGAACAATATGCAGGCAGGTCACTTTATGACAGTCTCTTTCCAGGTCACCTGAACCTCCCAATGCCTTTTTTGTTCTTTGTTTGTTTGTTTGTTTTTAAGATTTTATTTATTTGACAGAGATCACAAGTAGGCAGAGAGGCAGGCAGAGAGAGAGGTGGGGAAGCAGGCTCCCCCCTGAGCAGAGAGCCCGATGCGGGGCTCGATCCCAGACCCTGAGATCATGACCCAAGCCGAAGGCAGCAGCTTAACCCACTGAGTCACCCAGGTGCCCCTTTTTTGGGGGGGGGTTATTGAAATAACTGAATTTTAGACTGTTTTATGGTTTTTCATCCAGGATTGCTACAAAGGTGAGGGAAACACACACCCATCCAGATGAGAAGTTTTTGTCCATTTTTTTTTTTTTAATGTTTTATCTTTTTAAAAGATTTTATTTATTTGTCAGAGAGAGAGAGTGCACAAGTAGTGGGTTGTGGCAGACAGAGGGAGAAGCAGGCTCCCCACTGAGCAAGGATCCTGGTTCTGGACTTGATCCCAGGCCCTTGGGATTATGACCTGAGCCAAAGGCAGATGCTTTAACTGACTGAGCCACCCAGGTGTCCCTGTCTATTTTATATATTGGGGTTTCTTTTAAGTTTTTGTTCAGGGGGTAAAGAGGTATTTGTTCCCTGGAAAAATAATTCTGAAATTTGTGCTGTAAACTATGTTCTTCAAGGAAGTAATTTCAGTTTTTCTTGGAATTTTCAGTAATTTCTAATGGTTTGGAACATTAAAAGGAGTCTCATTTCCTGTTCCAAAGCTGGGATTTGGGAGAAATAATCCCTTTGCTTCATTATTGTCTTCTTGTTAATAATGAGGTTATACAGTTAAGTAAGGTTTTGTCCATTCAGTAGTTACCCTCACTAATTTACATTGTGTGGAATCTCTGAGTATAGAGTTCCTGTCTTTCCTTTTTCTTTTTTTCTTAATCATAATCTCTGAGCAGTTTTTTTGTTTTTGTTTTTGTTTTTTAAAGATTTTACTTTGAGTGCAAGTAAGTGGAGAGGGAGGGAGAATCTCAAGCAGACTCCACACTGAGCACAGAGCCCAATGGGAGGCTTGATTTCACACCCTGAGACTGTGACCTGAGCTGAAATCAAGAGTCAGAAGCTTAACTGACTGAGCCACCCTCGTGTCCCTTAATATTTTTGACCTCTTAAGTATTTTATCTTTTTTTTTTTTTTTAAAGATTTTATTGATTTATTTGAAAGACAGAGATCACAAGTGGGCAGAAAGGCAGGCAGAGAGAGAGGAAGAGAAGCAGGTTCCCTGCTGAGCAGAGAGCCCGATGCGGGGCTCGATCCCAGGACCCTGGGATCATGACCCGAGCTGAAGGCAGAGGCTTTAACCCACCGAGCCACCCAGGCGCCCCAAGTATTTTATCTTTGAAGTGATTTTTATCTCACTTCATTGTTGCATTAAAAGGAACTTTAGATCTTCTAAATTGCCGATAACTTTTTCAGCAGGAGGGGATAGAAATTTTTTAAAAATTTATGCCAATAATTTATTCTAAACAAATTTACCCCATTTTCACTGCCAACAACAAGATCCATAAGCAGAATTCATTGAGATTTAAAAGACAAGTTTCTGCAGTGGATTTCCCCTAGGTGAAAATAAGTTTTTATTCCATCTGGTCTGATTCATGATGACACTTGAGTCTGCATGGTAAGCACATCACAAGGCATTTAGTTTTCTTTTTCTTTCTTTCTTTTCTTTACTTAATCTCTGTATTCCAAGTGAGGTTCTAACTCACAACCCCAAGATCAAGAATTGCATGCTCTTCCAACTAAGCCAACCAGGTGCCCCTGTTTAGCTTTTTAGAAAACAAAATGTTTATTTTGGTATAAAGTAGTTTTCATGAGATGGCATATTTGAAAGTATTACTTTTCTTGCTTACTGTTCAAAGAAGATGTATTGGGTTTGGTTTTCTATAGTTTAGCCTGTATGTTAGTCAAAAAGATGACATTGTGATTGGTTCAGCTTCATTTTTTGATTTGCAAATACTGGAATTTAAGGAGACTTGATTATTTTTTTTTAATTCTTTCAAACTCTGTATTAACTGTACTGTAGCAATTTAAGAACCATAATTGTATTGGCAGATGCACCAAGGTTTGAACCTCGTTTTCACCATTTATTACATTTATGACATTGAGTTGATTACTAAATCCTCAGTTTTCTCATCTGTTAAATGTGGATATTTCCTGCTTTGGGCTTATGAAGATTAATTGAGATACTAGCTAATATTTAATGAGTATTAGTACCTACCTCTTTTAAATGCTTAATATGTGTTTATTCATTTTAGCCTTAGGATAAATAGCTATGTATTACTATCTCATGTTATAGTTGAGGAAACTGAAGCACAGAGAGGTTAAATATTTTGCCTCTGATGTATATAATGTACTCAGCACAGTGCCTGGCAATAACTAGCATTTACTGTATTACCTCTTATTGAAATGAGTGGTCATTATGAAGTTTCCAAATGTATTATATTTTTAAGTAACTGACCTCTGGCATAACATTGAAAGGATCTCCTGTGGCACTTTTTCTTTCCTCTTGTCTCCATAGCTCTTGGTGCTGGACAGGCATCTTTGTTTGGGAACAACCAACCTAAGATCGGAGGGCCTCTTGGTACAGGAGCCTTTGGGGCCCCTGGATTTAATACTACGACAGCCACTTTGGGCTTTGGAGCCCCCCAGGCCCCAGTAGGTAAGTGTCAGTCACTTTAGAAGGCTTTACTCCATTTATTTCTTGCTAAAACTTGACTTGGTGACCCGATTTTCCTCCCAGTCCATCCCACCCCTACCAAAGCAGTACACAGACACACATCACTTAATAGTCATGTGGTGCGGAAGGGCTTGCAATGGATCCTGGCCTTTTCTGCTTCCCCACTCCCAGGCCTGGTCCCCTAAAGAGAGTGCTTTGTTACTGCCACTTTGTTTCTGGTTTATAGTTAAGTTAGTATCTCTAAATGATTTGCTTATATTGCTGTATTGTGCTTTATTAAGTCTTAAGTAAATTTAACTTGTTAATGAGAGATGCGAAATAGAGCTCACTTACCACCTACCTGTGTTCTTTATTCACTTCTCCTAATAGAGCTATGTTACTAAATACCTTAGTTTAGTTTTCTCTACTGGAGTGTCTTTTATACTTCATTTATTTGAATACCCTTTTCTAGTTTTTGCCCTCTCTGCCTCCTACCTCTGTTGTTATTATTTTTAACTTAAAATTTTAACTTTTTAGCTTAAATGTATTTTTTAAAAGAAATTTGTTCTTTGGAGATTAAAAAAACAAAAACCGTTATCACCTGGCATAAATTGAGTGAATGAGAGAGAGCAAGAGAAAGATGTACGATGAAGTTCATCTCCCATATTGATGATCTGTGTACCACATTTGAATAAGCCTTTTGCAAATTTAAGTCATGTCCCTACATACTTCTACTTATTCTATCAACTGAGAGAGTATTTCTTGAGTACCTTTGATAAGTAAGGGTATTAGTACCCTTTCTTACCCTTCTTTTTTTTCCTCATTTCTTCTTTTGCCATCTTTATATTTTCATATTGATAACAATGATAATGTGTTCTGTCCTATAATTATTACCTTCATCTTTTCTCTGCTAAAAGAATAGTTTAAAAGTTATAAATGTGAACACAGCATATTATCACAACTGTGAAAATATTGCTGCCCAGCCACATAAACACTTTTTTTACACAGCTTTTTCGTTCTCCTGGAATTTGTAATCCTTTTTCCCCCTTGGATTACCAGCTCTTATTCCCTTCCTAAATTGGTTCCAGTTCTTAAGAATGGTATCAGAATTCTTTTACTTTGGATACGTCATTGCCTCCTGCAGCAGTGTGAACTCTTGATTATTCCGTAGGCCTTCATCATTGCTTCCAGTATTCCCTTCAAGTCTACTTAGTAGGAACTGCTCTGTCCTAGGTGTAGGTTTTTCCCTTTTATTTATTTCCTGAATTGTCTGGAATGTGTTTTTAAGTAAAGTATATATGAAGGGTAAACTTTGATCACTTATAGGTCTGAAAATACCTTTTTTTGTTCCTCATGCTTTAATGTTAGGGAATTCTAGTGTGAAAATTTATCCCAGAACTTGGACTATACTGCTTGCATTAACCATTATATGATGAGAAGTCTGATGCCTTTCTGATTCTTTTTTTTTTTTTTAAGAGTTTATTTATTTATTTGACAGAGAGAAATCACAAGTAGATGGAGAGGCAGGCAGAGAGAGAGAGAGAAGCAGGCTCCCTGCTGGGCAGAGAGCCCGATGCGGGACTCGATCCCAGGACCCCGAGATCATGACCTGAGCCGAAGGCAGCGGCTTAACCCACTGAGCCACCCAGGCGCCCCGCCTTTCTGATTCTTGAGACTTGTTCAGCTACTACCCCCACAAGCATTTAGGATTTTTCCTTTGTCCTGAAATTTCAATGAATTGCTTATACCCTGTCTTTTTTTTTTTTTTTTAAGATTTATTTTTTTTAGAGTGGGGGGAGGGGCAAGGGAAAGAGATTCTTTTTTCTTTTTTTTTTTATTAACATACAATGTATTGTTTCAGGGCTATAGGTCTGTGATTCATCAGTCTTACACAATTCTTTGCGCTCACCGTAGTACATACCCTCCCCAAAGTTCATCACCCAGCCACCCCATCCCTCCCACACCCCTCCACTCCAGCAACCTTGTTTTGTTTCCCGAGATTAAGAGTCTCTTATGGCGGCCAACAGACACATGAAAAATTACTCCACATCACTTGGCATCAGGGAAATACAAATCAAAACCAGAATGAGATCCACCTCTCACACTAGTCAGAATGGCTAAAATTAACAAGTCAGGAAACAACAGGTGTTGGAGAGGATGCAGAGAAAGGGGAACCCTCCTACACTGTTGGTGGGAATTCCAAAGTGGTGCAGCCACTCTGGAAAACAGCATGGAGGTTCCTCAAAAAGTTGAAAATAGAGCTACCCTACGATCCAGCTATCGTACTACTGGGTATTTACCCTTAAGATACAAATGTAGTGATCCGAATGGGCACGTGCACCCAAATGTTTATAGCACCAGTGTCCACAATAGCCAAAGCATGGAAAGATCCTAGATGTCCGTCAACACATGAATGGATAAAGAAGAGGTGGTATATATACATATTGGAATACTATGCAGCCATCAAAAGAAATGAAATCTTGCCATTTATAACGACGTGGCTGGAACCAGAGGGTATTATGCTGAGTGAAATAAGTCAATCAGAGAAAGACAATTATCATATGATCTCCCTGATACGAGGAATTTGAGAGGCAAAGTGGGGGGTTTGAGAGGTAGAGAAGGAAAAAATGAAACAAGATCGGATCAGGAGGGAGACAAACCATAAGAGACTCTTAATCTCACAAAACAAACTGAGGGTTGCTGTGGGGGAGGTGGGTAGGTATGGAGAGGGTGGTTGGGTTATGGACATTGGAGAGGGGATGTGCTATGGTGAGTGCTGTGGAATGTGTAAGCCTGATGATTCACAAACCTGTACCCCTGGGGCTAATAATACATGATATGTTAATTTAAAAAAAAGTCTCTAATGCTTTGTCAGATTCTTTTTTTTTTTTTTTTTTTTAGATTTTATTTATTTATTTGACAGGCAGAGATCACAAGTAGGCAGAGAGGCAGGCAGAGAGAGAGGAAGAAGCAGGCTCCCCGCTGAGCAGAGAGCCCGACACGGGGCTCGATCCCAGGACCCCGGGATCACGACCCAAGCCGAAGGCAGCGGCATTAACCCACTGAGCCACCCAGGTGCCCCCAGGTTCTTTTTTTTTAATAAAATTTTTAAAATTATTATTTTTATTAACATACCATGTATTATTTGCTCCAGGGGTACAGGTCTGTGAATCGTCAGGCTTACACACTTCATAGCACTCACCATATCACATACCCTCCCATGTCAGGGAGATTCTTTTTTTTTTTTTTTTTTTTTAAAGATTTTATTTATTTATTTGACAGAGAGAGATTACAAGTAGGCAGAGAGGCAGGCAGAGAGAGAGAGGAGGAAGCAGGCTCCCTGCTGAGCAGAGAGCCCGATGCGGGACTCGATCCCAGGACCCTGAGATCATGACCTGAGCCGAAGGCAGCGGCTTAACCCACTGAGCCACCCAGGCGCCCCCAGGTTCTTTTTTTTTAATAAAATTTTTAAAATTATTATTTTTATTAACATACCATGTATTATTTGCTCCAGGGGTACAGGTCTGTGAATCGTCAGGCTTACACACTTCATAGCACTCACCATATCACATACCCTCCCATGTCAGGGAGATTCTTAAGCAGGCTCTATGCCCAGCCCAGATCCTGACTTGAGGCTTGATCTCGCAGCCCTGAGATCATGACCTGAGCCAAGGTCAAGAGTCAGGCACTTAACCAGCTGAGCCACTCATGTGCACCATTTCTGTCTTAATGCTTGATTTTTAAACTTTGTTTGTATTTTTCAGGAGGTTTCTGAATGTCTTGTAAATCATCCTTTTGAATTCTTATTTTCAACTTAAGAGAATTCTCCCTCATTTCTGAAAGCTCCCTTTCTCAAGCATCCAGTTCTTAGATGCAATTTTTTCTTGAAACTTTGTTAACTGGCATTAAAAAAATTTTTTAGGACTTTTCTGTGCCTTAAATCTTCAGGATTATTTTTGCTTTGGTCCTACTCTTTAATGCTCTGTGATCTTTAACATTCATATTCAAGAATAAAATAATAAAAAGCTTACTGGCAATGTATGTATATGAGTAGAGCTAGTTTACCAGTAAGTTTCACTTTAAGGTAAGTAATTCAGGAACCAACTATTATCCACGGGTCCTCTGATTGTTAGAATGCCACATTCTTAGCTCTGGGATGATGCAAGTACTAAAACTAGTTGCCCTTGTTCTTTCCATATGTTAACTTGGTTTCATCAGAGGCACACTCTCTGATGTTTGGCTTATCTTTTGAGGATCAGAGATTAAGAGGATGAAGGTATGGGTGTTTTGTGTATGTACTTTGCATTGGTTCATCTCTCCTGCTTTCAGTCTCACTTCATGGAACTTGGTGTCATTGAATCCCTAATCTTTCTGGGATTCTACAGGGCAGATACGGTCCACCTTGGGCTCTTAGACCCTTTGAATGTACTCTAAGCTATACTTTGCTCTATCCTGCTTTGTCACTCCTTTGTCCACTTCTTTTCCCTAGAAATTTGTTATATTTTCTCTTCTGTTCCTTTGTTATATCCCATTCTTTGTCATTGTGGGTTATAGATATATATATTTTTTGTTTTAAATGTAGATTTTACTAAGGGCACCTGGGCAGCTCAGTTGGTTAAGCATCTGCCTTTGGCTCAGGTCATGATCCTGGCGTCCTGGGATTGAGCCCTGCATCAGGCTTCTTGCTCTGTGGGGAGCCTGCTTCTCCCTCTCCTTCTGTACTTTCTTACTGTTTGTGCATGCACATGTACTCTCTTTCTCCCCACCCCCACTCAAATAAATAAAATCATCTTAAAAAAAAACAACAACGATTTTACTTAGATCTTTGGTGTTGAGGTGAATTAGAAGTCTAATTGATTTGTGTGAACATTAGAATCAACTTTATTGTTAAAAGATATTTTCACTTTTTTTAATATTCCTTAGTTTTAGTTGTTTTCAATAGAAGGATGTACCATAAATATTGTAACCTGCCATTTTTAGTTGGTAGTGTTTTGAAAAGTTTGGGTTTTTAAAGATTTTTTAAAATATATTTACTCATGAGAGAGAGAGAGGCAGAGGGAGAAAGAAGCAGGTTCCCCCTATGGAGCAGGGAGCCCGATGTGGGACTCCATCCCAGAACCCTGGGATTGTGACCTGAGCTGAAGGCAGATATTTTTCTTTTTTTTAAGATTTTCTTTATTTATTTGACAGAGATCACACAAGTAGGCAGAGAGAGAGGGAGGGAAGCAGGCTCCCCACTGAGCAGAGAGCCCGATGCGGGGCTTGATCCCAGGACTCTGGGACCACGACCCAAGCCAAAGGCAGAGGCTTCAACCCCCTGAGACACCCAGGCGCCCCCGAAGGCAGACACTTAACGGACTGAACACCCAGGCACCCAGTGTTCTTTCTTTTTTTTTTTTAATTTATTTATTTTTAAGATTTTACTTATTTATTTGACAGAGAGAGAGAGCGCGCGCGCACAAGTAGGCAGAGAGACAGCCATAGAGGGAGAGGGAAGCAGGCTGAGCAGAGAGCCCAATGCGGGGCTCGATCCCAGGACCCTAGGATCATGACCTGAGCTGAAGGCAGAGGCCCAACCTACTGAGCCACCCAGGCGCCCCGAGATTTTATTTATTTATTAGAAAGAGAGAGAGAAAGCACAAGCAGGAGGAGTAAGATGGAGAGAAGCAGGCTCCCCACTGAGCAGGGAGCCCCATGTGGGGCTCAGTCCTAGGACCCTGCGATCATGACCTGACCTGAAGGCAGACGTTTAACTGACTAAGCCACCCAGGCACCCCACTGGTTTTTAAAATTTTTTTCTAAAGTTTTATTTATTTAAGTAAATTCTATACCAAACTTTGGGGCTTGAACGTACAACTCCAAGATTAGGAGTAGCATGAACTTCTGACTGAGCCAGCCAGGCACCCCCTGAATGATTTTTGATAATTCGTCTTTTCCTAAAGTCAATTAAAAGTTCTTGATATGAGCATTTGATATTACAGTTACGTATGGTACTGTTACCACACATTTAAAAGTAGCTGTATTGCCTTTTAGAATATAATGTATTACTTGTTTCAGGGGTACAGGCCTATGATTCATCAGTCTTACACAGTTCACAGCACTCAACCTTGACATACACCCTCTCCAATGTCCCATCACCCAGCCCCCTCATCCCTCCCACCTCTAACCCCTCCAGCAACCCTTAGTTTGTTTCCTGAGATTAAGATTCCCTTATGGTTTGTCTCCCTCTGGTTTCGTCTTGTTTCATTTTTCCCTCCCCCATGATGCTCTGTCTTGTTTCTCAAATTCCTCGTATCTGTGAGATCATATAATTGTCTTTCTCTGTTAATAGTAGAAACCAAAGAAAAGGAATGTATATCTTTGCATCATAGGATGTTTGTTAGAAGGTGCTTTAGAGCTAATGTGAATTCTGTCTTAACTGTGGGAGTTCCTCAGTTACAGTTTTCCAAGTCAATCTCATCCATTGTTTTATTTAGATAATTAGGTTGTTTAGAAACCAAAACATGACTCCGTAGAATTACCATTCAGTGATTCTACTTTTACCTCCTAAGTTAAGCAAACTGGTCTGTTACAGTTTGTTTGCAATAACCTTAGTGTCTTTTTTCCAGATAAAATATTATCAGGTTTTTCTATTCTCAGACTTTATTTTTTATACTTTTTCCCGTCTCCTTTAATCATTTGGTCATGATGTGGCTTTTCAGTATATTTTCAAATTATTGTGACCAGAATTGAATATAACACAAACATAAAACATAAATAAAACAACTAGTGCTGGGCGCCTGGGTGGCTCAGTGGTTTAAGCCGCTGCCTTCGGCTCAGGTCATGATCTCAGGGTCCTGGGATCGAGTCCCGCATCGGGCTCTCTGCTCAGCAGGGAGCCTGCTTCCTCCTCTTTCTCTCTGCCTGCCTCTCTGCCCACTTGTAATCTCTCTCTCTGTCAAATAAATAAATAAATAATCTTTAAAAAAAAACAAAAACAAAAACAACTAGTGCTTATGCTTTTTGCTAACATATCAGCTCTCTTATCTATATTTTAAGTAATACAGTTAACTTAGAGAACATTTCATATTTAAACATAGAAAAATAAGAACATCCTGTTCACACACTTTTCTGATTGTAAAAGGAGTTCTTACTCTCTTGAGTAAGCCCAGATAGGGTGACCTATTACACTTGTTAATGGTGGGATCAGGTGGTGCAGGTCAGTGTTATTTTTGATGGATAATTGCCTGTCAAGTAACAGACTCACTAGTGAATATTAGAATTCTTATAAAAGCATGCAGGTTTTCTTGAGTCTCCTTGAATAGTCCATATAATAACATTATGCTGTTACTGTGTGGCACTTTGTACCAAAGCTTCTTTTTTATATATTTTTCTCACTGATACTTAAATTGGATTTCAGAATTTTCTGAATACATGATGATTTGCTATATGCTCTTTAAAATGACACCTCTTCTGGGTTACATAGTTTTTTTTTTTTTTTTTAAGATTTTATTTATCCATCTGGGAGAGGGAGAGAGTGAGAGAAAGCATGAGAGAGGAGGAGATCAGAGGGAGAAGCAGACTCCCCGAGGAGTTGGGAGCCAGATGCAGGACTCCATCCCTGGAGTCTGGGATCCTGACCTGAGCAAAAGGCAGATGCTTAACCAACTGAGCCACCCAGGTGCTCTGGGTTTCATAGTCTTGAGCAAACTTGTACTCTCTCCTTACATATTAGCATACAGTATTTTAGTATTTAATTAATACAGCTGATTTTAAGAAAGCTTAATTTGACTAAGGTGGATTTACCCCTTTTTCACTAATTTAGCTTTAGCTGTTCGGTGTTTGTTGTTTCTGCTGCTGCTGTATGGTTTTTTCCAAATGTTTTGTTTGTGGGACTCCTTCAGTGTAAATTATCTTACTGTATTTTGGCATTAGCCATGTTTTAAACACTTATAAAGGAAGAAAGCATTTTTATCTCTAAAGTTTCTTAGGTATGATTTAATTTTTTTTAATCAGTATTTTTGGAAATATTTTGGAGTTTCTTCATCAATCAGGGTATAACACAAATAGTTGCAGGGGTTTTCTTGTTGTTTTTTACTGTGTGATTATAGATCATCATTCCTTGTCTATTCCCTAAATTCTCTGTGCATAATTACATGTTTTCACACTTTAAGAGAAAATTAGACTAATTGGGGTGATATTTTTTCTTTCAATTTTTACTTGAATGTAATATGCATGTTAAATGTAAATAATAAACTTAACAGCCATTTCCATTTTTTTATTTGCCCCTTTCTTACTTGATAGTCTACTTAATATTTTTTATTCTGGAATTTTTACTTCCCAAATTAAACCAAAGATATTTCCTTATATCTACTGTAAAACACATTGTCATTATTTTGAATAACTATTTAACCCATCATGTTGATGTAGCTTGATTTTTACAACTGTTAATGTTGGATATAGGTTGTTTCCAAGTCATAACAATTGCAGATAATATTTATTGAATATTTACAAACATTTCTTTGTTTCTAGTTTAATTAAACCCTTGGGTTAAATTTTCATGATTGAAATGAGTAGGTTAAAAAAACACAAAAATAGTATTTGTTTGTGTATGGTCTTTTTGTTTCTTTAAGACAGAGTAAACCAATTTACGATGTTTCTAGAAGCAAAGACTAATTTTCATATAGCTGTGGCACTGATAATGAGGTAGATATAAAATATTTCTTCAAGGTTGTTTTAAATTTTGTTTCATTGATTATTAGTGATCGTGAACATCTAAGTAAAATTTTGTGTGTGTTGTCTCTTATGAAATGCCTCTTCGAATCTTTTACCCATTAGTTTGACTTTTAATTTTCTTCACAGTTTGCTCCTCTGCACTCCACCAATAATGCCATTGAGTGAGTCTGATCATTTTGAAGACCTCTACAAAATGATTCTGTGTTCTCTTGCTATAACTGCATTGGATCCCTAGACTGACATCTTGCCTTCTTTTTTCTTTTCTTTTTTTTTTTTTTTTCTCACAAAGCTCTGACCGATCCCAATGCTTCTGCTGCCCAGCAAGCTGTTCTCCAACAGCACATCAATAGTTTAACGTACTCACCTTTTGGAGACTCTCCTCTCTTCCGGAATCCCATGTCAGATCCTAAGAAGAAAGAAGAGGTAAATATAAGGATACTTTTGTGAAGTGTATTCTCAGATCAAGAGAAACTAAATGTGCAGAATATAATTTCTTACATAGAGAACCTAAACAAAGCAAGGTGTAAGTAAGTTTTAAAGATACATTATCTATGATTTTCGCTGAGTCAGGTGATACATTATGTTTGCTGTATCTGGAAGGCAGTGTGACTAAAACAGTGAAATGAACACTGGACTGGAGGTGAGGGCTGAGACTTTTCAGTACCTGAAATAAGGCATGTATTACTATTTTTTTTAAAGATTTTATTTATTTATTTGACAGAGATCACAAGTAGGCAGAGAGGCAGGCGGTGGGGTGGGGAGCAGACTCCCTGCTAAGCAGAGAGCCCAATGTGGGGATCATGACCTGAGCTGAAGGCAGAGCTTTAAACCACTGAGCCACCCAGGCACCCAAGGCATGAATTATTATTCCCATTTTATAGTTGAGCAAACCAAGGTTCAGAGAGGCTGATTTTCCTAAAATCAAGATGTTCTTAAGTGGCATAGCAATATCTTTTCTTCTGGTTTCTACAGTTAACTTTGTCTTGATTTTATATGCTTTGAGATGATCTTCTCGCTGTGGTGTGGATTAAAAGTAGGCTTTGGTCTGTTTAATCATTGTGTTACTATGCACGATCTGAGGCCTTGAGGGTATCTTTTTTTTTTTTTTTAAAGATTTTATTTTATTTATTTGACTGATAGGGATCACAAGTAGGCAGAGAGGCAGACAGAGAGAGGAGGAAGCAAGCTCCCTGCTGAGCAGAGAGCCCGATGGGGGGCTCGATCCCAGGACCCCGGAATCATGACCTGAGCTGAAGGCAGAGGCCTCAACCCACTGAGCCACCCAGGCGCCCCTTGAGGGTATCTTTTTGCCTCCAAATGTGTTTCTTCATCTGTAAAATGGGAATAGTAATACTGTCTAATGTTGAGCATTAAATGAGATAATGCATACTGGCTTATAATAAGTTAGTCTACAGATACTATTACTCAGTTTTTTATGTCATCTCACTTCTCCCTTAGCTGGTTCTTGAATTACCTTATAACTAGTTATAAAGAGAAGTAAGATAGGAATTTTTTTTTTTTTAAGATTTTATTTATTTATTTGACAGAGATCACAAGTAGGCAGAAAGGCAGGCAGAGAGAGAGGGAGAAGCAGGCTCCCCGTTGAGCAGAGAAGCCCTATACGGGGCTCTATCCCAGGACCCTGGGATTATGACCTGAGTCGAAGGTAGAGGCTTTAACCCACTGAGCCACCCAGGCACCCCTAAAGTACTTTTTAACCCTGCTGTATAAATGTAAGTTTTGCTTAGATGAAAATTATTTGTGGGACGTCAGTTAAGTGTCTGACTTTTCTTTTTTTTTAAGATTTTATTTATTTGACAGACAGAGATCACAAGTAGGCAGAGAAAGAGGAGGAAGCAGGCTCCCTGCTGAGCAGAGAGACCGATGTGGGGCTTGATCCCAGGACCCTGGGATCATGACCTGAGCCAAAGGCAGAGGCTTAAAACCACTAGCCACCCAGGTACCCTAAGTGTCTGACTTTTGATCTCACCCTTAGGATCACGAGTTCAAGCCCTGCACTGGGCTCTGTGCCGGACGTGGAGCCTACTTTTAAAAAGAAAAGAAAAGAAAATTATTTGTTATTTGTGCAGCATAATTACAGACCTAAGTATGTGCTAGTCACTGTGTTTACTGCTGAGGATACAAAACGAAAGCAAGAACATCTTCTAAGAGCTTGCTATTTACTTAATGAGAAAGATTGGATCTGTTAATGTGTTTAAATTTTCTCAAGCTCAGTATAATAAATACAGTAGTAAAATAGCCTATCAGCTGATGAATGGATAAACAAAAATGTTACGTGTGTGTGTATGTATATATATGTGTGTACATACACACAATGAAATATCTTTCAGTCATGAAAAGGAATGAAATATGTTTGTGTGTGTGTGTGTGTGTGTGTGTGTGTGTGTGTATACTGCAGGCAGAGGCTCTAACCTAACACTGAGCCACCCAGGTGCCATCATTTTTTTTTTTTTTTAAACAGAATTACGTTTTGTATGTATATGATGTGTACACACACACAAGATGAAATATCTTTCAGTCATAAAAAGGAATGAAATCCTGATAACGTGTTCCGTATAACATGGATGAACCTTGAAAACATTATGCTATGTGAAAGAAACCTGACACGAGGCCACATGATTCCGTTTATATAAAATGCCTAGACTAGGCAAATTTATTGAGACAAAGGGGATTCATGTTTGCCTAGGGTAAGGGGTGGAATTGGGAGGCACAGCATTTCTTGTTGGAGTAGGGGAATGTTCTGGACTTACTGGTGATTCTTGCACAACTTAGTAGATATACTAAACCCCCCTTAATAGTATATGTTGTAGTGGTGAATATCATGTTAAGGAAGAGTGTAGATTTTTGGGTGAGTTTGATAAGGCTTTGCAAAAGAGGTAACATTTAACTTTTTTTGAGTATATATGGAGAAATTGGTAGATGTAGGTCAAGACATCCCAAGCAGTGGCACACAATTGTGAGAGATCACAAAAAAAATCTAGGAAGATTCATTGTTGCTGAAGTGTAAACAGTCTGTACTGTAAAGAGAAACATAAACTGTGACAAGGTTTTATTATGTTAGACATTGTTGTTTGAAGTGGTTATATAATCCCATGTATAATGTTAAGGAAAACAAATATATAACATTCTGCAGATGTTGTAGAAACATAATAAAGGTGCCATCAAAATCAACCTGAAGTCTTATTTTAGTTATATGTCTCTTCTACAAACTTTAATTTCCTCAGAAATCAGGGGAAATGATTTCATTATTTTTATTGCCAGTACTTAGTGTTTGACTCATGGCAACTATCAGCGTTTACTAAATGCTTGAATAAATGTGAGCTAATACTATTTTTTTTTCCCAGAGTGATTTGGATTGCACAGAAATTGAATATTAATTCATGGGCGCATGTCATTTTACTTTGAAGCTTCAGATTTTTGGTTTAGTTGAAAAATAAACAGAGGTATCTAGCTGGGTAAATGGCAGAGGTATTTGAACTCTGTTCCTAAGAACTTTTAAGGCCAAATAATACATTTGAGTTAAACTGGAACTTTACTTGCTTTTGTTTTTCAGAGATTGAAACCAACAAATCCAGCAGCCCAGAAGGCTCTCACTACACCTACTCATTATAAACTAACACCCCGCCCTGCCACCAGAGTTCGACCAAAGGCTTTACAAACAACAGGCACAGCCAAGTCACATCTCTTTGATGGGTTAGATGACGATGAGCCATCGTTAGCCAATGGATCATTCATGCCCAAGTGAGTTTATTTTCAACATAAATTAAATGTAAATAATAATTTAAGTACAAGATATATAATTATTTTCCTGAAGGCAGTACAAATGTTAAAAGTTTAGGTTTTTATTTGTTTAAAGATTTATCTGTTTATGTTAGAGAGAGAGAGAGTATGGGCATGCTCGAGTAGGGGAAGGGGCAGGGGGAGAGTCTTCAAGCAAGTTCTACTTAGCACAGAGCCCAAACCCTGGGGGTGGGAGGGGTGGCTTGACCTGGGGCTCTGTCCCATGACCCATGAGATAATGACCTGAGGCAAAACCAAGAGTCATACATTTAACCAGCTGAGCCACCCGGGCACTCCTGTTTTTATTTGAAAAATAGAGAATATCACAAATAATAAAAGTGGCATAATCATTCTTAGGGATGACCATCGTTAACATAAAAATATTTTTATTAATATACTTCTAGTTTTATGTATGAAGGTTTTTTTGTTTTATTTTGAGATTTTGGTCTTCACGAATTTTGTTTTAAGCAGAAGACAGTTTTTTCATAAAACTTATATTGACCAAACCAATTAAAAGGAATATATCTACATTTTTTAAAAAACTTTTTTTTAAGATTTTATTTATTTATTTGACTGAGAGAGAGAGAGATTACAAGTAGGCAGGCAGAGAGAGCCTGATGTGGGGCTCGATCCCAGGACTCTGAGATTATGACCTGAGTCAAAGGCAGAGTCTTAACCCACTGAGCCACCCAGGTGCCCCTATATCTACATATTTTTATATTCCTATACATACAGATATTGAACCAATAATTATCACACAGGAAAAAGTACATAAAGTATGTAGAAGAGTTACTGGTAAATATTTAAATTACATTTAAATTATGCACTAGAGCAAATATCTCCTAGCGTGTTGATATGTACCGCAGGGAAAAAAATGAAGAAAAATATGTGCCGCATAAATGCATATAGTTAAAAATAACCCAGAAATGAAACTCTGATGCTCTGAAACTGCATCTCCAAATGTTAACCACTGTAAACAGTTTGGCACATATTTTTCTCCGCATAAATGCATGTAGTTAACCCTGTATGCTTACATATATATTTGTTTGCTCCCATACCCTCTCAATGAAGACTACTCTGACCAGTCTATTTAAAATTGTATCCATCTTTTCTTTTGTCAGTATTCCTCACATTCTAATCATCTTTCTTTTCTTTTTTTCTCATACCTTCTCATATATAATTTTTTTTTAATATTTGTATTTTTGGTCTGTTTTTCCCTCATGAACATAAGCTCTACATACATAGGTATGTTTGCCCCACATTGGGTGCAGAGATTACTTAAAAATAAATCTTGTGAAAAAAAGAAAAAAAAATGCATCTTAGGAGGCATAAAAGAAGCTAAATAATAGTATAGAATCTCAGTTCAGAATCTCAGCTCCCTCCCTATAAGAGATGGGGATCATCTAAGCCAAGGGATAAGGGGAGATAGAGATTGTAAAGGTCTTTTCAGTTTATGCTGTCACATTTCCATGACTGAGTTGTTAGAATCTAGAATTCACTCTTAACTGTATTTATCTATCTAAAGGAAATGGCATATGCCCCTGTTCACTTCCTAACCAAGCCTTGGGCTATCACTGTGTAACTCTGTAAACAGTTGCCCTATAATACCACAGAGGGTAAAGGATTCATGAAGGACTTTATAAGTATGGCCACCTCTAGAACATTACTATGTTTGCTCTTAAAGATGAATATGGTAGACGGATAGTGTGAGAACTTCATTGCTGTCATGTCTTTTACCTTTTCATACTAGTCAAAAGAAAGTTACTATAGAGCAAGCCAATAATTTTACTTATTCTGAATGGTAAATTTGGAAAATATTCTTTAATTCATCTGTTCATTCCTTCATTCAACAAACATTTATCAAGTAACTACTAAGTGCCAAGTGTGATAGGCATTGGGAATGCAGCTACGAACGAGACACATTCCTCCCATCGCTGAATTCACGGTCTGTGAGAGGAGAGGGATGTTGACAGTAATCACAAGTGAGACAAGTGACAGAAAGGAGTAGTAGAGATTGCTACTGTAGGGGAGACTGATGGGGAGAATGATGAAGAAAAGCTATTCTGAGGATGTGTTATTTAAACTGAAGAGGGAGGGGCACCTGGCTGGCTTAGTCAGTCAAGCATGTGACTTTGGATCTCTGGGTTGTGAGTTCAAGCCCTATATTGAGCACAGAGACTACTTTAAAAATAAATAAATAGGGGTGCCTGGGTGGCTCATTTGTTTAAATAACTGCCTTCATGTCAGGTCATCATCCTGGAGTCCCAGGATCCAGTCCCTGCTTGAGGGGGAGTCTGCTTCTCCCTCTGACCACTCCCCTCTCATGCTCACTGTCTCTCTCTCTCTCAAATAAATAAAATCTTTAAATAAATGAAGGACTGTAAGGCAAAGGGAATATTTTACTATGTTTCTTGTTTTAAATATGCCTGTGGTTTTTTGTTTTGTTTTGTTTTTTTAAAGATTTTATTTATTGGGGCACCTGGGTGGCTCAGTGGGTTAAAGCCTCTACCTTCAGCTCAGGTCATGATCCCAGGGTCCTGGGATCAAGCCTCTCGCTCCTCGTTGGGCTCTGCTCAGCAGGGAGCCTGCTTCCTCCCCCCACACCTGCCTTTCTGCCTACTTGTGATCTCTGTCTGTCAAATAAATAAATAAATAAAATCTTAAGGAAAAAAAAAGATTTTATTTATTTATTTGACCCCCAACCCTTGTTCCAGTGCTTATGTCCATTGGAGCCGCTGTTTTTTATGACTGCCAAGTTGTTCCATCTCTGGCTGGTGGAGGCCCTTTTAAGTTGCTCCTAAGTTCTTTCCACACAGGCTCTGATAGTGTTTGATAACTTACTTGCTTGTTAGGATTCACTCTGTAAACTTTTGTCCGGATTTTTTGCCATTTTGTTCATCACTTAGATTGACTTAACTTTTCCTTTCTTACCTGGTTTTGGTATAAAATTTATGCTGACCTTAAAAATAAATTGGGGAGGATTTTCTCTATTTTCTGGAATAATTCATGTAAGATAGACCTTTTTTGTATTTGGGTTTTTTTTTTGTTTTGTTTTGTTTTTTGTTTCGTTTTTTCAATAAATGTAGGGTACCAGTGAAGATATGTGGTTCTGAAGTCATATTTGTAGTAAGGCTTGTTCTTGGTTTTGATTTTTCTTAATTATTAATTTATATAAAAGTTATAGGGCTATTAAGCTTATTTATTTATTTATTTATTTTTTAAAGATTATTTATTTGACAGAGATCACAAGTAGGCAGAGGCAGACAGAAAGGGAGAGAGGAAGCAGGCTCCCCGCTGAGCAGAGAGCCCGATGCTGGGCTCAATCCCAGAACCCTGGAATCATGACCTGAGCCAAAGTAAGAGGCTTCAACCCACTGAGCCACCCAGGCGCCCCTTAAACTTTTTATTTTTTGTGTTAACTTTTGGCAAGTATTATTCTTACATTGTTGAACTAACCAGAATTTTGAATTTATTGGAATAAAGTTGTTAAAAAGTATCCTTACTGTCTTTCATTTCAGTAGACTCTGTGGAGTTATTCCCATTTTTGTTTCTGACAAGGGTTTTTTTTCTTTTTTTTTTTTTTCATTTAATTTCATTTTATATCTTCAGTGCCTGCCTTTCCCACTCCCCTTTTTTTGGTGTTTTAATTTTCTGTCCTTTTTCTAAGTGGATGTGTAGTTCTTTGATTTTCAGCTTTCAGCTTTCCTTCTTTCCAAATATATGCGTTTGAAGATACAAATTTTGGGGGTTCCTGGGTGGCTCAGTTGTTAAGCATCAGCCTTCAGCTAGCTCAGGTCATGATCCCAGAGTCCTGGGATCGAACCCCACATCGGGCTCCCTGCTCTCCGGGAAGCCTGCTTCTCCTTCTCCCGCTCCCCCTGCTTCTGTTCCTCTCTTGCTGTGTCTCTGTCAAATAAATAAATAAAATCTTTTTTAAAAAATAAATAAAAATTTAAAAAAATAAAAATATAAATTTTCCTTCAGTTCAGCTGTATTTGTATTCCCCAAGTTTTGACATGGAGTATTTTTATCATTCAGATAATGATTATATATGCTAATAAATTTTTTTTTTTTTTTAAATTTTTTTCATGGCTGGGGACATTGAGCCTTGGGTTATGGAAGAGTGTAAATTCCTAACACAGAGATTTTTAAGTGATCATTTTGTAAATAAGTTCTAGTTTATGTGAAAAAAGGTGTTCTAGGTAATTTTGAGTCTTTGGAATTTGTGGGTTGCTTTAATGCTCCAGTATATGGCTAGTTGTCATAAATAATCCATGTGCACTTGAAAAGAATATGTGTTTTATAGTTGTTGGGTATGGTGATTGTGAATTAGACCAAACTTGCTAATCGTTTACGTCCTCTATATTCATACTGACTTTTCCCTGTTTTTGTTAGTTTGTATATTTTGGTTGGTTTATTTCCTTAAATTTTATATCATAAAAAATGAACACATTTCTTATCAAATAAATAAATAAAATGTTTAAAAAAAAAACCCAGAAACAAAACTTCATTTTTTTCTTTTTCTCTCTTTTTTTTTTTAAGATTTTATTTCCAATTATTTGTTTGACAGAGAGGTTGCAAGTAGGCAGAGAGGCAGGCAGAGAGAGAGGGAAGCAGGCTCCCTGCTGAACAGAGAGCCCGATGGAGGGCTTGATCCCAGAACTCTGAGATCATGACCTGAGCCAAAGGCAGAGGCCTAACGTATTGAGCTACCCAGGTGCCCCAAAACTTCATTTCTTTTTGAGACAGTATAATATTCCATTGTTTGGACAAACCAAAACTACATTTGGTTTGTCCATTCATCTGTTGTTGGACATTTGGGTTGTTTTCACCTTTTAGCTATGTAAATAGTGCTATTATGAACCTTGGTATACAAGTATCTGTTTGCCTATTTTCAAATATTTTGAGTATATATCTAGAATTGGAATTGGGGGACGCCTGGATGGCTCAGTTGGTTAAGCAGCTGCCTTTGGTTCAGGTCATGATCCCAGCGTCGTGGGATTGCGTCCCATATCGGGCTCCTTGCTCCGCAGGGAGCCTGCTTCTCCCTCTGACTCTGCCTGCCACTCTGTCTGCCTATGCTTGCTTGCTCTCACTCTCTCGCTCTCTCTCTCTCTGACAAATAAGTAAATAAAATCTTTAAAAAAAAATAGAATTGGAATTGTTTGCTCATATGTTAATTCTGTATTTAACCTTTTGGGGAGCTTTCAACTATTTTCTGTAACAGCTCCGGTATTTTGCATTCCTAAGAGCAGTGCATGTTTCCATGTTCTCCATTTTCTTGTCAGCACTTAGTATTTTCTGTTTTGTTTATAATAGCCATCCTAGTGGGTGTGAAGTGGTATTTCATGCTTATAATTTACATTTCCTTTATGACTAATAATATTTGCATATTGGCCATTTATCTCTTTGAAGAAATACCTTGTTCACTTTTGTGTCTTTTTAAAAGTTATTTTATGTTATTACATTTTTAAAATTGTTTATGCCAATAATTAGAGCTCAAAGATGATAATACTGACTTCCAGAGATTTCTTTTTCTTTTTAGGTTTTGTTTATTTTTTTTTGACAGAGAGAGAGCATGAGCTGGGGGAAGGGGCAGAGAGACAGGGAGAAGCAGGTTCCCTGCTGAGCAAGAAGCTGGATGCAGGACTGGATCCCAGGACCCTGGGATCATAACCTGAGCTGAAGGCAAACCCTTAAGTAACTTTGCCACCCAGGTGCCCCTGTAGTTTGTTTTTTTAAAGAGGGAATAGAGCACATTAATTAATCCAAGGAGTTTTTAAGTGGAGATTGAATAAGATAAGATCCCCTCTATGGTTCTTCTATTTGAAGCATATATAAGATAGAGGTTCTTGCCTTAAGTAAACCTGCTATACATACCTGTGAAGTTTGAAGATATTTGTGACTGTTTGCATCACTGGATGTCAGGGGTTTTTTGCTCCTGTTTCTTATCATCCTTAAAAAGGAATCTTACTCAGTCAGCAAAAGTCTCTTTCCTATCGTCTTCAAGGCAGCACTCCAAGTTCTGTGAGGAGACAGTCATGAATCCTGACTGTCAAGAAAGGAAGAAAATATTTAAAGAGAAGATATTTAGAGAAGTAATTGAAATATAAGATATAGTATGATGGGTTAACTAAGTGTCTGGGTAGAATGCTGAGGATTCAGAGGAGGAGGACTGTTTTCGAGGAGATTTCCCACTTTCTTTTAAGTGCTTCACTTACTCTTCCAAACACCAGAATGTAATATATTTGAGATCTTATATTCTGGTTATGTATTAAACATTGTGAATTAAACTTGTTAGGTCATTTTTAGATATGTAAGAGCTGAACAAGAATGCTCTTTTTGACTAGTTTTTAAGATAATGTTAGTTATGTAATTATGTGTGCCTGAGTTCTTTCTTTTTTTTTTTTCTCCTTTGGTCTCTTTATAGGAAGAGCATTAAGAAGTTGGTTTTGAAAAACCTTAACAATAGTAATCTCTTCTCTCCTGTTAATCGTGACTCGGAAGATCTAGCTTCACCATCTGATTATCCAGAAAATGGGGAGAGGTAAACCGAATTTTGTTTTGGGTTATTTCTAATAGAGCACCCTGTTCTCATTTTGAAGAGATTCTGAGCTTGGAATTTATTCATTCTATGAAAATTTATGAAGATTGGTGAATGTGGCATATTATTATAGCATATGAGCACCTGGAAATTAAGTCGTGTTTTTGCTTTTTGGGTATTTTAGATCTTAAAATTATAGGAGATCTTCTGATTCAATTTATGTAATTATTTTGATATTCATGTGTCATTTTGGACAGGGTTCTCATATATTTGACACCCCTGGGCCCCCCCCGCCCTTAAAATAAGGGATGTCTTATTTGTGGTAATGACACATTGTCATTGTAACCACACCAAAAAAATAAAAATAAGTATATAAGTGTATAAAGGAGGAAATAGAAATATATACAATAATCCTTAATAGTTTGATATATATTCTTACAGTTTAGAAATTTATTTATATAGGTACATTGTAGAGACTAGGCATGAATGATAAAATATTTTATAGCCTCTTATTTCCACTTATTTTATTATAAATGTCTTTCTGTATCAATATGAATGTATCTGCCTCCACTTTTTAAATGACTCTGATAGCCATCTTTGTGAATATTTGATAATTAGTTCCCCATTGGAGGACAATTTAGATTATTTTGGTATTCTTTGTATTCAAAACGATGCTTCAGTGAAAAATTGTATATACATCCTTGAACTCCTGTGGTTTTTTTTGTTTGTTTGTTTGTTTGTTTCTTTTTCTTTGGATAAAATTCTTACTTGGTTTTTCATTAATGAAGCATTTTCTAATACCTTGCTTAGATTAAAAATCTAAACTTTTTAGTTTGTTTGAAATTCACTGCTCTTCTTTGACCTTACGTAGTAGAGTGCCTTTTTCTTTTTTCTTTTTTTTAAAGATTTAATTTATTTATTTGATAGAGAAAGAGCACAAGTAGGCAGAGCAGCAGGCAGAGGGAGAAGCAGAAGCAGACTCCCCATGAGCAGGGAGCCTAACGCGGGGCTTGATCCCAAGACCCTGGGATCGTCACCTGATCCAAAGGCAGATGTTTAACTGACTGAGCCACTGAGGCACCACTCTTTTTCTTTTTTTTTTTCTTTCTTTTTTTTTTTTTGACTAAAAATTGGGATGCTCAGAGGTGCCTGGGTGGCTCAGTGGGTTAGTAAGCCTCTGCCTTTAGCTCGGGTCTTGGTCTCAGGGTTCTGGGATCAAGCCCCGCATCGGGCTCTCTGCTCAGCAGGGAGCCTGCTTCCTCCTCTCTCTCTCTAGCTGCCTGCCTCTCTGCCTACTTATGATCTCTGTCTGTCAAATAAATAAAATCTATTTTAAAAAATTGGGATGCTCAGGTTCATTCATTCATGAAAATAGTTCAGTTGTAATCTGATCATAAAAATAGATGATGTAATTTGCAGCCATATTTCCTGTGTTAAAATCCCAATTCTGGCTCTCAGAGTTTTTTGAGTTTGGGCAAGTTATTTTTCTCTGTCAGTCTAAATAACTTTTTAATATGTAGAATTACTCAGTAAAGTTTCAGTGATGGTTGGCTATTATCATTGTTATAAAGGTAGCTCTTTAGATAACATTTGTTTCTTCTTTTCAGATTCAGTTTCCTGAGCAAACCTGTTGATGAGAACCATCAGCAGGATGGAGATGATGATTCTCTTGTGTCACGTTTTTATACTAATCCTATTGCCAAACCCATTCCTCAAACCCCGGAGACTGCTGGAAATAAACACAACAGTAGTGGCAGTGTGGATGATACCATTGTTGCATTAAACATGCGTGCTGCCTTGCGAAATGGGCTGGAAGGAAGCAGTGAAGAGACCTCTTTTCATGAGGAGTCACTGCAGGATGACCGAGAAGAAATAGAAAATAATACTTACCATATGCATCCGGCAGGTCAGATTCAGATTGCTGCATGGGTAATCTTTTACCAGTCATTTGAGACCTCTTACTTCTCTCAGGTTTTCAATTTAGTGGAAGTCAGCTACCTTAACTTCTAATTAAATGTTTTTATTACATTTTATAAGTGTTGACATTTAAACACTTTCACTTGGTTTTGTTTGGTTCTTAATTCACATATTTCTTTTACCTTTGGAGTAGTTAAAATTCATGTCATTAATTATCCTGGTATAGTTTAGAGATCCCAAATTTTATAGCCAGATACTATCCTTATACATTCCCTAACTTTATAAACTCAGATTGTTTACTAGGTTTTTTTTTTTAAAGATACTATCTATTTATTTGACAGCAAAAGAGGGAGAGAGCACAAGTAGGCAGAGCAGCAGGGAGAGGAGAAGCAGGCTTCTCCTCTGGAATCATACTCTCTGTACTCTTTTTAGCTCTTTAATATTTTTTATTTCATCCATGATACATCAACAGTTCATTCTTTTTTATTACTGAGTGATACTCAGTTATTATATATATGCCACACTTGGTTTATTTATTCTCTGTTAGTGAACATTCAGATTGTTTTATAGTTACTCTTTAAGTGTCTGTGAAATTTTTTTGTATCTGATTATATTCTTGCCTTCATATATATTTTCTGGTCACTTGGTGCCCTGAGGAAACAAGTGTATATTTTCACATTAAGAATCCAAGTATATATTTGTGTGTATCTACATGAAATTATTCTGACACTACATCTGTTTTTCAAATGCCCACTCTAGATTTTTTTTTTCTTCTTATTTTTCTCACTGACTTTGTCACCTTCCAATTTAAAATTCCTTTCCTGGGGCACCTGGATAACTTATTCGGTTAAGTGTCCAACTTCTGATTTTGAATCAGGTCATGATCTCAGGGTCATGGGATGGAATGGAGCCCTGTGTCAGGTTCTGCACTCAGCAGGGAGTCTGCTTGGGATTTTTTTTTTTTTTTTTTTTTAAGATTTTATGTATTCATCAGAGAGAGAGAGTGAGAGAGATGAGAAGGGAGAAGGTCAGAGGGAGAAGCAGCCTCTCCGTGGAGCTGGGAGCCCCATGTGGGACTCGATCCCAGGACTCTGGGATCATGACCTGAGCCGAAGACAGGGGCCCAACCAGTTGAGCCACCCAATTGCCCTGCTTGGAATTTTGTCTCCACCTTTGCCCCTCCCCGCTCCACCTCGCAGATATGTGCGCACGCACGTATGTGTGTGCACACGCACTCACTCACTCTCTCTCTCAAATAAATAAATCTTTTTAAAAAAAGTATTGAGTTTAGAGTTGTAGTTCTGCCTCTACCACTGAATCAAGGCAGGTTTTTTCCATGTTGGGTTTTGCATAGAATAGAAGAAAAATGGATTAAGTAAGCCTTTCTCAGAACTCATTTTATGGAATGCCTTTCATAGTGCAGTATGTTAATGGGTACCATATGAAAAGGTTCTGTGATTAAGTAAGTATGGAAAACACTACATTAAGACTTGATTGTTAGACTTAATTATTTTGTAAGTTCTCAGAGCCTGTAACTTACTATCATGTTCGTGGTTCCCAAACTTAGTTTGACTAGGAACCTTTTTCTAAAAAGCACAGTTTCTCCTAGGAATAGTGTTTCTCAGAAAACCAGTTTGGTGGGCCCTTGGATGGCTCATTTGGTTAAGCGTCTTACTTTGGCTCGGGTCATGATCTCAGGGTCCTGGGATCAGGCCCCATGTCTGGCTCTCTGCTCAGGAGGGAGTCGTCTGTTCCCTCTCCCTCTTCCCCCTTCCACCTTGCTCATGTGCTCTCTATTCAAATAAATAAATAAAATCTTAAGAAGAAATAGTTTGGAAAAATGCTTTAGTCCTATATATTTTCTCTTTATTTAATAATTTAGTTATGGATTATTTCAGATTATTTTAAGAGTTTTTTCTTTTAAGGGGCGCCTGGGTTGCTCAGCCATTAAATGTCTGCCATGACCATGATCCCAGGGTCCTGGGATTGAGCCCCACATCAGGCTCCCTGCTCAGGAGGAAGCCTGCTTCTCCCCTCACACAATCCCCTTGCTTGGGTTCCCTCTCTTGCTATCTCTCTCTTTGTCAAATAAATAAATAAATAAAGTATTTTTTAAAAAATTACTCTTTTTAAAAAGGAAAAAGTAAAATAAATATTACGAAAATTTCTCTACATAAGGACAATTACAATTAATATTATATTTTCTGTTTCTTTTGTCATAGGCATTGTTCTCACTAAGGTTGGTTACTATACTATTCCATCTATGGATGACCTTGCTAAAATAACCAATGAAAAGGGAGAGTGTATTGTCTCTGACTTCACTATTGGTCGTAAAGGTGAGTGTGAGCTTAGGATTTTGTAATATTTAAGCCAAGGATCTGGACCTACGTTGACCTGCATAGTAGACACTTTAATGGACAGGTAACAAAGTAAGACTAGAACCATATAACATTCTTTGGTAACTGTTTGGCTCGTTGCAGTTTTCTACAATTAAAGAAAATACTATAATCAGCAAGAAAATACTAAGTAAGAAAAGTGAGTAATAAGAGATGAATAATAGTTAGATTCAGCTTTATATTAATAATTTAATACAGATAAAGTTTTGGGGGGAAATCTTATCTTGCTATATTGTATTTTAGAGAGGGCTCTCTGGCATTTTAATTTATTGTGCAAGCTAGGTACTAAGTGAGGGTTGTTTGTGTAGCAATAGTACAGGTACTGTGAAGAGATTTAAGAAAACTGTTTTAAGGATAAGTGCAGTAGAAATGTAGATATTAAACCAGATAACTGGTTTTGATGTCATCTTCTGATATATACTATGAATGAAATAAGCTATTGATGATATTACTGGGTGATTTGATTAATGTTTGGGGTAGCCTGGCTGGCTCAGTTGGTGGAACATGTGACTTGATTATGGGATTGTGAGTTCAAAGTTCCATGTTCAATGTGTAGAGATCACTTAAAAATTAAATCTTTTAAAAAATTTAAAAATGAAATACTGATTAATGTTTAAAGTTGGTTTTCTTTTGAGCATTTAGTCAGTGGAAGTATAAAATAGGTTATTTGTCCTCTGTACAGAATGACTTTTCAACTATTTGCTTTTACTTGTATAGGTTATGGTTCAATCTATTTTGAGGGAGATGTGAATTTGACAAATCTAAATTTGGATGAGATCGTGCATATTCGAAGGAAAGAAGTGATTGTCTACTTAGATGATAACCAAAAACCACCTGTGGGTGAAGGGCTAAATAGGTATGGATTTATTTACATATTTAGAAAATAATCTAACTCACAAAATTCCTTTCACATTATATACATTTTTCTGCAACTTTTTTTTTTTTTAACTTACTGTACAGTATGTGATTGTTTCTCTAATTTGAAAGTATAAGTGGTAAATGCTATACTAGAACTTTTTGACTCCTTTTCCCTAATACTATCAGGTCCAACTTTTATTTTTCAAAAATGTATTTTGATAGTAGGTTTTTTCCCTTATGTCTGCTGCAACCATTTTTAATTCTTTCTCTATATTTTAATTTGGGAAACTAGCTTCTGATACCTCTTTGGACAGATGACGGGGCCATAGTTAAAGTAGTTTATGTTCACAACCCACCAAGATTGAATCATGAAGAAATTCAAAATAGCCCTATAGTAAAGAAATTGAATAGTAATTAAAAAAAAAAAAAAGTCCTCCCCCAACCAAAAGCCTTTGACCAGATGACTTCAGTGGTAAATTCTACCGGACGTTTATAGAATTAATGTCATTTCTCAAATTCTTTCAAAAAACTGAAAAGGAAGGAATACTTTCTAACCATGAGGCAAGGATTACCTTAATTCCAAAGCTAGAAAAAGAAACTACAAGAAAATAAAAGTATAGACCAATATCCTTGATGAATACTGATGTAAATATCTTTTTTTTTTTTTAATTTATTTATTTGACAGACAGAGATCACAAGTAGGCAGAGAGGCAGGCAGAGAGGGAGGAGGAAGTAGGCTCCTTGCTGAGCAAAGAGCCCAATGTGGGGCTTGATCCCAGGACCTTGAGATCACGACCTGAGCCAAAGGCAGAGGCTTTAACCCACTGAACCACTCAGGCGCCCCTGATGTAAATATCTTCAAAATACATTTGACCCTTGAACCACACAGATTTGAACTGTGTGGTCCATATACATGGATTTTTTTACAGTACAGTACCTTAAGTGTATTTTCCTTAGACTTTTCTCAACATTTTCCTTTTTCCTAGCTTACTTTATTGCAAATACAATATTTAAATAAATGTAACATAACAATATGGGTTAGTTGACTTAGGTGATCAGTAAGGCTTCTATTCAACAGTAGGCTATTAGTAGTTAAGTTTTGTGGGAGTCCAAGATACACAGATTTTCAACTGCGCTGTCGTTGGTTCCCCTAACCCCTGCGTTGTTCAGAGGCCAGCTGTATTACCAAAGAGACTTCAGTAGTACATTGAAAGGATTATACACCATGACCAAGTAGTATTTATTCCAGGAACACAAGGATGGTTTAACATACAAAAAGTGGTCAGTGTAATACATGACATTAGTAGAATTAAAGAAGAAAATCACAGATCATCTCAACAGATGTAGAAAAAGCATTTGCCAAAATACAACACCTTTTTTAGAGGTAGAAGGAAACTACCTCAGGGGGCCTGGCTGGCTTAGTCAGTGGAGCGCAAGACTCTTGATCTTGTGGTTTTAAGTTCTAAGCCACACGTTGGGTGTAGAGATTACTTAAAAATAATAATAAAATAAAAAGAAGGAGACTACCTCAACTTAATAGGGCCATATTTTCAAAAGAATGTCAGACTCAGTGGTGAAAGAATGAAAGCTTTTCCTCTAAGATCAGGAACAAAACAAGGATGCCCACTTTGCCAATTTTATTCGACATAATACTAGAAGCCCTAGTCACAGCAGTTAAGCAAGGAAAAGAAATAAAAGGCATCATCCAGATTAGAAAGGAATAGGTAAAGTATCTCTCTTCAGAAATGAAATTATCTTGTGCAGAAAACCCAAAGATTCCACTAAAAACAGTTACAAATTCAACAAGGTAGCAGGATATAAAGTCAATACACAAAAATTGGTTGAATTTCTGTATGCTAACAATGAACAATCTGAAAGGGAAGTTAAGAAAAAAATTTGATTTACAATAGCATCAAAAAGAAAAAATACTTAGGAATAAATTCAGCCAGATAGGCAAAAGCTGGAAGAAGTGAAGAAAGACTAATAAATGGAAAATTTTCCCATGTTCATGGATTGGAAGACTTTAAATTATTAAAATGTCCATACTACCCAAAGCAATCTACAAATTTTAATGTAATCCCTGTCAAGATGCCTTCACATTCATTACTTAATGTTTAATCTTATGATGTTCCTGTTAATCTCCTTCTCTAAGCACTTGTTGTTTATCAGTGGCAATTGCTGTTATTACTAATGTTTTTGTTAAGTACAATAGCACTTTAAGACCTTCACTAAGACTTAGGTCTTATTAACCAGACATTAGCACTGAATGTGGTCCAGGCTGTATAGTGTATTAACTAAAATTTCATTGGAAATAATTGATGATGTGCTCTGGTAGTTCAGAATGAATGAAGCTTGACCCTTGAACCAAATACTGAGCTAGTCAGTTGATGGTGTGGGTAATTCCTTCTTTTTGAGCTTATCTACCCTGGGAGGCAAGACTCAAGTTTATGAAACATCTGCAGAGTAATTCCAAAATAACACAGGTACCTTTATTTGCTGTTTATATAGATATTACTTGGCTTTCTGGTCTTAAATATGGAACATTCATACTTTATGTGGTTGTACATTGCAGGAAGGCTGAAGTTACACTGGATGGAGTTTGGCCAACAGATAAAACATCTCGTTGTTTAATAAAGAGCCCAGATCGACTTGCTGACATCAACTATGAGGGTAGATTGGAAGCAGTTTCAAGGAAACAGGGAGCTCAGTTCAAAGAGTATCGTCCTGAAACAGGTTCTTGGGTGTTTAAGGTATGATAGTCACTTAACCTAGTTCTTATAATCTGCAATTAGAGTGACAAAATGTATTAGAAGAGTCCTCCCTTAAATTCTTTATTTTTTTACAAATTAGGGAACAGGTATAGAGATGCATGATTTGCCCCAGATTACACACCTTTGTTAAACCCCAGAACAATAAGAAGCTATGAAAAACTTTATGCTCATGATTCACATCCTGCCTCATCCATACTTCTAAGGAGTGTTTTTTCAATCTGTGGTATCATTAGAGGCATGAGACAGAATTTTTATCTCTTGATATTAACCCCTCCTCAGTTGTCATTCATTTAAAGATTTCAGGGGATGAAAACATTAACATCCTTTCCTCCTTAATAGTTTAACCTAATGGTTTCTTTCTCTTCTAAGCCACTTGCGTTATTTAATTGCTGAAGGCCTGACATAAGTCGGTAGTGAACAGCTAAGCAGTATATAGACGTGAAAATAGTAATGGCTCTTCCAGATTTGGTTTCCTTATTAGTAAGTTGGTATTATGTACAAGCAACCAGTACATGTACTAAACATCTAAATCTAGGGACAGCAATAAATTACATGTGATAGATGACGTTTCATTCTGTCTTAAATATTTTGAAAACTCTTTTCTTTTTAAAGCTAATTCTGCATGATTTCAAGGGCAAGTATTTTAGAAGCTGTTAGGAATATAAGTGTTAAAATTGATTTTGTTGGATTCTGGGGTGCCTGGCTGGCTCAGTGGTAGAGCATGCAACTGTTGATCTCGGGGTTGTAAATTTGAGGCCCACATTCAATGTAGAGATTACTTAAAAATAAAGTCCTTTTTAAAAAGTTGATTTTGTTGGATTCTCCTTTTCCTTAGGTCTCCCATTTTTCTAAGTATGGCCTTCAGGATTCTGATGAAGAGGAGGAGGAACGGCCATCTAAAACTAGTACAAAGAAGTTGAAGACTGCTCCTTTGCCTCCTGCAGGCCAGGCCACCCCATTCCAGATGGCTCTTAATGGCAAGCCAGCACCTCCACCCCAGGTAGAGACAGGACAGTGAATTTGAATGGAATCCATGATACAGAAGTTGAATTCATTCAGCTAATACAAAGCTGTTTATGACCCCTGGAACTTTGAAGAGTACAAACGTATTGGCAATCACGTTGAGACAAGTACGAGGGAGGGCATGAGGTGGTCCTGGCATCTTTTTTTAAATTGAGAGATTTAAAGAATTCTCATGCTGTTTGGATCATTCCTTCTACAGAGTGTCATTTTTAAACACCTCCCTCTCTTTCATTTGGACTTGCTGAATTCTCTGCTCAGTGACCAACTTAAGATAGCATTTTGCTTGTATGGGTTGATACAAAGTAAATCTTACTTTCCTTGACTACCTGATGTGCAGTTTAGTTTAATCTTGTTCTTTACCTCCCTGGTTTTTTAAAAGTTCATTTAGCTTTCTTCAAGGGTTTTTAAACTCCATTTTTCTCAAGTTGTTTGCTTATACTTCACTTCAGGTAATTCCTCTGGATAATTTGTATTTTAACAATACATAATATTTCTGAAAATAGATCAGGTTTTAGAATATATATGAATTATTTGGTGTTGGGGGAGAGGGGCTCAGTTGTTTATTGCAATTACTTGTGTCATACTCTTTCAATATTGTTAAGCCAGTATAAAACTTTTGTCCGTGTAGGGAGGGGTTTGCAATTTAAATATCAGGTAGTTTCTTTTCCAACTCATAAAGAGTTTTACTTCCTTTGGATGTTGTTTATATTCAATCAAGTTACAAAAATTTTTTTTCTTTGCTGCCATACTCCCTCAAAGAAGAGAATTTAATACAGAATTTCTTTGTAAAGCATCCTCTACCTCTCAGCTGCTAAAAGCAGGACCTTTGGAATTTTTGTGCTACAATTCTTATGGCTGCTGAAATGTGCAATTTTTATGATTTATTAAATAATTTCTTGGGAGGCATTTTCTGGAGATTGTTGTGTATGTATGTTCATATTTGCGCGTACAAGGTGAGGGAGGGCATGATAAAGGGTGGGAAATGGGATATACATTGACTTCTATGTTCATAATCTTTGTAGCATAAAACCCCTAAGAAATATCTTCTGAACTAAAGAAATGCTATAAATGGACTTGGTTTTCCATGTTCTTTTTTTTTTTTTGGAATCATATACTTTGTGTAATCCCTTTCTTTCTAGAATGTTTTTGATCTTACATTATATGTATTTCTTAGGATAAGAGTCAGATAGCCTTCATTTCTGCTAATAAAAGTAATTGTTAGATCCTTAAGATGCAGCTGTGAAAGAACAACTTCGTCTCTGGATAGACAGCAAATTTATGTACTGTATCTTGACAATCACTGATTTTTTTAGGCTGTTTAGTTTCTAGAATACAAACAGTAAGGGATAACCCTACATTTCTGTGATAACACTTCAGTAAGTGAGAACTCTTTAAAAAACTTTTTGAAGAGCACCAGAAAATTTCAGAAGAATCAGGTTATAGGAAGAGGAGATGTGGTAAGGATCAAAATGGGCAAAAAGAACATAGTGAGTGGGACCTTTTTCAGATATCTGCTTTGATTTAAAAAGCAGGTGGTCTTTGGCTGGGGAAAGCCGAAATGGGAGAAATGGATAAGTTGTTTAGATCTTAGACTAATGTATTAGAACAGTAATGAAGGATTCTTCCTTCATATTGCCCCAGTGACCTGAGTGAGGTAGGACATGCTAGTGGTTGCGTAGTTTTAGACTAGCACCAAAGACCTACATTTTACTTGGCATGAGGAAAATCCTTGTGCCATCTGAATGAACTGGGAACAGAGGGTGTAGTCTTTTTATTCTGGTGTCAAGATGATTATCTTCACACTGTCACCTGGCTCCCTGAGGAGCTTGATTTTAGGACACAGTGTTCTTCAGTCCAAAACAGCATTTTTTTTTCCTATACACAATCTCAGGTTCTTGGAGTTGAGAGTTGAGGGTTTTTTAGGTATTAGGAAGATATATGTTTTTTTAATGGTCACTTATCCCATTGCCTTTTATGTAATATTCTCATTCCCCTCTTTGTAGTTTGTTCTTGAGATTTTATTTGCCCCTAAAGAGGTAAATCTAAGCAACAAGGAAACATTGACGTAACTAAATCTTTACATAGTAATCTCTTCTGTGCCTTTGAAGTTAGAGAAAATGTTGGTAGAAACACCTTCATCACACAGATCAGGGAATTGCAGAAACATTTTGGTGTTAGAACATTATTTCCAAAAGGCTGATCTGAGATCCAGTTTTCAATTGACTACAACACTACTTTGGTGACCTTTATTTTATTTTTATTTATTTATTTATTTTTTTTTTTAAAGATTTTATTTATTTATTTGAGAGAGAGAGACAGTGAGAGAGAGCATGAGAGGGGAGAAGGTCAGAGAGCGAAGCAGACTCCCCATGGAGCTGGGAGCCTGATGTGGGACTCGATCCCGGGACTCCAGGATCACGCCCTGAGCCCAAGGCAGTCGTCCAACCAACTGCGCCACCCAGGCGTCCCCTTTGGTGACCTTTAATTCCATAGATGCAACATGGGGCTTAGGCATTTTATATTTTATGCCTTCCGCCAGGTGATTGAAATACGCGGCCAGGGTTCAGAACCATTTGTTGAAAGACCTCAGATGGCATTCAGGCAGAGAGACCGTACCTATAGCCTTTTTTACCTCCACCTCTTAGTGAACTTGGGTTCAGTATCATTGAGGCAGACTAGTTGACTTGCTCACACCTTACTGCTCACTCAGTAACATTCAAATGAGTTAGAAATTTTTTTAAAAGAAAAAAGTAATTAGGATTTTTTAAAATTCCATTTTATCTTGTGTATACTTTTTAAAAGTAAAACGGCAGCTATCTAAATTTATCCAGTAAGTCTATATATATATTTGTAAATATATATTTTATATTTTTATGTAATTAATATATACTACATATATATAATGTATACTACAAATCTTCTTGCTTCAGATATTAATGTTGCAATGTCCTATACTTCCTGTTGTAATATCCCTGAATGTATGTGTAGAAACATACAGACTTATTTTAGTGAGTCCTTGAAACCCTGAGATGAACTTTTTCCGGAGAACATGCTAATGTTGACAGGGCTAATTTTCTAGCTACATGAATATAAAACATTCTTTGTAGTTAGAAGACAAATAATTTTGGAATCAGGCAGCAACAGGAGTTAACTGGATTCAATTATTTGGGGGGGGGGAAGAACAGTATAAATATCTGTTTGACCGTGGATTGGTTGCTCACCCTTTATTGAATAAAAGGTGTCATGATTTACTTTACCTGCTTGAATTATTTTATGTACTAGATTAAGGGATGCTTTATTTTTAGGGTAATGGTTGCTCTGTTTGTATGAGGAAGATTCTCGTGAGATGGAAAATGAAGGTTTCTAAAATCATTGAAGGTTTCACTCATGAAACCTCACCCTCCATGTATCTAAAGAGAGAGTCATTTTACAGATATTATCTGTGTGCTTAGGATTTGTAATGTACTGTGCTGGTTTTAAACATAAATAAGATCTGCTTTCAGGAGATTATAGAATATGAAAGGGATATTCTGTTTGGCTGTTTTTCCGAGTATCTGCCTTATTTTTCCATAAATTTCCCAATGGCTTTTTTTTTTTTTTTTAACTTCCTCCATTCCTTCTGAGCCATCTTTCTATTAATATTATTATTATTAGTCTATTTTTCTTTTCAGGACTGGCTTTGAAGAAGCACCTGATCTCCCAAGATTTCTCTGAATATAAGTACATAGTCATCTTTTGGGGGAGTTTGCTGCAATTGCTTAGATATACTTAATAAAATTCACTGCTGGGGGTCTTAGGAGCTTAACCAGCTCCTCATAGTTTCATAGTCATTCACTTCCCCCTTATCCACTTATTACATGATACCTCATGGCTTTAAAGTCTGTGCGTGAGGGTAGAGTGAATAAAACCTTGATCCCTAGCACACTTCTTAAAAATAAGGTCTGTACTTGAGTTGTTTAAGGCAAAATGGGAGGGTTTCATCAAAATGTTCTAAGTGAACATCTTTTGCTGTTACTTCTTCGTTTGAGTAGTGTAAGTTGAAACCATCCTCCCCCTTTTTCCTTTCCTTTCACACATCCTCACTCCTTGTTCTTTCATATTAATTGCCTTCTCTAGTGTGTGCCTGGCACTACACTAAGCAGTATAATTGACGAAGAAAATGTTTGGTGAATGTTGACTTGAACAATATGTTTGGTGATAGCTACAGAGAATAGTAGGCCATAATCTCTGTTTTCAAGCTTTGACAATGTGGTGGGACAAATACATACTGCATATGCAAGAAATTATATTATATCATGATGAATCATAAAAAACAGGTTTAGACAGGGTGTTACAGGAGCACAACAGAGGGAGGGTATCCTAACTGATAGGTTGACAAAGAGGATATATGGGGCAGTTTAATAACTTTTTTACTAAAAGTGAATTGGTTAAAAACTAACTTACGAGAGAACTTTTGGAGTTAGAGTGTTCCCATAATTCTTGTAATTAAAATGGGAGCATTGTGATCACGGCTACTTCCTTTTTTTTTTTTTTCCAGAGCTAACATCAAGTTAGCCTCTCCAGTAGGTAAAAAATACTATCATTTTTGCCTTTCACCATTATCTAGCCTTCAGTTTGTTAGAGGAGACCTTGGGGATTCTTCATGTCTTCAGTGACAATTAATTATGTATCCAACAGCTCAATTTTTCTACAGTTACAAATGGAAGGATTATTATACCTTACTAAATGGTGTCTTTTCGTAAGGATATTTGTTACAGGAATGCAAGGGTGGAACGCCTGGGTGGTTCAGCTGTTAAGCACCTGCCTTGGGCTCAGGTCATGATCCTAGGGTCCTGGGATAGACCCCCCCCACCCCATCGAACCCCCCATCGGGCTCCCTGCTCAGCAGGAAGCCTGCTTCTCCCTTTCACACTCCTTGTGTTTGTGTTCCTCTCTCGCTGTCTCTCTTTCTCTATCAAATAAATAAAATCTTCCAAAAAATAAAGAAAGAAATGCAAGGGAATAATAGCTAATATACCACTAAAAATAAAGCTGAAAAAGTTGACACTAATGGGTGTTTCTTTGACTAAAGTAATCATGAAATTATTTTTAAAACTACCTGTTACATAATAGCATCCATCTAAGGGTCAGCATGAAGTAAGCCACTTAGGAAAAAAACCCCAAATTTCGGAAGATTAATAATCTACAGATGATATCATGATAAGAAAAATAGTAAAACTTTTTGAATTTGAGAATGTTTCATGAATTGGTTTAGCTACTTGTTAGCATTTTACCAGGTAATATGCAAGTTTAGGACAACTTAATGATTTGTACTGAACCAGATATTTTACAGCGTGCTTCAGGTTGAGTTACTACCTTTTCAAATCATAAACTGTTAGTCATGGGTATATCTTGAAAACTGCTTAATAAATGTAAGTCTAACTCTTGGCACTTGAACATAAAGGAATGATTCCTAGATTAGAGTTGTTCCTAGGAAGCACCTGGTTGGCTCAGTCAGTAAAGCCTGCAACTCTTGATCTTAGGGTCGTAAGTTCAAGCCCCATGTTGGGTGTGGAGCTTATTTTTTAAAAAAAATTTGTTTCTAGTATTACTTTATTTTTCCTTTTTGAGTAATTAGAGTAGACATTCCTCATATCTTACATGATACTGCACATGTAGGGCCCAGCTAACCTTTAAGATTCAGTCACCCAAAAGATAAATTCCAGGGCCTAAATTGTTAACTGGAAATTTTTTCTAATTTTTTTTTTTTTTTTTTGACAGAGAGAGAGATCACAAGTAGGCAGAGAGGCAGGCAGAGAGAGAGTGAGAAGGAAGCAGGCTCCCTGCCGAGCAGAGAGCCCGATGCGGGACTCCATCCCAGGACCCCGAGATCATGACCTGAGCCGAAGGCAGCGGCTTAACCCACTGAGCCACCCAGGCGCCCCTCTAATTGTTTTTTAAAAAATGCAAAGTTAATGGAGACTTTGGTATTTGTACTTTTTATTCTTTTTTCCCAATGGCTTCTGGCTACAAGACAGTGTGATGGGGCAGGGTCACCCTGTGTATATCAGAGAATTATATTTGCTAGCTAAATGAGGAGAAAGGCATAATCTTTTTCTGAAGACCACCATTTGTTCAGTGTAGGGCTTAGGTTTCAGACACCAGACCTTAAGATATTACCAAAGGGTGATTTCATGAATCTGTATTTGGACCCCAAGTACATACAGGGGGGACTTGGGGTAATTATTATGAAATCCTTTTTAGCAAATATGCTACCTCACATTGTCATAGCTATATTATACTCCAAAAAACTAGATATGGTCTAAAAGCTCTATGTCTGTTTGGTGTAATTTAATGCTGCTTCCCTGATCTTTCTGCTGTCTACAGAGCCAGAGTCCAGAGGTGGAGCAGTTAGGGAGGGTTGTGGAACTGGACAGTGACATGGTAGATATCACCCAGGAGCCAGTTTTGGATTCCATGTTAGAAGAGAGCGTGCCTGAGGATCAGGAGCCTGTGTCTGCCTCAACACACATTGCATCTTCACTGGGAATTAATCCACATGTCTTACAGGTGAAGTCCTAACCTACCCTTACTACAACAGGAAGCCAAACTAATCTTTATCTCCCTTTCATAACCTCGGGCTCCTTCCTTGGTTATTCACTGAAGAGCTTTGAGTGGTTATTGGAGTGAGGAAAAAACAAGAATATAGCCTGGGTTTGGGCTTTATTTTTCCATTCTGGGAGGGAAGGGGAAGGCTGTATTGAGATGCTGAAGACCTGGATTCTAACCCTGGTTTTGTAACTATTACTATGTGACTTTAGGCAAGTCATTTAACATCTGTGAGCACTAATTTTTCTCTACAAAATATACTTTGTTTCCTTCATAGGGTGGTTTTGAGGGTCTAGAAAGTGCTCCGTAAAAGTTTTTTTAATAGCCTAGAAGATACAGGTCTCTTTAAACTCTGTCTCAACTTCCCCCTGCCTATGGCTTTGACATGTTAAAAGTTGAGCCTTTGTCTTACATTTGAAGTTAGTCATTCAGCAAACAAGCGAGCAATTGCTGTGTGCCAGGCTTTGGCGAGACTCTAGAAACAGAGGAGTATTCTGCAATTTCCGCCTTCCAGGCACATGCTGTGTAATAGAGTCAGCCACGCAAATATTATACTAACTCTGGACACAGCCTCAGGCAAAGCAATTTGTTGGTTATTGGAAACTGCATTTTTCTTTTACGGCCTTTGAATTTGGGGGAGCACATTCATTCTATAGGTATTGCCTTTTAGATCATGAAAGCATCATTGCTTGCTGATGAAGAAGATGTAGATATGGTTCTGGATCAACGCTTCAGTCACCTTCCTTCTAAAGCAGATACTTCTCAAGAAATCTGTTCTCCCAGACTCCCCATTTCAGCATCCCACTCATCCAAATCCCGTTCTTTAGGTACTGTAACTAATGCTATTTAATGAGAAAGCTGTAAAGTCCTGCTTTTTACCTGTCTTCTTCTAAGCTGAGTCAACTTCTCTAGCAAATATCCCCCTAAAGGCATATGGCATAAGAATGTCAGGAGGAGATATACTCTTATAAATATGTTAGGTGAGCCAGTTTTTAAAAACCATAATCAGCTTTATTGGTGCAGATGCAGAAGTTATATATGGACAACAAAGCATTTGTGTTTTGTTCAGGTTATATTTTTATTTGCTTATGAATGTGGATTAGATTATAAACTCAGATTTTCTAATTTTCATCACACCTTAGAGGAATGAGCAAGTTGTCCTGCACTATACTCTTTTTGTGCAATCCTCATGCTATCCTTATTTTATGGCCTTCCAGGGGCAAATGTTGCTGCTTAAAATGCACAAAACCTGTCAGATTTCTACCTTTTCCTAAACCTCCCCAAATTCTTAGGGAAGTAATATTTGATTTTAAAGCTTTCCCTTTTTTCTTTTTGGGGGCTTGTAACTGTGTGGTATTAGGGATAGAGTATTGATGTCAACGAATCTCAAAACGTTTTGAAAGCCAGAGGAAATACCAGGAAAAGATTTGTTTATGTTGCCTTAAAAACTAGGTGTTTAGTTTTCAATTCTTTCAAGTGAAAGACTTGAAACTTATTATTACTAACTTCCTTTTAAAAAATATTTCAACTAATAAACCATCAATTAAACATTAACTGTAACCTTTTCCATAATGGGCACTACATGAAAATCTCATACTTCAATAACTGACTTCTTGTTTTAAAAGTATTAGAGAACAGGCAGTAGTAATAAGAACTGTCCTTCTGAAGGGCACAAGATGCCTCAGTGGGTTTTGTTTTATTGAGTCTAGCATTGAGCATTAGAGTGGTGGCAATTTGAATTTTGATCTTACTAAGTTTTTTCTATGGACTAAGAAATGGTAAAATTTGGCAGGAGCATTGGTGTCAGACTTCCCTGGGCTTAATCTCTCAATCCTGCCACTTAGTAGCTTTGTGAATTTGGAATAAACACTTTGCTGAGCCCAGTTTTCCTGCCTACAAAATGAGGATGAAAGTGTTGTTCATCTGAAGTTATTGAAAGGTGAAATGAAACCATGTATACGAATGGCTTATACAGAATCACAGATAAGAGCTTAATAATTTCTTTAAAATAGTAGTAGTAGTGTTTGTTATTAATGTTGCTGGCATCATCATCACTAAAATTCTAGCCTTGATTTCCTGGTTGAAAGAGTATTCCACAGACTGACTTGCTGCTTATCATCTGTGTCTGATTTAATTGGTTTGATAAAACTGTAATTTCAACCTCACTGATTTTTGCTGTTCGAGAAGCAAGAGAGACTGTATTTTCTAATCATCTTTTTTTCCCCCCTATTTCAGTTGGTGGGTTACTACTACAATCAAAGTTTACTAGTGGAACTTTTCTTTCACCAAGTGCCTCTGTACAAGAATGTCGTACTCCCAGAGCAGCATCTTTGATGAATATCCCATCCACATCCCCTTGGTCTGTTCCTCCACCCCTGACCTCTGTGTTTACAGTGCCCAGCCCAGCCCCTGAAGTTCAGTTGAAAACTGTGGGTACACGCAGACAACCAGGCCTAGTCCCTCTTGAAAAGTCTGTCACCTATGGCAAGGGGAAACTCCTGATGGACATGGCTCTATTTATGGGACGCTCATTTCGAGTTGGTTGGGGCCCCAACTGGACTCTTGCTAATAGTGGAGAACAGCTGAGTGGCTCTCCTGAACTAGAAAATCATCAGGTTGCTGATTCTATGGAATATGGATTCCTGCCTAATCCAGTTGCTGTTAAATCGTGAGTCACAATTTCCTTATGCTTTTTGAGAAAGACAACCTGGTAGGTAAGAAAAACCTTTTCATTGTCAGGAGACCCAAAGTCAGGTCCCTGCTTTGTGATCTTTCTAGACATGTTCTTAGTACAACTTCATATAGCAGAAGATCTTTGTATAATTAAAAACTAAAGTGATTAATAAAATAACCCCATTTGTATCATCAAGATGTGAAGAGTATATAATACTCATTTAATGGTTAAACTTTATTTGGAAATGTAACAGACCCAAAGCTGATGCTGCAGCATTCCTTATTTTGTTGTGTTTTTTTTTTCTCATCCTTTTTATTACATTAGTCTTTTTTTCCCTTTTTTCTCACTTAGATATTTGTGTTTTTTTCATATATAAGGTATATTCTCAAGCGCATTTCCTCTATCTTGGGCCTGGTCAGGTGAATGTATAAACTGTGTATAATCCATGCATAAGTATTTGGAAATAAGATGACATCTGATAGGGGGCTCCTGCCTGGCTCAGTTGGTAGAGCATATGACTCTGGATCTCAGCTTCATGAGTTCCAGACCCACATTGGGTGTAAACCTTATTTAAAAAAAAAGAAAAATGATGACATCAGATTACTGTATTATGTTATATATTGCTACACAATCCACATTATTAACATTTATTTATGTGTTTACAGTTCTGTATACTTTGTGTATGTGTATACATATGAGTGTGCATGTATATATACATGTATGCATGTGTATATATATGTATCTCATGCAGATGATATATGTATAGTTTCTGGCAATTATTAGACATATGCATAGAGTTGTTTTGTGCAAAATATATAACGTTTTCCTGTTTACTCTGTGTAACAAGTTGTGCTGTCTTTATTACAGATTAAATGACTGATTACCTATTATGCTTAGTTTTTAAAGTTGACGCTGAAGAAGTACAAAACAGCAATATCTCTTGAACCTCATTAGTAATGTTGATCCTAAACCTAGGTTATGTATGATGTCATATTTTGAAAGTTGTTAATATCAATCTTAAAGTCAGATCAAGGCTGGATTGATTATATACTCATCTTAATTTAGAGTCAGTTCTACAGTGTTTATGAGCTTAGCCTCACAACTTTTGAGACCTTACTAAGTGTAATTTGAGAAATAAGGATTCTACAGTAGCTTTTGGCCCTTGGATTTCATAGTGTCTAGATACATGCTGAAGCCACTCTCCAAGCTGAACTGTATTGACATGCTTATTATAACCTGGCTGAATACCTGGGCCAAATGATTTGTCTACTCATTATATAGCAAATACGTTTCTTATAGTTTGATGTAAAGAAATACAATTTCTTTAAAATCACAGGGAAATGTTTTGCATTCTCTTGTAATCATAAAAAGAAACAGGTTTTTAGGAAAATTCTAGCATCTATCTTATCTTCATTTTCTGTCTTGTCATTTGGTCTTATAGCCTTACTGAGTCTCCATTCAAAGTTTATTTGGAAAAACTCAGTTTGAGACAAAAGAAGCCAGATGAAGACCTGCAGTTATACCAGATACCTCTGGAGCTCAAATTAAAACATAGCACTGTGCATGTGGATGAGCTGTGTCCTCTCATTGTCCCTAATCCAGGAGTTGCTGTCATTCATGACTATGCAAATTGGGTTAAGAAAGCATCAGGAGACTTTCTGGAAGCTCAAAGTAAGTATGGACTGTTTCTGTTCTAACTTTTGATGTTGTAAGAACTGCCATAGAAGCATGTGTTCATGCTTCTATGACAAATTTCCTTAGGAGATCTGTTCCTTAGGACAGATTTCCTTAGGCCAATGTAGTGAGCGGGTGCCTGAGCTCACGCTTGTCTGTAGTTGAGTTGGAATGAGCAAAATCTCAAGGAAGGAGAAATGATAACAGTTTTACAATTACTCTTAAGACTTTTAACATACAAGTCCTCTTTTATAGGAACTATAGCCAAATTCTTTGGATATTCGAAATTGCATTCCTTCTGCCACCCAGAGAACATAAGGAGAAAAAGCCATTCCTTCTTGCTTTTCTAAATGCTACCCATTCTTCCATGTCCAGCTTAAGCACCTCTTGGTCCTCCCAACAATTTAATGTTCCTAACTTCCCTTCCTAAACTCTCCCATTACCTTTCTATTACTATTGTGACCATGGTTCTCTAAACCAGTACTTTGGTAAAGGGCTTTTTAAAATTGGGAACTTACTATTTTAAAATCATAGAAAAATCTTAATGTTACACCTTTCATAATAGTTCACCATTATTCAAGAATGGTGACTATTTTAAACTCTTCCATACCACATATTTTGAGAATTGTGTATATTCATTTCTTTATATTTGCTTCAGTTGTCTCATCTTCTTTTCAAACATGTGTGTCATCTTCCCATGTATTCTTTTTTTTTTTTTAAGATTTTATTTATTTATTTGACAGATGGAGATCACAAGTAGGCAGAGAGGCAGGCAGAGCGAGAGAGGAGGAAGCAGGCTCCCCTCTGAGCAGAGAGCCTGATGTAGGGCTCGATCCCAGGACCCTGGGACCATGACCTGAGCCGAAATCAGAGGCTTTAACCCACTGAGCCACCCAGGCGCCCCACCATGTATTCTTGTATTTGGCTTAGTGGTAAACAGTGCTTCTGTTTTGCTTTCCTTCCTGAGGAGCAATATGAATAGTACTTAAGAATGTAGAGTTGGACTCAGATTACTTGGGTTCAAATCTTCGCTCTGCTACATGTTGCCTATAACTTTTGAGCAAGTTACTTAATGCTCTGTACTTCAGTTTCCTCATCTATAAAATGAAGATGGCAACTACTGTATATTTACATTGTATAGTTTAGAGATGGCTTTCCTCTTAAGTGCTTTGAACAGTGTCATTTAGGCTCACTAAATGTTAGGCTGTGCCTACTACAGGAGAGAAAACTCCCTCACAAGTTTTTAGAGCACTTCATGTTTCTTAAAGCATTTTGTAAACAATGTAATCAAGTTGGAGGACTCTTCTCTGTCATTTGAGATTATATTAGCCATAATGCAGCTAAAAGAATCTATTTAAAGGAGCATAGAGTGGGGCGCCTGGGTTAAAGCAGTGGGTTAAAGCCTCTGCCTTCGGCTCAGGTCATGATCCCAGGGTCCTGGGATCGAGCCCCACGTCGGGCTCTCTGCTCCGCGGGGAGCCCGCTTCCTCCTCTCTCTCTCTCTCTCTCTGCCTGCCTCTCTGCCTACTTGTGATTTCTCTCTCTCTGTCAAATAAATAAAATCTTAAAAAAAAAAAAAAAAAAGGAGCATAGAGTTACTTTTGTTATATAAGTACCAGAGGAACGTGGAATGAACAAGCAGTTATACTCCACACCTCCAGAACTTGTAAGACACAGCAGAGTGAGCTGGAGACAGATTAAGGGCAATCAGCTTGAGTAGTTATTCGGGGTATGTATTAATTTATGTATTTTTATGTCACAATTAGAGTGATGTCCTCTGTGTAGGTACTTTGACTTCATGTCATAGCATTGTTTTCCTGTCCGTGTTAGTTGTGAAGCACTGGAGCCTAACATGGACATTATGTGAAGCCTTATGGGGCCACCTGAAGGAGCCTGACAGCCAACTGGATGAACCTAGTGAATACATTCAGATTCTGGAGCGAAGAAGAACTTTCTCTCGCTGGCTATCCCATACTGCTGCACCTCAGATTGAGGAGGAAGTTTCCTTAACCAGAAAAGACAGGCCTGTGGAGGCTGTCTTCAGCTACCTCACAGGCAAGAGGATCAGTGAGGCTTGCTCTCTGGCCCAGCAGTCAGGTAGGGCATATGGTCCTTCTCTGTATCCTTATCTACATCCTACTCACTAGTGGTTCCTGCCCCTTAATTTGTAGATTTGCCTTTGTCTTCTAGCCTAAATTGAGTATAAACTTTCCAGGAAGATTGCTGGTTCCTCCAGAGTAGGGACTGTGTTCTCTAGTTTTCTTTTTAGAACCTTAAGCATTAAGTTTACTTCTACATATGCATTTATAATGAAACTAGAAGATAGAGATAAGCAAAAAGCAATAAATCCAATTCATCTAAATCCTTCAGTATTTACTTTATACATTTCAATGTACAGCTTGTACTTGGACTGTTTACTTTGTAATATATAAGGTATATTAAAATTTGTGTACACAAAGCAACGTATGCCTGTAAACTTTTCAAAGATGGTACCCTGCTACATATATAGAGAGATGGTATTCTTTTCATGATCTCCAATATAGATAATATATTCAAATGCTTCTCTGTATTCTTTTATCTACAAATGTACCATGTTAGCAAATTCCTTTTTTGACATTTAGGTGTTTTTTCCCTCCCCCTATAATCAATTCTCTGAACCTTTTAAACACAGGTATTTTGTATTAATTCACTTATTTCATTCAAGTAAGTGTGTAAATTTAATTTCCAGGTTGAGATAACCTATTTTTTTTTCCCAAGGATTTCCCATTTTGTATTTGTACTTTTTTTAGTTTTCCTTCCACTAATGAGAGCCATTTAGCAAGTATTTGATAACTGTCCAGACACAAATCTAGGTAAGAATAAAAGATGGCATAGTTCAGTTTAATCTGTGTATAGTAAAATCCCTGATGAAACCTTGTTACTGGAACCTTGTTATGGAAACCAAATAATTAGAGCCATCAACTGGATTTATTTTTGGAGGCCTTGGCCAGTTTGGATTGTAAGGAACAATCATAGGAAAAGCTAGAATCAAGAACTTTTCTATGTGGACAATTGCATTCCACTGTCACTACATGTTTAGCTTTTTGTGATATTCATATTTTTTTCTGTAGTGGAAATTTATCTTCAGCATTGGCTTTTATAAAGTTAAAAAGATTATGAATCATTAAAGAGAGAAAGTTATGCTCACCAACACATATGTGTGTAGCCGAGGAAGATCTCAAGGAGTGCTAGAAGTCAAGTCCTTAGATTTATTTGTTCACAAACTCTGCTTTTTCCTTCCCCCACCCCCCACTTTTTTTTCTTTTCTTTAAGGTTAAACTTTTGGCAAGGCATTACCTTTCAGCTTACTAAAAACCGTTGATTCACTATCTCTACTTTTAATAATTGATAGAACAACTAAACAATATCAAGAATATAAAATACTTGGGACACCTGGGTGACTCAGTCATTGAAGCGTCTGCCCTCAGCACAGGTCATGATTCCAGGGTCCTGGAATCGAGTTCCACAGCAGGCTCCTTGCACAGCAGGGTGTCTGCTTCTCCCTCTGCCAGCTCTGCCTGCCGCTTTCCCTGCTTATGCGCTCTCTCTCTCTGACAAATAAATAAAAATCTTAAAAAAATATTTTAAAGACAATAAAATACTTGAATGCTATCAGTGTTAACCTGATATCTACCCAACAGGAATAAAGACCTCAAGTCAATAACCTAAGCTTCTAGAAGTTCCCTGGTGGTCTAGTGGTTAGGATTCGGCACTCTCAATAACCTAAGCTTCTAAACTAGCAAAATAAGAACTAAACCAAAAGGTAGAAGAAATAGTAAAGATTAGAACAGAAATCAATGAAAATGACAATGTAAAAAAACAGTAATCAATAAGACCGAACATCTGTTCTTTGAAAAAGGTAAGAAAGCTTACTAAACTGTAACTACCCTGAGCATGGGGGTAGGGTTGGGGGGGGTGGGCAAAAAAGAAAGGCACAAATTACCAAAAAATAAGCATGAAAGAACATCACTACTAACCTTATAGAAAGGGGACTACTATAAAAAATTCTGTCATCAAATTCAGTAACTTTGATAAAATTGACAGATTCCTAGGAAAATATAAATTACCAAAATTGACTCAAGAAAAAGAAAATCTAAATAGATCTATAACAAGTAAAGAGGTTGAATTAGTAACTAAAAATCTTCACTCAGAAAAGCCAAGATCCAGATGTCTTCACTGGTAACCAGCACTGTTTTATTTATTTATTTATTTATTTATTTAAAAAGATTTTATTTATTTATATGGCAGACAGAGATCACAAGCAGGCAGAGAGAGAGGAGGAAGCAAGCTCCCCGCTGAGCAGAGAGCCTGATGAGGGGCTCGATCCCAGCATACTGGGATCGTGACCTAGGCTGAAGGCAGAGGCTTTAACTAACCCACTCAGCCACCCAGGCGCCCCATCAGCACTGTTTTAAAGAAGTAATACCAACCCTCTACAACTCTTCCAGAAAATAGAGGGAGCAGTTCCCATCTTGTTCTATGGTGACATTATTAACCTGATATCAAAGCAAATGCACAGAAACCTACAGCGAACATCATATTGCAAGACTGAAGATTTCACCCTAAGATTGGGAAAACAGCATTTCTTTCTTTCTTTTTTTTTAAATTGGAGTGGGGGAATGTTTTGTTTTTCGTTTCTTTGACATAGAATGTATGATTTATTTCAGGGGTACAGGTCTGTGATTCAACAGCCTTACACAATTCGCAGTGCTCACTACAGCACACACCCTCCCCAGTTTCCATCACGCAGCCACCCCATCACTCCCACCCTTCTCCACTCCAGCAACCCTCAGTTTGTTTGCTGAGAGTAAGAGTCTCTTATGGTTTGTCTCCCTCTCTGGTTTCATCTTGTTTCGTTTTTCTCTCTGGGAACACCATTTCCATACAGAATTGTAGTGGATGTTGTAGCCGGTGTAATCAAGAAAGGAAAAGTAGCAAAAGCTCTACAGATTAAGAAGGAAGAGGTAAAACTGTCTTTATTCCAAGATGGCATGATTCTGTATGTCGATAGTTCAGTCCTGAAGAATCAACAGAAAAGGCAGTGGGACTAAATAAACTAACTAGTTCAGCAAGATCTCAGGATTCAAGATTAGTGTACAAAATTCAGGTGTGTTTCTGCGTATTAGCAACAAGCAATCCAAAAATGAAATTGGAAAAACAATGGCATTCACAGTAACATTAGAAAGAATAAAATTAAGGAATAAATGTAACAAAAATGAGACTTGTACTGTAACTATGAAACAGTAACGAAATGATGATCTACATAAATGAAGAAACACATTTCACATTCGTGGAATATATCTCAGCTTCAGCACTATTATCCTTCTTGGCTGGTAATTTTTTGTTGTGGAGGCTGTCCTGGGCATTGCAAGGTACTTAGTAGCATAGCATCCCTGCCCTCTGCCCATAAGAGTCCTTTACCCTCAGTTGTGACAACCAAAAAAAATCCTCTGGACATTGCCAAATGTTCCTTGGGGAACAAAACCACTCAGATTGAGAACCAGTAATAGATTGGGAACCTCAGTGTTGTTTAACTGATTTATACATCAGTGCATTTTCTATCAGAATGCCCACTACAGACATTTTTGCAGAAATTAATAAGTTGATCCTTATTTGGAAATGTAAGAAACCTAACCAGTTTTGGAAAAGAACAAAATCAGGAAACTCAACACGTGTCTGTTTTCAGAACTTCTGTAAAGCTGCAGCAGTCAAGACAATGTGGTACTGGCATAAGTATGAACATAGAAAAATAGAACAAGATAGAAATGGGACTTCAAATATAAAACCCTTCCACTTAGAGTCAGTTGATTTTTGACAAAGATGCCAAGAGAATTTAAACATGGAAAGGATAGTCTTTTCAACAGATAATGCTGAGATAGTTGAATATTCATATGCAGAAGATTAATTTATATTCTTAGCTTATGCCATACACTAAAATTAACTTGAGGAAGTAACCTAGAATCCTCATCAGTGAGAACAGTCTTCCAGAAAAGTCAGGGATTGGCAACAGCCAGTTGGTTTGTTGACTGTAATCAAAGCAAAGAGGATTTTTTTTTTTTAAGATTTTATTTATTTATTTGACAGAGATCACAAGTAGTTGGAGAGGCAGGCAGAGATAGAGAAGGAAGCAGGCTCCCTGCTGAGCAGAGATCCTGATGCGGGTTTTGATCCCAGGACCCTGGGTCATGACCTGAGCCGAAGGCAGAGGCTTTAACCCACTGAGCCGCCCAGGTACCCCGCAAAGAGGATCTTAATGAATATATTGTGTCAAGCTCTGAACTCCACCATCTCTAGTGACGAGGATAGTTATACATCTTGGCCAATAAATCCTCTGTTTTGGGTTCTCTAGATACACTGAAATAATCTTTTTTCCTTTTGGTATCACTCACCTAGAAAACTAGCAGCTCATGGTCAAGTGGGCTACAACACTTACTGAATGAATCATAATCCAATCATGCTTTGATTACCTATATATAGAGAGACCATGAGTCCTGCACATTTCCAGATGTGCTCCTGGTGCATGATTTTTTTCCTTTAGGCCTCTCTAGTTTATGAAGGAAACTTTTGAGATGAAAGCCTCAGTTCTGGCAGGATGGTATTTTATATAGACATTTAAGCACTGACCCATATACAAAAACAAGAGAAGGACTATTGACTTATAGGAGGTTTGTAGTAAGGGCTGGAACAAAGCATTTTCCTCTTAACTTACAACTTAGCTTGAAGTTTTCATCAACTGGAATTTCTATTCCCTCACATTCTAGTTAATGAAAATCTTTTTATTGCCTCAGTCCTTTGTACTTAAAAATGTTTAGTAATAGAGATGACTAGACCTGTGAGAGTGAGAGTGTCAGGGATTCTTGCACATACATTTTGTCTGGGTTTCATTTTGCCATTTCTCAGTGCCATTCTCGTTGGGCATGTTTTCAATTATGTGATCTCAGTCTTCACTACACACCTTTGAATCAGATAATTCTTTGCTCCATTTTACAGATGAAGTACTTTATCTAGGGTTGCAGAAGTAATAGATCTTACATTGAACTCTGTACACTATATAGTCTAATGTAATTTAGGTTAAACTATTTTGAATTTTTTCTACCCAAGCAGAAGAATGGTAAGTTCTTGGACAATGTTTTGGGACTACTGCAGAAAGCAGTAACAGTGTAAAGGTCTTCCTCCTGAGGGCTAGAAGAAATAAGATAATGTCCCCAGGTTTTTCCGCAAGTCTTTTAATCTTCGCAATCACCAAAGAACTGTTTCTCTTGTAGGTGATCATCGTCTTGCCCTTCTTTTATCCCAGCTGGTGGGTAGCCAGTCAGTCCGGGAACTGCTTACTATGCAGCTGGTGGATTGGCAACAGCTCCAGGCTAACTGTTTCATCCAAGATGAGAGACTGCGTATCTTTGCCTTGTTGGCTGGAAAACCGGTATTTTCCTCTTTTCTCATTAACTTGCATACGTTTTCTCATAAATCCAAGACGGCTTGAGGTTAAGAGCTAGCTTTGTAAATTGTATACTGTGACATATAACTAAGCAACTTGTTCTTAAATTCTGTGTAAATATTTTCAAATTACAAAGGTACATCACGTACCTTGTAAAAGAAAACTGGTCATATAGAAGTTAAATCAAGTTCACCATATCCCTTATCCTAGTGGTAAATAACGTAAATAATTTATATTCTCTTTCCAGACATATTGTAAGTCCGTATCAACATATATGTGTGCATATTTACACATGTGTATATTCCAATAAAATCAGTAGTTCTGTAAGTTAACTGTATGGACGTTTTTTCATGTCATGTGGCATCACTCTTTTTAATAGCCACTTCTGTTCATTCTATGGGTGAGAAAGCATAATAATTTTAAGCCATTGCTGCCTGTCTGATTGACATATTGCTGTCGCTTTCCAGCAGTGAAGTAGCTGGTCAGAATTTATGCACAACTTAAAGTTTTATAAGATGGCAACTGCAGGCAGTAAGAAGACCTCCTCTTCACTTTCTGTGGTTCTTATCTCTTCTCAAAGCACCGATAGTCTAAATCTGCCCTCTCACCTGCCACCAAGGAAACTGTATTTTTATTTGGATCAATAACACTGCCAGTCTAGTTCATTTAAAATGTTATTTAAATAGGGACACCTGTCTGGCTCAGTTGGTAGCGCATGCAGCTCTTGACCTTGAAGGTCGGGAGTTTGAGCCCCATGTTGGGGATAGACTACTTTAAAAAAAGAAATAAAATGTTACTTGACTAAGTGAGTAACTTGCAGATCTGGGCAGTAACAAGATAATGTATGACACATAGCTGTGGTGATGATTTTGTCTCCTGCAGGTTTGGCAGCTCACAGAGCATAGGCAAATCAATGTGTGCTCATGTTTGGATTGGAAACGTGCCCTGGCTGTGCATCTTTGGTATTTGCTTCCACCAACAGCCTCCATTTCCAGGGCACTCAGCATGTATGAAGAAGCATTTCAGGTATTTATGTTCAGTAGAGCCAACCAAGAGTCATGAGGGGAGTTCTGTTTTTGCCAGAAAAGTATTGCAGAGAAAAAAACACCAAGTCATACTTCATAATACTTTTAACTAACTGCTTTCTTGGAAAGTACCATAAAATTGAAATGGACCCAGGAAATCTGATGGGAAACTTTTCTCCTGCCTCTGGACAGGGCTACTCTTAAAATTCTCCAAGTATCTCCTTCTATTTTATTTAATATGATGTTTCCACAGTTGACTTTCTTTTTTTTTTTTTTTTAAGATTTTATTTATTTATTTGACAGAGAGAGATCACAAGTAGGTAGAGAGGCAGGCAGAGAGAGAGAAGAGGAAGCAAGCTCCCTGCCAAGCAGAGAGCCCGACGTGGGACTTGATCCCAGGACCCTGAGATCATGAACTGAGCCGAAGGCAGCGGCTTAACCCACTGAGCCACCCAGGCTCCCCCACAGTTGACTTTCTTAAAGCAGTTTTCCTGCCCCCAAATAAGAGGGTTTTTCTTTTTTCCTAATGCTGTCTTATTCCTTTGGGAATTCCTTGGATACAGCCCAACCTCAAGTTTGGTATAGCCCCAAATTAGCAGGCCTGAAAAATCTGCCTTTAAATATCATATATCATATGCCTTAACTGTGTTGAGCTTAAAGAATTATTAATGGGGGGCGCCGGGGTGGCTCAGTGGATTAAGCTTCTGCCTTCGGCTCAGGTCATGATCTCAGGGTCCTGGGATCGAGCCCTACATCGGGCTCTCTGCTCGGTGGGGAGCCTACTTCCCCTCCCCCCCCCCCGTGCCCGCCTGCCTCTCAGCCTACTTGTGCTCTCTGTCAAGTAAATAAATAAAATCTTTAAAAAAAAAATTATTAATGTGAGGGTGTGCCTGTGTGGCTCATTGGTTGAGCATCTGACTCTTGGTGACAGCTCAGGTCATGGTCTCAGGCTGTGAGATCCAGCCTCGGATCAGACTCTACACTCAACAAGAAGTCTGCTTGAGATTCTCTCTCCCTGTCCCTCTGCTCCCCGTCATGCTCTCCCTCTTTTCCTCTTTCCCTCTCTCCCTCTCTAATAAATAAATAAAATCTTTTTTATTTTTTTTAAGATTTTATTTATTTATTTGACAAAGAGGAAAGAGCACAAGCAGGTGGAGCAACAGGCAGAGGAAGAGGGAGAAGCAGGCTCCCCGCTGAGCAGGGAGTCCGATTTGGGGCTCGATCCCAGTACCCTTGGATCATGACCTGAGCCAAAGGCAGAGGCTTAACCGACTAAGCCACCCAGGTGCACCAAATAAGATCTTTTTTATAAATAAAACTATTATTAATGTAGGGTTTTTAATTTATTTTTTTTTCCTGAGAGAGAGTATGAGAAGTAGGGGGAGGGTCAGAGGGAGAAAGAGAATCCCAAGAGATTCCACACCTCACTTCCACAATCCTGAGACCATAATTTGAGCCAAAACCAAGAGTCTGGTGCTTAATCAACTGAGCCACCCAAGAGCCACTATTAATGTTTTTGAAGCCATTAATAGTGGGTTAACTGGCTGGGTGGCAGCTGGGTGGCTCAGTGGGTTAAAACCTCTGCCTTCGGCTCAGGTCATGATCCCAGGGTGCTGGGATTGAGCCCCACATCGGACTCTCTTCTCGGCAGGGAGCCTGCTTCCCTCTCTCTCTCTGCCTATTTGTGATCTCTGTCAAAAAAAAAAACAAACAAAAAAAAAACACATCATTTCTTCAGTTCCTACTGTCTATAGTTACTACCTTTGATACCATTTGTCAGGAGAAAGAGAACACTAAAGAAACTAAGTATAAGAAGAACTGTGACCCAAAAAAAAAAAAGAATTATGACAAGTAAGTATGAGGATTAATGACAGCTATACAAAGCCTTTGGTAGTCCCTTGAAGACAGGTTGGCTGTGTCACTGCAAAATAAGCTTAAGATCCTTGACACATTCCATTAGGATGTCATCATTCTTAATACATATGTCTAAGTTATTGATACATGATCATATCTATTGAAACACACTTGTAACTGGTGACTGTTTTATCAAATTCTTCCTTTCAGAATTCCTCTGAGGCTGACAGGTATGCCTGCTCCCCACTTCCTGCATACTTGGAGGGCTCGGGCTGTGTGGTAAAGGAGGAAGAAAACTCACAGAGACCACTTCAAGATGTCTGCTTTCACCTTCTAAAACTCTACAGTGACAGGTGAGTCAGAACCATGTATGGTAGGGCTTATAGCCCTAGGGAGTCCTTTCCTGAGTTTTTTCCCTTAAATGTGAAACCAACTTGCCATAAATTTGTATAAATTAACAAATTATAATTTATAGTGGTTGAATGCAGAGAACTTTGGAACTAGGGGTAGAGATCTAAAAAGTGTTTAACTTTAAGAAGATACAATTTACAAATACTGAAGTGTGCATTTTAATACAGTGTAACTCATAATTAACATAGGATTACCCCCCTAAAGTTCCCTCATGCACCTTTGCAATCAGTCCCCACCTCCAGACAAATAACTAACTGACTTTTTGTTACTGTAGATTAATTTCACTCTTCTAGAATTTTACATAATTGAGATCATTCTGTTAATTTTGTGTCTGGCTTCTTTCACTCACATAATGGTTTTGAGACTTATCCATGTTAATATGTATATTAGTTTTTTTTTAATTGAATAATTTATTCATTTATTGATGGATAGTTTTTCTTGATTTTGGCTGTGATGAATAAAATGCCATGAATATTTTGGATATAAATATATCCAAAAGTGTTTATATCATTTTACATCCCCACCTAGATCTCTAGGTGTTCCATATTCTCTTCAAAATTTGGTATTGTCAGCTTTTTAAATTCTGCCATTTTAGTGGGCATATAATAGCATATCATTGTGTGTGTGTGTGGTGGTGTTGTGGTTTATTTATCCTAAATATCCTAAATAAACAGTGGTTTATTTATCCTACAGCAGTGTATGAACACATGCTATTATTACAATCAGTAAATTTAAACTATCTTATTGGAACTATTGGACATATCAGAAACAATAAGGAATTTTTTCCAGTCATAACTAATCACTCCTATCTCATTTCAGTTCCTTAAATATTTTAAACTATTAAGTATGTAACTGTAGTATAGGATGATACAGTTTTTATTTGTTTTTAAGATTTCTTTATTAGAGCATAAACAAGTGGGGTGGAAAGGCAGAGGAAAAGGGATGAGCATATTCCCTGCTGAGTAGGGAGCTGGACATGGGCCTCAATCTCAATCGAGTGAACCATCAAGGTGCCCCTAGATAATAATAGTTTTATATTGTGGTAAAATATAAATAACTAAAGTGCTTTAATTTGCATTTCCCTAATGACTAATAATGTTGAGCATTTTTTCATGTGCTTATTTACCATTGTCTCTATATCTCCTTTGCAAAAGTGTTAACATTTTTTTGCCCATTTTTTAATAGAGTTGTCTTGTTGTGTTATAATATTTCTTTATATATTCTGGATATTAGTCCTTTATTTAAATGTGTTTTTGCAGTTATCCTAAAGTAAGGGCTTGTTTTTTTCATTTTCTTTACTAAGGAAATGAAAAGTGGTTTTACATTTTAAGTTCAGTTGACATTTTTGAACTATAAAATCAATTTCTTAACTAGTCTGTTGAGATTTTTCTATTTATTCTTGAATCTCTTTCTTTTTTCTTTTTTTTTTTTTAAAGATTTTTTATTTTTATTTATTTATTTGAGAGAGAGAGACAGTGAGACAGAGCATGAGCGAGGAGAAGGTCAGAGAGCGTAGCAGACTCCCCATGGAGCTGGGAGCCTGATGTGGGACTCGATCCCGGGACTCCAGGATCACGCCCTGAGCCGAAGGCAGTCGTCCAACCAACTGCGCCATTTTAATCCTTTATTTTTTAAAGATTTTTTTTAATTTATTAGAGATCACAAGTAGGCAGAGAGAGAGAGGAGGAAGCAGGCTCCCCGCCGAGCAGAGAGCCCGATGCGGGGCTTGATCCCAGGATCCTGGGATCATGACCTCAACCGAAGGCAGAGGCTTTAACCCACTGAGCCACCCAGGCGCCCCTATTCTTGAATCACTTTCAATCATTTGCTTCTAAGGAATTTGTTTCCCTAAGTTACCCCATATTTATTGGCATAAAGTTATTCATAACATTTTTCCTTCTTATTCTTTTTTTTTCTTATTATCCTTTTTAAATGTCTGTATGATTTGTAACTATGTCTCTCTCCTTCTTGATATTGGTAATATGTGTCCTTTTTTTTTTTTTTCCTTGATTGGTCTACCTACAGCTAGCTTTTGGTTTTATTGTTTATCTCTATTACTTGTCTAGTTCAAAATGGATCAGAAACCTAAATTTCAAACTTAACCCAGAAAACAAACAGAAGAAACCAGACCAGAAGATTTTTGCAACTGTGAGTTAGGCAGAGGTGTTTTGACACCAAATAAATAATCTATACAAGAAAAAATTGGTGAACTGGACTTCAAAAAAATTAAAAATTGTTAGTAATTGAAAAACTGTTAGGAGAATGAAAAGACAAGCCACAGACAGGGGGAAGATAATTGCAATTCATACATCTCATAAAGATCTTGTATCCAGAACATATAAAGAACTCCTTTAATAAAATTTTTTTTTATTTAAGAGAAAGGGCGTGCAAGTGGGTGGGTGAGGTGGGAGAGGAACAAGCAGACTCTGTGCTGTGTGGAGCCTGATGTGGGGCTTGATCTCTCAACCCTGAGATTGTGACCTAAGCTGAAATCAGGAGTTGGTTGCTTAACTAACTGAGCCACCCAGGTGTGCCCAGAACATTTAAAGAACTCTTAAAACTCAATAATAATAAAACAACCCAGATTTTGAAATGGGCAAAATATTAAAACATTTGCTTTACCAAAGAAGATCTAGATGTCAAGCACATGAAAAAGTGTCCAGCATCAGGTGCCTGGGTGGCTAAGATGGTTAAGTGACTGCCTTTGGCTCCTGTCGTGATCCTGGAGTCCTGGGATCAAGTCCCACATCAGGCTCCCTACTCGGCAGGGAGTCTGCTTCTCCCGCTGACCTCTCCCCTCTCGTGCTCTGTCTCTCTCATTCTCTCTCTCTCCCCCAAATAAATAAATAAAATCTTTTAAAAAGAAAATTAAAAAAAAAATGTCCAGCATCAGTAGACAACAGGGAAATGCAAATTGAAACCATCATGAGATACCACTGTCCACCTATTAGAAGGGCTAGAAATTAAAAAGACCAAGGGCCCCTGGGTGACTCAGCCAGCTAAGCCTCCAACTCTTGATCTCAGCTCAGGTCTTATCTGAGGGCCATGAGTGCAAGCTCTTCCCAGCATGGAACCTACTTTTAAAAAAAGAAAAATGTCTTGTACCAAGTGGTGTCATAGATGTGGAGCAACTTGAATTCTCATATACTGCTGGTGAAAAATATAAAATGGTATTGGCACTTTGGTAAACAGTTTGACAGAATAGAAAGTAAAGCAAGTTGGACATACTGCATGCATATGATCCAGTCATGCCACTCCTAGGTGTTTGCCCAAAAGAATGAAGACATATATCTGTATACAGGTGTTTGTAACACCTCTGTTTGTAATGGCCCAAAATTGGAAACAAGCCAAATTTTTATCGAAGGATGAATGGATAAACAAATTGTGATGTATCTATGTAATGGAATACTACTCAGTAATAAAAGGGAATGGACTGTTGATACACATGATAACACAGTGAATCACAAGATAATTTTACCTGGTTTTGAAAGGACTGAGATTTAAAAAAAAAAAAAAAAAAAAGTACCCAGAAACTATGCTGTATGATTCCAATCTGCCTAAAATTCTGGAAAATACAAACTGATTAATCACAGAAAGCAGATCATTATTTGCCTGGGAAGGGTGGCTGTGAAGAGGGGCAGGAAGAGAGGGATTATAGAGGGGCATAAGGAAGCTTTTGGAGGTTTGTTTGTTGTCTTGACCTTGGTGGTAATTTCACAGGTGTGTACATATATTAAAACTTAATGAAAATTGTACACTCTAAATATGTTTACTGTATGTCAGCTTATCTAATGTGAAAAAAAGATGAAAAAGGAGTATCTCAAGGTGCCAGTAGTAGAGAAACCAGAGCAAGAGGAGATAGTAAACCTTGTTTTCATGAAAGGTAGAATTGCTATGACTAAATCCTTATATAAAATCCACACTCTGCTATGGTGAGTGCTGTGAAGTATAAACTTGGCGATTCACAGACCTGTACCTCTGGGGCTAATAATACATTATATGTTAATAAAAAAATTAAAAATTGAAAAAAATCCACAGTCTGTCCCATACAAATAGTCTAGAACTGCACTGTCCACCATAATAGCTCCTATTCACATATGGCTATTTTAATTTAAGTAGACTTTTAATTTAGTTCCTCATTCACAGTAGCCCCCATTTCACATGTCTAGTAGCTGCATGTGGCTGGCTATTGGCTGTCGTTGGTCAGAAAAGGTTATAGAACATTTCCATCATCCCACAAAGTTCAGTTTGACAACACTGGTCAAGAAAACTTCTGTTCTTTACTTGGGGAAGTATTAGAAGGTCATAAAGTATCTGGGATCTTCGCTCAAAAGGTAAAGTTATTGGATGGTAATCTAAGCCATAGAACTTACAGGTGTGAGATCTTACTTTATACTGATCTTATGATGTGGAAATTGCACGCTAAGAACTTTACATATAAACTGGTCCAGGACCATTAAAATCTTTGGGATCCCAGCAAAAGAAAGAGAAGTCTGTATAGGGACTCTTTATTTATTTATTTATTTTTTAAAATTTTATTTATTTATCAGAGAGAGAGAGGGAGAGAGCACAGGCAGACAGAATGGCAGGCAGAGGCAGAGGGAGAAGCAGGCTCCCTGCTGAGCAAGGAGCCCGATGTGGGACTCGATCCCAGGACGCTGGGATCATGACCTGAGCCGAAGGCAGCTGCTTAACCAACTGAGCCACCCAGGCGTCCCTAGGGACTCTTTAAAAACTCAGGGCACCGGAATTTCCTTATATAAAGTATAATGCCCATGTAGACAAAATCAGAGGTAGAAATTATAAGCCGTAGAAGGAAGTAACCATCGTGAAGACTAGTTAGTTGTTCAGATAAACAGGATAATTAGCACTCTAGCAACTTCATATAATAGAACAGTTTGAAAGATCCTAATGCAGTTATATGTTTTAAGTGGTATATCGTGGTGCCTAGGTGGTTCCTTCGGTTAACCATCTGAACTTCAGCTCAGGTCATAATCTCAGGATTCTGGGATTGAGGCCATGCTCAGTGGGAGGTCTACTTCTCCCTCCCCCATCTCCCCCTCCCCTGCTGATGCACTTTCATGTGCTCCCTCTCAAATAAAAAATAATTTAAAAAATAAATAAATGTTAAATGAAGGAATGAAGACTAAGAGTTGTGAAGATTCCATGTACCAGGATGGTAAATATCTAAGCCAGACAAATTGACCAGCATACCTGTCAGATCACACAACCACAGAAGAGGAGGTGCCTTCATTTTTAGAAGGCTCTGTCATCTGGCTGAACCTAGAAGTAGACTGATAGAGCACATTCTCAGAGGGAGACCATGTGGTCTGTAATGCTTCTGTTCTCAGGTGCCTGCCTTTGTTATCTTCTAAACCATAACCAGAACAGTTGATCTATCCAATACAGATGGTCTGCTGCCTTGATATGATAACTCAGTACATTTTCCTTTGTAGACATTATGATCTCAACCAGCTGCTGGAGCCCCGAAGCATAACAGCCGATCCTTTGGACTATCGCCTAAGCTGGCACTTGTGGGAGGTGCTTCGGGCTCTTAACTATACTCATCTCTCAGAACAGTGTGAGGGTGTGCTACAGACGAGTTATGCTGGCCAACTGGAAAGTGAGGGGCTCTGGGAGTGGGCCATCTTTGTCCTCCTGCACATTGAGAACTCAAGGTGAGTAAGAAGCTCTGAACCCACTATATATTTAGTGCTACAGGGCAGTGCCAACGGTATCAGCCTCCTAGGGTTTAATTCAGTAAGTAAGCATCTAGAATGTTTTTTGGGGCCAGCCCTATGATAAACTTTAAGAGTTCAGCCCACAGCTATCTCTGTATTCACGTGAACAAGTTGGAAGTGAGACTGCCTGAGTTAAGTGCCAAATTATGCTGTCTATCATAAGACCTCTCAGTAGTCTGAGAAGTGAGAAGAGATCTCCATGCACTATGGTGATCAGGGAAAACGCTAGCCAGGAACAGGAAAAATGAACAGGAAAAGGAAGGATATGTCCACATGAAGCTATCCCATTAACTTAGACACAGATTCACTTGAATGTGGTGTGTTTAGGAATTATGCAGAAACAGTGTTTGCTGAGCTGCCTCAGCGGCTCTGTGGAATGATGTAATGAGTAGTCAGGGAGGGCCCCTGCTTTTTCTGTCTGCTGACTTTCTCCCTCTCTAGCCTTCCCTTGCCATCCACCCACATCTGCCCCTCAAGTTTGATAGTATTGTATTTACCAGTATATTCTTGCTTAGATGTCTAATATTTTTGTTCTTTATCTTAGAAGAGGCTTTTCTCCATGGTGTGAATGAGATAAAGTTGGAGATTTTTTCTTTTTTGTTAATGGTAGTAGCATGGTATTACACTAATAACAAAAGCATTTATATAGTACTTTGTCATATAGTACTTTTACTTATAATATACTCGGTTGTAAATGCTTTACAACTCATTTGTAAGTAATCAACTCAATTAATGTTCATAATGAATGTATAAGCACTCTTAAATGTCTGTTTAATAGATGTGCAACCTAAGGCACAGAGAGACTTAAGTAGGGTATTTTGCTCAAGGTCACAGTAAATGGCAGAGTCTTCCAACTCAACACCCTCAGAGTCTGTGCTCTTAATCATTATGTTGCACTCTCTGTCATGTTACATAGTGTGGAAAGTTCAGTTTTGTAGTCAGACCTCCCTCAATTCTAGATCCATCGTGTACTCACTTGGACTTGGAGTAAAGCTTACTCACTTTTGATTTTTAGTTAAAGTTACACTCTCTCTTTCTCTCTCTTTTTTTTAAAGATCTGTGTTTTTTTATTTCTTTTTGAGATTGTATTTATTTGACAGACAGCGAGAGAGGGAACACAAGCAGGGGGAGTGGGAGAGGGAGAAGCAGGCTCCCCGCTGAGCAGGGAGCCCAAAGCAGGGCTCGATCCCAGGATCCTGGGATCATGACCGGAGCCAAAGGCGGCCACTTGACAACTGAGCCACCCAGGCGCCCCAAAGATACTCCCTTTTTATCTTTAAAATCATGATATTAATCCCTACCTAGTCAAAGGTGGTTGTGGGATTAAAGGAGGTGGGGGGGGTGCCTGACTGGCTCAGTTGGTGGAGTGTGTGACTTGATTTTGGGATTGTGAGTTCGAGCCCCACATTGGGCATTGAGATTAATTAATAAAAAAAAATTTTTAAGGGGTTCATGGGTGTCTTGGTAGGTTAAGCATCTGACTCTTGGTTTTAGCTCAGGTCATGATCACAGGATTTTAAGATCAAGGCCCATGTGGGGCTCTGTGCTCAGCACAGTCTGCTTGAGATTCTCTCTCTCTCCCTCCCCTCCCTGGCCCCTCTCCCAGATTTCTCTTTCTCTCTAAAATAAATAAATAAATCAAATAATTTTTTTGAGTTTGTGGGGCTTTTTGGTTTTTTTTGTTTTTTGTTTTTTTAAGGGAGTAAAAGTATAAAGCATCTAGCACAGCCTTCCCTTTAAGGAATTTCTTCTCTTCTCCTTTATGAGGAAGCAAAATTACTTCATACTTTCCTTTATTTAAACAAATTCATGGGTAATTTCCTTTTTTTTTTTGAAATATATTTTTTAAAGATTTTATTTATTTATTTATTTGACAGAGATCACAAGTAGGCAGAGAGGGGGGAAGCAGGCTCCCTGCTGAGCAGAGAGCCTGATGCGGGACTCGATCCCAGGACTCTGAGATCATGACCTGAGCCGAAGGCAGCGGCTTAACCCACTGAGCCACCCAGGCGCCCTCATGGGGAATTTCACATGGTAAAATAAGATAACTGATGATTTAAGAGTAGGCTCTAGGACGCCTGGGTGGCTCAGTTGGTTGGACGACTGCCTTCGGCTCAGGGCGTGATCCTGGAGTCCCGGGATCGAGTCCCACATCGGGCTCCCAGCTCCATGGGGAGTCTGCTTCGCTCTCTGACCTTCTCCTCGCTCATGCTCTCTCTCACTGTCTCTCTCTCTCTCAAATAAATAAATAAAATTAAAAAAAAAAAAAAAAGAGTAGGCTCTAGGAAAGCAAATCCTCTTTCCTGATAAAGCGTTTTTTAAAATGAATTTTTAAATTTATTTTGTTTATTTATGTCAACTCTACACTTCAGCATGGGGCTGGAACTCAGAACCCTGAGATGAAGAGTCGATGCTCTTAATGACCCAGCCAGCCACCCGCATTAAAGAATTTTAGAAATGAAGCAGCTGAGATTGGGGAGGGGTCCATGGAAAGCCTTGAAAAGGTGTTCAGAAAAGATTCTAAAATGAGGAGACCAGTTTTGATTTGATATTTAAATCTGGACCTTTGTAGGGGGCGCCTAGGTGGCTCAGTCAGTTAAACCTCTGTCTTCAGCTCAGGTCATGATCCCAGGGTCCTGGGATGGAGCCCCATGTCAGACTCTCTGCTCCTCCCTCTCTCTTTGCTGATTTCCCTGCTTGTGTTCTCTTGCAAGCACACTCATTCTCGATCTCTCAAATTAAAAAAAAAAAAAAAAACAGATAAATATGGTTCTTTGTGGCACCTGGGTGGCTAAGTTTCCTGAGTATCTCTTGATTTCAGCTCAGGTCATGATCTCAGGGTAGTGGGGTTGAACCCTGTATTGCACGCCATGCTGCTTGAGATTCTCTCTCTCTCTCCCTCTGCCCATTCCCTCCTCCCTCCCCTCCCAGCTGTCTTTCGTTCTCTCTGTCTGAAATATATAACATCTTTTAAAAGAAAAAATTAACAAATAAATGGCTGGTCCATTGATCCAGATAGAAAAGGAAACGTTCGAGGGGTTCCTGGGTGGCCCAGTCTTTAAGAGTCCACCTTTGGCTCAGGTCATGATCCTGGGGTCCTCGGATCAAACCCCGCATCAGGCTCCCTGCTCAGTGGGAAACTTCCTCCCTCTTCTCTCCTGCATGTGTTCCCTCTCTCCCTGTGTCTCTCTTTGTCAAATAAATAAAATCTTTTTCTTTTTTAAGGTTTTATTTATTTGACAGAGCGAGAGAGGGAACACAAGCGGGAGAACTGGGAGAGGGAGAAGCAGGCTTCCTGCTGAGCAGGGAGCCCTATGCGGGGCTCAATCCCAGAAGCCTGGGGTCATGACCTGAGCCAAAGGCAGATGCTTAACGACTGAGCCACCCAGGTGGCCCTAAATAAAATCTTCTCCTCAAGGGGAAGGTCTCTCCTCAAGGGGCCTTGAGACCAAAAAGATTGAGGGTAACCTAAATCTAGAGGCAGAGAGATGAATTATGAAAGGTGACAGTTTTGAAGGGGAAAAAAAGCAAACAGGGACCTGGAAGAGCCCTTCCTTTTAAAAAGTACTTCATTTACTTGTACTGACCATATGGGAGAAAAGGAAGAGAGGAGGTTGGAAGTGAACTATGAAGAACTAACTACTCTGTGGAAGATAGGATTCTGCTATCTGGTCCTTGATCTTCTGTTACCAGGAAGAAAATAAAGATAAGAAAGGGAAAGCCTTTTCTTAGCACTGGACAACATTCCCTCAAGTATTAGTTCTCATTATTTTTTCATTGTGAAAATATAATGTGCTTTGATACTTCCATTTCATTAAGCAAATAAATGCTAATCTGGCCTTTTTCTTTTTTTCTTTTTTTTTTTTTTTTGAAGTGGTCCACTAAATGTTAAGGCCTACAGTTTGAGAGACTGTCTCAAGGGTCATTCTGCCCTGTCTGAGACACCCTTCTCCCATCAGTGAGGATAGGATTTATTCAGCATTGTTTTTCTTCCTACAGCATACGTGAGAAGGCGGTTCGAGAGCTGCTTACCCGGCACTGCCAACTATTAGAAACCCCTGAGTCTTGGGCTAAGGAGACTTTCCTGACCCAAAAGCTTTGTGTGCCTGCTGAATGGATTAATGAGGCCAAAGCAGTGCGAGCACACATGGAATCTGACAAGCACCTGGAGGCCCTCTATTTATTTAAAGCTGGACACTGGAACCGCTGCCACAAATTCATCATCAAGCACTTAGCTTCTGGTGAGTGCTTCAGATTTAGGGCCTGTGTCTCCTGGAATCTCCCCAAATTCTTCCAACCTCTGAACCCCATAATCAGTCAGGCCAGGGATGATGTTCTGTATGGGACTTTGCAGTCTTGAATCAGATTACACTTTGCAGAAGTTCTCTGTGCAGAAGAAATTTGGCTTGGATGAGGGGCGAGAGGGCAGGGGATAACAGGTTGTTACTTTACCATACGGATATGCTTGATATACATGAATTATGTTAAACTCTTTGTATATTTAGGAAATTTTGTTTACCAAGATTAAAAAAGATACATTATAACTGATACCACAGAAATACAAAGGATCATTAGAGACTACTATGAACACTTATATACCAACAGATTGGACAACCTAGAAGAATTGGATAAATTCTTAGAAATATATGGCCTCTAAGAATGAATCATGAAGAAGTAGAAAATCTGAGGAAACCAATTAGTAGTAAAGCAGATTGAATTAGAAATCAAAAAACTCCCTACAAATAAAAGTCTAGAATTCACTAGTGAATTCTACCAAGAATTCAAAGAATTAATACCAGTCCTCCTCAAGCTCTTCCAAAAAAGAGAAGAGGGTAGAACATTTCCAGACTCATTTTATTAAGACCAGCATTACCCCTAGCAAATACAGACAAGGATACCATAAGAAAAGGAAAGTACAGACCACTGTCCCTGGTGAACATAGATGCAAAAATTCTCAGCGAATTATTAGCAAACTGAATTCAGCAATACAGTAAAAGGATTATACACCATAATCAAATGGGATTTATAACAGGGGTGGTTTAACATATACAGGTCAGTATGATACACCACATTAACAAGATGAAGGATAAAAATCGTATCACCAGATGCAGAAAAAGCATTTGGTAAATTCAACATCCATTTATGATAAAACTAGTTGGTATATGAGGAACATACCTCAATAATAAAGGCTGTATATGACACGCCTATAGCTAACATACTCAATGGTGACAAGCTTTCAGCTTTTCCTCTAAGATCAGGAAGAGGGCAAGGAAGGGTTCCCATTTTCACCACTTTTATTCAACATAGTGTTGGAAATCCTAACCAGAACAGTTAGGCAAGAAAAAGAAGTAGGAAGCATCCAAACTGGAAAGAAAGAAAACTCACTATTTGCCAATGACATGGTAGTATATGCAGAAAACCCTGAAGACTCTACCAAAAAACTGTTAGAATAAATGAATTCAGCAAATTGTAGGATACAAAATCAATATATAGAAATCTGTTGCATTTCTGTACACTAATATGAATTATCAGAAAGAGGAATTAAGAAAACAATACCATTTTCAGTTGCATCAAAAAGAATAAAGTACCTAGGAATAAATTTAACCAACGAGGTCAAAGACCTATATCCTGAAAACTATGACATTGATCAAAGAAATTAAAGATAGGAAGAAATGGGAAGATATTCCATGCTTGTGGATTGGAAGAATTAATGTTAAAATGTCCTTACTACCTAAAACAATCTACACATTCAGTGTAATTCCTGTCAAAATACCAACGGCATTTTTCAGAGATAGAACAAACGACTCTAAAATTTGTGTGGAACCACAAAAGACCTTCCATAGCCAAAGAGATCTTGAGAAAGAACAACAAAGCTGGAGACATTAAACTCTCTGATTTCAAACTCAATTACAAAGCTATAGTAAAACAGTATGGTATAGGCCTGAAAACAGACACCTAAATCTTTGGAACAGAATAGAGAGCCCAGAAATAAACCCACACATATGTGGTCAATTAATTTTATGACAGAGGGACCAAGAGTATACAGTCTCTTCAGTAAGTGGTTTTGGGAAGGGTGGACAGCACATGCAAAAGAATTAAACTGGACCACTATTGAATTCCGTGTACAAAAATTAATTCAAAATGGCTAAAGGCTTAAACTGCCACAGACTTGGGTGGTTCAGTCAGTTAATCGTCTGCCTTTGGCTCAGCTTATGATCCTGGGGTCCTGAGATCGAGCCTGATTCTTTCTTACCCTCCGCCTGCCACTCCTGCTGTCTCTCTCTGTCAAATAAATAAAATCTTTTTAAAAAGGCTTAAACTATAAGACCGGAAAGCATAAAACTAGAAGAAAACATAGTCATAGGCAGTAAGTTCCTTGAAATCCATCTTGGTGGTGATTTTTTTTTTTGCATGGGACACCAAAATCAGAGGCAACACAAGAAGAAATAAACAAATGGGACTGCATCAAATTAACAAGATTTCTGCACAGCTCCAAAAGAAACCATCAACAAAATGAAAAGGCACCTAGGAATGGCAGAAGATGTTTGTAAATCATTTATCTGACATTTTGGATTAGAAGAATTAATGTTAAAATGTCCTTACTACCTAAAACAATATGCAGATTCAATGTAATTCCTGTCAAAATTTTGGATGTTATAGGGAACATCCAAAATATTTAAAGAACTCATAAAAGTACCAAAAAAAAAAAAAAAATCTGTTAAAAAATTAGGCAGGGGGGCGCCTGGGTGGCTCAGTGGGTTAAAGAAAGCCTCTGCCTTCGGCTCAGGTCATGATCCCGGGGTCCTGGGACTGAGCCCCACATCAGGCTCTCCGCTCAGCAGAGAGCCTGTTTCCTCCTCTTTCTGTGCCTGCCTCTCTGCCTACTTGTGATCTCTGTCAAATAAATAAATAAAATCTTTAAAAAAAAAAAAATTAGGCAGGGAATCTGAGTGGACATTTTTCTAAAGAAGACATAAGGAGAGGGACGCCTGAGTGGCTCGGTGGGTTAAGCTGCTGCCTTCGGCTCAGGTCATGATCCCAGGGTTCTGGGATCGAGCCCCACATCGGGCTCCTTGCTCGGCAGGGAGCCTGCTTCTCCCTTTGCCTCTGCCTGCCTCTCTGTCTGCCTGTGCTCACTCGCTCTCTCTCCCTCTGTCTCTGACAAATAAATAAATAAAATCTTTAAAAAAAAAAAAAAAGACATAAGGAGATGGCCAATGGTTACAATGAAATGATGCTCTGCACCACTAATCAGAAATGCAAAACAAAGGCACTAGAAATGTCACATCATCTCTGTTAGAATTGCTATTGTCATAAAGATAAATAAGAAGGTTGGTGAGGATGTGGAGAAAAGGGAAGCCTTATGCACTGTTGGTGGGCATATGAATGGTACGGCCACTATGGAAAATAATATGGAGATTCTTCAAAAAACTAAAACTAGAATTACCCATAGGATCTAGCCAATGGAATACAATCTATTCCATTTCTGGGTAATTATCCAAAGAAAACAACACAACTCGAAAAGAAATATGCACCCTCATGTTCACTGCAACTTTACTTAAAATAGCAAAGATAGGGAAACAAAATCAGTGGTGAATGGATAAAGGCAATATTCTGTGTGTGTATGCATAGTTTACATGTACAACGAAATATTATTCAGCGATAGAGAAGAATGAAATCTTAACCATTTGCAACAATATGGATGACAGCATTATGCTAAGTGGAATAAGTCAGAGAAAGACAAATACGTATGACCTCACTTGTATGTGGGATCTTTAAAAAAATAAAAATGACTCAGAGATACAGAGAACAGATGGGTGGTTTCCAGAGGTGTGGGGTAGAGGTTGGCAAAATGAGTGAAGGGAGTCAAAAGGTACAAACTTACAGTTATGAAATAAGTCACGAAGATGAAATATTCATTATACATACATATGTGTATGTATATGTATTTCCCCTTCCTTCCTCTTTTGGATTTCTGCCATGTCCTCCATGTACTTTTGAGAACCACGTATTTGTGTAGACAGAGTGCTTAATACTTTGTTTCTTCAGATGCCATCATTAATGAGAACTATGACTACCTGAAGGGGTTCTTGGAAGACCTGGCACCTCCAGAGCGCAGCAGCCTAATCCAGGACTGGGAAACATCTGGGCTTGTTTACTTGGATTATATTCGGATCATTGAGATGCTTCACCAGATACAGCAGGTACCTGAATTCCTTAAACTATTGCTTGGTTTTCCTTTTCCCTGGCCCTTAAAGGCACAGGGACCTCAGAATGTCTGAGCAACCTCATTAGCAGAGATGGAACTATCAATGCGGGCAGGATATTTTGATGGGGCTGATTTGCTGTAGCCACTATGACACTGTATCAAAACATAAAAAATCTTCTTTGTTTTGTGCTTATTACCAAATAGTATGTACAGTAGACGTTCCTGAGGTTTGTCCACCTATAGTCTGCTCCCCTTGTGCAGTCCTCCTTTGAGTGAAAAGCTCAGGGATGAGAGAGATAGTAAGGTCAGAGATTTGGTCAGGGTAGTTATTGTCTCACATGTCATTTGTTATGTTTTTAAAATTGCAAGTATTAGAGGTTTTGTTTTTTTTTTTAAAGATTTTATTTATTTATTTGACAGACAGAGATCACAAGTAGGCAGAGAGGCAGGCAGAGAGGAGGAAGCAGGCTCCCTGCAGAGCAGAGAGCCCGATGTGGGGCTCGATCCCAGAACCCTGAGATCATGACCAGAGCCGAAGACAGTGGCTTAACCCACTGAGCCACCCAGGCGCCCCAGTATTAGAGTTTTTTAAAGTCTTTATCAAAATGTATTAGCGTCTGTTTCAGTAGTCATAAGATTGGCCTCTGTTGCTTATAGCACAAAGACCGACTTTCTCTTTTTTTTTTAAAGCTCTTTTATTTATTTATTTGACAGAGTACAGAGAAATCACAAGTAGGCAGAGAGAGAGAGAGAAGCAGGCTCCCCGCTGAGCAGAGAGCCTGATGTGGAGCTCGATCCCAGGACCCTGGGATCATGACCCAAGCCGAAGGCAGAGGCCCAACCCCCAAAGACCAGACTCTTAACCAAGATTTCAAGCCCCCATAGAGGCTTTTACCTGTCACTCATGCCTTCTTGCTAGTGTTACCCCACATTCCAGTTGCCAGCCTGCTCTGCTCTCATCACACTAAATTACTCATGGTGTTTCCAACAAAGCTTGTTGTATTTCACTCCTAACACACACACTCATCCTTTAAGATCAGAATGCTATAAGCTCTATTTTGTTCTCCTTTTCCCATAAGAAATGTTAATTGCGTTTTCTTTTTTCACTGCCAAAGCACTTGGTACACTTGTTTACCAACTCTATTATAGTTACTTATCCACATCTGTCTCCAAGTTATCATGAGCTCCTTTTGGGGAGATCTACTTTATTTTAAGATTAAAGGCAATAGAGTATAAAGGGTAAGAATCAAGTTCTGAAGCCAAATGATTAGGTTCAGTTCGTGGTTCCCTCACTCACTACCTGTGATATGACCTTAAACAAATAACCTTTATGTGGTATAACCTTTATTTGGTATAAAATAAGGTTATTTTATAACCTCATAGCCTTTATTTGCTTAGTTTATAAACAAATAAGTTAACCTCTCTGTCTCCTCTGAAAAGGAGGGGAGGAACACAGATTACCATAGATATCTGACAGAGTTGTCAAAATGATTAAAGTATACTTTAAAAAAGTTTAGTTTTTTTTAAAAATTTTATTTATTTATTTGCTTATTTATTTATTGAGTCAATGAGTGAGAAAGGTGCAGAGGAGAGAGAATCTCCAGCAGACCCCTTGCTGACATGGGGCTCAGTCCCACAACCCTGAGATCATGACCTGAACGGAAATCAGGAGTCAGCCACCCAACCAACTAAGCCACCCAGGCACCCCTCCAGGGAACTTTTAATAAGGTAGTATTGGAGGGTAGAGTGGAGAGGGGAGTCGTGTGGGTGTAGTAAAGCCACAGAATCTCTCACCTGGACTGTTGTAGTAGACACCTAATTGGTCTCCCTGCTTCTGCACTTGTTCCTTTACAGTTTATTTCCATGCAGCAGCCAGAGTGATCTTTCTGATACCCAATTCATATTATCTGACTCTCATCTATAACCTTCCAGTAGCCTCTCATTTCACTTAGGATAAAGTGCTCCTTAGCAACTCTTATAAATCTGCATCAGTAATTCTTACCTTTTTTGCTGTGGACCTCCTTGACAATCTGGTGAAGCCCATGGATGGCTGTCTAATGTGCTTTAATGCATAAAATTTAAATTCATGAGATTACAAAAGAAACCAGCTATGTTAAAATACATTGTCAAACTATTAAAAACTTACAGGAATAAGTGGTTTAACATCTTAAATTTAACAAGCCCAGCAGTGGATCTCCTAACTATTCTAACTTTGGTGAAGTACTATATTTAAAAATCACTAACAATTATAATGTAATATGAAAATAGCTGTGATGTCTATTGATCACAAAGTCTCTGTTATTTCTTAAAATCTGCATTAATAATTAAATGCTAATGTATAGTAAAAAGTCAGTAAAAATAAATATTATTTTTCCCAGTCCAAGTTCATAGACTATGAATTCTGAGGACCTCCAGTTATGATCCTGTGGTGTATAAAACCTCTCCAGTTTTATCTTCTTCTCTTCTCCTTTTTGAACTCTGCGTTTTAGCCACCTAAACTTTCTTTGCATTCCCATCTTGCAGTTTTAGCTGTTCTCTTTGCCTAGAAAGCTTGTCCCTCTAGCCTTGTTCAGGTCTCCTCAAAGATATGACTTTCTTCAGAAAAGACTTTCCCGATCCCCCAATCTGAAATAGCCTTCCAGTTTTTCTGCCATATCACCTTGCTTAAATGATCTGCACAGCTTGTGATTCTTCAAGGTTTATCTCTACCTGATCATCTCTTTATTTTTCATGAGTTTCCTGAGAGCAAAGACCTCATCGTATTTACCACCCTTAAAGGTCCAGTTAAAGGCTGATTTCTTGTGGACAAAAAAAAAATACTTGCAAGAGGCTGGGGCACCTGGGTGGCTCAGTCAGTTGAGCATCTGTCTTTGGCTCAGTTCATGATCCCAAGGTCCTGAGTTGAGCCCCAGATCAGGCTCCCTGCTCAGTGGGAAGCCTGATTGTCCCCCTCCTGCTACCTCTGCTTGTGCACATCACCACCACCACCCACCCGTCATATCAATCAATCAGTCAATCCTTTTAAAAAAATACTTGTAGAGGCACTAACTGGTAGATTGTACAAAGCCCTCCCTAAAGTAGACTCAATGAGAAAGGTGCTTTGTGGAAGGGTTGGGTGAGCATTTAGAGAAGGAGGAGGTGATAGGATACTTAGCAAGTAGGGTGGTTTACTTGAAGAGTTTGAGAGAGGGGGAGCCAACCAAGAGTCATATGTGAGACAAGCAGGAATAAGATGCTGCTGGAAAGTATTCAGAATGTAAGTAAAGAATAAAGATACAGGTTTCTGGCCAACTCAGAAGAGCATGTGACTGTTGATCTTGGGATTGTGAGTTCAGGTCCGTGGTGGGGGTAGAGATTACTTTAATAAATAAATAAACTTTCAGAAATTTTTAAAAATACAGACTTGATTTTTAGAAACATCACTGTGGCTACCATGTGGTAGGGAAAAGGATGTAATAGGGATGACACTGAAGATCATGGTCAAACTCTTAAGATTTTTTCAATTAAGAAGTAATGGTATCCTGAGCTAGGGCAATGGCTCTGGAAAGGAGAATGGAAGATTGGAATATTAGGCTAAAGATTTAGGAATCATCAGCATATTGATCATAATTGAAGCCATAGGTGGGGCGCCTGAGTGGCTCAGTAGGTTAAGCATCCAACTCTTGGTTTCAGCTCAGGCTGTGATCTCGGGGTCATGGGATCAAGTCTCAAGTTGGAGTCCACACTCAGCACGAAGTCTGCTTGGGGTTCTCTGCCTTTCACTCTTCCTATCCCTCCCCCTGTTTGCACATACACTCTCTTTCTTCCTCTCTCAAATAAATTAATTTAAAATAATAATAATATTTGGGGCCATGGGAGTAGATAGCAACACAAAAGAGAGGACATACAGTGAGAATAGGGCCTGCATTATTTTAGGAAGGGTTGTGAATGTGGAGTTAGGATACCTTAATTCCCGGCTAGTTTGTGCTCCACTTCATAGTTGCTCTCTACTCTTAATATAATCTCTCTGAGTCCAGATTTACCTAGATTTTTGAGACCATATTAAGGCTTGCTAGTTACGTGGTTTATTAATGCTGATTTCAAGACTTGACCAATTCAAGGCTATGGTATACCCTGTTACTTCCTCTTGTGAATAATTGCTGAGGTTGTGTTTTGTCCTCAGTGATCAGGCTGGATAGTGGTGACATGACACTGCCACCCAACCTCCTGGGTTTTTTCTGTTGTTTCAGAGTTTTGCATAGTCTGTCTGTGGATGGAATTGGGGTGATGGGAGCTCTTCTTGATCTAACTGGTTTCTCTGCTTCTTTGTAGGTGGATTTCTCAGTTTACGAACTTGAGCAGTTACACGCCAAAGTGATCTCTCTGTGCAATCGCATACAGCAGATGCAGTGTTACAATGCCAAGGATCTCCTGGCCCAGTCTGGTAAGCCTCCACGCTCTGTCTGCTTCCTGCCTGTTTGCTTCCTGTTTGCTATACCTCTGCCCCGATGCACACCCTTACCAGCCCTCGTCCTTGATACTCTCTTCATTTTTTCTCTCCAGACATGGCCAAACGTGCAGCCAACCTGCTGCGGGTGGTATGGAGCCTTCAGCGCGCACCTGAAACAACCTCCGACTCGACACCAGACCCTCAGCGAGTCCCTTTGGGCCTCTTGGCTCCCCACGTTGGCCAGCTCCCCATGCCTGAGGACTATGCCTTGGAGGAACTGCGCGGCCTCACACAGTCCTACCTGCGAGAATTGACTGTTGGGAGCCAGTGAACCCCAGGTTCCTCCCACCACACTCACATGCTTATTCACACTCATCACACAGCGATCCCCTGCATTGAGTTGATTGCCACTATTAGCCATTCTCTTGTTTGGCTATGGAATCCATCCTCTTTTCCTGCTGCCCCAAGCAGCATCCACCATTTGTTCAGAGCTTTTGTTAATACTGAACAAAACATAAGGGCTTTTAGAACCCAAAAAAGGAACCAAGTCTCTTTTTTACCATCTTTAAGAGCATCCCCCCCCCCTTTTAAAAAAATGGTCAATAAAATACCTTTCACAGAATTGCCCCCAGAGAACCAGGGAATCCTTTCCACTCTCAGTTGTTCTGGATCTTGTGACCCACCATGCCACCCTGCTACCCTACTCCTACCTTAGCCCTTTTGTAATAGGACAAATGTTAATCAAAGATTGTCCTTCCTTAACAGATAAACTATCCACAGAAGGAAGGAAAATTTGTCTCTTAAGTGGGCTGATGAGTTAACACTGTTTTAGAGTCAAAAGAGGGTTGGACTGAGTTAGGAAACAGAACAGAGTCTTTCTGACTCATTTAGGGTAGAAGTGAGTGCCTGCCATGGAGGGATGGATCTTTAAGACTTGTTTGTTCCTGCCTTGAATGTTCCATGGACATCAGACTTATGCTACTACCATGTGCAGGAACTCTTGGTCACAGACACCATGTCTCTGGGACGCTCCAGAACTCAAGTTGGTCCCTGGTTTTCAGTCATCTTGCTAGGCTTCCTGTCTAGATTTGCCTGAAGAGTTTGAATAAAATGTGGCAGGTTGGGTAGTCCTCCCTGTCTTTCCTATTCTAGCCCAAAGCATTTCCTACCCATCGTCTATAGTTCCAGAACATAAAACCGTACTGAGGCAGGCAGGGAGCTGGGCTTTACAGGCAAGAGGAGGGCCTTTGCTACACTGCTGTCAGCTATGGGGCGTCCCAGGTAAAGGCCCGCGACAGCTGGAATTCAGAGCTGTCATAAACAACATGGCCACCTCTGGGTCTTTATGCATGAAGATTATGTAAAGGTTTTTATTAAAAAGTATATATATATATAAATAAATGATCTAGATTATTTTCCTCTTTTTCTGAAGCTACTTTCTTAAAAAAAATAAAATGTTTATAGCATTCCTGCTATTGGCTTTCCCTTTGTGTTTTTTTGAGCCTTATTCCAAGGATCTTTACAGTGGCCTTGGTTGATTTACAGTCTGAAGGGAGATGGGCCATGGGTTAAAGAAAGAACAATCAAAGTTAGGGCAAATTTAGGGTGAGGGGGTTGAGATTATTAGTTAATCCTGACTGCTTATATATTTTTTAAGATTTTATCCACTTATTTGAGAGAGAGAGAGAGAGGTCGAAGAGGGTGAGCAGCCGAGGGAGAGGGAGAAGCAGACTCCCCACTGAGCAGGGAGCCCAGTGCAGGGCTCGGTTCCAGAACCCTGGGATCATGACCTGAGCTGAAGGCAGACACTTTATCAACCAAGCCATCCAGGTGCCCCTGACTGCTTATATTTATATAAATACATTTATAGGTATATATTTATGTTTGGCTTCCCAGTGGGGGATATGGGAAAAGTCTCATTGCCCTTAGGAATGTACTTGGGATTCAAAGCTTGGCTCTTCCATCCTGGCAGTTTTTTGTTGTTTTTTTTTTTTTTTAAACTTGAGTTGTACTTCCCTTTTTTTTTTTTTTTTTTTTTTTTAAAGATTTCATCCATTTATTTGACAGAGAGAGATCACAGTAGACAGGCAGGCAGGCAGAGAGGAAGGGAAGCAGGCCCCCTGCTGAGCAGAGAGCCCGATGCGGGACTCGATCCCAGGACCCGGAGATCATGACCTGAGTTGAAGGCAGCGGCTTAACCCACTGAGCCACCCAGGCGCCCCCATTCTTCACTTTTAATTTCATTTTCCATTGTGTAAAGGGGATGAGGATCATAGATATTTGCTGCTAAATACAGTTGTTTTCCAGAAGGAGCAAATAAATCTGATGTGTACTATCTGGATTTTTTTTTTTTCTGTTAAGCTGAAGGTGTGAGCAAATTCCAGTTAGGATTAGGCCACAGACATTGGGACATGGAGGAATTTGGAGATAAAGCAGGGTGGATCTGGGGCTATAATTTAGACTCCCAAGGACAAGGGTAACTCCTGGGAATCTCTCTCCATTACTGTGAACCTGAGTCACAGAGTATTGCTGGGCTTCTGGTAAAGAAGTCCATTTGTGGTTACCTTATGAGAGGTGTTTTATAGAAAGAGAGTGTGCTATAGAAAGCACTTTAGAAGTGCTAAGAATTGTGCATATGGTCAGTATTTCCTTTTATGATAAGTATTTCATATATATATGTATGCATATACATATACATATATGGCTCTAAGTCAAATGTTTATCATAGCTGTGTTACATCAGAGAGTTACAGTTCAAAGTTAATGATAAAGAAGCTTTTATATTTCAAAATTCCATTGAAATAAAAAAAAATTTAAGTTTCTCAGAAATATAAAAACAGGACAGCTGACAGAATGGGAGAAGATATTTGCAAATAATGTATCCGATAAAGGGCTAGTATCCAAAATCTATAAAGAACTTAACAAACTCAACACCCAAAGAACAAATAATCCAATCAAGAAATGGGCAGAGGACATGAACAGACATTTCTGCAAAGAAGACATCCAGATGGCCAGCAGACACATTAAAAAGTGTTCCACATCACTTGGCATCAGGGAAATACAAATCAAAACAGCAATGAGATACCGCCTCACACCAGTCAGAATGGCTAAAATTAACAAGTCAGGAAATGACAGATGCTGGCAAGGATGTGGAGAAATCAAAACAGAAATCACACTGTTGGTGAGAATGCAAGCTGGTGCAACCACTCTGGAAGACAGCATGGAGTTCCCTCAAAAAGTTGAAAATAGAGCTACCCTACGACCCAGCAATCACACAGTGATCCAAAGGGGCATATGCGCCCGAATGTTTATAGCAGCAATGTCCATAATAGCTAAACTATGGAAACAACCTAGGTGTCCATCAACAGATGAATGGATAAAGAAGTCACACACACACACACACACACACACACAATGGAATACTATGCAGCCATCAAAAATGAAATCTTGACTTTTGCAATGACGTGGATGGAACTAGAGGGTATTATGCTGAGGTAAATAAGTCAATCAGAGAAAGACAATTATACGATCTCCCTGATATGAAGAATTTGAGAGGCAATGTGGAGGATTTGGGGGGTAGGGAAGGAAAAAATGAAATAAGATGGGATTGGGAAGGAGACAAACCATAAGAGACTCTTAATCTTACAAACTGAGGGTTGCAGGAGGAAGGGGAGTAGGAGGTGGTGGTTGGGTTATGGACATTGGGGAGGGTATGTGCTATGGTGAGTGCTGTGAAGTGAGTAAACCTGGCGATTCACAGACCTGTACCTCTGGGGCAAATAATACATTATATGTTAATAAAAAACATATAAAATCCATTTTCTCAAAACTCAACAGACTCCAGTTACATACAACATCCAAAGTAAGTGTATTTCCTTAGCAGAGTGCTGAAGTAATGCCAAAATCAAAATCAGGAAAAGTTTGGAGATTAAATGTTAGATTAGCCAAGCGGAGGCCTCCAGGATAGCTGCTCTTTTCAGATGTTTTACTCTTTGACCCAGTTGCTAATTTTTATTAACAGAAAATTACTCCAGATTTTTTGTTGTATTTCAAAGAACCAGCTCTTCAACTTACCAGTTTTACCAGAGTTCTGTATTATAATGTATTGATTTCTGCTTTAAAAAAAATTTTTTTTTTAGATTGTGTTTATTTATTTGACAGACTCTGTGAGAGAGGGAACACAAGCAGAGGGAGTGGGAGAGGAGAGAGAAACAGGCCTCCTCCCAAGCAGGGAGCCTGATGCGGGGCTTGATCCCAGGACGCTGGGATCATGACCAGAGACAAAGGCAGATGTTTAACGACTGAGCCACTCAGGTGCCCCATAAATGTTCATTTCTTATGTTTTCTAAGGATTGTTTTTTTTTTTAAAACCTTTTATTGTAGAGATTTCCACCCAGGCAAAAGTAAAATGATGTAATGAATCCATATTCAACATTTTGACAGTTCTCCAATACTACTTTATCTTTACCTCCATTGTTATTCTACCCACCCCACAATGGTATTTCTAAGGCAGGGCATCATTTCATCAATAGCTAAGCTTTTCTAACAAATATTTTTTAATTTTTTCTTAGAGAAAGCATGTGTGAGTGGGGTGGAAGGGTGGAAGGAGCAGGAGAATCTTAAACAGGCTCTACATCTAGCACAGAGCCAGATGCAGGGCTCAATCTGATGACCCTGAGATCAGGACATGAGTTGAAAGCAAGAGTCAGATGCTTAACTGACTGAGCCACCCCGGCACCCCGCTAACAAGTAAATTTTTATAAACACAATCACAGCACCCTTGTCCTACCATCAAAACCAGCAATAATTCCTCATAACAACTAATACCCTCTGCATTTCTAAATTTCCCCAGTTGTCTCAAACTAAATTTTTATGGTTGAATTGTTTGAGGTTTGTTTATTTTTGAGAGAGAACGAACATGCGTGAGCATGGTGGGGAAGGGCAGAGGGAGAGAGAATCTCAAGCAGACTCCCTGCTGAGCGTGGAGCCCAATGCCAGGCTCAAACCAACAACTCTGAGATCATAACCTGAGCTGAAATCAAGAGTCAGACAATCAACTGAGCCACCCTGACACCCCATGGTTGAATGGTTTGAATTAGGTTCTTAACAGGGTCTACACTTTGCATTTGGTTGATTAGTTTCAAGTATCTTTATTACCAGTGTTCCCGTTCTTTCCTCTCTCTCTCTTTTGTTAAATGCCCTTTATTTGTTAAAGTAACTGGGTCATTTGTCCTTTAGGATCAAGAACTAGGACCTTCTAGGTTTGGCTGGTTGTGCCTCTATTTCCTATATACTCCTCCTTCCTATATACTCCCCTTTACTTCTTAGATACTGCTGGTTAGATCTAGAGGTTTGATTAGATTCAATTTCCTTCTTCCAGCCCCCCCACCCTGCCACCCTTCACTCCCCACTCTCCTCCTCCCCAGTTAGTAGATGGTGGTGTGTTTTATCACTTTCAGAAGACACACGTTTGGTACTCCCACATTTTTTTTAAGATTTTTCATTTATTTATTTGATGGAGAGGGATCACAAGTAGGCAGAGAGGCAGGCAGAGGAAGAGAGAGATGGGGAAGCAGGCTCCCTGCTGCGCAGAGAGCCCAATGCAGGGCTCGATGCAGGGCTCTATCCCAGGACCCTGAGATCATGACCTGAGCCAAAGGCAGAGGCTTAACCCACTGAGCCATCCAGGCAACCCTGGCTGTCCCATTTTTATTGAAGTTAAGATTATTGATTTAGGTGTTGTCACCCTTATTTACCCTTTATATAACTTCCCATCAACCTTTCACCTAATGATAATCATGGCCATTATTTTATATCCCTTGTCTTTTTATATGTGTTGATTCATTATTTTCAAAATAGAGACTTAAATAACATAGTTATTGTGCAGTCAATGTTTTATTTTCTTTTCTTCTTCTTCTTTTTTTTTTTTTTTTTACTTTGTATTCCCACCCTCCCACCCCTATTGCTTTTTAAAGGTTCCCACCAACTTTTGGATTTTTTTTTTAAAGATTTCATTTATTTATTTATTTGACAGACAGAAATCACAAGTAGGCAGATAGGCAAGCAGAGAGAGATGGGGAAGCAGGCTCCCTGCTGAGCAGAGAGCACAATGCAGGGCTCCATCCCAGGACCCCTGGACCATAACCTGAGCAGAAGGCAGAGGCTTTAACCACTGAGCCACCCCAAACATTTTTTTTTTAAAGGAAACTCTAGGGGCACCTAGAAATAAAGGAAACTCTACCCCAAATGTGAGGCTCATGACTCAGAGATCAAGAATTGCATGCTCTAGCAACTGAGCCAGCTACGTGCCCCTGCAAAACATTTTTTTTAAGATTTTATTTATTTATTTGGCACAGAGAGACAAAGCACAAGCGGGGGGTGCAGCAAGTGGAGGGAGAGGGAGAAGCAGGCTCCCTACTCCCTGTTGTGGGGCTCTATCCCAGGACCCCTAAGATCATGACCCGAGATGAAGGCAGATGCTTAACGAACTGAGCCACCCAGGTGCCCTGCAAAACATTATTTTTAAGTGTAATTTCTTGTACCCCATGAGACTGAATAATTGTTGCTGAAAATGGTACAGTAAAAAAGAAAGTATCTTTCACCCTCACACCCATTTCTCCAAATACCAACCACCCATTCTTAAGTCTTTCTTCTTTGGCAGGTATAGTAAACCTGCATTACATTAGTTATGAACCAACTAAATTGATTTAAATTCTGTATTTTACATTATTATATAGGAAAATTCACTTTTATTTTGGTGTGCATTTCTGTTAATTTCAACACATACAGATTTGTATAACTACTCCACAGTCATAAAATGTTCTGTCATCCAAAAAACTCCCTCTTCCTATCCTTTTGTAGTCATACCCTACTCATCACTAACTCCTGGCAACTGTTCTCCTTCACTGTTGTTTTAGGATTTTATTTATTTGATAGAGAGGGAGCCATAGAAACCACAAGTAGAGGGAGCAGCAGAGGGAGAGAGAGAAGCAGACTCCATGCTGGGCAGGGAGCCCGAGACAGGTCTCTATCCCAGGACCCAGGATCATGACCTGAGCCGAAGGTAGACACTAAACCAACTGAGCCACCCAGGCACCCCGATTGTTTTTCTTTTCTTTTCTTTTTTTTTTTTTAAGATTTTGTTTATTTATTTATTTGACAGAGATCACAAGTAGGCAGAGAGACAGGCAGAGAGAGAGGGGGAAGCAGGCTCCCTGCTGAGCAGAGAACCCAATGCGGGACTGGATCCCAGGATTATGACCTGAGCTGAAGGCTGAGGCTTTAACTCACTGAGCCACCCAGGCGCCCCACCGATTGTTTTTCTTAATAGAATGTAATATAAATGGATTCACGTAATACATAATCTTTTTGTTATTGACTTCTTTCACTTAGTATAATATTTTCAAGTTTCATCCATGTTGTAAGCAGGTATCAATTCATTCCATTAAAAATAACTTTTTTAAAGATTGTATTTATTTGACAGAGACATAGAAACACAAACAGGGGGAGTGTGAGAAGGAGAAGCAGGCTTCCCGCTGAGCAGGGAGCCTGACGAGGGGCTTGATCCCAGGATCCTGAGATCATGACTTGAGCTGACAGCAGGCGCTTCACGACTGAGCCACCCACGCACCCCTCCATTTAAAAAACATTTTTTAAGACTTAATTTTTTTTAGAGGAGTTTTAAGTTTACAGCAAAATTGAATGGAAGGTACAGAGATTTCCCATATTCCCCTGCCCCTACACATGCATAACCCCCTCTATTATCAACATTTCCCACCAATATGGTACCAGTTGATGAACCTACGTTGACACTTCTTTATCACCCAAAGTCTACAGGTAGTGAACTTTACATTGTTGATTCTTGGTGTATGGCACATTCTATATGTTTAGACAAATGTACAATGACATGTATCCACCGTTATGATATCATACAGGGTAATTTCATTGCCCTAAAAATCCTCTGTGTTCTGCAGATTCATCTCCTTGGCCCCACCTACCACCTCCAGCAACTACTGAACTTTTTACTATCTATAGTTTTGTCTTTTCCAGAATTTCATGTAGTTGGAATCAATACAGTATATAGCTCTTTCAGATACTGCTTTCATCATATTGTATTAACATGCTTTTAAATTTCTCCCATGTCTTGTCTTAGCTTAATAGCTCATTTCATCTTAGCATTGAATAGTAAATAGTCCATTGTCTGATGTAATTTATCTATCCATTCATCAAAGGACACTTTTTTTTTCTTTTGGGTTTATGGGTTTGTGATTTTCCTTTGTTTTAAAATTTTTTGTTTCTTAAAAATTTTACTTGGTTTATATTGTTTGGTTTTGAGAAATTCTTGTATATATTCTGCATGCAAGTTCTTTGCTGGCTATGTAATTTGTAAATATTTTCTCACAATCTATAGTTTGTCTTCCTAGTATCTCAATAGTGTCTTTACAGTCTCTGCCTTTTAATGTTTTTAGGCCATTTACATTTACTGTAAATATTGATAAATTTGAATTTAGGTTTAACATTTTATTATTCTATTTTTGTTCCCTTGTTTTTGTTCATCTCTTTCCCCTCTCAGCTGTTATCTCTTTAATGCTGACTCTCCCCATTCTCTGATTTTCTCCTTCCGAAGTTCTGATTAAGTATATATTTAACCTTCACATTTTTTCTTCTGCTTCCTAAACTCTTATTTTCTTTCTTTTATCTTCCTGGTTTGTATTTATGTAATTTCTTCAACTCTGTCTTTAAATTCATTAGTTATCTTTTCAACTGTCTCTATTCTGTTAATTTTTAAATTATTAACTTCAGTAAATTATGTGGTTGCTTTTTATTTTTTATTTTTTTAAGATTATTTTATTTTGACAGAGAGAGATCACAAGTAGGCAGAGAGGTAAGCAGAGAGAGAGAGGAGGAAGCAGGCTCCCCACCCAGCAGAGAGCCCGATACGGGGCTCAATCCCAGGACCCTGAGATCATGACCTGAGCTGAAGGCAGAGGCTTAACCCACTGAGCCACCCAGGTGCCCCTGTGGTTGCTTTTTAAACAAGTGTTCATTTTTTAAAATTAACATATAATGTATTATTTGTTTCAGGGGTACAGGTATGTGATTCATCAGTCTTACACAACACACAGTGCTCACTATAACATATACCCTCCCCAGTGTCCATTACCCAGCCACCCCATCCCTCCCACCCCACCTCCACTCCAGCAACCCTCAGTTTATTTCTGAGATTAAAAGTCTCTTATGGTTTGTCTCCCTCTCTGGGTTCCTCTTGTTTCATTTTTTCCTCTCTTCCCCTATGATCCCCTGCTTTGTTTCTCAAATTCCACATATCAGTGAGATCATATGATAATTATGCTTAGCATAATACCCTCTAGTTCCATCCACATCGTTGCAAATGCCAATATTTCATTTGGATAATATTCCTTTGTATATATATATACATCATATATAATGTGTGTATGTTTATCTGTTGATGGACATCTGAGCTCTTTCCATAGTTTGGCTATTGTGGACATTGCTGCTGTAAACATTGGGGTGCAGGTGTCTCTTTGGATCACTACATTTGTATCTTTGGGGTAAATACCCAGTAGTGCAATTACTGGGTCATAGGATAGCTCTATTTTCAACTTTTTGAGGAACCTCCATACGGTCTTCCAGAGTGGCTACACCAGCTTGCATTCCCACCAACAGTATAGGAGACTTCCTCCTTCTCCAAATCCTCACCAATATCTGTCGTTTCCTGACCAGTTAATTTTTACCTGCTCATTTTTGATAGTTCTCTTATTCTTTAATAAATTTTCAATCCTTTGTATTTAAATCATATTATGCATACATATACTTTGTTTTTAAAATTGGCTGTATAGTTGTAGCATAGAAAGGCATGAACTCTGGGGTGCCTGGATGGCTCAGTTGGTTCAGCATATGCCTTTGGTTCCGGTCATGATGTCAGGGTCCTGGGATGAAGCCCCACATTGGACTGCCTGCTATGTGGGGAGTCTGCTTCTCCCTCTGTCCCCTGCCCCCACCCCAACTTGTGCTCTCTCTTTCTCTCAAATAAAATCCTTAAAAATTTTTTTTAGAAAGACAAGGACTCCAGTGATCAGTATTCAAATCCTGAGTCCATTGGTATATATTATAGAATCTTGAATAAGTTATTCCTGTGCCTAAGTTACCTCATTTATAAAATGGAACAGATAATAGTATTTACTTTATAGAGTTGTGTAAGAATTATGAATTAATGTATGTTACAGTGCTTAGAGCAATACCTAAAATATATTATTCAAATTATTATTAATTAAAATGTTCAATATTTGTGATTGCTCTTGTTTCTGTGGTTATTTTCTTGTTTCAGCTAATTCTCATTCATGATGGAGTATGATATTTTTGGCAACAGCTTTATTGAGATATAATTCACATACACATACCATACAATTACCCACTTAAAGATTTTATTTTTAAGTAATCTCTACACCCAGTGTGAGGCTCAAACTTACAACACTGAGATCAAGCTCTCATGCTGTACCAACTGAGCCAGCCAGGCACTCCTACCTACAATTACCCATTTAATGTATACAATCACCCTTATTACAAAGCTGGACAAAGACACTACAAGAAAACCATAGACCAGTATCTTGCATGAACATTGATGCATAAATCCTCAACAGAATACCAGCAAATTTAATTCAGCAGCATAGCAAAAGGATTATACACCAGAACCAAGGAGGATTTATTTCTGAAATGCAAGGATGGTTCAACATATGAAAATCAATCAATGTAATACACCACATTAACAGAATGGGGGGGAAGCATATGATCATCTTAATTTATACAGAAAAAATATTTGACAAAATTCAATATTCTTTCATGATAAAGACACTTAACAAACTAGGAATAGAAGGAAGCTACTTAACATAATAAAAGCCATATATAGGGGTACCTGGGTGGCTCAGTCAGTTAAGTGTCCAACTCTTTGTTTCAGTTCAGGTCATGATCTCAGGGTCTTGGAATTGAGCCCTGTGTCAGGCTGTGCACTTGCCAGGGAGTCTGCTTGAGGATTTTCTCTCTCCTTCTCCCTCTGCCCCTCCCACTGCTCCCACTTTCTCTCTCTCTCTCTCTCTCCCAAATTAATCTTTTAAAATGAATAAAAGTCATATACGAAAACCCACAACAAACATCATATCCAATGGTGAAAGAATGAAAGCTTTTCCTCTAAGATCAGGAAAAAGATAAGGATATCTACTTTCACCACTTATATTCAACATAATATTGGAAGTTCTAGATAGAGCAATTAGGAAAAAAAGACAAATAAAAGATATCCAAATGGGAAAGGAAAAAGTAAAAGCTGTTTGCAGATGGTATGATCTTATATGTAGAAAACCCTAAAGATTACACCAAACAATGATAACAATAATGACACAGTTCAACAACAACACTGTTAGAACTAATAGATGAATTCAAAGAAGCAGTACACAAAACAAACATGCAAAAATCAGTTGCATTCTATACACTAACAATTAGCAATCCAAAAAGGAAATTACAAAAACAATTCCATTTTCGATAGCATCAAAAAGAATAAAATCATTAGGAGTGAACATAACCAGGGAGGCAAAACCATGTACACTACAGTGTAACACTGCTTAAAAGAAATTAAGACACAAATGGAAAGACATCTCACATTCGTGGAATGGAAAACTTAAAATGTCCATACTAACCAAAATGATCTATAGCTGTAATGCAATCCATCTCCAAATCTCAGTGGCTTTTTTTTTCCCAGAAATATAAAAATCCAAACTAAAATTCATAAGGAATCTCAAGGGACTCTAATAACCAAAACAGTCCTGTCTAAAAGACCAAAGCTGGAGGACTCACATTTATTGACTTTAAAACTTAATGCAAGGTTGGGTGCCTGGGTGGCTCAGTGGGTTAAGCCACTGCCTTCGGCTCAGGTCATGATCTCAGGGTCCTGGGATCGAGTCCCACATTGGGCTCTCTGCTCAGCAGGGAGCCTGCTTCCCTCTCACACTCTCTCTCTGCCTGCCTCTCTGCCTACTTGTGATCTCTGTCAAATAAATAAATAAAATCTTTAAAAAAAAAAAAAACTTAATGCAAGGCTATAGTAATCGAAACAGTGCTGGGGCACCTGGGTGGCTCAGTGGGTTAGGCCTCTGCCTTCAGCTCAGGTCATGATCTCAGGGTCCTGGGATTGAGCCCTGCATCAGGCTCTCTGCTCAGCGGGGAGCCTATTTCCCCCTCTCTCTCTGCCGGCCTCTCTGCCTACCTATGATCTCTCTCTCTCTCCCTCTCTCTCTCTCTCTCTCTCTCTGTGTGTCAAAAAAATGCATAAATCCTTAAAAAAAAAAAACCAAACCAGTGTGGTATGGGCGTAAAAACAGACATATAGACTAATGGACTAGAACAGAGAGCCCAGGAATAAACCCTCACATATATGGTCAAATGATTTTTGATAAAGGTGCCAAGACCATTCTATGGGAGAAAGGACAGTCTTTTCAACAAATGATGCTAGGAAAACTGGATATCTACATGCAAAGAAACGAACTTGGACCTTTATGTAAACACCATGTGCAAAAATTAAAGATGGATCAAAGACTTATTAAATGTAAGAACTAAAACTATAAAACTCTGAGAAGAAAATATAGGGCAAAAACTTTGCAACATTGGATATGGCAATGATTTATTGGATATGAATTCAAAGTGCAGGCAAAAAAATAATATATATAAATTAAGCTTTATAAAATATTTAAAATTTTGTTCACCAAAAAAAGCAACCCATAGAATGGAAGAAAACATCTGCAAATTACACACCTCATAAGGGATTGATATCCTGAATACAAAAAGAACTCCTAGAATACAACAATAAAACCCAATTTAATAAATGGACAAAGGACTTGAAAAGACATTTCTCCAAAGAAGACATACAAATGACCAATGAACACATGATACGATGCTTAACCACTAATTAGGAGAATGTAAATCAAATACAGTGAGATATGACTTTGTGCTCATTAGGATGGCTAGTATAAAAACAAAACAAAACAAAATAAAGTAACAGCTGTCAGTGAGGATGTGGAGAAATGGGAACCACTGAACCCTATTGGTGGGGAAAAAATATTATAGCCACTGTAGAAAGTAGTATGGTGATTACTCAAATTATAAAAAATAGAATTACCATATGACCTAACAATTCCATTTCTGAGTATATAATCCAAAAGAACTGAAAGTAAGTCTTGAAGAGATATTTCTACTTTCTTACACAGCAGTATTATTCACACTAGCTAAAATGTGGGAGCAACCTAAGTATTCCTCAGGGAATGAATGGATAAGCAAAATGTAGTATATACATACAATAAAATATATACAGCCTTAAAATAAGGAACTTCTGACATGTAAAAAATGGATGAATCTTGAGGATATTATTATGCAAAGTGAAATCAGCTAATCTCAAAAAGACAAATATGTGATTTAGGGGTGCCTGAGTGGCTTAGTAAGTTAACATCTGCCTTCAATTCAGGTCATCATCCCAGGGTCCCAGGATCGAACCCTACATTGGGTTCGCGGTTCAGCTGGGAGTCTGCTTTCATCTCAGCCTCTGCCCCTTTTTCCCCTGCTCGTGCTATCTCTCTCATAAATAAAATCTTTTTTTTTTAAATGATGAATATGTGATTCCACTCACATGAGCTATTAAGTCAAAATCATGGAGAGAGAAAGTAGAATAGGGGTTACCTGGGGCTGGGGGCTTGTGAATCTAAGGGTGTGCTCCTGAAGATAGAATATTCTAAGTAATTCACTGGGATTATAGTATAAATGCTTTTTGTTAACTGCTGTGCATCAGGCAATGTTCTAGGCACTTGCCTTGTGTTATTGCTTGTTTCATTTAATCCTTATAACTTCAGAAGTGAGGACTGTTAATCACATTATCCTGTATGAGAAAACAAACCCAGAGAGTTTCAGTATCTTGCACAGGTCAAACTGCTCATAAGACAGAGCTGAAGGTGACTCTAAAGCCTGTGTTTTTCCTGCTACCCAATGGGGCATGGAGAGAACATGGAGACTTGGATCGGGATGGCTGTAGGGAGCTGGAGATGAGGATGTGAACTGCATCTCCAGCTTTGTGGGGCCACCTGGAGCCACAGGCTCAGCTAAGGCTCAGTCCCATTCCCCCCAGGAGGGGAGAATTTGCTTGGCACAAAGTGCCCAGCCTGGAACGATGTGCTCCATCTCTCACTGGAGGCAGAGCTGTCAGTCTAAAGGGAGCCTCCAGCTGGGTGGGGGGACAGAGTAACTGGGTAATGGGCATTAAGGAGGGCATGTGATGTGATAAGCACTAGGTGTTATACACAGCTGATGAATCACTACACTCTACCTCTGTAACTAATGATATGCTATATGTTAACTAACTGCATTTAAATTTAAAAATTAAAATAGGGGCGCCTGGGTGGCTCAGTGTGTCAAAGCCTCTGCCTTTGCCTCAGGTCATGATCTCAGGGTCCTTGGATCGAGCCCCACATGGCGCTCTCTGCTCAGCAGGGAGCCTGCTTCACTTCCTCTCTGCCTGCCTCTCTGCCTACTTGTGATCTCTCTCTCTGTCAAATAAATAAATAAATAAATAAAATCTTTTTTAAAAATTAAAATAAAGGGAGCCTCAAGAACTCAGCAATAGGGACGCCTGGGTAGCTCAGTCGGTTAAGTGTCTGCTTTCAGCTCAGGTCATGACCCCAAGGTCCTGAGATTGAGTCTTGCGTTGGGCTCCTTGCTCAACAAGGACCCTGCTTCTCCCTCCGCCTGCTTGTGCCACCCCCACCTCTCTCTCTGAAAAATAAATAAATAAAATCTTTAAAAAGAGAATCCAGCAATGGTGGCAGAGCTAGGAGGACATCACCACCCACGGCTCTGACCCCTCACACTCTTAAGCCCAGTCTTTTGCAGATCCTGACCCCAGCATCTCTGCTCTCCAACAACCCAGGCTGCGCTTGAGCTGAGCCTGGGTGCTGCATTATGATTTGAATAATTCAGGTCCCAGTAACCTGAGGTGCTAGCTTCAGTTACTCTGTTCCCATGGGCACAGGTGTCCTAGCCCTGTAAATAAGCTAATGAAAAGGGTGAAGGGGAGGGGCCTGCAGCCTTATGCCTCAGAGGGCTCAGGGCTGATGAAGAGTCCCTGCCCCTGTCCTGCTGAGAGTGTGCCAGGCTCATCCGGAGTCAAGGTATGGGGGCCAGAGAAAGGAAGTTAGGGGGTTGAAATAGAAGGCAAAAGGAAGAGAGAGTGGAAGGAGGAAGACCAAAGTCAAAGAGGCAGAGAGCAAGAAAGAGTTCCAGAGGAAGAGACACAAGGAAATGGAGATAGAGAGGCTGAGTGGGAGGTAAGAGGGGCGGGGGATTGGGGAGAGTAGAGAAAAGGGCAAGGACAGAGACTAGAAGAGGCAAGGACCGGCAGAGGAGAATGAGCAGATGCCAAGATCAAGTACCAAAACCCAAGGGCAAGTACAAACAGGAGGGTCAGAAAACTGGAAGGGCCACAGGGCTCCTCAGCAGAGATCTCAGTCTTACTTCTGACTTCCAGGTATCATCCTTGCCAGCACAGCCTGATGCTGCCCTCCGTCAGGCCCCAAGACTCACACCTGCCGACCCGCCCCAAGTCTTGCTGTGGCAGGAGCATGGGGCCCAGGAGCCACCACTTCAGCCTCGGCTTCTCGGTCTCCAGCCTGGGCCTTCTGTTTCTGTTCTCACTGTTTCCAGGTGTGACGTGCAGTAAACCAGCCCTGCACCTCCGGGCCCTGCAGCTGTTTCCCTTCTTCCCCAGATCTCTGTCCACATCCAATTTCTCTTTACTGGGAATTTCTCTTTGCTGGGAACCAGCACTCTCTCTGGGGAGCATGGAGGATGGAGGTGCTGAAGAGAAGGACAGGAGACCTGCCTGGCTCTGGTGGGAGCAGTGATGGACAAGCCAAGGGGGTGAGGGTGGGGCAGATTATGAAGGTAGTTGAATGCCAGGCAGAGTTTGGATTTTATCCAGCAGGCAATGGGGAGCCATTGAATAGTTTTAAGCAGCTACTGGCTTGGTCAGACTTGAGTGTTTAAAAGCCTCATCTCAGAAATGTGGGGGAGGGTTAAAGAGGTTGCACCAGCAGCAGGAGCTGGGAGGAGGCTGCTGCTGGGTCCACTCAAGCTGCAGGGGCGACCAGACATTCAAAGGATGCCCAGCAGCATGGCTGACGGGACCTAGGTACGGGCAGGGGTACAGAGGGAGGCGGCAGAAAGGAAGGATAACTCCCAGATTTCTGGCTGACGTCATGGGGGGTTGGGTGCTGTTTGCTGAGAGGGACCACAGAACAAGGAACAGGGTTTCAGAGCATGGGGGTAGGAAATGAGTTCCTATTTTGGACCTACAGAGTTTAAGGTGCCAATAGGACATTCAGGAGTGAACTGTTGTGTTTATGGGTCTGGAGCTGAGGAGAAAAATTTGGGCTAAAAAGAGAAGGACAATGACAGGCTTCTGGGAACAATACGTGAGTCAGGGCCTGAAAACAATGTGTGTCATGGAAGCCTAGGGAAGAGAGTGTTTTTAGGACAGAATGGCCCATGGCATCAGAAGCTTTGAAAAAAATCCATAGACGTGCAGCTGGATAAGTGGAAATAGGTTAGAGAGAAAGTAGGGGGTGGTGGCAAAGGGGCTCACAACACCTAGGTGAGGGGCGGTACTCCTGTCACCTATTTGGGCCCCTCTGGCAATCGCAGTAGGGTGCGCAGAACCCAGGTCTTTAGGAAGGGAAAGGGTGGAGAAGAAACCTAGCCTTGCTCCAGAAGACAGTATCAATTCACTCCTCGGCCTCACTTCGCTCTTCCACGGAGGCAGTCCAGGGAGGTGGGGGAGCCACAGCTAGATGGACAGAGCAGACCTCAGGAGGGCCAAGTAGGTAGCCATGAGACAGTAGACCAGGTGACAGGGCCCCAGCCACAGGCAGGTGGAGGGTGTGAACAGAGGCCCCTGGACAAGGGTCTCAGATGGACAACCCTTCTTCCTGGTCCCCCAGAGTGCTTGGGCGCCGAGGGCAAGCTGGCTCACAAACTCTTCCGTGATCTCTTTGCCAACTACACAAGTGCCCTGAGACCCGTGGCAGACACAGACCAGGCTCTGAATGTGACCCTGGAGGTGACACTGTCCCAGATCATCGACATGGTGTGTTGTGGTGGTAGTGTCAAGGAACTGGCGCGGGGGTGGGGTGGGGTGCAGTGAGAGAATGGGATTATTCTCCAAACAATTATTTTCTATAAATGTTAATATTAACAACAACAATAACAACAGATACTAACTGTTGGGTGCCCACAGTGTGCTCAACACTTTGCACACTTGCATTCCTGCCTGGCAGGAATTATCACCCATGTAACTACTAAGGAAACTGAGGGCTAAAGAAGAAAAGGAACTGCCAAGGTCACAAAGCAAGGTCAGGCCTGTGTAGGAACTGAACTGTGAGACAGCTGGTTTTGTGGTTGCCCTCCAGAGTTCTGTATGTGAGTGTGTTACACACAGGGAAAGGTGTCCATATAGATGTGCCCACATCTATGCCCACTCCCTGCCCCCCACTAGGATGAGCGGAACCAGGTGCTGACCCTGTACCTGTGGATCCGACAGGAGTGGACAGATGCCTACCTACGATGGGACCCCGATGCCTACGGTGGCCTTGACGCTATCCGCATCCCCAGCAGTCTCGTGTGGCGACCAGACATCGTACTCTACAACAAGTACTGTCTTCCTGGGCCCCTCCCCTATCATAACCCCTCCCCACTGTTGCCCCAGGCTCTAGGTATCCACCGATTCCCCATCCCCACCCCCCCAAACCTAACCTGGAAGCTTTTCCCCCAGGACCCTCCTAAGCTGCCAGGAGCTCACAGCCCCTCCAGGACACCCCCTCTTTAGTCTGTCCCAAGCCGACGCAGGCTGATTGTCTCCTGGGAACCCACTGTGTAGTCCAGGGCCCGTTCCGTGCCCCTCACAGAGAGGGTTCTGGAAGACAAGTGTCCCTGACGGCATTCTCCACCCTCTCAGGCCTGCTCCAAGTCTCTCAGGACTCCCCGAGGGCCTGCCTAGGGACTTCCTCCAGGGCATATCTCTGTGGAGCCCTCCTTGATGCCACCTAAAGCAGTTCAGTGTTTCCCAGACAACATAGAGCTCTGCATGTTTTCCCCGGGGGGCCCTCCAGGAGATTCTCACATGACACCATGCAGCCGGGCGCCGGCTCTTGCAGATGTGTTTTCACACTGCCTGGGCCTAGATCTGTGCCTCCTTTCGGCCCTGCAGGCGCCACCCCTTCTAAGCCTCCAAAGGCACGCAGGTGCCTCTCTGCCACCTGCTCTGTCCTCTGCGCGGCCCGGCAGGCTCCGCGCGCGCTGCCGCCTCAGGGAGTCCCACCCTGCCTGCCCCGCAGGGCGGACGCGCAGCCGCCGGCCTCCGCCAGCACCAACGTGGTCCTGCGGCACGACGGCGCCGTGCGCTGGGACGCGCCGGCCATCACGCGCAGCTCGTGCCGCGTGGACGTGTCGGCCTTCCCGTTCGACGCGCAGCGCTGCGGCCTGACGTTCGGCTCCTGGACGCACGGCGGGCACCAGCTGGACGTGCGTCCACGCGGCACCGCCGCCAGCCTGGCCGACTTCGTGGAGAACGTGGAGTGGCGCGTGCTGGGCATGCCGGCGCGGCGGCGCGTGCTCACCTACGGCTGCTGCTCGGAGCCCTACCCCGACGTGACCTTCACGCTGCTGCTGCGCCGGCGCGCCGCCGCCTACGTGTGCAACCTGCTGCTGCCCTGCGTGCTCATCTCGCTGCTCGCGCCGCTGGCCTTCCACCTGCCGGCGGACTCGGGCGAGAAAGTGTCGCTCGGTGTCACAGTGCTGCTGGCGCTCACCGTCTTCCAGCTGCTCCTGGCCGAGAGCATGCCGCCGGCGGAGAGCGTGCCGCTCATCGGTGAGCCGCGAGGGGGCGGTGCTGGGGGGGCAGGGGCGGGAAGAGAGAGTCTCCGCCTCCCAGAGACGGTCTCCCCGCCCAGGCTCGCGGGTCTCCACAGGGGCGGGGCGGGGTAGGGTATGGTAGGGACCGGCCCCCCGCAGCAACCCCAGGTCGGTGCGGGAGGAGGGAGCATCCTGGGAGCGTGCCTCATTCGGAGATGGAGGGGAGAGGAGGGACACCCCACCCCTCACCTGTCCTAGCCGGCAAAATGCGTTGAGTTCTGGCTGTGTGTCAGGCCCTCTCCTAAGCACGTGACTTTTTTTTTTTTAAATCAACTCAGAGAGGCATCACGACACATCTAGAGGTAGGTTCTGTTATCCCAGTTGTGCAAAAGGATCAGTAACTTACCCCCAGATTGCACTCGTACCATTTGAGAGTGACTGTCATGGTCTGTGGGGGAGTGCAGTGTCTAGCAGTGAGGAGAACAATTAGGGAGCAGGTAGCTTCTGAGAACCCACTTGTAAGAACAGGGGATGAAGAGATCTTGGCCCTTATGTCCTTCCTGGTTCCATCCATTGGGACTGGAGGGTCCTGAAAGCCTCAGGGTGGGTGAGCTAGTGCCTGTTTGTGTTGAGGCGGTGGTCAAGCTCAGGCCCCCCGAGCTCTTGTTTTGGGCCCCAGATTACTCTCTCTCTTGCAGGGAAGTACTACATGGCCACCATGACCATGGTCACATTCTCCACAGCGCTCACCATCCTTATCATGAACCTGCACTACTGTGGTCCCAGCGCCCGACCAGTGCCGGCCTGGGCTCGGGCCCTCCTGCTGGGACGCCTGGCACGAGGCCTGTGCGTGCGGGAACGAGGGGAGCCCTGTGGGCAGTCTAGACCACCTGAGTCACCCCCTAGTCCCCAGCCTCCTAACGGAGGTGCTCGCCCTCCAGCAGTTCCTTGCCGTGAGCCACAGTGTCTGTGCCGTCAGGAAGCCCTCCTGCGCCATGTAGCTACCATTGCTAACACCTTCCACAGCCACCGGGCTGCCCAGCGCCGCCATGAGGACTGGAAGCGACTGGCCCGTGTGATGGATCGCTTCTTCTTGGGCATCTTCTTCTCCATGGCCCTGGTCATGAGCCTCCTGGTGCTGGTGCAGGCCCTGTGAGTTCCAGGGGTCTGGTGCAGCCACAGCCCCTCCAGAGAGGAACGGAAAGGCCAGGTGGTGGTTGGCTCTCTGCTAGGCCACCTAGTCTCTCCCCACTGTGCCTAAGAGCTAGCGACACTCTCCCTCCAGGCTCAGCACTGCTGATTTCACAAACCACAGGGATCGCTTGTCTATATACCCTAAACCTTAAGGGAAATCCATAGCTTGCCACTGCCCTAATTCCTACAGAAGGGGCACTCTAAGAAGGGCCAAGATCAAAACACTGTCCTGGAGGGGCAGAATTGAATTTCGATGCTACATGTTAGAGCTTTTGGTGGCAAGAGTGCAGGTTACATGAGAAACAGAACGACCATACTTCTTGTCTTCTCTTCCTTCCTCCGTGGCTGCTGTGTTAGGAAGGACTCGGGGAAGGGGATCCAGAATTCATTCTCTCGTTTCCAGAGGAGGCCACATGGGGATTCAGCCCCAAAGACTCAACTTACAATAAAGTGTGTGCCTCACACCTCTTCAATGCTGTTTTACCTCGGGGCCTGTGGTAGTGGAAAGTAGGGGTCAGGAGCCTTAGGATGCATAGATCAAGGCAGAGACTATGTCTTTGCTGACAAGAATTCAACTGAGTCTTCAGCTGAGACCCTGGCAGTGGTCCTGATGCTGTCTCTGCTGTCTGTCCTGCTCTTTGCCCTCTGGAGCTGGAGCCCGTCCACATCATTCCCACACACTGACATTCGAAGAGCTTCAAAGTGACCAAGGTGGGGCAGTGCAGCAGTGAGGCATTCACGAGGGGTTTGTTTCTCTCCGACTGTCACGTGTTGTCTGTCTGGCACCACCCCTGTACTTTAGACCCAGTCCCTGCCCTCAGGAAGCTCCCAGCCTGACATGGGAGACAAACACTGACACGTGGTGTAGGGTAGCAGCCAGGGACCCGTGGGGGCAAAGAGGCAGGGGCCCTAGCCCAACCAGCTGGGGGAGGTCAGAGAAGCCTTCCTGGAAGAGTGAATGGGAGCTTTCCAGGTGCATATGTGACCCATTTGAGTAATACCAGCAAATACTGTAGCCAAATGCTTTCCTCCCCAATCCCTCCTCAAACTAGTTTCATCGTTAATCTCCAAATGAGTGGTTGCCTGCCATTAAAGACTGCTGCCCCCTTTCAGTGTCTCACTCTTAAAGCCTTGGGGAAGGCTCAGTCCCCAGATTCCCTAAATTCTCCATCAGCAAACCTGACAGCTGCCAGAGAAAGTCCCAGAGTTGCCTACAGAGGGTTACCATGGATCCTGGCTGCTCTTAAACCACATAGGGGGCCGACATCCCCATGTCAGGCTGAGGCAGCGCGGTGGCCAGGAGGGGCTGTTCAGTGTTGGATGGATCGTGGCAGGCCTGGACTCTATGGAAAGGTTCCCCTGACAAGGAGCCAGACTGGCGGTAGGAGGGACCAGACTGAAGAAGGGGGGCCTTGACCCATGGCTGCAGGAAAAACAGAGGCAGAGAGAGAGGTTTCAGTGCAAAATAAGGTACACAAACACAATAAGAGGAATGAGCAGAGTGGGCTGGAAACACTCACCCACAAGGTGGAGTGAGAGCCAGATATGAAAAGCAAGAATTCAGGGAGGACAGCAGGCAGATGAAAGGGCCTCGAGCCCCTTTCCAGATGGCACTAGGAGGTTCTGTGCCCCTGCCTCCTGCCGACACAAATGAGCCATTCTAGGGTGGGATAAACAAGGGGAGGCCATGAGTGAGCTCTAGTGATGCTTATCTTTGCCCCCTGTGCAATCTCTGATTACTGGGGGGAATCCTAACCTTGTCCACTGCGTGAGATGACATTACCGGCACTCAAGCTGGTTGGAGGCTGGAGATCTGGATTCTGACCCTGGCTCTGCCACTGACTCATTCTGTCCCCTTGGGCAGGTCCCTTCTATCTTTGGGTCTCCCTTTACTATATAATGATACACTGCCTTTTCTTTCCCTTTCCAATAGTTTATTGTACAGTAAGAATAAAATGAGATGGTGTCTGGGGAGAGGTGGTGGTTCAGAGTTTGGCTGTCTGGACCCCAGCCCTGACTAGCTGTGTGTGTAGGGCTGGTTGCCTCTCTGGGGCCTAGTTCCCTCATCTGTAGAACAGGGGCAATGACAGAGCCTACACCACTGGGTCGTGGTGAGGATTCCTGGAACTCTGAGTGGTACTATGTCATGGAGAATGGTGGGAACAAAATGAAGTCTAGGGCTCCTTCCTGTCCACTGTTCATAGAGCCCTGGAGGAGGGAGGAGGGACCGAAGGGGGAGTAGTGGCTGCAGTCTCCTGGCCTATTCCAGTTGGTTCCTTGAAAAGCCCCTTCCCACCTGGAGAAGTGAGGCCCAGGCAGGCCCGGGTACAGAAGGTATTCAAAGGAAGTCAAGAGTCAGTGTTGGATGAAGTGTTGGATGAAGCTGAGAGGGACCTGGGGATCATCTAGTCTAATATGCATATTATACAGCTAGGAAGACTGAGGCTCAGAGAGGGCTTGATTGGTCACAGAGAGAGTTAGGGCAGAGTCTGGATGAGAGCCCAGGTCTCCAGCACCCAGAGCCTGACCACTACCTTGGAAGGTGGTCTGAGGGAGTCCTGAGGGCAGTGATAGAGACAGTGGGTTTTGCAGCTCAAGGAGAAGGCCCAGGGAGGACTGTGGTGGGCATGGCCATGCGACTGCATGCCCCCAGTGCAGCCCAGATCTCTCTGGGGCCCCATCAGTGGCCTCCTGTGAGGGAGGGGGCAGCCCCAGACTTGGGTGGGGGGCAGGTATGTAAGCTTGCATGACCACTGCCCCATACATACACGCATGACCTCTGAGGTAGGTTCACCACCCTCGCAGGGTCTGCTTGAGAGGGTTTACTTATTTGGATTAGAAGGGGGTTGTTTTCCTTTGCACAGGGCTGTGCATGCAGGAGAGGAGTGCCACCCCAGGGCAGCCTGCTCACCCTTGAGCTGAGCCCTGCAGAAGCTTGAGGCTCTTACCTGAGTTACCAAGATGGCAGGACCTGGACTTGCACTGCTTGTCTGTAGGAAAGAAACCAAGGCTCTCAGGACAGGAAGGAACCCTAGAACCCTCTGGTCCATCTCTGGCTTATTCTCATGGAGGCTGGTACATTTTCCTCTAACGGGCTTCCTTGTGGTGGGGCCTCCTTTGCCTGTGTTTGACTTGACCCATGAGCAGCAGAGCTAGAAGGGAGCCAGCCCTCAAAGCCAGGGTCTCTTCTGGGTGCTCTTCCTGCTTCCCTGGCCTGTAACTTTGCCTCCCTGTGTGACCACCTCTCCCAGGCTGTGTCCCAGCCAAGGAGGCACTAGTTCAGGTACTTTTCATGTCTTCCTCACCTTCTGTCAACTCATGCACACCCATGATGCTGTCCCTGGTGGGAACGAAAGCATACTGGACCTTCTCCCATTTTACATGTGGTCCACAGTTCAGCCAACAACCTGGCTCTAATGATGCAAAGTGGGCCTCACAAGGCCCCAGGCATCACTCAGCCAGGACCAGAAGCCCACAGCCCCTTCAGAGATTAGGAACCTGGGCCTGTCCTCATGATTCTACCTCTGGTGGGTCCTGGGGGATCAACAGACTGAGCTGGGACTACGGAACCCAACTGCTGTCTCAGCATCCTGCCGGCACCCCCATCCAGTCCACACAACAGCACAGGGTTTCATTCAGCCGAACACACACGCTCCTCTCAGAAACTGAGTTTGGGGCTCTTCCTCATACCTGGCAACAATGGTCTGGGTGTCAGCACTGTGGCCAGAAATTAATTGCCTTCCAGCTTCCAGCTGGAAGAAAAGCCTGACCAGTTCCATTTGGCCCTCAAATGGCTACCTGCCTCGGTCTGGAAACGCTCTTCAGCCTCCCCGTGGGCAAGTGGCCAGCCCTGGCTTAGGTACCTCCAAGGGCAAGTGGCATACTACCTCAGAAGCTTGTCTTCCCTTAGCTGCACAGGATGGGGGTGGTGGGGAGAGGGACAGGACTGGGTCCCCCTCACTGTTCATTTGATTGTGGTACTTATGTACATGTCCCCTGAGCCCCAGGGACAAGCCTGTCTTGTGCCCAGGTGCGGCCAGGCGCGTGCCTGCCTACCTTTGATGTACTCGCAGTTGTAGGTGCTGTGCTTGCCCAGGGCTCGGAGGTAGATGCGGACGGGGCCCTGGGCCGGTCTGCTAGCGTTGATCACCTGGAAGGTCTCGAAGGGGGGGATCAGCACCTCCTCCTCCCCAGGGAAGAAGGAGTAGCGCTTGATAGGTGCCCCGAGGCAGGTCCAGATGCCAAAGAAGGTGTCCTCCCCAAATTGTTGGGCTGCAACATTCTTTAGGGACGCAGAGGCAAAACCCCCCAGCCTGACTGTTGCCCTGGGCCCCGCCGGCCGGAAGCGCAGGCCATGCACCCCCCGGAACACTTGGTGGCACTGGGGTGAACGCTTGTCCCTGCCCAGCAGCTGTAGGGCCTCGGTCAGCAGGAAATGGAGTGTCTTGAAGGAGAAGTGGTGGAGGTAGTAGGCTCTGGAGCGGCCTGCCTCACGCACGGCGGCATTGAACTCCTTGTGCAGGGGGCTGTTGGCGGTGTAGGCCAGGAGGGCCACCCCATGCTCATCGCGGAAGCCAGGGGGTGGCGGGGGCAACCCAGTAGGGCTCAGGACCCACTCTGGCCCCGAGGCCTGGCGGTCCTGCCATTGGCTGCTTGCCTGCACCCAGCCATCCGCATACACTTTGTTGGCCTGGAACTCAGTTTGGTTGAGATCTGGGAGAGCTGCTGTCATGGCTGCTGCACAGCCTTCATACTGGTCATCAAAGGAGGCTGGGGCCATATCCAGGGGCAGTTCTTGAGAGAATAGGTCTCGTCGAGAGATGAGGTGGCTCTGGGCCTGGCAGAGAGGGAGCAATAAGGACTGAAAGGATGAGCCTCAGGAGATGGGAGCCTGTCATTATTTCTCCACTGAGAGGAGAAGGACACTGATGGCCCCAAACCCACCTGGGGGAAAAGGGATTGGGAACAACTAGCTGCCCTCTCTCCGACACCAGGGTCTGAGGCTGTTTCCTCAGGCCGGGCGAGCCCCACTGGAAATATCAGTTGTTCTCTCCTCCCACGACTCCCCCACTCCCCAACCCCCGCCAGAGTTCAGAGGAAGCCTGCAGTGCAGCTCCCAGTGACAGGGACACAGTGGGGGATGACCATACCAGCGGCGCTTCCAGGAGGCCCGTGCACACAAGCAGCAGACACAGCATGGCAGGGGTCTGCATGTTGGAGGGAGCCCTGGACAAGTTATTGTCTCTCTTTGGGTCTCAGTTTCTTCATCTAGAAAATGAGAATGTTAATCTGTACAGATGAATAAACATTAATGGGCACCTAGTCTGTACCACTCGCAGTGGTTGGCATAGAGTCACAACAGAGATATGAAGGCTCGGGGCGTCTAGGTGGCTCAGTCGGTTAAGTGTCTGCCCTCAGCTCAGGTCATGTGCGCAGGGTCTTGGGCTGGAGCCCCTCATCAGGCTCCCTGCTCAGTGGGGAGTCTGCTTTTCCTTCTGCTCCTCACCTCTACTTCTGCTCTCTCACTATCAAATAAATAAATAATCTTTAAGAAAAGAAAGAAATGAAGGCTTAAGAGAAAGAGAGGACCCTTCTTGCCGGCAGGAACATGGGAGACTTCCTGGAGAAGACGTTATCTGAACAGGATCTTACAGGGAGAATAGGAGAATAAGCCTTCAAGCAGTGGAGACTGGGAGAGGAGTGGGATTTGGGGTGGGAAAGGCATCTAGGGCAGCAGAAATGAGAAGAGCCAAGGTATTGGATGTAAAAAGTGAAAGACATTTTGTCCAGCGTGGCAGAGCTTGCAGTGAGGGAGTGTTGGCAAGACTGGAGCCAGTCGTGAAAGGTCTTGACTGCCCCAGTAAGAGGTCTGGGCTTCACCCCATGGGGGATGTGAGGCTGGAACAGGTCCAGGACAGGCCAGCTGGTGGGGCCATGGAGCTATTCCAGGGACAGGATCCAGCCATCCTTCCCTCCCGCAGTCCTGCTGCTTACTGAGCCCTCCTCCCTTAAGCTCTCAACTGCTTCCTGGGCAGGGACAGGTGTAGACCCCCAGGGGGGTGAGGGGTCCTGTAGATGAGGAGAGGATGGAGTGGGAAGGGAGGCTCCAAGAAGGCAGAGTCCCAGCAATTTCTAAACCAGTGCGGCTACTTCTTTGTTTCTTTCATTACGAAGTTAATGCCTGCTCATAGTGAAAAGAGAAAAGTATGAATGAATCAGAGTCCAAGCTCCAGGCTTCTTTCTCTCTCCGCGTCCTCTCTCACTCCTACCGGTGCCTGCGGTTACCGTGATAATAGTGTGCTTTAGGGCCATTTTTGGTGTATGTGCAAATAATTTAATATTTAAATATGCATACACACATAGCTTTCTGTACACAGGCTGGTTTTGTTTTTTATTGTCATTTTTCTTTTTTCAAAAAGAAAAAGGAACATGCTTTCACATACTTATCCTGTAACATTTGTTTCCAAGAAACAGTCTATCGAGGACTTCCTTCTACATCATGTATACATTCAGATATACATATCTACCTTATTCATTTTAATGGCAGCATGGGATTTTGTAATGTAGTTAAACCATAATTTGTTCAGCCATTTTCTTATTGATGGTTTTTTTTTCCTAATTTTTTGACATTTTTTGACATTACACATAATACTTCGGTGAACATCGGTGTATGGAAATCTTTGTCTACCTGTGGCCATATATATTTTTATAGGAAAGATATCAAGAAGTTATATGATGTTTAAAGGATATGAATTGTTTATTTGGCCCTGCCAAATTGCCAGCGGCCCTGGTCTGCCCTTCCACAACAGTAAATGGGTGTGCCCTTTCCTCTTCATCTTTGCCGGGGCTGGTTATCATGATCTCTTTTGAACTCTCACTAAACCAGTGGGCACAGATGGTATCTACTTTTTAATTCACATCTCTGCTCACTAATAGGATCAATCTTAACTTTAATTTTTACTGTTTTAAAATTTTAATTTTCTAAAGGTAATACATTTTCATTGTTCAAAAATTTTTTTTTCAGGTCCTCTTCTTTTTTTTTTTTTTGTTTTTTTTTTAGTAAATTTTTTTTATTTTTTATAAATATATATTTTTATCCCCAGGGGTACAGGTCTGTGAATCGCCAGGTTTACACACTTCACAGCACTCACCAAAGCACATACCCTCCCCAATGTCCATAACCCCACCCCCCTTCTCCCAACCCCCCTCCCCCCAGCAACCCTCAGTTTGTTTTGTGAGATTAAGAGTCACTTATGGTTTGTCTCCCTCCCAATCCCATCTTGTTTCATTGATTCTTCTCCTACCCACTTAAGCCCCCATGTTGCATCACCACTTCCTCATATCAGGGAGATCATATGATAGTTGTCTTTCTCCGCTTGACTTATTTCGCTGAGCATGATACGCTCTAGTTCCATCCATGTTGTCGCAAATGGCAAGATTTCATTTCTTTTGATGGCTGCATAGTATTCCATTGTGTATATATACCACATCTTCTTGATCCATTCATCTGTTGATGGACATCTAGGTTCTTTCCATAGTTTGGCTATTGTGGACATTGCTGCTATAAACATTTGGGTGCACGTGCCCCTTTGGATCACAACGTTTGTATCTTTAGGGTAAATACCCAGTAGTGCAATTGCTGGGTCATAGGGCAGCATTGTTCAAAATTTAAATAGTCCAAAAGGCACACAGTTCACTGTGAAACACCACTCACTAATTCCTCACCCCATCTCCCCAGAGGGGACCAACATTCCCATTTTCTGTGTATCCTTCCGAAGATCCTCTGTGCACATATAAGTGGATTCTCAGGTATTCCTGTTTTCCTCCTTTTACAATGTAAGACAGTCGGTGGTTCTTTTCCTTTGGGAATCTGATGAAAACTGAACTCTCTCCTCAGAAAATGGATACACACACTCTCACACAGTGTCACATACATTTCAGGTGCTAGTGTCTCTGCCCCCAGTTCCAGATTAAAACGTCCTGCTCCACAATCCCCTCTGGTTCTTGGAGGTCAGTGCTGATGGTTCAGCCCCTGGCAAGTCCACACACAGGTGCAGTGGAGAGTTCTCATGCATGCGGACACCTTAGCTCCTGCCCAGCTCCCCACCTCTACTGCTGCACATTATTTCTGTGTCCAGGACTTTCTCCAACACCCTGTAAACTTGCTCAGGGCAGCCCAAATGTGCAGGGGATTTAATGTTTCCAGGGACAACCCTTAACCAATGAGGGGTAGTAGTCAGATTCCCTTTCCTACTGAGGATCCCAGGAGGACTAAGCCCCAGTTGATCCCAGTGGTCACAGTGTGCTCATTAACACACTTTTGTTTGTGGGGCAGAGGTGGGGGTGGCTTTCTTCTCCGTTGCCCTTTGCCACTCTTTCACTTTCTGGGATCAACTTACAAATGAACTCACTACACCCAGGTCCTTGTCTCTGGGTCTGCTTTTGGGGGAATCTAAACCAAGAGAAAGGGTCTTTTGGGTCACAAACCATCACAATGTGGCCCAGAGCTGTTCCGTTAGCCTGGATCCCAGAATGACCTTATAAGGAGCGGACCTGAGCTCGGCCTGCCAAAAGGAGGTCAGCTCAGGCAGACTGGCAACATGAAGCAGAGGACCGATCAAACTCACTTTAGCCAAGTGGTAGTCAACCCAAAGACCCATGAGCACAAGGATAAATCTTTGCATGCCACTGAGATTTTGTGGCACATAGCAAAACGGTTATACAGCAAAAACTCACTAAGCCAACTCTCTTGCCCTTGCTTCTGTCCCCCATCTCTGCCCTGCAGAAACAAGGCAGTGAGAGAGAGAGCTCAGAGGCTTGAGATAGGGAAGTCTGGCTTCTGATATCAGACTGAGGACATTGAATTGTGTGGCCTAAGATACTGGCAGTGAGGATGAACCCAGAACCACTAGGTATAATTTACTAGACTTGGTGTCTGATGGGACACAGGAGATGTGAAGAGGGAAAAACCAAGAGTGACATGAGGTTTTCATGCTCTAGGCTGCCAACACAGCCAACACAGCTGCCCACCCCAGCACATGATAGGTGCTCAACAAAAAAATGAATGAACCATTAGATTTGAAGGGGAAACAGTGAGTTCAGTTTGGCACATGTGGATTCTTAAGGGGCAGATGTCCAAAAGATAGAAGAATGGATAATAAGATGAGACATTTGTGTGATGGGTGTATTTAAGTCTGAGAAGACATGAGAATGCCAGAGAAAGAAGAAAAAGAGGACCAAGAAGCAAAGAGAGGGTTGCTTGAAGCCAAAGCACAGGTGGACTGAGACACCTTGGGTTTCTAGAAGCTCTTCACTTGGGTCCCATGAAATACCTTGGTACCCTTATGATAATTGCTCTTTTTTTTTTTAAGATTTTATTTATTATTTGACAGAGAGAGACCTAGCGAGAAGGGGAACACAAGCAGGAGGAGTGGGAGGGGAAAAGCAGGCTTCCTACTGAGCAGGGAGCCTGATGCAGGGCTCGATCCCAAGACCCTGGGATCATGACCTGAGCCGAAGGCAGATGTTTAATGACTGAGCCACCCAGCCGCCCTGTGATAATTCCTCTTTAGGCTTCATCTAGCTTGTGATGATTCCTGTTGACTTGCCTTGGGAAGAGTCTCATGTAATATAATGTACCCCTTTTTCAACCAGTCACCCAAGACGGTCACTTCATCAAGCACATTCGAACATTCATCAAACACTCAATTAGTTGCCAACTAATGCTGATCACAATATGGATCTAGCCTAGACGCTCCTTCCCTTTTCCCGTCCCTTTCATGGCTCAGTCTACCCCTACCTCCTCCCCGCCCCGCGCCCCAGTCTCCACTGTCACCCCTGCTGACCCACCCACCACAGAGCAGGTGTTTCTAAAGCCCCACTGGTCAGGTTGCTTACCTGCTTAAAATCCTCTGTGCTAAACCCGACTGGAAGAAATACCTCAGCATATAGGGTAAAAATGCTGAGATGAAAATTATGAGGGAAAAGATGAGAACACATCTAGAAAGGAAAACAAACAAACAAACAAACAAAACACAACTTCCCTCCATGCCCTTAGGACAGAGCCCTCCTCATGCTGGCATTTGAGGTGCCCTGTGACCTAGCCCTCCATGACCTCTTCAGCCTTGTGCTCCAGCCCCCTCCCCCTGGCTTGGCTTCTACAGAACAGAACAAAGCTGTAGGTGAGGTCCCACTGCTTCCTTTCCTGTGGCTCTGCACACATTGCCATCCTGCTTTCCACTTTTCAAGACTCAGCTCAGGGGTCACCTTCTCCAGGGAGCTCTCTGACTTATCTGTGCTCTTCAGTCACCCTGTGCTTTCTCAGTCACTGTCCTAATCATACTGTGCTGCCCTGATGTGTCTGTCTCCCCTCCTGGCTGGTGAATTCCTTGAGGACAGGGACTGGGTATGACCTGTGCCATGTCTCCAGAGCTCAGCCCAAGCTGGGCACAGCTGAGGTCTCCTGGAATGTTTGCTGAGTCTGAGAGGCTTTCTGGTTGCAGCTAATAGTGTAGACCACTGCAGAACAGGTAGATTGAGGACTTCGGTGAGCAGTGTTGGGGGGGAATGAGGTGGGCCCAGAGCAATGGGGTGGTTATGGGAGGGGAGGAGATGGAGGTGCTTTATATCTTACCCACCCTTCTGTTTCTCCTCTCATCCTGCTCAGGGCACAGTTTCTCCTCATCCAGACCCTCACTGAACATTCCTTTCTAGGGATGTGACTCCAAATTCCTTCCTCAGGAACCCCCCAATTTCCCAAAGTCCCCAAAACCTCCAGGTATCCTAGACCTCTCCTTCAAAGATGCCATGGTCTGAATGTTTGTGTCCCTCCAAAGTTCATATGTTGAAATCTTAATGCCTCCTGTGATGGCTTTAGAAGGTGGGGACTTTAGGACATAATCAGTTCATGAGAGCTCTGGGATTACTGTTCTCATAAAAGAGACCCCACAGAGTTCCCTAGCCCCTTCCACCATGTGAGGACATCATGAGAAGGTGTCAGCTATAAGCCAGAAAGAGGGCCTTCACCTGACCATGCTGGCAAACCGATCTCAGACCTTCAGCCTCCAGAACTATGAGAAATAATTGTCTGTTGTTTATAAGTTACCCAGTCAGTGGTATTTTATAGCAGCCTGAACAGAATAAGAGAAAAGTTGCCCTGAAACTGTTGTTATTGACTCCTAGAACTCCATCATCAATAACCCAAATTTCCCCTTTAAAAAAAGTCTTTCCCTGCCCTGTACCCAGGAGGAGGGTGGTGTGCCCCTTACCTAGGCCTTCTTCAGGGAAGCTGGTGTTGCTCTCCAGTTATGGCCACCAGGACAGGGGCAAGGCAGGTTTCTCCTTTATACTGTCAGTCCCCCACCGCTTGTACCCACACAGCTGCTCAGAAATGTGACACTCCCCCATCTATTTCTGGATGTCTCCTGAAGGCTTGGGAACACTAGCCTCTGCCCAGTCTGCCTTGGGCCAGTGCACTCCCATAAAGAAAGGAACCCCTGGGGCTAGAGAGAAGGTGGCCTGAGGCATCGAGGACCCTGGCTGGAACAACCACCTCCACACTGGGTTTAGCCTGTCCTCATTATCTCCTTACTTTGTGTTCCTATTATGTGAGCATGGAGACTCCCTAATGTGCAAGAAGGAATTTCCAGATTCAGGAGGCGGGTCTGGCCAGCAACTGATTTGCTCTGTGATCTTGGAGGATTTCTGCCTCACTCAGGACCCTGGCTCCGTGACGAAATATGACTGCATCTTTTGGGGCCTTCTTTGGAGTTCCACATTTGGGGATAGGAGAAGCACCTCCATGTGGGAAGAGGACAAAGCCCTGATCCCAGTGGACTTGGTACCAGGGCCATGTCTCAGCAGGCCTGGCTGTCCCAGGCTGTATCTTCTGTTCCAACAGCTGCAGGTGCTCTGGGCCCTCCAGGATGAGAGGCAGTCAGGATAAAGAGTCAAGATGTGGTTTTTCACAGTAATGGTGAACAATAGAGGAATGGATATTCTGATCTAGGTGATCTTTGGGATGGTCCATCGCATTGGAAGAGGACAAGAGTACTTGTTTAGAGGCTGTGTTTGCCTGACAAGCTCTCTGGTTTGAGGGGATGACACTTTCCCCATCTCCCTCTCCACATTTCTCCAAGCCCAGGCACACAGTTTGTCTTTTTTGGTATGTAGGAAGGATTTTTGGAGAAAGCAGGATTCTAGAGGAAGGAAATTCTTTACTTGGCTGACAGCCTGAGGGAACGGAGCATTGGGAATGGAGCTAAATGAATGAGCCAAACCAGGATGGAGGCCCTGAAGTCAGTCTAACTTTTCTGTGCTCACCTCAGCCCCAGCAAGCAGCAGGAAACATCTCTTAAATCCTGACATTTGGGACCCCAACTCCCCTGACCACTTTGGGAGTAACCCTCCCACCCCCCCCCCCAGGGCTCAGGCTGCCAGAAAGCTGTCTGTCCCCAGAGCTGCTTACTGATTTCTCAGCTGGTCCCTTCTCCCATTACCTCTGATTGGGCATCCAAAACTCAGAGCCAGGTTATTTATAGACAGACCCACAGCAGGGGAGGGGAAAAGCTAGTGTTTATAAACATGGGGTCACCTGGGTCTAAGAGGTCCAGAGAGAGAGGGTCTGTGGAGGGAGAGGGACTGGCCCCTCAGGGTGTGAGACAGAGGGCTGGTCCAACCCTACTGAAGGGAAGGGGGCGGGCGGGTGCCGCTCAGATGCTGGATCACCCGTGACCTCCATGAGTGGGCCATATGCAAATTGCATGCAAATCAGCGAGTGCACCACAGACAGTTCTTGGTGGGCGGGACCCTCGTGGGCCTCCCGGGTCTAGTGGGCTGAGAGCTGGGGCTCTACCAGGTCGGGGCCCACCTGAGAGGCCAAGTTTCGCAGGTCCCTCCCCCAAACCCGGTCTCGTTTGCTTGGAGCCAAAGCGGATTCTGGAGAAAGAACTCGCAGTCCTAGGGAAGGGGAGGTACGCCCCTCGGCCCCTTCCCGCGCCACTCCCGCTTCCCCACCCCGTGTCCGTTGTTGCAGAAGAGAGGTGTCGGGTTACCGCCGCGGGGGCTATAGTTAGCCGCGGGACTTTGTTGATCGGCTAGACTCCCGGGACAGCGCAGCACCCGCCGGGACGTAAGCCCCCCGCCGGCCCGAGCGGTCAGTGTTCCTTCCCGCTGTCGCCCCTGCAACTTCCAGGTGGGTCCCTGGCTCTACTTCCCCTCCTTTCTGCAGGCGGAGCCAAATTATGGCTCCGCGTTTACTATCGCAAGGGTCCCCGGGCAGAAGACGCTGAGCGTGGGGGCTAGTGGGAATCTGGGGAGTGGAGCCCTGGGGTTGTGCGGGGTACACAGTGAAATCTAAGACACGCCCACTTCCGTAGGCCCGCCCTCGGCCCCGCCCACACCATCTTGGGCCGGATCCCGGACGGAGACCCTTCACGCCCCAGAGGAAGGGACCCCGATCTCTGTCTCCCAGCCCATCGCCAGTGGTGCCCTCTTCATCTGGACCTCGTCCTCTTGAGTCGCCCCCAGGAATGATGCTGGCGGCTCTGCTGCTGGCTCTCAGCTACCTCGGCCTCCATTCCCTCTGGCAGGTAACTGGGAGAACCTACTCCTGCCACAAAGGGAACAGGTCAGGGGCAGACCCAAAAGAGGTGGACTGGGGGGCTGATACCTCAAAAAGCTCTGCCAGATACTCTTCTCTAGGATCCTAGTGCTCTTAATCCTTTTCTTCTCAGGAACCTCCATTCTCATTCTCTCTCCCAGAACCTCCACCTCCACCCACTGGTCCTATTAGGCTCTACCTTCCTTCATATACTGTCTGCCACCACAGGCTCAGCCCAGGCAAAGCCTCTCAGGCTCCCTGTGTGCTGCCTTCCTGCAGCCCTTTCCAGACCAGGGCTTGACCTCTTCCACTCCAACTCCCCAAAGCGTCTTTCGGAATATGGGCTTCTAAAGCAGGAGAGGACTCAGGAGTCTCAGAGCTGACAGTGTCCTCGTGTGGTGGCATGAAGGGGGAAGAGAACCTAAGGATGGGGACCGGGTCAGGTCATTGGACATTGGCTGTATATTTGTCTATCACCTGCATCCTGATTGTTAGAGCCAGAACAGTGCTTGGAAGTCATCTAGCCCCACTTCCTATCAGGTGCAGAACTTTGCTAATGACAAAATGACCCCTTCACGATGTACAGAAGTGAAGATCTATGTGTGCCGTCCTCACAATATCCCTGTGAGTTTGGAAGTATCCTCAGTTTATACATGGAGAACCTGAAACTCAGAAAAGTTAAGAAACTGGCCCAAGATCCCACAGCTGGGATGGGGAAGTCATGATTTGAACCCACATCTGTCTCCCTCCAGTGGCTGTGCTATTTAAGCCCTTGAGCTCTTGCCAAATTGCATACACTAGATGTTTGGTCCTAGAAACGAGATACTGTTTCTGGACTGATCTGCCACCATGGCCCCTGTCCAGTGCTCTGAACGTCTCCCCTTTCCTATGTGGCCCCTCTCGTTCCTACATCCACAGGCCCAGGCTGTTCCCATCCTGCCCCTGGGCCTGGCTCCAGACACCTTCGACGATGCATACGTGGGCTGCGCAGAGGAGATGGAAGAGAAAGCAGCTCCCCTGCTGAAGGAGGAGATGGCCCGTCACGCCCTGCTTAGGGAATCCTGGGAAGCAGCCCGGGAGGCCTGGGAGCACAAGCGCCATCGGCTCACCCTGCCCCCTGGCTTCAGAGCCCAGCACGGAATCGCCATCATGGTTTATACCAACTCATCTAACACCTTGTACTGGGAGCTGAACCAGGCGGTGCGGACAGGCGGCAGCTCCCGGGAGTTCTACATGAGGCACTTTCCCTTCAAGGCCCTGCATTTCTACCTCATCCGGGCCCTGCAGCTGCTGCGGGGCAGTGGAGGCTGCAGCAAGGGACCTGGGGAGGTGGTGTTCCGAGGTGTGGGCACCCTCCACTTTGAACCCAGGAGACTGGGGGACTCTGTCCGCTTGGGCCAGTTTGCTTCCAGCTCCCTGGATGAGGCAGTGGCCCGCAGATTTGGTAATGCCACCTTCTTCTCACTAAGGACTTGCTTTGGGGCCCCGATCCAGGCCTTGTCTGTCTTTCCTGAGGAGCGCGAGGTGCTGATCCCCCCACATGAAGTCTTCTTGGTCACCAGGTTCTCGCAAGTTGGAGCCCAGAGCCTGGTGACTCTCTGGAGCTATAATCAGACCTGCAGCCACTTTAACTGCGCCTACCTGGGTGGTGAGCTGTGCATAAGGGAGGCAGGACAGTGGGGTGGGGGGAGTAAGCTGGGACGCCCCTTCTGGACACCTGCTTGGTTAATGGGGGAGTTGAGGGCTGGAAGTCAGCCGGAATTACTGTTCTCTGTGACAGGTTCAGCCAGCTCTTAGAAGATCTTGAAGTGTTTTCTGGGTCTATGAAATTCTCGAGTGGTTCTCTAAATGTTCTCAAAAGGTTCCATCTGCTGCACAGTCTAACTGACCACAAGAACCTGGTTAAAGAGGTAGATAAGCAGAAGAAAATGACAGGGGTGCTGCTTCAGATCTCAGGAGTTCCCTGGGCTTAATGCAGTTGACAGGACACGTCCATGCTGTCCCTCAGTGCTGAGGCAGGGACAGATGGAGGAGCGACAGGGGCCAGGCCAGGAGCCACGATGGGTCAGCAATCTGAGGAAATTTCCCAGGGTCCAGAAAAGGAAAGAAAGTCAGAAGTCAGTGTTTAGGAGAAGGGAGAGCTGGACTGGGAAGGGGAATGGCCCACGCCAGGGCCTGGTGGGAAGGGAAGCTTGGGGAGTGAGGGTCTAGCCACATGGTGGCCTCACTCTGTGCTCTGTTGCAGGGGAGAAGAGGCGTGGCTGTGTGTCTGCACAAAGTGAGTATCCTTCTGCCCTCTCCCTCAGCTGCTTCAGTACCCCCCCACCAGCACCCACCCCGGCCCTGCTGACCCCTCACCTTTCTTCTCTCTCCAGCAGGAGGGCAGCCACATTCCACCTCTGAGGGGGACTTCTCTCTGCTTTCCTGGAAGACCCTGCTCTTGGCCCCTGGGGGCTTCCAGCTCTCGGGGGCTGGGCCCTGAAAGCCCAGTGTCTGCCACTTAGGAGTCCTAGGAACTTGTGGCCTTCTGACAAAGAAGGGGGCTTCGAATGGCCTCAAAATGGGAATGTGGTTTCAGACCCAGCCTTAGCCACCATTTCCCCAGGGATGGGGACTGACCCAGTCATCTCCCCTCCCAAACAGGATGTGGGGGGATCTGAGGCCCTGGTAGGGTGGAGGGAGCCCTGCTGTGTGGTAGGGATTCCCAGGGACAAGCAAGGGTGGTACCATGATGGCAACTCAATTAAACAGTACTGCAGTGTGGTGACATCAAATTTCCTGACTGGTTTATTCTAGGAGACTAGATCATCTACCCTGATCTGGCCTTGGCACTCCTAGACATGGTCCCCCGTGCAGACTCCCATCACAAACCACAACTTGCAAACTCAGAAGCTTTAACAGCCAGAGATTCCTCACAACCTCCCTGAAGGAAGAAAGGAAGGTGGACAGAGGGATTCAATGGCCCATTTGTCAGATGAGGAATAGAAAGCCAAGGAAGGAAGCAACTTGCTCAAGGTCAGAGAGTTAGTATTGAAACCAGGCTCCCTGCCTCCCAGTCCAGAATTCTTTCTACAAAAGATCTGAAGGAACTCAAAGTAGGAGCCTGAGCCCAGGACACCTGGGACCCCAGAGCAAGACATTTCTCTCTGTCCTGCTCCCACAGGAGTCCCTTTTAGGGGTGAGGAGAGGGGAATCTCAAAACCTGAAGAGACAGAGATTCTAACACACTCTGAGGGCATCTGATATCCAGAACAGAAATTTTATTGAGACAAGTAAAGCAGCAGAGTCTTCTGCTAAATGACACCTGCCCTTATCCATCTAGGTGGCTCTACCTAGCAACTGAAGAAAGGACTCTTCCACTGCCTCAGGACCCCCCCTTGACCCCCAAATCTTCCTCCCAGGGCAGGTCCCCCTCTGCCTCTGATTCCTGCTCCCGGTGCACTAACACATGAGCTGGGGAGGAGGGATCAGACTCTCCAGAAGCTGGCATCCTAGCCCCTCCAACATCCTGAAGGCCAGGTTCTGAAGGTACCTGGGTCCCCTCAATCCCTGGCACTGTGAGCCCTGGAGTTTCAGGGATGGGAGGGCCCAGATTCTGGAAACTGTTACGCACTTGGGTGATGTAGCGACTGAGGAGGCTGGCACCTCCAGGTGGCCGGCGTGTCCCTCCCTCTGGCAGGGTCCGCTGCACACCAGCCACCTCACTTTGCAGGCGAGACACAGTCTTGGTCAGCTCCGTCAGTCTGTTGCCCAGGTCTGGGGTGCGGGGGAAGGTGTTGATGGGGAGGTCTCTCAGAAGATGAGCCTGCCCTGAACCACTTCTTCCCTCACAACAGAACCCCAGGGGACATCATGCCTATGGGGCCTGAGGGAGTAGAACTGGAGAAAGTGAGAGACTGGCTCTTGGGTGGGGAGTCAGGAGCAGACAGAGTCTGGGTCAGATGAATTTGAGAGGGACTGAGGTGTTCATGAGTTTAGGCAATGCAAAGGAAAGACTTGCAGGCCAGAGAAGAGATTAGGAATCACAGGAATGGGAAAGTTTTTAATGGGGAGAGATTTGTGTTTCTGCCCTTGTCAGCCCTATTCCCATCTACCCATCCTCAGGGCCTAGTTTGAATTACACCTCTGCTTTCTCCAATTTCTGGTCCTCTATCCTGCCTTCCCGTGATCCTCTCAAAGCAATAGGTTCTTTATCTCCCTTGGGCTCCCATTGCAATTTGGGTCTCTCCTAACTAAGCATGATCTGCCTGCAAAGGTGGTTTCTCTGTCTCACCAACCTGAAAACTTCCCTCGTGTCTCTGCTCTACACAGTCCCCCTATCCCTCCAAGATGAGGCTGAAACAAAGGGTGAATGAACGAAGAAAGAGTTAAGTGAGTGAGCCAGTGGGTAAGAGAGTCAGTGAGTCAACAAAAACACAGGAATGAAGGATTGAAGTAAATGAGTGGAATAAATATCTGAATGGCTCAGAGTCATTGAGTAGGAGGGTCACACTACAGGGTGTGAGCCTGGGTGTCTGGTATTTATTCCGATAATGCAATGGGGAAGGCTTAGGGGTGAGCCACTAACCTTTCCGCTGGGTCTCCTCAAACTCCCGCTGGGCTCTCTCTATGTAGCGTTGTACCAGGGCCTTGATGACTCGGAGGCGATAGGATCCTTGCTCTCCTTCCCCAGGCCCTGACCCCACCTGGGGGTTGGCCTGGGATGGGAAGACCAGAGGGTGAGAGAGACTCTACCCCTGCTCCCAGCCATTCTATAATCACTGTGCCCTCCCCCAGATGATAAAGGTTGGAGGCCAAGTCTGCAGACCTTTCTGTCCCTTGAGGCCACATAGCTAGACACTGGTGCAGTCCTGGAAGGCAGAAGGAAGCAGAAGCTGAGCAAAGGCTGAGTATAGGAGAGCTGGTGCAGGGGGGTGGGGGTGGGGGAGGTGCAGAAGCAGGTGGGGGTCAGAGACAAAAATGTTGAGTCAGGCATGGTTGAGTTCTCTCTCCTACCACCAACCCTACCTTGGTTTTCTTTTCTTTTCTTTCCTTTTTTTAAAAAAAGATTTTATTTATTTATTTGACAGACAGAGATCACAAGTAGGCAGAGAGGCAGGCAGAGAGAGAGGAGAGAGGAGGAAGCAGGTTCCCTGCTGAGCAGAGAGCCCGATGCGGGGCTCCATGCGGGGCTCCATGCGGGGCTCCATGGGGGGCTCTATGCAAGGATCCTGGGGTCATGACCTGAGCTGAAGGCAGAGGTTTTAATCCACTGAGCCACCCAGGTGCCCCCTTACCTTAGTTTTCTTGAGTTAGTTCAGGTTAACCCTTCCCTTCAAATGCTGGGGAGGGGGAAACTAGGGGATATGGGGAGGCGTCTGCATGGAAATTATCATGCAAGTTGGAATGATTGGTTTGGGGTTCAGGTATAGGCCCCACAACAGTACTAACAGGGCAAGCAGGACATGTGGATGGGGCAGACAGTGGAGAGAGAACAGAGGTTTAGCAGGCAAAGTGCTAGACTGGGAAGATACAGGCCCAGTCACTTAACGGCTTGGCGCCCCAGGCAAGTTACTCAATTTGTTTAGGCCTGAGGGTCTCCAAATTTAAGACAGAAATAGTAGTAATGCCTTCTTCCTCTGTCAGTACTTCCCTGGCAGAGAGTAGGGGCTCTCTAAATGCTTAGGAAATAATCATTTTTATCTAGTTTTATCTTCTAAGTATGTTATAGTTAGCATATTTACTCATAAAAAAAGCAAAGAATTTTCTTAAATATTCTCAGGGGAAAGATGGGGTTGGCGAAGCTGGGGCAGGCAGAGTATGAAAGAGGATGTTAGGCCTTTTATAGCTACAGAATATATAAAGCATTTTCCTTGTATGAAATAAGGAATAAGAACTTAGGGAGGCCATTTCCTGAGGATGCAGGACAGGTGGGAAGGGACATTGGATTGGATCACCAAAGAAGAGGCTATCGAGGTGGGGGCTGGGAGAGGGGAGGGACTGCAGTGGGGGGAGATCCCAGCCGGCTAGTGTGGGGGATCCGGCAGGACGCAGTGGCCCTGCGCATCCAGGACTGGACACAGGCCCAGAGAATTAGGAACAACCCCTGGTGTGCCTCATTCCAGAGTGGAGCAGCCCTGACAGATGGTCTGCGAATAGGCACCTGGCAGCCTGGACAGGAGCAGGAAGTGACCAGGGAAAAGAGTGATAATTCCAGAATCTGGAGTCAGAGGGTCCTTTAGGGTGAAGGAAGTGTCCACACGGGATGGCCCGGAGCCGGGGAGTGCTGGGAACTGGGAACCCAGGCCGTTTACTTTCCTGGAAGCGTCCTGTTTTCCCATGCTGAGCACATGCCGTTTCTCCACTGTGTCTGCCCACCAACCTCCTGTTTGCCCTTCAGGGTTCCGTTCTGCTCTAAAAGGCTTTGGGAAGCTCCCTGGCTCCTGAGTCTGGATCTGGGGCCTGTCCTCTGGGCTCCAGATGTGCCCCGTGCTGCTCTCTGTCACGTGCTTGCTGTCATGTGCATTCACCACCAGTTTCCTTCTGCTACGCTAGACTGGCAGCTCCTGGAGGGACGACCGTCACACAGATCTTTATTTCCAGTAGAGGTGTTGGTGTTCGTTCAACAAACTGTGGACCAATCAGGGGATCAAGGGACTTCAGAGCTCCAGAGTTGGCCTGTGGCCCCCACAGAGCTGGCCTGGAGTCCCTGGCTTAGAGACATCCTTGGGTAACACATTTTAAAGGAAACAGGAACCCCTACAGACCCAGCCTTAATGCTGGTCTGAAACAGGATGGGGCTCCCAGGCCAAGCCTGGGTCAGGGAACACGTAACAAGAGGTAAGGGAGCTCCTTGGAGGCTCGGCCTCCTCTCTCAGGCCTCTATCATCCATTTAATTTCCCAGTTTGGGGGGTACTTTGCCTTGGTTTCTTAACATTTTTTGTTTTAATGTTCAACTACATCTTGGCTCAGTTTAGGGCAAAGAGGTTTGTCTGAAGTTTGGACCTTTTTTTTTTGATGGCAAAAAGATTGTGTAGTAATAGTGATAAAAATATAATACTGAAAAGGATTGCTTGGGGGAGTGGGGTTTTCCTGATCCTTCTGTGGCTCAGCGGGGACTCCAGTGGCTTCTTAAGGCTGCAGGACAGGTCTGAGACAAATCGGGTGCCCGTGGCTTGGGAGCAGGGCGGTATGGACTTCTGTTGAAGCTGGGTAACCCACAGTTGGAAATCTAGGAAACGGTCAGAGCCAGGAACAGGGAAAGGCAGCCAGGTATGAGAGGAGGACATGGGAAATGGCTTTGTGGGGAACATACCAGAAAGACAGACAAAGAGTGTGCAGATAACCATGTGGTATAGGTGAAGGCCCAGCCTGAAGAAGACCAATGACAAGCAGAGGAGGTACTCACAAAGGTGGGGATTGGCGGATAGTCTGGCTTCTTGGTTTGATGGCAGGAGCAGCAACAGCAGATGAAGTGGAAAATTCTCCTGAGACATTCAGAGGGGCCAGCAAGCAGTCAGTCAGGGGACGGGGTCAAGGCAGCTAGGTGGGGGCTTCTGGATGCTTGGGAGGCGGGGAGTGAGAGTGCTGCGGGCATCACCTGAGAAGGTAGAAGAGGGCCTTGGGGGAGGGCAGGATGTTGAAGGGCACAGGTAGCGTCAGGCCTTCTCGGAAGTAGGACAGGTAGAGCTTGGAGCGAGCAAACTTCCATTCCACATCCGCGTCATCCTGGTGCCAGGAGACAGGGGCTCTGCAAGGCCACTTTGGTACCCAGCCCTCCTGCTCACCCCGTCTGTCTCAAGCTCTCCTGGTTTCCATGCCTCTTCGGCAGTGTGCCCACTGCTGTCTTCTTCCCATTCCCATCTATTACCCACATTCCCCTGCCTGACTCCCCCTTCCCTCTCTTCCTCCCCACTGTCTTTCATCCTCTGACATCCAATTCCTGCCTGTGCTCTCCAGCCTACCTACCTACCCTAGCCCATCCACCTTCTCTCTCCCTTCTCATGTTCCCACCTACTTTTCCACAACGCACCCTTCCTCCAAACCATGAAGGGGAAAGAGCACCAGACTTGGGTCTGGAGAAACGAATAGCTTCCCTAAGACCTTCATTTTAGAGATGAAGAAAATGAGGCCTAGAAATGAACTCCTGCCCCAAACCACAAAACAAGACGAGAGTAGAGGCCAAGCAGGAACCCAAGTGTCGGGACTTCTTGCCTTCTTTTTCTCTCTGTTCCTGGGTTCCTTCTCCCTGGCCTCAGCTGGCCTCTGCTCACCTCAATCTTCTGGAAGGAGTTGGTAATCATGGCAATGAGCATGTTCAGCAGCACAATGACCATGACGATGGTAAAGATGCCATAGAGGGCCCGGCCCACGAATTCAGGCACCAGAAACTGAGGCATGTCGACGACGCTGTGCTCCTCCATGCCGAACATGGTCCAGAACAGAAACTGGAATGTCTCGTTGAAACTGGAAACATGTGGCCGAGCAAAGGATAGGATGTGAGGGCAGGAGGAGAGCCTGAGTGCTAGCGAGAAACACTCCTCCTCACCTCCAGGACCCAGCCAAGGGTGTTCTGCCACCCTGGCCCATACTGACTCTTGTCATTTCTGAGTTTACACTCATTCTTTCAGCAAACCAATATTTACTGAGCATATAGTGGTGCCAAAAGTGCTAAGGATGCAGCCATGAGAGAGTGGGGGCATAAAGACCAGTTAAGAAATCTGTGGTTAGGGTGCCTGGGAGGCTCAGTTGGCTGGGTGTCTGACTATTGATTTCAGCTTAGGTCATGATATCAGAATCGTGGGATCGAGCTTCGTGTAGGGCTCCGTGCTGAGCATGGAGCTTCCTTGGGATTCTCTCTCTCCCACTCTCTCTGCACCACCCCCTCAGACTTGTGCATGCTGTTTCTTTCTCAGAAAAAAAAAAAGGAAGGCAGGAAGGAAGGCAGGCAAGCAGGAAGGAAGGAAATAAAGGGAAAGGAAGGAAAGAAACTTGTCATGGTCTGGGTGAGAGGGGATGGTAGTTTGGACCACAGCAGTAGCAATTCCAGTGTCACCTCTTCCAGGAAGCCCTTCTGAACTCTCTTCTCTACCAGTCAAATGTGCACATCTGCTAGTTGCTCAGACCCTACGACATTCTGCCTCTTCTCAAATTTATTTGTGAATCTGTCTTACTCCTTCTACCTCAGCCCCAGTTCAGGCCTCAATTACTGCTGCTGACTCTGCGGCTGGTCTCTGGCTTCATTCTCTTGCTATTCCATCCTCCACTTGGCATCCAAGGTGTTCTTTCCAACTGCTGATCAGACGTATTGTACTTCTGCTCATCAAGCCTTAAACGCTCCTAATTGCTCTCGGGCTAGATGCCTCCCATACAACCTCTCTGAGATGGTTAGCAGAAATGTCTTTGGCTTAATTAGGTGTCACCCATGAGTGAACAGCCCAGGAGAGGTGGCCTGTGACACTGTGGAGTGAGTGGTATCACCAGGACCCACGAAGCAGGCTGGGATGGTTTGTTGCTGCCCCTGGTGGTGATAGTCATGGTTTAAACTGTGTAAGCTCAGTTCCTTTAAGCTAGCATCCCAAAGGTGGGATGTGAACAATGGTTCTTAGTAAGAGGATTGGTCTGAACAAAGCCTCCATTTACGCTGGAACTAATGACAAAGTCTTGACCAATATCCACAGGCACCAGAGTGGCTCCTTCAGCATCATCAATAAAACCATCCCATAGTTGCACTCATGAAGAATTTATAATAGCATCTTTGCTTGAAAGGCCACTGGGAGCAAACTGGCCAGCCTGAGAAAACCCACGCTTCTCAGGAGGACGTTCATGAGCTTGGTGACCTGGCCCCTCTACCCTCTCCAGCTTCCTCTCTCAGAATTCCCTCCACATGCCAACCATAAAAAACATCTTGTGATTCTCCAACCATATGTCCCCGCTTTGGTGCATGTTCCCTTTCTGCGCAGGATACCCTGCACCTTCTCTGAACCCCATAATCCTAAGAGATGGAGTCCAGATACTCCCCTCTCTATGAAATCTTTCCTGATTACCTAAGACAGAAGAAGGAGCTTACCCCTCTGGGTATCCTCAACATAAGCCTTCCTTCCTCACAGCACTTAGCGCCCTGGATCAAGCTTATTTATGGACACTGGTGATCTTTTTTATGAGACTGAGACTGGTTCACTTCCTCTGACTCAGCTTCCAGTGCCAGGGACAGGACTTCCTACAAAGAAGGTGTCCGTAAATGGGTGTGAACTCAACAACAATAATGAAAAGCCCACCACAACTGAATGACAAGGTGAATGGACACAAAATGTGGGCAAATGAATAGACATTGAATGAGTGAATAAACAAATACAAGAATTATTGGCCATATTTGACAAGAACTAAGTATCAAGAAGAATAATGAACTGTAATGGATTCTTATATTTAAAAGAAGTCTTTGCATCTTTAGTGATTTTCAGAAAAGAAGAGAGCACTTCTTTATAGAAGGACACCACAGATATAACAGCAGTAGAAGATCACCGGGATTCATGTATGGGTGTTTAAGCCACAGAGATCCAAGGGAACAGGTTGGTCACACGGTCTCACGGTCTCCACATATCTTTTCATTGCTAAATGAGCATCCTTAGCAACTTAACAGTGAAGAGGTTTGCTAGACCAGTAGACCCGACAGTGGGCTACACTGGCATCTTCTGTCTCCCAATGGGATGCAATGGAAAACCCACATCAGTGCCTAGGTGTGTTCTTGCCAAAATTGCTTAACTTGAATCTTCCCACAAGGAACTAGTCTGATAAATTCTGACTATGGGCCACTCTCTGCGATAGACCTTGATCCATACTCTTCAAAAAGGTTCATTTGTTATGAAAGACAAAGAAAAGGTAGAGGCCGTGTTGCAGATTAAAGGAGACTAGAGATAGGACAACAAAATGGAACACATGACCCCAGACTGATCTCAGATTTTTAAAAAGCTAGAAAGATTTTTTTTTGGTGGGGACCAGGGCACCTGGGGAAATTGGAGTAAGAACTACACAGTAAATAATAATTTAGGATCAGTATCAAGTTATTTGTTTCTTTCTTTCTTTTTTTTTTTTTTAAGTAAGTTCTATACCCAGTGTGGGGTTTGAACTCATGAAGCTGGGAGCAAGAGTCCCATGCTCTATTGAATGAGCCAGCCAGGTACCCCTTGGTATTAAATTTTTTAAGTGTGGGGAGATAGGGTTGGCTCAGTCAATAAAGCATGGGATTCCTGATCTCAGGTTCACGTGGGGTGGGGTATAGATCCTCTATACCCACGTGGGGTATAGAACCTACTTTAAAAAAAAAAAGGAAGAAGAAAGAAAAGAAAAAATAGATTAAAAGATTTAAGATTTTATTTATTTGAGAGAGAGAGAGAGAGAGAGAGAGCAAGAGCAGGGGAGGGGGAGAAGGAGATGGAGAAATGGACTCCCCACTGAGCAGGGACCCTCCACCACACACACACTCAGGGCTTTAAACCATGACCCTTAGATCATGACCTGAGCCAAAGGCAGATGCTGAGCCGACTAAACCACCCAGGTGCCCAAAAATAAATATAAATAAATGTTTTGAGTGTGATCATGGTCTTATGGTTATGTCTTAGGAAATCTGAAATATTTGGGGAATGTTTGCAACTTTTAAACGTTTCAAGGAAAAAAAAAGAATAAGGAGAGCAATTGATGGAGCAAAATGAGGCAAAACATCAGTTGCTGGAGCTGGGTGCAGGGTGTCTGGGTGTCCACTGTGCTTTTACTGGTTCTGTAGGATTGACATTTTTCGAAATGATAAGTTTGGGAAGAAAGTGAGTGAGTAAATGAATGAGTTAGCAAACGAATGAGTGTGATTCAGTGAGACAGAGAATTAATTATTGCCCCAACAAGAGATTAATTATAAGAGAATAGAAGAGGAAGGAGAGGAAGGCAGAGGTGATCACTAAGCCCCAGGCGGTTGTGTCCCAACCCCCACCTGCCCATCCTGTCTCTGCCCCAGCGTACTTGCCCAGCCGTTCTGTCTCCTGATAGGGCACATAGATGTTGTTGAGACCACAAAGAAAGGCCGTCAGGATGATCATGAGGATGAACATGAACCTGACAGGGGAGGGGATGGGGACAGGTCAGAGAAAGTCACCACCTTGGGAGAAGTCAGGTTCTGGGAAGAGGGATTGGGCAATATCCTCCCAGACTCAGTATCTCTTGACAAGTATTCAATTTGGTGACTACTGAGAATAGAGAAAGTAGGGATGGGCAAGGAGAAGTCATTTAAAATGGTGCCGGGGGTGCCTGGGTGGCTCAGTTGGTTGAAGATCTGGCTCTTGATTTTGGCTCAGGTCATGATCTCAGGGTCCTGGGATCAAGCCCCTCGTTAGGCTCTGTGCTCAGTGGGGAGTATGCCTAAGGAGACTGTCCCTCTCTTCCTCTCCCTCTGCCTGCCTCCCCGTACCCACACTCTCTCTAAAATAAATGAATAAATCTCTAAAATAAATAAATAAAGTAAAATGGTGCCGAAGCAGGAGTTCTTCCTTTAGAATGAAGGGTACTGAGTTGAAGCAATGAGATCAGGGGATGGACCAGTCTCCCAGGCAGGGGCTGAGATACTGAGATGTGGATCAAGGATGAGCGAGTCAGAGTCCTACTGGACAGGATTTACCATCAGCACAGTTAGAGCCACACAGTGTGGGTAGCAGAGGGCTGGGGAATTTCACAGAGGCCACGGAGTCTATGACAGGGGAGGTTGCTCTGAGCAGGGACAGTACACACCGGATCATGTCGTCAATCATCTTGCCAATGGAAATCTGCAGAGTGCCCAGGGACTCGTGAGCCGGCAAAATGTAGGCCAGGCGGGTGAAGCTGAGCATGCTGGTGACAGCAAACAGCACCTCCGCCAAGAACTGGGGGTCCTCCGTGTGCCACTCACTTCTCTCTGTGCAGGGTGGAGTGCGGGCTGAGGCTGAGAACCAGGGGAGCGAAAGGGCTGGGGGATTCGGGCAGAACCGGGCGGGGGAGGCACTTACCAGCTGTGGTAAAATAGTGGCAGGCAGCCCCATTGGGGGCATCCCGGCAGTGCTTGTGGGCAAGCCCGGCCAGGAGGAGGCGCAGCGCGAAGGCTGCCAGGTACAGAGACAGGATGACCATGTCCAGAAAGTTCCACCAGTCCAGGAGGTAACTGTGCAGGCCCTCAATCCACACCTCCTTGCATTCAAACCACAGGAAACCTGAAGGAGGCGGTAGGGGAAGAGCTAGGTTATGGTGTGGGGGCACCTACCATGGGGGGCAGAGATCTAAAATACCACAGGGACAGAGTTGATAAAACATATAAGCATGCAATCTATGGAAGGACAGAGTGCTCCTCTGTGGGGAAAAAAAAAAAGGCTCCTGGGGCGTCTGGGTGGCTCAGTGGGCTGAGCCTCAGACTTCTGATTTGGGCTCAGGTCATAATCTCAGGGTGGTGAGATCGAGCCCCACGACAGGCTCTCTGCTGGGCATGGAGACTGCTTAAAATTCTCTCTCCCTCTCCCTCTGCCCCTCCCCACCTCACTTGTGTGCTCTCTCTCTCAAAAACAGAAACAAACAGGGTGCCTGGGTGGCTCAGTGGGTTAAGCCACTGCCTTCGGCTCAGGTCATGATCTCAGGGTCCTGGGATCGAGTCCCGCATCGGGCTCTCTGCTCAGCAGGGAGCCTGCTTCCTCCTCTCTCTCTCTCTCTCTGCCTACTTGTGATCTCTCTCTGTCAAATAAATAAATAAAATCTTAAAAAAAAAAAAACAGAAACAAACAAATAAATCAAAGCCTTCTGGCTGAGGCAGACTCCCCTGGGGTGCGGCCTGCACTGATGATTCCAGGCAGCTGATAGGCATAAAAAACTAACCCCTGGGAGAGGCCGATACTGGCCAGGAATGATTTAATCTCCCTGCCTTCCACCAAACAAATACTGGACAAATATTTTGAGAGTATTGATTTGAAGGGGCTCCAAATTATCTGCCTGCTCTGAGTGCCAGATCTGGGGATGGGGAATCACAGAGCTGGACTCCATTAGCCAAGTAATCCTGCTGCTTTGGACCCTTCTCTATTCCCTAGATACAAGCGTGTGCTATTTCCATCTGCCTAGAAGGGACTGTTTGATATGGCCCAGGTTGAATACTACCTCCTCTTCAAAGCTTTCCCTATGCAGATGGGGTGAGTTCCCCCTGCCCTCAGCTCTCACAGCGTCCTTCAGATCTCTGTGGTGCCGTCAACCACCAGGCGCTGTGGGATATCTCTTTCTGAGTCTGTCTCCCCTCACCTCTTCTGAACTTTGAACCGCTTAATATCAGGGACCGTGTCTGATTCATCTGCTTGTCCACAGAGCCCAGCGCAAGGCCTAGGAGTCACCATGAAGCCAACGTTCTTAAGCTCCTATCATGCACCAGTGGGGTCCAGAGGTGAGTAAGACATATACAGTCCTTGGCCTCCCAGGATGCTATCAAGGGAGACAGGCAAGTTGCCCAGTGGTGACAGTCCAGTGTGGTAAGTGCTCAGATCAAGGAGTAGGGGAATAGAGAGGCTGTTTTGGGAGTGTTTAGGAACGGATCCTTACCCTGATTTGGGGGCCAGGGAAAGCTTCCCAAGGAAGTGACCTTTAAGCTGAGATTGGAAGGAGGGGCGGGGGGAGTGAGCCAGGTGCCAGGGCTGGGAGACCCTCTTGTGAGCCTGGGGTAGATGTTGCATGGGTAGATGGAACCATATTTAATTGATTGGGGCTTCACTCACAGTAGGATAGCAGCAAGCCCTTAGTGCATGAAGAAATGCAGAGTTTTGTTTCCTAAGACATTTCTTCCCCCGTGGGCAGGAACAGAATTGGCTTTATCTCCACTTAGCATAGGTCCGTCACTTAGCATAGGTCCGTCAGTGATAGTGAATCACTGGGTGAGAGACTTCTCCTCTTGGACTGCTATTATTTTCTTCCCCAGAGTTTCTTGGCCAGATTTCCTTTCGGGCACCTTTGACTGGCTTGGTACTGGGTGGAGTAGTGGACTCGGTCTACTGGCAGCTTCGGGGGTTTGCTAACTAAGCTAGAGCTGAATGAGGAGAGGACGGCTGAGGAAATGGCCAACAGCCCAGCCTGCTGAGCTGACCAGCCAGAGGCTAAGTAGGGCTCTGGGGATTCTCATCATTGCCTTTGCTGAATTGTTTGAGAATACTTGATTCTGCTCTAGAAGAAAACGGATGGAATGGATGAAACTCAAACACTGAGCGTAGATAAGTTATTTGGGTGATGTGTTGAACAAATAAAATGGTTAGAACATATGTGGGTGAACATACAGAGAAAGGGATGGGTAGACTCTGAATATTTGTGATGTGCTGAATGTACACACGGCAGAGGAAGCCCTCAGGAGTTGTTGGTTTTGAAGTCAGCTACCCCTGGTAATACCCATTCGGGTCCTCTATGTCCTTCACACAAGGATTGTGAGGCAACTCATAACTGCCCATCAGGATGGTTGGCAAGCATACCCTGTGGCCAGATACACTCGTCCCCACGTCTCTCCCATAGATGAAGCGTTGGGCCCAGCCAAGTTCCAGCTGTCAGAGCCCCTGCTCAGACCTCCACTTGGCTCCCCCTAACTACGCTGTCCCAAGGATAATACCATTCAGGGATTTAATAAGCTGTATGATGTAGGCATCTCAGTTTGGTGTGGGAGCTCTTCTGTTCCATGACTTTTAGGACTAGGTTGCCTACTGGTGTACTGGCAGGCTACTGTGACACCAGGGAACCCTCCCACCTCACACTATGGACTCATGTCTTATTTGTGAGAGGACAGGAACGTCCAGAGTGGGGCAAGTACGGCGCCCTTGCTCAGGGAGTCTTATCACAGGGCTAGATCCCCTAACTAGGGGTGAACAGAAAAGGTCCCTTGGTGTGAGAGAGCCCAGAGGAGTTTGATTATATGTTCATTTACAAGGAAAGCGCCCCCCCCCCCCGCAACTGGTGTACTTATTTTGAAGAACAGAGAGGAAGCCCATCGGGGGACTGCTACAAATGAAAGCCCTCACCCATGTACCTGTGACCCAAATCATGTGTAGGGAGGTCTCCCAGACGCTCTGGCTGCGGCCACGGAAGGTACTCAGCTGTGTCTCCATGGCCAGGGACTCGCCCAACAGGAAAAGGAGGAACCACAGGTAGGAGGCAGAATGCAGCAGGAACTTCAGCACTGGGATCTTCAGTAGGCGGCCCAGCTTGGGGGCAAGGAGGGAAAGCATGGCTCATCTCGGAGGTCTGTCCTATCTCCCTGCTTCCTGGGAGCTTCCAGACTCCTCCTTTCACTCATGTACGTATTTAGGTATTTACTGAGCATGTACTACATTTCATATCTATTTCCTTCACAACTGAATGAGTATAAGTCTCCATCAGTACTCCATTAGTACTCCATGAGTACTAGTCTCCATTTTTTCAACTAAGAAACTGAAGATCATAGAGTTGAAGGAACTTCCCCTTGGAAGTCCCACAAGCTCCTTGAGTTCAGGCTCAACTGAGTTAAAACATGAATTCATCAACTTCTATCCGAAACTTGGTCATTTTCCTCCTCCTGTGTCCCCATTTTAGACAAGTGCCACCTCCCCAGATCCTGCCTTACCCCCTCCCCCACCCCATCCTCATGCTTCTAGTAGAGCAAGCTTTCTCAAACACACAGCTAATGGGATCGCTCCCTTCCTTAAAACCCTACAATGGCTTCCATCACTGCTCATAAGGCTCTGCTAGATCTGGCCCCTGCCTGCTTCCCACCACTTGCTATTTCTACTTATGCTTTAGCAACGCAAGCATTCTTGCAGTTTCACTCATCCTTGATGTTCTCCCCCAACCGCCCCCACCCTACCCCGGCCCTTCCAAAATGCTGCTCCCGCTCCCCTGGAGAACCACTCTTCTTGTTCCTCACCCAGCTAACCTCGCTCACTCTTCGTTAAATCCCCAGGGCCGGCCTGACACCTGGCTCACAGCAGGGTTTCAAGGAGATACTTGTTGAGATGAAGGAATAAAAACGTCTAGGTCCGTAAAGGCTCTCAAAGAATTTGTAGGCTGGGGCGGGGGTCTCTTTAGGAGAGCACAGGGTTGTATATAAAGAAAGATCAGGCTTTGGAGGAAAAGAGACCTCAGTTTAAATCCTGACTGTGCTGTTTTGTGTGTCCCCTGGACAAAAAGAGCACTTCTGTTCTCTATGCCTCCTCTATGATCAGCGTCAGACCGACTTCCCAGCACCCCTTCAGGGGACTCAATGGGGACATTAGCAAAAGGCTCAAGAAGTGGCAGGTATCATTAATTTATTCTTGGTACCCGGGACTTGGGCGCCAGCCAGTAGCCAAGGCAGAGGAAGGGCATGGTGAGGAAGATGAGGAAGGCGACAAAGAGCTTCCAGATGGTGGTGCTTCCACGCCAGCCAGCCAGGTTCCCACACCAGATGGAGGACAGGACTTGCTGGCAGATGGGGTGTGCTACAAACTAAGCAGAGACGGCGGCGCGTGAGCAGAGTGGGTGTTTACCAGGAAGGGAAGGAAGGGGAGCCAACTGGGACCATAGTCCTTCTTTGCCTGCCAAAGATTGAGCCCTGTTTCTTTTCTTCTCAGGCCAGCCAGCTCAGAAGAGAGGCATCTCCTTTGCTGTGTGACCTTGGGCAGACCCCAGACCCCACCCCTCTTTGGGCCTTAGTTCTTAGTCTATGAAGGAGAAACTGAACTCAAAGATTTTTCTGGACTCTCTGGATCCCACATTCTTTTTTTCTTTCCCTCCCTCCCTCTGTTTCTTTCTTTCTTATAATCTCTGTACCTAATATTGGGGCTCAAATTCACAACCCAGAGATCAAGAGTCCAATGCTCTACTGGCTGAGCCAGCCAGGCACCCCCAGATCCCACGTTCTTGAATTTAAGGCAGCAATGGGTAGAACTAGGTTCTCAAGTCCCAGAACCCTCAGGGGTTCCTGTCCTGTTAGAGATGTGGGGCACCAGTCTTGAGGAGGGGAGGTGCAGGGAAAGTAGGGTTTGGTGTCCTGGAGGGCAGGGCCAGGGAAGCCATTATGAAGGAAGGTTTTTGGGTAAGCTCCTGGTGGGATTGGATACCTGAGGGAGGGGAGGCTAGAAAGGAGCATGTCTTTAGTTCACAGGGACAGGTAAGGAGGTGGGGAATAATGGAATCACTTGGTATCTAAGCCCTCGGAGATCTAATCTAATCTTGCTGAATAGAGATACTGAAGTCTAACAACAGAAGACGACTAGACAAAACTTACTCCACAGGTCAGAGGAAGAGCTGAGTAAAACTCAGATGTCTGGGCTGAAGGTAGGGTCCTGGTGGGTTGTGTGACTTCCAGGGGCTGGGTAGAGGTTAGGGGCTTTAGACTAAAGGTAAGAAGGGAGGTGAGGAGACCCACAGGGCCAAGAGCCTAGACAGAAGGGTGCTTGGGATCAGAGTCTAGGAAGTCAGGGAGAGGACTTACTTGTGCTGCCCAGGGAGACACCTAGCCGTGGCCAGGCAGGGATGGGGGTAGTGTAGGGGAGGTGGGTAGGGCCCAGCTGACCCGCTTCTGGTTGTAGTTGACGGCCAGTCGCAGCCTCGCCAGGTTGGGGATGCCTTCCTCAAAGGCCTGGCCCAGGCCCTCAGCCTCGGGTTCAGTCTCGTTGTCCTCATCCTGGTCATTAAGCACCGCAGTGACCTCGCTCTGGTTCCGGCACATACCCAGCAGTTCAAAGCCATAGTCCTGGCTCAGCGACTCCAGGGCAATGTACTCGGGCTGCAGAGGAGCAGGTACATGTGGACCCTGGCGGACCCAGTCCCAGTAAGCCAGCCCCACTTTCCCGACAGTGGCCCTGGGCCTGCTCTGTCCTGCTGCGGGCTGGCACTTCCCCACATCTGGTGCTCCCCTGAGTCATCTGTTCCTTTCTTCTCTGCCACTATAGCCCTTGTCCTTGCTATGAGGTGCCTCTTGTGTCATCTTTGCTTCTCTGGTGCTCCCGCTGCCTCATCACTGAGTCATTATGGCCCAAACCCTCTGCCGCCTTTTCCTGTCCCTTGTACCTCCCCCTTCTAGTCCCTGTTTCCTGTCCCACTTCCCGTCCTGTTCTGCAGGCCTCCCTTGTGTTCATTTTGTTCATTTTTCTGAGCACCCACCTTACATGAGAAGCTGACCATTTTAGCAGCAGATCCGGGTAGGGCGGCTTTTGCCTCCACTTTACTCATCCTAGCCTTGGTTTGACTCAGGGCCACAATCCCAGAGTGAATCCAGGACAGAATTACAGGAGGCGAGGCCCAAGCCCAGCGCTGTCTCCCAGGTGGTGTCGCGTGGGGTAAGGGGCTGGAGAGTGGGGATGACAGTCTCTGCTGCCTCCTTCCGTGGGGCTGCTGTGAGCATAGAGGGCAAGTCCTTCGGAAGGACCCCTCTTTTCTACTTGTGAAGTGGGGGCTCTGAGTCCTCCACAGCTCTGATGAAGCCGCGCACTCTCTCCCTGGCTCCGCTGGCATGGACCCCCGTCCTGCCTTCGGCCTCTCTTCCAATAGTGTTGTCTGTGTCCCCACCTAATGAATGGTGATCTTGAGAATGGGGACCATGTCTGCCTGGCACATAGGGGATGTCAGTGGGTGGGTGAAGGACGGAATGGCGTAGTGGTATTCGGGGTCCTGACAAGTCCCTGCCACTGGACCTCCCCGTTTCCCCTTCATGTTCTCTGTCCTGCACAGGCCCCTGCACTCATGGCCATGTCTACTTTTTCTACCCAACAGCCTTTGCTTACACTGCACCCCTACTGCAAATATCCTCCTGACCCCTCTTCACTTGTATTTAAACCACCTGGTTGTGCATCCAGCTTCATTCTGCTTCTTTCAAGGAGTCTGCCCTAAGCACAACAGCTGTAGCCTCCTGACCTCTCTTTTCTGGTTCTTGCAAGCCATTTAGCATTCTGCACAGAGGCACGAAGTGAAGCTGGGCATCCTAGGAGTGACCTTCCCTGCTTGGGATTGCAAGCCTGGGGGCTCAGCACACAGTACTCAAACCTCCTGTGGGACCTCGCAGGAAGTTTTCAGAAAGGACGGGTTCCACTGAAGGTCATCTCTGTCTCTCTGCTTTTCTGTGTTCTCCCTCCTCCCTTAGACCCAGGGCATCCCTTGGCTGGGGTTTGTACTGCCCACATAAAACTAAGTGGCCCTAGAGTGATGGCTCTCTGCTATTAGAATGAGATCCCCCTTCAGGGTGGGATTCTGTAGCTCCCCATCAAAGTGGAGGGTTACACAGGTCCTGATTTCAGGGTCTTGGGATTGAGCCCCACACAGGCCCCCTGCTCAGTGGGGAATTCTGCTTCTCCCTCTCCCTTGATCCTCCTCCCCATTTGTGCTCTGTCTCAAATAAATAAAATCTTTTTTAAAAACAACAACAACAAAATGGAGGGTTACTGACAAGGCCTCATCATCTTTGTTGTTTTCCATTCCCCCGAACCCCCACCACACCCTGCCTGTGTGAAAGGACAGATATGAGGGACCAAGGGCAGGAAGAAGTACGAGAAGCCGACCTTAAACTCGGGTTCCTTGCGTGCAAGACATCTGAGCTCCCGGCTGAGCTGGAAGGCAGCCAGCATGGCGTCCTCACTGGCCAGCGAGAGGTGGGCCCTGCTGGCCATGCCACGGTAGGTGTTGATGCGGGACAGGGAGAACTTCAGCAAGTCATAGCGGCGGGCGTTGCTGCACTCAAGGCAGGCGCAGGAGACCGGGTGGGGCCGGGCAATGGTATGGCCCTGCTCCATGAGCAGCTGCGCGATCTCATACAAGTCCTTCTGGCAGGCCAGGGTGAGGGGAGTGACACCAGGGGCAAAGCGCGAGCCATCGATTGATGAGTCAAAGAAGGCCAGTGAGAAGGACCTAGTGTCTACTTTGGGGCCCTTCTCCCGTTCCAGCCGGGCCAGCAGGCGCCGCACCGCGGCCGGCTGGTTTGTGTCCACTGCCACCAGCAGGGCCTCGTGGATCTGCCGGAAGTCAAACTTGACATTGGCCAACAGCACATCAGTGATGGCCTCGTGGCCCAGCCGGATGGCCAGATTGAGAGCTTCCCTCCAGGAGCGGTCCTCAGCCTCCTCCACGTTCCTCAGGGGCCCACCTGGCCCGCTGCCTGATGCTTCGACCCCCAACTCCAGCAAGTGCTGCACTAGGCCCAGGTGCCCCTCCTGGATGGCAGCCAGGAGTGGAGGTGGGAACCTCAGCTTCTTGTTCATGATTTCTGTCCAGGTGGGCTGTGGCTGGATGAAGGACAGAGAGGGTGGGACCCTTGTGTGGGACCCACCCATCTCCAACCTCCTTTGCTTTGGGGCCTCCCTTGCCCTTCCACTTTTCAGCCCTCAGCTAGACACCATACTATTTTGCTTTTGCCCAAACACATACAAACATGTTGAAGTACACTTAATGTAGTATATATGCTACATTTCTGAGCACTTCCCAAGTACAGCAACTCACTCATTACATTACCCCTGTGAGGGAGCGATCATGCCCCCTTCAACAGGAGAGGACACTGAGGTACAGATATGCTAAGCCACTTACATGAGATGGGGACCCAGGCAGAATGGCTGAGGAGCCGGTGTTCTTAACTCCCCTTTATGCTACTTTGCAACTCAAATAGGAATTACTATTACTAGTTTTGGATTTTTGGAATCTTTACTAATTCACAACACCCAAAATGTGGAATATAATAATGTAAAAAAATAAATCCATTTTTTTCTTTTAAGAAGGAAAAACAATAATGCTACCACCTTTAGCTATGTATTACTCTGAAATTAATTTCTACATCAAATATACATCCTATACTCTGGTATATATGGTTTATCTAATGTAATCATCTTATATAACGACAATATAAATGTTCCCCAAAAGATTACATCTGTGTAGGGGATAAATTTCATTTCCATATTTTCTAGGAATCAGTCACTTTGGAAACACCCTTTCATACCATAATAATAGCTTCTTGTATAGATTTGTTAAGTTGTTAATAAATACCCCTTTTACTGAAATACCGGTATTTAGAAAATGGGTCTTAGTTGAAAAAAGCATCATTTTCTTTAAAAAAAAATTGGCCTAAAACTATACAAATTTATTCTTACAGTTCTAGAGGCTAGAACTCAGAAATCTATCATTGGGCTAAAAAGCCAAGGTGTCGGCAGGACATGGTAGCTCTAAGAGAGAATCCGATTCCAGCTTCTAGAGCTATGTTCCACACATTTCTTCGTTTATGGCCACCTTCTCCATCTTAAACACCAGCAGCACTGAAGATTACAAACGTTTCCTTAGTCACCATTTTATTGTGTATATTCTTAGGTGAGGAAGGGCCAGGCCTGGGTCTGGCCAGGGGCCCCCTTCCTCCCTACAGCTGCCATCCTCCCAGGAACCCAACACAGTGGGCCCGTGTGGGTACCCTGAGAAAGGGTAGGTTAAAGCAGGTGGACAGGGCTACATAGGGAGTCTAATGCCAGATCTGCCCAGGACCCAGCTCCCATTTTGTTGACTTCATCTCCCAGCTGCTCATCCCTCTGAGAGTCCCAGAGCCTCTGAAAGACAGGTCCAGACATGTCCATGCAGGAGGGTCTTTGACCTGGGCTTTCCCCTCCCCTCAGCTCTGTCCAGGCCTCCTAGCAGATCCTAATGCTCCTCCCCCACCAACCTTCCCTGGCTTTGTCCTCTCCTGCTTTGGATGGCACCTGTACCTCAGAGCTGTCTCATCCCTCTCTTGTACAGCAGGTACAGCAGCCCTAGCAGCCCCCGCCACTACTCTTCTCTCTGGGCCCAGGCTTGGGGCCCCAGGGGCTCTCTTCCACCAATGAGGCAATATCCATCACCTGCATGGCAGCTAGGACATCCTCTCTGCCCTGTGGCTGTATCAATTATGGCCAGAAATGGGAGCAGGATAAGGGAAAGTGGGAGAGCAGGCCTCTTACCGTGAGGAGGTCCATGGCTGCACCCGCCTATGCTGGTAGGGACGGAAGGACTTAACTCCTGCTCTGTCCGCTCCCCTGACTGTGCCCAGCTTCCTTTTTCCTACCTTCGAGTTCAAAACCCCGCCCTGGGCCCTCCCTTTGCCGGGACCAGCTGCTCCCCCTCTGCCCTGTACCCTGGAGACTGGAGGAACTGGTGAGTACCACACAGGGGAAACTTCTGGGAAAGGGGAGAGGACATAGTTGCTCAAGAAAGGTGGGAATAGAACTGAGAATGTCACAGGTGGAACAGACCTTAGAGACCCTCTGGTCTAACTGCCGCCATTGTACAGATGGGGACTGGGATTTGCCCAAGGTTCTGCAGCCGAGCCTAGACCCATTCCTTAGTCATCAACCCATCTGATGCCTTGAATGGCTCTGCAAGTAGGAGGATGGGGGTTTTCTGTTACTGAGGGTTAGTTCTGGGTCCAAGATGAAGAACTTGCTTCAAGTCACACAGTAACACTGTTACCTGATTGTACCTAGGGAGGGAACCCACACAGGGTACTGGGAGTTAAGGTCATGGGATGCTGGAGGTTAGTCTCATGCTCAAAAATCACTCTTGACTTCCAAGTATATCACAAGACTTATCTGCTAGGCAGTGCTTTTATTTCACTCAGTCTCAGTTTTCCTTCCAGGAAAATGGGCACGAGGATGCACATCACTCACTGAGAGGAAGGCGTTCTGGATTATGTCCCAAAGCCCTAGAGAGATCACCAGTTCTACCCTAGAAGTTCCAGAGGGGAAAAGGATGGAGCTGTCTTGGGAGAACAGGGTGCCATGGTGACAGCAGCCTTGACAACTGGGAGTAGAGAGTAGGCTGGGCCCAAAGGTGCCCTCAAAGAGTCCGGAGGGAATGAGTGCATAGAAGGGGAGAGGACAGCTTGCCCTTATCGGCTCTTCTCAACTGTCATGAGCTCCACTCCCCAGCGTTAGTCACAGAGGGCAGGGGGACCAAAACCACAGGACCTCATGGTTCACGTCTGAGGAGTCTCCCCACAAATGCTGGCATGTTCTTCTACTTCTCCTACTGAGAAGTACAACTGGCAGAGAGGGCACTGGACCCAGGAAGCGGGTGGTGAGCTCTCTGGGGAGGATGCCCACAGTAGGGACTGCGACGAAGATGGTGATGAGGAAGGAGAGGCTGGCTGAGGTGGGGAGATCTCTCCACAGGTGGCAGCGTGCTGGGGAAGAACCTCAACACTGAAGGAGCCTAAGGGGGAGAGAAGGAGGTTAGCAAAGTCGGGCCAGCTCCCAGGCACGATGCCACCCCAGTGTAACTGTTTCTGTGGGAAATTTGTTCTGGCTGGATATCCTACACCAGACACTGTCTGGTCGTGAATCGGCCAAAATTATCAAGGGTTTCCTGTAGGCCTTACACTGTGCCGGGAGCTGGGGGGCGGACACCTAGGCCTCTCCTTCTGGACTGTAGAGTTCAGGTGTAAAGATAAACTATGGCCACAAGTGACTGTGATACAACACAGAAGTGAGAAGGGCTAAGTGCAGGGCAATCTGAGAACACCGCTGGTCCAGCTGGGAAAGATGAGCTGACAAGATCAGAGAAGACCTGGTAAACAAGAACCATATGAACAGGGACTTAAGAGAATTGGGACACGGGGGAAAGAGTTGGGAAGGAAATGCTAGGCCCATTCTGACAGTATTTCCTATTGCTTTGTTTCGTGTCTCCCCTGGGGACAGGGCCTGTGTCCCTTCCTCAGCTCAGCCAGCATAATATAAGCATTTACTCCAAACCGACTTGTATGTAACTGTGGAGAAGACTGGGGTCCAAGTTCAAATGTTCCCTGGCAGCGTTCTCAGGTCTCTTAGTCCTCCTGCAAGTAGTAGTCCCACAATAAGCCCTGGGCCCCAGCAGCTCACCTGCACAAATGGGGCACAGGGCAGTATCCTGGATCCCACTGCTTTGGGCCTGGCGTCGGTGGTATTCTCTCTGCCCTGCTTTTGCCATCCCCCGCTGCTTGGGCCGTGAGTTCGAGCTGGATAAAGGCCTGTGAGAAAGAACAGTTAAAGACCAGCTATTAGTAAGAGGCTACAAGGGCTGAAGGAGCCTTGAGTTTGGTTGGAAGAGTGTGGACTCCTTGATGTGGAGCCAGAAGCCCTGGCTGGAGTCCTGGTTTTCCCACTTGATGTATCCAACCTCAGGGAAGTCATTTAACCCTGAACATCTGAGAACAGAAGTTCTATTATTGCTTTCAGGTTTTTAAAATTATTCTTTTATTGAGATATAATGCATACCCAATAAAATTCATCTTATTAAAGTATAATATTCAACAGGTTTAGGATATTCACAAGGTTGTGTAACTACCGTGACTATCTAATTCCAGAACACTTTTATCACCCCAAAAGGAAAACCTAAAACCATTAGTAGTCACTACCCCCACCTCTCTTCCGCCTCAGATCCTCGAAACCACTCATCTACTTTCTGCCTCTATGGACTGACTGTTGTCACTTAGCTTGTTTCAAGGTGCATCCATATTGAAGCTTGCATCAGTACTTCATTCTTTTTTCATGGGTGAGCAATATTCTATGGTAGGAATAAACCACATCTTGTTTATCTGATCATCAGCTGATGGACACTTAAACTGTTTAGACTTTCAGCAATCATGAATAATGCTGCTATGAGCCTTTGTCTATATGTTTTTGTGTGAACCCCTATTATCAGTTCTTTTTTTTTTTTTAAGATTTTATTTATTTATTTGAGACAGAGAGAGAGAAGTACAAGTGGGGGAGGGGAAAGGCAGAGGGAGAGGGCAAAGCAAGGCTCCCCGCTGAGCAGGGAGCCTGACTCAAGGCTCAATCCCAGGACCCTAAGATCAGGACCTGAGCCAAAGGCAGATGCTGAACCGACTGAGCCACCCAGGCACCCCTGTTATCAGTTTTTGGGGTCTATTCCTAGGAATGGAATTATTGCGTCATACGGTAACACTATGTTTAGCTTTTTGATGAACTGCCGGACTGTTTATCAGGGTGATTGTAATATTTTACATTTTCACCAGCAGTGTATGAGAGTTCCAATTTCTCCATATCTTTGCCAACATTTGTTATTGTCTTTTTTTTTTAATTTAAATTTTTAAAGTAAGATCTACAACCCACATGGGGCTTGAACTCATGACCCAGAGATCAAGAGTTGCATGCTCTACTGACTGAGCCAGCCAGGTGCCCCTGCTATTCTCTTTTTCATTACAGCTATCGTACTGGGTGTGATCACTGTGGTTTTGATGTGCTTTTCTCCGATGGCTAATGATATTAAGCTTCTTTTCATGTGCTTATTGGCCATTCCTATATCTTCTCTGGAGAAAAGTCTATTCAGATCTTTTGTTCATTAAAATTTAGGTTTTCTTTTTATTGTTGAGTTGTAAGCATTCTCTACGTAGTCTAGAAACAAGTCCATTATTACATATGATATGCAAATATTTTCTCACATATTATGTGGGTTCTTTTTATTTTCTTGACAGTGTTCTTTGAAACAGAAAAAGATTTCAAGTTTAATGAAGTCCATGAGATACAATGTACTTATATTCAGATTCTAATTCACCAAAGAGCTCCCTCCTTATTTAACTGGCAACAAGCGGACAAGGATATCTTTTCTCTATTTACCCTTTAGGTCCAGGCCCTGAGATCAACATACAGACACAAGGGTGCTCTGACCCAACTAAGACACAGTGGGGGAAGAGTGACAGGTGTAGAAGGGCAATAAGGTTTGGGGAGGTGATCTGGTCTTTCAGGCTGACCTACTCACCTGCAGGCTTGTACTTTCCGTCTCTTTGTCCTGCCCACATGATTCTCTGAGTTCTGCTCCTCTGGTCTGAGCTCTGTGTTAGAAGTACACATTAAATCTAGCATATTAACAAAAATAAAAAAAATATATGATGTTCCTTCTTGTTTTTTTAAGACTTTATTTATTTATTTGAGGGAAGGATAGAGAGCATGAGAAGGAGGAAAGGGGCAGAGGAGAGGGGGGAAGCAGGTTCCCCACTGAGCAGGGAGCCCAACATGGGGCTCGATCCCAGGACCCTGGGATCATGACCTGAGCTGAAGTCAGATGTGGAACCAACTGAGCCATCCAGGCGTCCCATGCTCTGCCTTTGAAATATTTATCACAGTCTGGAGTTTTAGACTTACTTGTATGGCATGGAGAAGTCTCTCAGTTAGGGTAAGAGCACTGCTATTTTATTTACTGTGGCATCCCTGACACCTAACATGGAGCCTTGCACATAGAGATGTTCAATAAGTATCTATCAAATGAGTGGCAAAAAACCCCAGCAACAACCATTTGTCTAGCCATTCCGAACTTCCAAAACACTTTATATAGGATTTAATATGAAAGGCGCTTTCATAGCTCCAGTGCCCTGACTGGGTGACCCCAAAAGGTTAGTTCCCATTTTCTGTCTCTTAAAATACTAAACTACCTCCTTCCTCATGTGTAGACAGCTTCTGAAATGACTCCCACTGAATTTAGGCAGAATCTAACAACTTGCTTTGAATGAACAGAATACAGCAAAAGTGATGGGCTGCCACTTCTGTAATCAGGTTCTAAAAGACTGACTTCTTTCTTTTTACTTTTTTTTTTTAAAGCTTATTTATTTTTTAGTAATCTCTATGCCCAACATGAGGCTCGAACTCAAACCCTAAGATTAAGAGTCTTATGCTATTCTGACCAAGACAGCCAGGCGACCCAGACTGACTGACTTCTTGCTAGCACTCTCTCTCTTGCTCTCTAGTTTACGTACTCTGATGAAGCCAGCTTCACTATAAGATGCTCCAGGGAGAGGCTGGTGAAGAAAGTGAGGGAAGCCTCAGTCCAACAGCCCATGAGGAACTGGTTCCTACTAAGCACCTACTGAGCTAGGGAGCAGATCATTTCCAGTGGAGCCTTGCCGTGACTGTAGCTTTGGGTCAGATCTGGACCCAGAGGATGCTGGTAAGCCAGGTCCAGATTCTTAACTATGAGAAACTGCGAAATCATAAATATTGTTGTAAGCTACCAAGTTGTGGGGAAATTTGTTTATGCAACGATAGGTGACCAATGTACCCTATTTCTGCAATGAGACAACATACTTATTATTTCAGTAATTTATTCAGTTCTTTAAAATGACAGATAAATTGATTCCTTTAAAAAAATTTTCTCAATGAAACAATGAGTGAAACCAAAGGTTTTCAATGAGAACTCTACGTGTTATCTCTTTTGTTGTCTAGACCAGATAAAACCAAGAACCGTGGGGTTCAAATCCTGGATTTGCCACTTATTAGCTGTGTGATTCAGAATATTGAAACCTTCTGAACCTCAGATTCTTCTATAAAATGAGTGTAACTGTAACAGTATCTACTTCATAAGTTTGTTATGAACATTAAATAGTTAAGTAATAGTTAAGTTAGTAAAAGTGCCTTAGCAATGTCTGGTGCAAAGTAGGAGCTCTGACGTATTTAATCCTTTTTTCCTTTGTGATAAAACAGTGCTATTCCCTTACTTTATTTCCCCCATTAAGCTCCATACATCACCACCCTGACCTAACCATCCTACCAAAGTGATCACAAAACATTAATACTTCAAGAGGCCAATATACTATGTGGTTTAATTCCTTCACTTTGAAGATGAGGGAATTGAGGCCCAAAGAAATAAGGATTCCTGATTTCGAGGCCAATACTATACAATATTTGATTTCTCTTCTGGTAACAACACACTGACAACTGTCTGTTCTCCCACGTGAAGTCCCACTGGTAAGGGATCCTTGTATAGCAGCGATGGATTCTGGGAGAAAGGATGGTACTAGAGAGAGTGAGGACCCAAAGGCAGGTGGTGGGACTCACCTGTGCTGGCTGGCTGACTAGGACCTGGTTCTGAGGGGCTGGTTCTCCTGCTTGCCATGCTTGGGGGGAACCTCCGGGCAGCTGAAAGCACCATTCGGGCTGAACGGCCCAAAGCCCCTGGCTGCAGCTGCTTTAGGATATTCTTAAGCTCTGAAATTTCCTTGGTGCTCCTGCAGGGTCACAGACATCACTCGGTTTCATTAGGAACAGAGACCCCATTCTGCTCCCCCAAGCCACTATATGTAACCAAGAAAGCCAGTTTGATATACAGATAGGGTTAGGTCTAGAGGATGTGATCAAGTGGGGAGAAAGGAGGAAGTGAGTGCCTGTGAGTGACTTGGTAGCTTTTCTTTTTTTTCAGGAGAAAGAACTGAGAAGTGGACAAGAGACCTCCATTCTGGTAGCTACGTACGTTTGGGGATCTGGGAAGAATGTCCTCCGAATGGAAGGATTAGCCAGCCAGGGGCTGGGACTAGACTCCTGAGCATCAGAGCCCTGAGAAGAAAATGGAGAATGAACTACAGACATTCACCACCAGGGGGCACTGCCACCTAGTACCAGGGATAGTTCCAAACCTGAGTGCTTCAGCTTAACAAGTATGTATATTCCGCATAACTTTATGTGGTAGGTTTCCTTGTGAGCGCACTCTCTCCCAGCTGCAAGATATGAGATTCAGTAACTTTGTATACTTAGTTCCCCAATGCTAAGGATTTAGTCATAATCTTGAAAGATCAAATATATGCTGTCGGGAAAAATGGGGCCATGGGACTGATAATCATGTGCAAACTTTTGAAAACATACATATATATGCTTTCAAAATATAAATAATATATTATAATATAAAATATATTATATATATGCAGCTTCAATCTGTGTGTATGTAAAGTTGATTCCTGTAGGTACAAAACTCAAACCACTTATCTCCATACACCTATGTGAGAGAAACTAAGTATACCCCTATGTTTGTCTATATTGAAAGTTCTCTTTTGAACTATTTGGGGACATTCTTATCATTTTTCTTTTCTGAATATTATGTAGTAATATTGTTCAATTTCCAGTATGATTTCTTTTGTGAACTTTTTTGTTCACCTGCAACTACAAACCTACCAATTTGGCTACCATTTCTAGCCACTGATAGAAAGATATGTGTATGTGTGTATGTGTACATAGATACAAGTATTAGCCTAGACACTAGGACTAGCCACTATATGTAACTATCACAGGCATTTTATAAAATGTCTACATGTGATAATCACACAACAGATCATTTCTACATAGATTTGACTTATGTGGTATGTGCCACAGTTTCTATCTTGTCAATATTCAATTTATCTCTGCCAATTCATCTGTACCTGTTTCCTTTTTTTTTCCAAATTTCCTTTTTCCCTTGAATTTAAAAGAACTAAAGATTTTTGTCTTTAACTTGCAGCTCAGATACTTCTATCACAGATTCTTTTTAATCTTTTAAAATTAATTAGTTAATTAGTTTTTAACGAGGCTCCCTGCCTAGCATGGAGCCCAATGTGGGTTTAATTCCTATATTCCTAATTCCTATATTATCTCCATGACCTTGAGATCCAGACCTGAGCTGAAATCAAGAGTCCAACACTTAACTGACTGAGCCACCCAGGTGCCCCTATCACAGATTCTTTTAAAAGTAAACATCTTTCGGGGCGCCTGGGTGGCTCAGTGGGTTAAGCCACTGCCTTCGGCTCAGGTCATGATCTCAGGGTCCTGGGATCGAGTCCCTCATCGGGCTCTCTGCTCAGCAGGGAGCCTGCTTCCCTATCTCTCTCTCTCTCTGGCTGCCTCTCCATCTACTTGTGATTTCTCTCTGTCAAATTAATTAAAAAAAAAAAAAAAAGTAAACATCTTTCTTATAATGCATGACCTTGGCCTCATTCTGCAAGTACAAGAAGTAGTATTTTTTTTTTAGATTTTTTAATTTTAATTTTATTTTTTATAAACATATAATGTATTTTTATCCCCAGGGGTACAGGTCTGTGAATTGCCAGGTTTACACACTTCACAGCACTCACCATAGCACATACCCTCCCCAATGTCCATAACCTCGCCCCCCTCTCCCAAACCCCCTCCCCCCAGCAACACTCAGTTTGTTTTGTGAGATTAAGAGTCACTTATGGTTTGTCTCCCTCCCAAGTAGTATTTTTATTCACATTCACAGCTTATTTTATTTATTTAAGTAATCACATTTGCTGTTTAATATTTTATAAGTGCCATTACAGTCTCATTTTGGACCTAGCAGTAATTTTGAAATAATTTTCCAGGGTTTTTATTTTTTCTTTACCTTGTCTCATAAATTTTACAGTGAATGCTACTTGAAAGCACAACCAGATGGATGTGGAGAGATGGCTTATTTAACTTTAACTCTAAGTGAGATTAGGAATTGGGCTCCTGAGCACAGGTTAAGTGGAGTCAGGTGGCGTGGGTTCAAATCCACTCCAAGACTTATTTAGCCACGTGACCTGGGGCATCTCCTCAAGTTTCTCTGTGCTTCTGTTTCCTAACTGGAAAACCAGAGCCACAAAAGACCCTATTTCACAGACCTAAAAGCCCTTATGTTTTGTTATCACTGTCATACACTATTATATCATACACCATTATTACAACACAGTAGGAAAAAAGCCTATAGAATTTTAGAAATCTTAGATAACAAAACTGAGTGCTACCACTCACGTTTCCATGTGCCAACCCTCTCTTGTAGAAACGTTTCGGGATCTCTTTCGCCGTAGTTTCAGAGGTGTGTGCAGTATGTTTGCGTACAATATGTGTGCATATATATGTGAGGTGTGTGCAATATGTTTGCTTCTGCTGTAAACGTTCAATGCCTTTCTGACATTATGGCTCTGGAGCTGCTGACTCCCTCCTCAATCCCAGCAGGGTCTTAAAGGTGCAGAGTAATTGAGAAGGCCATATTAGGGAGATACGATTTTTTGCGATAGCCCATAATTAGGGAGACCACATGTCCTGGTTTGCTTGGGACAATACTGCTGTCTTGATAAAATTCACAGCACTCTTTTTTTTTGCATTCCAAGGGACTCTGAGTTTGGATGGTAAATTTTATGGCGTTTCTATCTACAACTTGCCCCTGAACGGTGAGTTATTCAAAAAGCCTACTTTGTTCTACGTTCTGTGCCAGCTGCCAGGAATCAGTGTGGAACAAGAAAAACAGGTTCCTAATCTCACAGAGCTTGAGTCTGATGGGAGACAGGCCAGGCCCTAGGGTTGTATCTCCACTCACTCAGGCCCAGGCGCTGCAGAGCAGAGCCAGAATCAGCAGAGTACTGGAAATGCTTCAGCGGGTCTTGCTGCAGATTTTTAACCCTTCCAGGGAAGGAGGAGGAAATCTCAGACCACGCTTTACTTTGTCTCAGTTCTTTGGGTCTCCCCTGAGGCTGTATGGCAAAAGCATCTCCTCCTTCGTTTTCTCTTCCCAATGTCCAGTCTCTTGTTTTTCTCAGTAACCTCAACATTGACTCCAGGGGCTGAACTTTTGGCTATGTCAGATGTTTGGAGCTTCTAAAGATGCAGTGTGTGCACAGGAAGTGCTATGGTACAGGACAGGAGACTTGATTTCTAATCCCTCCTTGGCTTTGATTCACTGTGTGAATCTGAATATGGAAGTTTCCCTAGTTGAGATGTAGAATGAAGTACGGAATGGTCTCTCTGTATTTTTTCACCTCTAGAATTCTATGACTCTAGCTTTGTGTGATTCTGTCTTTGTACTTGTTTGGAGGGAATTATGATGGAGGGTACTGGAAAGGTAAATGAAGACACCAGGGACAAGAAATCAGGAAGAGTCTGAATGGGTTTAGAAGGAAAAAAAAAACCTAGAAAATTGGCTGAGAAGAGGGGAGGTACACTGACCAGATACTTATCCATCTTATCCACCAGTATGTGTGTGCTGTACAGGGAGAGAAGGCAGGAAAACAGATGAAATCGCAGAGCACGTATCTGAGATTCTAACTGGCTCCCCTGGCAGGTGGGTCAAGCAACAACAACGACAGAGACATGGTAAGTGAGCCCTGGGACTCACTTACTTGCAGTTGCCAGAAGGAAAAGTCTGGTGAAAGCCATAGCCCACAGAAGCCTACACCTAAAGTATGAGATTAAGTTTGAATCCAAAAAGAGACTTCATTCTTGCTAAAGAACAAGTGGTCCAATAGCTGTGACACTGTACTGAAGCCTCGCTCCCTTGACTCTCCCACAGGTCAAAGGGGAGGACGGGCATTCACTCTTACCTGTAAGAAAGGGTAGCAAGCCCATTTATATTTTTATTTGAGCATGTGAGTGTCTATCCCTCAATCAAGCACCAGCTTTCTAACCAGAAACTGGAAACAAAAAGTGGAAAAATATGAAGTCCTTGTTCCATCACTGTACATACCTGGCTCAGCCTAGAGCTCTCAGGGGCCGAGGGACCTCCCACAGGGTCATCTAAGGAGTCCAGGGAGGAACACACCCGGAGGAAGGCCAGGCCAAAAGACTGCTGACGTGTGAAGGGTTGGGAGCAGGTCAGGCGAAGTCGATCCCATGACTCACCTGAGGCTGGCGCCAGGAAATCATCTCAAGGGAAAAAGAAAGAAAATGAAAGGGACAGGAAATGCATGTACCGAGGGGAGAGAGGACAAGAAGGTCAATACTGGGGAGAGGAAAGAAAAGACAGACCGTAAACTCCAACAACTCCAGTTTGTTGGTAAACTCCAACAAAAGGAAGAATGGAGGTCATGAGTAACTGGCCCGTTCGGCCTCGGTGCTCAGTGTCTGGCAGTGCCAAGCAGGCCAGGCAAGGTGTGCTCGTGCCCAGTGCCTCACCCTTCCATATTCGCCCTTCTCTGTCAGGGTTCCACACTGTGCCCAGTACAAGCACATCCTCATTCTGCACCTCTCCAGGAGAGGTCTCTCAATGTCTCATTTTGACAGGAGGTACCTGCAAAGTCGGGGTCTGAGCAGACCCTTTCCTGGCGCGTTGACTGAGCTGGATCTACCCTTCCTGGACCATGAGACTTCAGCCTCCTCCACAGCACTCTGTGGTCTCCAGACTCACTCCCAGTATGACATACCAGTACCGCAAACCTTTCTCGCCTTTAATTCCCAGTGCTGTCTGGTAGTACCTCATCTCCCGCACCTGAGGTGCCCCTCCCATATCAGTCTTCCCTCACAACATTACAAACACCTCTGTTGTTAATGTGGACAAATCCTCACTAGACTCTAAATCCCCAGAGGCCAGGAATCAGGTCTCATGTTCTTCTGCAGTGCCTAGTGAACACAGATCTGCACTGACTGGAACTCAGGAAACACTGGGCACCGCCTCATTATATCCATCCGATAGCTTTCCATCACTTACATAAACATTATTCTCCACTACCACTTATTCAGTGGTCCATCCTTATCTGCAGGGATCATGACCTGAGCTGCAGATAGACGCTTAACTAACTGAGCCACCTAAGCATCTCTCCTTACCGTCTTTAAACATGCGGACGCCTGAGCGGTTTTTCCCCTGCTTTAAGTCGGCTAAGGACATTAGCATGGTTGCAGGGAGCAGGGTGACAAAAGGTCTATCCAGGGACCAGGAAGAACGGCCCACATCAATTTGCAGGAAAGCAGAGCCACAGTTACCTGGGGACAAAAGGTTAAGAGAAGAATTTAAAGGTAATGGGAAGATGTTCCCTTGACTGCATAAGGAATTGGGTGGGAAAAAAACATTCTTCCCTTCTAGAGCTAGTTGGAGGCCCAGAAAGGTCAAGGAGCACAGAGCCAGCAACTGAAGTGGATGAGACCTCAGTCCACAGAAAGATGAGATGAAGGTTCACGGTGGTCCTCCCAGCCAGAAACCTTCTCTGACTCAGTAGACTTGCTGCTTCTTTGTCCTCTGGCTCTGGCAGGCAATGCTAATCTCCGTCTCTACTAACCTCTGCTAAGGAGCCTGACATCTCTCTATCCTGACAGAGCTGAGACCAATGGTCTTTGTCAGTTCTCTACTCCAGAGAACTCTAAGGTCAACCTTCTCAATGTATAAATTCCTATGGAGCCTTCTCAGATTGGTGTGGAGTGCTCATCCCCCAGCATGCTCTTGACAATGATATTTAGAGGTGTAGACAGGTTGTATTTGTTGGCACTTATAATTATGTCAGCGTCCTAAGGCTTCACCCAGACTGCTCAGATCAAAGTAGGGCAGATACGTTGCCTAAATCAGGGAATGCTATCCCCATTTCATTCTATGTGAACAGAACCCTCAGAATTTGCCAACACCATACACCTGTTCCAAGAGCAAGGGCCACATCTCACTTCACACCAGGAAGGGCTTATTCCATGAAAGGTGCTCAGCTAGACCGAATTGGGACACTCTGGTGGAGCATTTGGAGGGCAATGTTACTCCCGTGTGTCTCGCAGAGGTTTCCAGAGCTCTGAGAACTCACTTACCCACATCAATGTAGCCAATGGGCACTGCCCTCTCCAGCTGGAGTTCTACTTTCAGTTGCCCACTCTTGTCCTGAGGACTGCTGAGCCAAGGTCCTCTCGGACTATCTGGGTTCAGCAAGTTCTCCACAGGATACTTGGGATCCTAAGTCAGAGAGAGAAGGAGAACATCAGAACCTTCACTGAGCCAAAGGCTAAAGAGGATGCCCAAGAGGAGGGATCCCTACATTCCCAAACCTTTCCAGGCATTTTAACATGACAGAAAGATACTAGATGGGAGTTATCATGTGCCAGAGGATTTACAGACCTTTCAACTGTCCTTCTACCAAACTACCGCATTTCACCCTAACACTTTAGTTTACTGTTTAGTTTACCTAACATTATTGCTTCTTAGTTTGTTAAATGATCAATAAACTGAAGCCTAGGTTCAGAAACTTACCCAAGGTTACAAGAGCTAAATAACCGACTAAACTTGGAACACCTAGGTCTTTGAATCCAGGGCCCTTAGCCACCACACTAGACTATTTTCATTTATAAGGTGCTTTCACAGACATCATTTATCTTCAAAGTAACCCTATGAGAAAAGTAAGGCAAGGATTTTTATTCTAAGTTTACAACTGATGGTTAGAAATCAAGTGATTTGTTCAAAGGCAACAACAGCAGTACCAAGAGAGACATTCTCGGTTCGAATCCAAAGTTTTTTTTTTTGTGGAAGCGTCCTGAACAAACTACTTTCTCTCTCTGTATTTAAATTTCTTCATCTATAAGCAAAGGGGAGGGAGACTATATTCATGGTTTTCAATTTTGTTTTAGCAATAAAATCTGTCCTCTTAACTGAAATCTTAAAGTGTGTGTGTGTTTGTGTGTGTGTGTGTGTGTGTGTGTGTATTTTCAACAAATAAAAACAGAGCTCTGGTTAAAAAACAAGCTGGGGGCCTAGAGACATATATGAACCCCTGCTTTCAATTTCCAGAAGTGGGTGCCTGTAGAGTGCAGTTTGAAAACCTCAGTATTAGGTGGTAAGTAATGACCTCTGGCATTTTAGAAGGCTCAGTGTATGAAGAAAAACATTTAGGCTGACTATGTAGGTAAGACTATGTAGGTAAGAAGGATATGAGTAACTTTTTTTTAAAAGATTTTATTTATTTACTTGACAGAGATCACAAGTAGGCAGAGAGGCAAGCAGGGCAGGGGGGGAGGAAGCAGGCTCCTCGCTGAGCAGAGAGCCCCATGTGGGGCTCCATCTCAAGACCCCGGGAGCCAAAGGCAAAGGCTTTAACCCACTGAGCCACCCAGGCGCCCCTTCCAAAGACTCTCTTAAGGGTCTTCTGAAATGAGTGGGAATGTTTTTGACTGTCATAATGACCAGAAAGCATCATTGTCATCAGGATCTGGAGCCCATGGATGCTAAATAGCCCACCAGGCAAATGACACTGTACAGATGCTGACTTATCCATCCAAAATGCCAAGGTACCTTCTGAGAAAGACTAGGGTAAACAGAAGGGGAGGAATGGGAAGAAAGAAAGGATAAATGGATAGAAATGGCAGGAGATGAAAGGGTGGCAAGTCCCTAAGAATCAGCCCTTTGGATCAATTCTGAGCCCAGGCGCCGACATCTAGATCTAACTGGGATAACTGGGATTTCCTGAAAGTGAACTTTTAGGGAGGAGGCTGAGATTTTTTTTTTTAAGGTTTTACTTATGTATCTATTTGTGAGAGAGAGAGAAGGTAGAGAGAGCATGCACGCATAAGCAGGGGGAGCAGCAGGCAGAGGGAGAAGCAAGCTCCCCATTGAGCAAGCAGACTGATCTGGGACTTGATTCCAGGACCCTGGGATCATGACCTGAGCCGATGGCAGACACTTAATTGACTGAGTGAGCCAGGCATCCCGGAGATCACTGTTGATGGTGGAGGTGATAACCTCAGAAATGACCTTGAATGTCCTGGTCTGCTCCCAGTGACAGAGTAACTAAACTACCTAGAAGGGACCCCAATATAGACTTTGGGCTTATGGTTTTGACAGTTCCCTTCAAACTAAGGGTGGACTCCTGAGGTTGCTTTCTTCTTTACTTTTTTTTTTTTTTTTGGTTTATAATTTCAATCAGCAATAATCACACCTCGGATAAACCTCATTGGCTACGATACTGCCACTGTGCAAAACTTTTTGGTTTATAATTAAAAAAAATTTTTTTTAGTAATTTCTTTTCAGTGTTCCAGAATTCATTGTTTATACACCACACCCAGTGCTCCATGCAATACATGCCCTCCATAATACCCACCACCAGGCTCACTCATCACCCCAACCCCTCCCCTCCAAAACCCTCAGTTTGTTTCTCAGAATCCACAGTCTCTCGTGCTTCATCTCCCCCTCCAATTTCCCCCAACTTACTTCTCCTCTCCATCTCCCCATGTCCTCCTCTTCTTTACCTTTAATTCCTAGGAACACTTTTATGCATCCTGCATTACTCTGGGAATAACCTGAGGGCAAGGGCTGTGGGTCCTCCTTTGAATTTGGATCCCCAAAGATAGGATATGTCCCTTCTGTTAAACTGGGGGTTTCCTCAAAGTGCCGCCAAGTCTCCTATTTTTGTTACTCCTCTCAGTCATCAAGAAAAACATCATGCCTAATTAACGTACCTGAGAGGAAAAAGATACCACGTGGCTAATCTTTACAGGAGCCATGGTGTGCCCAGCAGTTGTCCCAAGTCGGAGAAGAAATTACTTTCTCCCAAGATTTCTTCTGTCACCACTTTTTGCACTGCCTATGTTTTGGTCCCGTCAGCTTCCAGAAGAGAACAAATCTTCATCCTACTACTGAAGAAGAAAACAAAAGAAAAACAAAATTGTCCATGTCTGGTTCTCTGGTAATTTTTGCAGCAGTCAGTCAGACTGTTTCTGGTTCCCATGATGGACTTAAGGGGGCAGTGGGTGGGGAACAGATCTGGACCGGGGGTGAGATTCCAGCAAACGTGAAATGACTGGCATGCAAGCACCAGGAAACAGAGCGGCAAGTACTAAATATGTTAGCAAGGTAATATTTGTTCTATATGTAGGTTTGCTCTCCAGGGCACGAGTTATGCCTTAAATCATTTACCTTTACACCCCTAGAGCCTAGCACATAGTAAAAATACAACAAACGTTCAACTATATACACACAGGTCTATCAATTTTTGTCTTCCCTTTAAAATCAATCTTCTTAAATTTGTTTTTCATTGTTACTTCCTTATTAGGAATATTTAATAGCTTGCCAATGTATTCAAATCCCTTTTTACATGGTATGTACTTGATAAATATTAATGCAGCTTAGCCCCTCAAAGCATCTATAATGGAAAGCTCTATATTTTCTACTTTGTCTGCTCCTATTCCTTTCATCAGAGGATGTGTTTTACCTCTCATTGTTTTATTTAATATTGAAAGTTCATTATGGATATTGTACTTTGTCGTTTGCCAAAATTTTACAGAACATTTTAAATATATGCAAAAACACATGTTAATATAGTGGACTCTTACCCATCCATCACTTAGCTTCAACAATTCCTTAGCGAGAGGTATTTTAGAGTTGTCTGAATGCCTTTAGGTGGGATCTCTCTCCAAATATTTATACACTGCCCTTTTTATCCATGTTCGTTACCCATCTGGCTCCTGAGAATGTGTCCACGACCCCTGATAAATTCTTGGCCATAATGTTTGGTCTTCTTATTTCCTTCCCTGGCCCCTCAACCCCAATTCTCCCCCTCACCCCCATTTCGAAGACATCCTTCATGCCATTGCCTTTGTTTGGAATGCCTGTCAAATTGAATGCATCTTTGATGCTCAAATATCATCTCCACCTCAACCATCTCAAGCAATAGTTCCATCCTCTTGATTCTGTGTTGTAATTATCTGGGTATATATCTTATGTCCCTTGATCAACTGTAAACTCTTGGAGGACAGACTTCATGTCTAATTCATTTCTGTATCCTCAGTGTAACAGGGAGAAACAGATTAGCAAATGTCTGCTGAATGAATGACCATAAAAACTGAGCTCCAGTGAGCCAGCAGTCATGGAGTGTTCACAGTGGGGCAGACTGCTTTGACAGTGGTAATAGTTAGTGAAGGTCATCCAAAGGTCAAGCACTCTTCACAGGTCATATTCAGTATGGTGCCATAGCTTTAAAGAGAGAAAAAGGTAAGATGAGTCCTGAGTCACCTCTCCAGGCCTTCAGATTAAGAGTTGTTTATTCCCACTAAAGGAACTCACTGAACTTCAACAATTTTTCCCACTCTCTGCATACGGGGATACATTGGATATATAAAAATAAATGATATGGTCTCTGTTTTGGAGGAATTCCCAGTATACATTTGTGATTTGATGTGAAAACTCTACCATCTCTCATCATTAACATACAGAGGACTGACTTGGCCAGCCCCAAAATACACCCTAGGCTTGGAGACCCGGAAGCTGTCAATCTTGGATATTTTATTTAGTTAATATTTTGGGGGTGTCGGGGCGCCTGGGTGGCTCAGTGGGTTAAGCCGCTGCCTTCGGCTCAGGTCATGATCTCGGGGTCCTGGGATCGAGTCCCGCGTCGGGCTCTCTGCTCAGCAGGGAGCCTGCTTCCTCATCTCTCTCTCTCTCTCTGCCTGCCTCTCTGCCTACTTGTGATCTCTCTCTGTCAAATAAATAAATAAAATCTTAAAAAAAAAATATTTTGGGGGTGTCTAGTAGGTACCAGGCACTGTACTGGTACTGGATACACAGCGATGAGTAAGATATATACAATCTATTTCATGAAGATCATGGTTTATCAAATTGCTTGCAGCTCTCCAAGATTAAGTGCTTTCCAACCTCCTTGCACTTGTATATACTGTTGTTCTTTGTTTTTTTTTGCAATGGCATGCATGTTTACCCTGTTTTTCTCCCCACTAAGTAGTGAGTACTTTAAGGATGTGGATTTTTGTCTATGTTCATCATCTCTCACACCTCAGGGAGGTGCTGAAACACAGTAGGCATAAAGAGCCATTGAAAAGAATACTTTAGGGGCACCTGGGTGGCTCAGTGGGTTAAGCCTCTGCCTTCTGCTCAGGTCATGATCTCAGGGTCCTGGGATCGAACCCTGCATCGGGCTTTCTGCTCAGCAGGGAGCCTGCTTCCTCCTCTCTCTGCCTGCCTCTCTGCCTGTGATCTGTCTCTGCCAAAGAAATAAATAAAATCTTTTAAAAAAAATTGTAGAAAAGAATACTTTATTAAGTCAACATAATTCCATTCAGAATTTCAGCAGAAGTTTCTGGCAAACATGATAAACTCATTAACCAATAAAGGACCACAAATTCCTACAACAATTCTAAAAAGACAGATCAAGCAGATTACAGAAACAGACTCATATAAATGTGAATTTGCATCCTGTTGACTGTAAGATAGAATCATGAGTCTGTCAAAAAAAGATGAAGTAACAAGTGGTGTTCAAAAAATTGGTCCACTTATGAAGAAAAATAAAAGTAGATCCCTACCTCATAAAAATTATACTCAAGTGATCAAGTGATCAAAGATGGAAACATGAAAAATACCTTAAGGTAAAAAAAACAGGGTTAAGATAGAAAATAGAAATGACTGACTAGAAGAAGATACCTGCAACACATAAAAAACATATATTTAAAAATATATATTTTTAAATATTATAAAAATATATATTTAAAAATATATTTAAAAAAATATATTTTTAAATATTATAAATCAGTAGGAAAAGGGAAAACAATCCAATAGAAAACTGGAAAGAAGATAGAAATACAATTTACATAAGATTTGAATGACCAAGAATCCATATTTTAAAAAAGTCCTCATACTTTCTGGTAATAAGGAAATTGCAAGTACTTCTCTTCTAAGACCAGAAAAAATTAAAAAGTCTAAAAATGTAAAGGGTTGGCAATAACATGGGGAAACTGGCCCTCTCATAAACACTTCCAGCCCATCTTAATTTCAACTAGCTACATTCCAAGAATAGCCACATATGTGTGGCCTGTAGTTAACTTATTTGAACAGTGCAGTTCTAGAGGGATTCACATGTGTACAGACACATAAAGTATTTCTAATAGGAAAAACCATAAAGTTTTAAAGTTCATTAATTGAAGAATGGATAAATAGAATGGTAAAATACTATATACATTATATAATAGAATACTACCTAACAGCTAAAAGAAATGAATTAGATGTAAATATACATGAACATGGACACTTCTCAAAAAATATAGTGAAAGATTAAGTTACAGAATGATATAGAAAATAGCACTTATTTTAATAAAAAAACAAAATGAAATAATACAATTACATTGTGAATACACAGAATTTTTCTCAATGGACTGGGAGAATACCCAGCTAACTGAAAATAGTGTCTGAGAAAGATGAAAGAGTAATGGGTCTGAGAGTAGAAGACTCAAGTAAGTTCAACCTTTATCCGTATTATTTTATCTTTTTTAAAAATGAGGACGCAAAGAGATCATGATGTCAGTAGTCAATTTGGGGTGATTGAGTTATAAGGTATTTATTATATTCTCTGTATTGTTTCACATAATAAAGTAATTCCCCCTTTAAGTAAATAAGATGCCTGTAGATGTAAATATTACCCTGTAACTTCCTGTTGGTCCTAAAATAAAGTTGACAGGCACTGCATTGTGAGTCCACTGGTCATCCTAGCACTATTCTCCCGATGATCCAGCTGGGCTACCCACGGGGTAAGTGTGCAGGGGCCATAGGTTTGTATGGTGTTGGGTGCGGATGTACCGATAAGAAGGGGATGGAAATGAGTTAGGAAGCTTTAAGTTGGGGTGCAGCACAGAGAGAATAAGGTGTATGGGCGGGGGTAAAGATAGGGGCTGCGCAAGCACGATGTGTGGTGGGAAAGAGTACGGAGATTTGTAAAGCGACCCTAAGGCGTGAGAGCGCAACAGCAGATTGGGAGCGGTGGAGGTGCCGCAAGGCTCTTCTCTCAGGTTCAGGAGGCTAAACCGCACAGCCGCTTCCCCCGCACCTCAGAATGCGCTGTTCTGTACATTCCTTGACGTCCACCCATTCTCGGCAACTCCCCTCCCCATCAACAACCCCCGCAAAGCCCCTCACCCGGGACAATGGACCTCGAAGAGCCACCGCTGCCTCAGATCCTGGACCACAAACCCATTCTCCCGCCAATCCGGCCCTCTGACCTCCGCCTTCTGACCTGGAGCACGACTCTTACGCCACCCCAAGTCCCGGAATGTGTTCTGTCGCCTCAGGAAGCCGCTGTTTCTGAAAGAGGACTCCCATCGAAGCAAGAAGACATTCGTGCGTAGCTATGTATATTTTATGTCTATTTGTAAATGAATATCTTACGCAAATTTTCACTCACTACAAATCTGTCCAGAGCGCAGAAGTTAAACTTCCGGGTCAGATTCAATACGTTCTGGGATATGTAGTCCTTAGCCTCCACGCTTCACTCCTTGGAGCTCAGAGTGAGGGAGCGTCGGGAAAGTTGACGGTTTAGAGACTCTTCTCTTTCGCTGTCCAAAGGGGAGAATTGGCGAAATATTTGCACTATAAATAATACAGGCCCAATTTCTCATTTCGCAAGAACCCTCCTCCACCTAAACTTGGAAGTGCCTGGAACCCGTCCCTCCCTGACCTTTAAAGAGTATCGGGTAGATGGTCTCTTAGTCCCAATCAGAGCTCCGCCTGTCTTGATGCCCCGCCCTCCTGCTGGAGCTTGAGCCGCCTATTGGCTAGGATCACTTGAGCGGCGGAAGCAGCTGGCTAGCACGGGGACGGAGGAGGGGTAGAGTTGTGAAGATGGCGGCAGTGGTGGAGGTGGAGGTTGGAGGAGTTGCTGCCGGGGAACGGGAGCTAGATGAGGTAAGAAGAGTTCAGAGTCAAGGAGGGAAGAGGCTTACCCTGAAACTGAAGGGAGGGGAGGAGAGGAATCGGGAGTAGGGTCCTAGGGGAGGCGGGACCCTGAGAGGGTAGGAGCCAAATGGGGGGCGGGTGCGCGGAGAGGGAAATCAGAGATACCCTGGACTCGGAGAGTCGGAGGCGGACATGGGGGTAGAAGACTTGCAGTAACCTCGAGGGTGGAGATGGAGGATAGGGAAGGAAGCCAGAGAGGATGGGGGCATTAAGATTTGAGGTATTACTTGGGGGTCCTAGGGTAGGACTGAAGGGCTGAGAGGTAGCTTGAGTCGGAGGGGCGTGGACTTCTGTAAGGGAAGGCCGGGCTTTAGCTGTGGGAGAGTCGCGTCTAGGTTTGGCGTGGGGGTTGGGGACGCGGACCGGGGAAGAGTGCTAATCTGCTAATATTATAGCATTATTTTTTACATAAGAACTATTTTATTTTTCCATACACTCTAGGACTTTGTACCTAGTGTACTTAGTAAAGTTTTGGGCACTGAATGGATGAACGAATGATCACATACCGGAATTCATCCATTCACTCATTTAACAAACGTTACATATCATCTTTGCGCTGAGTTCTGGGCTAAGTGCTAGGGACGTAGGGGCCTTCCCATTGACAAGGCCACAGCCTAGTGATGGGAGACACACAGGGAAGACTAGTCACTGCATCAGAGGTTTAATGATGGCACTGCAAAGAGGGGACCAGTTTAGTTTGGGCTAGGGAAGGGTTCTCAGAGGAACTGAGTCTTATGGGGTAAGTGATTCTCTATTTCTGGCTCCTTCTAAACGTATGAGTTCTTTGAGGATGAGCTCCTTAAGGATGTATGTCCCCTTTACCTGTTTAATAGGCATTTAACAACGGATGTATTTAATTACCAGTGGTCCTTGAGTCACTAGGAAGAAAGACACATTGAGTTTGGAAGGAATGAAGGGACAGCGCTGAGAAGTGAAGAGAAGGTGAGAAAGTAGAGGGAGATGATTTTGAGGCCAAAGGTACATTCAGAACAAGGGGTGTTTATGGCCTTTCACAGGATACAATATAGACAGCACAGAGGGATGGGAGGAAGGAGATTGATTGTCAGGAATGGAATCCAGGGGATCTCTGGGGGATCAGAATCTTAGAGGCTTTGGGGTGGGTGATTGGGGAAGTCTGGGGGAGAGGCTCAGAAAGGGAGTAGAAGTGGACTTGAGAAGTCAAGACTGTTGCTTTGTCGTGGGATGACTTGGTGGATTTGTTGATTGGGATCATTAAGGTGGCAGGAGACTGAGTACCTGACAGGTGGTTAGAATGGGGGGAGATTTTTTTTTTTTTAAGATTATTTATTTATTTATTTGACAGAGAGAGAGATCACAAGTAGGCAGAGAGTGGGGGGAGATTTTTAAGAACCATTTTAGACCCATAGCTCCCAGCCATTAGAGGTGTTTAGATGCCACTTGGTGACATGGGGTGGTTGTGGAAATGACCTCCGAGGCCCCTTACAGCTTTAAGTTTCTTTGATTACAGTTGGCTGTGATTCAGTGAGATACATTTCAAAGCGCCATGGAAAAAGGAAATACAGTATTGAAGTTATTACATATAGTTTGTTAGTTATGAGTTCTTATTTGAGAGAGGCAATTTCAGTTACATATATCAGGGTTCGTTGAGGTAAAGAGCTAAAGAATTAGCAAAGGAGAAAAGAAAATGTAAGAAAAGAACTTCCAAGTTTTGATGTAAGACATTTTTGATTTTTGCTTCTTACTTTTTCTTTCATTATGTTTCAAGAACTTAAGAGCTTCTAGTTGTATAATAAGCTTATTATGAGTGTATTATATAGACTTAGAGTGTCATGCCTGGAGGTCAGCTTTATGTTTAAACGCTAGCACCCATCCCCGAAACTTCTGTTATTTTTTACTGAGAAAGAATATAATCTGTGGTCTGGAAATTCTATATGGACTGTTTCTGTTTTTTTTTGTGTTTGAGGAGATAACTCTGAGAAGTAGGAACAGCCAGTTAACCCTTCAAACGCCCTCGCCCTAAACAAAGAAAAAAAAAACAGGGGTTTGGTCTGGCAGACTTTATAGTTTATGTAATACTAGAGTCTACCCAGCTGTTTCTTTGCAGCCTTAGCTAGTAAAGAAAAAGGTGAAAGCCATTCTTACAATTTTAAGGATGGAGGATTACTGTGTGTTATACACTGGCAATTCAAAGGTAAGACAGAATCTTTACCAACTTAGTGTAAGGAAGAGATATGTAAATAGCTCTGTAGTGCTAGATAATTGTTATAATGGAAGTGTGTGAAAAATTCAGTGGGGCAAGCACTTGAGTCTGCTAGGGATAGTCAGTGAAATCTTTGTGATAGAGATGGATTTTGAGCTGAAAAAATAAAGGTTGGGTTTACAAAGAAGTAGTGACTTGCATATGGTGTCAGAGTTGTCTCCCTGTAGCCCTTTCTGTTTTGTAGAGAGACTCCTGTAGGGCCCAGATAACCGTAATGGATAGCCTAACTAAGCTGCAGTTGGTGCTCTTTGCCGCTTCTTTGGAAAGATTGCACATGCTGTGGTTTTGTTCTTCAGGATATTGTACCCGTGTTTTCCAATATCACATATCTTTAGTATGATAAGTGATCTGGAATAGCAGTCATCAGTTCATTTCTTTCCTCTTTTATCTTTTCATTATATGTTTCTCTAGTAATTGAGGTAATTTAGGCTATGCTAAGTGCTTCTCTTGTGTTGCAGGAGTGTATGGAAAAGAGGGTTTAGGAAATGATCTACTGGTGGAAAAGGTTACTGTTTATTGAGTCCTTACCATTAACCAGGCTGTGTTTAAAGTCCTTTACTTGCATTATCTCATTCATTACTAAGAGCAGCCCTGTGAGTTAGGTGGTATTAATTGCATTTTATACAGGAGGAGAGTAAGGCTAAAGAGATTGGAGTAACTTTTGTAGGATTCCACAGATGTGAGCTGGGAGGTGTAAATTCGAACTCAGGTCTGCTTGTGCTATCCTGAGCTTATCCCATACTGTAAGGAGCACCTTGGTTCCATTTCTCTGATTTTTATGCTCTGGGGATCAGTAATTAAAACTGTATGGTCTTAGGATCTCATGTAAAAATTGATACAGTATATTTCGTAAGTGACTGTGATTCCAAAGAGTATTTTGAGTCTCACAGTTGTGACAGTAATTTTATTAGTATTCCCTACTTATGATCAAGAAAGTTGAGGTTCAGTAAGATCAGATCAGAAAGTTGAGAATGCTAAGGATCTAACAACTACTATGTGGTATCGCTAAGATTTAAACCCAATTTTTCCCTCACATTCCAAAGTATTTGTTTCCCCTTAGTTTAAAGACCTAAACTGTAGGGCGCCTGGGTGGCTCAGTTGGTTGGGCGACTGCCTTCAGCTTAGGTCATGATCCCGGAGGCTCGGGATCAAGTCCCACATCAGACTCCCTGCTTGGTGGGGAGTCTGCTTCTCCCTCTGACCCTCCCCCTTTTTGTGCTCTCGCTCTCATTCTCTCTAATAAATAAATAAATAAAATCTTAAAAAAAAAAAAAAAAGACCTAAACTGCAAACTCATTTAAGCAAGTAAACTGCCCCTTTCTTTATGTCCATAAGTTTCATCTCCAAAACATGAAGTAGCCTTTCATTCCTGAGAGGTGTAAAGGTTTAACCAAAGGAATATTTTTCTACACAGGTTCTTTAATTTACTAATAATTTGACTCTGCTGGACCCATCCCACCCGACCCTCACCCCCATGGGAAGAGTGATTAGCTTAGTGGTATTTAGGGAGATGAGAGTGGGTCTAGCCAGCTCAGGCTAGGTATTAAATAGGCTGTGATAACTGGTTAGACTCAGTTGTTGCTCTCAACTTGCCAAACCACATGGTGCTGGGGGATATTAGTGGGATAAATCATGGTTATGAGATAGGTGGCTCAGAAGCAGACCCACTCCTGGAGCCATGAATTCCTCCTGGAAGGTGTAAATGGCCAACCTCAGAGAGGAACTGGAGGCATCATTTTGGCACCGAGAGCTGGCTTGGGATGTAAGGTAGAAAAAACATGTCAACATCCAGTCAGTGCCAGCCGGCCTGCCTGGCCAGTGCCTAGGAATTCTGGATTTGTCTACTCCCATTGCTTGTTCATCTGCCAGAATGATGTGATCTGCAGATCAGTGAGTAGTTTCTGGCTCAAGTTCAAAGCAAGTATCCCAGTCTATAACTAACTTGAAGTATTGCTGCCTCAGATGTGTAATTTACCTCATTTGGGCCCTATTTTGTTCTTGTTAGAATAGGAGATTGAACTAGATTGGTGGTGTTTAAACCTTTATTTACCACAATACCTTTTATTCAAGCAAAATCTCACTTTGAAACCTTGGGGTTTGTGAGGGGACTCAGAACCCCTCAAGGTGTCTCAAGACACACTTTGATAATCAGGGAGCTCTCTTTTACTGTCCACTGATTGGATGACCCTACTCTTTGTTCCTTCAGTTCCACCCCCACCCCCCGTACATCCTCTAGCCCATGCCTATCAAGGATTATTTTGTCCGTCTTCCCCACCAGATTCTTAGCTATAAGAGAGAGCAGAGTCCAAACCTGTCTTGCTCATTGTTGTAGTTCCTTCCCTCAGCATGCTGTGTGGCAGACAACAGGCTCCTACTCAGAGTTGGATAATTATTATTTTTGAATAATAGTAATAATAGCTACCAGTTAGTGAAAGTTTGTGATGTGCCAGTTCCTCTGCTTAGTAGTACGTGAGTTTTTGTTTTTGATTGACTGTTTACAATATCCCTATGAGAATTGAACTATTGGACTAAGTCATGTTTAAAACTCTTTCTGGTTCTAACATACTGTGCACCATGTTTCTGGTTACTGCCAGGTTGGTATTGGTGCCTAGGTGTCTGCCTAGAATGCCTGTTCTTTCCCTCTGTTGTGTTTCTAAATCTGCCTGTACTTAAGGTTCTAGCCCAAGGCTGTCCTGACTTCCAGAACTAATCTGATCTACACTGATTTCTTCTTTCCCTGCCTTGGATGGTTTTCTCTGTGTTCATTTATAAACTCATCAACCTTTTTTGAAGCACCTTCTGTGTGCCAGGCACAGTGCTATGCTTAAGGATACCAAGATGGAGAAGGTGTGATAATTGCCTTCATGGAGTTCATGGATTAGCATAAGAAGAGAAAGACTGATAAATAAGTACAAAAACATGTCACAGGTGATGTGCTAGCCAATAGATGTGGTGGGTACATCAAGGAGGAAGTGGCAGTTATGTCATATCTCCTCTTCCCAGCTTGACTGGTAAACCCCTAACAGGGAGGCTGTAGAAATCCCTCGCTTCCTCAAAGTAGTAATCACTGCTTTGTTTTGTTTTTGTTTTTGTTTTTCCTCCTGTGGGTCTCTCCCTATAGACATTTGATAAATGTTCCTTGTTTCCAGGGGTTTTCCTCTCTAGAGATATTTGGCCAAAGCCAAGGTTTTACTGAGGGATTGAGGTGTGTATGACTGATGTTTAATCTGGGATATCTGACCATTTTTCTTTGGGTTATTTTAAGGCATATAAAATGAGAACTAGCATAGTGTGATGGGGGAAAAACAGTAATAAACAATACACCTGGGTTCTAGACTAGGAATAGCCTATTTGTTTTATCTCAGAGACAGCCAAATGATAGTAGATGCTTGGAAGGCTGTGTTGAGGAGGATTCTGAGACCGGGGCTCAGCAGGTAAGTGCTGAAGTTGAAATAAGATAATACTTAGTCTGTGCCAGGTCCTGTGCCGAGTGTTTTATATGCATTATCTAACTTAATACCAAAACCTTACAGTAGGTACTGTTATGAATATCTCCATTCTACAGATGCAGAAACTGAGGTATAGAGAATTTAAGTAACTTGCCCAATGTTATACAACTGGATAAGTAACAGAGCTGGGGTTCAAATCCAAAACAACTCCAGCTCCTCTGCTCTTAACCACGCTGGGCATTGTGAGTACTGTGTTCTTTTATATTGTCCTACACTGGACATTTTTGTGTAAGTATGTGACTTCATTTACAGAGGTAATTTGACTGGGGTCATGCATTTGTCTATCTCCTGTGACATTCGGTTCTCCTTGAAAGCCCTATCCATCCTCATATAACTGGTGCCTGGCAAAGAGTATGATTCAATAAATGCTTGAAGATTGAATTCATGAAAGATTTCAACCTCTCTGTGCCTCACTTCTCCATCTGTGAAATGACATGTTTGGACTTAGAGGATGTTTTAGAGATCTCTTGCTGCTTTGCAAGTCCTGGATCCTAGTATTTTACTCTGCCTGTGTTCCCTACAGTTCCTAATGACTGACTGACTTAATGAATGTCTAATTATTATTATTATTATTATTATTTTTTAAAGATTTTATTTATTTATTTGAGAGAGAGAGACAGTGAGAGAGAGCATGAGCGAGGAGAAGGTCAGAGAGCGAAGCAGACTCCCCATGGAGCTGGGAGCCTGATGTGGGACTCGATCCCGGGACTCCAGGATCACGCCCTGAGCCGAAGGCAGTCGTCCAACCAACTGAGCCACCCAGGCGTCCCTGAATGTCTAATTATTGTTAATAATTTGTGGCAATAGGGGCACCTGGGGGCTCAGTGGGTTAAAGCCTCTGCCTTCGGCTTGGGTCATGATCTCAGGGTCCTGGGATCAAGCCCCACATCAGGCTCTCTGCTCAGCAGGGAGCCTGCTTCCCCCTTCCCTCTCTGCCTGCCTCTCTGCCTACTTGTGATCTCTGTCAAATAAATAAATAAAAAATCTTAAAAAAAATAATTTGTGGTAATAATACTAAGTGGAGAGAAGGAAAAAATGGTGATAGGGAAGTTGTGGACAAAAAAGGCCTGACTTCAGAATGTAGTCAGAATCTCATACTTTGGCAGATACCCTGTCTGCAGACAGTGTTTCCCATTACAACTCCTATCCCCAGCTTACTCTTGCTTTTTGCTAGTCACTTTTTGATTAAGCTTATATTTTAATAACTCATCTACTTCCAGAAGGAATTTAAGGTGTTATCTGGTCAATAAAGGGAGATAGGAGAGAGAGGAGGAAAGGATGAAGAGAAATGTTCTAACTCCTTGAATGCAGCGATTGTCTTTCTTTGTTTACCGAGTGGTTGGCACATAGCAGACAACAGTATATTTATTGCGTATATGATGGGGTTGCCTGGGTGGCTTCAGTCAGTTAAGCTCTGACTCTTGATCTCAGGGTAATGAGTTCAAGCCCCATGTTGGGCTTTACACTAGGCTTGGAGCCTACTTAAAAAAAAAAAAAAAAAAAGGTATCATAAATATGAATTCTCATAGGTGTTAGTTGTGCTCAGGAAGAGGGAAATAATGACTCAATAGCAAAGGTTACCTGACATGCTTAACTGTCTGTTTTTGAAGTAACATAGTATCACCTGATAGCATTTGCTTTTGAACTGCTTATGAAGCATTTTCGTTTGTAATTAATAATGTATTGCTCTTTACCAATCAGTCATTGGCAGAGAATCTAAGGACTTGCTCTCTGCCCCATAGTAGTACCCTATATAGATTTCTGTCAACTTTTACCATTTTATATTGTTCATCTCCCTGATTAGGCAGTGAATTCCTAGAGGGGACAACCATATCATTTTTCGTCTGTGTTCCTAGCACCTAGTCTCTCATAGTGGCTAGCATAGAGTAGATATTCAAATGTTTATTGCACTTGAATCTTAAATCTAGTCCTTCACTCAAGTCAAACATCCCCAGCAAGTGATCATTCCCAGTCTATATTTAAACCCCTCTAATGATAGGGAGCTTTTTCCCCGTGGTCAGTCTATTCCCTCTTTGAATACCTCTGTTGCAGTTTTCTTCAAATTGGGCTAGAATTCTTATTTCTGTAGCTTCAACTTTTTAGTACTCATTCCTTTTCCTAGATCCTGCTTCTTTGCCTTGTTGGCCCATGGAAGCACATGCAAGCACAGGCACTGCCAGAGGATGCCTCTGGGATGTGTAGGCTCAAACCTACATGGGGCTGTTTGTCTTGAAAGGTACTCCATAAAAGCCAACCCAAGATAATCCATCTGCCATCCTGCCTTATCTCCACTTTATTTCTTTGTGTTTTCCCTTCTTGAATTCGCTTGTTCTTTTTTTGGCTCCTCAGAGGGAAATCTGTAGGTAAACATAAACTCATTAGTTCTCTGTACAGTGCAGCTTTCTCAAGGGAATGCTGAGTTATGGCCATGAGGCTTTTGGCCCCGGGCAACTAGGGAGAAAACAGTGGGGAAAGACCAAGTGGTGGTGGGGACAACACGGGACCCAAGACGGAGAGCATAAGCATAAGCCTGCCAAGGTTTGTGTTCCCTTTCTTCTCCTTCCCTAGTAGGGTGTTCTCAATAACTTAATGTATCTGTTACTTAAGAGGACTCCAGGGACATTTTACTCCCCATTGTCCATAGGATTGAGCCTAATCTCTTCTTGAGTCTGTCAGTTAGCACCCTGCAGAAACAGTTTTTTTCTTTTGCTCTAATGATAACAATAGCTAACCTTTTTTTTTTTTTTCCTGAAGTTTGTTTTTTTTTTTTTCCCAATTTATTTATTTTCAGAAAAACAGTATTCATTATTTTTTCACCACACCCAGTGCTCCATGCAAGCCGTGCCCTCTATAATACCCACCACCTGGTACCCCAACCTCCCACCCCCCCGCCACTTCAAACCCCTCAGATTGTTTTTCAGAGTCCATAGTCTCTCATGGTTCATCTCCCCTTCCAATTTACCCAAAAGCACATACCCTCCCCAATGTCCATAACCCCACCCCCCTTCTCCCAACCCCCCTCCCCCCAGCAACCCACAGTTTGTTTCGTGAGATTAAGAGTCACTTATGGTTTGTCTCCCTCCCTATCCCATCTTGTTTCATGGATTCTTCTCCTACCCACTTAAGCCCCCATGTTGCATCACCACTCCCTCATATCAGGGAGATCATATGATAGTTGTCTTTCTCCGCTTGACTTATTTCGCTAAGCATGATACGCTCTAGTTCCATCCATGTTGTCGCAAATGGCAAGATTTCGTTTCTTTTGATGGCTAATAGCTAACCTTTTTAGTGCATGCTGTGTACCAGGCACTATAATAAGCATTTTACATGACATTAGTTCTTTTCTGTTTTAATGCTATTATTATGCTCATTTTCTAGATGAAAAAAACAGAGACCCAGTTAAGTAATTTTAATTTATTCAAGATTGCCTAGGTTGTAAGTGGAGGTAGGATTTGAACTTGGCTGTAGGACTCCATGATCTCTATTGCTGGAGTACTCTATAACAGGGAGTCACTATTCACCACATCTTTATTGAGCATTTATATTATGCCAGATATTCTGTTTGGTCTTGGAAATTCATGAATGGATAATGAGACAATCTCTGCTCCAGAAGAGTTCATGGTCTAGTTGGGGAGGAACACATCAAGTAAGAATGACAATATAGTATAATGAGTAGTTATATACAAGGTTCCACGGGTACATGGATGGAGCGTGTAAGTGTATTTGGGAGAGTTGGAGAAAACTTAAGAGAGGATATGACATTGGGCTGATTCTTAAAGGAGGGGTAAAAGTTTACCATATGAATAGGAGGCCAATTTACACCAAGGTAAGTAAAATCACATATGTGGAAGAATGGAGGCATGGACTCTCTGATCCTGAAATATATTATTCTTCACTACTAAAACATTTGTTGATAACCGCTTGCTTTGGGCAAGGCGCTGTGTTAAGCACTTGGGTTGAGAGAAAAGATGCTAGATCATGTTTCTGGCTTTTAAGGAGCTTACAGTTCTGTTAGAAATTAGGACATGTAGTGCAGTTGGAAAGATATTGACTATAATTATAAAATCTGAGGTCTTAATTACCTTATTAGACAAAACAAAGTACTATTGGGGAAGTAAATCCCTTCTCATTGATTTGGTTAGGGAAGACTTCATGGAGAGGGAGCCCTCTGAGCTGGACCTTAATGGATGGTTTAAATATCACTAGAGAGAGAACAGCAGGAATAAAGGCCCCTAAGTAAATGTGAAAAAGAAGGGTATATTTGGAGATCATCAAGTAGGTGAGGGTTAAGTACTAGATCTAGAAACACAGGTTGGGGGCAACATAAGGTTGATTTTGAATGCCCACTGAGGAGTTAAGATGGGTTTATTCATTCCTTCTGTCATCAATTATTGAGTGTTTATATATGCCAAATACTGTGCAGGGGACACAAAGATGAAGACCTGGTTCCTGCTCTCAGGGGCTGATAGTCACGTAGGGGAAGACAAGACATGGAAACAAATAATTGTGGTATAGTGTAAGTGGTGTTATACACCATGGTGACCCAAAGAAGGGAGTGATTAACTCTGCTTAGGGGAATCATTAAAGACTTTACAGAGAAGATGCTTGAGTTTGTTCTTAGTAAAATTTGAGTTCAATAGATGGAGTCTGTGAGGTAGGAAAGAGCAGTCCAGCAAATTGCAAACATATGCAAAGATTTGCAGGCATTAAACAACATGGAACATTCTGGGAGCTGAAAGAATTTCTGTATAGCTGAAGTATAGGCTAAATGTAGGGGAATAACGGTGAGTGTTAAGGTTGGAGAAGCGTTTATAACAACATGCTGAGAAGCTTGGGCTTGTAGCATGTTCAGATCTATGTCTCAGAATGATCAAGCCTGATGGAAATGTAGAGGTTATTTTTGGAGGGATCAGATTGGGGAAAGAAGAAATTAGTTGGGGGTACTTAAGTAGCTAGGAGATAATGAGGATCTGAGCAAAAGTAAAGGCAGTGAAGGTGGAGAAAAGTGAGCAGCTATAAAAATACTAAATAGCAGTGCTTCCAGTTATTTTTTTGTGCTTTTCGTTTACCTCCCTTATTCATTCACTCACACATTCATCAAGCATTTATTAAATATGTCGTCTGTATTGTTCATTCAGTCTTTCCTTCTTGAAATACTTGTGCCTTCAATATGACAGGCATTTTTCTAGGTCCTGGTAACTCTGCAATGAACAAGACAACCAAGGTCCTTGCTCTTGTGAAGTTTACTTTCTAATGGGGGCATGCAGATAACAAAAAGGTAACTCCAAATGGTGACAGGTCCTCTGAGAAAAGTAGGGTGATGTGATAGAGAACAACTAGGAGAGGTTATGAAAAGCCTATGAGGTGACATTTGAACCAACACCTGAATGAGGAAGACCTAGCAGTTTGAAGATTTGGAAGCAGACATGTGTCAAGTGGAGGGAGAAGTACAAGTCATGGAATGAGTTAGGCATGTTTTGGGACCAAAGTGAGAGCCAGTGTGTCTGAATCATCATCTGAATCGAAGGGAAAAAAGTACCAGTGAGGTCAGGGAGTATGGCAGTCAGATATGTAAGGCCTCATAGATGCTGCTAAACACATTGAATTTTACTGAGAATACAATGAAAAAGATTTTGAGTAGTTTGAAAGATGGGAGTGAGGTGAGCCGGTTTGCATCTTTTTTTTGAAGATTTATTTAGGGCACCTGAGAAAGCATGAGGGAGGAGCAGAGAGAGGGAGAGGAAGAGAATCCCAAGCAGAACCCGAGGCGGGTCTGGATCTTAAGACCCTGAGATACTGACCTGAGCTGAAGGCACTGGACCGGCTGAGATGGGCAGGCTCCCCTACTGGTTTCCATTTAAAAAAGATCTTTCTGGCTACTTTGAGTAGAATGAATTGTAGACAGACATTCAAGGAGAGCAGTTAGGAGACTTGCAGTAGTTCAGGTGAGAGAGGATAGTGTTAGGGGTGTGATAGCAGAGATGATGAGGAAAAGTGGATGAATTTAGAATATGTTTTGAACAGGAGCCTACAGGACTTGCTGGTGGATTGGATATCAGGTATAAGGGAAATAATCGAGCTTGACTTTCAGGTTTTTGGATTTGTTTTGCTTTAACTTGACTAATTGGCAGCACCATTGTTGACAGTACCAGGTATTGAAACAGGAGGGACCAAGGTAGAAGTTTTAGGAGGGGAAAGAGGAAATGTGAAAAATTCTGTTGGCCATTTTATTTGACATCATCTGCACTGTTTGCTCAGGGGACAATTACACAGTTTCTGTGTATTTCCAAAGCATGTGCTTTGTGTGTAGTGTTAGGTGTCAAGTATGAGGGGGATGCTGAATGAGTAAGACCCATTCCTTGTCATCAAAGCTATTAACATTAAGTAACATACATCTAACACTGAACATATACAGTGTACCAGATTATAGACTAGTTGTTTGTTTGTTTGGTTTTTTAAGGTTTTATTTATTTATTTGAGAGAGACAGTGTACGTGAAAGTAGGGGTGGGGCAGAGGGAGAGAGAGAATCCCAAGCAGACTTCACAGAGCGCAGAGCCTGACGTGAGGCTCAGTCCCATGACTCTGAGATCAGGACCTGAGCCGAAATCAAGAGTCAGATGCTCAACCACTCAACCAACTGAGCCACCCTGGCACCCCCAGTCTAGTTCTTTGAAACATAAAGGTGAATAAGATTCAGATGATTCTCAGACCCACTCCACATCCAGAAAGATTGCTAAATGGAGAAAACATTTGCAAATCATATCTGATGAGGATTTGCATTCAGAATATATAAAAAACTCTTACAACTCAATAAAAGATAAATAACCCAATAGAAATTGGACAAATGATCTGAATTGACTCTTCTCCCAAGAAAATATACAAATGGCCATTAAATGCATGAAAAGATGTTAAACATTATTAACGATCAGAGAAATGCAAATAAAAACCACAATGAGATACCACTCACTTCATACCTACTATGCTATTATAATAACAAGCACATAATAACAAGTGTTGCGAAGGAGGTGGAGAAATTGGAACCCTCATGCCCTGGTAGTGGAAATCCAACGTGATGTAGCTGCTGTGGGAAATAATTTGGTGGTTTCTCCAAAGGTTAACCATAGAGGTACCAGATGACCCAGTAATTCCACTCCTAAGATACATACTTGAGAAATAAAAACATGTGTCCACACAAGAGCTTATATACAGATGTTATAGCAATAATTTAATTATCGCCTCAAAGTAGAAATAACACATGTCTATCCACCAGTAAATGGATAAATAAAACCTGTATCTACACAATGGAATATTATTTGGCAAGAAAAAAAGAGTGAAGTACTGATATATGCTAGAACATGGATGCTCCTTGAAAAAACATGTTGTCTGAAAGAAGCCAGTCAAAAAAACTGAATTTTGTACGATTTCATTTATATGAAAGGTCCAGAAAAGGCAAATATATAGAGATAGAAAGTAGATTTATGGTTGATAAGGTCTGGGAATGTGAATGGGGAGTTGATAGATGAGCATGAGGTTTGTTTCTAAAGTGATGGAAATTATCTAAAGTAAGATGGTTGCACCACCCTGTAAATATATGAACAATCATTTAATTGTCCACAAAATAGATACTATACCTCAAAAAAGCATTTTTTATTATTTTTAAGATTTTATTTATTTATTTGACTGAGAGAGAGATCATAAGTAGGGGGAGAGGCAGGTGGCGGCAGGGGGGTGGTGGTGAGAAGCAGGCTCCTCGCTGAGCAGAGAGCCCGATGTGGGTCTTGATTCCAGGACCCTGAGATCATGACCTGAGCTGAAGGCAGAGGCTTAGCCCACTGAGCCACCCAGGCGCCCAACAAAGCTTTAATAAAAAGAAAATATCCTTGACCTCAAGATGCTTAGAGTCAAGTTATGGAAACAGACTCTGAAACAAGTATAAAAACTAATGTGACCTTGGAGATATGTATAAATTGCAAATTTTTGCAGAAGAGGAAGGGAATCACTCTACCGGAGGACATCTGATAGACTCTAAGCATCTTGAGAGTGAGAGCTGTTATTTATTTATCATTGTATCCCCAGTCTAGAACTTAGCATATGTTCATTTCACAGTTGTTGAATGAATCTGTGAAAGAATAACAGTGGAAAATATCTAATGAAGGAGGTATTTGAGCTGCATCTTCAAGAGCAAATAGAGATGAACTAGACAGTGAAGGTGAGGAAAGAATTCTAGGGAGAGAAGATGGCGCCGGCCAAAGCGCTGAGTGATAAAAGGAAAGAACATGTTAGAATGGTAGGTGGTTCAGGTGGTTCAGTGTGGCTGGAGTATAAGCCATTTGGTGGAGAGTGGTGAGATAAGTAGCTGGTTGGACTAGATTATGAAGTACCTTGTGTGTCATACAAATAAGTTTGGGCTTTAATCCAAAGGTAATAGAAAGGTATCAAAGTCTGATGCGGTCAGTTTTATATCTGAGAAAGATCACTCTGGCTGCTATTAGGTGTGCATCTGTTCTAGCGAGATTAGATTCAGGGAGATCACCTTGGAGGTCACTGCAGTAGTCTGGGAGAGAGTAAGGGATAAAGTCTGAGGTGTGGCAATGAAAAATTCAAGGGCGATTCCATAGGTGGGAAATGTGACAAGCAGATGAATAGTCTAGAATATAAAGGCTCTAGGAGTCCATAGAAAGGACAGTTTTGCTCTGGAAGGGTTTCTGGAAGAGGTGGCATCTGGATTGGGACCGATACCATCCTAAAGGAATGATATAGAGTACATGGGAGGGTGGAGGGCATGTAGGAAAAAGTGAGCGGAGGGCCAGTGGGGAGGAAGCTAGTCTGAGAAGTAGGAATTTCATGGGAAAGGAATTGAAGAACCAAAGAATGGTAGGTGCCCCCAAATTTGATAATTGTTGAATGGGAGAGAAGTCATTAAACTATCCCTTCTTCTTTTAATATATTTGAGATTTTTCATTAAACAGCTTCCCAACTCAGCTGACCTGGAGGATGAGCTGGCCTTCCCAACTCAGCTGGCCTGGCTTTCTGGTGATGGTAGAGAGGTGGGGGTGATGGGCAGACAGCAGCCACAGCAGTTGTTAACACCAACATCTACTTTCACTTCCCTGCTCCAAGTTTGCTGTCTGTATCAGGCCTTACAGTTTGGCTAAACAGATTCCACGTCTGCATGATTCCCAGCTGATTCATGAGGTCTTTTTTTTTTTTTTTTAAAGTGAAGTGGTTGCACTTTGATTTATTGGCCTTGAATTGTCAGCAGGGCTGCAGAGTTGAAGAAGAATGTGAATGAGAGGAGAAAGGAGAGCTACAAATATGGAGAGCCTGTGAACTTTTGTACTTGTTATCCTAACCACCTAGTGGACCAGAGCATCTGTCCCCACAGGATAGAGGAGGCAGCCAGCCTGGTGTGCTTTATTCCTACCAGGTCTAGGAGATGGCTAATCTCTCCTTTTTCTGGGCTTAGGTAGTGTTTTGTTTAAATGTCAGTGGTTGTTATCCCTGTCATACTATTTTATCTTTAATACTCTGTTGTGTCCTGTCTCTTCCCCTCCCCTGCCCCTCACCAACTATGAATACCTCAAGGGCAAAGGTTGGGTTTATTTGTCTCTAATTTTTGTGAAAGAATGAAGTCTGTAGCTACATGGTTGATCAGTTTCTAACTTGGAAGGATCAGCTGGGACCTCTGAAATGCCAGTTGGCCCTAGTGGATGGCATTCCAGAGTTTAGGGCCCTTTACAGTTAGCAGGTACTTGAAGCCAGGACAAGAGGCCATCCTCTGACTGATGGATACTCCTGATGCATGCCACGATAGTCACTTAGTAGTTTCATAGATTTAATCTGGTAGCATCCTGTTAATTCACACCTTACCACACCGAAGGTATTTTGTTTTTAGTTCTGTGGTAAATAAGGAAACTGTGGCAGTTTGGAAAGCCAGAGTATTACAGCTGACTCCAAAGCTTTGGAGTTAAACAGATTTGGTGTGAATTATTATAGCATTTTAGTTTTAAAGCACCTTGAAAATCACCTAAGCCAACCCCCTCATTTTGTATATGGGGAAATTGAGGCACAGAGGAAGTTCCCTGTTTATTGACACATAGCAATTAAATAGGTATGCTAGATTACTAGCTCTTCTCTTCAACTGCTCTTCTTTTCACTGAGAAGGGTAGTTGTTGCCCTAAACCCATTTCTTGGGGTGAAAAGTGGGAATGAGATAAAACCCAAAGAAATAAGACATACTACATAGGGTGTTACTGGCTGTCTTACCCAGCATATTCTCCTGTTGTTGGAAACCTTTAGGGGAAATGAGTGTCTACAGTATAGCAATAAAACAGTCTCCCTTTTCACTTTCTTCTCTTACCATGTTTTATTTTCCTTCATAATACTACCAGAATTTATGTCATATATATAAATATATGTTTATTTACATGTTTATTTTCTGCTTATTCAAAGTTAAGTTTTATAAGAAAATATACTTTGCTTTATGCTTGTCTTTTGATTGAATTAGCAAACATATTTATTGGGTACTTTCAAGATGCCAGGTGCATGCTCCCCATGCCTTTGGTGTTTGCAGGTCAATGATATGTCTGTTTCTTTTTTGGGGGTGTGATCATTCATGAATATATCTAAACCTTGAACACAGAATACATATTACTGAACACAGAATATTCTTGAACACAGAATATATATTATTGTCAAGTGATTTTCTGATGACTTTATAGTGCTCATATGATTAGATTGAGGCTGCTTTTTATTGTGGATTTAGGCAGTGAGATGTAGATGTAGCATGAGCTTAAACCTCATGCTGCTTGATCAGATAGACCCAGGAGAGAAGAGAGTCTTAGAAGCAGGCTGCTGGGGAGAGAACACTTGGTCCATAGCTGTGGGGAGACAGCAAGACCTAGGGCAGACTTATCCACTGGGCACAGTAGGTACAGTCCCAAGGGACCCACAAAAATATCTTAATTTCCTTTAAGAATTAAAAAGCGACTACAGTCCAGCTTGGATTATACATCTTTGTAGCAGTGTAGTCATAAAATACATTTTTGCCTGTCACCCTTGCAAAGCGGCCATGCTAATCTTCTTTGTATTGCTCTAGTAGTGAGCACTGTGTTGGGTTATGGACTTTGGGGAGGGTATGTGATATGGTGAGTGCTGTGAAGTGTGTAAGCCTGACGATTCACAGATCTGTACCTCTGGGGCAAATAATATATGTTAGTAAAAATAATTTAAAAAAATAAAAAAATGTACTTATATTTTTATTAATATATTTTATATTTATATTATACACACACACACACACATATATATTTATTATTATTATTTTTTTAATGGAGAAAGAGGCCCACAAAGGCAGAAGTACCTGGGCCCCATGAAAATCATAATGTGACTCTAGGAGGACTTTGTGACTAGTCATTGATTTGGTCATTTGAGGCTGTAAGCCCTGTCTTTGATTTCTCCCATAAGTTCTGTGACCCTTTTTCCATCACTATTTCAACTGTGATCTTCAGAGAGTCATTTTTCTCCTTTATATCTCATCCGTGCCTTCTGTAGAGAGGAAACAGTTGTGCTCCCTGGGCTGAATAAGTCCATACTTTTAAAGCAGCCTAATTATTATTTTTTTCAAAAGATTTTATTTATTTATCTGACAGACAGAGATGACAAGTAGGCAGAGATGCAGGCAGAGAGGGAAGGGGGAAGCAGGCTCCCTGCTGAGCAGAGAGCCCGATGTGGGGCTTGATCCCAGGACCCTGAGATCATGACCGGAGCCGAAGGCAGAGGCTTTAACCCACTGAGCCACCCAGGTGCCCCAAGCAGCCTAATTATTTTATTTTTTATCTGTCTTCTCAAGGGCAAGAAAAATGTCTGGTTCATCTTTGCATCCCCTGCCTAGCCCTGGACCTGCACATTTAGAACAGGAGTACTTAAGTGAGATTTGAGTAAAGGAATAAATGTTATCAAACTTCACAGACAGCTTTGGGGCCTTATTTATTTGTTTGCTTGTTTATGTTCTTATTTGTTTATTGTCTTTTCTGAGATTCTGTCAGCAAAGTTTATAGAGCTATGGGAACACTCGAGAAAATGATGTGGAAAACAAGGGTATTGTACCATCTTAGAAAAGAGCCAATGTGGGGCGCGTGGGTGGCTCAGTGGGTTAAGCCGCTGCCTTCAGCTTGGGTCATGATCTCAGGGTCCTGGGATTGAGTCCCGCATCGGGCTCTCTGCTCAGCAGGGAGCCTGCTTCCCTCTCTCTCTCTGCCTGCCTCTCCATCTACTTGTGATTTCTCTCTGTCAAATAAATACATAAAATCTTAAAAAAAAAAAAAGAAAAGAAAAGAGCCAATGTGAAGAATCAGGTGCACATGGTGAATGAACGGTCTTCTCAACAAATGATGCTGAGACAACTAGTTAGCCACATGCAAAAGAATGAAGTTGATCCCTACCTCATACCATATACAAAAATTAACTCAAAATGGACCAATGACCTAAATATAATAACTAAAACTATAAAATTTTTAGAAGAAAACATTATCCGAAATTATGATCATTTCATAGATATGACACCCAAGCACAAGGAATTAAAGAAAATAATAAATAAGTTGGACTTAATGAAAACCTTTTGTGTTGCAAAGGACACCATCAAGAAAGTAAAAAGAACGCACAGAATGGGAGACAATATTTGCAAGTCATATATCAGATAAGGGAATTTGTATCCAGAATATGTAGGGAACTTTTACAACTCAGCAATAAAAATTAAATAATTTCATCAAAAAATGTACAGAAATTTCCAGTATGGCTTCTAAGAAGCTTGGGACTCACTACTTTGTCCTAACAAGTAAAAAGCTAAACAAACCGATAAATCAGGAATTCTTAGATTTATAAGAGAAGTGAGTTTATAAGAGCCTGGAACATTGGAGAGACCAAAAGTTGAATACAGAGAATCACAACTTACAGGAGCAGATACATTTGTGGGAACCAGTCCTGGAGTAGGGAAACCTGGGCCTTAGATGAATTGCTGGAGACTCCCTTTTGGCCACTCTGAGAGTTAAAAGCTCCAAGGGGACTCAGTCATTGAGATTCCCCCCACCCCCTGCCAATTTTGTGAGTTCTGCCTCCTGGATATCTATCAGGTTCTTAAGCTGAGTATTTTTTTTTTTTAAAGATTTACTTATATATTTGTCAGAGAGAGAGAGAAAGAGAGAGAGAGAGAGAGAGAGCGTGCACACAGAGTGGCAGGCAGAGGCAGAGAGAGAATCAGGCTCCCCGCTGAGAAAGGAGCCCGGCGTGGAACTCCATCCCAGGACCCTGGGATCACGACCTGAGCCGAAGGCAACTGCTTAACTGACTGAGCCAACCAGGCGTCCCTCTTAAGCTGAGTATTGAGAAAAATCCCCTCGTGCTTCTGGCGGGGGGCAAGGGAACTATTTAAAAATACTGCAGAGCATTCTGTTCTTAGCAAGGTGGTGGTCTGCCATCAGGAGAAACTAGTTAGCCAGAGCCCAACTGACCCCAGGGAAGGGAAATAATCCAACTCTAGCCAGCTCTAGACTTCCATGTAGGAGAAGGGAAATGCCAAATTCCAGCCCACTGAAGCCATCCTTTCCCACCTAAGAGGGGTGATGAGTGAAGAACTGAGAAGCACTTGTGAAGTTCATATTCCACAGGCATAGGCTCACTAAAAGACTGAAATTCAGTCATTGGACTCTAGTATGTTTCTCCTCCTTCCACACCTTGCTACCACATTACTAAAGGCCTATTTATAACAGTGCTTTGCCGACCTATCAAGAAAAAATTCTAAGACCTACCAAAAGACAAAAAGCACAGTTTTTTGGGTTTTGTTCTTTCAAGTAGGCTCCATGTTCAGCATGGAGCCCATTGTGGGGCTTGAACTCATGACCCTGGGATCCAGACCTGAGCTGAGATCAAGAGTTGGACACTTACTGAGTCCACCTAGATGCCCCAAAAGCACAGTTTGAAGAGAAAAACCAAAGCATCAGAATTAGAGTCACCTATGACAGGGATGTTGGAATTATTTGAACAGGAATTTAAAACAACTATGATTAATATGATCATAGCTCTAATGGCTAAAGTAGACAGCAGTATAAGAACAAGGGAGATGGAAATTCTAACACTAGAGATCAGAAACACCAGCAGAAATGAAAAATGTCTTTGATGGGCTTGCCAGTAGACTGGACATGGCTGATGAAAGAATCTCTGAGCTTGAGGGTATCTCAATAGGAACCTATAGAAGTGAAAAGTAAAGAGAAAAAAACATTAGAGAAAACAGTCTCTAAGAACCATGGAACAACTACAAAAGTTGTGATATACATTGCTATGGTCTGAAAATGTTTGTGTTACCCCCAAATTCATATGTTGAAATTTTAATCCCTAATGTGATGGTATTAGCTGGGGGAGTTTTTTGGGAGATGATTAGGTCATAGGGGCAGAGCCCTCATAATTGGGATTTGTGCCCTTATGAAAGAGGCCCCACAGAGCTCCCCAGCCCCTTTTACCATTTGAGAAAATGGCTAAAAGGTGGCCATCTATGAACCCAGAAGCCCTTACCAGACATAAAATCTAGTGCCATCATCCTGGACTTCCACCCTTCAGAAATGTGAGAAATAAATTGTTGTTTATAGCCACACCCAATCTTTTGCATTTTGTTAGAGCAGCCCAGACTTAAAATATTCATATCATGGGGATACCAGAAGAAAAAGAAATAAAATAAATATTTGAAACAATAATGACTGAGAATTGCCCTAATTAATGTCAGACGGCAAATCACAGATCCAGGAAGCTCAAAATACTAAGGAGGATAAATGTCAAAACAACAACGAGACAGAAACCTTCCATGGCAAAAAAACTACACCTAGACACAATTTTTCAAACTAGAAAATCAAAGATAGAAAATCCTGAAAGAAACAGGAGGAAAACCTTACCTACAGAGGAGTGAAGATAAGAACTACATCCAAGTTTTCCTCAGAAACCACGGAAGCAAAAGCAGGTAGAATGAAATGTTTAAAGTGTTGAGAAAAGGGCCACCTGAGTGACTCAGTTAAGTGTCCGACTTTTGATTTCGTCTCAGGTCATGATCTCAGGTGTATGAAATCGAGTCCCACTTTGGGCTCTGTGCTAGGCACGGTGCTTGCTTAAGATTCTCTCCCTCTGTCCCCACCCCTGCCCCCGCTCACACTCTCTTTTCTTTTCTTTTCTTTTTTTTTTAAGATTATATTTATTTGACAGAGATCACAAGTAGGCAGAGAGTTGGGGGGAAGCAGCTCCCCCACTGAGCAGAGAGCCCAATGCAGGACTCAATCCCAGGACCCTGAGATCAAGACCTGAGCTGAAGGCAGAGGCCTAACCCATTGAGCCTCCCAGGCGCCCTCATACTCTATTTCTTTAAAAAAAAAAAAAGTGTTGAGAAAAACGCCACCAGCCTAGAATTCTTTACCCTTCAAGAGAGAAGGAGAAATAAAGACAAAACAAAAAATGAAAGAATTTGTTCCCAGTAGATCTGACTTGCAAGGAATGTTAAAAGTAGTTCTTTAGAGAGAGGAAAATGATAGAGGTCGGAAACTCAGATCTACATAAAGGAAGGAAGTATCAGGAAAGAAATAAGTGAAGATATAATAGGAATATTTATTTTACTTATACTTTTTTAATGAATGATTGTAAAATTTATATTCAGTTTTCATGTGTTCACTACTAATATATAGAAATGTATTTTTTGGGTGTGTTTATATTATATTCTACCGTGTTGCGGAACTCTCTTATTCTAGTATTTATTTTTCTTTTTGTAGATTCTTTGGGATTTTCTACATAGTACATCAAGTCATCTGCATATAGGGGCAGTTTTCTTTCTTTCCAATTTGTGTGCCTTTTATCGCTTTATGCTGGCTAAAAACTTCAGTGTTGAATAGTAGTGGTGAGGGTAGACATGCTGACATTGTTTCTGACCTTAAAGGAAAAGCATTTTGTCCTTCACCATTGAATATGAATTTTTATAGTGCTGTTTTAATAGTGCTTTTTTTAAACTTGTAATTGATCTAGCATATCAGTTTTTTCAGAACAATAATACCAACACTGTATTTGATTATGTATGCATTTATGTGTCTATGTATGTGTGTGCATGTGTATGTGTGTGTGTGTGTAGATATGCTTATGAAAAAGTGAAATGAATGACAGCAATGAAACAAAGGATGGGAGGGAGAAATTACGATTATTTTGTTTTAAGTTACTCATATTACCCATGAAGTGATATAGTATTTGAAAGTGGACTTAAGGGGCACCTGGGTGGCTCAGTGGGTTAAAGCCTCTGCCTTCGGCTCAGGTCATGATTATGGGGTCCTAGGATCGAGCCCCATGTTGGGCTCTCTGCTCAGCGGGAAGCCTGCTTCCTCCTCTCTCTCTCTCTCTCTCTCTGCCTGCCTCTCTGCCTACTTGTGATCTCTATCTGTCAAATAAATAAAATCTTAAAAAAAAAGGATTTTTTTATTTAGTTGTAAATGTATACTGCAAACTCTAGGGCATCCATTAAAACAATAAAAGCAAATATGAGTGATAAGAAAGAGGAGAAAATAAAATTATGGAAAATTCTCAGTTAAAATTACAAAAGTTTGGGGGTGCTTGGGTAGCTATTGGTTGAGCTTCCTACTCTTGATTTCAGCTCAGGTCTTGATCTCAGGGTTGTGAGTTCAAGTGCCATGTTGGGCTCCATACTAGGCATGGAGGCTACTTAAAGAAAAAAAAAGAAAAATCACAAAAGCTTGGAAAACAAAAACAGGAGCCAAGAACAAGAACAACAAACAGAATATATCGACAGATGTAGTGGATATTAATCCAGCTATATCAGTAGTTACTTTAAGCATCAGTAATCTAAATGCACCAATTAAAAGATTGTCAGAGTGGATTAAAAAAAACAAGATCCACTATATATTGCCCACAAGAAACCCATTTTTTAAAAAATTTTTTTAATTTAATTTTTTTTTTAAGATTTTTATTTATTTATCTGACAGAGATCACAAGTAGACAGAGAAGCAGGCAGAGAGAGAGAGGAAGGGAAGCAGGCTCCCCGCTGAGCAGAGAGCCCGATGTGGGACTTGATCCCAGGACCCTGAGATCATGACCTGAGCCAAAGGCAGCGGCCTAATCCACTGAGCCACCCAGGTGCCCCAATTTAATTTTTTTTAAGAATTTATTTTTCAATTTGACACAGGGTGAGCAAGAGAGAGCGAGCAAGCACAAGCGGGGGGCGGGGGGAAGGCAGGCAGGGGAGAAGCAGGGAGAAGCAAGGAGCCTGATGTTGGCCTTGATCCCAGGACCCTGGGATCATGATCTGAGCTAAAGGCAGCCACTTAACCAACTGAACCACCCAGGGGCCCCAAGAAACCCATTTTAAATAAAAGGACACATATAAATTAGAAGTAAATGAATGGAGAATAATATGCCATACTAATATTAATCAAAAGAAAGCAAGACTAACTATATTTCAGAAAGAGCAGACTTCAAAGATTTATGTATTTATTTTAGAGAGAGTGTGAGCAGGCAAGTGGGGGTCAGGGAGTGGCAAAGGGAGAGGGAGAAAATCTCAAGCCGACTTCCCATTCAATGTATAGCCTAATGCAGGGCTCAGTCTCATGACCCTGAGATCATTACATGAGCCAAAATGGAAGAGTTGGGTGCTTAACCAACTGAGCCACCCATGCACCCCAGAAAGAGCAGATTTATTAGGAAATTTATTAGGGATCAAGAGGGGCATTATGTAGTGATGAAAGAGTGTCCTTCAAGAAGACATAACAATCTGTAATATATATGTGCCTAACAAAAGGGTATCAAAATATGTGGGCAAAACTGATAGAATTGTAAGGAGAAATAGACAAATCCACTTTTCTAGTTGGAGAGTTCAACATTCCTGTGTCAGAAATGAACAGACTCAGAAGGCAGAAAGTCAGTAAATACATAGCTGAGTTCAGACACCATCAATCAACTGGATATATATAATGGACATCTATAGACTGCTTCATCTGACAGCAGCAGGATAGAGACATTCTCAAGTTTACATGGAACATTCCATGTAAACAATAACCAAGATAAAACACAACCAAGATAAAACACAAGGTGGGCCATAAAACAAAACTTAACAAATTTAAAAGACTAGGAATCACACAATGTCTCCTGTCAGAGCACAATGGAATTCAGCTAGAAATCAGTAAATGAGTGACAGCTAGAAAATCCACAAATACTTGAAGATCAAACAACATACTTCTAAATAACACATGGATCAAAGAAGAAGTCGAAAAATTTACATATTTCAACTAAATGAAAATGAAAATCCAACTTACCGAAATTTGTGGGATGCAGGGAAAACCATGCAGAGGGAAAAGAGGAAAGATCTAAAATCAATCACCTGAGCTGGGGCCTGTGCCTGCCAAGTTAGACCTTCCCAGGGCAGTGTTGGCTTGTGGAGGCAAAAGACTTCTGCTGGCCCGAGTGACAATGGCTCTTTCATGATGAGGGGGAGATTGAGGACTTCCAATATGATAAAAACTTGGAGACATTTCTGTCCCCTCCTGTGGGGGGATAACTTGTGCATCACCAAGAAGATGAAGAGAATGGGGAAGACAAGGCAACGTGTCCCAGCTGCTTTCTCATTATAAAAGTTTTATGCAAGGATATAAATTTATGCAAGGATCAGTTTATGTGCGGACAAATAGTCCCAGCCCTGCTTCCACCCACAAAGAATTAGGTAAATGCTGAAGAAGACTTTAGGAATCCAAATCTTCAGCATTTGGGAATGAGCCAACCTGGAAAAATCAAATGCAAGTTACTCTTTCTTCAAGAGGACAACCATTCTGTAGTTGGTTCTTTTGTTAGAGTTTGGATCCTTGCCATTGACTGCTAAGTTCATCTCCAATTAAAGAAGCAAGTCCACGACATGAAAAAAATAAATAAAATCACCTAAGTCTCCACCTTTGGAAACTAGAAAAAGCAGATTAAAACCGAATTAAGTAGAAGAAAAGAAGTAATGAAAAACAGAGTAGAAATCAATGAATTAAAAATAGGAAATCAGTGGAGAAAATCAAAATCAAAATCTGAACCTTTGAAAGGTTGATAAAACCAGTAGGTCTGTAGCCAGGCTACCTAAGAAAAAAAGAGGACACAAATTACTTCTATAAGTGAAAGAGGGGGCCTCAGTGTCTTTTATGAACATCAATGTAAAAATCATCAGTAAAATATTAACAAATTGAATCTTACATTATATAAAAAGAATCATACACCATGACCAAGTTGGGACTAATCCCAGGTATACAAGTTGGTTCAACATTTGAAAGTCCGTTACTATATTCCATCACATCAATATGTTAAAGAAGAAAAATTACATAAATGTATGAATAAAGAAAAACATTTGACAAAAATCCCATACCCATTTAAGATAAAAATTCTCACAGAACTAGGAACAGAGAGGAACTTCCTGAACTGGATAAAGAATATCTGCAGGGCTGCCCGTGTGGCTCAGCCAGTTAAGTGTCGTCTTCAGCTCAGGTCGTGATCCTGGGGTCCTAGGACCAAGCCCTGCATTGGGCTCCCTTCTCGGCAGAAGTCTTCTCCTTCTCACTCTCTGTGTACACTTGCTCTCTCAAATACATAAATAAAATCTTAAAAGAATATCTACAGAAAATTACAGGTAACATCATCCTAAATGGTGAGAAGTTTGAAGCTTTCCCACAAAGCTTAGGAACAACCTAAGGATGTCCCCTCTCACCGTGCTTTTTAACATCATACTGTGGAAGTCCTAATTAATGTAAAAATAAAAGTAAAATGTATACAGATTTGGAAGGAAAAAGTAGAAGCATCTTTACTCATAGATGACATCATTTTCTATGTAGAAAATCCAAAAGAATCAACAAACAACCTTCTGGAACTACTGTTTGATTTTAGCACGTTTTCAAGATAATGTAAATCTAACAAGGTTAATATAAAAAAACCAATTGCATCCTTCATATCAGCAATGAACAAATGGAATTTGAAATTAAAAACATAATACTATTTACTTTAGCTCCATAGAAGTGACATACTAGCATAAATACTAATAAAAATCTAGCAAAATATTTGTTATAAGATCTATATGAGGAGAACCAAAAAAAGCCCTGATCAAAGTATTAAAGAAGAACTGGGGTGCCTGGGTGGCTCAGTCAGTGAAGCATCCCACTCTTGGCTTCAGCTAAGGTCATAATCTCAGGGTCATGAGATTAAGCCCCGCATCTGGCTCCCTGCTCAGTGCAGAGTCGGCTTGGGATTCTCTCTCCCTGCCCCTCTGCCCATCTCCTCCTTGTGCTCACTTGCTCGCTCGCTCTGTCTCTCTCTCAAATAAATAAATAAATAAATAAGATCTTTAAAAATATATTAAAGAACTAATTAAATGGAGTGATAGTCCATGTTCAGGTATAGGAAGACTCAGTGTTGTCAACAAGTCAGTTCTTCCCAACCTGATTTATAACTGTAGTGCAACACCTGTCAGAATCCCAGCAGGTTATCTTGTGGGTATTGACAAACTGATTCCAAACTTTAAATGGAGAGGCAAAAGACCCGGAATAGCCAATACTGTATTGAAGGAGAAGAACAAAATTACCATACAATCCAGTAATTGTGCTCTCTGCGTTTCACCGTAAGAGTTGAAAATCTGTGTCTGCACAGAGACCTGCACACAGATGTTTATAGCAGCTTTATTTACAGTTGCCAAATGGTGGAAGTAATCAAGATGTCCCTGCGTAGGTGAGTGGATAAATAAATTATGGTATTTCCAGATAATGGAATATCTTCGTGAATATTACTAAGAAGAAATGAGTGATCAAACCATGAAAAGACATAGAGGAATCTTAAATGCATATTACTAGTCAGAGAACCCAGTGTAGAGGCTACATATGATTTTAACTATATGGCATTCTAGAAAAGTCAAAACCATAGAGACAGAAAAGAGGTCAGTGTTTGGTAGGGGCTGGGGGGAAAGAGAGTTAAATAAGCAGAGTTCAGAGGATTTTTAGGACAATGAAGCTACTCTGTATGATTCTCAAGTGTTGCATAGATCTCTGTATACATTATACATTTGCCCAAACCAGTAAGCTGTATAACATTAATAAAGAACTTAAAGGTAAACTATGAACTTTGGGTGAAATGATGTATCGGGGTAGGTTCATCATTTGGAACAAATGTACTACTCTGGTGGGGGATGTTGATAATCGGGAAGCTCTGCATATTTGGGTGCAAGGGACACATGGGCATTCTCTGTTATTTTCCATTCAGTTTTACTATGAGCCTAAAACTGATCTAAAATGGTCTATTTTTAAAAAATGGACAAAGGATCTGAATAAACTTTTCTCCAAAGAAGATACATAAATGGCCAATAAGCACATGAAAAGGTGTTCAGGGTGTTCAGCATCATTATCCTTTAGGGAAATGCAAAATTGAAAATACATTGCAATACCATTTCCCACCTGCTTGGATGCTTTTATCAAGAAGAAACTAACAGGTGTTGTTGAGGATGTGGTGAAATTGGAGCTTTCATGCAGTGCTGATGGGAATGTAATATGGTGCAGCTGCTGTGGAAAACAATTTGGCAGTTCCTCAAAAGGTTAAGCATAGAATTACCATATGACCCAGCAGTTTCACTCCTAGATATATATACTCAAGAGAAATGAAAACATGTCTACACAAAGACTTGTAGATAAATGTTCATAAGAGCATTATTTGTAATAGTTAGAAAGTATAAACAACTCAAATGTCCAGTAACAGGTGAGTGGATAGCTATAATGTGGAGTGTCCATATATTGTATTATTTGGAAATAAAAAGGAACTACAGTATATGCTACAACCTGATGAACATGGAAAACATTATGCTAAGTGAAAGAAGCCAACCACAAAAGACCATATTGTATGATCCCATTTATATGAAACAGCTAGAATAGGCAATTGTAGATGGAGACAGAAAGTAAATTAGTGGTTTCTTGGGCTGGGGGAGGATGGAGAGGGACTGCTAACTGGTTATGTGGTTTCTTTGGGGGCTTGTAAAGTGTTCTAAACTTAGAGGTGGTGGTGGCAGCACAACTCTGAATATACTAAAAAGCACTGAATAGTACACTTTAAGTGGGTGAATTTTATGGTATGTAAATTAGATACCAGTGCAGCTTTTAATTAAAAGAATCAGGTGCACGGAAGTGTATGATTGTAGGACAAGTTGTGAATGTGAGTGCTGAGGTGCAGTAGCAGTGCTTCTCAAACTTTAATGGGCATATGGATTAACCAACCTATCTTATTTAGTGTAGATTCTGATTCAGGAGGTCTGGGGTAGAGTCCGAAATTCTCTTGATTCTTAATAAGCTCTCAGGATGCTGATGCTGCTGGGCTATGGCCCATGCTCTGGGAGGCAGTAAAGGATGTTTGTTTCTTCAGTGAATAGAGTCCGTCTAAAGAGCCTTCAAGCCAGAAGGATATGGCCAGCATTTTGTTGGAAGGCATAATGTAGTTTGGTGGAAGAGAGGGGCTTAATGGACAAAGTAACCAGCCTGTGTAAAGACTCAGACCACAGAGTATCCAATATTTGGGGGTTATAAGAGGCCTGTTGTTTGGGTTACAGGGGTGGATCCCTGAATCTTTTGCACCTGAGGATTTTCTCTCTCTCTCTTTAAAAGAATTTATTTACTTATGTGAGAGAGCATGAGAGGGGAGAAGATCAGAGGGAGAAGCAGACTCCCTGCTGAGCAGGGAGCCCAATGTGGGACTCGATCCTGGGATTCCAGGATCATGACCTGAGCCAAAGGCAGTTGCTTAACCAACTTGAGCCACCCAAGTGCCCCAGCATTTTCTCTTTTAATGAAATTTTCTCTTGTTCTCTGCCTGACATTTTTGATTTAACTTCTTTCAGATCTGTTCTTAGGTAGACTGGTACTACCAAGGGCCTTGAGAGCTTCTAGGAGGGGAGTGATTGGTTGGCAAGAAAACATTCTATTTGTGGGTCTTGGGAGTTGGATGTGAACCCATCAGTCAGTAACCATGCCTGGAGAGCCTTCTTAATTAGCTGCCTGACCTCTGGACAGGGCATACTCAGACTGACTTACTGCTTGGACCCAGATGAATAAACGCATTAATGAGGGAGCAAATAAAGATGTATTTCCAGATGGTAGGGGTTAATTTTAGCAATAGTTTACAGTTTTCCTTATTTTTTCCCTTGTGCTAGAAGACCAGTATGGATGTAGTTTAAAGAATTGTTCTGTTCAGGAGGTAAATAATAAAACCAAATCATGTCTCTTCTCTTTGCATTCATAGTACTCCATGAAGAGCTAAACAGTTCTCTAAGCTCCAGTCTAGTCTCAGCCTTAGTGCTTGCCCTTCTGAGAGGTATTTTCCATGAGGCTCTGAAAGCAGTACTGACCTGTGCTTCGTCAACATTCGGTTCCACAGCCTCTCCTGGTACTTTATAAAGTGCTTCCACTCTCCCAGGAGGAAAGACAATGAAATCACTTAGTCACCTTGAATGTTCTTACCCTCCCAGCCCCCCAATGAAGTCAGAAGTCTTATTCTCTGTTTTCCAGCCAGAGAGTAAGGTATAGATATTAGCTCACTTGATCACTATCATGGAGAGGCACACCATAGCTGGCCTGGTTCTTTGGATCTTTCTTAGTTTTCCCTTTAATGGAGTTGTCTTGCTTCTTTTTTAAAGATTTTATTTATGTATTTGAGAAAGAATGAAAGCAAGAGATCACAGAGCTCCAGAGAGGGAGGAGCAGATTTGCTGCTAAGCGGAGAGCCCAATGTGGAGCTTGATCCCAGGACCCTGGGATCATGACCCGAGCTGGAAGCAGTTGCTTAACCATCTTGCTTCTTTGAAGATGTAGTTGTGTTGTTGGTGGTTTTTTTTTTGTTTTTGTTTTTTTGGACATTGAGTTTTTAAACATGATTTTCTGGGTGCCTCCTGGTATCAAATGAATACTTCTTTCCCAGATACTTATTAAGTATTTTTCAAATGTTTATTTATACTCACATTTAAACATCTCCAGGTGGGATGCTGGTTTGTCAGCATACTTACTGTATTGGAGAGAATTCTGTTCAGTTCCTCTAGTTCTCACTCAAGTGCTTAGTATATGCTCAGCTTTGTTCTGTTCTCCTTTCGGGACAAAAAGCAGTGTATTCTCCTTGGCTCTGTGGGATCTTCCAGGTTTATGGGATGGAAGCAAGGTAGACATAAGCAGGCCAGGACTAGGGTGAAGCAAACGAGGCACTAGGGTGCAAACTTTAAGGAGGCATTCATTTTCAAGGTCATGCAAATGGAGGGTCAGTACCTGACAATGAGTGCCTCCTTAAATTTTGAGCCCTAGGTCCCTTGGTTTATCCCCGCTTTCCTTAGTCCTGGTCCTGGCCTTAAGAAGCAGTTACATTGGGGCATTTGTGTGTCTCAGTTGGTTAAGCATCTGCCTTAGGCTCAGGAAATGATCCCAGGGTCCCAGGCTCCCTGCGCAGCGGGACACTTGCTTTTTCCTCTCCCTCTGCCTGCCCCTCTCCCTGCTTATTCTCTCCCTCTTTTTCTCTTTCTGTGTCAAATAAATAAATAAAATCTTTTTTTAAAAAAACAGTTACATCACTTGGAAATCACATCTAAGATAACATAAGACTATGAATGACTGGTATGGAACAGTGCTTTTCAGATTTAATGTGCATATGAGTCATCTGGAGACCTTATTAAAAGGAAAATTCAGATTCAGGGGGTCTGGAGTGATGCCTGAGATCTGCATTTCTCCCTCCTCTCTCTCTCTCTCTCTCTCTTCCTTTCTTTCTTTTAAGGTTTTATTTATTTATTTGAGAGAGAATAAGAGCGCAAGAAGGGGGAGGGTCAGAGGGAGACGCAGACTCCCCGTTGAGCAGGGAACCTGATGTGGCACTCCATCCCAGGACTTCACGATCATGACCTGAGCTGAAGGCAGTCACTTAACCAACTGACCCACCCAAGCGTCCCGAGTTGCTGCATTTCTATTAAGCACGCAGACAATGCTGATATGACTCTTTGTGCCACACTCTGAATAAGGAGAAAAATCCCTGCTTGAGAAAAGCAGAGGGCCAAAGTCACTAAGCTAGGGGATCAGGGCGGGCTTCTTCAGAGAAGGTGAAATTGCAGCTGGGTTCTCAAAGGACAGCTTGGTTTTGGATGGGATAAAAGAGGGAAATGTTGTGAGCAGAAGGAAGAATATACAAAGGCCTAGAGACCGGAATGAGTCCCATGTGTTTTGAGACAGTGAACAGACTGGTTTGGCAAGATGCAAGTCCAAGTTAGAAAAAAGGGAAAGAGTTTTGATACGTAGCATGAAACCTGTACTGGGTTGTTTATTTAGAAATGTGGCCTGGGGCACCAGGGTGGCTCAGTCGGTTAAGCGTCTGATTCTTGGTTTTGGCTCAGGTCATGATCTCAGGGTCCCGCAATCAAGCCTCATTTCAGGCTTCTTGCTCACAAGGGAGCCTGCTTGTCTCCCTCTCTCTTTGCCCTTTCCCCTGCTTGCACTCTCTCTCTTTCTCAAATAAATAAATAAACCTTAAAAAAAAGAAAGAAAGAAATGTGGTCCTTAATTGTCTGCTCAGGTACCACCCAGATGGGCATTTTCATTTCTTATGTCAACTTGTCCTGGGATATTCTGGGACCTCTTTTGTTCTGGGGAAATAAAGATCTGAGTTAGGACTCCTGAATATATTCTGTGAGGTACTGTGTGAGGTAGGAAAAGGGAGTAGGTGGGTGACTTGAGATAGCCTTTTTTTTTTTAAATAACTTTCCTGGAACATGTAAAATTCTGAAAGCCCTCCCTAAATAGTGATGGGAGTAGTGTACACACACATAAAGGATGCCGGATAAGTATGTGCTGATTTGACTCAGTAGGAGAGTTCTGCCCATTTTACTTCAAACTTTCTGTGTAAAGTACTTTTCTGAATTTATCACAAGAACAGTGGGAAATTGGGCCCTGACCATCATAAGTACTAAAGGAATATTTGTTGTTTGATTCATTTGACTAAGGCCTGTCTCTCTTTACATTGAGAAACATTTTCAGCTCAGGTCAGTGTAAGAATGTATGAATGTAACGTTTTTGACTTATGTACTGACACTTGGTTATGCTTTTGTATGGCTGTAAGGAAGTAGAAGTCTTGAGACCTGAACTCAAAGAATTTAGTATTATTCTTGAGCAGCAGTTTTCAACCCTAGGCAGTTTTCATCAATGTCTAAAGACATTGTTGCTTCTGTGGAGATGCTTTTGGCATCTAGAAGGTAGAGGGTCGGGGATGCTGCTAAAACATCCTACAGTGTACAGGGAACTCCCACCTCACCAAAGAATTACCCAGTCCCAAATATCCCTAGTGCCAAGGTTGAGAAACCTCTAGAGGACAAGACTAACAAATAGAACCAGAACTTTGAAATTGGAAGGTTGTACTGCTTGTTAATAGCAGAGCAGGGACTAAAGCTTAGTTCTCACTAGTCTAATGTGTTGCTTGCTACCATGGGGCCATTTAGAGTCAGACGGCATATGACAGAATATTTTATCTAGCTTCATCTCCCACTAATCCTGATTCATACTTTTTGCTCTAGCCATGCTCATTTATTTGTATGCTGAGTAACTTTATTCCTTCATTTTTATGTTAGTCTGTTTGCCTGGAACATATTTCTCTTATTTCTTCATCTGGATGGTATTTCACATCTCCTCCAGAAGTCTTTGCCAGTCTATAACACTACAGATTGGATCAGAAGCCTCTTCTTTATTCTTCCATAGCTAGTCCTCAGCATATAATAAAGAAATTTTCTGTGTATATGTGTGAATTCTTGATTAGGCTATGAGCATCTTAGGAGTTGGGTTTACTCTCCGGTCCTCATTGCCTAGCACAGACATGTAGTACACTGTCAGTCATAGATAAGAGATAAAGTAAGTGGTTAGAGAAGGGTGAGATCAGTGGGAAGTAGAGTATTGGGGAAGGCTTCATAAAGATTGTGACACTTGAAGCTCTTCATAATTCCTTGAAGATAATGATGAATGTATGAACACCTTATATTGGGCAGGCACAGTTCTAAGACCGTAATGGATTTTTTGGTGGTGTTTTTCTACAGGTTGATATGTCAGACCTCTCTCCAGAAGAGCAATGGAGGTAAGTGTGATGGTGTGGGCCCCTCAGGCTGGGAATTTTAAATTAGTCCTACTAATAGAGTTGTATATCTACCCTTTTGCTTCCTTGTCTGTGGGGAAGCCATGACTTGACTAGTAGGAGAGGTCATTTGGGATCTTTTCCAGTATTCCTGGGTAGCTCCTTTAGTCCTGGGGAGTGAATAGGTAATTACACCAAACTATTAATATGGGTTTAAATACTACTAGTTCTGCCATTTCCTAGCTATGCTGTCTTGGGCGAGTTACTTGATTTCTTACTATCTTAGTTTCCCTGGTTTGCACAATGAAAGGTTACAACAGTAGTTACACCTCATAGAGTTGTGAGGACTAATATATGTGAAATTCTTAGAACAATGCCTGGCATGTGGTAAGCTTCCAGTAAGTGTTATCGCTTTGCAAATCACTATCATCATTAACATCATCATTATCCACAAAACAGAGCAGAGAGCTCTGGCTGAAATATGGGAATGGTGTCTTCCTGATCTCAACTCTGCTACTAATTTGCTTTGTAACCAGAGTGAGTCACTAGTCAACAAATACCTTATTATCGTGATTGCTCATCAAAGAGTCGTCCGAGTGTTTGCCCTACAACGTAGCTGACCAATGAGCTGAAATCAACCATGTAAACTTTATTAATAGTGCAAAAAAAAAGCCCTTTCATTTATTTTATAAAAATAGAGAATGGCAAAGATAACAACTTACGTGACAAAACCAGCAAGATTTTAGAAAACTTCAAGCTTAATATGCACCAGTTGTGTACCTCAGCTATCAAAACACTCCAAAATTTGGAATATGTTCATAGAAATATACTTTCTGCTTTAGGGAGGTGAAAGTACCACTGTGTTTCACTGAGTCCATACTGATTTTGTTGTAATCACAGCATATTAAGAAGATCTTCAGTTAGATAACATCTAGAAGAAGGCAACCAGGCTAATGGTTTTCATATTATGTTATATGAATAGCATTTAAAAGATCTCAAACTGTTAGCCTAAAAGGGCACAGAAAAGTGGTAGTAGAAAGAGGATTTTTTTTTGTTTTGTTTTTGTTTTAAGTGAGATCATATAAATCTTTGAAAGAGTAGCATTGGGAAAGAAGAGTAAATATGTCCTTGGTTGTTCCAGAATATAAAAGGTCGTTCATCGGGACGCCTGGGTGGCTCAGTGGGTTAAGCCACTGCCTTCGGCTCAGGTCATGATCCCAGGGTTCTGGGATCGAGTCCCACATTGGGCTCCTTGCTCGGCAGGGAGCCTGCTTCTCCCTCTGCCTCTGCCTGCCTCTCTGTCTGCCTGTGCTCGCTCGCTCTCTCTCCCTCTGTCTCTGACAAATAAATAAATAAAATCTTTAAAAAAAAAAAAAAAGGTCGTTCATTAGGGAATGAAGCTATAGCAAGATTTTTGTCTTGTTATCAGAGACGTTTTTAATAATTGTGATATATTGAGAGGCAGTGAGCTCCTGCCCTTAAAGTATTGGAGTTTTATTCCTTTATTAGCACATGAGTACCTACAATGTACCGGACACATGGTTCTCTAGAGGCATATGTTTTCAGCTAGTGGAAGTATTCATACAAAAATTATAAAGACAATGTTTGCATTGGGTGGGAACCTGAGCTAGAATTGTTGTTCTCTGGTCTTTTCTCCATATTTCTTTGATTTTGTTGTTGTTCTTATTGTTATTGTTGTTGTGTACATCCATTCAGTCAAATATTGCCTGAGAATAAGAAATTTATCTCTTATCTTTATAACTCCCCAGAGTCCTTAGGTTTTGAAAGTGTCCTTTGCCCTTTTAGTTTAGCTTATCCTCTCAACAACACTATGTGGGAAGCAGCAGAGATACAGACTCTTTGTGACAGATGAAGAAATTGTGATGTAGAGATGTGAATTTTCTTGGCCAAGTCCACATGGATGTCTGAACCTAAGTTTCTGACCCCTACCCATACTATTTGTTTGCCAGATTCTCCTACCCTGGATGAGTTGATGGAAGATGAACCCTGAGGTGCTGTGGCTGGCCGCTGACATTTGGCTACCCACTACCCCCACCAGTTTGCTCTCTAACATTTTACTGTGAAAAATCTCAGAAAAGTTGAAAGAATTACACAGTAAACACCTTTAGGCCTACCACCTAGATTGTACAGTTTTCCCTGTACTTGCTTTATCATTTGTCTGTAATTCATCCCACTAGGTGGTTCTTACATAGTCTGTCATTGCCCTTGGGAACTCTATGAAGATATCATTTGTTGTCCTTTCCCTCTCTGCCTAATACCCCCATCTATGGAGGATTGTCATAAAAGCTCCTGACTATGGGCTGTATTTGTATTTATTTTTCTGACTCCTTCCTCATTTCTCTGTTGGCTGACTCTGACTCTAAGAGGCAAAAGCAATCCCTTGTTGCCATTCCTCTGGACCAAGAATGCCAGCCTTAGATGAAATAAGAGTTTCCAGTTGTACTCTTCCTTAAGCTCTTGAGGAGGCATACTGTTGGATTAGTATAAAGTTAAAGCAGTCCAAACTTTCAGGCTTTAGCTAGTCTTAAACAGGATCCCTGGTCCTGACAGAGAGAATAGGACAAATAAAGGAAGACTTAAACCCTGGGATTAGTACACATTTGCAGTAGTACTTATTTTTGTGTCATAAATATCATCGACTAAGAGTATGTGACTTTATGGCTATCCTTCTCTGTGGGTTACTTTGTCCTTCCAGGGATGGTTGAAGTTGAAATAGGACTGAAATGGGCAGTAATGACAAGATTCTTCTGGGTCCTCTTTCCTACAGGAAAGGTATCAGCTGTTTCTGCTCTTGGGGGTGGGCAGCAGACAACCCACCTTTAACTCCAGTAGCTGAGCTTCTGAGGTCCGTAGAGCCCTTGTTCTATCCCAAATGCCTATTTTCTAGGGTGTGTGTTTTTCTAGCCCCTAATTTGTATAATAACCTGCAGTTGCAAAGGCCAGGAATATGTTCTGAACTATGGACTTGTGGGATATCCCTGGAAAGCACTACGCTTTTACTAGCACACCTTCCCTGACCTGCCTCGCTTCATCTGTTTGACTTTCAGGGTTGAGCACGCACGAATGCATGCCAAGCACCGTGGCCACGAAGCCATGCACGCTGAAATGGTCCTCATCCTCATCGCTACTTTGGTGGTGGCCCAGCTGCTCCTGGTGCAGTGGAAACAGAGACACCCCCGCTCCTACAATGTAAGCCACTGCCTCTCAGTTCTTCTTCTGACAGTTGTCAAAAGACTCTCCTAGGTATTCTAGGGTCTAGCCTCACCCAGGCTGCATTTGTCAGGGTATGGAAAAAGATAATAGATGTTATGTATGAATGGTGAATAATGTATGGTGGGTGTGCTTTTAGGAGGCAAGTGATTCAGATAGTTAAAAAAAAAAGAGGTAGAACTTGAGACTACTTTTATGGCCAGAAAAGATAGGTCTTCCCTTTTAAACATTTTGGGACAGATCCATGAAGGGGATACTCATCAGGACCTATTCAAATAGAGGGCAAGGTGATCACCTTGTTGGGAAGACCAAGTGTTTAAGTGAATCTTACAGGTAGGATTTAGATTAATTTTAAAAAAAAGGGTGGAGGGGCGCCTGGGTGGCTCAGTGGGTTAAAGCCTCTGCCTTCAGCTCAGGTCATGATCCAGGGTCCTGAGATTGAGCACCACATTGGGCTCTCTGCTCAGCGGGGACCCTACTTCCTCCTCTCTCTCTCTGCCTGCCTCTCCACCTACTTGTGATCTCTGTCTATCAAATAAATAAATGAAATCTTAAAAAAAAAAAATACAGAAAACATATAGCTAAATGGCAGAAGTAAATCATTCTTTATTGGTAATTACTTTAAATGGCTTAAATTGTTCTAGTAAAAGGCAGAGATTAGCATATTGATTAAAAAAACAAACAAACATGAGAGACTCACTTTAGAAACAAAGACACAGAGAATAAAAGTAAAAAGGTGGGGAAAGATATTCCATGCACATGATAGTCGGAAGAGACCTGGGGTGGCTATTGAATCTCAGACCAATAGACTTTAAAGATTTTATTTATTTATTTGAGAGAGAGAGAGAGAGTGAGAGAGAGCATGAGAGGGGAGAAGGTCAGAGAGTGAAGCAGACTCCCCATGGAGCTGGGAGCCTGATGTTGGACTCGATCCCGGGACTCCAGGATCACGCCCTGAGCCGAAGGCAGTCGTCCAACCAACTGAGCCACCCAGGCGTCCCAGACCAATAGACTTTAAATCAAAAAAATTTACAAGAGGGCGCCTGGGTGGCTCAGTGGGTTAAGCCCCTGCCTTCAGCTCAGGTCATGATCTCAGGGTACTGGGATCTAGCCCCACATCAGGCTTTCTGCTCGGCAGGGAGCCTGCTTCCCCCTCTCTCTGCCTGCTGCTCTGCCTACTTGTGATCTCTCTCTCTCTCTCTCTCTGAGTTCAGTACCTGACTTTCACTAAGATAGAGCAACCAGGTAGAATATTAGTAGAGGGAACAGCATTATAAACCAGTTAGCTCTAACAGATATACAGGGCACATGCTACCCAACAACAGCAGAATATATACTCTTATCAAGTGCACACGGACCATTCTCCAGCATAGAAAATACATTAGGCCACAAAACAAGTCTCAGTAAGCTTGAGAAGATTAAAATCATAGATTCAGCCACTCTGGATTAGGACATGACAGGTGTAGTGTACTGGATTTTTTTTTTTTTTTTTAACTATCATCTTACAAGTTTTTAACCTTTACAAAGCTAACAACCCTTTTTTAGTATCAACTTTGGCAAACACCTACGTGGTAATACTTTGCATAGAAAATACAAGTGTGGGGCGCCAGGGTGGCTCAGTGGGTGAAAGCCTCTGCCTTCGGCTCAGGTCATGATCTCAGGGTCCTGGGATCAAGCCCCACATCGGGCTCTCTGCTTGGCAGGGAGCCTGCTTCCCCCTCTCTCTCTGCCTGCCTCTCTGCCTACTTGTGATCTGTCTCTGTCAAATAAATAAAATCTTTTAAAAAAAAGAAAATACAAGTGCATGTATAGTAGCAACAATAGCTAACATTAATTGAATTTTCACTTAATGCCAGCCAGTGTTCTAAGTATTTCACAACTGTGGGCTCAGCTAATCCTTGTAGTAATCCAGTAAGGTAATATTTTCTCCAATTACAAATAAGGAACTGAGACAGAAAGACTAAGTAATTTGCTCCAGTGATGAAACTATTATGAACCCAGACAGTTTTACTTCAGGGTTTTTATTCTTCATCCCTAAATGGTTCTTTTTCTCTAGTATATGCTTTTTCAGACCTCTGATAATATGATCAGACATGCCCAGGGCTGTGTAGCCCACATGATGTGAACTGCTGCACTATGTCATTTAATCCTCCTAGTAGCCCATGAGGTAAGTACTGTGAACAGACTGAGGCCCAGAGAATTGAGGCATGAAGGGAATACTAATAGAACCAGGATTTGAACCCAGGTCTTCTGTTTCATATTGCATAATTTCTATTTTACCATATGTTGCTCCTGGAAAGGGTTTTCCATCAAGAGAACAAGGGATAACCTAGAGCATAGGAGGAAGAGAGGATAATCTTCGACCTTGAGCAGACACAAGTTCCGAACATTACTGGCTTATAGCCAGTTCAAGTGTTGGTATGCACCACAAATGGAAACATTTGTACCTTCAGGACACAATGCACTGAAGGACCACATGACACCAAGAGTTTTTGAGCTGGAGACCATCCAGCAGGTTTAGCCCCCCCAAGGTGGGGCTTCATGTCTAGACCCTGGTCATGCTTTGCCCTGTTATCTGAGATAAGTCACTTGTTTGTCAATGTGTGATTATAGTGCGTACTCTATAGAGTGGGGATTACCGAGATGGTTGAGTTGAGCCTGGAAAGGTAAGAACACTCATAAGCCAAGAGTAGAATGAGAACACCATTGGCATTTCTGTGCTGGTATTTAGAGATCATCTTAATTATACAATGTTGGCTAATCTGCAAAGATTTTTAAAAACCTCTAAAGGACGTGAGGATGCAGATATGTACTTTAGTAGTTTTCAATAAGTATTCTTCAAAAAACTGTGGAATACTTTCTTCAAATAGTATCTTAAGGAAAAACCCAGTATGGAAAATAATTAAGAGGCCGCTCTGATTGATACAGGGTGGGATAACCCTGACCTCTCTGCTTCTCAGGAGCATATGTAGGAGTCATCATAGTGCTGGAAAACCACTGATAATGTCATTCGTTAGTTAACTCTTAAAAGGAAATATGAGGAGGAGTTAAGATGGCGGAGAAGTAGCAGGCTGAGACTACTTCAGCTAGCAGGAGATCAGCTAGCTAGCTTATCTAAAGATTGCAGACACCTACAAATCCATCGGCAGATCGAAGAGAAGAAGAACAGCAATTCTAGAAACAGAAAAACAACCACTTTCTGAAAGGTAGGACTGGCGGAGAAGTGAATCCAAAGCAATGGGAAGATAGACCCCCGGGGGAGGGGCTGGCTCCCAGCAAGCGGCGGAGCAACGGAGCACAAAATCAGGACTTTTAAAAGTCTGTTCCGCTGAGGGACATCGTTCCAGAGGCTAAACCAGGGTGAAGCCCACGCGGGGTCACAGAAGGATCGGGGATGTCTCAGTGTCGCAGAGCTTACAGGTATTAGAACGGGGAAGCTGGCTACAGAGACAGAGCCAACAACTCACAGCTCGGGGTTACCTTGAACCGGTCGCAGGCTTGGTGAGCTTGGAGCACGGCGAGAGGTCAGGTAGACAGGAGTTACTGGGCGCTGTTCTCTGAGGGCGCACTGAGGAGTGGGGCCCGGGGCCAGAGACCAGGAGGCCGCCATTTGTATTCCCGTCCTCTGGAACTCTATGGAAAGCGCTCAGGAAGAAAAGCTCCTGAAAGCAAACCCTAGCGGGTTACTCAGCCCGGCCCCTGGTAAGGGCGGTGCAATTCCGCCTGGGGCAAAGACAGTTGAGAATCACTACAACAGGCCCCTCCCCCAGAAGATCAACAAGAAATCCAGCCAAAACCAAGTTCACCTACCTAGGAGTGCAGTTTCAATACCAAGGAGAGCAGCGGAATTCCAGAGAAGGAGAAAGCAAAGCACGGAACTCATGGCTTTCTCCCTATGATTCTTCTTTAGTCTTGCAGTTAATTTAATTTTTTTTTCTTTTTCATTTTTTTCTCTTCTTCTGCTAAAATTTTTTTAACCTTTACCCTTTTCTTTTATAACGTTTTTAACTAGTTTATCTAATATATATATTTCTCTTTTTTATACTTTATTCGTTTTCTTTTTAAAATTCTTTTCTTTCTTTCTTTCTTTTTTCTTTTTCTTTCTTTCTTTCTGAACCTCTTTTTATTCCCTTTCTCCCCCCTCACGATTTGGGATCTCTTCTGATTTGGTTAAAGCATATTTTCCTGGGGTTGTTGCCACCCTTTTAGTATTTTACTTGCTCCTTCATATACTCTTATCTGGACAAAATGACAAGGTGGAAAAACTCACCACAAAAAAAGAACAAGAGGCAGTACCAAAGGCTAGGGACCTAATCAATACAGACATTGGTAATATGTCAGATCTAGAGTTCAGAATGACAATTCTCAGGGTTCTAGCTGGGCTCGAAAAAGGCATCGAAGATATTTGAGAAACCCTCTCGGGAGATATAAAAGCCCTTTCTGGAGAAATAAAAGAACTAAAGTCTAACCAAGTTGAAATCAAAAAAGCTATTAATGAGGTGCAACAAAAAATGGAGGCTCTCACTACTAGGGTAAATGAGGCAGAAGAAAGAATTAGTGATATAGAAGACCAAATGACAGAGAATAAAGAAGCTGAGCAAGAGAGGGACAAACAGCTACTGGGCCACAAGAGGAGAATTCAAGAGATAAGTGATACCATAAGACGAAACAACATTAGAATAATTGGGATTCCAGAAGAAGAAGAAAGAGAGAAGGGACCAGAAGGTATACTGGAGAGAATTATTGGAGAGAATTTCCCCAATATGGGAAAGGGAACAAGCATCAAAATTCAGGAGGTTCAGAGAATGCCCCTCAGAATCAATAAGAATAGGTCTACACCCCGTCACCTAATAGTAAAATTTACAAGTCTTAGTGACAAAGAGAGAATCCTGAAAGCAGCCTGGGAAAAGAAGTCTGTAACATACAATGGTAAAAATATTAGATTGGAAGCAGACCTGTCCACAGAGACCTGGCAGGCCAGAAAGAGCTGGCATGATATATTCAGAGCACTAAACGAGAAAAACATGCAGCCAAGAATACTATATCCAGCTAGGCTATCATTGAAAATAGAAGGAGAGATTAAAAGCTTCTAGGACAAACAAAAACTGAAAGAATTTGCAAACACCAAACCAGCTCTACAGGAAGTATTGAAAGGGGTCCTCTAAGCAAAGAGAGAGCCTGCAAGTGATAGATCAGAAAGGAACAGAGACAATATACATTAACAATCACCTTACAGGCAATACAATGGCACTAAATTCATATCTCTCAATAGTTACCCTGAATGTTAATGGGCTAAATGCCCCAATCAAAAGACAGCCTCTTCAATAAATGGTGTTGGGAAAATTGGACAGCCACATGCAGAAAAATGAAATTGGACCATCACCTTACACCACACACGAAAATAGACTCAAAATGGATGAAGGACCTCAGTGTGAGAAAGGAATCCATCAAAATCCTTGAGGAGAACACAGGCAGCAACCTCTTCGACCTCAGCTGCAGCAACATTTTCCTAGGAACATACCAAAGGCAAGGGAAGCAAGGGCAAAAATGAACTATTGGGATTTTATCAAGATCAAAAGCTTTTGCACAGTAAAGGAAACAGTTAACAAAACCAAAAGACAACTGACAGAATGGGAGAAGATATTTGCAAATGACATATCAGATAAAGGACTAGTGTCCAAAATCTATAAAGAAGTTAGCAAACTCAACACCCAAAGAACAAATAATCCAATCAAGAAATGGGCAGAGGACATGAACAGACATTTCTGCAAAGAAGACATCCAGATGGCCAGCAGACACATGAAAAAGTGCTCCATATCACTTGGCATCAGGGAAATACAAATCAAAACCACAATGAGGTATCACCTCACACCAGTAAGAATGGCTAAAATTAACAAGTCAGGAAATGATAGATGCTGGCGAGGATGTGGAGAAAGGGGAACCCTCCTACACTGTTGGTGGGAATGCAAGCTGGTGCAACCACTCTGGAAAACAGCATGGAGGTTCCTCAAAATGTTGAAAATAGAACTGCCTTATGACCCAGCAATTGCACTCCTGGCTATTTACCCTAAAGATACAAACATAGTGATCCGAAGGGGCACATGCACCCGAATGTTTATAGCAGCAATGTCCACAATAGCGCAACTATGGAAAGAACCTAGATGTCCATCAGCAGATGAATGGATAAAGAAGTGGTATATATATACAATGGAATACTATGCAGCCATCAAAAGAGATGAAATCTTGCCATTTGCGACAACGTGGATGGAACTAGAGCGTATCATGCTTAGCGAAATAAGTCAAGCAGAGAAAGACAACTATTATATGATCTCCCTGATATGAGGAAGCAGAGATGCAACATGGGGGCTTAAGGGGGTAGAAGAAGAATAAATGAAACAAGATGGGATTGGGAGGGAGACAAACCATAAGTGACTCTTAATCTCACAAAATAAACTGAGGGTTGCTGGGGGGAGGAGGGTTGGGAGAAGGGGGGTGGGGTTATGGACATTGGGGAGGGTATGTGCTTTGGTGAGTGCTGTGAAGTGTGTAAACCTGATGATTCACAGACCTGTACCCTGGGGATAAAAATATATGTTTATAAAAAATTAAAAATTAAAAAAAATATATATGACTGTGAAGCTAGTTATATAAGGAGCATGCACAATTATCCCATTACTTTACTGCCATGCCCTGTAAGCATTATGGTGAACTTCACTGGTGAGCAAACATGTCAACATTATAAATACCTTGCACTGAGCAACTTAAAGCCATATCTTTAAAAAATTGGGAAAGGAAATCTGTAATATCTGCTTTATTCCACTCTTATAAAATAATGACCTAGATTATTTTTTAAAATCTTTATTAACTTGTATACAATGAATATTTTTACTACTTTAATTAAAACACTAACTTTGGAAGAAGAAAATTTGCCCAAGATGCTTGTATGCAATAAGCTGTCCTTTCTTATCCTGTCCTATCCTGTCCTTTTTCAAGCTTACCAGAAACTGAAGCTGTTTGGCTTGTAGGCAGTATGATACAGTGGAGCCAGCCTAGTCTGATTTGATCCGTCAGCTGTCTCACTTCCTAGCTATGTGACTTTATATCTCGAGCCTGTTTTTCTTATCTCTAAGTTGGGGTGATATATACCTCATGGGTTGTGAAGATGATTTAAGATTCTATGGCAAAGTGTTTTGTAAACTCTAAAACTAATGGTAGTGACTATTGTTGCTCCCACCCCTAAAAACAAAGCTCAAGATGTAAAAGTTTTAAGATACTCTGTGGAACAATAGAATTTTCTTTTTATTGACAGAAATAAATTCACATAAAAATAGTCACTATTTTATGGGGCGCCTGGATGGCGCAGCTCGTTAAGCGACCAACTTTCTCAGGTCCGGTCGTGATCTCCAGATCATGAGATCAAGCCCCACGTCAGCTCCACGATCAGCACAGAGTCTGTTTCAGATTATTTCTCTCCCTCTCCCTCTGCCCCTCCCACTCATGAACACACACACTCTCTCGCAAATAAATACATCTTAAAAAAAGAAGAAAAACCTTAAAAACGGATATTCTACCATTTTAAAGTATATAATCCAGTGGCATTTAGCACATCCAGTGCTGTGCAGCCATTAACCATTATTTAGCTCTAGAACATTTTCATTACCCCAGAAGGAAACCCCATATCCATTAAGCAGTCACTCCCCATTTCCCCCTCCCACCAGGTTCTGGCAAAAATCTCTTTTCTATATATTTGCCTATTCTGGATATTCATATAAATATTTTTTTTTAAGATTTTATTTTATTTATTTGAGAGAGAGAGACAGTGAGAGAGAGCATGAGCGAGGAGAAGGTCAGAGGGAGAAGCAGACTCCCCATGGAGCTGGGAGCCCAATGTGGGACTCGATCCCGGGACTCCAGGATCACGCCCTGAGCCGGAGGCAGTCGTTTAACCAACTGCGCCACCCAGGCGTCCCTGGATATTCATATAAATGAAATTATACAATATGTTGCCTTTTATCTGGCTTCTTTCACATAGTATGATGTTTTCTAGGTTCAGTAGTATTGCAGTATCAGTACAATTTTAATTCCTTTTTGTGGCTGAATAATACTTTTTTGTATGGATATGCCACATTTTGTTTACCTCTTCATCAGTTGATGGACATTGGGGTTGTTTCCACCCTTTGGTTATTGTGAAAAATGCTGCTGTGAACATTCTTTATAAGCTCTTATTTGAACACCTGTATTCAGTTCTTGGGTATGCCCTGGAGTAGAACTGTTCAACTTTTTGAGAACAATTTTCCATAGCAGCTATACCATTTAACATTGCAACCCACAGTGCATTGGTTCCAGTTTCTCCACGTTCTCACCAACACTTGTTCTTTGCATCTCTTCTCTTCTGGTCTCTTTTCCCTCCCTCCTTCCCTCTCCCTTTTCTCTTCCCTCCCTCCCCTCACTTTCTCTCTTGTCCCTCTCTCTCCCTCCCTTCTTCTTTCCCTCTCTCTCTTTCCCTCCCTTCCTCCCTCCCTCCCTTCTTTCCTCCTTCCTCCCTTTCTCCCTCCCTCCCTCCCTCTCTCTCTCTCTCTCTCTCTTCTTTCATATAGTCACCCTAGTGGGCATAAAGTAGTATCTCATTGTGGTTTGGTTTGTATCTCCCTAATGATTCACGATGTTGAGGATCTTTTGATACGTTTATTGACAAAAAAAAAGATGTGTTTATTGGCTACATGTATATCTTCCACCTCTTTTCCCATTTTTTAACTGCTTTTGGTTTGTTCCTTTGTTTTTTGGTGTGTGTGTGTGTGTGTGTGTGTGTGTGTGTGTGTATTGTAAGAGTTCTTTATATAGTCTGGATAATAGACCATTATTGGATGTATGATTTATAAATACTTTCTCCCATTCTGTGGGTTGCCTTTTTACCTTCTCCATAGTGTCCTTTGGTTCATAAACATTTTAATGGATCTGTTATTTAATTAGGGTCTTTGTTAGAAATTTAGAACACTAATTTGTGAGGGTAAACTCCATTTGTGAGGGAAAACACAGAGTGGAGGTAGCCTTGAAACTGAGGAACAGCTTTAATTTTTGGCAGAATTTGCGAGTCCGCAACTTTCTGATCAGCCTTGCACTGCTCTGTAATCTCATATTTCTCCTTCTCTGTTGAAGATACCACCTTCCTGGTGTCTGGGTTTATGTAGCCTCTTCTTGAAGTAAGCATCAGTGAGACATTGTGGGATTTTCATACACTGATACCAATTTTGGTGTAGGTGGCGATGACAAATTTCTAGTGTTTTCTATACAGAGGAACTTGATGGAGGGCTAGAGGTCTGGTTACAAATAACAAGCCCTGGCCTAGAGGCTTTGGGGGCTTCGGGAAAACCACCCTCTTGCCTCTGTGGTGCCTAGTGAGGATGATCAGAATGGTTCCAGGAGTGACACTAGCTCAGTTTTCTTACATGCTAACTAAAAGGTTTTTCCTGTGGCTCAACAGCTTTTGAGGTACATCTTTAGTAGGATAATACCTCAGCGTTTTGTGAAGGTGAACCACTCCAGTACCACTATTCTTATCGCCACCAACTGATTTTGTGACAGAAGCAAGAATCTTCTCTTTCTTTTCTTAGCTGTTGAATACTTCCCCTTGTACATGGCCTTTCTGGAATACATAGCGGATAAGGAATAGCTGCCAATTCCTCTGACTAGGAGAGGGTTTTGATTGCAGTGGGGCTTTCCATTTGGCATCTTAGCCATGAGGTTACCCTTTTTTTTTTTTTTTTTTTTAAGATTTTATTTATTTGACAGAGAGACACAACGAGAGAAGGAACTCATGCAGGGGGAGTGGAAGAGAGAGAAGGAGGCTTCTCTGAGCAGGGAGCCTGATGCGAGGCTTGATCCCAGGACTCTGGGATCATGACCCAGGCTGAAGGCAGATGCTCAATGACTGAGCCTCCCAGGTGCCCCATGATGTTATTACCCTTCTTAACCTTGCCACCAGCATCATCCTTCTTGGTTTCAGTTTTCTTCTCTTTAGTATCTGGCATCTCAAATTTTTTTTCTCAACACTTGTTCTTTTTATTCCCCATCTTGCAGGATGGGAAAGAGGATGCATAAACATTTTTAAGTTTGATGTCCAGTTTATCTTTTTTTCTTTTTTAATGAATATATTTGACGTATAACATTGAGTACTTTTTTTTAGAGATTTTATTTACTCATGAAACAGAGCAAGCACAAGCAGGGGGAGTGACAGAGGGAGAGGAAGAAGCAGGCTCCCTACAGGGAGCCTGATGCAGGACTCGATCCCAGGACCTCTGGATCATGACCTGAGCAGAAGGCAGATGCTTAATGGCTGAGCCACCCAGGCACCCCTGACACTGGGTATATTTAAGGTGTACAACATCTTAACTGACACATTTATTTTTTGCAGTATGATTGCCATTATAACAGCATTAAGCTCCTTTGTCACATCACATAATTATCCTTTTTAGTGGTTAAAATAATTAAAGTTTTGTCTCTTAGCAAGCCTGTTGATTAGACTGCAGTATTGGTGTCTATATGCATTATACTTTGCATTAGATCTCTATGGTTTATTTACTACTTGTTCCAGTTTTGTGCTCTTAAACCTATTTTTTCTTTTGTTGCTCATGCTTTTAGTGTTATATCTAAGAATCTCTTGCCAAATCCAAGACTATTAAGTTTTATCTGTATGTGTTCTTGGAAGGGTTTTATATTTTTAACTCTTACTTGGAGATCTTTGGTCTATTTTGTGTTACTTTTTGTAAATGGTGTGAGGTAAGGGTCTAACTCATTTTTTTGCATGTGGATTTTGCATGTCTTAACACCATTTTTGAAGAAACTTCTTTTTCCATTGAATGATTAGTCATTCTTATAAAAAACAGTTGAATATATATGCATACATTAATTTTTGTACTCTCAGTTCTTTTCCATTAGACTATATGACTATACTTATGTCAGTACCAGACTTTTCTTTTTTTAATTTTAATTTCAGTGTAGTTAATATTACAGTGTTACGTTAGTTTCGGGTGTAAAATATAATGATTCAGCAATTCCATACATTACTCAGGCTCATTGCGGTAAGTGTAATATCAATTCCCTTCACCTATTTCACCCATCCCCCCCACCCACCTCCCCTCTGGTAACCATCAGTTTGTTCTCTAAAAAGTCTGTTTTTCTTTTGTCTCTTTTTTTCTTTGTTCATTTTTAAAAATTATACATGAAGGAAATCATACAGTATTTGTCTTTCTCAGACTGACTTATTTCATTTAGCATTATACCCTCTGGATCCATCCATGTTGTTACAAATGGCAGATCCCATTTTCTTATGGTTGAGTAATGTTCCTTTGTGTGTATGTATATACGTGTGTGTGTGTATACATCACATCATCTTTATTCATGTATTGATTGGCATGGGCTGCTTCTATAATTTGGGTGTTGTAAATAATAACTGCAGTAAACATAGGGGTGCATATATCTTTCCATTTGGTGTTTTTGTTTTCTTTGGGTAAACACCCAGGAATGGAATTACTGGATCATACAGTATTTATATTTTTAATTTTTTGAGGAAATTCCTTGTTGTTTTCCACAGTAGTTACCCCCAGTTTGCCTTCCCACCAATAGTGCACAAGGGTTCCTTTTTCTCTACATCCTCATCAGCACTCGTTCTTTCTTGTGCTTTTGATTTTAGACATTCTGACAGGTGTGAAGTCATAGTTCATCATCTTCTCCCATTCAGTAGATTGTCTTTTAGTTTTGTTGTTTCTTTTATTGTGCAGAGACTTTTTATTTTAATATAGTCCCAGTAGTTTATTTTTGCTTTTGTTTCTCTTGCTTCAGGAGATAGATCTAGAAAATGTTTCTGTGGTTGATGTCGGAGAAATTATTGCTTATACTTTCTTTTTGGATTTTTATGGTTTTAGGTCTCACATTTAGATCCTTAATCCATTGTGAGTTTGTTTCAAATTTGTTAAGATGTGTTTTGTGGCCTAATATGTGATCTGTTCTGGAGAATGTTCCATGTCCACTTGAAAAGAATGTGTATTCTGTTATTTTAGGACGGCATGTTCTGAATATATTTGTTTGATCCATCTGGCCCAATGTGTCATTGAAAGCTACTCTTTCCTTGTTGATTTTCTACTTGGATGATCTATCCATTGATGTAAGTGGGTTGTTAAACTCCCTTACTATTATTATATTACTGTCAATTACTTCCTTTAGGTGTTATTAGCTGCTTTATGTATTCGGGTGCTCCTAGTCAGGTACATAAATATTTACAATTGTTATGTTTTCTTGATGGATTGTCTCCTTTATGGTTATTAGTGTCCTTAATTATCTCTTGTTACAGTCTTTGTTTTTTTTTAAGATTTTATTTATTTATTTGACAGAGATCACAAGTAGGCAGAGAGGCAGGCAGAGAGAGAGAAGGAAACAGGCTGTCCTCGGAGCAGGGAGCCCGATGAAGGGCTTGATCCCAGGACCCTGGGATCATGACCTGAGCCGAAGGCAGAGGCTTTAACCCACTGAGCCACCCAGGCGCCCCCAGTCTTTGTTTTAAAGTCTACTTTGTCCAATAAAAGTACTGCTACCCTGGCTTTCTTTTCACTTACATTTGCATGAAAAATGCTTTTCCATCCCCTAACTTTCATTCTATATTTGTCTTTAAGTCGGAAATTTATCTCTTGTAGCAGCATATAGATGGGTCTTGTTTTTTTATCCGTTTTGTCATCCTGTGTCTTTTGATTGGAGTGTTCAGTCCATTTACATTCAAAGTAATTATTGATAGGGGTGTCTGGCTGGCTCAGTCAAAGGACTGTGCGACTCTTGATCTCAGGGTTGTGAGTTTGAGCCCCTTGCTGGGTGTAGATATTACTTAAATAAAAAATTCTTTAAAATGTCTTATAAAAAAAACAAAGTAATTGTTGATAGGTATATACTTATTTCCATTTTGTTACTTGTTTTATGGTAGTTTTTGTATTTCCTCTGTGTTCCCTTCTTCTCTTGCTCTTTCCTTTGTCAGTCTTAGATATTTTAAATATCTAAGCTATTGACTACTTTTTGAATTAGGTTGAGCATGTTTTCATGCTTAGTAGTAATTTGGTTTCTTCTATTACTTGTTCATATTTGTTGACTAGATTTTGTATTTGCTATTTCAGTTTCCTTGAATTTTTTATTAAAGTATGGTTGATACAGAATGTTGTATTATTTTCAGGTGTTTAACATAGTGATTCAACAATTCCATACATTATACAGTGTATAACGATAAGTGTATCATTGTATTTGTATATGTACCATCTGTCACAGTACATTATTATAGTCTTATTAATTGTATTCCCTGTGCTGTACTTTTCAATCTCCTGACTTACTTTATAACTGAATGTTTGTACCTCTTAATCCCCTACCACTATTTTGTCCATCCTCCAATTCTTTCCCCCACTGGCAGCTAACTGTTTTACTCCTTGTATTTATGAATCTGTTTCTCTCTGTTCATATGTGTTGGTGGGTGTGTTTTTTTTTTTTTTAAGATTCCACATGTAAGTGAAGTTACAAGGTATTTGTCTTCTCTGACTTATTTCACTTAGCATGATAGGCTCTATCTAGGTCCATCCGTGTTGTCACAAATGGCAAGATCTCATTGTTATTTATGGCTGTATAGTATTACACACACATATACCACATCTTCTTTATCCATTCATCTATTACTGGATACTTAGGTTGCTTCTATATTTTAACCGTTGTAAATATTGCTGCAAAAAACCTAGAGATTGCACATATCTTTCAAAATTAATGGTTTCTTTTGCTGGGGTCAGGGGGCGCAGGGCAGGAAATAACCAGTAGTGGAGTCTATTTTAAATTTCTTGAGAAACTTCCACAATGTTTTCCACAGTGGCTATACCAATTTATAGTATACCAGGCTTCCCTTTTCTTCAGATCCTCACTAAGGCTTGTTATCTTTTTGATACTAGCCATTCTGTGTGAGGTCGTATCTTACTATAGTTTTGATTTGCATTTCCCTGATGATTAGTGATGTTGAACAGCTTTTCATGTACTTCTTGGCCATCTGTATATCTTATTTGGAAAAATGTCTATTCAGGTTCTCTGCCCGTTTTTGAAGATTTATTTATTGATTTTAGGGAGACAGAGCCTGTGCACGTATGCAGGAGTGGGGTGAGGGGCAGAGGGAAGGAGATGGGGGGGAAGCAGACTTCTCACAGCACAGGGAGCCCAAAGTGGGGCTCAGTCCCAGGACCCTCGAGATCATGACCCAAGCTGAAACCAAGAGTGGGATGCTCACTCTGCTGAGCCACACAGGGCCCCTCCCCTGCCCATTTTTAATCAGATTCTTTCATTATTATTTTTTGGTGTATGGCTGTATAGATTCTTTATATATCTTGGATATTAACCCCTATATCAGTTGAAAATATCTTTTCCCATTCAGTAGGTTGCCTCTTCATTTTGATCTTGGAGTTTTGCATATGCACACTAGGGAGATGTACCAGAATTTTCATAACAACATTATTTATAATAGCAAAAACTTAAAAATGACTCAGTACCCAAGTATAGGTGACTGGATAAGTTAAGCTTTGTTGTATTCACCCAATGGAATATTATGTTACCATACATACAACATGAAATATATAAAACAACACAAAAAATAATTAACTGTAGTTAAAAGTAATGGTAAGGATACTCTTAGCAATTTAATATTGAGTGAAAAAAGATTCAGAAGGCTGCTCATAACCTGGTACCTTTCATAGAAAGCTAAAAACAATGAAAACTAAAGAGTATCTTTTAATAATATGTAAATGCATAATATAACTGTATTTTAAGAAGCAAGGGAATGATAAAATCAAGATGCAGGATAAGGGTGATGTTGGATGGAAGATGGAGGATAGGCTAGAAAAGAGCACATAGGTAGATGTAAGTAGTTTTAGATGTTCCAGTTTTTATGTTGAGTGATGGGTTTAGTAGTTATGATATTATTAAAAATAATTTAACTTAAAAAAGGAAGGAAATTTTGTTATATGCTTCAACATGGTGATCCTTCAGAACATTATGTGTAGTGAAATAAGCCAGTCAGAAAATGACAAATGCTTTTATTTGTCTTCCACTTATATGAGGTACCTAGAGTAGTCTGATTCACAGAAACAGAAAGTAGGATGGTGGTTATCAGGAGCTGGGACAGAGGGGGGAAGTGGGGAGTTGTTATTTAAAGGGCATAGAAGTGTCTCAGTTTTGTAAGATGAAAAAGTTCTGGATATCTGTTACAAAGCAGTGGGAATATTACTTAGCGCTGCTGAACCATACATTTAAAAATGGTTAAGATGGGGGGTGCCTGGGTGGCTCAGTGGGTTAAAGCCTCTGCCTTCGGCTCAGGTCATGATCCCAGGGTTCTGGGATCGAGCCCCGCATCAGGCTCTCTGCTCAGCAGGGAGCCTGCTTCCCTTCCTCTCTCTGCCTGCCTCTCTGCCTACTTGTGATCTCTGTCTGTCTAATAAATAAATAAATAAAAATCTTTTTTAAAAAAAGTCTGTTAAAAAATGGTTAAGATGGTAAATTTTATGAGTTTTTAACCACAATTAAAAGTAATTTTTAAAAATTAAAAGTGGTCCATGCATGACTAATGATGGGAATATTCATTAGAGATTCTGATTAACTCATTTCCCCCCTCTATTTGAAGTTTAAAAGAGAGAAGGAAAGCAATTCCCAAGACAAAGACTTGCCTTTTCAAATAGTAAGATATACCATAAAAATAGACAAATAGATCTCAGATCTCAGAGACAGATAGATCCCTGTATAATAGGACCTTAGTATACAATAAGAGTATAGGGGAGCCTGGGTTGCTCAGTCAGGTAAGTATTAACTCTTGGCTTCAGCTCAGGTCGTGATTTCAGATCATGATCCCAGGGTTGTGATATTGAGTCCTGTGTCAGGCTTTGTACTCTGTCCAGAGTCTACTTGAGATTCTCTCCCCTTTTGCCCCTCCTACTTATTCTCCCTCTCTCTCTCAAATAAGTAAATCTTTTTTTTTTTTAAGATTTTATTTATTTATTTGACAGAGATCACAACTAGGCAGAGAGGCAGGCAGAGAGAGAGGAGGAAGCTGGCTTCCTGCTGAGCAGAGAGCCCGATGCAGGGCTTGATCCCAGGACCCTGGGATCAGGACCTGAGCCAAAGGCAGAAGCTTTAACCCACTGAGCCACCCAGGCACCCCTCAAATAAGTAAATCTTAAAAAGGAAAAAAAAAAAAGATAATAAAAGTGTAACCACCGATCAGTGAAGGAAATATTCATTGTTAAGTAAATTGTATTGAGAAGACTGGCTCACCAAATGGAGAAATATTAAAACTAGATTCCTGTATCACATGTCATACAAAGGGGACTAAGGATAGATTAAAGTTCTAATTATGAAAGGCAAAAAAAAGAAGTTAATAAAAATTATGTGGATAAATAAGATAAAATTTTGATAAATTTGATTATTTAAGATTACGGGTGGTGCCTGGGCGGCTCAGTCGATTAAGTATCTGACTCGAGTTTGTCTTGGTTTGTGGTTTTGGGGTTGTGGGGTTGAGCCCCCATGTCAGACTCCATGCTGGGGCATGGAGTCTACTTGGGATTCTCTCTCCCTCTCTCTATCTGTCCTTCCCACCCTGCTGTGTCCCTCTTTGAATAAATAATAAATAAATAAATAAAGGGATTAAGGGGACTTGTTTTGTAAAGGGTAGGATAGGCAAAGTCAACTGATAGCAGAATAGGAGATTAGTAATAATTAAAACTGATGATGATTGATATTCTAGACTAACAAGCTAGATATGTGCAACTGCTGGCAGGGATCAGAGGCTTTAGGAACTTTTGTCTGTTCTTTGTAGGTATGAAGCTGGGGCAGGTATTATGGAGAGCAGCCTGGGAGTATTCAGTCAGATGGAATATATACATATCTTGTGACATATCCTAAAGGGACATGTGAGAAGGTATTGATTTAAATGTTAATTATGGCAGTTAATTGAAGAGTTGGAGGCAGTCTGGATATTTGTATCTGAATAAATAGGTAAAATGTGGTGTCTGCATATCAGGACTCTGCATTGCAGTTAAAGCAACACTTTAGCTTTACTTGTAACAACTTGTGGATCTAAAAAGTAAGAAACAGAAAGATATAGTGCCAACTAATAAATCAAAATACATACACAAAAAATACAGTTTGTAAGAACAGATACAAACAAAAATATATTAAACACATTAAATGTCTACAGAGTGAAGAATGGGAATAAAAAAGAATCAAAGCAAAATGGTTCCTCAGAGAATGTTGTGTAAAGGAGAGACACTGGGACGATTGTCAGGTAGTAGAAACATGAAACAAGAAACATGAGATTAGCTATCAGAGCTTTAAAAAAAAAAAAAAAGCTTCTTATGGGCATGCTGAGAAATGATGGAATTAATTGATAAGGCTCTGTTTCTCTCAAACTGAAAGAAATTTTCTGTTTTTCCCTCGTGCTAGTTGGCAGCCCAGCCTTTCAGTGGGCACACATGAATCCTGAGTGGTAAAACACTAGTTCTATTCTCCTAGCCAGTCTCTCAATAGGGAGACTATTCACATTTTGGGCCAGATGATTCTTTATTATCATGGGGGACTGCCATGTGCATTGGAGGACGTTTAGCAGCACGCCTGGCCTCTACCTGCTAGATGCCACTAGCATCTCTTTTCCTGATCATAATAGCCAAAAATGGGTCCAGACTTCATCAAATGTCCCCTGGGGAGGAAATCCACCCTATGAGAAGCACTGGCAGAGAGCAGCATGGATGCTGCCAGCCATTAGGCTGATTATGAGCAAGTATACCCGTCCACTGGTTTCACTGTGAAAAGTGAAAAGTTACATCTTTTTGTAACTTAGGAGTTCAAGTCCATCCTTCACATTAAAAGAACTTCATCTAAATTAACTGCTATAGAGGAGCAAAAGGTCCTGCTGTTTTCTATATTTAAAGTTCAGGGGTTACCTGGGTGGCTCAGTGGGTTAAAGCCTCTGCCTTCGGCTCAGGTCATGGTCTCAGGGACCTGGGATTGAGCCCTGCATCAGGCTCTCTGCTCAGCAGGGAGCCTTCTTCCCCCCCCCCCCCCACCTCTCTCTGCCTGCCTCTCTGCCTACTTGTGATCATTCTCTGTCAAATAAATAAATAAAATCTTTAAAAAAAAATAAAATTCAGGTTACTGTTCTTTTCAGTAATAACAACAGTAGTAACACTACCTTAAGCTGCTTATAGTTGCAATTTGTTGATATTTTTAAAAAATACTTTTCTTGTCTGATATCTCATTGGAGCTCTCTCTGCCTGCCTCTCTGCCTACTTGTGATCTCTGTCTGATATCTCATTGGAACCTCACAGTGGCTTTATATGGTGGTCAGGATAGGGATATAACTCCATTGTTCAGAGTAGTAAACCAAAGTGCAAGACACTGCAGAGACTTGTTGAGAGTACATGACCATTAAATTGGGGAGCTGGACATAAATCCAAAATCTGATTCTTGGTTAAGTGCTCTTCTCATATGAGCACTCAGCCATTTTTTTTTCATTTATTTTCAGCATAACAGTATCATTATTTTTTCACCACACCCAGTGCTCCATGCAATCCATGCCCTCTCTAATACCCACCACCTAGTACCCCGACCTCCCACCCCCCCGCCACTTCAGACCCCTCAGATTGTTTTTCAGAGTCCATAGTCTCTCATGATTCACTCCCCTTCCAGTTTACCCCAACCCCCTTCTCTCTAACTTCCCATGTCCTCCATGCTTTTTGTTATGCTCCACAAATAAGTGAAACCATATGATAATTGACTCTCTCTGCTTGACTTATTTCACTCAGCATAATCTCTTCCAGTCCCATCCATGTTGCTACAACATGGGTATTCGTCCTTTCTTTTTTTTTTTCCTGTCAGGCATAATTTTAATTATTAACATTATTTTTTTTCAATTTATTTATTTTCAGAAAAACAGTATTCATTATTTTTTCACCACACCCAGTGCTCCATGCAAGCCGTGCCCTCTATAATACCCACCACCTGGTACCCCAACCTCCCACCCCCCCGCCACTTCAGACCCCTCAGATTGTTTTTCAGAGTCCATAGTCTCTCATGGTTCACCTCCCCTTCCAATTTACCCAAATTCCCTACTCCTCTCTAACGCCCCTTGTCCTCAATGCTATTTGTTATGCTCCACAAATAAGTGAAACCATATGATAATTGACTCTCTCTGCTTGACTTATTTCACTCAGCATAATCTCTTCCAGTCCCATCCATGTTGCTACAACATGGGTATTCGTCCTTTCTGATGGAGGCATAATACTCCATAGTGCACTCAGCCATTTTTTGAGGTTTCTCAAAAGCTCCAGGATATTGTCAGTTTCTGCCATGGTTACTTCTGTTTTTAACTCCCCTGATATTTCCTTCTTCAGTGACTTTTGATCAGCTCCATCCTTCTCTACCCCTTTAATATCTACATTATACCGCTTCCTCAGCTTTTCCAGGGTTTTATCACAAACTCAGAAGTGAATGGTACCAGAGAGGCAGGACTTGGAGACAAAAGATCTGGATTGGAAACCTAGCCTAGGCCCAGCTTGCTTTTTAGCTTCTCTGTCACACAGTTTTCATCATCTGTTCAGAGTCTAATATTACTTGTTTCTTAGCTCCCGCAGGGATTTTCAGGGAAGGAGTAAGTTTATGCCTGGAAAAGTATCTGTCCTATTTTTAAAGATCTCCAAGGGGAAGCTTTCATCATCTCTGTTACCAAAAACTGTATCTTTTCCAGCTCCTATCCCCTGAACTGCTGTTCCCTTGTGGAATGGATGAGTGGCAAAATCTCCTACCTAGAAATCTTTACTATAGATTTTTCTTAGACAAACACATTAAGAGGATTACTGAAATGTGACTAGAGAATACCATCTAAGATGGTAAAGGATGGTAACCCACTTCCTATGCAAAAGAAAAACTTTTCTCCCAGACTATAATCAAAACTTCTGTATGTGTAATGCATACATCAGCCTTCTCTGAGCCTTGCCTGCTCTCTTGGCTCATTTCTCACACCTCCCTCCTTATTTGTACTTTGTCAGAAATACCATGTTCCCTTATCCTGAACACTCACTCATCATGATGCTTTTGCTTACATCTACTAGGCCATCAGTTCAGAGGTCAAAGATTGCTTTCTTCTTGAAGCCTTGTGGACTGAAAGCCTCTCCTCCACTTTCTTGGCTACCAGGGCTTACTCCTTTATAGCACTTATCATACTGCATTATAATTTTTTTTTTTCTCTTGGTAGTCTTAAGTTCTTGAGGAGGTTTAGTTTTTTATCTCTGGAATCTGCAGTTCTTAGCAGATGTACAAGTTCTTATGATGTCCAGTAAGGGCTCAGTAAGTGTTTGTTAAATTATTACTTGGGCTGACTCTTGCCTGGAGAGAAGATGGTTTAGAGGAAAAGACAAAATTCTAGGTATTAGAAGAGTAGTCATAAGAAACAGGAAGTAAACGTACTGTGTAACTCTCTGAAAGACCATAGTTGGACCCAGAGGCAGAGGGTACACAAAGGCAGATTTTTCAGGTCAGCATCAGGGAAGAATTATCTAGCATATCTGTTAGCAGTGGAATGGTCTGCCTCATGTGATAAGGTCGACAGTTTGCTAGGAGTATGATAGAGCGGAATTGAAAACCCAAGTTTCTGCCCTGTAGAGTATTCTAGCAATATGTGGGGTCATACTTGGTCACAAGAACTACACTGCATATATCTCCTTACTGGGCCTCTGGACAGTCTTCAGATAACTGAAGGTAGCATCTCTGCCTCCCTGTAGTTCTCCAGGTCTGCTGTCCTAGGGCCTTCAGCTGTTTATTATGTAACTTGGTTTCTAGACCCTTTGTAATCCTGATTACTCCCTTATGGCCATGTTTCTTTGTCAATGTTCTTTGTACAGTGTGGTCCCAAGACTTAATTGTATAGCCCTAAGAATGCTTTGACAGAGCAGAGAACAGTAGAACTGCTGCCTCCTTCATTCTGGGCATATTCCTACTTAAGCAGCATAGGTTGCCTTAGCTTTTTTGTCAGTGGCCCTGCTGGCATACATTTCCTGGCAATTTGTGGTCAACTGAGACCCCTAGATCTGTTTCACATAAACTGCTATTAAGCCACTCATTTTCCATTCTATACTTGGGTAGTTGGTTGGGTTTCCTCATATAGTTTTGGTTTTTCATTTCAGCTTAGTAACTCATACAGTGTTAGAGCTAGAAGAACTCTAGAAACAGACTTTATTCATTTTTTATTTTGCTGCTTCTGTGTTCTGTTTGCTGCCTTGTTCTCTCCAGCTCCTAAACTTTTTGCTGTCCACAGTTTGGTAAGAAGATCCTTTGTATTTTCAACAAAATTATTCACGAAAATATTGACCAGAGCTGTGAAACATATCCTAAACACCTTCCTTCAGTTGACCAATGTCCATTTATCAGTATTTTTTTCCAAACTGATTGTTCTGTTAGCTGCGAGTCTCTTACTTTGCTCTAGTAGCTGGACATGCAGTTTTCAGTTCATCCTTTATTTTCGTTTTCAGCCAAGCATGGTGGGTGATCACTGCCCCCGCAACATAGGGCAATACAATAGTGGTGAGAACCCTGAAAGACAAAAGTGCCAAGCGTGAGCAGACCAGCAGGGGAGCTGGTGCCCTGGGGAGGATGTGATATGGGACTTCTTTTCTGTTTTTTCATGAATTACAGTTTCTGAGGTGAAAAAAATTTGAAAGACAGTCTATTTAAATACAGTCTAGCTCTTATTGTTAGTGCCTAACATTATCATTTCAGCTGTATAGTCTTGTGGAGAGATAAGGTAGCATGCATCTATTCTTAACTTTCTGGATCAGAGAAGCTGGGATAGTCCTTATGTAAATGTTTGCAGAATGAATCAATGAACAAGTTTCAGGCTAGTCTTCACTTCAGCTTTGTATTTGTAGACTCAGGGAAAGAAAGGCAAATGGCTTGCAGTTTCCCTCTTCAGCTGGTCAAATCCAAGCCCCCTCAGAACCAGCCAGAGTTCTGCTGCTTTTAGGCAGTCTTCTTGATGGCTCCTGCTCACACTGCTGTCTTTCCTCTGAACTCTCATGTCAGTACTTAATGCTTCACCGCTTGTACTCGACGGCTGCTCAGTTTATGCTTTTGTCTCACCATCCCAAATCCTGGGAGTGAAGTTAGGGCCAAAGCTTCCCATTACTTTGTGACAGCATCAGGCACAAACACTTGAGCAAATTATTGAACTTAATGTGGCTGCATAACATGTCGCCAGCAGATGGCACCAGCATCCCTGACATTGTTCTGAAAATCTTAGGTAACTTTCAGCAATTTACAAATCGCCAAGCTTGCCACTAAAAATGCCTTCCTTAATGAAGAAGCTTCAATTTACTTATTAAGCAGAATGATAATAAATACTGCAGTAGAAATAAAGAAATTAGGGCAAGTTGTAACTTACCAGTTTTCACATGGGAAGCTATTCCATTCACTTGCCCCCATGCTTGGCCCCTGGTCAGGCACTGCTTTCTAGGCCCTGAACAGAATCTGGCTTTTATGCCAACCTAATGGAGTGTGTCCAGGTACCTGAAGGTGACCTCAAATCCTTGGTTTGTGTTTTAGATCATTTATCATTTCTGGAAAGGACAAACTAAACTTTATAAAGAAATTGCAATGACCCCACCACATATTTCCCCCTAGAAGTTTTGGTGACTTTTTTTTTTAATTGAAGTATAGTTGGCACATGATTTTACATCAGTTTTAGGTGTACAACATATTGACTCAACAGATCTATATGTTGTGCCATGCTTACCACAAGCGTGTGACCATACATAATACAATACCACTTACTATATTCCCAACCACTATATATGGTGTACATTTTATCCCCATGACTTACTCTTTCCATAACTGGTGTTCTGTAACTCCTACTCACTTTCCCCCATCATCTTTCCCCCGACAGCCTTCAGTTGGTTCTATTTATGGGTCTGTTTCTGCTTTTTGTTTGTTGGTTTGTATGTTTTATTTTTTTTATTCCACATATAAGTAAAATCACGTGGTATTTGTCTTTCTCTGTCTGAATTCATAGCATAATACCCTCTAGGTCTATCCATATTGTCACAAATGGCAAGGTTTCCCATTTTTTATGGCTGAGTAATATTCCAGTGTGTAAACCACATCTTCTTTATCTATTCATCTGGGAATGGACACTTGTGTTCCTTCCATATCTTGACAACTGTAAATAATGCTGTAGTAAACATAAGGATGCATATATCTTTTCAAATTAGTGTTTCAGTTCTCTTTGGGTAAATACCTAATAGTGGAATTACTGGTAGTTCTATTTTTAATTTTTTGAGGAACCTCCATACTGTTTTCCATAGTAGCTGCACCAGTTTACATTCCACCAACAGTGTATAGGGTTCCTTTTTCTTTATATCCTTGCTAACACTTCTCATTTCTCATGTCTTTGATTTAACCATTCTGACAGGCATGTGATAATATGTCACTGTGGTTTTAACTTGCATTTATTTTTTTAACTTGTATTTATGATTAGTGATGTTGAACATCTTTTCATGTATGTCTTCTGTCCATTTTTAATCAGATTATTTGCTTTTTGCTATTTGAGTTATAGAAGTGCTTTATGTATTTTGAATATTAACCCCTTATTGGATATATCATTTGCAAATACTGTCTCCCATTTAGTAGGTTGCCTTTTTATTTTGTTGATTGTTTTATTTGCTCTATGGAAGCTTTTTTTTTTTTTTAAGATTTCATTTATTTATTTGAGAGAGAGCAAGCAGGGGCAGGAGCAAAGGCAGGGGGACAGAGAGAGAGTCTCCAGCAGAGACTCTGTGCTGAGTGCAAAGCCTGACATGGGGCTTGATCCTAGGACCCTGAGATCATGACCTGAGCTGAAACCAACAGTTGGACACTTAACTGACTGAGCCACCAGGTGCAGCTCTACAGAATCTTTTTATTTTGGTGTAGTCCAAAGAGTTTAATTTTGCTTTTGTTTCTCTTGGCTGAAGAGACCTATCTAGAAAAATGCTGCTAAAGCCAATGTCAAAAAGTTACTATGTTGTCTTTTAGGAGTCTTATGTAGGTCTTTAATCCATTTTGCGTTCTTTTTTTTTTTTTTAAAGATTTTATTTATTTATTTGACAGAGTGAGATCACAAGCAGGCAGAGAGGCAGGCAGAGAGAGAGGAGGAAGCAGGCTCCCTGCCGAGCAGAGAGCCCGATGCGGGCCTCGATCCCAGGACCCTGAGATCATGACCTGAGCCGAAGGCAGCGGCTTAACCCACTGAGCCACCCAGGCGCCCTGCGTTCTTTTTTTTTTAAGATTTTATTTATTTATTTGTCAGACAGAGATCACAAGTAGGCAGAGAGAGAGGAGGAAGCAGGCTCCCCACTGAACAGAGAGCTGGATACGGAGCTCGATCCCATGACCCTGGGATCATGACCTTAGCCAAAGGCAGAGGCTTTAACCCACTGAGCCACCCAGGCACCCCATTTTTTTTTTTTTTTTTTATTTATTTGAGAGAGAGAGACAGTGAGACAGAGCATGAGCGAGGAGAAGGTCAGAGAGCGAAGCAGACTCCCCATGGAGCTGGGAGCCCGATGTGGGACTCGATCCCGGGACTCCAGGATCACGCCCTGAGCCGAAGGCAGTCGTCCAACCAACTGCGCCACCCAGGCGTCCCCAGGCACCCCATTTTATTTTAATTTTTGTTTGTAGTTTAAGTGGTCCAGTTTCATTCTTGTGCATGTAGCTGTCCAGTGTTCCCAGTGCCAATGATTGAAGATACTGTCTTTGTATATTCTTGCCTCCTTTGTTTTAGATTAATTGCCCATATAAACATGGGTTTATTTTTGAACTCTTTTTTATGTTCTGTTGATTTATGTGTCTACTGTGCTTATTTTGGCAGCACATATACCAAAATTGGAATAATTTATGTGTCTGTTTTTGTGCCAGTACCATACTGTTTTGATTAGTATAGCTTTGTAGTATATCTTGAAACCTGGCATTATGAAGCCTCTAGCTTTGCTTTTCTTTCTCAAGATTGCTTTGGCTCTTTGGGGTCTTGGCAGTTCCATACAAATTTTAGTAGTTTTGCGAGAAATACTGTTGGTGTTTTGGTAGGGATTACATTGAATCTGTAGATTGCTTTGGGTGGTATGGGCATTTTAATAATATTAATTCTTCTAATCCATGAGCATGAAATATCTCTCCATTTGTGTCATCTGTAGTTTCTTTCATCAGTCTCTTACAGTTAACAGAGTATTGGTCTTTTATCTCCTCAGTTAAGTTTATTCCTGGGTATCTTACTCTTTTTGGTACCATTGCAAATGGAACTTTTTCTTATTTTCTCTTTCTGCTACTTCATTTTTAGTGTATAAGAAGTGCAAGAGAGTCCTATAAATTAGTTTGTATACTGAAACTTTACTGAATGCATATATTATTTCTAATATAGGTGATATCTTATATCTGAAATCTGAAAACTTTTTGGTGAAATCTTTAGGGTTTTCTGTGTATACTGGTATGTCATCTGCAAACAAAGTTGAACTTCTTCCTTACCAATTTGGATGCCTTCTGTTTCTTTTTCTTGCCTGATTGTTGTGGCTAGGACTTCCAGTACTTTGTTGAATAAAAGTGGCAAGAGTGGACATTCTTGTCTTGTTTTTGATCATAGAGGAAAAACTTTTGGTTTTTCTCTGTCGAGTATGATGTTGACTGTGGGTTTTTCTCGTGAAGCCTTTATTATGTTGAGGTATATTTTCTCTACCTCTACTTTGCTGAGTTTGTGTCATGAATGGATATTATTTTATCAAATGCTGTTTCTGCATCTGTTGTGATAATTGTATGATTTTTATCCTTCATTTTGTTAATGTGGAATATGATTTCTGAATATTGAATCATCCTTGCATCCCTAGAATAAGTCCCACCAGCTCATGATGCATTATCCTTTTAATGTTTGTTGAATGTGGTTTGCTAATATTTTGTTGAGGGTTTTTGCATTTATGTGTATGCGGGATATTGGCCTGTAGGTATTTTGTTTGTTTGTTTGGGTTTTTGTTTGTTTTCTTGTAGTGTCTTTGTCTGGTTTTGTATCACGATAAGGCTGACCTCATAGAATGTATTTGGAAGCTTTCCTTCCTTTCCTTCGTTTTCTTTTCTCCTTTTCTTTTTTTTCTTCTTTTTCAAATAGTTTGAAGAGAATAGGTATTAACTCTTCTTTAAATGGTAGGACTCCCCTGTGAAGCCATCTGGTCCTGGACTTTTGTTTGTTGGGAGGTTTTTGATTACTGATTCAATTTCATTACTAGTAATCTGCTCAGATTTTCTGTTTCTGCCAGTTCAGTTTTGAAAGATTATATGTTTCTAGGAACTTATCTAATTCTTCTAGGTTGTCCAGTTTTTTGGTATATAATTTTTTGTAGTAATTTCTTACAGTTCTTTGTATTTCTGTGGTATTGGTTGTTAACTTCTTTTTTTGTTTCTAATTTTGTGTCTTCTTTTTCTCTTGTGTCTGGCTAAAGGTTTATTGTTTTTTTAATCTTTTTAAGCAATCAACTTTTGGTTTCATTGATCTTTTGTATTTTTCTTTATCTCTATCTCATTATAACCCCACCAGTTTCAATATGTTGATTATTTTGTTTGCCTTTTTGCAGTCTTTGCTCCCTTATTACATTTGACTTTATGCAGTTTTGATCATGTGAGGACCTAATAAGAGCTCTCATTTACTGAATGCTTACTGTGAATTATGTATTCTGCTTTTTTTAATATAAAAGAGCTATTATATTGACTATTTGCATTATATTTATTACATTATATTAAATGCTTACATTGTTAGGTATTGTTCTGAGAGCTTTCCATGCATTAATACACTTAATCTATACAATCTTTTGAGAGTAGATACTGTTAATCCTCTTTTACAGTTGGGAAAATTCAGGCTTATCATGGTTAAATGACTTCCCTAAGCTAATACAGTAAATAGTTATATTGGGAGTCATACCTAGATCTCATTAATTCTAAAATGTCCATTTTCAGACTTAATGATTTACTATATCATTCTACTTGGTTTATTCATTCTTTAATGATTTCTATTTAAACTTCTAAAAAACCTCTAAAGAGGGGTGCCTGGCTGGCTCCATTGGTTTGTGGGTTTGAGCCCCACATTGGGTGTAGAAATTACTTAAAATCTTTTTTTTTTTAAGATTTTATTTATTTATTTGACAGAGAGAGATCACAAGTAGACGGAGAGAGAGGCAGTCAGAGAGAGAGAGAGAGAAGCAGGCTCCTTGCTGAGCAGAGAGCCCGATGGGGGACTCGATCCCAGGACCCTGAGATCATGACCTGAGCCGAAGGCAGCTGCTTAACCCACTGAGCCACCCAGGCGCCCGAAATTACTTAAAATCTTTAGCGGTGCCAGGGTGGCTCAGTTGGTTAAGCATCTACTCTTGATCTCATCTCAGGTCTTGATCTTAGCATCATGAAGTCAAGCCCCATACTGGGCTCTGTGCTGGGCCTGGAGCCTACCTAAAACAAACAAACAAACAAACAAACAAAAACAAACAAACAAATTAATTTTGAAAAAATTTTAAATCTAAAGATTAATAGAATCATTAAATTAAAGGTTTGGGGGGCAGCTGGGTGGCTCAGTGGATTAAGCCTCTGCCTTCAGCTCAGGTCATGGTCTCAGGGTCCTGGGATCAAGCCCCACATCAGGCTCTCTGGCTTCCCCAACCCCTACCTCTTTCTGCCTGCTTTTCTGCCTACTTGTGATCTATCTCTCTCTGTGTGTCAAATAAATAAATAAAATCTTTATTAAAAAAAATTGAAGGTTTAGATTTGATCTCTATTTTTCTCCTGCTGTTGGACTGTTAGCTCTTTTTTTTTTTTTAAGATTTTATTTATTTATTTGACAGAGAGAGAGTGAGAGAGGGAACACAAACAGGGGAAGTGGGAGAGGGAGAAGCAGGCTTCCTGCTCTGATCCCAGGACCCTGAGATCATGACCTAAATTGAAAGCAGATGCTTAATGACTAAGCCACCCAGGCACCCCGGACTGTTAGCTCCTTGAGGACAGGGACCAAGGATCATGTTTATTTCTGCATTCTTTCCAGTAAATGCAAAATAAATATTCAGTGTACAAGTGAATGAGCACTGCCTTCACTTTTCCAGTTACAAGACTGCTTAATAGAACCTTAGCATGTTAGAACTTGAAGGGGTTTGAAAAATCAAGTCAAACCTTTCCCTCAAGGAGGAAGGACCTCTTTAGAGTGACCCAGTGAGTTGGAAGCACACAGAACTAGAATCTAGGTCTTTTGGGTTTCTAATTGGCTATCTGGTTTGAAAGGATGTAACCCTGTCCCTAAATTCCTCCCTCTTTCCCTTCCTTCCTTTTTCCTTTTCTTTCCTTTTTTGTCTTTCTCTTTCTTTCATGATGTGAGTTGAGTAGCTTTATAGCCTTAAAGTTTTAGGCCTCAGAGTTAAAAAGCAAGGGAAGATTTTTTCATTCCTTTTACACTGATGCCTACTCCTGATTATGCCTTTATTCAACCCAGAATAGAATCCAGGTCTTTTGCCTCTCACTGCACCCAAAGTAGGCAGAGCTACAGCTCATGCAGAGATAAATTATCTTTACTAGATTCTTTCTTAGAAGATGCTATTGATTGGAGTGGGGAAAAGGCTAGTAGGGGATAGGCTGGGATTTTTGTTGTTGTTACTGTTTTATTTTGGGTTTTTTTTTTTTTGGGGGGGGGCAACAGCCAAGTTTTTGGAAAAGCTTGAAGGAGACCAGGAATTCCTTTTTTTTTTTTTTTTTTTTTTCCCCCGTTCCCTCAGAGAAGACAAATATAATCAGACTCTATAATTTAGTTCCTCTATAGTCTCTGGGCCTGCTGTTTTGTAAGCTAACCATGTGAAGGCTAAAGACCCTGCAGCTCTTTTTTCCACATCTTACCACCATTTATTTACTGCCTCTGAATATCATGATTCTGGTTGTCTCTTATTCCCTAATTTAAAGTATTTTTTTAAGTTTTTAAAAAAATTTATTTATCAAGAGAGTACATAGGGGGGCGGGGAGAGAGAGAGAGACAAAGAATCCCAGGCAGACTCCCCTGCTGAGCACAGAGCCCAATATGGGCCTTGATCACACAGCCCCAAGAGCTGTGTGAGCCGAAATCAAGAGTTGGACACTTAGCCAACTGAGCCCTTATCCTCTTGCTTAAATAATGTGTGGTTTGTTATGATGTCCTTTCCTGGTCTCCTCCCATTATCTCCAGTCATGTTACTGGAGTGTTATTTGGTTAGCCATTTGTTAGTACATTCCAGTGCTCCTGTACTTTTCATATCAGGATATTTTAGGATATTTCATTCGGAGAGTCGCCTGGGGGGTTCCTGAACAGTAGAACAGGTACTGAGACACAATGTTCACTGACCATTAGCCAGCACCATTGAGCACACAAATCTGTAAGCTTTAAAGCAAAGTGGGATCTGTTCACCATTCTCCTCTCAGTGTTATTTATTATTTAGTAAATTATTTGTTATTTAGTAAAATAACACTAAAACACTAAGGCCTTTTCTTGCCACAGAGCAGTCTGTTAGAAGCTGCAGGAGAGAACTAAATGCTAAAAAGATGCTCTAAGCTGCACTAATCCAGTATGGGAACCACCATTACCATATGGCAGTTGAGCACTTAAAATGTGACTTGTCTCTCTTAAGGTATGCCATAAATATAAGGTACGCAGCAGATTTCAAAGCCTCAGTACAAAAAAAGTAAAATATTTCATAAATTTTAATATTAAGTAAATGTTGGAATGATAATATTTTGGATATATTGGATAAAATAAAATATGTTATTTAAATTAATATCATCTGGGGGCACCTGGGTGGCTCAGTCAGTTGAGCATCTGACTCTTGATTTTGGCTCAGGTCATGATCTTGGGGTCATGACCCTGAGCCCCACATCGGGCTCTGTGCTCAGCATGGAGTCTGCTTCTCCCTCTCCCTCTGCTCCTCCCCGTTTACTTGCTCTCTCTCAAATAAATAAATAAATAAAATCCTTAAAAATAATTTATACCAAAAAAAAATTTATACCAGCGTTTCTTTTTACTTTTTTAAATGTTGCTACTAGAAAACTTAAAATTACGTATGTGAATCCCATTATATTTTGATTAGGTAGCACTGGTCTAGAAATAAGTAAATACTTTCTCAAGTTTTCTCCACTATGGAACTTTAGGAAACTAGCTACCGTTTTCCTCTCTATAACTCATCCCCATGCCCAGCCCTTTTTAAATGTTCTTTCATTTCCTTTGATGACAACAGGAAGAAAGCCTCCCATTAAGTATTAGTAATTTTTTTTTAACACCTGCTATTCATCTGAGCACAGTGACATCTAGTGAAAGCAAGGTGGTTGGTGGAGGGAGTTAAGAGGCATCAGGGAGGGGAGGACTGGTGATCAGTCCAAACTTCTGACTTCGAACCATTTTATATATTTGGAACTCTTCAGCTGAAGTCTGAGTTCTGAGACTTCTTTACAGCAGAAATATGCCTCCCTTTTGGGTTCTAGTTCTGCTTTCTTCTCAAGTATCTAAGTTTATTGAAGATCTGTGAATATGGCCTGGTCACTGCTCTCAAGGAGCTTACATTCAGAGAATTAATTTGAACCATGCTCTAGATAAGCAACGATGGTAGAAAAGAAAGTGCTTTTGGATCATTGGAAAGTTATGACTCTTTCTACCTGGAAAGAAGACCGAAGGTTTCATGTGTCTTGGATGTGATATTATCAGGCAGAAAGGCAGGTGGAAAAGACGTTTTAGCCTGTGGGGAACAACTTAACTAATGGCAAGGGAGTAGTAGAAGGTCAACCTTGAAATAATAGTTTGGGGCACATTGTGGGGCATTTGATGCCTGTTGAAGAGTATTGGGTGTTATCCTGTATGCAGGGGACTATTAGAAGGTTGTAAGCAGGGGAATGACACATTCAAAACTATATATTAGAGAGGCCATCCCAGTGCTCTTGGGAAGGATAGATTGGAGAGGGGGATGATGACTGCAGGGAGATTTAACAAAAAGATTATTGTAGTGAGCCAGGCAAGGGATAGCAAGGGCTCACATGGAAAGGAAAGAATATATACAACAGATAGGTGAGGGATGAAAGGGAGGTGTCAGGCATGGTCCTAGTTTCTAAGTTAGATCACTAGGTGGTGCCTCTGTCCAACATTGGAATTCTGGGAGAGAGGATCAGGCTAAAAAATGGAACACACGACATACCCTGTGGACTTGTGGACGGAGCACAGAGGGAGCTGGCTAGCGCTGAAGTGCTTGTGTTTGTGTTTCAGATGGTGACCCTCTTTCAGATGTGGGTTGTTCCCCTCTATTTCACAGTGAAGCTGCACTGGTGGAGGTTCCTAGTGATCTGGATCTTGTTCTCTGCTGTCACAGCTTTTGTTACCTTCCGAGCCACCCGGAAACCACTAGTACAGACAACACCAAGGTGAGAGTTTAGGTAGTTGGGAAGAGCTAGGTTTCCTGAAGCAAATGGGTTGGAGTGCATGGGTTTGGGGTGGGTTTAGGCTGAAAAAAGTTATAATTTCTGTTTGCTAAGATTATTTAGCATGGACCCCCACCAAAACAAGCTGATTGGGAGAACTATCCCCCCTTCATAGATTAAAAACCACAAAATACTTCTCTATAGCTTACTTTAGAGTTTATATCAAGGTCTCTTTATATTAAAAGCAACCAAAATAAGTAAGCAAATTCTGAGGATCATTGTGGTCTCATTTTACATGTTATTTCCTTTTGTGAATCCTTCTCTGATCTCTAAATAAGATTTTCTGTTAGAGTCTTTCATAGGCCCTATAGTTTTCCATCATAGAACATAACATAAAATTTTGACTGTCTGTCTCCCCCACTAAACTGTAACTGTGAGATCAGGAACCACATGTATTTTGTTTGTCCCTGTATATCCAGGCCCTACCACAAGGCCTGGCACATAGTAGCCTACTCTTTGAATTTTTGTTGAATGAATGAATCTCAGCAAATTTGCAATTTTCCAACAAACAATGCTTCTTTGGTCATAGAACAGCCCCTGCCTGTATTATTCTTTGTATTTTGTCCAAATGCATTTCTAGTTTGATCCTCCCAACCAGCTTGTGAGGTCATTTAAGATCTGTACTTGACAGAAAGAAAGAGATTTTTCTCATTCATTCATTCATTCAACAAGCACCTGCTATGTGTCAGGCCCTGTGCTGAGCGCTGGGGATACAGAGCTGGATAAGACATGGTCCCTGCCCTCAAGGAATGCTCGGTTTAATGGAGGAGATGGACAAGAAAGCAGCTGTTTCAGTGCAGTTGGTAAGTGCTGTGAGAGACGTGTGTACAGGTCCAGGAGAGCCTAGCAGAGGAAGTAGCCAGCCTCAAAGTTGTAACTGCCAGAACCAAGGCTTCCAAGTTGCAAGTTGCTGTTTTTCCCGTGCATTTTATGTTCTGCTTCACTGTAAGGTTCTGCTTTGGCCTTCTGAGTTTCCTTGTACATGGTAAAATTTATCTTCAAGGTGAAGTCAGTGATTGAGAAGTTCCTCCATGATTTAGAAGTAGTTTACATTAAGGGCCATGATAGAAGATAGAACCTCTGGAGTCAGATGCTTGTGGATTATTGGAAACTCTAGCCGTGCCAGTTAATTACCTGATCTGTATGGCTTCACTTTTCTGAGCCTTGAACTTTTTACCCCTAGAAATGTGATAATAATTGCTCCCTCATAAAGGGTACTATGAAGAAAAAGTGTAAAAATATACTTTAAGAGTCAGTAACAACCCGGGCGCCTAGGTGGCTCAGTTGTTAAGCATCTGCCTTTGGCTCAAGTCATGATCCCGGGGTCCTGCGATCTAGCCCCACATCGGGCTCCCTGCTCCATGGGAGGCCTGATTCTCCCTCTCCCACTCCCCTTGCTTGTGTTCCCTCTCTCACTGTGTCTCTCTCTGTCAAACAAATATATAAAATCTTTAAAAAGAAAAAAAAGTTAACAACCAATATTAGCTTATAGGTAAAATGACTGAAATTGTGTCTATGACATGGGAGGTTTTTGATGATAATAACTAACATTTGTAGTGCTTTATAATTTCAAAGCACTTTCATAAACATCCACGCTTATTCATGTAGCATTTATTGAGCATGTATTATATATACCAGGAAATGGGCTCTGTACAGTCCATTGAGAAAGGTATCATGGTTTCCTCATTTTATAAGTAAGTAAACTTGTCTTAGAGTAGTGATTTGATTTTACCTGGGATTACCTAGCTAATAAAACTCACTTAATCCAGATTCTGCCAAAAATTCTACATCCTTGCCACTGCCTCACTCCTGTCTGATGAGTGCAAAACCCTGGGTAATGGAGTTTTGTGTTTCTGAGAGCAGACATTGCAAAATGTTTGGGGCCTTTCCCTTGCCTGAGAACTTCTCACCACTTGCTTAGGTAGGGACCTAAGCTTCCTCTCTGTGGTCCTTCAAGCTTGGTAGTAACTTGGTCTCGGAGCCAGACAGGCTTGAGGTATTTATTCAGGTGAATTCCTCATTTGCTGTCATCCCAGATAGAGTATTGGTTCTTGATTTCACACTACTTTCACTGACTTACAGAGAGCATTGCTCATCGTTTGAGAACATTTATGACCCCACCCCACCTCACCCCCACCACCATCACACACATCCATTCAAAGGTATTCTCTGAGTGCCTCCTTTCTTATCCCTTCTTCTCCAGAAAGAAAAAATTTCAGAAGCAAATTCATTAGATACCATTTCATAATTGTCCTGTAGATAGGAGCATAGAAGTATTCAGGTTAAACATTCCCAGTAGGAAAAGCTTGGGTGGCCTGGTTGGCTCAGTCAGAAGAGCATGCAACTCTTGATCTCGGGTTGGTGAGTTCAAGCCCCACATTGGGTATAATGATTACTTAAATAAGTATTTTTTAAAAGGGGAGGGGGAGCCCATAGCTGATTCTCTTTTTCATCTTCCCTTGAATTCTCTTTCCTGACAAGAACAACTGGCCTTCCCGACCTGTTCCCATCTGAACATAGATATATCAGCTCTGCTTTTTTGTTTGTTTGAAGCTAAAAACTTTTAAAACTCTCTTTTCTTCCCTTGATCTGAGACCAGGAAAATAGAAAGCACTAGTTCCTCCCTGGTGTGCAGGGGTATTTCTGCAATTAATGGAGTGACTAAGTCTGTAATAGTAGCTAAAGTTGCTTAGTAAGTCCTAAGCAAATAACCTAATGTCCCCATTGATAAAAGAATAAGAGATTGTGGTAATCCAGAGGCCCTTAGGCAAGTTTCCATGTCAGCTATGCTAATTTTTTCTCCTTTCTCCAGGTTGGTTTATAAGTGGTTCCTGTTGATCTATAAAATCAGCTATGCCACTGGCATTGTTGGCTACATGGCTGTCATGTTTACCCTCTTTGGTCTCAATTTATTATTCAAGTAAGTACTCTTTGCTTTTGTTTTTGTTTGTGTTTGGGGAGGAGGGCCTGGTAAGATGTACCTTTCTTTCTGGACCCAAGTTGCGAATATTAACAAGGGGGCCATGGCACCCAGGATAGGAGACTTGGGCTTTGGGGAATGGGAAGGTGGGCCTTCCAGGATTTATGCTGGCAAAGAGAAAGGAATGTCTGGATATATAGAGTCCCAAATCATTGGTTATGTTTTCCAGAACCTATATCTTAATGGAAAAGTGTCACAGAAGTAAGCATAATAATGATTATAGCCAGTTACCTATAACTCTATCACCCTATCAGAAGCAGGAGTCTCTTTGAAACTGAAAGGAGTAAGTCCTTACTTTATACAATGAGAGGATACCCATGGAATTCTTTCCTCCAGGAGTAGTACAGGCTGAAACCATATACAGGCTCCACAAATGTTTATAGGAATTTATCAGTATAGAGTCTAACAAGTCCCATCAAAGAAAACCAAGATATTTCCAGGTATCTTCCTAATCTGTGTGCTTAAAAAAATAAAAATCAAGATTCTGCATTGTAGGGTGCATGAGTGGCTCAGTCGGTTAAGTGTCCGACTCTTGATCTCAGAGTTGTGAGTTCAAGATTCTGCATTGTAGGGTGCATGAGTGGCTCAGTCGGTTAAGTGTCCGACTCTTGATCTCAGAGTTGTGAGTTCAAGATTCTGCATTGTATTAAAGATGATTATTCTGTAATTACAGTTCATTTTTACTTGCATAAGCTATACAAGGAGGAAAACAGAATTGAGAATATTGACCATTTTTATGCTCCTAATCAGGTTAATTGATAACAAGATCATGATGTCTAGTGGGTTAAATATTACAAGATTGATGAATACACTCAACTTTTTAAGATAAATGAAACTTACAACTTTAAGGAAACACGTACAGTTCCTGGTACAAATTTTTGACAAAGGTTGTTTTCTATAATAAACATTCAAAGATGGAAGGTTGCAATTTATTGGTCCTTAGAATTATTAAAACAAGCCTCCTGATGTACAGGCAAGATCTTTGTCCTTCTTAGTAAGTAGACTTGGACCCCCAGTGTTTTTTTTTAAGATTTTATTTATTTATTTGAGAGAGAATGTGAGCATGAGTTGGGGGGCAGAGAGAGGGGGAGAAGCAGACTCCCCGCTGATCAGGGAGCCCGATGTGGGGCTTGATCCCAGGACTGCGAGATCATGACCTGAGCCAAAGGCAGACGATTAACGATTGAGTCACCCAGGCCATTTTAAAAAATCTATTTATTTATTTGAGAGAGAGACCATAAGCAGGGGGGTCGGGGTAGAGGCAGAAGGAGAGGGAGAGAGAGGAAGATTCCTTAAGCATGCTATGCGCTGAGCATGGAGCCTAATGTAGGCCTCCATCCCAGGACCCTGAGATCATGACTGGAGCTGAAATCAAGAGCTGGTTACTTAACCAGCTGAGCCACCCAGGTGCCCCTGGACCAAAGTTTAACTTTGATGACATGATACAGAAGATGTATAGATACAGCTTAAAATGTTATGGTAACTGGTATGTATATATTTGCTAAATGACTGATTTTATCTTTTATTTCTAAAGCTGTGGCTGGCAAACTTTTTCTGTGAAGGGCCAAATATTTTAGACTTTGTGGACAAAAGGCGAAGTCAAGGATAATACATTGTATAACAAGAGAGGAAACTCTTCCCTTGCCCCACCTTGTTTGATGGGTGGGCTCTCTCAGGTGGGAGGCATACTTTGTGCCCACTTGCCATCAGATAAGACATTCTCAGGAGGGCCCTGACAAGTTGGTGTGTGACCACTGGGATCATTTTTACTTTCTGTTCCATTGACAACCCAGATCTTGGTGTGCCCTTACCCAGCCATTTCAACCTGGGCAGCTGGCTGGAGGTGAGGCAACTTGAGTTGTCGTCTTCCAGAATGAAATTCCACTGGTTGGTGGTGTCCAGTGATTGCCAACAGTGGAGTCTCCAACACGTAGGTGCCAACCAGAGTGGGCCCTAGATAGCTGCAAGGCATGTTGGGCAGTTGGAGGAGGCAGGCACTGGGGACAAAGTGGGAAAGAGGGGTGTAGGCAATACCTTGGCTTGGTCTTTGTAGTTCACGGTGCTAGCCTGTTCAGACGGTGCCAAGAGGCCATATAAAAAACGGGCATAAAATTTGGTCTTATTTTGCCAATGCTTGCTTTAGCTGTTAAGTCTTCCAACTTTAGGTGCCTCCTTGTGTGTCCCAGAGTAGTAATCCAAACCAGTTGTGTCTTAGGGCAGGCCTTATAGGCCATGCTGCTTTCCTTACAGGATCAAACCAGAAGATGCCATGGACTTTGGCATTTCTCTCCTCTTCTATGGCCTCTACTATGGAGTTCTTGAGCGAGATTTTGCAGAGATGTGTGCAGACTACATGGCGTCTACCATAGGGGTAAGTTCACCTGGGCTTTTAATACTGTCTACTGCCACCTCCACAGAGGTCAATATAGCATCACTAGTTTGATGGAAGAGATAAGCCATCAAAAAATCCTTCAACTTATCAGTAGTATGAATGGAGATTTCTTCCTTAAAATTTGGAAAACCAGATCCCATAGACCCTGGAATTTTTAACTTTAGGGCCATTCTAGGAAAGAACCACTTTATCATTCAGGAAATTAACATTCAATAGATATTTAATGCCTCTGATGTGCCTGGACACTAGGTTTGTGCTGGAATTACAGAGGTTACATGGTTCTTGCACAGATGGAGTTTATGCCCTAGTGACAGGGATGGGTTTGAAAGTAACAAAACACACAAATAAATGTAAAATTATAACATTTATAAAAACTATGAAGGAAAGCTCCACAATGTTGTGAACAAATGCAGTGAGGGCATTTGACCTCATCTGGGACCCAGAGATGGCTTCCCTAAAGAGGTGACTGTTGAGATATGTCGGAATTAACTAGATAAAGTGGGAAGTGATGTGGGTGGTAGATAGAGCAAAGTGCATGTGTAGATAAGAGTCCTGTAGTGAGAGAAAGGGTGACATTTGGAGGAATTAAGCTAGTGCAGTTGGAAAGATGGAAATGTCTGGAGAAGTAAGAGGCTAGACTAGAAAAAACCTTGAAAGCCAAGTGAAAGATTGTGGTTTTTATGCTAAAAATCCTAGGAGGCTAAGATAGAAAATGACATCTTCAGATCTGCACTTTAAAAAGATCATTCTGGCTCCTGGGTTGAGAACAGATTAGGGGTCCACAGCTTAGAGTGACCCGTGAAGACTAAGAGGCAGTTGTAGTAGTCTAGGCAAGATGAAAGTAGCTTGGGTTAGGGGAGAGATGGTGTGAAGGGAGAGCGGCAAGCTATTTGAGAAGTATTTTGGTAGGACTTGGGTAGGACTTGAATATAGATTGGTTCTGAAGATAGAAGGAAGGTACGTATCAAAGCTGACAGTGTGTAACTCGAGCCACTCCTTGGCTGGTATACTTTCACTGAGATAGAAAATGCTATAAGGTGGAGACCAGGGAGAGATTCTTCAGGCTCAAAATGTGGGTAAAGTAACAGCCAGTCAATATTCCTTTTTCTTTTTTTCAAAATAGAAATGTGTGTTTGTTGTTTCGCTGCTTATGAAAGTAATGCATGCTCTTTTTAATTATGTGAACAACACGGAAGTACTCCATCTCAGTGTCAGCCCATAGAAGACCCCACCCCAAGAAGGAACATTTCCAAGTTTAACGGTCATTTCTTCAGTTCTGTGCTGAAATTCGTGTGTCTCTGTCTGATGCAAGAGCTCTGAAAGGCCTTCAGAAGTTCTTGCAACTTGAGTTTTGGTAGTTCGCAGAGAAACCTTAAAAGAATGTCAGGGAAGTTGGTTCTCTTGGGGCAGCCAGATAGCAGTCCTGGTCTTTAGGCAGCAGATACCAGTGGAGACCAATTTCAAAGCACAGGAAAGGATTGGCGCTGACTTTGTATGAGGTCCCTCGGGAACTCTTGGTGAGTTCAAGGCAATATTGCAGGTGGTAGGATATTTAGTGTGCGCATTTTTACATCAGTGCTACACAGTCTCATTTGTACCGTGGACTGGTAGGCTTTGGGCAGTCCAGGTTAAACAGAATCCTCAACCATCGCCTTTGATGACTTTCATCAAGTACAGTTTTAGACCTAGGACTAAGTTTCCCAGTGTTATGGGACTATTTTTATTTCTTCTGTAACGGATTAAAAGGAAAACAAAGTGTAGTGGGTCATTAGATTACTGTTTGAACAACTGTCTTGTGTTTAGGCACATTTCATGGTCTCTTATCTGTTGGTATAGACTTCAGCTTTTCCTTTAACCACTTCACTGCCCAGAAGAGATTTCCAGATACTTGACTTCCTAATTACTATCTTCACTTTCAACAACAACTTTTCCTGAAGTCTGCTTCTTTGGCACACTCAGCATTTCAAAATGACTCTTGCCAGTATCCTGCTCTTTACCCTCTTGTGATTTCTTTTTCTTCTCATTCTGTTTTTAAGGGCCAATTCTCTGATTTTCCCAGGGTGTTGCCACTTTTATCTCGAAGTTATTATCAGCTGCCAATTTAAGTGTAGCCTTAATCTCCTTAGGCGGGTCAGTAATAACCAATATACAGAACCCTCTTCAGTCCAAATGGAACTGAGCTCAGAATTGATCCCCTAGTTAGCTTCTCCTGTAGAAGATGGAATCATTACACTGGCTTCCAAAAAATGGGATTTGAGCTGGACTTCTTTCCATGCTCTTAGGAAGGATTATTGGGTGTTCCATTGATTACAAATGATAGTCCTTATTATGATAATTCCATAATAATGATAAATTTCAGTATCCTCAAGAGAGCTGCTGGGAGAATTTCTTATTAGGATCAAGAGTGCCTCAGACAGCAGCTCTTGACCCTTCATATTGTCCTTCCTTCTGTGAGGTCTCAGTAGTTACCTCCAACACCTGATGCTTTTTCTATAATAGTCTGACCCAAAGATAAATCCACATACCTCTCTATACCTCTTAGTAGCATAAGAACACAAGGATCAAGCAATCACATTGAACTTTATTAAAGGTAAATAGACATGAGTACTTAAATGAAGTTAATCTGACATAGCAGGGTACCTGCTTTCCCAGGCTTTCAGACCTACCCCATCCAACTCTCAGCCTACCTCTGTGTATCAGGTGTCATCTTAGCATGCATCACTTGGAAGCCACATCTAGACAGTCACTGTCCTCCAGATGTCTAGACCTAGAGCCTATGTTCTGATTAAAAAAAAAAAAAAAAAAAAGTAGGCCTTTAACTCAGGCCAGTCTTCTGAATCGTGGTGTCTCTACCAAGATCCACCTCTTCCCTAGATAATTGACATTGAGAATAGGTATCTCTTTCATAGGAGCCGCTCTATCCAGCTCCTGTCCCAACAGAATACGACCTTGCTGATCCTCACTCTTACAGTTTGCTCTTTCCCCAGGCCCCCATTTCTGGGGTAGGAAGCAGGCTGTAGGAACACTAGGACAGCTTGTGACAGTGCTGGATGGGTGGACAGGAGTTCATTAATTTTTTCTTTCCCACAGCAAATGATGCAGAGATTTAGTGGCAGCAGTTCTGCACGGGCTCACGATGCCCACAGGTTAGGTTAGGCTAGGCAGGAATGTGGGGGAGGGGACTCCCAACTTGGGATAAAAGGATGCACTGTACTTCCTTTACAGTTCTTTCTAACCTGAGAATTCTAGGACTCTCCCATCTCTGCGGTAGTCTTTGGTCAAGTGCACTGTGGTCTGCCTAGGAACACCTGGGTCCCTGAGCCACGGCAACCTGAATTTCAAGAACGTCCCTGGCCTTGAATCCAGAACCTGATCAGTGGTTTGGGGATGGTAGTTTGAGGGAACCAAGACACTCCAGCCTTCCATGCATTTGTTAGCCAACTCATTCTTTCATTTATTCAAGCAATACTTACTTAGCAGCCTTTCACAATGTGCTGGGTATGACCAGTGTGGCCTTTTACTAGCTCCACCACTGCTTACTTCCATGTAGCAGCCCTAGTCATTTTTTAATTGTGGTAAACTACATATAAAATTTACCATCTTAACCATTTTTATGTCTGGTTCAGTGGCATTAAATACATTTACAGTGTTCTACAACCATCACCACATCCATCCATAGAACTCTTCATTTTGCAGATTGAAGCTTTGTACCCCTTAAATAGTAACTCCACAATCCCTTGCCCCCCAGTCCCTGGAAACAACCATTCTGTTTTCTGCCTCTTTAAATTTGACCTGCCTAGGTACCTCATGCAAGTGGACTTATACAGTACGTGTCCCTTGTGACCTGCTTATCTCAGCATAATATCTTCAAGGTCCACCCATGTTATAGCAGGTGTCAGAATTTCCTTCTTTTTTTGGACTGAATAATATTCCATTGTATAGCTCAATTAAAAAGGGCTATAAAGGGGCACCTGGGTGGCTCAGTGGGTTAAAGCCTCTGCCTTCAGCTCAGGTCATAATCTCAGGGTCCTGGGATCGAGTCCTGCATCGGGCTCTCTGCTCAGCGGGGAGCCTGCCTCCCCCCCCTCTCTCTGTCTGCCTCTCTGCCTACTCATGATCTCTGTCTGTCAAATAAATAAATAATAAAATAAAATAAAAGGGCTATAAATAGGGGTGCCTTGGTGGCTCAGTCAGTTAAATGCCTGACTCTTAATCTTGGCTTGGGTCTTGATCTTGGGGTCACGAGTTCAAGCTCCGTGTTAGGCTCCTCTCTGGGCATGGAGAATACTTTAAAAAGGAGGGGGTGCTAAATAAATAATCTCTTTGTGCATGTGTGTCTGTGTGTGTGCGTGCACGTAGCCTGTTATAAAAAAAGAATCCCATTGTGTGTGTATGCCACATTTTTAGTCCTGGGTGTTCATAGTATTTTGTACGATCTGTGATCATAGCTCCAATCCCAGAGAGTTATAGTTGATTTTGGAGCTGTTCCACCTACTAGGTGGGGAAGTAGGTCTGATTCATCTCTTGGTCCCCCTCCAAGAGTAGTTTGACCTACTAAGATCTGTGGTTAATTAATTTCAGGGTTCCTGAAATGAAATGATGAGACTTAAAATTGTATTAACACATATTCTCAATTCCTCTTCATTATTCTACACTACTCTGTTTATTCTATATGACAGCTGTTTTGCCTCACATGGAGAAATTGTAACTCTTCTTGAGTCAAGGGAACCTTGAATGGTGTTTGTTTTTTTCCAGCTGGTCACTGTGAGGTCATAAGCTTGTGACAGCCAGTCATTATAGTTTCCATTCACACCCAAAAGTCATGTTGGAATGGGGGTGGAAGACAGGATTGCAAAATAAGCCTGTTTTCTGGGGCCCTGCCCTCAGGGCTGTTGGGCAGACAGGGTTGTGGCACACCGTTTCTGCTCCCTTGGGCCATGTGTCCTGCCTCATACTTTTCTTTCTTCTAAGTGAGTTCTATGCCCCAGATAATATTAGGACAGGATTAGCTGCCCATTCATCTCTTCTGAAGTAGTGGGAAGAGCTAGGGGGGTTAGAGTCAGATGAACCTGGTTTCAAATTCTAACCTACTTTTTTTTTTTTTTTTTAAGATTTTATTTATTTATTTGACAGAGATCACAAGTAGGCAGAGAGGCAGGCAGAGAGAGAGAGAGGAGGAAGCAGGCTCCCTGCTGAGCAGAGAGCCCGATGCGGGACTCGATCCCAGGACCCCGAGATCATGACCTGAGCCAAAGGCAGTGGCTTAACCCACTGAGCCACCCAGGCGCCCAAATTCTAACCTACTTTTTTTTTTTTTTTAAGATTTTATTTATTTGATAGAGAGAGATCACAAGTAGATGGAGAGGCAGGCAGAGAGAGAGAGAGAGATGGAAGCAGGCTCCCTGCTGAGCAGAGAGCCCGATTCGGGACTCGATCCCAGGACCCTGAGATCATGACCTGAGCCGAAGGCAGCGGCTTAACTCACTGAGCCACCCAGGCGCCCCCTAACCTACTTTTAATTAGCTGTGTCCTCACGAGCAATTTACTTTACCTCTCCGATCTTGTTTTCTCAGCTGTAATATTACTACCAGACATGAAGTGTTGTAAGGAACAAAGTCATGAGGGAAAGTACTCTACAGAGTAGTCTGGCCCACAGTACTTACTAGAGGATGACGACAGTAGCTAACAATTATCAAGTATATCTTTTGTTCAGTACTGCTATACTAGAAAGCTACATATTTTATGTCTATAATCACCTGGAGCACAGAAACTCTGTAGGATTTCTTTGTATCTTCATCATACGCAACACACAGAGCAAAACGCAGAACAGACAAATCCTAAATCACGAGCAGGTGCCAGTTCTCTCTCAGATGCCATCTGTTGTCTGAAGTTATCTCAGACCACTCTGTGACATGGAATCTCATCTACTGTAACCCTGAGAAATAGTATTTTATTCCCTTTTTCAACAAGTTATTTCTGAAATCATCTGCTTGAACTGACCAGGCACCACCTCTCTGACTTCCGATGAGGCTCTCCCCCTCCTTCTCCTCCTTTTCCTCCTCCTCCCATGTCCTCACCAGCCAAGAGAGGGGGGCCAGCTGGAGGCGCTTCCAGGGCTTTCCTGGCACACACATTCTGTGATGTGGTGTGGAATGTAACTCCTGTTTACTTCCTAATCTCCTGCTACGTGCAGGCTCCTGTGCTGGGGTTTTCTACTCACATATTTGTACCGATCTCTCCTTCCCCTCAGTTACATGGAAAAAATACCCTTTCTTCCATTGCAAGCCAGCCCTGCCTGCACTGTGGATTCCCTATCCTATTTCCTTCTCAAGGACCATTATGCTATTGCACTTCCTTTATTATCCTGTGACTTCCAACTTCTCCCTCTCTATTGGGCTCTTTGCCTTTTAAGTATTCTTTTTCAAAAACATCAACCTTTCTTTGACCCACTTTCTCCTCTAGCAACTGACCCATTTCCTGTCTTAGAGAAAGCTCCTGTCCCCTTTTGATCACTTTCTGCATACTCCTTAGCCTATTCTAATCTGGCTCAGCTCAAACCCTTCTTCTGAAATGGCTTTTACTCAAGTCACTAGTGACTGTGTCACTAATTCTGACCTCAGCAGTCATCACTGGCTTTTGTGACGCTTCCCTGTCCTGCTTTTCCGTCTGTCTCTTCTGCTAATTTGTCCTCCCCTTGAATGTTATTGTTCCTCTGAGTGCAGACCTATGGCATCTTCTCTATACTTCACCTAGGCATTCCCCTTTTCCTTTTCTGCGACTGTCTAGACCTCTAATCCAGAACTTTTCTCAGCACCAGAACTTTATTTAGTCTTCAGCTGTTTATTTAGAATTACCAGTCTGTCCACTTCTCTAGATTTCTTTTGCCATTAATTATCCTAGACCATCAGCCTGGCCCAGTCTCCAGCATCTCCTGCTTTTGAATTGTCATTGTTCCTTAGCTAAGATTCCTTTCGGTTTCTCAAGCACACCAGGTTCCTTTCTGCCTCAGGGCCTCTTCCCTCTTCTGCCTTTCTTTTTCTCACTAACTCCCACTGCCCTTTACCTCTCACCCTCAAATGTTACTCCCTCGAAGAAGCCTCCTCATGTGATGTAGGCTTAGTTAGGAACCCCTTTCTTAGCCCTTTACTGTCTTTGAAATAATTCTTATTTTAGCCTTTTTAAGAAGTAGCTCTTATTTTCTCTAAATATTTATTTTTTTAATGTCATTCTCTTGTAGTTGTAGGTTCCACAAGGAGAGAAGGGTCTCTGCTTTTCCAGCATTATATCCCAAGGACCTAGTCCTGTGACTGGTACTTTAGTAGGTGCCCGGTATATTTTGATGGAAGGAAGAGTTTGGGTGGCTTACTCAGGTTCATCAAGATAGTAAGTGATAGAAGACTTCAGTTAGGTCTGTCTGATCCTGATAAACCATAGGTTAGCTCACTGCCTCACTGTATCTTATGCAGCTTAGCCCCAATGCCTCCTGATGGTCTCCTCATGTGTGATTTCTATGAGCCCTGGGGGTGCTGGGCCTTCCTGGTTTGACAGCTTACCTGATGGCTTTGTTGAAACACTGAGATTTGACTCTGCCTGCCTCTTGCCACATTAGCTTCACAGGGAGATCTCCAGAAACTAGGAGCCTAACCTTTCCTGGACATCCCTCCTTCTGTCTTCACCCTCATCCAAGTTCCCTTTGATCATGCATCCTTTGCCTCTGTGTTCTTGGGGGAACTCTGGGGTGGTTTGAGGTTAAGCTTTTCCTCAGAGCTTTAACTCCTCTCCTGAGTCAGAACATTCCTGTTTCTTTTGTTGCCAGTGCTGTGGGCCAGAGTGAGTGGCCATGTTTCTGTGCTACATGATTGTACCAGGATTCAGTGCCGAGCTAGACCCAGACCTCTTGGTCTCTTGTCTCTCCATTTAGTTGATAATGCCTAGAAATTCTAAGCCGGAACACCTTTCAGAGCCATACACCTGTCATGCCCTGGGGAAGTGTTTCTCAGAGCTCCCCCCCAGTACTAACATTCCTGAGATTCTGGCTTTTGAGAGTTGCACAGTTAATGGACTCCCACAGGTTTGGCCCTGTCCCCTGACCTTAGCTTATCCTTTTCCACTACCTTTTTAACTCTCAGTAAATAAACCGGAACCGTTCAAGTAACTGGCTCTCAGTGAGCTAAGTAGCTGATTGTTCTACAGCTAACATTCAGCAGATGTTATAGGACACTTTGGATAGAATTTGGGTAGGAGTCCAGAGGGTCTGGGTTCACGTCCTCTCTTATCTCTTTCCTCTTCTGGGCTTTGGTTCACCCAGCATTAGGGCTGCTCTGGTGTTCCGTGGTAACCACTCAAGCTCACCTTGAGTTGCTTCAGATGGGTTTACAAGAGAGTAAGGTGTGTGCGGAGGCAGGAAGCTCTGTAATGGATTTTTGGGGCACTGTGGCATCTCTGCCTCCCACCCTTGAGGACTCTTGGGATCCGGTAGCAGTTCTGATGACTGAGAGGCTGTTCCTCAGAAGGGCACCTTGGAGTAAGTGAAGCCTCCATGTTGAGTGGAAGTGGCAGGCAGCTAGTGTCACCCTCTCATACTCCCTGTCCCAGCACCTGTGTGCCCTGTCCATTCTCACCCAACCTCAGGGTTTTGGCTTTTAAAAAGAGAGGTGTTTGGAAACAGAAGAAAAAAAGAGAGCAAACTCAAGTTTAAGGAAATAGAAAAAGGCTAGATGCAGTAAATCTACCTGATAGGTCTGGATGAGATTGTAATAACAAACGCAGAAAGCTTTTTCACAATTCATTATAGAGTCTTACAGAATGTTTAAACGTTCTGGAGATTAGTTACACAACAGTATGAATATACTAAGCACTAATGAACAATACATTTAGAAGTAGTTAAGGTGTATACTCTATATTATGTGTTTTTAACCACAGTTTTTAAGGCAAAGGAAAGAAAAAAAACGGGTCTTAGAAAGTGTCAACAAATAAATTTCAAGTCTTTTCTCCTTGATGTAGGGGGGAAATGCTATATAGTTATGTAACAATAAACCACAAGGAAATTGTGCAAAACTTGGTATTTCTTTTTGGAGCATGGAATTGGTTATTTGTTGTAATTAACTGGTAATAAATAATTTTTAATCTAAAAGTAATATATATTCATTAAAGAAAATTTGAGTGCAGAAAAGTAGGTAAAAGAAAAACATCACCTATGAGCCTACTATCAAAACATCCCTGGTGTGAACATTCTGATCTATTTCCTTGTGATCTTTTTCTGTTTGTATAGATTTGGGCTTGTCTACATATAATACCAGTCATGTTGTGCTTCCAGCTTTGTACGCTGCTTTTTGACACTGTTCTATCTCTGGCTTCAGTTGCCTCGCTGCCTGTTAAGTTCCTTGAGTGTGTACCAAATTTATTTGGGCATTCTCCTTTTCTGGATCAAGCATGATTATTTCCATTTCTTTGCTTGTTTTTATTATTTTATGGGTTTTTCTATTATATAACTTAAAATTCACCCTTTTAACCATTTTTTACAGGTTTTATTTATTTATTTGACAGAGAGAGAGAGACCGCAAGAGAGGGAACACAAGCAGAGGGAGTTGGAGAGGGAGAAGCAGGCTTCCTGCTGACCAGGGAGCCCGATACGGGGCTTAATCCCAGGACCCTGGGATCACGACCTGAGCCGAAGGCAGACGCTTAACAATGGAGCCACCCAGGCACCCCTAGCCACTTTTTATTTTTATTTTTTAAAGATTTTACTTATTTATTTGACAGATGGAGATCACAGGTAGGCAGAGATGCAGGCAGAGAGAGAGCAGGGGAAGCAGGCTCCCTGCTGAGCAAGGAGCCCAATGCGGGGCCCAGTCCCAGGACCCTGGGATAACCTGAGCCGAAGGCAGAGGCTTGAACCCGCTGACCCACCCAGGTGCCCCCCCTAGCCATTTTTTAAATGTACAGTTCAGTGCATTAGTTGCATTCACAATGTTGTGCAACTGTCACCACTAAAATTTTTAAGATTTTTCATCACCCCAAGCAGAAGCTCTGTGCCCATGAAACAGTAACTCCCATTCCCTACCTCCAGCCCCTGGCCACCTCTAACCTACTCCTTGTCTTTATGAATTTGTCTATTCTAGGTATTTTATCATATCAAATGGAATCATATAATATTTGTCCTTTGGTGTTAGACATTTCACTTAGCCTACTGTTTCCAAGGTTCATGCATTGTAGCGTGTATCAGAGCTTCATGATTTTTATGACTGAATAATATTCCATTGTGTGGATATACCACATTTTGTTTTATCTCCTTACCTTTTAATGGACACTGGGGTTGTTTCCACCTTTTGGATGTTGTGAGTAATGCTCCTGCGAGTATTGGCTTACAGGTGTGTGTTTAGTCTTTGTTGTCATGAGTTGGGATGGACGTGCTGTGTCATATGGTAATTCTGTTTAACTTTTGGGAGAAATTGCTTAACTCTTTACTTCTTTAATTATAAATCATGCTTAAATGAATATCTGTATACATGAGGCTTTTTTGATATTTTTACTTTAGCTACTTGAAGTGACATTAATGAACAGTTAGAGGGCATGGCAGTTTGAGACATCATGCCAGATGCTATCCAAAAGGATTGAACCTCTTTTGCTGCTGCCATAAGTGTTTGGGAATGCCCTTGTCCCCAACCCACATTGCACAAGATTACCTGACGGTTTTGAATCTTAGAGAAGAGATGTTGTCTGTCTCCAGTGAAAGTATAGTCTGGCCACAGAGTGGCTTATCTGACATAGCTCCTGATCACCGACTCTGAGTCCTTCTACCTCCTGATCTCCTTGTCCCTGATGCTGACCAGGCCAGGGCTCAGGTTTCTGTTAGATCTGACTTCCCAACCCATCTGTGGTCTGTCCCTTTCTCCCCATCCAGCCAGCAAAGATGAGGTCGATTTGGCATATAAAAGATGTTCTATAGGTGTGGGGCCTCCCCCTCCCTCTTTGCCTCCTCTTGAGAAGACATAGGCCTCTGTGGTGGTATCCTCCTGGGCTGATTCTCACACCTTTCCTGTCTTTTCCTCCTGTTCTTCTCTCTCAGTTCTACAGCGAGTCGGGCATGCCTACCAAACACCTCTCGGACAGTGTGTGTGCCGTGTGTGGGCAGCAGATCTTTGTGGATGTCAGTGAAGAGGGCATCATCGAGAACACATATAGGCTGTCTTGCAATCACGTGTATCCTGCCTGGAGCCCTTGGGCCTCATCTCTCCTGCCACATGCACATTCTAGTCGAGGGGAGGGGGCAGCCATGACCCTGGCATACTCTCTAGACCTTTCAGTGCCGGAGAGTCACTAGAGGCCAGGCATTTGGGCGATGTTCTCTGCCAGGGAAGCTGACTCTCTGCCAGGAGTGGAAACTGTGGTCTCCTTCCCTCTTTGCCACACCTGGGAGCCACGCTTACGTACAGTTTATAGCCTGGCTGAATCAGAAAGGAGCCTGAAGCTGCACTCATGGCCCCGATGTTGGAGCATCCTCTATCTGGTTCCCTCGGTGTCAGAATTCAATCCTCCTGAATAACATTTCCAGTACGTATCCTGTGCTTGCTCAGCTCCCGTTCTGTGCCGTATATTATCTCCGTTTTCCCCCATAAACACCCTGTAAGATGGAGATCATTATCCTCACTTCACGTGTGAGGAAGCAGGGTCAGAGAGAAGGGATGTGCCCAAGATTATACAGCTAAAAAGAGGGGAAGGCAGGATTTGAACTTTTCTCCAGAGCTAGTGCTTGGGTGCCTTGACCACGAGCAGGGGGCTCGAGTGCCATCCCGGCTGCCCACCATTTCCCTTGACCAGTGATGCTCAGATTCCACGAGTTCTGCATCCGTGGCTGGTGCATCGTGGGAAAGAAGCAGACATGTCCCTACTGCAAAGAGAAGGTAGACCTCAAGAGGATGTTCAGCAACCCGTATCCTTTGTTTGGGAATGGGCAATGGGAAGAAAGTCCTGGCCAGCGTCACTCTGCATTTGGGTCCTCCCAGGGCCCTTCCTCCTCCCTCCACCCTTTACCCTGGTACATACGCACTGTTCTATTTGGTTTGTGATCAAGGGAATTTGGGGGTGGAAAAGGTGGGACTTACAGTTCAGATTCTCATCATAGTTCTGGATCCCTTAAGGGTAAATTGGTAGCAGTAGCAGCCCATTTACTGTTTGCTTCCTCTGTGCCTGGCACTGGGTTAAGTGCTCTGCCCATATCATCTCATTTCATTCTCTAGCGACTTGATGACATCAGTAATATTCTCCTCCATTTTAAAAATGAAATGATTTAGAGGTTGAAAACCTATTCAAGGTTACATAACCAATGAGTGGTGCCTCACCTGTGACCTGTGGGGCTGGAGACTGGCCGTATGCCTGTGCAGAGCCCGCAGGGTACAAAGCTGGCTGAGAGACTCCCTGTTCTGTCCCCTTTCAACACGGGACCACTGCTCCTCTGAGCTACTCCTCTGTACCCTGCTGGCCCTCCCTATTCTGCCCTCCCTCACCTTCCTCTTGCTCCTCATCACCTGTCTGTTGGAAGTTGCCCAGTCACTGCTCTGGTCCGCCCTTCACTACCCTTGGGATCCCGCGGCCCAGGTCTCTCCCTGCCCTCTCCCCGCTGCCCTGAGTGGCAGGGTTCCCTATCCCCTGGATACTACTAGCTAGGCTGGGCAGGGGCCACTGCATTCCCAGCACATTCCCACAGCCCCCAAACCAGAGGCTCTGGCCTGTCCCCTTAAGGTTCCTTGCTTGGTTCTTCTAGGGTCTAGTTCAAGAACAGTTAAGTAACCCCATGGTGAGGCAGAGGCTTGGGGCTTCCCCACAGTTCCCAGGGACTAGGCCAGGCTGCTCTTTCTGATGCTTTTGGAAAGGTTCCCCTGCAGTGTCATGAGGTTTAGTCAATCCTTTCCCCAGAGCTGGATTCCCAGACTCCCTGTCTTGCCCAGCAATTTAGTTCGAAACTGAAAGGAAGGGAACTCCTCTCTGGGGCTGCTCAGCCTCAGTAGGGCCTGGTGTTTGGTGGTACGTGGGGATTGCCAGGGGTTATCCCTGTGACTAGCCTCTTGCTCCCTGTTCCCTTCTGCCTTGGCCCCTAGACTCGGCCCCTTCCTTGACCTACAAAACCTACCATTTGGGACATTACAAGAACCCTTGAGGTTACCTTATCCCACTGCCCACGTCCCTGCAGCCGTTGGCACAGATGAATTTACAGCAGTGTCAGACTGTGTGCTCTCACACCAACAGGCCCATCTTTAAGAAGGTATTATTGGAGGCTCTCTACACATGCTGGTCTTCAGGAGCTTAGTTTCACTTCTCCACCCTTCCCTTCTCACCTCCTTCCCCCAATCTCTGGGTTCAGCCCTTCCTCCTAACATGGAGAGGCTGGTGGGGGCTTCTTCTCTTTGTAGGCAGGCTGATTTCTGTGGAGCAGGTGAGAGTGTAGGCAGAACCTCTCACCCAACCCTGAGCCAGCCTCAGCAGCTCCGACACATAGCCTCTTTAACGCACTGACAGCTGGGAGAGGCCTCACGTCATGTACGGGCAACTGCTGGATTGGCTTCGATATTTGGTAGCCTGGCAGCCTGTCATCATTGGCCTGGTACAAGGCATCAACTATGTCCTGGGCCTGGAATAGTCAGGAAGAAGAGCATCTGCCTGCTATGGACCTCAGGGCACTCTCCCCCCTGCCCTCCAAGATGATCTGAGTGGGAAAGACTCAAAAGGGGCACTTGGGCCACTCAGTACCCCTCTGGCTGTGCCTGGGCTGGGGAGGGAGATGGTGGAGAGCCAGCCAGTGGGGCTGTCAGCAGTGGGGGCTTTTTAAAAGAAAACTATTTTGATGAATATATTTAAAAACCTTTTTTATTGTGGAGCATAGGAATTGCCCCCAACTCTTCCAGGCCTTGCCTTCCTTGTTTGAGCAGGGCGGGGGCAGAGCCACATTTTTGATTTAAAGGAGCCTTCTCATCTCTGGCTGAGAGCCTCAGCCGCCCCACCCCTGCTCCCTGCCCTTCCTTCCCTCTGTGGGGCGCCAGCCTGGTTCACTCAGAGTGGGAGAGCCCATGGGCTCTGCCTGGTACCACAGATACACACTGATGGGGGGTGAGGTGTCTTCCTTCCTCCCTTTTTGGGCCCCTCAGTCGGTGTTGTGTCAACTCTGTCTTCCCTTGTCCAGGACCCATAGACTGGTTGATGCAAGTGGAGGGAGGGATGCCCTGGGATCTCACAGTTCACCGAGGATTTGTGTGGGGGAAACCCAAAGCAGCAGCAGTTTGGGTAACATGCCCCCAGTGAAGAACAGGGTCTATCTGTGTGTAGTTGGGCCATGGGAACTATTGTTGGCAGCAGTGATTGAAGGCCTCTTGTGCAATCTGACCCTTCAGCCCGGAAGTGGTGACACACACCAAAGGCCACTCTGCCACGTCACTTCCTTCCCGGAAAGCCTGCGTGAGGGTGTGCATGTGCGTCTGTTCGTGTGCGGCAGTAGAACTGTGACAGATAGGACTTCTCCCTATCGTCAGACAGTGTTCCCTTGAAGCTGCCAGGGGATTCCCAGCCCAGGGAATATCCCTCGGTCAACTTCCACGTTCATGGGTCCTGCCTGGGCCTGGCCACAGGAGTGGTGGTGGGTATGAAGAGAAGAGGGCAAGGCCCAGGCAAGTGTGGGTTCTAAAAAGGTTCCAGGTAGGCCCCAGCTCTGGCCCTAGGTGTTTTGAAGGAAGTGGGAGGGCAAACATGGGCCTTCAGCACTGGGTTCCTAGGGAATGTGGCCCAGCAGGGCCTGTCTTCAAGCGCAGCAAGAGCCAAGCAGGATCTTGTCACTCCATTCTGAATAAAGCTCCATGAGCTGGGTTGGAAAGCTGAACCTCCATCTTGCTTTATTCTTCCCTGGGGTCCCCCGGAGTGCCTCGCCTTTGCTGCCTTTTGCTGTTTCCATTTGAAAGCTGGATCCTAGGGGTGGTTGGCCCCACCCCTTATCCGTGGGAATGGTGGGATGCCAGACTCCTGTCCTGTGACAGAAGGGCCCTGGAGCATCACTGGGTGACTCTCTCCTTACCACCTGAGGTGAGGTCAGTGCCCTGCCTGCTACCAACACCCCTTTTCATGGGCCACCCTCAGCTTCTTTCACCCAGCTGTGGCTTTGCATGGTCCCCCACTGCTCATGTCAGTGGGCCCGTCCTCAGAGTGGAATGGGGACCAGTTGAAGGGTGCAGGGATCGTCCTTTCACTCTTGTCCCACTATGGGTCAGGCTCATGTGAGAAGCCAAGACCAGGCTGTCCAAGGCTCTCTTTCCATACTTCAGCAAGTCTGAGTCCCATGTCCTCCCAACAGCCCAACTCTTGTCTTGGTTCTGCTCTGAGTCTAGTCTCCGCTCCATCACATCCCCCAATCTCATCCCCAAAAGACTATCTCAGAAGCCCCCAAGCAGCCTTGCCTCCTAGCCTAACAGCTGGAGATACTGGCACTCCCGGGGAGGAGTTTATGATGCATCCTCCAAATCTAGTTCCATCTCCTGGCTTCCCTGGCTCTGTCCCTGGCATCCCAGACCCCTGATCACAGAGACCACAAACCTCGGACACTTGGGTCTTACCCTTCATGCTTGATCTGTGTGTGGCCTGGGTCACCAGTCCTGGTCCACTCTGCCTCCACAGACACGAGCACGACCCCAATCGTGAGTGCCTCCTCCAGCTTGGCATCCCCGCTGCCTCTCACACCTCACCCTAGTCCTGACCCTGCCACAGCCCCAGCTCCGCTTGTCCCGTCAGCCACCAGACTGTGCATTTCTATAGCTCTGTTGTTGCTGGAGTTGGCACTAGGCTGCTTGCTCCTCCTCTTCCCCGGGAAGTGCCCTCCCCTCCTTTTAGGGCCAGCACTCCAGCTCGTGTTCCAAGGCCTCAGCCTGGCTCTGAGAGATTCCTGCACACAAGGCCAAAGAATGCTGTCAGCACAGTTCCCGCAGCATGGCCCAAGCGGGGCTGGACATAGCTGGACTGACTGGAGCTTCAAGAAGCAGGGATTCTGAAGAAGAGGGCTGTTCGGAGCTTCTCGAGAGCCAGGTAGGGGGAAACCTAGTCTTCCTAGTGGACCCAGACCTGTAGTTCTGACCAAGAGATGGGATGGGTGGGATGAGAGAAGAGAGGAGGCTTTGTGGGGTGGGGGGTCGGTGGTTGGAGGGAGTAGGGCGCCTGAGAATGACCAGGATGACAGGTTGGTCATTGAGTGACAGTGACATTGAGACTGAAATGGTCAAAGTGATCCAACTTAGTCCCCAGTGCCTAGAAGAGTTAACCACTTGAATAGTGGTGTTAATATGAAAGAAAATACGTGAGGCCTGCTTACATAGACACGTGGTTCTGAAAAGCAAAGGTGGCCGCCGAAGCCCTGACCCTGGGCTGGGATGGAAGAATCCACCTGGGAGAGACTCATGAGGTTCATCCCATCTGTGCCCCTGGGAGGGTGATGCTGAGCAGGCATTAAAGACCCAGTCTGATATAATCAGGAGAGTAGAGGAACCTGGGAGTTAGCAGATTTCCAGCCAGCATGAGTTTCGGCTCCAGAAAAGGTACAGTGTACAGGCTGGGGTCATGCTTGTGTAACCTCTGTTAGTAATTCAGTGCTTGCAGACAAGCGAAAGTGAAATAGAGGGGAGAGGGGACAATGCTTTCCCAGAAGGATTTCACTAATTCTGCCCTTCCCAGAACCAGCTCCAGAGAAGAAGGCTTTGCTTCTCTCTGCGACGGGGTAAGTCCCTGGCCCCTGTGTGGTTCCGTTTCTCCATCCCTGTAACAAAGGGGTTAGGGCACACTTAGCATAATGTTAATGACACTAAGAGCTGGTGTGGGGAGGACTGTCACTGGATGGTCTTCAGCTTTGTTGCCAAGTGCTGAAAGAGCCCCAGCCTGTGCTGGATGCCTGCCGTAAGTAAACAGCAGTACCTGGCAGCCCGTTAGAGTTCAGACCAAGGGAGGGCTATGGAACCCCCAGGAAGGGCAGGCCCCTGGAAATGGCTAGGATCGAGCCACTGAGAAATTGAGAGAAGTAGTTGATTGACGTTCTCCTCCCCCACCAGCCCCAGAGAGGAAGTTGTTACAGATAAATAGAACCAGGCACGCCAGCTCCTGACACATCCATCAAGACCATGGGACAGAACTGGACACCAGGTGGGACCTGGGGCTGGCCTGGGCGGGCAGGATGAGGTCTGAGAACAGAAGGGAGTGCTGCGGGTGAGCCTTACCCCTGGGGAGTGGGGCGGCGGCGGGGGGGGACTCCATTCTGCTGTTGTGTTATGGCTTTCAGCCTCTGTCTGGGTGCTATGGTTCTGGCTGCAGTCCAACATGTCCCTGCCCTCCATTAGAAAAGGGCCATGATGTGGGTAGGGCCTCAGGACCCCTTCTGCTCCTCCAATGCCCTGGGCCGAGCCCAGGAATCTCTGGGCCAGAGTTGCATCCAGGCCAGGATATCGACCATGCCTGGCAGTCAGACAGCGGTTGACCTCTGTGACTGTCCTGCCCTTAGATCGCAGCCTTTTGCCAGTCCTGCTTTTGTGTGCCCATATGATCTGTCACCTGGTTGGAGCCACACCTGTACCTCAGGCCACTGCCACTGCCTCAGCTGGGGTCACAAAGGACCCCTGCCCCTCCTGGCTCCCAAGAGCTAAGCGGTGCCCAGCATTGGAGGTGACCTGGCCAGAAATGGAAATCGTACTGAGTAAGGAGCAATTTTGATGGGAGCCCAAAAGAACACAGTGGTCTGGGGTGGGTTGTGGGCACAGAGGGTCCAAGGGTGGGATTGATTCCTGAGCTGCACCCTATCCCAACCTGCTGCCATGTAGCCCCACAGCTAGGCCAGCTTGCCAGAGCATTCAGCACGTTCCCTCCCACCCAGCATCATGAGTGTGGGTTTAGGGCCCAGCTCCTTATCCAGTGGGATGGAGAGAATTCCACCATAAGGATCGTCAGAGGACTCCTAGAGCCTTGACTGCAGTATGCCCCAAGGCCCAGCCTGCTCCCTGCTCCCTCCCCCGCCCAGCCCCCTTGGTCTCTGGCTACCCCAGAGGAGCAGTGGCCTCCTGCCGCTGCCTCCTTGGCCAGGGCTCCTAGAGTCACCAGAGCAGGAAAGGTCATCCTGAAGAAACAGGCTCAGAGGGAGTGTTCACCTGAACCAAGGACCCATCCCCAGATTTCCTCTTGTTCAGCCCTGAGTCTCCCTGTAGACAACCACACTTCCCCATTAGCAGACTTTCCCACCTGGGTGTATTCACAGCAGCACTCCAGGCTCCTGAATTGTGGGGCCTGGGAGGCAGGGCAGCATGACAGAGGGGAGGGTGTGCCCTGTGGAGAGCTAACAGCCACACGTGTCCCCTAGATGGAACGCTGACCTTGTCCTGTACCGCCTGCAGCCGCTCCACCTTCAGCATCCTCTATTGGATGGGCAATGGCTCCTTCATTGAGCACCTCCCAGGTCGGCTGCGAGAGGGCAGTACCAGGTGAGGGGTGCAGCAGTGAGGCCAGCAGGAGGGGAGGGGGCTTCTTGTGGTCCTCTCTCATGGCCTCCTGCCCTCTGCTGCAGCAGGGAGTACCAGGGTGCACGCATCCAGCTGCGGCGGACCTTGGCGCTAGAGGAGTGGAGTCCCACCCTGCTCAACACCAACTTCTCTTGTGTCTTTGCTGATCTTGACCAGACTGCCCAGCGCCATGTCATCCTGGCCCAGCTCTGGGTGAGGAACCTGAGAAGGAAGGTTTCCACGGACAGGAGGAGCGGTTTGGGGAGCAAAGGGTGGGCTAGGCCCAGAGTGGCCTCCCGCTACTGTCCACTGTTCCCCAAGTGGGACTCGGGCAGGGGAGGCATGGCCTAGAGGAAGGTGATCAAGAGATGTCCCCCACCCTTGGGCCTGATCTTGTCTACCTTCACTTCCCCCAGGCTGGGCTGAAGACCGGTCTGCCTTCTACTCAAGCAGCCCCACCCTCCAGCAGGTCACCTCTGCCTTGTCATCGCGACAGGTGAATTCCCAAGCCTGGTTGAGTCGTCGCCTCTTCCCTGGGGTCTACACGCTCTTGCAGCTCAGGCCTCCCTCTAACAGACTGTTGCAGGGAAGGGATGGGCTAAATGCTGCTTCTCATCCTTGTCACACCCAGCAGGGCCCACAGTGGGCGTGCATAAATGATTTTTCACTGGAGGTGTGACATCTGCCTGTTATTTAAGCCGTCCTTCCACTTACAGAACTTGGCTCATCCCAAGAGGGAGTGTGGGAAGAGACGGACTGTTACTCAGAATGTAAAGACAAGGCCAGGAGAAAGGATTGGAGAGAAGGTACATAGCTGGGAAAACTTGGCAGGGACAAAGATGTGCTCTAAAAAGGCCGAAATTTCCCTTTTCCTGCACAGATCAAGACCACTCAGTACCTAAGGGAGAAAAATAGACTTTATTTACAAGTAATAACATTTAGAAAAGATCCATCCCTGGCCCTTAAAAACCTTCCTATCACTCCAAATCCCATCCCAGTGTTAAGTCTGGGGAAGGTGGGGGATGAGCTGCAGCTGAAGGCTGCCCCCTGCCCCTGCTGCCGCACCCAGGCGCGGGGCCCATCTGTTCTGGAAAAAAGGATCTTCTGGGCATCCAAGCCCTTGGGTGGATGGGAGCACCTATGGGTGCACCCACTAGGTCAGTGCCCAGTCCTGGACTTAAAAAGCGCAGGGCCCTAGTGGGCCCAGCCACCAAGAGCAGCAGGGACCAGGACCTGCTCCTCCAATGGTCCCTTCTGGATCCAGAGGCTGGGGAGGACTGACTTGGGCCTCGGGCCCAGCCACTCAAAAGCCAGCCTCAAGTCTGTTTGTGATGAAGAAGTGACTTCGCTCTAAGAAAACATGAGGAGGCAAGGTAGGGAGAAGACCCAGACTCTCCAGGCCTCCGGGGCCAACTCTGAGGACACATCTGTTCACCTAGCGAAGGCTCTGGTGAAGATCCAGGTACCAGGCCGGGGTGTGGGCACGCATCACTGTCTCTAGGGGTCTGGCCACTGTTGGCCTGGGAGCTGAGAGAAGGCACTGAAAGGGACAGTAGAAGGAGAAGGACCAGGCGAGGTTGGCATTGAGGACACAGGTGGGGGCCTCTCACTGGTCCTGGCCTTTTAGTGCTTTGCCTGGAAGAGAGAAACATAGTCACATGCACAGCTGGAAACATGTGATGCCAGCCTATACCAGATGGCTCAAGGAGGCCTCTCATAGCTCCCAAAGCCCCCAACTAGGATCCCTTTCTTGGGAGTGACCCGGACACCTCTACCTTCAGGTTCTCAGTAGCCAGCTATGCCCAAGCAGCCCGGAGTCTCCTCTCCTCCACCAGCAGGTAACCAAGGCAGGGGGCACCCACACTTTGCAACCACCTCTAGCAGCCTGCCTAAGCCCTGTCACGGAAGCCTCCCGAAGGGTGGCCTGGGGGAGTACCCCACTTCCACCCACTTTCCTAAGAGTCTACCACCCCCTTCCCGGTCCGTGCTTCCACCTTGCCCTTGGCCCGAGGGGTGGCAGTGGCGGCAGCGAGGGCAGCGGCAGTGGCGGCACTGGCCGCGGTGGTAGCAATGCGTGGAGAGCGGCGGGTCCCACTGCGGGTGTTGGGGGAGGCCTTGGACAGAGCTTTCTTTGAGGCTCCCCTCCGCAGCAGGCTGTTCCCGAGCTTCTTGGGTGTGTTAAGGATGCTGAAAGCCATGGACTGGCGGCGGTCAGCCTGTTGGGGAGGGAGGGGCTGTAAAACTGGGCTGCACTCACACTCTGCCACCAAGGCCTCCCCAGGGGCTCCCTCCAGCCCCCTGTACTAACCTGTTTAACAGCCGGAGCAGCAGCTTTCTTCTGGGCCTCCGTAGTGCTCTGTTTGCGCCCTTCGTGTCGGTCCCGGGGAGTCATGGGACGTGGGAAACAGCTGGTGGCCTTCTTAGACTATGAGGAAGAGAAGTTGACATCCAAAGCCAGACATGTGTCTCTGCATCAAGCCCTTGGAGAGCAAAGGCTCCCCTTTAGTCCACTTTTCAAATTTGGGGAGCTGGGCTAGACTGGGCAAGCTGATAGAACAAAAAGTAGCCAGGGCTGCCTACCTCTGGGGTACCAGGACCCTGATGGGGCTCTGAGGAGACCCGTTTGCGCTGCTGCCGGGTGGTGATGCCTGTGCCCTCAGCTATCTGGGCTGGCTGCATGCTGGCTCGGCGCAGGGTCTCCCGGGGGTCACCAGTTTTCATCTCCTCATCTGTGATGGTAGCCAGGCTCAGAGAAGGCTGCATGGGGTAGAAGGAGTGGTCAAGGGGGGGCAGAACTGCCCCCAGAACTCCTCACTGGCCTGTTGTGCAGGGCAGCTCAGGCCTTCTGTGGCAGAAGGCCTCCTTGCCGTTGTCTTCCTCTACTCTTGCCCTGCAGGATGGCCACGGGAGGCGGCAGAGCAGACCTCCACACACTCAGGGCTGCCCACAGGGAGTTCACCCCAAACCCTTCTATGCCAGCTAGACCACGGAAGCATAAGGTCACCCTCTACAGCAGGCCAGAGACTCAGGGTACTAGGGTAAGTGACTAGTACTGGGGTGGCTTGCCAAGGGAGGAGGAGGGGAGCTGGCCTGGGGCCTGAGCTCACCCTAGACTCCAGGGGGTAGCAGGTCTTCAAGTGAGGGGGGCACACCCGGTTGCGCTGCTGCAACTCTGCGATGCGGTTCCAGTCGTCCAGCTGCTCGGGCTCATCCTGGCAAGTGCCCATGTAGAAGCTGTTCCTTCCTGTGGAGGGCCAGGAGACAGGAGCAGGTGGGACTGGAAGGCCAGGAAGAGTGAGGGGAACAGCAGGGGGTCACCCCCTGGTCCTGGCATCTTGCTAACCTTTGTGTCCACCACTTCTGTCCCCCTGTCCCGTGGACATGAGGCTTGGGGCCTCAGAGTCCTACTGTGCTCAGGGCTGCAGATCGCAGGGCGAGGCTCATAGGGCATTTCTGCCGTGGGGCTGGCTCACCACTCTCCCTCTGGGGAGGTCAAAGGATATCCTCCGCAGAGGCTGTGACACCTTAGAGAAACTGAGGACCAGGAATTGGGGGTCCAGGACCTAGGGGGTCCTGGAGGGCAAGAGTCTTCAGAAAGAATCTAAGAACAGAACACTGGCCCAGCAGAGCTCTTCTGGCACCCCTTACCCCCTGAGATGGGGTAACAGAGGACCTGAGCTGACCATCACTATTAGGCTGGGAATCCTAGGCCCCTTGTGTGAATGTTTCCCATTCACCCAGGCTGAGATGAAGAGCAGCCTAAGGGACAGACAAGGCCCTGAGACTATAGGGAAGAGGGGCAGGCAAGGTACTGGAAGGTAATTAGCCTTAGGGTTTTAGAAGTTTGTCCCTTTCCTGTGCCAGGGTCTGTGTTTCAAGGGCCTATGGTCACCTCACCTGGAGGGACCCCACTGGATACACCAGCCTGGGAGCGGCGAGCAGAGCTGCGAGTGGTGGGCCGGTACCCAGGTAGACTTAGCAGAGCCGAGTTGCCATCATCAGGAGAGCCCAGGCGGGCTAGAGATTGGGTAGAAGACGTGGCTCGTGGGCCAGCCTGGGAGGCAGGGGCGGACTGGGTGCTGTAGAAGGATGAATTGGCGCTGTCCGGCTCTTCCACATCTAGCTTCTGGAAGAGAGAATTAATCCGGTGGGGTTGGGCCCTGACAGTCCACAAAGCAGCCTCCTATTCCCCTTCCTAAAATGCCCATGTTCCCACACTGCTTTGTAGGGATCCTTAGCTGCATATCTGCAAGAAATGGGCCTTGTTGCTAAGAAGCCTGCATAAGGTGCTGAGGCCATACCCATTTTCTCTTGCCTGTTGACTGTGCTTTGAAGGCAGGCAGGCAGAGTTGTGTATCAGACCAGTTTAGAATCAAAGTGTAAAAAAAATAAAGGATTGGCCTACCGGTCTCAGCTAGCAAGTGGCAGAGCCAGGGCTGGAATGCTTGGCTCCTGGGCTAGTCAGGCTCATCCTATCGTCTCCACTGTCCCCTCAACCCGAGCTGGCCATGACCCTGCCCATCTTTCAGTTCTCCAGCTTCTTGGTAGCAAAGGGCACACAAAGGAGGTACCCTTTGCTGCATGAAAGGTACCTCCCCACTCCCTAAACTCCTCAGAATATGGGAACAGTACCAGCCAGAGTTCCCAGCCTGGCAGGCAGCCTCTGGATGGCCACAACGCATCTCAGCCACCCAGGTGGTGTGCTAGAGGCCCAGGGCTGGGCAATAACTTCACATTATCTCCCTTCAGCCTGCACAGGGTCAGTGCTACCCATGGAAAGAAACCCGCCTTAAAACCAACAGGCATCCAATTCCAGCCCTGCACTTTTCTACAAAAGAGGCCTTTTGTTTCTTGGGATCTTAAGATACAGCTTAATCAGTCTGGCCAGCCTTGGGAGGCTACTGTGAGGACCCGATGGGGAAGATGCCCTTATGAGCAAGGGAGCATGACTGGCTTACAGTCCCACTCCCAGCAGCCTGACCTTGGTCATGGTGATATTGATGATTTGCGTGGTACGTCGACGAGCAGAGCGGGTCTTCCGGCCTGAATCCAGGAAGACGTCCCCCAAGGAGTCCAGGCTGCTCTCCAGTGGGGCCTGACCCCGAGCTGGGATTGGGGTGAAGTAGAGAGACTCCAGGGATTCTACCTTGGGGGGCAGGCGCTGGGAGATGGGTGAGGCTGGCTCTCCAGGGATGCTGGTGCCATCTGGCTGAGTTCGAGGCAGCTTGCTGTAGAAAAGGCATTTTCTTCATCCCTTTGCTCCAAAGTTACCAACTCCTACATTTACTACAAGCGGACCAGGTCAAGCACCCCATTTTTTCTCTGATTTTTGAGAAGTAACCAGGAAAGCCCTCACCCCAGGCCCTCCCTTCCCTCTCCATTCCGGGTGAGCTCATCTACTCCCACGGCTCTCTGAGCTCCTTAACACTGGCAACTCCGGGACTCCACTATCCCAGACATCACCCCCTGGACACCCAGCTCCACAGTGTTCCTCCTGGATGACCCACTTCAGGGAACAAGAGCAGCCTCCAGCTGGGCACCCCCCCAGCCACAATCCTACCCAACAGCTCGCCTAGCCACACCCCCGTCCGCTCGCATCTCTTTGGCCAGTCCGCCTCATCTCCTCTCACCTAGACTTAGTGGCACCTGAGGGGGGGTACGAGCCTGGCAACAAGCAGGGGTTCAAGCCTACCTCTACCACTGTGGGACCTTGGTCAAATGACTGCCCCTCTATGCCCCAGTCTCATCTGTTAAAGTACTTAATCACAGAACCTACCCCAGAGGATTGTGAGGGGTAAATAAATGCATTAATATTTTCTGGGTGTGTCTGTAGCGTCGGCTTCACTGGCTATGAGAAAAGCTTTCTCAGATGCAAACTGGACGACATACTGCTTCATTTCCGACCCTTCTGAGGTCCCTCAATGCCTTTAGGATCAGGTCTAGCGGGGATCACAGCCAGCCCTCCTTACCTCACTTGCCAGCACAGCCAGGCTCTCTCAACCTCTGCCCTCTGCTCCCCTCTGTTCACCAGGCAAACACACTTTCGGCTCATCTGCAGACTCTGAGCAGAAGTGACAGCCTCCAGGCAGCCCCTTCTGATCCCTCATTTCTTCTTACTCCCATGGGGCCCTATACAAGCACATGCCATCCCACCTGTGCGCGGGTTTCCTTACACTTCCTGATGAATAAGCTCCCAGAGGGCAAAGGGACCACATCTTTATCTTATGAGGCCCAGTGGCCAGGACAACCTGACAGCAGGCACTCGGGGGACAAGAGGGTGGCAGGGTGCCTCCTCACCTGGTGATGGTGAGGGGAGTCCCCTCCTCACAGCTCAAATCCAGGCTGTCCACACTCAAGTCCAGCTGAGGCTTAGTCTGGGGCTCCCGGCTCTTTAAGGCATCAGTTGCCACTTGGAACTTGCCCAGATCTCGAAGCTGCTGGTCAGCGTGGGCAACCTGAGAAGGAGAGGGCCAGGAAGCATGAAGACAAGCCTCAGGCAGGGGCAGCCTGGAGGTGGGGATGGGGGGTGTCATAGGGGTCCAACAAGAAAAGGGTGATGAGGAAGTCGGTCCAAGCTGATACTGACCTGTGCCTCCAGGCTGCGCACCTGGGCGGTGAGGTGGCGGCAGGTCTGCTCAGCCTCCTTGGTCTTCAGCCCAGCCTGCTGCAGCTCCCGGCCCAGCCGTTCCGCTTCAGCACGCAGCTCTTTGTTTTCCTTCTGCAGCTGCTCCAGACCCCGGAGCTGCTCCTGCAGCTCCTGGTTCTGCTGTTTCTTGGCATCATAGTGGGTCTTGGCTTTTTCCATCTACGTGGGCAGACAGGGCGGGTGGGTGGTGGGGGTGGGGCAGGGACTGGGGGGTGGGGGGCAGTGGTCCAGGGCTGGGGGTGCCTCACCTGTAGCTTATAGTGCTCAGCTGCCTGCTCCTTCTGGCTCAGCTGGGCCTGCAGCTCATTCAGCTGGGCCTGGAGGCGTTGGGCCTCTTGCTGGCTCTCCCCTCCCTGGGCCTGGAAGGCATGACAAACGCTGATCAGGGTGACTGTTCTGTCCACTCCACCCAAATCACTGACTTGCCCTAGGCTCCTGGGCTCCGTGGGTATTTTCAGACTCCTGTATTCTCGCTCAGGACATGCACAAAAAATCCTTTTACCCCTGCTCACAACTCCCACCTAAAACGGACATACCATATATCCTGTCAAGGTCCACATTCTGCAGGAGCTTTCCCTGTCCAGCTAATGCCATTTCTGGCAGAGTTCTGACAGCCCTATTTTTGCCTTCTTGGTGACCAGGCACAAACCATCTCATTCTCCATGAGTAGTCTCCCCAAGGAGACTCCCTACTCCCCAACAGAGACTGAGCCTCAGAAACACTTGGTTACAGAGCATGGAGCTAGACACTTGGCACATGAGCTCTCTGAGGACCTGTGAACTCTTTTCCACCTCAAAACCACTGTGGGAAGTAACTTCATCCCCATTTCAGAGATGAAGAAACTGAGCTCAGAGATGTAAACATACTGACGAGGATCATAAAGCACAGTAAGAGTTGAACCTTGGTCCACCCGACTCCAGGGCCCGTGGGGGCTCATTTATAATACTGCACTGTCTCCTATCCAGACCACAGACTCCTCGGGAGCAGGGCCCACATCCAGCTCCTGGTCCCTCTGCAATGCCAGTGAGTGCTTAGCTCGCAGCAGACACTGGACTAGCTGGCCCTACCTCGCCTACATCTCCGAGCCCCAGGAAGGCCCCCAAATGGAGAATAAGCATCTGGGTTTTGGTTTAAGATTTTATTTATTTCAGAGAGAGACACAGAGAAAATAAGAGTGAGCACACGTAAGGAGAGAGGGAGAAGCAGGCTCCTTGCTCAGCGTGATCCGAGCTAAAGGCAGTTGCTTAACTGACTGAACCCAGGCGCCCCAGTATGTTTGTTTTTAAAGATTTTATTTATTTATTTATTTGACAGAGAGAGAGATCACAAGCAGGCAGAGAGGCAGGCAGAGAGAGAGAAGGAAGCAGGCTCCCCGCTGAGCAGAGAGCCCGATGCGGGGCTCGATCCCAGGATCCTGAGATCGTGACCCGAGCCGAAGGCAAGCGGCTCAACCCACTGAGCCACCCAGGCGCCCCAGTATGTTTGTTTTTAAGATTTATTTATGTATTTGAGAAAATATGAGCGGGAGGGCCAGAGGGAGAAATCTCAAGCAGATTCCACACTGAGTGCAGAGCCCAACGTGGGACTCATTTTTATGACCCTGAGATCACAACCTGAACTGAAATTAAAAAAGGGAAAATGCACTCCTTGCCTGGTGAATATATAATAGAAATGTTAGAGAACATCTGCGTATACTGCTAAGTCTTGCTGGTATTATTAATGCAGCCTGTGTCAGCCATGAGAACATTGCAGGGGCTTCTGCGCAAGACTGAGATTTGTTTTTCTTTTGAATCAATTCTTGCTCAAATTTCTGCTACTTATTTGGATTGTGAGTTTGATATCTCCACTTATTGTGCTCATGTTCTCCCATGTTAGAATGGAGCAATTATTTCAATTTACCTCATCAAACCATTGTGAGCAGACTTCTCAGCTAACCATAGTCAAGAGAAATTAAATGACATCTTACCAATGATGCTGGCATATTTACTATTCTGTACTCCCTTTCTAGCCAAAACTACTCTTTTGAAAAGCTCAGGAGATATTGGAGAGCTGATCTCAAATTATACTCAGACCCACATCAATAATCATGGGAAGGAGGGAAGCGAGGTAACGTGATGCCCTACTTCTGATGGAGATCAGACTGTTAGTATCCCAAGAGTGATCAGTATAATTTGTGTTGAACTGAAACCAAGAGGCGGACACTTAAATCCTCCTGTGCCACCCAGGCACCCTGATAAGCATGTTTATCACACAATTATCATGGAGGGGACCTGAGGGAAACAAAGCTCAGCTCCCACCAATCCTGTGACCCATCAGAACTGGGGTGCCGGGGAGGCTCAGTGGGTTAAAAGCCTCTGCCTTTGGCTCAGGTCATGATCCTGGGGTCCTGGGATCGAGCCCCACATCGGGCTCTCTGCTCGGCAGGGAGCCTGCTTCCCCCTCTCTCTCTGCCTGCCTCTCTGCCTACTTGTGATCTCTGTCTGTCAAATAAATAAATAAAATCTTGAGGAAAAAACAAAAACAAAAAAAAAACCCAGAGCTTTAGTGAGCCCCAAGGCCAGTGGCACCTAATTCCTCTACCCCTGATAAAAGCTGTGAAGCCTGAACTGCAAAAAAGCAGATACTAAACCAAAGAAGATGACACTACTGTAAGTATTAAGAATATTAAGTTGCGGGGGGAGGGGGGTCAGGAGAAGGGGGGTGGGGTTATGAACATTGGGGAGGGTATGTGCTATGGTGAGTATACTATGAAGTGTGTAAACCTGGCGATGCACAGATCTGTACCCATGGGGATAAAAATACATGTTTATAAAAAATTAAAAAAAATTTTTTTTTTAAATCTATCAATTAAAAAAAAAAAAAAAAGAATATTAAGTTGCTGGGACTCCTGGGTGCCTCAGTGGGTTAAGAGCCTGCCTTCAGCTCAGGTCACGATCCCAGGGTCCTGGGATTGAATCCCACATCGGCCTCCCTGCTCAGCAGAGAGCCTGCTTCTTCCTCCCCTCTGCGGCTCCCCCTTGCTTATGTGCCTCATGCTCTGTCAAATAAATGAAGTCTTTTAAACAAATATTAAGTTGCATTGTAATATAAATGTTGAGAACACTCCTCAAGGTTAAGCTGTCTAGAGCAGTGCTAGCCAAAGAACTTTCTACAGTGATAGAAATGGTCTGTATCTGCCCTGTCCAATTTGGCAGTTCTAGCTATACCTTGCTACTAAGCAAGGGAAATGAGACTAGCGCGACTAAGAAGCTGAATTTTTCATTAGTTAAACCACACAGGACTAGGAGCTACTGTAGTGCAGAATGAAGATCTGAGGGATGGGAGTCATTCTCATCTTCCCTCAAGAGCTCCAAGAAGGGGGCACAAGCAAGGGCTCCTGAGCCACAGGCAGAGGGAAGACTGTAAGGTCCTCCTCTGCCCCCACACCCACCATAACCTGAGGGCTTACAGAGAGCCATCCCTTCCCCTTCCTCACTCTGAGGCTGAGGGAGGATGACCCACACCCCCACCGTGTCCTACCTTCAGCTTCTGTTGCTGCACCTTGCTGGCTTGGTCATGATCAACTAGCTTCTTACTCAGTTCTTCCACCTGGAGCAGGGGAGGAAGAGAAGACAAGATTCAGGAGGCCTTCCCCTGGTTGTCCTGAGAAATCAGGAGCTTTCCCCAGATAAATCCCCAGTGTTCCTAGAAGAAACTCTGGTCCTTTCTCTGGCCTCCAATTAGGGAACAGCCTGCTGCTTGGACTGGTTGGCAGGACCAGAGTGAGGTGACCCAATATGCAGGGGCTGCCCGAGCCATCTGCCCACGCTTGCCTCTGTCCCCAGGCTGCAGAGACAGGCCTGCCAGAGTCCTGCAGCCTCAAGATTCAGAACGGAATCTGGGGAGCTGACATCCCATTACCACCCTACTACTGCCACTATTCCCAGCCCCAACCTTCCCAGGTTGGGGACAGGAACGGGGGACTGAGTCTATAATTCTAGTGAATACCCAGCACTTCTCCCAAAAACTGCCAAGGGCCACAGATACTCAGACTTCTTCCCAAACTGCATGGGCTGTCGGCTGGAGCTAGCAACATGGCCACTGGGATTAGCACTGGGAAGCAGACTGCCAGACAAGGTGGGGAGGGTGGGCAGCCCTTCTACCCCAAGCCCACCCCACTCCCACAGGAAAGAGGAGCAGAGGGAGGGAGGGGTCTAGAGGGAGCCTAAACAGCACGAGCACTGTTGGCTCCTCCAGGTGTTCCAGGGGCTCAAGGCCCTGGAGGAACTGCAAAGAGGCAAGAGCTCCACTGCTGCCTGTTTGCTCTTCAGTGTGACTGTCCCCATCACCTCAGGCTCCCTGGAGGCTGCGATGGAAGGAGAGGAGGGCCCGATTCCTCAGCGGACCGGAAGTGACTGAGGAGGAAGGGTGGTGGAGAAAGGGTGCCCCCGCTAGGCACCAGCCAACGGCCTCAGTGGCCAGGGAAGTGCAGGGAGATCCTTGTGAGGGCCCAGCACCCAGGCTGGGCCACCTCCTGTCTCCCATGGGGCTTGGCCTTCTTGCTCCCAGACAGCTCTAGTTCACGCTCAGGGTTAAAGCCCCAGAGGATGAGAGGCAGGTGTCCCAACGCTCACAACCCTCCCTGACCTGTCGGGGCTGCTTGTGTGAAACGAGGCCCACAGTCACTCTGCCATTCCTCTTAGTTTGGACCCAAGCTGGGAATGGAACTTGGAGATTTGGGAATCCCAAGGAATGCCAGTCACCAGTTCAGACATGGGAAAGATGAAGGGACAGAAGGATGGGGACGCCGACCTGGACTGGGTGGGAAGAGGCCCAGGAGAGGGCCCAGCACACCGCACTCCTGGGCAGCCCGGGCCTGGACTCCATGGCTTGACCCTGCCCTGTTCACAGACAGTTCACAAACAGGAGCGGGCGGAGGCAAGCTGCAGCTTGGGGTCATGCACTGAGACGGGTCACCGCTTAAGCAGCCAGCACTTATCAGGGACCCCAGGCTTTACCTGCTTAGTTTGCGCTCTCTGAAATACCTCTAGCTGCTCCACCTGTGCGCGGGGGAGGGGCAATGGAGACAGAGTGAGATGGGGACCGAACGGCACTAGCCCTGCCACCAGGCTGATCTCACTGAGGCTCTGAGACTTTCCTCCAAGGAACGAGACTTCTAGTCATTTTTAAAAAGTGACAATTTGGCTCACTCTAGTTCCCAGAAATTCTAGGGTCTCCACTGCAGGCATACCTGCCTGGGACTTTGTGTTTCTAGAACAGAACCGATAGACTTCACAACTTCACTCTCCAGGGACAGAGCCTTCGGGGAGGAGGAAACTACTGATACTTTCTTTAGGACAGTAGGGGGCAAGATACTTGAACTCTACCAACCACCCTGCCAGTGAGGGGAGCCAAGACAGAAGGGAACATCGTCCCTTCTCTCAGGTCTGATCTCTGTGGGCAAGGCTGAGCTGGGCATCTTACCTGGGCAGTGAGTTTCTGCCTCTCATCCTGGAACCGCTGCCTCTCCTCCAGAACCTTGACCTTGGCACCCTCGTACTTGGCAGTCATCACCTCCAGCTCCCGGGCAGTGTTCTGTGCTTCCCGCTGCATCTCAGCCAGACGGGTCTCCGCGTCAGCTCGCACAGCTGCCAGCTCCTGGCCATACTTCTCCCTGGCCTGGTCCAGCTCCACTTCCAGAAATTGCCGGCCCAGGCTGGCACGCTCCCCCAGCCCCCGGTTCTCCTCTGCCAGCAGGCCATGAGCCTTCTTCAGCATGCTCAGCTGCTCTGCATAGCTGGCCTTCTCAGCCCGCAGCTGCTGCGCCGCCCGTTCCTGCTCTGCCACCTTCTGCCGCAGGGGCCCCAGCTCCCCAAGCTCCCGCTGGGCCCGCACCAGCTCTGCCCGCAGCCCTCCAGCTGCCTGCTTACTCTGCTCCAGCTCCTCACGATGGCGTTTCTCGGCAGCTGCCTGCTCAGCCTGTAGCTGCTGGCACAGGTGCTTAGCGGGCAGGAGCTCGCTCACTAGGGCCTGGGTGCTGGTATGCTCCAGCTGCAGGGCAGAGAGGGCCTGCTCCTTCTGGAAGAACTTCTCCTGCCACGTCTTTAGTTCTTGGCCCAGCTCCTCCGCTCGCTCTGCCTGCGAGGCCAGCTCCTGCCGGAGGCTCTCTGAAGCCACCCGCTGTTTCTCGGCCTCCTCCCGGAGGGTCCGCACCTCCTCCCGCAGAGCAGAGCTGCGTTCGGCGGCCCTGGCGCTGTTGCTGGTGGTCTCTGCCTGGAGCAGGCGCAGCCTCTCCTCCAGCTTCTGGCTCTTCTCTGACTCAGCTACAACCAGCCGCTTCAACTCCTTGCTCTCCCCCTCTTTTTCCAGGACCTGGCGGTTCAAGATGGACACCTCTTCCTCCAGGCTGCTGATGAGGCTGTTTTTTCTCTCAGCCTCCTGCTGGCCCCGGGCCACTTGGGTTTTCCACTCATCCTCAGCCTTGCTATGGTCTTGGGCCTTGGCACGGAGGGTGGCCAGCTCCCTCTGTGCCGTGGCTAAGGTGTCCTGACTGCGCCCCAGCTCCTGGGCCTTCTCCTCTAACCGGCCCTGCAACGCCTCCAGGGCACCGGCCTGCTCCGCGCGGGAGGCACGCTCACACTCCAGGCTACGCTCCAGGCCAGAGGCCTTCTCCTGGTGCTCCCGGCACTGCCGCTCCAGCTTACTCACCTCAGCCCGCAGAGCCTCGAGCTCAGGGCCTTTTCGCTCACTCTTTCCAGTAGACTCCGACTGTGCTCCTCCTGACCCAGAAGAGTCTTCTCCAATGGCCGGCCCCAGAGACTGTTGGCGCCCCTCCTCTCTCTTGGCCAGCTGTTCCTTCAGTCGCTGCACAGTTTGCTGAAGCTCCCCCAGCTCTGTTTTCTGGGCTGCCTCCTGCCCACGGAGCTTGGCCAGCTCCTGGTCCTTCCCTTCCTTTTCCATCAGGGCATGGGCCAGGGCTTCCTGCAGGGTCGCAAACTCCACACGCTGCTCATTGAGGGCATTTTGCAGCCGCATCTCCAGCTCTGCCTTGGCGGCCTTCTCCAGGGCAAGATCAGCTTGGGCCCTGCTCCGCTCCTGGGTCAGGCGTGCCACCTCCCTCTCCTGCTGCCCTCGCTCCTCCCGCTGCTGGCTCTGGCTCTCGATCAGAGCAGCCCGCAGCCTCTCCAGTTCACTGCCCATCTGCTCGGCCTCCCGCTCCATGGCTTGCAGTGCTGCCTGCGTGCTGCAGAACTGGCGTCCCTGCTGCTCTTCCGGCCACTCGGACCCTCTGTCTCCTGGCCTCGGGGGCTCCTTGAGTAGCTCACGGGAGGCTGTTTCCTGCTGCTCTCCTGCCTTGCGCACCAAGGCCTCCAGGCGGACTACCTCCTTGCCAGTGGCAGCCATCTTCTCCTGCAGAACAGAGAGGTCGTCTGCAAGCTTCTGGGCCCTGACCTCCTTCTCCTGGGCCTGCTGGAGGGCTCTAGCCAGGTTGGCACGAAGCTGAGCTACTTCATTCTGCTGCCGGCTGATCTGGAGCTCGCTGTGGGCCTCGATCCCTGCCACCTTCTCCTTGGCCTCCTGTAGTTCCTGGCGGGCCTTCTCGCATTCCTCCTTCAGGGTCATCAGCTGTTCCTGGAACATGGCACCGTACTGGGCCTCCTCTTGCTGGCTGTCCTCATACCGCTCGCGCCAGGTGGCCACCTCCTTGGCAAGCTGTTCACACTCACCCTCTGCCTCACGCTGGGAAGCTACGGCCTCTGCCAGCTCCCGCCGCAGGGCTTCCATCTCGGTCTGATGGGCTTCCCCCAGCTGCCGTAATCGGGCCTCCAGCCCCTTGCGCCCAGCCCTCTCTTCTTCTAGCTCCTTCCGTTCCTGCTTATGCTGTTCCACCAGACACCGGGTCTCTGCCTCCAGCTTGGCGATGTGACGCTGATGCTCTTCCAGAGCGTCTGAGGCCCTGCGCTTCTCCTCTTCCAGGCTGCCCTTGCTGATCTTCAAGGACTCTTCAAGAGCCCGGACCTGCTCCTGGAACTGGCCCTTCTCCTGGGCCACCCTTTCTCTCTCGGTTGCTTTTTGCTGCTCAGACCTCAGCTGGGCCTTTAGCTCTGCCACCTGGGCCTGGGCCTCACACTGCTCCTGGCGGGCTGCCTCAACACAGGCATGGAGTTCCTCCACCTTTTGGCTCAGCTCTGCCTTCTCCCGCTGGGCCCGAGTCACCGAGGCCTGGGCACTGTCCCGGGCTTCATTAGCGGTCTGAAGTTGCTGTTGCAGTACCTCCAGCCTGGCAGTCTTCTCCTTCTCCAACGCTTCCAGCTGCTGGAGGGCCGAATCCCTCTCCTTTAAAGAAGACTGCCGCTCTTCGGCAGCAGCGGCCAGTCGCTGGGCATGGTCTCGCCTGGCTGCCTCCTGCTCCTGGGCGGCTTCCTCTAACTGCTGCTCCTTTTGCTTCAGGCTGCTGCTCAGCTGCTCCAACTGCTGGCGAAGGCCCTGGGAGGCCTGTTCTTGCTGCTGGAGGGTCTCTGCTAGCTGAGCCTGCTCCTGTTTGGCCTGCTGCTTCAGGCTGGCCAGTTCTTGATCCTGCTGCTGGAGAGTGGTGTTGAGGGTGGTGAGCTCAGAAGTCAGTGTGGCTACCTGGGCAGACAGCCGGGCCCCCTGCGCCTGAGAGGCCTGTTCCAGCTCTTCCTTCGCCTGGCTGAGGTTGGACAGGGAGCCCTGCAGCTCAGCAATCAGGCCAGCCAGCTGCTGCTTTTCTTCTTCAAAATGGCCCCGCTCGGCTAGCAGCTTGGCTTCTCGCTGGCCCTGCTCAGCCTCCAGCGCCTCCACCCTGGCTTGGAGCTGGCTGTTGTCTGCAGCAAGAGAGGCTGCCTCTTGCTTCAGGGTTTCCAGCTGGTGAGATAAAGAGACAGATGAGGATCAGCATGACTCCTCCATCACCAGAGCACCTATGAGAACTAATGAACAGGAATCTAACTGTAGCAAACACAGGTCCACACCAAATGCGGTATGCGGGTCTTCCCCACTGCTCCTGTGCATTCCTACCTGCAAGACGTCGCCCAACACTTCGCCCTTCTCCCGGGTTGGATTCTCCCGCATCTGGGCCAAATGTTCTTCCAGGTGTGAAAGTTTTCCCTGAAGGATTTCATTCTTCTCTTCAAGGCATTTCTGAGAATAAACAAGAGCCTTTGTGAACAAAGGTGGAATAAGTACTAGGTTACCAACAACATATGGAGCCCTATCACGCTGTTACCAAGATCTCCTTTTGCCCTGACCTTGGGAAAAACTCAGAAACCAAGGACCTGGGATCATGAGGGACCTGATTTTCTAGCCCTAATTTCATGGCTGAATTAAGTCATGTGACCTGCTAATTTCTTCTTCCAGGCCACTAAGTTTACTTCAAAATTTCCTTACTTAAGAAAAAAAACCTCCTTACTGTATACCCTTCCTCAGACAAGTCTTGGCTCCCAGATTATCCAAACATGCAACAGCTTAAAAAAATCCCCAGCCATGCCTGGGTGGCTCAGTCAAGTATCCAACTCTTGATTTCAGTTCAGATCATGATCTCAGAGTCCTGAGATTAAGCCCCACATCAGGCTCCCTGCTCAATGGGGAGTCAGTCTGAGATTCTCTCTCTTCCTCTGCCCCTACCCCCTCCTTACTCATGCGGTCTCTAAAATAAATAAATCTTTTTTAAAAATCTTGGGGTGCCTGGGTGACTTAGTCGTTATGCGTCTGTCTTCAGCTCAGGTCATGATCCCAGGGTCCTGGCATGCAGACCCACATTGGGCTCCCTGCTCGACAGGAAGCCTCCTTCTCCCTCTCCCACTCCCCCTGCTTTTGTTCTCTCTCTTGCTGTATCTCTATCAAATAAATAAATAAAATCTTAAAAAACTTCCTGAAAAAATATAAATGTATAAATATAAACTATAAACATAAATATATATAAGTATAAAATATATATAAATACCACATATACACACAAACATATTTTATATGTGTGTGTGTGTGTGTGTGTATACACACACACACACATATCTCTCCCCCACCCCCCCAGCCTGCCTGGGCCTCAATAGCAGCAGCAGCCATAGCACCTCCCACCCCCGTCCCCCACCCCCGTCCCCCACCCCCTCCTCCCACTGTCCACTAAACCAGGCTGGGACTGTGCCGGGTCCTCTCTGAATTCCTAATCCACCAGACAGATATGGGAGGTAGCTATTACTATCCTTTTGCAGAACAAGATCTGAAGCTCAGATATTAAGTGCCTTGCCCTAGGGTTATAGGATTAATAAGTGGCAGAGTTGGGTTCTTTAAAAATAGCAATAAAAACTAATAGTGGGGGCACCTGGCTTGCTCAGTCAGTGGAGCCTGCAACTCTTGATCTCAGAGCTGTAAGCTTGAGCCCCACACTGGGTGGAGAGATTACTTAAAAATATATATATGGGGCACCTAAGTGGCTCAGTGGGTTAAAGCCTCTGCCTTCGGCTTGGGTCATGGTCCCAGGGTCCCAGGATGGAACCCCGCATCGGGCTCTTTGCTCTGCAGAGAGCCTGCTTCCCCCTCTCTCTCTGCCTGCCTCTCTGCCTGCTTGTGATCTCTGTCAAATAAATACATAAAATCTTAAATATATATACACACACACATATATATATATGTATATACATATATATATACACACATATATATATGTGTGTGTGTATATATATATTTAAGATTTTATGTATTTATTTGACAGAGATTTATTTATTTGAGAGAGAGACCACGAGCTAGAGGGACAGAGTGGATCGAGGGAAAATCTCAAGCCAACTCTGTGCTGAGCAAGGAGCCCAATGCAGGCCTTGATCTCACCACCCTAAGATCATGGACTGAGCTGAAACCAAGAATCAGACACATAACTGACTGTACCACCAAGGTACCCCTAAAAATAAAATCTTAAAAAGATAGTAACGAATTCACTAGAAGCCTACTCTGCACCACACAATGTGTTAAGCACTCTGTATACAGTATCTGACAATGGGTCGTGAGGCAGCTACTCACTATTCTGCCCACTTTACTGAAAGCATGCTTACAGAGAAAAGAGGTCAAGGAGCTCGTCCAAGCTCCCACACCTTGTTAACAACAAAGACAGGATTCAAAGGTCTACTGGACTAAAGCCCACAATCTTTCCATTACAGCACACTATCAAACCTTGAAGAGAAGTCAGCTTACTTCCCAAATGCCCCAAGTCTAGAATGGTAAATGGAACCCAGCTGTGAACAGCTGGTCAAGCCGGCGGCTCTGGCTCCCTGAAGCAGAGGGGTTACCTTGTCCTGCACGGCCGTGCTGAGCTCCTTCTCGAGCTGCGCCTGTTTCTCCACCCACTCTCGAGTGGCCTTGCTGTGCTCTTCTGTCAGGTCATTGAGGGCACCCTGTAGCTGCTGCAAGTGACTGGCAAACTCCCGAAGCTGAGAAAGACAAGCAGGAGTCCCCATCACCCAAGGTCAAAGCCAGTACCACCACTGCTGTGTGCTTCCCAAACTCCAGCGGCTGCAGGTATCCAACTATCCTCCTAACCCACCTCAAACCAATTACAACTAGTCACATCTTTAACTCAAGACTCAAAATTCAGGGCCACAACCCCATCCCTGGCAGCAGCCAATTACGGGACGAGGAAAGGGCCAAAGATCTCTGGAAAGACTGAAGCCCAGGACAGGTGCCAGGCCATTCTTCTCAACCCTCTCTTGAAGAAGCCTCCAAACCATCTCAGCCCCAGCGGACCTCCAGGCTGGGACAGACCCCACCCCCCACCCCAACACTCACCTTAAAGGAAAGGTCCCCATTCTCCTCAGAAAGCTGGTTAATTTTGCGATCCATTTGGCTCTTCTCTGTCTTCAGGTCCTGGCACTGCTTCAGAGTTTCATGGAGACGCACAGTGAGGCTGTGAGGGAGGCGAGCAGTTAAAAAAGACAGGTGCAGGGTGGGGTGGGGAGCTGGGAAGAGAGCAGGGAGAATCCTACCTCTCGTTCTTGCCACGGAGCTCCTCTAGCTCCCTGGGCTCCAGTGGGCTAGCCGCCTGCTTCTCGTTCAGCAGAGCCAGGCGGTCAATACGCTGCTGCATCACAGCTATCTGCGCGTCTGCCCCGGGGAAGGGGTTTGGGAAAGTCAGCACAGAACTACAAGCATGACAGGAGGAGGGGGAGGCATCCAATCTAAGGAAAAGGAGGAGGACGGCAAGCGCAGACCCAGCTTCCAGGAGCTCAGGCTGACTGGCCCAAGGCTGAGCACCAGGCTCCGGGGCCAAGAGAACGGACAACATGGAAGAGAGTGGAGCCATGCCTCACACAAGCCCAGCACTTCCCCGGATGAAAATCCCAGATGCTGCTCATTCACACATCATCCGCCAGTGTACTAGACGCCTACCCTTCTCAGTGAGCAGCTTGCGGTTCTCAGCCAGCTCCAGCTCCAGTTCATCTCTATTGTTTCTCTCATCTGCAAGCTGCTTCTTTAGCCGTCTCATCTGGAATTGTGGGGTCTGCAGGATGTCGCCCATTGGGGAGACTGGAGAACCTGAGAGGAAGCTGAAGGAGGAGATGGCCCAGATGCCACGGTCAGAGCCTGAAAGGGGAGCGCTGAAGGGAAGAGCACCAGGCGGGGATGGGTGAGCAGGGCTCTAGGGCTGTGAACACTCGCCGGGAGGCCAAGCACCTCATCTCTGTTTGCATGCCATCTCCCACCTCATGACACGACCTTGAGAAAACTCTTCTCCCTCCTCCAAGGCTTAACTTCTTTGCTAGAAAAAATCTTGCCTCGGCAGAGCTGCACTAAGAGAAGGGACTTCAGCAGAGTTTCCATGGGAGAAAGGAATTCCATTAACAGGGAACAGCCTTTGAGGAAGGCCTTCCACCAAAAATGGATCCCAACCAATTCCCCTAATTAATACCGGGGCAGATGAGAACATCTACAAGGTACCCCAAGCACGGTCTGATGACATTAACAGGCTGGTCAATGGTGTCAGCCTCCAGAATGAAGGGATATGAGGACTGGATGTTGAGGCCCTATCCCAGGAGAAGAGGCGCAGCACATACTTGTTCCCACTGGAAGAGGCAACCTTCTGTAGCTCTAGGAAGCGAACCTCCCTTTTGGCCTGGTGACTGGGTGGGGACAACTCTTCAGAGATGGTGCTGGAACAGGTAGAAGGGACAGGAGCTAGGGGAAGAAGCAAACCAACCATATAAAGGTTAGCAAGAAGGTGAACAGATCTGGATCTTTACACAGTCTGAGGAACTCGCCTTAGTGGAAGTGAATCCACAGACACTTACATGTGAGCTACAGAAGGAGGCCAACAGGTAGACCCTGACCCCCAGTGTCTGGGTTATCCGGAGGTCAGTGGCACTAAGCCCAGTCAAGCAACTGGCTTCTGCTTCCACAGGCCATCAAGTTCTCATGCTTCTCCCTGCAGCCAGCACTGCAGAGACAGCTCAGAACTGCCCTGAGTAAGATCTCCTCTCAGCTCAACTATCTCTCAGGTCAGAGCCACGGGCCTCTTTACTCAACTCCTCCATTCTAAAATCTTGCACGGCCAACACAACCTCCTTCTCAAAACCTCTGCCTCCCCCGGTTCCCAAGACTACCTTTCACTTGGCTCTCCTACCCCTAAACACCCATGCCTAGTCTCCCTATCTGCCCTCCCTCCTCCCCGCACCCTCTAAGCTCCCAGAGTTCTGAGGCAGCCTGCCTGCTCAGCCCACAGTAGCCACCACACAGACTTGCAAACCCATACCCTGGCCCGGAGCCCTCGCCTACGTTCTAGACTGACATTTCCAACATCTCCATTTGAAGGGCTGAAGAGGAACTTGAATATGAGGAACATCAAATTCAGTAGCTGGAAGAGAGTCCACCTAGAGCCACATCTCAGGTCTGTCCTCACCAGACAGCCTGCCTCGACATCAGAAGACATGCGCAGCTCTTGGTCTTTCTCCTGCACTCCCAGCAACACATTTGACAGATGAGGTTCCTCTCTGTTCTAGCACTTATTCTTTATCCTCCTTATTGATTTACATATCTGCCTTCCCACCTAGAACATGAGCTTCATGTGGGGAAAAGCCTTTCTTTTAGGTGCTACTCCCAGTTTTTAAGCCTCGGGTAGCAATTGCTTAGAAAACAAAAAACAAAAAGTATGTGTGGGGTGATCAAGGACAAGCTGCCAGCAGACATGATTATCGTGTCCTGCTTAGGCACTGCCAGGCCGTGAGAAAGAACTCCACAGACACTGGGATGTCAGCAACATGGCCCAGAAATCAACCTATTCCATTACACACACAGATTCTGCGCCTGGTATGGGAGCTGAAACAAACCCCCACTGTATTTCTTAATAATTCAGGATCCTAGCAGTTCCCAGCTTAGACAAGAGAGGATCCTCAGTAGGTCCTACTTACCTTTCTGCAAGAAGTTCTCTAGGTCCTCATTTAGGTTTAGCCCATCTTCATGGTCCAGCACAAACTTGAGAATGACTGCTAACTCAGCCTGGGCCACAGAGAGAGAAAAGGAGCATCGCTGAGGTGTCAGAGAGGCCTGAAGAGATGGAGGGCACCGAACTGGCAATGCCTGCCCCAGGAGCCTGCTGGAGCCCAGTCTTCCTCTCAAAGCCTAAAGCCCCACATTCTAGCTGAGAACACTCTAGCAGAGACATGCTGACCCTGCTTACTCTAACCTCCTCAGTTCCTCTAAAGATGCACCTGGGTTCAGTGAGAGTTCCTATCTGACTTCATTCCTGACCACAAAGAAAATGGGCAAAGAAAGTAGTGCAGTGAGAAAGCTTTTATACAGAACTATGTTGCCCTCTTCCAAAGAACCCTCACTGTTGTTCTTTGTCTAAGTGAGAACCCGAGAACCCTCCAGGGCTCATTCAAAGCTTATCCACCAGCTCAGCTGTAAAATTTGCCCTTCACTGTCTGAGTTCCAAAGTTATAGAGTTGATCTGATTTTTCTGGCCAACCCTGCCATACTTCCTTATCGCTGCAAATTTCTATTCGCAGAGATAAGGAAGTATGACCAGCCTGGAGTGACCAGCCTGGAGTGGAGAAAAGGTTGAAAGAGAATCCTCCCGTTGCTCCCATGCCACTATAGCTCCAACATCAGAGAAGAGCCATGAACTAAGTAAGTATAATATGGGATGATTCAACATTTTTACCACCCTCAAAAGGCCACAGCTCTCTGGATACTGTCCCCGCAGTCACCTACATTACCATGTGACATCCCAGCTCCTCCTGCTCTGGGAAATAAAGGGCAGCTGCTCAGGCATGAAGCAAAGCCAACATCAGGACCCTCATGACAGGCAGTTCCTGGAAACCAGGTCAATTCCCTCAATAATGAAGTGAGGGCTCCAATTCTTCACTTAGGAACCAGCAGAGGAAGGGGAGAGAAGGTTACTGCTCTGAGCTAGACCATCAAGATGGACCAAAACATTCTCTCTCACTCCTCAGAGGAAAGGAGGAGACAAATGGAGTGATGGATTATGTAAAAAGTACACACTCAGGGGCGCCTGGGTGGCTCAGTGGGTTAAAGCCTCTGACTTCAGCTCAGGCCATGATCCCAGGGTTCTGGGATGGAGCCCCACATAGGGCTCTCTGCTCAGCAGGGAGCCTGCTTCCCCTCCTTCTCTCTCTGCCTGCTTGTGATCTCTGTCAAATAAATAAATAAAAATCTTAAAAAAAAAAATACACACTCACATGGGACCACATACATGAGGAGAGAACAATTTCTGTGTATTATCCCATCACAGTATAGTTATGACCACAGTTAAATACATGTATGTAAAAATGGACTTGAAGTATACCCTTTAAAAGTTATCTCTGGGGATGAGATTACTGGAAAATGTTATTTCTTCTTTTGTGCTTTTCAGTATTTTCCAGACTTTCTATACTGAATGGCTGGAATTACTACAACATATTTTTTAAAACACCACAATATGCTGTTTGAAGAAAAGCAATGCAGTGAGGTGAAGCACAGACTAGGCCCACCAGCTGGGGTGGAGGTGGCATAGGACTTACCTGAATCTTATATTCAAATTGTTCCCAGTCCCTGGGACTTTTGGAGCTCATGGTGGAGTGGTATAAGAGCAGCATGGTCATCTAGAAGCCAAACAGGCGGTACAGTCACTAAGCAGGGTTGTCTCTCTTCTCTGTGCTCCCCTCTCTGAGCTGTTCTGGAGGCTCTTCCAAAGCTTACAGAATTCAGCCCTAGGTCACTGCCCTTAACTATACCAGAAACTCCTGATTGAGGACACCTGATTGTGCAAAAATCCAGGTGCATACCTTAAGTCCTGAACTCACAGAACCTAACTATGAAGCTTGGGCTACCCTCTACCAGCCAGCACCCAGAAATAGGGGAGGGAATAAAGGACATTGAGCTAAAAAGACTATGACTGCTGGGGAAGGCCTAATTCCTGCCAGGTCTTCATCAAAGCCCACCATAGTAGCCACCCACCACTTCCCCTGGGTTAAGAGAAGGCCCAGGAGGTCCCTCTGGTTGCACCCTTTGACACTCACACCTAGTATTCCATAGGTACCTTGGCCAATTCCAGCTCTGACCCCTCTATCACCTTCTGGATGGACACCAGGCATTCCGGAGAAGAAGGGTGTTTTCGATTTTCTGTAACAACGACAATGTAGAAAATAGGGTGAATTTCCTGGACACTATCCCTGAGATCATCACAACACCTCAGAGTGGAACAAAGTCACTATCTCTGGTGGGGCTAGGAGATGCGGGGCTCCTTACTCCTATGCCCTCTCTATTCAAACATACACATTTCCATCTGAAGTTAGTTCTATCCTAGGTCAGTCCAAAGGCTACAGGGAAAGTTCAAAAAAAAAAAAAAGGCAGGCTAGGAATTCACAGCAGCTCTGAATTCCATGCTTGCACTCACCCACCCAACTCATCAACCACAGAGAAGAAGCCCAGAGATCCCAGGTCACTCTAGAGACTTATTCCAAGTAAGGTCACAGAGGAAGCCTGAAGCTGAGTCAGACTAGGAGGACTAGGGACACCTGGTTCTTATGCTAGTATGCCAATTATCAACACCTCTGCTTTATCTAAATCGGCTATAACCTTTCCCATAATTCTGTTGAGGGAGAGACTGCTCCCATGTCACAGATGAGGACTCCATGGTCTATGACTGAAAAAGGGAGGGGACTGACAAGCATTGTCCTAGTTTTTCATCTGTTCCTACTACCCATCAACCTTAGGAGCAGTTATCATTCCCTCCATTTCAAAGATAAGGAAACCTATGTCCAGAAAAGTCACACAGGCTGTGAGAAGAAGGGCCAAGACCTCAACCTAAATCTGCCTTTTCCCCTGCTCCCCATCCACTGCCTAGGCAATTAATTCAAAGTTATCCAGGGGAAATGTTTCTCTTGCAAGGGAAAGAGGATAACATGGATCCATCCCTCTCCTCCAACTCCTTGCAGTGGGTGGGGGACAAGAACCCAAGGTGATGTGTCCCTAAAACTGACCTCTGGCTCTACCTGTATCTCAAAGACAGTCTAGTTTGCAGGGCTGAAGGGACACTCTCCTTCCCTAACATCAGCACCACCAGACCCAGGGAAACAGGTGTACTCATCCCTGTGGTACAGAATCAGTGGCCTTGAGCCTTTGCTCCTCCAGACACTGGGAGCTTGTTCCCCTGGACTTCCAAAGTCCCAGGAGTTGAGGAAGCAGCTCTTTCTGAGCCAGATAAAGAAAGGTGCTTACTCTGCAAAAAACTGCACACAAATTCCAGTCTCTCTGGCACCGGCTGTTGCAGGATTTGCTGCCCCTCTTCAGTGCCGTGGCTAGAAAAAGAACAAAGATCAGGACCAGAGTACTTAGCAATCCTTCCCTCCTTGCGACTCTATTACATACCACCTTCCCGTTCCTCCAGGCCTGGTCTGCACTGGATCTGGGAGAGAACTAGACCAAATTCTGGAGGCAGGGGAGAAGAGACCAAAACACCATTTGATCAGAAGGAACTGTGTGGTGTGTGAAAAGTGGGAACTTCAGGCGTGTGGTCCTTCTGAAAAGATGGCACTCTTGTCCACCCTAACTGTAAATATGAAAAAGCTCTGTGGGAAGGGGCCGAGGGGAGAAGACAGCAGCACGGATGAAGGGGAAGCTAGGTTCAACAGTCTGGCTCCACTGTAAAACGTCAGGAAGCCGGGAGGAACATGGCTAGGGAAAGACAGATGATGGAAAGGGAAAAAAGGCCCAAGAACTGAAAAGAAGGAGCAAATTCCCAAGGCTCCAAAGTGCCAGGGCGAAGTTCAACATCAGACTGAAAGCTGAGATGGCTAAAGCCAAGAGATTAACAATCTTCTTTTTTTTTTTTTTTCTTTGAGATTTTGTTTATGTTTTAGACAGCAGGAATGAGGGGTGGGGGATGCAGAGAGAGAGACAGAGAGAGAGAGTCTCAAGCTGACTCCTTGCTGAGCGCAGACGACCCTGAGATCATGACCTGAGTTCAAATCAAGAGTCACATGCTTAACCAACTGAGCCACCTAGGCGCCCGGGGGCAACACTCTTCATCAGGTGCTATTGCTGTGCTAGTCTGTTTGACAGCAACAGCGACAGGCTGAGGGAGCAAGGAGGGAAGGGAGGCAGCAGGGGGAGCTCTCACACAGCTCACGCCCCTGGCCCTGGGTGCTCAAGCTAACTGCAATTTCAATTTTAGGGGTGAACAGCTCCACTTCAAGTTAGAGTGGACTCTTCTTCTTGGGCCACTACAGCTGGAGATACTGATTAAAGGAGCCTCTTGTTCCTCAATCTCCAGGTTCTACTGATCTCCAGGTTTCAGCCAACTTTCTGGAGGGCAGGCCCTAGAACCAAAGAACTTGCCCTGCAAGATATCCTTGCCAAGCAAAAGCAGCATCCAAGCCAAGACCATGAATGTATCTCCCTCCCTCTCTCACAGGATAACAGGATTCTTCCAAGTGCAGCTGGTTTTTTTTCTGCTTATTTTCTGGATAGCTGGTTTGTGATTAGGGACTCCTACAGAGCCTTCAGGAGATGTTCATCTCCTCCCAGACTCCTAAAAGAGCCACCTTTCCTCTCCACCCACAATCTGGAACACTGTGACTCCCTGACTCAGCACAGAGCATTAGATAAAAATAAAGAGGATTCTCAGGTTAAATGCTTGGGAAATACTGAGTTAAACCAAACTGAACATTTTCTAAAGAAGGCAATATAACATGCATTATTTCCCAAACCTATTTGACCACAAAACCTCTTTTTCCCTTATTAAGCCCTGGGATAAGTAAAGTTGCACGGAACATGCTTTAAAAATGCTAGACCTCGGGGCACCTGGGTGGCTCAGTGGGTTAAAGCCTCTGCCTTTGGCTCAGGTCATGATCAGGTCAGGGTCCTGGGATCGAGCCCCAAGTCGGGCTCCCTGCTCAGCGGAGAGCCTGCTTCCTCCTCTCTCTCTGCCAGCCTCTCTGCCTACTGGTGATTTCTGTCAAATAAATAAATAAAATAAAATAAAATAAAAATGCTGGACCCCAGGCCATCCAGCCCATCATTTAAAACTGAGTTCAAGGGGATACCTGGGGGGCTCAGTCAGTTAAGCATCTGCCTTCAGCTCAGGTCATGATCCCAGGGTCCTGGGATGGAGCCCCAGCATGGGATCTCTGCTCGGAAAGGAGCCTGCTTCTCCCTCTGCCTGCCACTTCCCCTGCTTATACTGTCTCTCACATGCTCTCTCTGTGAAATAAATAAAATCTTCAAAAAAAATAAATAAATAAATAATAAAACTGAGTTCAAGTCTTATGTCTGGCAGGAAGCCATCCAGAACCACTGCCAGTCATGCCTTCCCACTCCTCGGGAATTCCTACATCCTAAATGATGGATACAATGGCATCATTTACAATGGACCACACCCACCACAGGCCCTGAACTTGAGGGTACAGGAGATACTCAGTACATATGGTTTGACTGACAGATGAAGGAGGCTCTGTAATAGGAAGAGCAGAGGTCAAGGTCAGTAACATGAACATCAGGGCATTAGGTTCTGGCAAAATGATTCCACTAAACTTTGCTATTCAGGCCTCACAGACATCAAAGAGATGGGACAGCTTTTTTGCTTCAGGCTATTCATACACAAAACAGAAAGGGCAACTTGTTAGAAGGTTTATGTAAAACCCAGAGAGAACGCTAACAGGCCAAGTCCTGTTCAATTCCCACAGCTGCTATCTGCCACCAACCCTGCCGCCCTCCGCTGTCCTCGAGAACTAGGTTAGCAACAGTAGCAGCGTCCGCAATGAAAAAGCCAGAATACATTCACCAAGAACATCTGTTTTCCTGAAGGAAATTGGTCTGCACTGTCCTGGACCAGAGATGGAGATCCGGGTTAACCTGGAATTTTCAGTAGTCCATCCCCTCCAACATACACATACTTAGATATCCGTGTTCTCTCTCCCTCTCACCTTCCCTCCACCTCCACTCCTCCTACTCTAAGGCTCACGCAGTGAATCAGAAGACAACTAGGAAATCTGTAACCCTTCCTATGAAAATTTCCTACCAGGTTATGAACCTACAGTGGCTAAACCAAGGACACACATCCCTACCCATGGACATATCTAGTGCTCTTGTCATTAGACCAAGGAAATTTATCTCAACAGCAAAAGCTCCTTGGTTGTTTGTTTGTTTCTGGAAAGCAAAGCAAGGTTTATTGATAGTACAAAGCTCCCAAGGAGGGAGGGAATCCCAAAGGATTACCCTTTCTTTTTTTTTTTTTTAGAAAATTTATTTATTTATTTATTTGACAGAGAGAGAGAGAGAGAGAGAGAGAGAGGGAGAGAGAAGCACCCTGCTGAGCAGAGAGCCCGATGCGGGACTTGATCCCAGGACCCGAGATCATGACCTGAGCCAAAGGCAGCGGCTTAACCCACGGAGCCCCCCAGGCTCCCCAAGGGTTATCCTTTCTTTTAAGATTTTATTTTTTTAAGTAATATCTACCCCTAATGTAGGCTTAAACTCACAACCCCAAAATCAGCACTCGCATGCTGCACCAACCGAGCCAGCTAGGTGCTCTACCTTGATCCATTAAGTTCAAAAAACAAAAACAAAAACAAAAAAAAACAGCTGCACCCTACTGTATGTTACAAGGGCTGGCTCCCCTCAACACCTGGCTGCCCCTCCTTTGAGTGATTCTAAAATTCAGTATAGGTTAGATATTGTCAGCCTAATGATTTTACCAGCTACTGGTGTTAACAATCTAGATTTACCACTTCATCAGGGTTTGAAAAATAATTATTTTCAACAGGAATTGCAAAATGCTGACTTATGGGTGGTACTCAATTCTATCTATGAAGTATCCTTGTAAAAAACAAAAAACAGCAACAAAAAAACCTTAAACAATCAAGCTTGGCTCTAATCATCAGTTTACAGGCAACAAGGGGATGAGAAGAACAAGCTGAGCAGCACCATGATTATACAACTAATAAAATCCAGAACTAAGACTGGAAGAAAGGAAATGAGGAAGAAACAACACTGGTGGGAGGAGAGGAGCCCCTGATGAAAGCTCTTCCATACCATGACTGAAGATTTTTTATTTCAATCTTCTGACAAGGAAGAGTCACTGAGGCCCAGCAGCTGTGGGGCATCATAATGGGAGCAGGACTGCAGGAAGGAATGCCCTGGGACACGCAAAGATTAGAGAAGGATGAGGTCACAAGGGCTTGGTATCCAGAATGAGGCAGGGGCAGGGATGTGAGAAGTCTTCCAAGGACAAACTGAGAGGATGGTGACTGAGTAGGATCACTGCCAAGCAGAGGGAGGAATTTAGGATGATGCTGAGGAGTACCTGGGTGGCTCAGTGGGTAAAGCCTCTGCCTTTGGCTCAGGTCATGATCTCAGGGTCCTAGGACTGAGCCCTGCATTGGGCTCTCTATGCAGCAGGGAGCCTGCTTCTCTCCCCCCCCTTCCTGCTGCCCTGCCTACTTCTGATCTCTTTCTCTCTTTCAAATAAATAAAATCTTTACCAAAAAAAAAAAAAAAAAGTGCTGAAAGGTCCTGCTGGGATAACTGGGAGAGAAAATGTCTATACCAAAATAAGAAAACAGTGACTTCTTTTCACTAAGGCAGGTGCTGGTTAGAGCCACAGGGACTTCCAAAACATCTTATAAGACATCCCACCACCAACATACATTTCAAAAAATACATTCAAAACATTAAAAACAAAAACCACTCCAGTGAATCCATCTGTTCCAGCATACTCAGCCCCACTAGACTTTGCTGAAGAAGAGTATCAACTACATTTTCATTCATTTACTTACTCAATAAACATTAACCATTGTACTGTGTTAAGCAAGGTGCAGAGGACCCCAAGGAGAATCAGACCCAACCCCTACCTTTGACCAACTTAGTTTTACCTTCTTTCCCCATGAACAGGTGGCCAAGCTGCTTCACAGAGATGCTGACTCCCTAGCACCGGTTCCTACCTGCTATTTGTGGAACAGAAACACCGTCAACACCTCAGTCTGTCCCTGACCTGGGGGCTCAGAGTCAACTGTGCCTTCCTTTAAAAAGTGAGGGTCCTGGGGTGCCTGGGTAGCTCAATCGTTAAGTGTCTGCATTAGGTTTAGGTCATGATCCCTGGGTCCTGGGATGAGCCCCACATTAGGCTCCCTGCTCAGCGGGAGGCCTGCTTCTCCCTCTCCCACTTCCCCTTCTTACGTTCCCTCTCTCGCTGTCTCTCTCTGTCAAATAAATAAATAAATATCTTAAAAAAATAAAGTGAGGGTCCTCTCCACTGTCCCCGCAATCCTTTATATTATAGCTGACCTCTACTTTTGCCCATAGCACAAAGAAGTAAAAAGGTCAGTTTTGCCCTCCATAATTAGTTAAAGTTGATGAGAAAGGAAAAAGGATGAACTATATGAGTCTAGAAAAAGACAACTTCAGGTTATTGCAGGTTATAGTTTGACCCATTTTTGCTTAGTTCCAAACAGGGAAGATATAAGGGGGAAATCCCACTCCACTGATTTCCCAGATAACTGTGCTGTTCGAAGGAACCATGCTAAAGACAGAAAACAAAGCTCACTAGAATCCTTGCTACACGACAGCAAGCTTCTTATCAAACGCTAATCGACTTCACAGAGCAAGTTAATGAGGTGAAAACCCCAAAAATGCTATAATGGTTTAGAAAGGTGCATATCAGGACACCGGGGTGGTTCAGTCCATTAAGCATTAAGCGTCTGCCTTCCTTCCTTCAGGTCAGGATCCCAGGGTCCTGGGATGGAGCCCCACATCCAACTCCCTGACCAGCAGGGAGTTTGCTTCTCCCTCTCCCTCTGTGTGCTCTCAAGTACGAGCGGGCTCTCTCTAGTCAATAAATACGTAAATCTTTAAAAAACAAAAACAAAACATATCTGTGCTGTGCTAACAGGTCTGAGATAAGATTTCCAGGTATGAGATAAGTGCTGCTTAATTCTCTCAAGTGCAAGAGCTTCCCCATTTCTTCTTCCTGGCCCTACAGTTGCCAAGGAGGGCTTGTCAGAGAAGGACAAGCCACAAGAGGAGGGTATGGAAGAATCTCATTGAGACAAGAGGACAGCGAGCTCCAGAACAGACTCCTGAAACACTGTGAAAGCAAGGAGACTTGCAGGCTCTCCTGCACAAGCGTGAGGAATCCTGAAGGTGGAATAAGAGCAAAAGCTCTCCCACAGACAGACACAGCGGCCCAAGGAGGAGGCCTGTGTGCCCTTGTCTCTGGCTCCATGCTGGCAGTTCTGCCCTGGCCCTCCGTCATAGCTGTTGGCACAGAAAGGGGATAAATGCAGTGCCCGCCCCAACACCCCAATGCATGGCCTCCCCTGAGGGGCTGGCGAGGGGCATGGTGCATACTCACATACTGTCGATGATCTTGATGAACACGCTGCAGTCCTGGAGCTGCAGCACAGTCTCCACGGGGCTCGCCACATGCAGACTGTTCACCTGCAAAACACAGGGCAGAGCCTGCTGAAACAGGCAGAGGTTCGGGAAGCACTGCGCTCACTCCTCTCCCCAGAGGCCCACTCCGGCTCGCCTGGAGTGCCTGCAGCTGCAGGCTGCAGGCCTTCGGGAGCGTTCACTTCAGCCAAGGAGAGCTGCTGCCCCCACTGGTCCAGGGACAGCCACCTGAATGCCACTGTGAGAGTCCGTCCTCTGGCTTCAAGTAAATTAGAGCTTACATTCTAGGATGTTCCGCCACAGGGATACACTTTAAATATAAAATAGGCAGAAAATGGTTTTCTGGAAGAATATGTAAGAAACTGTACCACCACTGCCTCAAAGGACAGGAACTTGATGGCTGAAAGTCAGATGTAGGGAAAAAGAAAGGCTTTTTATATTATTGTCCTTTGTAGCTCTTGTATGTTTGTTTACATTATA